>NW_026693008.1:12894541-14202949 GCF_021218885.2 Marmota monax | reverse complement strand
AATTATTTAATTTTTGTCCCTTCCATTTAGCAGAGATCTCATAAGAACCCAATTTTCTTTTGTGTCCAATTTACTTTATTGTCATTGTTTTTGGCTTCTCAGTTGTTACCTCTCACTTTTACCTAGTGGCTTGGTGTTTTAAGAAATTTATTTTGTCTTGTAGCTCTAAGCATACAAACTCTTTATCCAGAGCTGGATAGTTTATTTGATCTAACTATGTTAGTTCATTCCCTTAACAGTATGCATCAGGTACTCTTCTTGGTCCTGGGAAGGCAAGCTCATTTATACTACAATTTTCCCAGTGCTTTTCCATGCTTGATTGGTTCCAGAATATCAGTTATGCCTATATTTATCCCAACTCCTTTGCCCCATTTTCAATCTTTGTTCATTGTTCTCGCTAGAGCCTGTGATAGGCAGAATTCTAAAATGGTCTACTGTATAATCTTTGGGAGTATATAGTTTGATGAATATTATTCATGTGATAAATTTATGTCATCTGACATAGCCAGTTTTACAACAGCAAGATTTGGGTGGACCTGCCCTAGTCATGTGAACTCTTTATATATGAATGTAGAGTTAGAAACAAGGGGACCAAGAGATTAGAAGTGCTAGAGGTATTTGATGTGAGGGATATTCTCTTGTGTTTGTCTTTTACATTGGAGGGAACCACATGTCAAGGACTGTTGGTGTAGAAGGTGACCTCTTACTGACAGCCAGGTAGGAAAATGGTTATTTTAGAACCAAAAAGAATTGAATGAATCTTAGAGGCAGATCCTTCTTCAGTCATTGCTTCAGGTGAGAAGAAAGCCTATCAACACCTTTATTTCAGTTTGAGACCCTGAGCAAAGAACCCAGCAACACCATCTCTGAATATCTGCCCTAGAGAACTGCAAACTAAAAAATGACTTTTAAGCTGAGCTTGTGACAATTTGTTATGAAGCAATAGAAAACTAATACATGGTATATCTCTCTGAAACACCTTTCTTGGTCTCCTCAGTATTACTATATCAGTCTTTTAGATGCCCATTGTATTTTTTTTTGCCAGGGGAGGGGGTACTGGAAATTGTACCTTGAGTGCTTTAACACAGAACTGTATTCTCAGCCCTGTTTATTTTTATTTTTTGTTCTTTTTGTTTGTTTGTTTTGGAAACAGGGTCTTGTTAACTTGCTAAAACTAGCCTTGAACTTGCCATCCTCTTGTTTCAGCCTCCCAAGTCTCTGAGATTATTGGCATTCACTCAGCCCCATTGTACTTTGAATTTCTCTTGTAAAGCATTTATGTTAATTGACTTCTGTCATGTTTAGTAACTTTTAGGTCTCTGGAAACAGGCACCTTATTTGAATTATTTTCTGTATTTATATCCAATATATGGTAAATAGTAGTGGATTAATCCGTTTTTCTTTTTTTATATTTGTTTTAATTAGTTCCACATGACAATATGACATCATACATTTGAATCAGATGGGATATAATTTCTCATTTTTCTGAGTGTACAAGTTGCAGAATCATATTGGTCATGCAGTCACATATATACACACAGTAATAATAATGTCTGTTTGATTCTACTATCCTTCCTATCCCCCCATCCCCTCCCCTCCCATCACTTCTCTCTACCTAGTCTAAGGTAACACTATTCTTTTTTTTTTTTTCCTTACATCTTCATACATGTATTTTGTATAATGATGAGGGTCTCCTTCCACCATCCATGCAATTCCCCTTCTTCCTCCCACCTCTCTTCCCTATTTAGAGATAATCTTCTTCCTCCCTATCCCATTTTGAGTCACCCCCCTTATATCAGAGAAGACATTTGGCATTTGTTTTTTGGGGGGATTGGCTAACTTCACTTAGTGTAACATTTTTCTTAATATAACAAAATGCCTAAGTACAGATTAAGTTTATAAGGAAGAGGTTTATTAGCTCAGTTTTGGGAGCTGAAAGTCCGAATGTCATGGAGCATCAGGCCCTTGTGAGGGGGCTGCCCTTGGCTGTATCACCTTATGGTGCGTGGCCATGGTGAACATGTGTGGGAAAAACAGATCATCTCTCAAAGGAGAGAGAGAGGAGTCCCATAGTCCCTTCTGAGATCATTCTTCCATTAACCTAAGGAACCCAAAGTAGGCCCCACCTCTTAAAGATTTCATCATTTCTCACATTGCCACACTGGGACATTTAACAAGAACCTCTGGAGGACATACCATATCTAAATCATAGCAAGTAGCCATTTCAAAAGTGTTAGAAATGAATAAAAAGAAATTACAAAATAGACTGACTTTAGCAAGTTTATAATCTAAAGGTATTTGACTGTCTTGTCTGTGTTTTTGTTTGTGGAAGGGAGCTTTTTGGGTATGTATATAGTGGGTATTTTTGTTTTCTTTTTTTGATTGGTAGAAGTCAAAGTCTTTATTATCTGTTTACACTGGTATATATACACAACTGTTTTGACAGCATGATCTGAAAAATAAAGCCCATGTTATAAAAAGTGTTGGTTGCCCACGCGCAATTAGGAGCTGAAAGTCCAAATGGCATGGAATACCTTATAAATTAACTTGATGTAGAGAGAGTGAGTTTTATTAAAACAAACAAAAGCAAGTGAACTGGAAATTCTTATGGAGATAGGCAGTATTTATGAAGTAATACTTTGTTATCATTTATAGCTTTTTATTAATGATCTGTTGAAGCAGTGATTTTGAAGGGGTGAATGAGAATAAATCTATGTTAAAGGGACAAGTTATACTGAATTCCATTGTCTTCATTCATTTGTACTGCTGTAAAAAAAATAGAGACTGCATGGATAATTTATAAAGAACAGAAATTTATTTGCCACAGTCCTTAAGGTTAGGAAGTCAGAAATCACTGGTTTGGTTGTTAGGTGAGAACTGTGTCCTCTGGGAAGAGGAACACTTTCCAGGAAGTGGTAAGGCAAGAGAAACAAACACTTTGTGAAGCCTCTTTTATAGGGGCTTTAATCCCAGTCCTAAGGGAGGGGTTCTCTTGGCCTAATCTCTTAGAGGTTCTATCTCTTATGACCACCTCATTAGCAACATCTGAATTTTAGGGAGAACATATTCAAATAATCTTGCCTTCAGTATCCAGAACTGCAGCTGGTTCTAGGAAAGGCCTTTAGTAAAAATTCTTAGCATTAAAGCTTTCCTTACAAGTTAGAGTTGTGTTACAGATCTAAAAGTATTACAAGATTGCTGAAAATGGCACAAAAGCAACTCAGAAAATAATGGAAAACTCAAGGGTGAAGATGAAAGGGATGGATGCTAGATGCTGCCATTCATTGTGAACTGCTGTATAAGCCAAATATGTGGTTTCTGATAACATGTGGTTCACTTTTCAGATCATGCTGCTAAAATAGTAGCACATATGAATAAGTCTAAATAGTTGATACATTGATAATTGTGTAAATCAAAGTACTTATACTTTGAGACATAATTGAGAAAGAGAAGTTCTTGTCCCATCCAAATAATGTATTCACAAAGAAAATATTTTGTATTTTATTTTAATTACATAATTTTAGATTATCTATTATGAAATGTATAACTTAATAGATTAATTAGTAAACAAATATGCAATTTTCGTTAAGTTACAAGAATAATTACAGCTGTTTTTAATATCTTTTTTTCCTAATATTTATTTTTTGTAGTTGAACACAATAACTTCATTTTATTTATTTGTTTTTATGTGGTGCTGAGAATCAAACCCAGGGCCTCGCATGTGTGAGGCAAGTGCTCTACTGCTGAGCCATAACCATAGCCCTATTTTTCATGTCTTTATTGTAATCGTTGAATAAGTAATGCAACTTATACAAGCATTTTAAACTAATAATGCGCTGGCTTTTTTTTTTGGTAGTTATTATAGAGAATCAATGATTTGAATATAATTCACCAAAGTGATATGAAGCATGTCATCTTATACCAGGTCAAAAATAATAATCATTCTAATACACATTAGTCTTTGCATATGAAAAAGAAAATAAGTTTTTATCATTGGTTTGAAAAATAAACAGTGAAGGTTTTTGGATTCTGTCTACATGAAAACTAGATTACTTCCTTTCCCCACTCCACCCCCAAGATTGCCTTGCACAGATCTCTTGTAATAAAATTTCTGCCTTTATTCTTAAGTTCTTTCTAGAACCAAATTGGTGGTTGGGGAAGAGAGGAGCATGGGTGCAAAGGGTGAGTAACTTCTTCAATTTTTAGGTGACATTTTCATTTTGAACATTAGTTCAAAAGAACCAATTTTCCTAAACCAACGAAGGAAGCTTCTGTTCTTAACTTGGAAATAACCATTTCAGTGACTCTCTTCTGTCAATACTTTGATATATTTTCCCCTTTAGATTTAATGTGTATTTCATGATTTTTTTTTTAGTTTTATTGATTTTTTTTTAAATACACGACAGCGGAATGCATTACAACTCTTATACATGTATAGAGTACAGTTTTTCATTTCTTTGTATATAGAGTATGTTCATGTTAATTTATGCCTTTATACATGTACTTTGTTGTGGTTTTTTTTTTGTATTACAATTCTTATTACACATTTTTACCACAATTTTTCATATCTCTGTTTATATATAAAGTATGTTAAAACCCAGTTTGAGTCTTCATACATGTACTTTGGATAATGATGTCCATCACATTCCACCGCCCTTGCTAATCCCTTTCCCCCTCCCATTCCCTCCTACCCCTCTTCCCTATCTAGAATTCATCTAATTCTCCCATGCTCTCCCTCCCTACCTCACTATGAGTCAGCCTCCTTATATCAGAGAAAACATTTGGCATTTGTTTGTTTGTTTGTTTGTTTTTTGGAATTGGTTAACTTCACTTAGCATTATCTTCTCCAACGCCATCCATTTACTTGCAACTTGATTTTTTTCTTTTAATGCTGAGTAAAATTCCATTGTGTATATATGCCACATTTTTTTTTATCCATTCATTCATGAATGACATCTAGGTTGGCTCCACAGTTTAGCTATTGTGAATTTTGCTGCTATAAACATTGATGTAGCTGTGTCCCTGTAGTATTCTGTTTTTAAGTCCTTTAGGTATAGTCCGAGGAGAGGGATAGCTGGGTCAAATGGTGGTTCCATTCCCAGATTTCCAAGGAATCTCCATACTGCTTTCCATGTTGGCTGTACCAATTTGCAGTCTCACCAGCAATGTATGAGTGTACCTTTTCCCCCACATCCTCTCCAACACTTATTGTTGTTTGTCTTCATAATAGTTGCCATTCTGACTGGAGGGAGATGTGAGATCTTAGAGTAGTTTTGATTTGCAATTCTCTGATTGCTAGAGATGATGAGCATTTTTTCATGTTTGTTGATTGATTGTATATCCTCTTCTGAAAAGTGTCTATTCAGGTCCGTGGCCCAGTTGTTGATTGGGTTATTTGTTTTTGTGTGTGTGTGTGTGTTTTTTTTCCGTGCTTAGCTTTTTTCACTACTTATATTCAACATACTTCATGAAACACTGGCCAGAGCAATTAGACAAAAGAAATCGAAGAGATACATATAGGAAAAGAAGAACTTAAATTAGCACTATTTGCTGACAATATGATTCTATACCTGGAAGACCCAAAAAACTCCACCAGAAAACTTCTAGAACTAGTAAATGAATTCATCAAAGTAGCAGGATATAAAATGAACACCCATAAATCAAAGGGATTTCTGTATATCAGTGACAAAGCTTCTGAGAAGGAAATGAGGAAAACTACCCCATTCACAACAGCCTCAAAAAAAAAAAAAAAAAAAAAAAGATACTTGGGAATCAACTTAAAGAAAGAGGTAAAAGATCTATACAATGAAAACTACAGATCCCTGAAGAGAGAAATCAAAGAAGACCTTAGAAGATGGAAAGATCTACCTTGCTCTTGGATAGGCAGATTAATATTATCAAAATGACCATACTACCAAAAGCACTATACAGATTTTATGCAATTTCGATCAAAATCCTAATGCCATTCCTCATAGAGATAGAAAAAGGAATCATGAAATTCATCTGGAAAAATAAGAGACCCAGAATAGCTAAAGCAATCTTTAGAAGGAAGAGTGAAGCAGGTGGCATCGCTATACCAAACCTTAAACTATACTACAGAGCAATAGTAATAAAAACAGCTTGGTATTGGCACCAAAACAGACCAATGGTACAGAATAGAGGACATAGAGACTAACCTACAAAATTACGGTTATCTTTTATTAGACAAAGGTGCCAAAAACATGCAACTGGAGAAAAGAGAGCATCTTCAACAAATGGTGCTGAGAAAACTGGTGATCCATATGCATCAAAATGAAACTAAACCCCTATCTTTCACCATGCACAAAACTTAACTCAAAATGGATCAAAGACCTAGGAATTAGACCAGAGACTCTACCTCTAATAGAAGAAAAAGTAGGCCCTAATCTTCATCATGTGGGATTAGGCCCCAACTTCCTTAATAAGACTCCTGTGGTGCAAGAATTAAAACCAACAATCAATAAATGGGATGGACTCAAACTAAAAAGTTTCTTCTCAGCAAAAGAAACAATCTGTGAGGTGAACAGAGAGCCCACATCCTGGTAGCAAATTTTTACCCCTCATATCAGATAGAGCACTAATCTCTAGGATATATAAAGAACTCAAAAAGCTAAGCACGTGATGTTTTTTGAAAGGATGATCACTCACATCTGTTTTTCCTCCTCCTTTTAACCTTTTAAAAATAGTTAGGAATTGCATACTTAAATTATGTAAGACGGATATAGAATTTAATAAAACTAACCACTATACATTACAAGAAATAGCATTTCGCTAACACCACAGAATTGCCCTTTATGGTCAGAACTTTATAATCAAAACTTTAAACTTCCATCCCCAATGTAACCAGTAATCTGACTTTTATAATAGTCTCTTTGTTGGTTTTCTTTATAATTTAGCCACCTAGTCATTCACCCCCTAAGCAATATAATTTCGTTTTGCTTACTTTGAAAAAAAATAGATCATATGATATGTTTTCATTTGGATCTGAATTATTCTGCACAACAGTATTTCATATTGTCCTTATACAATTTAATTGCTCATATTTTGTTGGTTTGTTGGCTCATTTTTAGTTTTGAGAGTGTCTTACATATTCTGAGTCCAACTTTTCTGTTGGATATGATTTTGCAAATGTTTTCTCCCAATGTATGCTTTTGTCTTTTTATCCTCTTAACTGTGTCTTCCTAGGAGCGAAAGTTTCATTTTGATTATGTTTAATTCATCATCTTCATAAAATGTGCTTTTGGTGTGGCATCAAAGAGCTCTTTGCCCAGCCCACAATTCTCTCCTGTTTTTTCGTCTAGAAGTTTTTATCTTTTTAGATTTGACAGGTCTATGTAATCCTTTTTAATATATGTGTAGGGTATTCGGTATAGATTGAGGTATTTTCTGTGTAGGTCCTTGTCCAAGATCACTTGTTGCAAAGATTGTTTCTAAATTGATTTACTTTTATCAAAAATTAATTTATCATATAGTCACAGATCATTTCACAACAGGGTTGTGTTCTGAAGAATGCATGGTTAGGCAATTTCACTGTGCAAACATTGAGTGTTACATGAACTAAGGTTGCTGCATCATCTTATTGGGACTGCTGTCTATATACATGGTCCGTTGTTGAACATAACATTGTTAATGGAGTGCATGACTGTGTAGTTTTATTTCTCAACTCTATTCTGGGAGCGTCTGTCATTTTCCTCATATCATACTGCCTTATTTGTTTCATAGTAGTTATTGAAATCATATGGCATGAGATTCCCAGCATTGTTGTATTCTTTCCAAATTGTTTTTGTTCTGGTTTCTTTACATAAAATTGTGTGAATTTAAATCTCTAAGGAATATGGTTGGGATTTTTATTGGAGTTGCACTAAATCAATACATCAATTTGAAGAATGTCTATACAATAATGAGTCTTCCAATCCATGAACATGGCATCTTGGTCTATATTTATGTTTTCTTTCTCAAATGTGTCAGTTTTCAGCATATAAATCTTGCAGTTTTTTGGTTAGATTTATGGTTAAGCATTTTTTTTTCCTTCTACTCTTACTTTTTGGTGCTGCTGTAAATAATACAATTTAAATTCTTTTTTAAAAATTTCTACTTGTTAGTAGGTAGAAATGGGATTGGTGTACATTGGCTTTGCATTCAGCAACTTTTCTATACTAATTCTAGGATCTTTTTGTAATGTTCTTTGGGATTTCTCAAATAATATGCCATGTACAACTAAAGTTTTATTTCTTCCTTCTCCGTTTATATGCCTTTTAATTCTCATTTTACTGACTAGGACTTGCAGTGAAGAGAGTAGACATTCTTGTCTCATTATTGATTGGCAAAGGAAAGAACTTGGTCGTTCACCATTAAATAGCATGTGTAGGTTCTTATAAATACCATTTATCAGATTAAGGAAGTTTCCTTCTTTTCTGAGTCTGCTAGGAGTTTTTAAAATCAAGAATAGGTTTGTAATTTTATTAAGTATGATAATATCATTCTTAAATCTATTAATATATTGAATTAGATTAGTTGATTATAGTTGAATGAAACTCTCAATTCCAGAAAAAATCCCAGTTGGTTGAGATGTCCTTTTCATATATTGCTGAATTCAGTTCACTAATATTTAGTTGAGAATGTTTATGCCTTCACTGATAAGGGATATTGGGTACTCTTCTCGAAATATTTCTGTTAGGTTTTGATATTATAATGTTGGCTTCATAGTGTGGAAGTGTTTCCTTCTCTTCTCCTTTCTGGGAAAGATATACAAATTGGTATTATGTCTTCCTTAAATGTTTAATAAAATTCACCCTTGAAACTACCTGGGTTTGAAGGCAGGGGGGTTGTTGTTGGAAATAAAATTGTATGAATTTAGTTTCTATGATGATCATAAAACTATTCGGGTTATCTTTTTTCCTGAGTAGTTTTTGCATCTTATATGGAGTTGATCTTTTCCATCCAAATAGTTGAATTTATATGCATAGAATTGTTTGCGATATTCTCATAATCTTTTTGTGTATCTGAGGTTTTTATTGATTGTGCCCCTTTTCATTCCTGGTACTGGTCCCCTCCCCCTTTGGTCATTCTGGCTAGAAGATTACCAATTTATTGATCTTTTCAAAGAGCTAGTTTTTGGATTCATTGATTTCTTTATTGTTTTTCTGTTTCTCCTTCATTGATTTTTATCATTTCCATTTTTCTGCTTACTGGGTGGTCGTTTTACTGTTTTCTTAAATGAAAGCTTAAATCACTGATTTTAGACCATCTTTTCTGATTAAAGTATTTTATTGGTTAATAATTTTTCTCTCAATACTGCTTCACATTCATTCTACATATTTTAATATGTTGTATTTCATTTTCATTTTTTTCAAAATATTTTTATAATGTTCCTTGATACTTTCTCTTCACATGAGTTTTTGTACTTTACTATCAACTTAATTTTGTGATTGTCAGAGAATATAATTATTACTTTAAGGTAGCCTGAAGAACATCTTTAGAAAATATACAGATGCATAGTTTATAGGTGATTAATGGTTCCCCTTGTATGTTTAGAAGCATTAAGCTAGATTAATATGAGCATATGCAACTAATTAGACTACAAAGCTTATTGACTTCTGGCAATTTTTGTGAAAATTTAGTTCTGAGAAGACAGTGTGTGATGTGGTAATGGCAGTAGTCTTTATGCATGTTTCTGTGACATTTTGTTTCATATGTAGTTTTATTTAGCCACCAGTGTATTTAAGATACAGAACTCTTGCATCACTGCAAAGGAACTTCCTCATGATTTCATCTACTTGTGTACTTCTTTGATAATGCAGCAGCCTGGCATATGCCAGTGACCCAGTCCCAAAGTAGTTAGCAATCATTGGTGTTATTTAACCTAATGTTTTCTTTCAGGATAATCAGTTATAAAAGGTAAAGGTAGTTTTTGCTTGCTTTCATTTGGGGACAGTCACAAATCACATTTTTATGGTTCTAATCATATGTGCAAAATACCTTTTCATGGCATTTACGTGTAAGAAAAATGTATTTACATCTAACTAAGAAAATTTTTACTTTTTTAATGGTCATCAAGTACTTTTGAAATGCCTGACATAGGAAATTGTTTTAGGATTTTTATTAAAACGATTCTTTGTTGATTAAAATAAATTATGTAAAATTTTGTTTTTATTTAAAACATTTTTTAGATGAGCAAATTATGTGCATGTGTGAATATTGGCATAATGAATCCACTATTATGTGTATTAAAATGCACCAATAAAAAATAAATGTTAAAATATGTAACATAATGTGCATATTTGTAGGTTCAGTGTGGTATTTCAATGCATGTATATACAGTGTGTAATGATCCAATCATAGTAATTGGCATATCCATCACCTCAAACGTTTATCATTTCTTTGTATTAGGGACGTTCTCTACTAACTATTTCAAAATGTACTATTAATTGCTGTAAACTGTAATCACCCAACTGTGCTAAAGAACCTTAGAATTGATTCCTTCTCTATGGCTGCACCCTGTACCCATTTCCATTTCATCCTCTCTCTACCTGCCAGGCACCCACCCCTTTCACAGCGTCTGTTCACTTTTTTCCTATAAAATCAACTTTTTTTTTTTAGGTTTCTGTGCTTGGTTTATTTCACAGAACATAAAATCCTCCAGTTCCATTCATGTGTTCTCAGATAACAAGATTTCATTCTTTTTATGTCTGAATGATAATCCATTGGGTATATATGCACCTCATTTTTAAAATTTATTTATCCATCAGCGATTGATTTCAGATCTCAGCTATTGTGAATAGTGCTGCAATAAATATAGTAATGCAGATATCTTTTTGACTCTTATTTTTTTGCTTTGTATATATACCAGTAATAAGATTGTTGGATCATATGGTAGTTTAAATTAGTTTTTTTTTTGTTGTTGTTGTTTTTTTTTTTTTTTTTTTTTAAGAGAGAGAATGAATTTTTTTTTTAGATGGACACAACACAATGCCTTTATTTTTATGTGGTGCTGAGAATCGAACCCAAGTCCTGCCTGGCGAGTGCTCTACCACTGAGCCATAATCCCAGCCCTTAAACTAATTTTTATCTTTGATAATGGCCATTTTGAGTGGGGTGAGATGATGCCCTGTTGTGGTTTTGATTTGCATTTCTCTGGTGATTAAGTGAGCATTTAATCACATACTCCTTGGTCATTTATATATCATCTTTTGGGAGAAGTCTCTTCTGATCATTTGCTCATTTTTAAATGAAACTTTTTTCCTGTTTTGAGTTTCTTATATATTCTGCGTATTTATCTCTTCTTGGATGAATAATTTGTAAATATTTTCTCCATTCTACAGGTTGTCTCTCTTGTTTCTGTGCAGGAGCTTTTTAGTATGGGATGTCTTTTTTTTGTTTTTTTGTTATTCCACTGTCAGTCAGTATATGTCTTTCCTGATGAGGTGTGTTTCTTGTAGGTAGCATGTAGTTGGATCTTGGGAATTTTTTTTCCTGTTGTTTTGTTTTAATCTAGTTGATCTGTTTTTTAGTTGGGGGATTTAACTCATTTACATTCAAGGTTATTGATTGGTAATAACCTACTCTTCTCATTTTGTTAATTTTCTGGATCTTTTGTATATCCTTTGTTTTTTTCCTCCTTTCATTATTAGTCTTTGTGATTTAATGGTTATTTGTAGCAGTAAAGCTTGATTACTTTCTCACTTGTGTATCTATTCGACCATGAGTTTTTTTGCCCGCCCCCCATAGTGGGGATTGAACCCAGAAACACTTTACCTCTGAGCTATATCCCCAGTCCTTTATCTTTTTTATTCTGAGACTTGCTAAGTTTCCCAAACAGGCCTTAAACTTGTGATCCTCCTTGCTCAGCCTCCCAAGTCACTGGAATTGCAGGCATGGTTTTACATGTTTACCCTTTCTTCCTTCCTTCCTTCCTTTCTCCCTCCTTCCCTCCTCCCTCCCTCCCTCCTTCCTTCCCTCCCTCCCTCCTTCCTTCCCTCTCTCCCTCCTTCCTTCCCTCTCTCCCTCCTTCCTTCCTTCCTCCCTCCTTCCTCCTTCCTTCCCTCTCTCCCTTTCTCCCTCCTTCCTTCCCTCTCTCCCTCATTCCTTCCCTCTCTCCTTCCTTCCTTCCTTCCTCCCTCTCTCCCTCCTTCCTTCCCTCTCTCCCTCCTTCCTTCCCTTCCTCCTTCCTTCCTTCCTTCCTCCCTCCCTTCTTCCTTCCCTCTCTCCCTCCTTCCTTCCCTCTCTCTCTCCTTCCTTCCTTCCTTCCCTCTCTCCTTCCTTCCTTCCTCTCCCCTTCCTTCCTTCCCTCTCTCCTTCCTTCCTTTCTCCCTCCTTCCTTCCCTCTCGCTCTCCTTCCTTCCTTCCCTCTCTCCTTCCTTCCTTCCTTTCTCCCTCCTTCCTTCCCTCTCTCCTTCCTTCCTTTCTCCCTCCTTCCTTCCTTCCCTCTCTCCTTCCTTCCTTCCTTTCTCCCTCCTTCCTTCCCTCTCTCCTTCCTTCCCTCCTTCCTTCCCTCTCTTCCTCCTTCCTTCTTCCTTCCTTCCCTCTCTCCCTCCTTCCTTCCCTCTCTCCCTCCTTCCTTCCCTCTCTCCCTCCTTCTTTCCCTCTCTCCCTCCTTCCTTCCCTCTCCTTCCTTCCTTTCTTCCATCTATCCATCCATCCATCCATCCATCCTACATTTTTATGGAATCCATGGATGAAGAGAGAAAAATAAAAACAAGATGATGTTGAGGTGCAGGCACAGTCACTAAGGTGGTGAAGTTTCCAGGGAGGCGAAGTGGAGTTAAAGACCTTTTGCTTATATAATGAACACAGAGAGTGTGTTTGTGTGTTCTTGGAAATTATTCGGTGGAGATGGGTAAATGGGTCCCAGTTCCCTGAAGCAATTGCCTTTGATAGAAGCAGAGAGATACACAAGTGTACTTTCTGGGGAGAAGGTGGAAAGTAGCAGATGAATGTGGTGAGCTTGCGGTTTGGTGATGGGAGTTTTGGTTTCCTGGGAGGCTTAACTAGAGGGATCTGAGAAGTTATCTGATAGCGGGAGACATAGCCTCCTGGAGAAAACCACGAGATCGCTTGGGAATGTGAAGTTCTTATTCTGAGTTTGTGGTCAATGGTTCCAACAGAAGCTGGTCATTCTGGTTGGTGATGTTTCTCCAGCAGTCTCAGGAGAATGGCCAGACTTCTACAGGCAGGTGAGCACAATGCAGAGCAAGCTGAAGCCACGGAGCAAGAGTACTCATCCACATGCATTGGGGTACGGTGTGATATGACTCAGGGGAAGTGCAGAGTGTGAGTCCGATGTGACCCTCAGGCAGCAAGCAGAGGTGCGGACCGCCTCAGCAGGGTAGGTGGGTCTCAGTTCCCGTGCTTTTTCTCTCATTGTTTCTCTTGGTGTTGAAACAGGTCTGACTAAAGACCAAATGCTGTGCTGTAGTGGAGAGCTCCCGAGGTTTCATAACCTTATTGCTAGAAATATAAGTTAAATACAGTTTATTTCCTGAGTCAAGGAAGGGGGAAATTTCAGATGCAGGAAGCTCAGCATGGTGCAGGCATGTGAAATTACACCAAATATACACCGGGACGTGCCAGGAATTACCCATATCATGAGCTGAGAATCATGGGTAGCCCAGGTGTCTTGAGGGCCCAGTGAGTGTGGTGCCCTTTACATGTTTTCCTGGCAGTAGTTACCATTGTTTTACTTCTAGATTTGAGTCTCCCTTAAGCATTTCCTGTAAGGCCAATCTAGTGATGATTAATTTTCTGTTCTTGCTTGTCTGAAAAATACTTTATTTCTCTTTCATGTCTAAAAGTTTTCAGTTTGGGGGGAAGTTTTCTGCTGTTAATTCATTAGATAAGTTTTCTGTGACTTTTTCCATTTATCCTCCCTCTGGAAATTCCCATAATGCAAGTATCCCTATTCCCTTAATTGTGTCCCAGAGGCTTTCTTTGTTTTTCTTCTTCTTTATTAACCTCTGACTGCATTAATTTGAAAGACCTACCTTCAAGTTCAGACATTCCTCTTTCTACTTCATGTAAGCTGTTGTTGAGGTTCTTAATTGATTTTTTTTTTTGCACTGGGTATTGAACTCAGGGGCAATGGACCACTGAGCCACATCCCCAGCCCTATTTGTATTTATTTAGAGACAAGGTCTCACTGAGTTGCTTAGGGCCTAACTGTTGCTGAAGCTGGCTTTGAACTCTGCTCCTCCTGCCTCAGCCTTCTGAACCACTGGGATTATAGGTGTGCACCACCACAACCAGTGAATTTTTATTTCATTCATTGAGATTTTCAGCTGCAACCCTCTTTTGGTTCTTGTTTGTTTGTTTCTGTTTTATTTATTTATTTTAATCTTTTGGTTCTTTTTAAAATAAAGTCTTTGTTGAATTTCTCATTCAGGTCATGAATTGTTTTCCTGATTTCATTGATAAATTTTTTTTGTCAGTTTTCTTTTATCTCACTAAGTGTTCATGGATTGTTTTGAATTCTTTTTCAGACATTTTGTAAATTTACTTTTTTTGGCTTAGACACTGAAAAATAATCTTTGAAGGTGCCTTGTTTCTTTCTTATTCATGTTATCTGTTATCCCTACACTGTTATCTGTGCAACAATCACCTTTTCCGATTTTGTTGGTATTTTTTTTTTCTTCCACAAGGATAGGGTTTTTGTTTTGTTTTTCTTTTTTCCTGGTATGGTATATAAACTTTGATTTGGGGTGAACTCAGTATTGTTGCCTCTGAAGTTTCTTGTAATTCTTAACAATGATGCCTATAGTTACACTAATGTCCTGGGCTGCAAATGTGTATTTGTGGTGGAGCTGTGCTGCCACCTGGATGACTGTCAGACTAGGTTTGGGTGTGCATGGGTGCTGTGGTTCAACTAGCTGTGCAGTGGGCTGTCTGGTCAAGCATAAGCATAAGCACACACAAGCCACCCCTGTGTTTTGACTTCTCCTCTGTGCAGTCTGCTGGCTCCCTGTTTGGAAACTGGGGGCTCACCTTCTCTACTGAGCCTAGGATCTGAGCAGCCAGGATTGTGGTGCTGCAACCCAATGTATGTAATCATGGTGGAATGATAACAGTCTCTAGTATGGGGTTATCCTGTGACTAACGAGCCCCTTGCAGGAGGTATGTGCTCTAGAGGTCTGTTTTCATGATGATACCAGATCATAGCAGCTTATATCATGGTTGTAGAGGATATATACATGGGCTGTATTCTGTGGCAATACAGTTGGATGAATTCTCAGCAACTCTATAAACTATCCAGGGACATAAGAGTCTCCTGGGTAGTCTTCAGTGGCAGTAGGGACTTTTGGGGTCTCCAGCTTACCATGCCCCATAAGGAGACATCTTGGTTCCTAGCCAGTCTGGGGAGAGACAGTTTACCTCATTTTTCTTTCTGAGGTCCTATCTTGGGTTTGATGCTCCACAGGGATCTTGTCACTTCCCTGCTACTTTACAGTGTATTGCCTCATTCACACCTGTCAGAATATCTTACTCTTCAATATGATCTGTTTTAGTGAGCGGACTTTTGGGCCATCTTTATCTTTTACTTTTTTGAAGCATGTGCATTGTTAAGAAACCTGAACAGTACAAAATGACTCTCATACTTGAAATTCTACTCAGCCAGCTTTCTGACTTCCTCAAAGTCAGTCACTGTGTTCGAGTATTTTTACTCAGAAATAGTTAATATATATTGAAGCTTAAGCATATATAAAACTTTTATAGATATATATACAGTTGCTCTGCTACATTTAACACTGTGCAGTAGAGATTGTTTCATTGATAGGAATTTTGAGGTCTGTTCCTTATTTTAAATTAGAAGCATAATATTTCATTGTGTGGATCTACAGTCCTCTTATCTAATAATGTTAATAAGTGGTAGTTGGGAATCTTAAAAGTGATCTCTAAGCATTTCAGGGTAACAATGTATGTGCACTAGCTGATTTTGTTTTTGTGTGTATTTGTTATGTATCCATGTGTATACACTAGGGATTAAACCCAGGGATGATTTACCATGAGCTGTGTCTCCAGACTTTTTTTTGTTTAATTTTATTTCTAGACAGGACCTCAATGAGTTGCTGAAGTTGGCTTTGAACCTGCAGTCCTCCTGCCTTGTCCTCCCTTGTTGCTTAAATTATAGTTATGTGGCACCCAGTCTGGCTTGATTTTTTTTTTTTAATTGATTCTAGACTTTTTCATTGATAATGTATTGTCCACTGATGGGAGTCCTTTGTCCTCTTTCTTGCTTAGATCATACCCACAATGCATTATTTGTGCCTTTTGAGTTTCTTTAAGTGATGTGAGAAATTAGGTCCTTAGGAAACAAACTTAAGGCAAACCCTTGAGACTTTTACTGTTTGTTGTTCGAATTAGTGTTTCCTTGTTTTAGCCATATGCAGTAAATAGCACTTTCTTTTTTTGGTAGCAAGTCTTTATTTGGTCTATTTATAGTATTTAGCCTGGGATAATGAAATAACAGCCTTTTTTTTTTCTTTTAGGATTTTCATATCATCAGTTTGTAGGCTGTTAGATAAATTATATTGCTAGGATAATGGATCCAGTTAGCAGAAACAAAAGTGGTCACAAACATATCTTACCCTTGATAAACACACAGCCATTGTGTCAACAAAAATGTGTGTGTTAATAATATACTACTAATCAAAATACTTAGTGTATCAAAAACATCATTCATTTTATTCAAGAGTATTGATTAATCATGTGGATCTGTTAAATGAAGATTAAGAGCTTCTTCTGTACCATAATTTTAGGTAACCATTTGAGAAGCATCAATATTGTTTCCAGCATTTTGTTTGAGTCAGTATAGTTAATCATTGATTCTGTGCACATGTAGAAATATCTTTTATTTTAAAAATTTCTTGACATGTAATTACTTTGTATCAAGAGATTATCTTTTTTTAAACTTTATCTTAACACATTTTGATGACGGGAATAATAAATATTTTATTGCCTATTTTTTTTTAAGTTGAGATAGACACAGTACCTTTCTCTTATTTATTCATTTTATTATGTGGTACTGAGGATCAAACACAGTGTCTCACATATGCTGGGCAAGTGCTGTACCACTGAGCAACCCCAGCCTTTAATCAGTTCCCCTTTTTTAAAAATTTTATTTGTAAAGAGGAAAAATTATGTTCATGTGAGTCATAAAATACATTAATAGGATTTGAGGCAATGAATCACAGAATTCCAGACATCTCTCACATACAAATGACTCACTTTACGTGTCATTGTGTTATGTGTTTGTTTTCCCCTGTGTGATAGATATATTTCTCAATTTGACTAGATTGGATCATATTTAAACACTGAGGAAGTTTGCTGTTTTAGTGATTAGCATTGAAAAGCCTAGACCAAGAATCTCTTTTTAAAAAATGACTAAATCAGTACTCAGCTTTGATAGCTAGATATTTCTGTTAGCTTTTTTTTAGTAATTATTTGTTGAATAATTTCTGTGCAGTGTATTCTATTTCTTGAGACATATCTTAGAATAAAAAACATGGTCTTGTTGAAATTAACTATGGTTAGACAAGAACTCTTTTTAGCTTACTAAGCAATTTAATGTTAATAGCAGTATACCAACCTCCCTTATAATATATCATCATTATTATTACCTGTCAATGTTTAACCCCTGTTTTGCCTGGTATTTTTTTTAACTCCTAATTTATTCTCAGTGGCTCAACTCTCTTAGAATAATTGAGTGATTCCCCAAATAGAAAATTATTATAAAATAAACTTATTTTAAAACAAATCTTGAGCTATAATAATTATTCCCAAATGGTAAACTGCATAAGTTTATTTCTCTTAATAGTCTGGAAGTTAGTGGTCCAAACTGGTGGGCAATTTTGTTCTATGAGATCATTCAGAAACTTGTTTCTTGGAAGTCAGCTAGGATTTTGGTCTACATCTACATGGCCAAAGCGTGCTCAATTTCACATCTGCTTTCCAGCCTGAAGGAAGTGGGAAAATATTAGTCCACCTCTGAGGTAGTTGTCTTATAAGTTGAAGATGATCTGGAAGTTGTTTGCCTATTAACTTGCAAGCATATACCATTGTTCTGATCATAAGTAACTCTGTAGGGTAGGAATGTATCCTTTTCTGTGGCTGAGTGACTAGCTGAAACATTAGTTCTATGGACAAAGGGGAGACAAGGCAGAAAACAACTAATAGTCTGTCATAAAAGCCTACATCAGAAACATTGGATATGAACTTAAAAAATAAGTATTTCTAAATTAATAGTTTTCAAATGTAGTCAAGTCAGCAATACTTCATTGTAACTTTAGATGGGATCTGTTAATTATAAAATCCCTGAATGTGATATTGTCCTAAGACCTTGCTTCTCCAACTAGAAGACAGTGTTGTTCGGGGGAAGGAGGTCCATGAAGCATAATAAATGTAATTTTCTTTCCTGGAGGAAGATTTGGAAGAACGTGTTTTCTTATGTTTAAAAATGACATTCATGTTTTGGCTGTAAAAGTTAAAATGGCAAGAACATTAAGGAAAAAACCTTAATGGACAAAAAAGATAATTTCAAATCTCTAGAAACAGTTTCTTTGTGCCACTGTGAGTATTCCTGTTGAAACATTTTGATAAGCAAGTCTCTTAGTTTGTTAAGATTTGTTTTATTAAGTCAACAACTAGACTATATAAAACTGAAATTATATTGGAAAGGGAAAAAAATATTGTATAGAAGAATTTGCCCGTGTGTAATAGCAGTGTAAGAAAGACTGAGAAGCAGTTTTTTTGTCATCTAAATTCTTGTTTTTATTCTTTAATGCACTTTGTACAGATTGAGTGTTCCTTGCCAAAATGCTCCAGTGTAATTTGGATTTTAGATTTCCAATTTTGTAATGTTTGCATATACATAATAAGATTTCTTGGGGATGGGACCCACATCTAAACATGAAATTCACTTGCTTCATATAAGCCTGAAACACATACCCTGAAGATAATATTTATACAACATTTTTAATAATTTTGTGCATGAAACAAAGTTTCTGGATATGAAATTTTCTATTTGAGTCATTAAAACCCTGAAAAATATTTGGTACTTATGCACATTTTGGATATCAGATTTTCAACATAAATATGCTCAACCTAGACTATTGTTTCAAGGCCAAAAAAGAAAAATTTTAAGGCTTTTCTTATCAAGGAAATAACCTAATAACCTATGTTTTGTCAGTGGGACTTGCATGCTAGAGTTATTGAAATAATAAGTTGAAAATTAATAATATTTTTCTTCATTTAAGCTGTATAAAATAAACTTCATTTTGAAACCAATATGCTGTCTTTCCTTTTTTATTACAGGACAATGAAAAGAGAACCCCATTACATGCTGCTGCCTACCTTGGAGATGCAGAAATCGTTGAACTCCTTATTCTATCTGGTATGGTCACCCCTATGTAATAATAATACATTATGTGTATTTTTGTTATAATGTGTCTCAAAAATAGTTATTCTTCATATTTGTTTCATATCTGAAACTTATTTATTCTTACTATAAAAATTTTGATTACTTAGATCCGGTTCTGGGTGCTAAGAGTACATTAAAGAATGAAACAAAGATTGCTGCCTTTACAAAAATTTATGATCTAATAAGGATGAACAGAAGAATATGAATAATAAATACAAATAAAGCTCACAGTATATTAAAAGATAAATACTATGAGAAAAT
The DNA here is from genome assembly GCF_021218885.2 of Marmota monax. Lineage (NCBI taxonomy): Eukaryota > Metazoa > Chordata > Mammalia > Rodentia > Sciuridae > Marmota > Marmota monax. The sequence continues at coordinate 14,183,262 of NW_026693008.1, read as the reverse complement.
GAAAAATATATCAAGATAATAGGAGTAGGGGATAAGCATTATAAATGTTATTATATAAGTTTCTGTAATAGGCCTCATTGTTACCTCATTTTGGTAACAAGTGCAGCAGTAGAAGTGGTTAAGATATAGTCTGATTATAAATGTATTTTTCAAAACAGTGCCAGTAGGTTTTATGTCTTTCAGTAGTTTTTATCTAATTCTATTTGAGAGTCTATAATGTTCTTCAAGAAATTATGCTTTTTTAAAAAATTTTTGCTCAGTTCTTTAACATTGTTTATAATTCGAAGTAATGCTAGAACTGTATTCAAATCCAATTGTGGTTAGACTGCCTACATTCCTAAAATAAGTAGTCAAATAGATCTTAGAAATATTTTTGCTAAAAACAAATTTTAAAAAAAAATAGGACAAAAATTTTGTTAGAGCTAGATTTTTATGATATTTGTTGGGAAAGAATACCTGCAGTTGAACAAATTTTGGTGTTGCCAGATTGCACAGATATATGCATAGTGAATTTGGAGAAGTAGTAGTATTCCTTTGATATTTTTAATTAGGATATTCCTTTGATACTGTACTTCTCTCAGTTCCTAAGAACAGAAATCTTACACAAAGATCCTGTTAAATAGTAGCTCCCATAGAATTTTGCCATTATAAACCCATAAAATTTAAAAGTCTATGCTTATAATGAACTTCATAATAATTAGAATCAATATGGGTGGGTATGGACTCAACTTACATTTTTTAGTTTATGAATTATTTCATTTGTGATGTATTTCCCTGAAGATATCTGTTCATCTATAGATGCTCGCTAGTTTTAAGCTAAAATTTAACAGAGATAAAAACTGAGGATATTAAAGGAAATAAATCCTGTTTCTTTTTAACTGGGGCATCTTCTCTAATAATGTAAATTGATAGGCCACAGATTTATATGTGAATGAAAAGTTTTGTCACAAATATTGTCCAAGAAACAGTTTCTTTTTTTACACGGAGAATTAGTCATGCTACAAACAGTAGAGTTCCATTTACTTTATTTATTCATTCATTCATTTATACCTTTTTTGGTACTTGGGGGTACTTTACAACTGACCTACATCTGCATCCCTTTTCATTTTTACTTGAGATAGGGGTCTCACTAAGTTGCTTTTAGGGCCTTGCTGAATTGCTGAGGCTGGCCTTAAATTTGCTGTCCTCCTCCCTTAGCCTCCCAAGTCACTAGTTTTATGGGGGTACAGCACCATTCCTGGCTTTCATTTACTTTAATGTTGATGACTTTGGTAAGAATTGTATTGCTATATTTCTTTATTTTAACATAGAATTCTAATTGTTACTTTTTGTTTTATCATAGACATTATTTTATTTGATTCAACATGAAAGGGTTTTTTCCCTCCGTTTTTAAGTTCTGGGGATTGAACCCCCAGAGCCTTGTACTTGGTAGCAAACACTCTGCCACTGAGCTATGTCATTTTAGATTTTTATGCCTACAAGAAACTTTCCATATGTTCATGGTCAACTTAATCCCCTCCTTTTAAATGTGAATGTTTGCAAAAGGATTTTCAGTTTTTTGTAGAAGATTGACATCCTTTTCTTTGTAAGTATGATAGATGAGTCCTGTGTGTTCAGATGTCCGAATTTGAGAGAATGTATAAAATTAACTGAAGTATGTTTATAAAAAGCTTTTTCAGCTTGCCTTTGAAAAATATTTTAATATGATATTTTATCAGTTTCATAAGGTAAAATAGCTCATGTAGCTTCTTTTCAAAGGAAAAATAAAGTTTTAAATGAATTTAGTTATTCACATTTCTCCTTATAAAAAGGTAAGTTTTTGCAATTGGCCTGAACATTTTATATGTACCTCAGTTCCCCACCCCCGATTTTTTTTTTTACTTCAGTTTTTGTTACTCTCCTTTTTGCTTGCTCTGCTCTGACCCTCCAGCCTGCTTCTACCTTTGGGTGTTTGCACCATTGTTTCCTCAGCCTCAGACTTTTACTTAGTTAGTCACATGACTTACTCCTTCACCTTTTTCATGTCTTTGCTCAAATGTCACCTCATCAGTGAGGCCTTCTCTGATCACTACCACCACCTCCACTGTCTAGTCTCTCCTTTGTTATCTTTTTTTTCCTATTATAGTTATCTGAGATCCTTTTACTATTATGCCTGTTTTTTGTTATTCTCCGTACTAGAATGTAAACTCCAAGAAGTCAGGGATTTAGTCTGCTTTGTTTCCATAGCATATTTATTCACATATCTAGAAGGCTCTGAGTGAATATAATCACTTTGTACCAACAGGAGATTAGTTTCAAGACCTCTACCCCTATTATATATCAAAATCTGAAGATGCTCAAGTCACTTATATAAAATGACATAATATTTGCAATATAACATTTGTACATCTTCTTGTATACTTTAAACATTTCTAGATTATTTAAATAATTAATAAAATACAAAAACCTATGTGCATAGTTGTTACACTGTATTGTTTCTGGTGGGCTTTTTTTCAAGATATATATTCCTGTTTACTTTGTAAATTAGGCACAGTAAGAGATTAACAACAATGGATTTTAGCTGTAGATTTTAGCAACCTCAGCATATGATTTTTTTTTTTTTAATTTCCTTATTGTCAATAACTGACTTTTTCACATTATGGCTTCTTTTGGCATATCCAAATTGTGAGCATCACTACTCTTGTAGTTTGGGACTGTATCAAGTAAAGTGAGAATTTCTTGAACACTAACACTGCAATACTAAAACACAGAACCTTTGATAATTGAGAAGTTGAATTATAAATTTGTGTTGAAACTATACACTTAATTTCTCTGAAACTGTTGATTATTTTTATTGGGACATAATGTGAATGTGCACTTAAGCTTTTTTTTAGATTTTTACTTTGTGTGTGTGTGTATTTATGTTTGTGTACTGGGATTGAATCCAGGGGTGCTCTATCACTGAGCTATGTTCCCAGGCCTTTTGATTTTTCATTTTGAGAGAGGTCTCACTAAATTGCCCAGGCTGGCCTCAAACTATCTCCTCCTTCCTCAAGCTTCCCAAGTAGCTAGGATTACAGGCATGCACCACCACACTGACTAGATTTTCTTCTGAGTGTCTGTGTATATACCCTTTAGGCCTTACTGTCAGGGCTTGCCCTTCTACTATGCATGTATAAAGAACCACTGAAGTCCTACGCAGATAAATGAATAAGACAATCAAGGACCTTAGTTTCTGTATCACCCTTTCACTAACTCTGGGACTCCAGGCTTCCATCCAGTGGGTATTTCAAATGTTTCTAGTATTTTTATTCTACCTCCTACCCCAAACAAATGCTGACCTTACTGTGTTCAGGCTATCTGTGTTTTAACCATCTTCTGTAAGATGGTTGCCCAAGTATTTATTTCATAAAGATACTACTCTCCATCTGAGATGTAGCTCAGTGGTAGAGTACTTACCAGCATATGTGTGGTTCTGATTTCAATTTTTAAATCAGAAAAATTTAAAAATTTTAATTTTAATAATTCTTTCTCTGGCTGGGTCTTTGTTTTGCTGATTTTTCTTTTCCCAAAGTCTAATTCTGAGCATTCTTTTTTTTTTTTTAATTGTAGATGGACAAGTACCTTTATTTGGTTTATTTATTTTTATGTGGTGCTGAGGATTGAACCCAGGTGCCCCGCACATGCTAGGCGAGTGCTCTACCACTGAGCCACAACCTTAGCCCCTCTGAGCATTCTTGAAAGCTCACTCATCAGTGTCTTCTCTGTTACTACCTACTTTGAGAATTTTCGCTGCTTCATTTGTGGATAGTTCCTAAACCCTCATTTTCTCTCATGTTCAAGGCTTTTAAGTGTACCTCTAATATATTTACACTATGTGTACTAGTTTTATTACATGTTAATCTTTATAGCAAGATATAATAAAATCTGTTTTTTAGATGAAGAAACACAACTAGTTATTACTGCAGCTCTAGGCCAAAGTCCTGACTCTTCAGATACCAACAGATCAGGCCCGCCACTCAAAATGGAAAAAGTATGGTGAAAAGAACTCTATTGATAGCCATATTGGAAAGACAAAGTGACATTAAGCATCTCAACCTTGTCTTTGGGGTATTGACATGAGTTTTAGGTTTAAATAGAAGAAGAATTGGGGTAGGGGTAAGAGATATGCATAATTAAGCATTATTGGTTAAACTGTGATCTGATCAATCATTATCTCAGGTCTCATTCTGTGAATCTCCAGAAGTCCTTTTTTAATTGTAGTTTGAGGGGGCAGTCTCTGTTTGCTATTCAGGGTGTTAATCAGACCTGTGATCTTGGAAGGGGGCAATTCAGTTCTGTTAAGATGATTGCTTCTTAGTGGTGGGGGGGGGGCAGCATTCTCATCAATCGGTGATCTGCCTGCAATACTCTGCTGTTTCCTTGGAAGGTGTAGGGCAATGACTACAGACTTTTAAGTCCCACTCTGGTGTCTGGAACAGGATGTTGTAAAAGTTGGTAGGTGAATGTCCCTGCAAATCCTGAAAATACCTTAGTTACTCTTAGTTACTCTTTTAGAAAGATAGGTCAAGTTTGATAAAATTGGGGCTAATAAACCTTGTATTAGCAGTTTTTGGATGAATACTGCTTAAATGATTAGCATGCCTATGTACAGAGCTGAGCAGGAATCCAAAGACAGAAAATGAAGTCAGAGATATCAAGCCATTGAGCCTCTGCAGACCCAAATAAAGACTTGGTACTTTTAGCAAAAGCAGCTTTTAAATTCCTGTTATAGTTAGGGATCCATAGTTAATAATTGTTGGAGCTATAATATGGAAGTCACTGCTCTTGATTATCCCCCAGATCCTCATACTCAAAACATAGATGTAATGTAAACATTAGAGGTATGAATTCTAGACTTGGTTCTGCTATAACGACTGATGTTGGACTATTCATTGTACCTTTCATCATCCAGGAAGTAAGGATTTAGTTAGGGTTTGGGATGTAAATAGGATTATTTACAGGATAGGACCTGTCTGCCAATTCCAAGAGCCAGAGCTGTTTCTTATCTACTTATAGAGTGATCCTGTGTAATATTTCTTTTTGACTGGGGCTTGAGTACAAATGAATGAATTTCATGTAAAAGGTAGATTTTTTTTCCCTCATGATGTAACAGTGATCCACTTCATGCTTTTAAAATAGCCTTGCTACTCTGCAACTGAGGCTTATTTTAAAATGTACATGTTTTCTTTTCCTCCTCTTCCTCTTCCTCTCCCTAACCTGAAGGTGAAAGGCCACAGGATCACCTTTGTCCCATCCTAGGCCTAAAGTTATCTGTACACACCCATAACAGGAAGGAGATGGCACCAGAAGATACAGGAAGTGACCTCTCCCAAGTTAGTATGTGAATTTCAACCCCCATCAGAGCACATGTAGAATCCCATCTTCCCCAGCCAGGACATCTGGAATGAATCCCTTCTCTAAAAACTTCTCTTCTCCCAGATAGGGAGAATTGCAGCCTCTTTTTTCTTTTTCTCAAAACCGTGTCCTCGTTGTTCAGTTGATATCAGGGACAAGGACCAACTTTTGGTAACAATTATGTAGTACGCTTTTTGTCTTAATAAATGTGTTTGTATCCTGGTAAGGGTAATTTTTGTCCATTGACTTAATAATTTCTAAACAGTTGCACATACTTGATTTTTTTTTTAATTCCTCCTTGAAACCTTAGTTAAGGTATAACCCAAAAAGACATGTGGATTAGTTCCTTTCTAGTCCAGACATTTTTAGTTATAGCTGTAGAAGTATTTTGATATTATTTTATTACTTTATGACATACTTTCATTAGCAAGAAATGTAATGAACACGTTGGAATAATCTGCTATTTATCTCCAAGTAGTATTATGTTCATTTATTTGAGTATTTCAGTTTTTAACTCATATTTCTAAGTGGGATCTGATCTTTCTTGGATATGCTCTGTATAAAGGTGGCTTATCTAGCATATAAATAAATGATTTTTTTATTTTTAATAAAAGCTATTACCTTGTTGGATAATTATATCACTTTTTAAGAGATGATTTTGTTTTATGACTTAAGGGTAATTTAAATTAGAAAGTATAAAAAAGTAGTTTTTTCAATTGTTTTTTATTCCAGTTTGGATCATATATAACTCTTATTTCAAGAGATTTATTTTAAGTATTTTATGTAAAATATTTCAATTTATTTTTTTCTTGTTGCAGGAGCTAGAGTTAATGCCAAAGACAGCAAATGGTTGACACCTTTACACAGAGCAGTTGCATCTTGTAGTGAGGTATGAAATTTCTCTTAGTAAATGACTGTATATAAAAACAATCAAGTAGGCCTGCCTGAGTCCATATTCAAATAATGTTTTTAAGTATCTAGACTAGTCATTTTACTTGAGAATTTATACAAACCAAATGAATTGTTCCATATTTTAACTATTAGTCTTCTTCAGATCTTTTTTCTTCTGGTTCACAATAACCTGTTGCAAAGATTCTGTTGATTGTAATGAAGACATAATCTCATCAATGTGTAATGATTATTTGAACTGTTGTTTAGTTAAAACACTGAAATTAGTTTTAATACTACTTGATTGCCCATTTTACCAGTTTGAAATACATAACCCTAAAATGTATAAGGTTTCTTAAAAGAAGGAACAGTTCCATCTTGTAACTTTATATATTATATATTCTTCAAAATAAGTGACATTTTTAGAGAATGTTTATTGTTTGCAAAGTATTTTTGTAACTTTCCTATTTTCTGTCTTTCTTAACAACTTTATGGGGATAGACATTTAAAGGCAACTAGAAACTACTCAGCTGGTAGTGATGAGACGAAAGCCTGGACCTTTTGTCTGTCATTTTACTACTTTATAAAGTATACTGTGCCTTTCTAAAATACATTGTGTCCAAAGCACCTCTTTTACCTAGTTTGATATCAGGGCTTGTTTGAGTTTTTAAAATGTGAAAGTATGTGATTGTGTTAATTGATATTAACTCAGTGTTTCTTCAGTTATTCAAATTGAGAAAGATAAGAAAGGAACTCCTAAATGAAGCAACTGCTCCTGCTCCCATCATGGGACCAAGTAGTTCCAGAGAAGGAAAGGCAGCTCTGTCTAGTGCCTCGGAAAAAACTGGGAGAATTCCTGCTTCTTTATTCTACTTTGTATTCCTCCTTGTAACCATATATTGAACCCAGTACAAGAGCCTGGCACAAAAAGAGAAGTAGAGGGAAATAATGACTGGGACAGATTAAAAATCCTGTCATCTGACAGAGGCATATAGTGTAGTGTATTAGCTGAAGCCTCCTGATAAGGAGAAGGAGGAAGGGTCCAATCTGAGACTTTGATGTGCTGTGGCTGATAAACTTATGGAACTTAGATTTGAAGAAGTAGCTTCAGATATCACCTCAAGTTTTTGTGTGATGTTGTTCTAGTTAGCTATTCTTCACTGTGACTAAAAGACCTAACAAGAACAATTTAGAGGAGGAAAGGTTTATTTTGGCTCTCTATTTCAGAGGTTTAGTCCATGATTGGTCATCTCTATAGCTCTGGGCCTGAGATGAGGTATAACATCATGGCAGAAGGGCGTGGCAGAGGAAAACAGCTCAGGACATGGGAACCAGGAAACAGAGAAAGAGCTCTGCTCACCAAGAATAAAATATAAAACCCAAAGACACACCCAAGTGACCTACTTCATCCAGCCATACCCTACCTGCCTATAGTTACTGCCCAGTTAATCCACATTAGTGGATTAATCCACTGATTAGGTTATACCTCTCATGGGCTAATTATTTTGCCTCTGAAAATTCTTGCATTGTCTCATGAGCTTTTGGAGGATATCTCGTATCTAAATCATGAACAGATCTGGGGGTTATTATGAAAACTAAGACATTAGCCAAAATAACTTTGAATTTGAGATTTTGTGAAAAGTTTACTTAGTGTCTTTCTGGGTTAGTCCCACATAAGGATGCTTCTTTAGCAATCAAAATAAACATTACTCTTAGTAAAACCTATTAATGTTAGCCATATCTACCCATTTTTCAATATGGCTTTTGTGAACATAACTATTAAAAGTAATGGAGTTTACCAGAATAAAATAATCAGAAGGTACACTTTCTATTTTTGCAGTGGTTATAAAACAGACCAAAAGTTCTTAAAAAAAAAAAAAAAAAAATTAGCATTTGAGCATTGTGGCAGATTCCACCCAAAGACTTTACTCCTGGTTTCTTAAAACTATATACTCGTACGGGATGAGGTTGTGCTCAGTGGCAGAGTGCTTGCCTCACACATGTGAGGCACTGGGTTCGATCCTCAGCACCACATAAAAATGAATAAACAAAATAAAGATATTTCTTCCGTCTATAACTAAAAAATATTTTTTAAAAACCTATATACTCACCTGATCTTAAGTCTGCTTTTCTGCCTAAAAATGAATGAACTATGTAGGATTAATACTCTTGCAGGATAATGGGAAACAGCTATAAAAATGTGGTTGTTACAAGAAAATACCTTCTGTAAACGTGGAACATTTTTGTTTTAAAAAGAAAATCTCAGAATTAAAAGAACTGCTATAGGGTGGGGCTCTAGCTCAGTAGCAGAGCACTTGGCTAGCATGTGTAAGGCACTGGTTCAAGCCTTAGCACCACATAAAAATAAACCAATAAAATGAGGCATTCTGTTCATCTGTAACTACAGAAAAATTTTTTTTAAAAGGACTAATACAGAACCTACTCTCAGTTTCACTGTTCCTTTAATTGTTTTGATTACATCCTAAGAGCAAAGTGAGTTATACTTACTGGTTATATAGCTGTGGACATAGAGGGATATGTAAAGAGGTGGGTCTTTCAGAGGCAAAATTTTAAGTAGCTTTTAGTTTAGGTTTTTGACATCCCACAAGAAAAACCCTATACAAAATAATTGAAGTGATTGTTTTCTTTTCTCTCTCTCTCCCTCCCTCTCTCTCTCTCTCTCTCTCTCTCTTTCTTTCTTTCTCAGATTGGTAGTAGGAATTGAACACAGGGATGCTATACCATTGATCTATGTCCCTAGCCCTTTTTATTTTGAGACAAGTGCTCACTAAGTTGCTGAGACTGGTCTCAAACTCCAGCATCAACCTCCCAAGTTGCTGGGATTACAGGCATGTACTACCATGCCCAGTTGGATTATCATTTTCTTAATTTCCACAAGGACATGCATAGCTAACAACATGTTAAGATGCACAGGAGAGAAGTTAATTTATTACAAAAATTAATCCTTTATGGCTCAGTTTCTTCACTGAACCTGAGTTGAGAATGACTGCTTCAGGGAAAATACTCTTTACTCTTTTTTGGTGACCTGGTTTCCAAACACCATCTCCTTACTGGCTACCTAAATCTTTGTCACTCTGATTTGTGACAGCCATGCTTTAAGAGCAGCATATAGTTCACTTCTCTATAAGTACTGCATATCCTTCTGAAAATAAATTTTATTAGTATTAAGGTTTCTTTTTAATTGTTTTCTTGTGTGTGTGTGTTTTTTAAGAAGCTACGTCACACTCCTAAACCCTCTATAGGGCTTATAACTTATTTTTAACTTAAGACCAATCAAGAGTTCTGTCAAGATAGCGGAGTTTAAATTATATAATTATATTGTATGTTATTGGTTCCTCTAGACTTTGTATTTATTGTAAATCTGCTAACCCTTCTTTTTCCAGTGCCACCTTCAACTCAATGGTAAGAATTGCTTTAAAAAAAAAAAAAAAGGCAGACAGAACCAAAGAGCACTAGTTATTACTGTGGAATCTTAGTCTAGATTGTTCCAAAGATATTAATACAATGAGGACAATTATATAACCTTTTACCATAACTCTATATTTTACAGTGTTACTTAAATTTCGTTTATTTGTTGGTTTTTTCCCAATCAAGGCACACCAGCAGGCATTTCTTACACATACCCTGTAATAACTGAAAAATTAGAATTGAGGTTATAGTAATATTTATTGTTGGTGAAACATTTATGCCCTTTGTTATCCCCACATTATTGTCTTATGTACCAATAATATGATCTAGAATTTTAGTAGGATATGACATTGTGCTCTTTGATTTGTATTTCTGAAATTTCACCTTTTTAAAGGTCCCAGCCTTTAGAAATTTTCTTTAGTTTTCTCTGAGGTTGCTACTTAAATAAGTATTACTCTGAGTAGTAAGTAAATTAAACACTAATCTATTTTGATTATGAGTCTTAATTGCTTTATTTACAGCCTTTATTAGGTGCCACTTTACATATCCTTACTTTTCACAAACTGGATTTTTTTAAAAAAAAAAAAAATTGGTAGTTTAGATAGACAACTACATTGTAGAATTTTTTTATTTTATTTGTTTGTTTGTTTGTTTATATGCAGTGATGAGGCTCAAACCCAGTGCCTCACACATGCTAGACAAGCACTCTGCCACTAAGCTCCCCATGAACTGGATTTATTCTTGCTTTCCAGTGAAACAATAGTTTTGATTTTACTGTTCTTCCTAATAGAGCATAAATATTTCTGCAGAAGTTTTAATGGTATTATTTCCAGCATCTTTACTAGGCGTGTTGGCCCTGCAATATATGCAGTAATAAATTCTTCATTTTATTTTTAATTATTTTCTAAGACATCCACTAACATACCTATCACCTTTTTTCCCCAATAAAGTGTTTATTTTATCCCCAAGTCATACTGTATCCTTCTTAGAAGTGGGGATGGGCAACCTCAGAGGCAACCAGTGTTTTGATTTTTCTCATCATGGAGTAATTTTCTGTATTATATAACTTCATAAAAATGAAATCATTCAATGTGTATTAATTTCTTTAACATAACATTTTTAGATTCTATAATGTTACATTTATTATTGCTTCATTCCTTTTTATCTTCTGAGTTGTATTGCACAAATGTATTTCAGTTTGTTTTTCATTTTTCTATTGATAGACATTTGCATTTCTGGTTTTTGACTTAAAAAATGTTATGAGGTTTTTTTGTTTGGGTTTTGTTTTGTTTTTTGATAGAGTCTCACTATCTAATCCTCCTGCCTCAGCCTCCCAAGTTGCTGGAATTATAGCATATACCACCATACATGGCTTGCTATGAGCATTCTTAGATGGATCTGGGGTGGGTTTTGTTGTTGTTGTTTGCTTTTATAATGGAGCAAATAAGTGGAGTGGAATTGTGGAGTCATACCTCCCCCATTTTTGATTAGCTAATTGGCTTCCTTAGCAGGTAGGATGCCCATGAATTACTACGCATCTCTTCAGTTTTTTACCAACCCTATTAGGTACTTGTGCTGTTTCGTGATTTTGATTACTTTTTAATTTAAGGGCTTAAAAAGCTGTTAGTGATTGATAGACAATAGTATTTTGTTTTGTCTTCCTTGATACTTTGTATACTTATAGCAATTTATACTTTAAACTTGATGTACATTAATTTATTATGCCTTAAACTAAAATTGAGATTTATGATACCACCACATCACTCCCTACTTTTATAGATAAAATCACCAGGAGTCAGTTTTATAAGATTGACTAGTATACCTTGTAAGTAACAGAACTAAGATCCTATTTTGGTTCTGGAATTTTTTTTCATACATAGTTTGGTATTTATCTACCAAAGATAGGATTATCACTGTAAGGAAAAATTTTTTTGCAAAGTTTATTTCTGATTATATTGCTTAATATTGATTACATACTAAAATCCTTGGAATTCTGTCATGAGGCTCAATTTATTAATGTGGTGGTGTGGGGTTTTCCATGTACTTCTTGGAAAAAAAAATAATTTAATGAACTAGACGTTGTGATTTTTTCATTTTTAGAAATGTAGCATGTGTAATACTTTGAGAAATATTATACTTCAAATTTTTATGTTTTCACTGGAAAAATAATAAATCTCCTAATACTGTTCAGTATATAAGTTGTGTCTTACTAACAGAAACATGCTATTAAAAAATGAATGTTTTGAAGAACGCTTGTCAATCTTTAATTTTGTAATTTTGTGTGTGTGTTTGAGTGTGGTACTGAGGATTGAACTCGGGGCTTGCACATGGTAGGCAGCATTCTACCACTGAGCTACATCCCAGGTCCTTTTTTATTTTATTTTGAGGTAGGATCTTGCTGATTTGCCCAGGCTGGCCTCAAACTTGAGATCCTCTTGCCTTAGCCTTCTAAGTAGCTGTGATTACAAGGTGTGCCACCACAACCTGGCTTGTTTCATACATTTTGTTAGAGATTGTTAGTCCTTTAATGGAAACATATGTAAAGAGAATGTCTCAGCTGTAAATTCTGAATTTTTTTCCTTTAATAAATTTCATCTTAACATTAAATAATAGCAGAATTTTCTCATTTCCTCAGGAAATTTTATTTCCTTCATGCATATACATATATGTAAACAATTTCTAAAACTGTTAACTATTTTGTCTTTTATAACTTATCTTCATATGTTTTAGGAAGCAGTTCAGGTACTTTTGAAGCATTCTGCAGATGTTAATGCTCGAGACAAAAATTGGCAAACCCCTTTACACATCGCTGCTGCTAATAAAGCTGTAAAGTGTGCTGAAGCTTTGGTACCTCTTCTGAGTAATGTAAATGTGTCTGATCGAGCCGGAAGAACTGCATTACATCATGCAGCTTTCAGTGGACATGGTGAGGTAGGTGACATTTTTTCCCTTCCACAGTACTGGGAATCGAATCCAGGAGTATTATACTCCTAAGCCCCATCCCCTGCCTTTTTTTAACTTTTATTTTGAGACAGGATTTCAGCAAGTTGCCCTAACCTCAAAACTTGGAATTCTCCTGCCTCAGCCTCCTCCCAGTCTCCTCAGCTGGGATTACAGGTAGGCACTACTGTGCCTGGCTGAATTTCCCTTTGTTAGCCATTTATAAGTCCATAGTAAAAGGAAATAAAAATATCTTACTCATATTTGTCAAATTTTGCCCATAGCAAATCTTCAAACTTTATTTTCCATGATAAAACTTTCTCAAATTTGGAAGTTTGTTTAGTTTGTGCTGCTTATGCACTTGAATTTTATAGTCAACCTGGAGTAACAGCCTGCTAGCTAACATAATATGAAAAGTGTGTTCTATTGTGGAAAAAATGAATCTGGGAAGACAGCAATTTCTTTGTTCACTCAGAATGATAGTGGCAAAGAATTTTTTTCTTAAGAGAGAGAGAGAAATTTTAATATTTATTTTTTAGTTTTCGGTGGACACAACATCTTTATTTTTATGTGGTGCTGAGAATCAAACCCAGTGCCCCGCGCACATGCCAGGCGAGCACGCTACCGCTTGAACCACATCCCCAGCCCAGTGGCAAAGAATTTTGAAACATGCTTTCTTATAAATTAGTTTCAGCATTTAGTCAAGAGAGTTCTTCAGTGACAGACCATCAAAAGAAATCAATTTAAGCAAATTAGTATTTAGTTGTCTTCCAGCAAACGTCACTTACAATAGTTGTCTTATCAAAGAGTGAGGTTTATAAGTACATGAGGGTCAGGGAAGAACCAAACTGTTACAGGAACCTTTGAGATGAACTTTTACAGCCTTTTTTTAAAAAAAAAAAATGAGACAGGATCTTGCTATGTTGCCCAGGCTGGTTACCATCTCCTGGGCTTAAAGTGATCCTTCTGCCTCTCCTGAATAGCTGGGACTACTGGCATATGTTACAATATTCAGCTCCTAGTCCTTCATTTTTGTAGACACAAAAATTCCAAGTGGTAGAGAATTATTCCCAAGATTCCATAGCTGGGGAGCTGTCGGCTGCAGTGTTCTTTCCACTATACTTCTCTGATTTTGCAGCATAAATCCTTGCCTCCATTATAATTAAGGTCACAAAATGTGTCCTAATTTAAATCTGGAATTCCTTCAACAAAGAAAATATTGTAAATATGATTAGGTATAATTATTATTCTTGGTACTTTGTGAGATAAGTAGACTATGTAGTAACCTTCAAGTTTAATCATTTTGTAAATGTTAAGTTTGTACCTAAGTTAAATTTAAGACATTTCTGGGAAGAGTATTCACTTTGCATTTTAATAACAGTTGGGCTATGAATAGGAATAAAATCTCTTGTTAAATATTCTAACTTTAGACCTTCTTATTTATACCTAGTTGTTCATAAAATACCAGGACAGAAATAAATGGTTTCTAGAAAGATAACTACCTGACTTCAGTAACACCCACAGTGAACACATTTTTCCTATTTTATCCTGTTATGTTAAATGGCCTTAAATATTCAATCTGGCTCCTTTTCTATCAGAAATATAGTGCCAGAGAAATTAAGATAAGTACTCATCACAAGGCTGAACAATTCTAGTTCTGAATTTCATTGAAACTGTGTTTATTTTATTCTAGATGGTCAAGCTACTCTTGTCCAGAGGTGCCAATATTAATGCTTTTGATAAGAAGGATAGGCGTGCTATCCATTGGGCAGCATATATGGGTATGTACTTTTTGAATTTACTTTTTCACATTATATATTTAGGAAAGTAGTACATTTTATTTTTTGCTATTTGTGTTAACATTTCTAACACAATTAAAAGATACACCATATCTGATTTTCCTGCTCAGGTGGAACCATCTTGGTAACAGCGAAATTTTGCTACAAATGCTATTTGAAATTATTTATAAAGGGAGGAAGATCTCAATTATGGGCCTCTGATTTTAATTTAAGATTGGGGTTTACTATGAGCCAGTTGTGGTTATGTTTTCATTCTAATATATAAGTTATGAAGATGTATTAAGAAATCTTATATTGGGCCAAGCACTAAGTTTCTTGTGCATCTTCATTTTTTATTTGATTGCCCTCTAAAACTAGACCTCATGATAGAAATGATAGTAAAATGACTCAAACATTATTATTCTATGTACATATATGATTACATGGCCTGTATAATTCTATATTGTGTACAACCAGAAGAATGAGAAGCTATACTCCATTTATGTATGACGTATCAAAATGCATTACACTGTCATTTATAACTCATTAGAACAAATAAAAATAAATAAAACTAGACCTCATGAGGAAAATTATCCTGGGATAGACCACCCAGTACTTTATGCAAATTAGTGATACAAGCACTAACAAAACATTGTTTGATTCTTGAGATAATTTGGAAAACTAAAGAGGCAATTCAGCCTATCTTAGAATATTTTTAAATGCATAAAAATAGCATTCCTACTCTGTTGTGAGTGCTGAGACCATGCAGATAGAAACAGATCTCTAAGCATGGAGGAAATATAACCTGCCATGGACCTTAGAAGTCTTATAAGGCTAGGATTTACCTCTTGGAGAAAGTCATGGGTGTAGATATGTGGTTTTTGTTTTGTTTTTGCAGTACTGGGGATTGTACATAGGGCCTCACACATATTAGGCAAGTGCGTAGTGAGCTACATTCCCAGCCCTTGATTTTTTATTTGAGACAGGGACTCTATAAGTTGTCCAGGCTGGCCTCAAACTTGTGATTCTCCTGCCTCAGCCTCCCTAGTAGCTGGGATTAGAAGTGTGTACCACTGTGCTCAACAGACATTTTATTTTTGAAGTCCCTCCCTTTGCATCCATGGAGCTCAGGACTTCCTCTCTTTCTGCCAAAGGTTGTAATTCATTTTTAGGTTCCCCGCCAGTGCTGTGAGTTGAACTCAGGACCTTACACATTCTAATAATTCTGCTTTTGCTATTGTGTCTCTTCTAATTTGGAAGAATCATGTGATAGTTGTAGCTTTTCCTCATTGTTTTTCTATTCTTGGTTTTGTCTTTTCCTATCTCTCATTTAAAATTAAAGATTAAGTAGAAGATGATTAACCTTAAAAACCTATATAACATTGTAAAATGGATGCAAATCAGTTGTAACACTCCATGTATGTGTATCTTTCTGTATCAAATCTTATGTATCATCTTTATCAAATTTTAGTACAGATACTTCTAAGGTCTAGCAAAGTCCATTGTCTGTAAAATACCCAAAAGCAGAAGAATCCATGCTGAACTGCAATTCTGAAATTTTAGTATAGGTGCAAAGAACGATTAAAAATGAAGATTAACATTTTTGTTACATGTCACTATTTTGATAGCCAGAATAGGTATGGTAGCAAACTCCCATAATCCTGGTGACTCTGGAGCCTGAGACAGGAGACTCACAAGTTGAAGTTTAGCAAGGCACTAAGAAACTTAGTGATACCCTGTCTCAAAATTAGATAGATAGATAAAATATTTTGATAGCCAGAGGCTGAAAACTTAGTGTTTCATACCAAAAGTATGTGCCTTTAGATATGTAATGGATAATTTTTTTTTTTTTGAGGTACAAAATGCAGAAGCAAGCCTTCTGTGGCATACTAAAATTTCTTCCTCACACCTGATAGTTTTCTACTTTAAGTCTTGGAAACTTTCTTGAATATTCTGTTGTAGTTTATTTTTCAAGATGGTTTAGAAACAATGCTGTGATTTAAAACTAATACTGTATATTTAAAAATTTACACATTAAATAGAATGCATCAGGCCTTTTACTCCTGAACGATTAGTCTTAACAGCTATTTGTATGAAATGGAAGGCCAGAGTAATTTTGTAGTTTCCTATAATTGAACTCCATAAATAGTTGATTATGTGTTTCTCAGGTTATCTAGCATAGCTTTGTGGTCACTGATATAGTATCATATTTTAGACCTTTCTATTATGGTTGAAAAAGGTAATTCAATGTTTCTTGGAAATCACTACATGTCTTGGTCCATTTTGTGCTACCATAACAATACCTGAGACTGGGTAATTTGTAATGAACAGAAATTTATTTCCTTACTGTTCTGGAGGCTGGAAGCCCAAGATCAAGGCATAGGCATCTGGTGTAGGCCGTGCCTCATCATATCATGGTACAAGACATCACGCTGGTTAGAAGGGAGAGTTAAATTCAATGTTTATAACAAACCCATTCCCACACAAAATTATATCTTAACACTGTTGCATTAGATATTAAGTTTAAGTGCTGGGACACATTGAAACTATAGCCCTGGCCATTTAATTTTTGAGCATAAGCATTCAGATTTATAACTCTCCTTTCATTTGCAAGCATTGCACAAGATGACACATAGCTTCTAAAACTACTCTAGGCATATGGGATTAAAGAACTAAATAGTGAAAACAGGAAACTGCTGATGGGTCACCCATCTTAAAGACAAGCCTAAAGTGTAAACATTGTCACCTCTAGATTATGTCCAGAGAATCCATTGACATTAGTGTAAGAAGCCTGGTGTGGTGGTATATGCCTGTAATCTCGGCAGTTCCGTAAACTGAGGCAAGAGGATTGAAAACATGAGGCCAGCCTCAGCAAATTATCAAGATCCTAAGCACCTTAGCAAAAGATCTTGTCTCAAAAAATAGCTGGGGTTGTAACTCAGTGGTAAAGAATTCCAGGGATCAATCCCCAGTTCCACCCTTCAAAAACATTACAGTAGATACTAGGGATTACATGTAATCTTGTGATTTATTTCTCACAGGCTTCCTTTCATCCACTGGTTGAGGTTCCCTAAATTTTCCATTAGGTCCCACCTCCTTATACTGTTATTGAAGTCTCTATCAGTATTCTCTAGCCCCAACCCTGACCCCAAATAAATTGTCATTTCTCTCCTCAATTTATGCTTGCTTCTGCCATCATCCTTCCTCAATCTTTTCAGTGTTTTCAGTACTTTTAGCCTTATCCAGGCATGTTCTGCCTCAAATCCTCTTACTATGGACTTTGATATTGAATAAATATTTCTTTTCTTTTTTGGGGGGTGTGAGTACCAGGGATTGAACTCAGGAGCACTCAACCACTGAGCCACATCCCAGCCCTTTTTATTTTTTGAGACAGGGTCTCACTGAGTTGCTTAGCACCTCATTTTTGCTGAGGCTGGCTTTGAACTTACAATCCTCTTGCCTCAGCCTCGCTCCTGAGCTGCTGGGATTATAGGCATGCTCCATCTTGCCCAACTAATATTACTTGATTAGCAACTTAACTTTTTTTTTCCTTCTTGAAGCAGTGCATAATTTAAATGAATATGAACTGTTTTTTTCCTCCTCCTTTCCCTGAAAATAAATTCTAACACAACCTGTTTTAGTTTTCTTGTCCATTCCTGAACAAAATTAAAATGTGGAAAATGTTCTTAATTCCTAAGGGAATTAAATTAAAGATGGTGTTTATTATTTTCTTCTGAAATCTATATACCATAATGTCTCATGGATGCCACTCAAAAAAGAGCTCTAGAAGCCAAATATGGTAGAACATACCTGTAATCCCAGCAACTTTGGAAGCTGAGATATGAGGATCACAAGTTCAAGGTCAGCCTCTGCAATTTAGCAAGGCCCTGACTCAGAATAAAAAAGGGCATGGCTGTATATCTGGAGTAGAGTGCCCCTGGGTTCAATCCCTTATACTGGGACTGAAAGGGTAGAGAACCCTATGGGAATTAAATTCTGGTCCTCAGCTTATCTTTCTATAAATTGACTTTTTTTTTTTTTTTTTTGGCTACAGCCACCCAGGCAAAGTAATATAATTTGTTTCACTCTAGAACTTTTCTCCCCTTTTTTCTTTGAAATGAATCACCTCCAAACTGGCTATGGAAAACCCTTTCTTAATGTTTTTAGTGGTTCACTTCCCTATATATAACCCCCTTTTAAAATAGGGCTTTATCTGGATTCAGTGGCGCACACCTGTAATCCCATCAACTCCAGAGGCTGAGGCAGGATGCCAGCTTAGGAAGACCCTATCTCAAAATAAAAAGGAGTGGGCATGTAGCTCGGTGATAAAGCGCCCTTGGGTTCAATCACCAGTATCAAAAAGAAAACCTAATTTCTTGAAACAAGCCTTCCAGGTGCTATGGCATCCCCTTGAAGAGTCAGGAGGATCACTTGTGCCCATGCATTTGAGCTTTGGTAACATAGCAATGCCCCATCTCAAACATGAAAAAGAAAAATTAGAAAGAAACAAACCGAAGTCACTCCCAGATTTATAAGAACAAGATTCCAGTAAGGCTGAGAAATATAAACAAGGTTAAAAATTAAAACTAACTTAAGAATGCATTAAGTCAATCTGTGAGGTAGGAGGGGACCAGAAGATCTAGGCAAAAGATTTATCAGGTGTAGTGTTGACATTGGACAAATTAAATAAAGTGCATCATATTTAATCTTCCCTCTACCAATATTTATAGAAATAATTCTGAAATCTTTTATTCTGTGCTTTTTCAAATTGTAACGAGATTGATTGTTGGTTATCATGTATTATGTGATGAATATGCATATTTGTCTTTCTTTAAATATATTCAGGATTATATTTAATATTTTATATATGCTCATCTCTATTTTTTCTTCAACACATTTCCAGGTCATATTGAAGTAGTGAAATTACTTGTGGCACATGGAGCTGAAGTGACATGCAAAGATAAGAAGTCTTATACGCCTCTTCATGCAGCATCTTCCAGTGGAATGATCAGTGTAGTCAAGTACCTTCTAGATCTTGGAGTAGATGTAGGTATATAGAGCAATATAAAATAATGGAGTATTTTATGAATTTTATTACACTGGCAAACACTTTCAGATTTAAAAATATTTCAGAAGCCAGGCTTGATGAATCATAGCTGTAATCCCAGTAACTCTGGAAGCTGAGACAGAAGGATTGCAACTTCAAGGCCAGCCTCAACAACTAAGCAAGGCCCTAAGCAACTTAGTGATACCCTGACTCCAAATTAAAAAGAGCTGGAGATGTGATTCAGTGATAAAACAGCTCTGGGTTCATTCTCCAGTACCCCCCCAAAAAAAGATTTCTTACAATATTTGTCATTTAACCAAATGATTATAGTTCTTTAAACAGTGTATTAATTTATAATCAAGGTAATATGTCAAAGTATGTGGAGGTAAAGTAAATCCCAAAGGTGATTTTCCAGAAGGTTTTCTTTCCATCACGTTTCAAACTCTGTAGCTCCATTTCCTCCAGTTTTGCATAAACCAGCAGGTCAGGCACACTTGGATTATGTGACTAGGTTATTATTAGTCTTATTCATTTAATTAGTCAGATATTCCCTTTTAAATGGCTGTCACAGAACCCATTATAGGATATCAGGTAGGCAGGAAGACAAGAGACTTCTTGCTCACCAAGTTTAAGTGTTGATTAATATATAATTCTCTTTTTTGAGGAAGGGGTACTGCTGTATCAGGGTATATTTAATTTCTAAACTGAGACAACTAATAGTACCTGTAGTTTTCACAAGTGATCCTTTAAACACATATTCTTTAGTCCGAATATGTTTACTCTTATTTTTTATATGGTTAAGACAAACGTGGTTGTTTTTCAAAGCAGCAAATTAGGAGGAAAGAGAAGGCAAGGATCTACTAAAAGGAGGCAGTTTTCAGCTGCAAAAAAAAAAAAAAAGTAAGTGATATCCTGGTTTGACACTACAGAGTTCATTCAGTGCAATAGAGCTGAAAGGACTGCTAATTTAGGATATAGGGAAACACTTTGCTGAAAACAAGTAAGTATGGAAAATGTGGGATTCAGAAGAGGTTTAAAAAACCAAACATATTTGTGGGCTCTTGGAGAGGGCAAAGTAGAGAAGTTCCATTTCAGCTCAATAGTTCTTTTTTTTTTTTTTTTTTTTTTAAACATTACAAAGCTCTTTTTTTTTTTTTAGAGAGAGAATTTCAATATTTATTTTTTACTTCTTGGTGGACACAACATCTTTGTTTGTATGTGGTGCTGAGGATCGAACCCGGGCCGCACGCATGCCAGGCGAGCGTGCTACCGCTTGAGCCACATCCCCAGCCCCAGCTCAATAGTTCTTAATAGCCCTGTTTCAACAGAGTAACTTAGTGTCTTAAAAGACCCTTAACACAAATAAAGGCAACATCATTTCTAATCACTTTTAAATTCATCCTAGCACAATTTAGAAGCTTATTTTATTGACAGTAAAACGAACATTTGTAAATTCTGGTGGCAGAATGTTCTTTAGAATAAATGGTCCAACTTGGGATCTTTTAGTGACATATGATCTCTTATTGCATGGTTTTTTTAGTTTCTTAGGAATACTGTAACAAATTACCCTGAATTAAAACTTTACCATGAATGAAACTAATCTCTAAAAATTCTGGGATATAGAAATCCTAATTCAAGGTTTCTGCAAAGTTAGTTCCTTTTGAAGGTTTTGAGAGTGGCAAAATCTACTCTGTTACTTTTTTATTCCTCCAGTTTCTATTACCAGTCATCTCATAAAAGAAAGTATCAAAATTATGACAAACTGGGGCCAACTACATGGTTAGAGGGATGTCTCTCTCTACACAAGTCTGCCTTCACTTCTGACCAACCACAAGTGGTGGTGGGGCTTCTAGAAACATTGAGGTTTAAGGTGAATATAGTGGTACATGCCTGTAATCCTTGCAACTTGGGAGGCGGAGGCAGGAGAATCATGAGTTCATGTCCAGCCTGGGCAACTTAATGAAATTGTCTCAAAATAAAAAATAAAAAGGACTGGGATAGGCTCAATGGTAGAGTGCACCTGGGTTCAATTCCCAGTACCAGAAAATAAACAAACAGATAAATAAATGAAACCATTCAGTGACTAGGATGACACAAAAAAACTCAGTGAAAGTTATTACATTCACAATCATGGTTTATTATAGTAGGAAAGTACAAATTAAGAATAGCCAGAGGAAGGGAGACACATAGGACAAAGCTAAGGAGTTTTCTTAAGTTGTCCTCTTCATAGAGTCAGGATGCATTACTTTCCCAGCATCAGTTTATAACAACATACACAAAGTTTTGTCAACTAGGAAAGCTCATCTGAGCTTCATTTTCACAGGTGTTCTTGTTGTTGTTTTGGGGTTATTTTGGATGCTAAGGATTGAACCAAAGAATGCTTTATCACTGAGCCCATCCTTTTTATTATTAATTTTAAAAAAATATTTTATTTGGTTGTTGATGGACCCTTATTTATTTATATGTGGTGCTAAGAATCAAACACAGTGCCTCACACATGCACTGAACCACAACCCCAGCCCCTTTATTTTTAATTTTGAGACGGGGTCTCACTAAGTTGCCAAGGCTGGCCTCAAACTTGCAATCTTCCTGTCTTAGCCTCCTGAGTTGCTAGGACTACAGATGCATGCCAGTGCGTACACTAATTTCTAGTTTTTTAATGGGGCCCCATCATAGGCATGATTAATTTGTTGCCCAAGTGGTTGATTTTAGTCTCCAATTTTGCTGATACCTAATGACCCAAAACCCCCCACCCTGAATCACAGTGTTGGTTTAAATCTGGTATGATCGGCCCCTACCCTAGTATCAAGTGTCAAACCTATTCTGTTTCTTCAACCTAACCTGAGGTATGGGTTATGTCACAGATTATCTCCCTAAAGTCAAGGATAGACTAGATCTTTTTTCAGTCAAGGTAAAACTTTACTACACAAAAGTTACATAAATGTTAAATTATTGCCCTATTTTATTTATTTGAAATGAATTGGTGGCGGTAGCCACCTGAGTTGGATGGATTATTTCTCATTATTGAGCATTCTTCTGCCTTTTGATAAAAATGTCAACATGTGAAACTGGAATGTATTTACAAGTCTATAACAAAAATGAATAGAATTTCATTTATTTTTAAAAATCCTGATCTCTGTTAGTAACCTTAGTCTTGTCACTGCAAAATGAAAAGCTGAAAATAACATGATACCGAACTGAATATACCTCAGTCTTCAGATTGTTAATTTTTTCATAATTATTGGAGTTAATTTCATATCAAGTCCCTAACTTTGAAGCCTTTTAAAAATAGATTATGCTTGTTTTCATTCTCCTAAAAATATTCCTTTTGGAATCATTCAGTTTTGTCTTGATGTAGACATTTTATATGTATAGACATTGCCTATGTGAATTGCCTATCTCTAAATATACAGAATCCATTTAACACCAAAATACTTGTTATATTCATTATTTTAAAGGAATTTTAGCACTGTAGATTTCATCTGTATTTTTCCTTTTTTTTTTTTTTTTTGCTTTAATAATTTGATGACAACCACCCGAAAATTCCTAAAATAGTTCACAATAATGATAGTCATCAAGACTACTTTAACATTTGCACATTTTTTTCCTACCAATAGATGAATGAACCAAATGCCTATGGAAATACACCTCTTCATGTGGCCTGCTATAATGGACAAGATGTTGTCGTTAATGAACTTATAGACTGTGGTGCTAATGTAAATCAAAAGAATGAAAAAGGATTTACTCCTTTGCACTTTGCTGCTGCATCAACACATGGAGCACTGTGTTTAGAACTTTTAGTTGGCAATGGGGCTGATGTCAATATGAAGGTATGAAATAAAATCAGAATCTTTGAAGTATTTCATTTACTAAAACTATCTCTAGCAAATACCATTTAGCAATAAAAACTATCTACTAATAAACTCAAGAACATGGATGAATTTTTAATATATGCTGCCTAAGGTTAGGAATATATATACTGTTTCGATCTATGTGAGGTTCTAGAACACAGGAAATTCCATTTCTGTGGGGTTCCAGAAGCTGTAGTTAAAATATCAGAACAGTTGTTGCTTCTGAGTAGAGGGATCAACTGGGAAAGGGGCATGAAGAAACTTTATGGAATAATGGTAATGTTTTCTATTTTGACAGGATTTTGTATTATATAGATAAGCATTTATCAGAACTCATAAGGTGATAATTTAAGATTTGATACACTTTGTTGTATGGAAATTTTTTCTCAGAAGGAAGAAAAACCCTAAATGTTGACTAGTGATACGCATATTGAGGTGTATAGATGTGACACATAATGATGTCTGTGATTAACTTTAAAAAGCATCAAAGAATTAAATGGATGGATTGATAACGTGATAAAAAGACATAGTAAATGTTAGTGGCAAAATTCAGATGGTCCATATATGGAAATTTACACTACAATTCTTTGAGATTTTTCACAGTCTTGGGTGGCAGTATCTGTGTTTTACATACAAAGAATAGTTGGTTTTTGACTTTTTGGTCATGATCACGTTCAGTAACAAGCATTTGGATTTTATAAATTTGTCAAAATTTTAGAGCCAAAATATAATTTACTGTATTTATTATTAGTTACACATGACAGTACAATAATCTTGACAGTTCACACATTTGAATCAAATGGGGTATAATTTCTTATTTTTCTGATTGTACAGGACCACCAAAAAAAAAAAAAAAGTCAACTCTTAATTTACTGTATTTAATTCTGTGAGAAAGCACATGCGACCAAGATTTTGAGCATCACTATTATATGGTACATAATCGTTTTAGATTTTTCCAAGGTACTCTCACTTGTTGCTTGCAGACTATATTTTGTATTAAGAAGAAAAGAAAACCACAGAACCATTTAAGATTATTAAAAATATTTAAGCTTAAAACATGGTTTACAGAAATCCATTTGTTGTGGCGCTTACCTATAATCCCAGCAACTAAGGAGGCTGAGGCAGAAGGATCGCAAGTTTGAGGCCAACCTAGGCAGTTTATTGAGACCCTATATCAAAAAAGAAAAATGTGATTTACGGGGAGTTTTACATAAGTGCAATTTTAGATCCTTTGCTAGGTATGATGGAAAATGTCTTTCAGACTACTGATCGGAAGGGAATCCATTTTTTTACCTAACTTCATTGAGGCCTTTAATGATGGCACTGACTCACTCAGATAGCTGTAGCATCATCAAGCCCACCTATAATTAGATCATTGCTTTACATTGTTCCCAGCAAATGGATAAAATTTATTCATATCACACCCAAGGAAGGAGAGGCATGAGGTATCAGTAAGAACTTCTATTATGCTTGGAGCTAAGCTATCTTTTAAAAAAAACAAACTAAGCTGGGCATGTTGGTACACAGCTGTGATCCCAGTGACTCTGGAGGCTGATGGATGAGGATTGCAAGTTCAAGCCAGCCTTAACAACTTAGATAGACCCTGTCTCAAAAAATTAAAAAGTAGCTCAATGGTAAAGAGCCCCTAGGTTCAGTCCCCAATACCAAAACAACAAAGAATAAAAAAGGAATAAACATTTAAGGCTTTCAGTTTTTGAACAAACCAATAAGTGACACCTTTTTAATAATTTAACTAATTACTCTAAAATGTTTTGATAAGTTTGAACAGCTTATTATAATTTGAACAATTCTTGGTTTTTTGAATAATTGAGGCCCAGAAAAATAGCTAAGCTTTCTAGAAAAGGAGAATTGGTTTTTTGCCGCCACGAGGCACTTGTAGGTTCAAACAGGAACTCCTTTATTTCCCGAACTCCCGGGAATGCCACCCACGCGCGGCTCTTCTAGGAACACCCCCAACTGGAAATCCCTCCTCTGGAACTTCACCAACCAATTCGAACTCCCCAGGAATCCCTGCAAGAACTCCTAGCTGGCGCCCCAGGTGGACAGCAGGGGTCTATATACAACTGAATACGCAGCTTAACTTAACCATTATCATCTCAATGGCTTGCTGGCATCACCTCTCAACCACTTCCTTCTTCTGGCAAAAATGCCATGTCATCCCAACTTGGCTGTGGCCCTCAACACTTCCCCTTGGCGCGCACCCCAGCCCCCTCAAAGATCCAATAATTAGGTTATATCAAAAATTTTTAAAAATCTACATCATCTTAACATTCCTTAGAAACAAAGATTAAAACCAAATTTTGGTCTCTGTGGGACCTGTTTATGATTAAAATGGCTATAGTTAAAATCATCTTTCAGGTTGAACATTAAGTATCATGGAAATAATGGAGGCTTACCAGTATCATTAGGTATTATTCTTGTGCATGGAAGTGTGTGTGCATGCGCACGTGCACACGCACACATGTGTGTAAGAGAAAGATAAATTGGGGATCAAACCCAGGTGTGCTTTACCACTGAGCTACATCCTCAGCCCCTTTTAAATTCCTTGATTTTGAGATAGGGTCATGCTAAGTTGCCAGGGTTAGCCTTGAACTTGTGTTCCTCCTGCCTTAGTCTCCTGAGTTGCTGGGTTTGCAGGCTTTTCCACTATGCCCAGCTATTATACATTTTTCTATTACATGGTGATGTCTTTAAATAACAAAGATTAGGCTTCCTGATTTATACACTGACATTTAGGAATGAATATTTAGTATAATTTGATAATGAATCATTGGGTTCATATTACGGTCTACATAGTTAAGTTTAGTATCTGTGATTACATTAAGTGTATATTTTCTTTTGAAATTTGCAATTTGAGTGTCAGTGCCAATAAGAGGCCAAGTTATGAAATACTCATAACAATGGTCCTATTTGAAGTTATGTCCTTCATGAATTTGAAAATTCATACATGACAGGGAATTTTTTAGCAAAGGGTTAAGATTTATCCTTTAAGTAAATCTGAATGCAACAGCCTATGATGTTAATTTAGAAACAGATTTTATAAAAGTTGCTTTAATCTCTCTGAAGGATGTGTGACATCCTACTAACTGTCCAGC
The DNA here is from genome assembly GCF_021218885.2 of Marmota monax. Lineage (NCBI taxonomy): Eukaryota > Metazoa > Chordata > Mammalia > Rodentia > Sciuridae > Marmota > Marmota monax. The sequence continues at coordinate 14,156,837 of NW_026693008.1, read as the reverse complement.
TATTTTATTGCCAAGTTCCAATGAAACACATCTACCATGTTGATGACTTTCCTCTGACTCTGAAATTATACAGAAATTGTTGATAGCTCTCCATTTTCAACCAGAAAGAATAAGTATTCATTTCTGAAATCTGTATTTAACTGCATTTGTCAATTAGTATTTATTAAATCATTGATTGACTAAAAGGCCTTGTTCTTAATACCCACATTTTTTTTTTTTAAGCACTAGGGTTTGAACCCAGTACCTCACAAATGCTAGGCTGCTAGGCAAGCACTCTTCCACTGAGGCTACATCCTCAGTCCTTTTATTTTTTTATTTTAAGACAAGTTCTCCTTTAGTTGCCCAGGCTAGCCTCAAACATGTGATCTTCCTGCCTCAGCCTTCCACTTTTCTGAGATTATAGATATGCACCTAGTTTAAAATTTTAAAGTTAAACTTTTAACCTAAAATATAAATTTTAAAATTAAATTCTCTAATGTTCATGTTCTCTTTTTTCCCCTCTTCATTTATTCTGTCCCTCCTAGGCTAGTCTCCATATTGTTTTTTTTTCCTTAAGTTGTAGATCACTAAAAATTGTAATCATTTAATTTATAAAAATTCAGTTTCTAAGGTTTTAAGTCAGTTATTCTACAGAGTGGAAGAGGTAAATGAGTGGACTTTAAAAGGCAACATAGGTCTGGTTTTTATAAATTTGCTTAACATGAGCCCTTCTGCATTGATTGCTTTACTTATAAGCTCTCCTTTCCCCACCCACTCTGTTCTTTAAGAATAAAGTTGAGTCAGCTAAACGGAATACATCAAGTACTTCTTTTAATATTTAAACTTAAAAATTGTAAAATGTGTGGCCTTTTGTTATTACTGGGTTTTGGTCATATTCAATATCAACTCTTAAAATGTTTGTGGGTCTTTCTATTTATTTGCTTTGAGGGGTTAAGTAAAACTCCATGTTGCTTCTTCAGTACAGAGAGAAATAAATATGCCTTCCTAACATGTTAAGGCAGACTTCTTATTTGGTAATGCAAAGCTCTTCTTCCTTTGTATATTTAGAATACTTTTTATGATCAGTATGCAGAAAGTAAAAATATTACTCAAATGGTGCCTGTAGGCTTACAATAAAGGACTCTACCACTTACTAGATCAGAGACTTGGTTGAGTCCTTTAACCTCAGGGCCTAGTTTACTTTTTCTGTAAAATAGGATCAATGGTATCTTTCTAATAGGATTGTGAGGATTAAATGACTGATTTTATATGTATATCTAAGTGTTTTATTTTTTTTTTTTTTATTTTTTTTTTTTAATATTTATTTTTTAGTTTTCGGTGGACACAACATCTTTATTTTTATTTTTATGTGGTGCTGAGGATCGAACCCAGCGCCCCGCACATGCCAGGCGAGCACGCTACCGATTGAGCCACATCCCCAGCCCATATCTAAGTGTTTTAAAATTGACCTGAAATATACTGATTACTATGTGTATAAATGTTAACTAGTGAGATCATCCCAATTTCATCATTTTATGAATCCTATGTTTGTTTTAAAATATTTATTTTTATTAGTTGTACACAATCCCTTTATTTTTATTTATTTATTTTTATGTGGTGCTGAGAATCAAACCCAGGGCCTTGCAAGCACCAGGTGAATGCTCTACCACTGAGCCACAATCCCAGCCCTGAATCCTAGTTTTTATTAGAAGTCTTTCTTTGTTTGGTGTTGTTTTTGTTTTTTGTGGGAACCAAAGCTGTAGAGCTAGTATCCTATGCCTATAATCTTGGTGGCTAGGGAGACTGAGACAATAGGATTGCAAGTTCAAGGCCAGCCTGTGCAACTCAGCAAGGCCCTGTGCAACTTCTAAGACCCTGTCTCAAAATAAAAAGTAAAGAGGATTAGGGATGTGGCTTAGTGGTAAAGTACCTCTAGGTTTAATCCCCAGTACTTCCCTCTCTCTCTTTCTCACATATATACACACACCCCAAATAAAAAGACTGTAGATACAATTGGCAACATAGGAAACATTTTCAAATAATGAATTAGAATTATTTTATTAAAATGGTTTTGTTTTTTGGTTGTTGTTGTGCGGTTTTTGTTTGTTTGTTTTGTTTTTTCCTGACTGAAAGAATAACAACTGGGGGGCTGCTGTTATAGCCCAATGGTAGAGCTCAGTGGTGAGCTCAGCACCACATAAAAATAAATAAAGATATTGTGTCCATCTATAGCTTAAAAATTAAAATTAAAAAAAAAAAAACTGACATACTTTAAAACATCAAGTAAATTGGGGTACAACGGATTATGCCTATAATCCCAGCAATGCAGACAGCTGAAGCAAGAGGATTGCAAATTCAAAGCCAGCCTTGGAAACTTAGTGACACCCTATCTCAAAAGAAAAAATGTAAAAGGGATGTGGAGGAAGTAGCTCAGTGGTAGAGGCCTCTGAGTTCAATCTCTATTACCCGAAAGAAAAAGAAAAAAGCTTGAAGTAAAAATGATAATTTTATATTAAAATAAGCATTTATAGTATGTATGGTATATGAAGTTTTCCAAAAAGTATCATATTTACTCTGAACAACAGATCTATGATGTATAGATGTTAGTTATTATCTTCATTTTCAGTTGAGGAAGTGAAGTCTCTAGTAGGAAACTTGTCCAAATTTTTGCTTATGGCAAGTAGCAATGCAAGCATGTATCCTCTCTCCCTCATCCCTTTTCAAATTTCCTCCAGGGTTGAAAATTTTTTTAAGATTACTTGGTTTTAAGATTACTTGGATCACTTGCTTGTGTATGTGAAAATTTTATATAAAATTATGGACTTGGGCTGGGTTGTGGCTTGCCTAGCAATTGTGAAGCACTGGGTTTGATTCTCAGCACCACATATAAATAAATAAAAATAAAGGTCCATCAACAACTAAATTTTTTTTTTTTAATTATAAACTAAAACACCTAGGTTTATGTATTTATGATGTGCTTTCGTAATAGTCCACATGGCATGAGGCTTTCTTGAGGTCTCCATTATAATGGTGTTAGTATAAACCTAGGGCTCTTGTCACATTTCAGTTTCAGTATGTACACAATCATATAATATGCTGGGTATTGCTCAGCAGTTAGAACTACAACACAGTTTCTTTTCTTTGTATGTTTTTATTAATCAAAAGATTTTGTTTATTTATTTATTTTTTTGGTACCAGGCATTGAACCTAGGGGTGCTTAACCACTGAGCCACATCCCCAGCCCTTCTTTATTTTTTATTTTGAGACAGATCTTGTGAAGTTGCTTAGTGCCTTGATAAATTGCTAAGGCTGGCTTTAAACTAGTAATTCTCCTACGTCAGTCTCCCAAGCAGCTAGGATTACGGGCATATGCCACTGCACCCAGCCAACCTAAAAGTTTTAGGGGGAAAAAAGAAATTACCTAACTCTGAAGAAAAGTTATTACCTACATCAGGGATTATTTTTCTTCATATTGAGAATGCCTTTAGAATTTCTACAGTGTTCATAATGCACTTGAATCTAATGTATGAAATATGATATGTCAAGAGCTTTGTAATGTTTTGAACAACCAATAAAAAAAAAATAGAATTTCTACAGTATATAAATGCGCAACCAGTTTAACGTATTAAGTGATTTGAGAAAATGATTAACAATGTTGATTACAAATAATTATAAACAAATTATTATATATAGTTTGTTAAATGATTTATAGTATCCAACTTTAATTCCAATATTCACTTTTCCTTTGTCAAGACCCTCCTTCAAGCTAGACATGGTGGCACACATCTGTTATCCTAGTGACTTGGGAGGCTGACATAGGAGAATCATGAGTTCAATGCCAGCCTTGACAGTATAGCAAGACCTTGCCTCAAAATAAAAAACAAAAGGGCCTGTTAAGTGGTGGAGTACCTCTTGGTTCAATCCCCAGTGTGTCAAAAATGATAGGGCTTAGGATTTCATAGAATGAAAGCATTGGAACTGTATGAAATTTTGAGTCTTAAACTTAGGAAGCACATCTTGATTGTGTCATTCATGGTTATGTGCCTCAGTTTCCTCACCTATGGAGTAAGATTAATATTAAGATCAGATCATATGGACCATACAGAGTTTTTTATAAACTGTGATTATGGAGTTTTTTGTACATTTGTATAGTATGATATTCATGCTTAAAAAATTAGTTCATAATTTTGAACAGAACAGCTATTTTTATCTCCATAGGCTTCAACTAAACTTAATGCTTGAGAAATAGTTGTAGAAGATGAAAATGAGGATATTCAAAATAAAACTAAACATTACATATTCTAATAGTATTTTTTAATATAATAATAGTAATTTTTAAAAATTGTTTTTTGTTCAATCATTTCAGAGTAAGGATGGGAAAACCCCTCTGCACATGACTGCCCTCCACGGTAGATTCTCCAGATCACAAACCATTATCCAGAGTGGTAAAAAGTATTTCTGTTTGTTTTTTATTTCTTTATTTTAGTAAAAACATCCACAAAATGAGTGGTATTAATTGTTGTAATCCATAAATTTTTAATATTTGACTTCAGATCTCTTAAAAAATCAAGTTATAGAGTATAAAATGCTATGCATGTGTATCTTTCAGAATTTTAATTTTCTATTTATACATTTTCCATAGCAGTTAGTTTTCTTTTTTTTTTTTTTTAATCAACATTGCTTGGTAGAAAACTGCCTTTTCCATTACAAGTATTATATATATTAACATATATTATTTTTTTTGCCTTTTGAATATTTTAAATTTTTAGAATTTTAGTTGATTTTTACGAACTTCTTTCATTTTGTGTTTGACTTTATTATTAGGCAAGCTAAACTTTTAAATAAAAAACTTTTAGGTATGTTTAAGTCATTATTTCACAAACCGTGTTTGAAGGAGCTGTTTAATAGTCCTCAAGATAGAATAAGTACTATAGGTTTTGCTTGTGTTTTTGTTTGTTTTTCTGCTTTTTTATTTTTGGTACTGGGTATTGAACCCAGGGGTATTCTACCACAGAGCTACATCCTCAGCTCTTTTTTTAACTTTTTGAGTCAGAGTCTGGCTAAATTGCTGAGACTGGCCTCAAAGTTGCAGTCCCCCTGCCTCAGCTTCTTAAATTGATAAGATTACAGGTACACACACTCAGCTGGCACTGTAGTTTTGTAGGTAAAAACTAGGAACAAATTCATAATCAAATAATTTTTCGAGCAGTATATACAATCTTCTTAATGGTGCAGAATGTGCACATTGAAGCTATGAAAAATTTTGCTCTAAAGAAGTGTGCTTGATTTTGTTCTAGCATAATGGTTTTTAAATTTTGCTAGACCCTTGAAGTCTTTTTGTCAATTTTAAGTATATTAAAATCTTTTTTTTTCTTTTAATAAGCAGTACTGTAGATTGAATCCAGGATCTTGCACATGCTAGACAAGTATACGACTACTAGGCTACACCTAGCCCTTTATTTTTATTTTTATTTTATTTTATGATTTTGAGAAAGATTTTTACTAAGTTGCCCAGGCTGACCTCAAACTTGTGATCTTCATGCGTTGGCCTCCCAAGTAGCTGGATAGCTGAGTTACAGGTGTGTACCACCATGCTTGGCTTTAAAGTATATTAAAATTTTATGCTCAATTTACAAAACTGCTTCAGCCATAAAACCTGTAACCCCAACTTCCTGACCCAGTAAGTATGGTATGAATAAAATTTAGTTAGAAGTGCTGTATCCATTAGTTTCTACTTAAGAGGTGTTTTATATTACATTGCACGTAATAAGTTGGACTTGATCTTTATATAGTCCAGGGTCTGACATTGTGCCTTTTTTTTTTTTTTTCCACAGGAGCTGTAATTGACTGTGAAGATAAGAATGGAAACACCCCTTTGCACATAGCAGCACGTTATGGCCACGAGCTGCTGATCAACACTCTTATCACAAGTGGTGCTGACACTGCAAAGTAAGTAGTACTTACAGAGGTGTTGATAGCCATCACAGGGAAATACAAAAGGAGGGTGAAGTATAGTTTTCTAAATACTTCAGATGGAAATGTAGATTTTTGTCCTCAGTATTATACTTGAATTTTTCCTTATCCTTTTTATTGGCAGTATGGTATATAAATGTATAAATATAATTTTCTTGTCAAGTCAAGGTAGCATATTTTTTTTTACATATTTTACATTTCTTTTTCAAACATAACTAATTGCAATTTTGATCAGAGATTTAATTTTTGAGATCTTTATTTTTAGTGTGGAAGTATTTAAGAGACTTGGGGGGAAAAGTTAACAGGTGTGGTGGCACACATCTGTAATCCCAGGGACTTGGGAGTCTGACAAAATTGTACACACTTTTTGTTTTCATCCAAATACTATCTAGATGATTGTTTTCAGACTGTTATGCAGAGCTCATGTATTCCTTGGTTGCTACTACAGTGTGTCCCCTGCTTCCCCCTTTAGTCAGATCAGTTCACTTTTATTTATTTTACATAATAAGGTTTCCTGTGAAATTTTACTTGAAAGATGAGATCTTTTGTATGGACCTTGCAGAAATGAATATTGTACTTAAATTAGTGTTTATTATTTCTGTGTATCACATTTATCTATTCCTTAAGAAATTTTCTATCTTCTATACATTTATAAATGGCATGCTGTACATATCTACTGTACATCTTTTTTGCAACTTTTATAAAAAATTCACATTGACTTACTGTGTAAGATATAAATTTGGAGCTGATTGATGTCTCTACCAGTAGCTCTAGTTTTTTTATTTTTGTGGTATTTAATTATTATATGAATGTTTCACACTTTATCCTCCTTACTTGCAAACATAATTTGCTTCCTACTTTTTACTTTTAATAAGTGTGATGAACATTCTTGAACATCTTGCCTTGTGGGAATGGTTTTAAATGGTAGGGCAAAAATGGGAGTTAGTTTTGCTCCCTAAGCTAAAGTCCAGAGACATTTTTGGTTGAGAAGGAAGGTGTTACATCTAGTAAGTATAACCCAGGAACGCTGGTGAACATTCTGAACATAAAATGTATACTCCAACAATGATAAAGTTTGTAATGACAATAGTGCTGAGGTTAAAAAACCTACCCTAGGAAAAATATAACTATGTGGTAAATTCTACCTATTTTCACACTCTGACCATATTATTCTCCAAAGTCTGGGGAGTTTTGACTCATCTGGTATCTTTTATTTAAGTAGTCTGTATGTAATTTATTTAAATGATTATATTTTTCTTGTGTTGTAATTAATGTATTATTCTGTTAACTTTAGGCGTGGCATACATGGAATGTTCCCCCTTCACTTGGCAGCCTTGAGTGGTTTTTCAGATTGCTGCAGGAAACTTCTTTCTTCAGGTAAATGGAGCCTTCACAGACCAATTCTTTTGTTTTTCTGTGGGTTTTTTCCCTCCCTTCCTAGTGTTAAGACAATGTCTTTATCTTTTTTTTTTTTTAATTACTTATAAATAGATCCAAGTATAGATTACTCATTAATACCTCTTAGATGTTTGACTGTTCAGTTTTTTTGTTTGTTTTTTTGGTGCATTATAATTATACATAATAGAGGAATTCATTGTTCCATATTCATACATGCACATAACATAATTTGATCAGTCGTAGTTCCCAGTACCTTCCCTTTGCTGCTCCTCTTCTTTGCCCCATTTTCTTGCTCTACTGACCTTCTTTCTAGTAGTAGTAGTAGTAGTAGTAGTACTTGTAACAGTACCAATATTAATATTCTTACTTCAATTAGTGTATTATAGTTTTATATAGATGTGTACATACACAGAATTCATTTTGTTATATTCATACATAAACATAGTATAATTTTAAAACTTGATTTTTCTCATCAGCTAGAGAAAATATTTTATTTTTATAATTGTTTCCTCTTCTTTTTTAGCTGGAGTGGGGTATGGGATATTTTTAGATATTTCTTCTGTTCATTAGATGGCAGTCTTCTTGGATTGTCCTTTAATAACTGGAAGCAAAAAATCTTTATTTGTATGTCTTATTGGTCTTGACTTCCATTTCAAGAAACAAGTATGTTCTGTGATCTGATGAAATTATTTATGCAGTATATAATTAGTAGTTTAAATTCTAATAGTCTGTTTGAAACAAAACAGGATCTGGGTGCTATGTCTTACGCATGTAATACCAGCTTCTCAGGAGGCTGAGGCAGGAGGATCACAAGTTCAAGGCCAGCTTGGGCAACTTTAGTGAGACCCTGTATCAAAAAGGAAAAAACAAAACCAAGATGATAGATTTCTAAGTTATTACTACCAATTTATGATTCTTAGTAAGTGCTTTCAATTATTAAATACATAATGATAATAAAATACTAAATAGTATCTCTTAGCAGTAATAATGTACAGGTAACAAACACTTATTGCTCTTTGAAAAAGCCTTATGATTTCCCCTTTAAAGAATATAGTTCGGGCCTGGGGTTATGGCTCAGTGGTAGAGCATTTACCTAGCATGTGCGAGGCCCTGGGTTCGATCCTCAGCACCACATGAAAATAAATAAATAAAATAAAAGGTATTGTGTCCAACTACAACTAAAAAATAAGTATTAAAAAAAAAAGAATATAGTTCAATATATTTTAGTATGTTGGATAACCATCATAACAAGCCATTTTTAAAAATCTTCAATCCCTTGTTAAAAATAAAAAAGGAACATTAGCAATTATTCTCCATTTTTGCCCTCCCCTATCCCTAAGTAACCACTAATCTACTTTCTATGTCTTTAAATTTGCCCATTTTAAATAGTTCATAGAATGGAATCACTGTGTTCATAAGGGTCATCTTTGTGTCATTATCAGTATCTTTTTATTGCTGAATAATATTCCATGGTATCCTGTGGCCTTTTTAGAAGTCTGAGTTGTTTGTCTGAGATAGGATCTTGCTAAATAGCCAAGGCTGACCTCAAACTTCTGAAAAGTGATCCTCCTGCCTCAGTCTCCTACATAGCTAGGAGACTAACAGTTCATGACACCATGCCTGGTATGGCCTTTTAAAAAGAACACTCTAATATTTGTTTTGAAACACCAATCTAATACTGGTAAAAAATTTTTTTGTAATATTGTACATTATTAAAAATATTTACATTCATTTGTTCATATTCAGAACTCATAGTTTTTATTTAGGATTGGAGGAAAAGTTATGATTCTTGACATTTCTTGATATAATACTTTAAAGTAACACATCTATAATATTATATAATCGATAAGACATACATTCTTACAGGATTTGAAATCGATACCCCAGATGATTTTGGCAGGACTTGTCTACATGCAGCTGCAGCTGGAGGGTATGTAAATACTATTTTTATTTCTTTAAAAAAAAATAGGAGGGGAGGCTGGGAGTATATATAATATAGCTCAGTAGTAGAGCACATGCTTCTTGGAATGTGTGAGGTCCTAGGTTTGATCCCCAGCACAATGACAATGACAAAGAAAGCTGGTCATGGCAGTTTTTCTTGTTTTTGTTCCTCTTACTTATTTCTGGGTCACCAAAAAAATAAGAAAACGTAAAAGGAATGATTGGGGGGAAGTCCTGAGTGCAGTGGTACATGCATGTAATCCCATCAACTCTGGAGACCAAGGCAGGAGGATTTCAAGTTAAAGGTCAGCCTAGGAAATTTAGCAAGGTCCTTTCTCAAAATAAAGAAAAGGGACTGAGGATTTAACAGTGGTGGAGTGCACCTAGATTCAGTCCCCAGTAACACACACACACACATATAAAGGAAGTCCAAAGTAGCAGAAATCACTTGTGCGCCCCCCACCCCCAATCCTCTCTTACCTAAGTCATAGATTTTAACTGGGGGAAGGAGAGAAAGCCTACAAAAGGAAGTATATATATATTTTTTTTAAGTGAAAACAATTCCTGGATAAAAGAAGAAATGAATATAGTGATTCCTCAAGTAAAAAATGTCTTCTATAGTCAATGAGAACAACAAACCATTTAGAATGTTCTCTATAATACTAATGCTCGGGGCTGGGGATGTGGCTCAAGCGGTAGTGCGGCGTGCGGCCCGGGTTCGATCCTCAGCACCACATACAAACAAAGATGTTGTGTCCGCCGATAACTAAAAAATAAATATTAAAATTCTCTCTCTATCTCACTCTCTCTTTAAAAAAAAAAAAAAACCTATGATGGAAATCAATGATGCTTTAGATTAAAAAAAAAAAGAATGGCAGTTTAAAAAAAAAATACTAATGCTTTTCAGATACTTTTTAAACCATATCTTAAGGGAAAAAATGTTGGTGGTGTTTATGTCTTGATACTACTGGGAAAAGAAAATTTTGAGATTGGAGATTTTGGACTGTTTTAAAATAGCTTATGGGGAAACAAGGCAATTGGTTCTGTTGAATGACAAACTTCAATTAAAACCCTTAAGTCTCTGAAAGCATGTTGCTAATCTGATGCTTCTTTAGATATGTGATAAGCTACTTTTAATTTGTGATTGTTAGAAGGGCATTTTGCAAGAACTTTATTTCCAATGATAATTCCTTAAAAATTTCCAGAGACTTCAGAAGACAAGTGTGCTCTAAATCAAGAATACCACAATCCATAAATGGATTGTGAGAATGTGACTGACTCCCTTATTCTTTTGTGGTCTCCAGAGAATGGTATGGTTAAAAGCTAATTTCCATGTAACTTGCCCTCAGAGAGAGGACCAACAGACTTGTCTGATTATTTGGCAGTTACAGTTTTCAACTTAATTGATGTTCAAAATTATAAAAATTAAATTTCAGCAATACCCATGAGTATTATGTTTTCTCCTGTTATTTTAATTGAGGCATCTAAGTAAGCATTAATGGTATAGGAGAAGAGACCTGGGGTTGTGGCTCAGGGGTACAGCGTTTGCCTACCATGTGTGAGGCCCTGAGTTTGATCCTCAGCACCACATAAAAGTAAATAAATAAAGGTATAATGTCCATCTACAACTGAAAAAAAAAATTTAAAAAAAAATAGTATAGGAGAAGATAATGGAGAACTGACTTGGGTATGTTTTTAAAGTTTTTTGGTTTTTTAATCTATTTAAATTTAGTATTGAAAACCACTTAAATTTAAACCATTTAATTACAAGCATATGGTTTCCTAAAATTTCCTTAGGCCCTCTTTTACAAATGTGCTCTTCCTTCTAAACAATGATATGAGTCATTTGTTATTTTCTGTGAATGTACCAGTATTTATATACATAATTTCTTAAATTTTAGATAAGATGAATTCTAATGTTTTATTCTTCACAGAATGTAAATCATGATATTTTTTTCATATATATCCTCATTTAAAAATTTTTATTTAGGGCTGGGGATGTGGCTCAAGTGGTAGCGTGCTCGCCTAGCATGTGTGAGGCACTGGGTTCGATTCTCAGCACCGCATAAAAATAAAATAAAGACATTGTGTCCACCTTAAAAAATAAATAAATAAATACGAATAAAAATTCTTATTTAAACTTACCAATTTTACTGCAAAATCTCTGACAATTAAGTTTTTTTCTTTTACCTAATAGGAATTTGGAGTGCCTAAACCTCCTGCTGAATACTGGTGCAGATTTCAACAAAAAGGACAAATTTGGGAGGTAGGTCATGTTATATAGTTTCTCTGTAGAAACTGATTTTATTTACTTAACGATTTGCTTTACCTTCTAATTGATTTCTAAAAATTAACAATTCAGAGATGGGCATAGTGGCAAGTGCCTGTTATCCCAGTGACTCAGGAAGCTAAAGCAGGAGGATCGCAAGTTCAAGGATGGCCTTAGCAACTTAATGAGGGCCTGTCTCAGAATTGTTAAAAAACCAAAAAGAAGACAGAATTAAAGATTCCATATCTTTGGCTTTGTGATCATGATTCATTGAGAGTCCTATCTAAAGTCAGTATCTTCTAAATATTAGTTCTCATTCAGTCTCCTTCCACTTGGTCCCCTCCCAAAGCCCTGGAATACTAGCCACAGCCTTACCCTTGTAAGTAAGTGCTTTTTGATACCACTTCTCCCATAATTATGGCGATAAAAATTTTGATATTCCTTGGTACCTATGGTCCTTCAAGAAATTCATAGTACCTAGGATACAGTAACAATTCTTGTCGGAAATCATTCCCTTGTGAGACATCCTACTTGCTATTTCTGGTTACAAAGCACTATTAAAGAGAGGAAATAGGTTTCAAATATGTGTGTGTGAGAGTTTTCTTTCTCTTCTATGTAAATCTTATACACCCATTCACATATCCCACTGAGAATAATCTTCAGAAAGTTAGCTATGAAATGACCAGATTTCTTTGTTGTCATTCAGCCAGTTTTCTTACTGTTCAGCCCCAGGCTTTACTGTAACTAGCATTTGTGGTAGTGATATTTGAAGCTACCATTGTATATTCCTGTCAAAGCACAGAATGTATTAAGACTCTACAGGAAAGAATTAATGGGTGGTATTTGTTTGAAAGATAGAAGTGGCATTATGAACAAAATTACGTGTCAACAGTTGAGAACTGTGCCTATCAAAGTCTGTGACAGGGAAGAGTGTGTATTAGAAGGAAATGTGCAAATATCAGTGCATGTGATTGGACCATTTCAGAAGAAAAGTAAAAATAATTATGTATGTAGGAAATAAAAAATGAATAGAAGAAAAAACTGCTTTGAATAACAAATTGATCTCATAAGCCTACTAATGGAAGGAACTAATGACCCACAAAATTATAATCATTTTGTTTGGCTTTGGAATACAATATTTTATAGTTAATTTGCTTTAATAATTATACTTTAATCTGTCTAAAATAATTTTATTGCATATCAAGTACTCTGTAGTATAAATAGCAGTGGGGACTTCTGAAGCAAATTCTGACCTTATAAGCTTTAAAGGAATTGAGGGTTAATTGCATTTTTAAATATATATCTATATAATGTACCATAGACAGAATAATATTTTACTAGGTAAAAATTGTACTGTGAAGACTAAACTGTACTTTACAATCATATTTCTTGGTTTGGGGGAGGGTAGTGAAATTATGGAATCATCAGTTTTGTGATCCTAAAATAGTTTACTCATAAATTTAGTAACATTCTCTTTCACTTTATTAACCACAAAGAAATAAACTACAGCTGGAAGCTAGTGGCACACGCCTGTAATCCCAGTCACTCAGGAGGCTGAGGCAGGAGGATTCTAAGTTTAAAGGCAGCCTCAGCAATTTAGCAAGGTGCTAAGCAACTCAGTGAGACCCTGTTTCTAAATAAAATACAAAAAGTACTGGGGATGTTACTCAGTGGTTAAACACCCCTTGGTTCAATTCCCGATGCCAAAAAAGGAATCAACTACAAATACTCAGTCTTTAGAAATTAAAACAGTACTCTAACTCTTCTGAGAGTGAATAGTCTTCAAAATTGTCTTTATTGCATGAGAAGTCTGATACTACTACTATGTAGGCTTATCATGCAGTTGATATAATGGAGCATTCTTTATAATGCTTCTGTTTTTTTCTCTTATACTTTATTTCTCTACTGAGACTTGAGTAGAGACTTCTGCTTCTATTTTTTTTTATTAGCAGTAGGAGAAGCTTTGTTAAAATGAAAGCTTTCCAGTTTCTGATCAGAATATGAAGATTATAATCCACTCAGGGGACTGGATTACAGCTGTTTAAGAACCATTGAATAACTGTTTTGATTATATTTTTTATACCAAAACATTCTCTACCACTTTGCTTTCTCCTCCTAGTTTTATGTCCTCTAAAAAGACTTGGTGTATATTAGAAGTCATTGAAAGGCCCATCATAAACACAGTGTTTATAAATGTAGAGTAAAAGTCAACTATGCTCTTGTTTACTAGTGTATGTCCCTGGCTTTTATCTTTTATTAACTTGACACACAGATCTCCACTGCACTATGCTGCTGCCAACTGCAATTACCAGTGCCTGTTTGCTCTTGTGGGATCAGGAGCAAGTGTGAATGACCTTGATGAAAGAGGCTGCACACCCCTACATTATGCAGCTACATCAGACACAGATGGCAAGTAAGTATCATGGGGTAAGAGTGAAAGATGATTATTTCTGTAAACTGGCTTCTTCCATGTGGAAGACTGTTTTTATTGCATATTTGTATTTCCTTTTTATATTGTTTTTGTTGTTGATTACCTTTCCCTGAGTCTTTAGTTTAAGAAATAAGTTTGATTTTATTATTATTCCTAAATCATAGTTATTACTACCTACTCAGCTCAGTAACCTGCCTTATTGACTAATGTGGTAAAAAAAATAAAGGTCCCTTCTTTTCTTCCTCAATAGTTTATAGTAAATAGTTATAGTAAAACAATAGTTTTAATGTCATTTTCATACTTTGTAGTTTATAGTAGTTTATAGTAAATAGTTATAGTAAAACAATAGTTTTAATATCACTTTCATACTTTTTCCATTTGAAAGGTTAAATTAGATGACAGAGTAAGTAAATGCTGGCCAAGAATGAATGAGAACAAAAGAATGAGTGATACATAAACTTCTATAAGCAATACTCAATTATCAGACCATTTTATATTACCTTAGTATAGTTTTTTCTTCTTGGAAGAAGTAAACTCATTGAAAACAGAAAAAAGCTCTTCAGTGTCTTTGGTATTCCCCATGCTATCTAAAGTCAGTGAAGAGTAAAAATAATGCTAGGAAAAGTAATGACTCCTTTGGAAAGATGTTTATAAACATACTTCCTGGAAGTTGCATTTAGCATAGAATTATTTCTTTGGCTTTTAATATTTACTTTCTATCCTCAAAAAACATAATTTGGGCCTGGGGTTGTGGCTCAGTGATAGAGAAGATAGACTGTAAATTAGAAAATACTTTGGTTTATTAATTTTGTAATTTCAGGGTTTGAATTATGTGCCTAGCACATGTAAGGCACTGGGTTCTTTTCTCAGCACCACATAAAAATAAGTAAGATAAAGGTATTGTGTCCATCTACAATTAAAAAAAAATTTTAAAAAAGGCGTAATTTGGTGATACAATTCATAAATGTTTATTTTTGTGTTTTGTTTTTAGTTGGTTGGTTGGTTGGTTGGTGAAGGTACTAGGGATTAAACCCAGGACCTCATGCATGCTAGGCAAATACTTTATCAACTGAGCTGTAGTCAACCCTGACAAATGTTAATTTCGTATATAAATTCTGTAACTAATTTCAAATCATTTCTGTAGTTAAGTTTTTGTTGTTGTTGGTTCTGTGGCTAAAATTCTAATCTTCACAGCATTAGTAAAATATACTTCTTATTTTCAGGAATATGTCATTTTAGACTATTTGATATATATGCAGAAAAGTTGTCAGAGATAGACTTTGGGAAGAGTATTTGAAGTATGTTTTTTGATAATAGCTATTTAAAGAAAATCTGTGATAAAGACTAAATTATAAAATACTTTGGTTTATTAATTTTGTAATTTCAGTGTTTGAATTATAGCTATTTGTTGCTTTGTTTGTTTTTAGTACCAGGGATTGAACCCCAGGGGTGCTTAACCACTGACCCACATCCCCAGTCCTTTTATTTTTTTGAGATAATCTTGCTAAATTGCTTAGAACCTCAGCCTCTGGAGTCACTGGGATTATAAACGTGTGCCACCATGCCTGTCTAGATATTCTGAAAATAGCTTGTATCTATAGTGATTTTATCACCATCTATAGTTTTTTACCATTTCCACAGACTGATTATTAGATATAACTCAGCAAAATCTAATTTCTACTGAAGGACAAACATACCACCCCCCTACAGATTGTGCTTTGTTCCTCTTGCCCTTAGACAATTGCATTAAATGTGAATTCTCTCCCAACCCCAAGGGACTCTGAGAGATAATGAGGTGTTTTGTTATGTATCAGTAACAGAATAGGGTTTGATATCTAAGTCGAGTCCTGCATTATAAAATGACTGTGGCAGCAACTGGAATGTGGCCTTGGGGGAACTTGGTGGATCTTGAGGACCTAGTAATTCAAAGTCTAGCTATTAAAATCTTTGGCAATTGTGAAAGGGTCTTCTAACTGCAGTTTCAGAGGCCTCAGTTCATAGATGGCTGACTGTTGCTCTGGGCCTGAGGTGAGGCGGAACTTCATGGCAGAAGGGTATGGCAGAGGAAAGCTGCCCAGGACATGGTAACAAGGAAGCACAGAGAGCAAACCTGAATTCTTATGGCAGAAGAATAGCATATTTCAATGCATAGTATTGGGAATTTGTGGTTTTTAGCCAATATGCTTTTTCTATACAATTATGTGAGTATTAAAATAAATTAAATCATTAGTTTTCTTGCCTAATATAAACTTTTCTGAGTAAGTAGGCTAGTGGCTTTAATTATTTAAACATTTATTGTCAGAGTATCTGTTAAGCAGCCTGATGTAATAAGATTATGAACTTTCAGAATCAGAAAGACCCAAATCTTGTGATATCCATATTGAACCTGTTTGAGCCCAAGACAGGTAATTAATTACTAAGCAAAGGTTTCTTTCTCTACAAAATTAAAGTGGAACTCACTTAAGAGTTGTAAATGAATCTAAATGAGATAGTATGTATAGAAGAAATTTGGAGCATCTGATTCATGTCTTTAAAGTATCAGAATTCCAGAGGTCCTGTCTAAAGTCATCATGTATTGATTCATTGATGTATTCATTAGGAATCTTTGTGAAAGTATAAACTCAGGTTTTTATTTTTTTTTTCCTTCCCCCCATCCTTGTTTTTTGGGGGAGAAGGTACCAGGGATTGAACTCGGAGGCACTCAATCAGTGAGCCACATCCCTAAACCTATTTTGTATTTTTATTTTAGAGACAGGGTCACACTGAGTTGCTTAGTGCCTCATTTTTGCTGAGTCTGGATTTGAACTCTCGATCCTCCTGCCTCAGCTTCCCAAGCCTCTAGAATTACAGGCATACGCCACAACGCCTTATTTTTTAATAATCCCCTGTCAGCATCCCACTTCTTGCCTTTAAGTCACACCAGGCAAAGTTGTTTATATGTTCTTTTGGTAGTGTTGTTGTTGTTTGTATCAGGGATTGAACCCAGGATTGCTTAATCAGTGAGCCACATCTCCAGCCCTTTTTTAAATATATGTATTTTATTTTGAAACAGATCCTTGCTAAATTACTTAGGGTCTCACCCTTCTGAACTGCTTGGATTACAGGCATGCTTCACCATACTAGGCTCTTTGGAATTTTTGATGCTCTGACATTGATATTTTACTATTTAGATGGGACATATAGTAATTACACTTCTCTTATGCCTTATGTTCCTCTGTCCTCACTTTCAATAAGTATTGGAAACTACATGAAATCATTTCTGATCCATTCTAATTATTCTGTTAGTTGCCCTCCTTATTCTTTGTAGAAAATTGTGAGTTAGCAAATCCTCTGAAGTGCCTTATTTCCACTTCATATTAGAATCCAAAAACAACAAAAAAAATCGACTCCTTAGAAACATAGTAAGCACATTAAATATTCAGCCGGGTACAGTGACATATGCCTATAATCCCAGTAGCTAGGGAGGCTGACAGGAGGATTGCGAATTTAAAGCCAGCCTCAACAACAGTGAAGCACTAAGTGAGACCTTGTCCCTAAATAAAATACTGAATAGGGCTGGGGATGTGGCTCAGTGATCAAGTGCTTCCAAGTTCAATCCCTGGTACCCACCCCCCCCCCCCCAAAAAATGCAATTCTCTTTGCCAGTTGAAGAGAAGTAAAACTGTGCTTGAGCAAGAATGGTGAGGGTTCCCTCATACCTATGTATAATGTATATTAGACAAGGGAAAGGTTGAGATGGTTTTTCTTTCTTTTGTTTTTTTTTTTTTTTTTTTTTTTTTTGAGATGGTTTTTCTTGATTATACCATACATGAGGAATGAATCTTCCTTGTGCCAACTCTGAGATAACCATCATTAACACTTCTATTTATATTTATGTTATAGATTATTTCATGTTATCAGTGTTAAAGGCCTTGCATATGCTTTGCTTTTTCATTTTTTGTATGGTGATTAAACCCAAGGTACTTAACCACTGAGCCATATCCCCAGTCCTTTACCTTTCTAGCTTCTGTTATTTAGCTCTATGGCCCCTTCCATATATTTAGATATTTGTTATAGTACTTCTCAGTACCAGTTTTCTTAGTCTATTCAGGTGTTGTAACAGAATATCATAAATTGTGGGTGGCTTATATACAACAGAAATTTATTCTCACAGTTCTTGAGCCTGGGAAATCTAAGGTCATGGTGCTGGTAAATTCAATGTCTCACTAGGGCCTACTTTCTCACTGACCACCATATTGCTTTAACCTCCCATGAGGGAAGGCAGTGAAAGAACTCCTTCAGGCCCTCAGATGTTTAATAAGATCACTAATCTTATTCATGAGGACACCATCATCACCTCCTAAAGGCCCCATCCCCCATCTCTTAATATTTTGGGGTTTGATTTAGTTAGCTTTTGCATCCCTGTGTCCAAAATGCGCAACAAGGAGAAAAAGTTTATTTGGGGTTCACAATTTCAGAGGGCTCAGTCCATAGATACCCAAGTGTTTTACTCTGGGCCCAAGGCAAGGCAGCACTTGTCCGGGGAGGACCTAGCAGAGGAAAGCTACTCAACTCTTGGCAGGGTCAGGAAGCAGAGAGGAAAGGAGAAGGGAAGGGGTCACAGGGAAGATGCGCCTTTGGAGGGCATGACCCACTTCCTCCAGTCATACGCCACCTGCCAGCAGTTACTGTCTAGTCAGTCCGATCAAACTAGGATGGACTGACTAGGTTACAGCTCTTGTGATCTAATAATTTCACCTGAATATTCCTGCATTAACAGGAGCTTTTGGGAGACATATACCCAAATCATGACAGGTTGAGATTTCAGTATATGAATTGGGGGGTGGTGAATATAAACATTCAGACCACAGCCAATCTTATGAAATGGAATCACATTTGGAGGTCTAACACCATTGTTTGTCTGTTTTTAAACTTTATTTAAATGGAGTCACGCAGTTGTTCTTGTGTAGAGATTTTATAATTCTTAGATTTATTCCTAAGTATGTGAAATTTTATTGCCAAAACCTTTAATTTCTTTTTGTTTGTAATGTTATATAGAAAATATACTTTTGATTTTTATGTGATTTCTATCAGCAAAGCTTATTGTACTCATTTTGTATATGTTTGTAAGAAAGCACTGTGTTTGATACAGGCTCTGTTGCCTACTGTGTGGACCATTGAATAGTTTACTTAACCTCTATGCCTACTTTGAAAGATGGAGATAATAAGCCATGTGAGATTTAAATGGGTTTAATATATTAGCTGGGATGTTATAATTTTTCTTTGAAGGATAACTTTATTTTAAATTAACTGTTTGGTTGTTTTTGTAAGTACAGCCACTATTACACACCATTATAGGAAGGAAGTCCTCTGGGAGTAACAATGCTATGTCCCTTTATCTGGGTGGAGTAGTCCTTAGCCAAGACTTTGACCAGCCATGGGACATGAAGTTTTAAATCAGTTCAAGTTTGTACAAACTTGAAATTGTCGGGGTTCATGAGTGGTCAGGGGGAAAGTAGGAGAAGTTTAATCTGAAATGCATTCTTATTTATTTTATGTGCTTAATTGGGATAAAAATACTCAATTTGTTTAACATATTAAATGAGAAAAACAAAACTATAACAGCAAGAATAGTTGTGTTTTTTTAAGCCATAATATTCTTTCAAATTTTGCATACTTATTTTCATTTTAGGGGAAAGAAAGAATGTAGAGAATCTTCATGTCTTAATTATGTTGGCTTTATAAGAGTATGTGTTAATTTACAATCTGAGAAAAAAAGAACAGTCACTCACCTCCCACACTCATTTTCATGTTAAAATTTAAATCCAGATTTTTTGTAAAAAATTAGTAAAAAATTACTAATTTTTTAATTCAGTATTTTACAAACCACTTAGTTTAGCTTTATCATTTACTGATTAGGCACTGCACTGAAGTTTTATAGGAGCATATAAAGAAAAAAATGGGTGAAGATTATAAGACCAGAGGTCTGTCTATTCCTTGCTTTACTTTATTCTAGCAAAAATTTGGGACAAGTCACTTAACTTTCCTAAGTGTCAGTAATTTTTTTCACGTGTTAAAGATAATGCTTACCCAGCATATCTAATAGTGATGAAAATGCATATTGGTGAAATCTAAAGGCATTATCAGTAAAAAGAGTTTTATTAATATTAATTAACTTAGTTCTTGTTTTGTAGCATAAGGTTTACCATCTGTGATAATGTGAATGCTAAAAATTAAAGAAATGTGGTTCATTAAGAACTACTGCATGTGTAACAATTATTTCAAACCATTTAGTGATATAAATTTTGAAAAGCGTAAATAATGCATTGGAACATAGTCTCCTACCTCTTTGTGTTTGGGGGGGCTTTGGGGAGGGGGGATTTGTTTTGAATACTGGGAATTGAACCCAGGGCCGCTGAGCTACATCCCCAACTCTCTTTATTTTTCATTTTGAGACAGGGTTTAAGTTGCTGAGGCTGACCTTGAACTTGCCATCCTCCTGCCTCAGCCTCCCAGGTCGCTTGGTTTACAGGGTTGTGCCACTGTGCCTGGCTGTCTCCTACTTTAGAAAGTAAACAAGAACTTGTTTTGATTTCCTTAAATAAATCTTTTATTCAGTACTCATATATCAGTGAGTTATCTTAAAATAGTTTGTTCTGCTGATAGACTGTGCCTTATACTCCGGTCTCACTAAAAGAAAACTATTTCCTCACATCTGGAAAACATAATTAAAGAGATATGGACAGAGATATATATCTTATTTATTTTGTTTTGTAATGCCTTCTGGTAAAATGTTTGTGCCTGGGATGTAATGAAACTAACCTACAGACTGGCAAGCCTTTTCTACATTTCAGTGAGCTAACTGGGCACATAGGAAGTCTACAAACAAACAACTTACACGTGGCCTGAAACATTTGCTGTTCTTGAAACTCCCTCAGGGCTATTTTATGAAACTGAAAAATAACAGTCTTGTTACTTTAGAGCCAGATTTGGGCTAAGTTTTTTTGGTTTTTTTTTTTTTTTTTTTAATCACAATGGTACCTATTTTAACAGTCTTCCTTATTCGTCATCCTTGATTCCTAACAAGTTTAGCTGTACATAAATATCAAAATTCCACTTTAATGAATGAACATGAGGGTATTATATCGAATCAAAATTCCAAAAATAATTCTAAAGAGTTTTACGTAATTCATTAAAGAAATAAGGGTTTGCATTAAAAGGATGACCCTTATGTATAAATGTGTGTGAGTGTGTGTGCGTATGTCACACATATATTATAGAGTTTATATAATTATACAATCAAATTTATATATGATAGAGTTCCTGAATTATCAGTTACATTGCTTTAGAGCTGCTTTTTTCCCATTTTTTAAATATTTTAGTTGTATTTGGACACAATACCTTTATTTTATTCATTTATTTTTATGTGGTGCTGAGGATCGAACTTAGCGCTTCATACATGCTAGGCAAGTGCTCTACCCCTGAGCCACAACTCCATTCCCTCCCATGTTTTATTATTAGTACATTAAATTTTGGTCTAATTCCTAGGTCTTTGGTCCATTTTGAGTTGACTTTTGTTCAGGGTGAGAGATCAGGATTTAGTCTCATTCTTTCCTGTACCATTTTTTTAAAAAGGTTATCTTTTTACCAGTGTATGTTTTTGGCACCTTTATCAAGGACCAGATGATTGCCAGTACCATTAAGTTTTTTTTTTTTTTTTTTTTTACTACAGCACTATAGTATAATTTGAATTTGAAGTCAGTTATTGTGCCTCTAGCGTTGCTTTTTTGGCTTAGAATTGTTTTGGGTTTTCTGCATCTTTTCCAAATGAAAATAGAACTGTTTTTTCTAGTTCTGTAAAGGATATCATTGGTATTTTGATGGGGAGTGCATTGAATCTTTGTATTGTTTTTGGTAGTATGGCCATTTTAACAATATTAATTCTGCCTATCCATGAAAAGTGGGGGGGCGGGTCTTTTCATCTTATGTCTTCTTCGTTTTCTTTCTTAACTGTTTTATATAGAGATATTTTACTTCCTTGGTTAGTTTTATTCCTAGAGGTGTTTTGTTTGCTTTGTTTTGTTTTGTTTAGGCTATTGTGATTGGGATTTTTTTTTCTTCTCAATAAATTGATTATTGGTGTATAAGAAAGCTATTGATTTTTTTATACATTGATTTTGTAACCTGCTACTTTGCTGAATTTATTAACTCAGTCTTCTGGTGAGGATTTTTGGGTCATCTATTATCATACCATCTACAAACAGTGAATTTTATTTCTTCCTTTTTTATTTTTACCTTTTTTATTTTCTTCTTTTTCCTAATTGCTCTGACTAGAATTTTTAGTATTATGTTAAATGAGAGTGGACATTGTCATCTCATTCTAGATTTTAAAGGAAATGTTTCCTGTTTTTTCCCATTCCCCTGATGTTGGTTTTAGATTTGTTGTATATATCCTTTATGATGTTGAGGTAGGTTTTAGTTTCTTCGGTGTTTTATCATGAATGGGTACTGACTTTTATTGAAGGCTTTCTCTGCATCTATTGAGAAGAGTATGATTTTTGTTTTGAATTCTGTTTATGTAGCGAATTACATTTATTGATTTGCATATGTTAAATTATCCTTTCATCCCTGGGATAAAACCAACTTGGCCATTATGTGCAGTTTTCTTAATATGTTGCCAAATACAATTTGATAATATTTAGTAAGAATTTTTGCGTCTGAGATAATAGACTGTAGTTCTCTTTCTTTGAAGTGTCTTTAACTGGTTTTGCTATGAGTGTGATACTGGCTTCATAGAGTCAATTTTTAATTTCATGGAATAACTTGAGGAGCATTGGCTTTAATTCTTCTTTAAAGCTCTAGTAGAATTCAGCTAAAAATCTATCTGGTCTTGGGCTTTTCTTTGTTGGAAGGCCTTTTATTACTTCGTCTTCCCATGCTAGTTATTGATCTATTTAGGTTTGTTATGTCCTCTTGATTCAGTTTTGGCAAGTCATGAGTCTAGAATATATTCATTTCTTCTAGGTTTTCCAGCTCATTGAGTATAGTTTTTGAAATAGTCCCTAATGATCCTCTGGATTTCTGTGATGTCTGTGGTGATTTTTCCTTTTTCATCTCTAATGTTGTTAATTTGGGTCTTCTCTGTTTTGGGGTTAGTTTGACTAAGGGTATATCTTTTCAAAGAACCAACTGTTTATTTCATTGATGCTTTGGTTTTTTTTTTTTTTATTATTATTATTATTATTCTCAAGTTCATTGATTTTGATTATTGCTTTCCTTATACTTTTTGGAATTGGTTTGTTCTTATTTTTAAAGACCTTGAGATGCATTGAGTTGTTTACTTGAGATTTTTCTGATTTCCTTATATACTGGAGGAAGTATGAACTTTATGCTGATAAATTGGACTGTTGAAATTTATAATTGCTTCAATGGAATGTTTTTAGTTCTGGGGATTGAACACAGGGGTGTCTTACCACAGAGCTATATCCCAACCCTTTTTATTTTTTGAGACAGGGTCTCTGTTGCTTAGGGTCTTGCTGAATTGCTGAGGCTGGCCTCAAATTTGCAGTCTTCCTGCCTCAGCCTCCTGAGTCACTGGGGTTACAGGCATGCATCACAGCACCTGGCTCAACTCCGTGTTTGTCTCTCCCAGCTTTATTCCTTTGGGGTGGAAACTGGAAAACTCAGGTTAGCTTGTTTGCCAAACATACAAGGCACCGTCTTTATATCATTGCAGAACATGTAACAGATGTCTGATGAAAATGGACCATCACCATCCTTGGATCAATAACTGTTGTGGTTACCAAAATCATGCTTTGTTCATACTTTTTTTTCTTTGAGCACCACTGTGTTTTATTCATGCTGCTTTCATTTTTGTTATGACTGTGTACATTCAACTTATAATTGGCTGTCCTTTGAGTGGAACACAGTAAAGATTGATATGAATGCAGCCCAGACAGAGAGATCCTCTTCCAGTTGTTCCCTTCGAATTAGTTGCATTTGCTGCCACCTTGTTTGCCTTGGGATTAACTTTAGAAACAACCATAGCTATTAGGATTGTGGTTTTTACCCACGTGAAAACAAAAAATCAGAAACAAAACATTTTGAATCATGGACTGAAGAAAAGGCTAAAGATCAAATTCAATATTACCAACTAGATGCAGTCTTTTGTTTCCCCTATGATGTGGAAAGTAGTTGGAAGAACTTTAAAAAGGTATTTACATAGTCAAGGGTCCCAGAAAATGAATTGGAGTAGCCAATATGAGAAGACTGTTGCCACTACAGTTTAATAATAGAACAGTGGAAACAAAAAGTGTATGAGAGGGTCAGAAGTGTTTGCTATAAAGTCATAGAAGATTATAGTCATGCCTACTGTCCATTGAATAAAGGAAACAAAATCATCGCAGTCTTTTACACTGAAAACCCTCAAATACAGCTACAAAAAAAAGGGAATTCGTTTTAGCCACAAGAGGGTTATGATGCTGCTTATGTGGAGACAAAATTCTGGGTGATTCCTTTGTAGATGTTCCAAGAATAAGAGGATGGTTCCCTAGAAACCATGTGGAAAAGTGTCCCTGTCATGCTGAAGCAGATCTAGCCCCAGAGGACAAGAAGAAAAACAATATAGCCACTGTTAAAATGAAATTATTCTTTACATTTACTTCAACTTGAAAATTGTACTTATTACTAAAAACTATGCAATGAGCCTACTCTGTTTAAGGTATTCTTTTCCTCAGAGGTTCCCTGGTGCCATGATTTAAATATTTTTATTACCATTTTGAAATGGAGAAGCCATTCTACATATGCCTTTGAATTCTTGCCTCTTTACCACTTCTTCTTTCTTCTTCCTCCTAAAAGGAAAAACATTTCACTCAAGTAAGCTAATTGTGTTTTATCTAGGTGTGTGTCATTGGTTGGTTGGTTTTAAATGTGCTACACATTCTGGACTTCACCTGCAGATTGAGTTCCCCTTTTACCAGAAGCATGTGATAATTTTGTTTGCCCCTCAGTTGATATTTCTTATGTAATATTATAGATACTTAAAGAACTTCATTTGTCAAATTCATGATAAGCTCAATTTTTGTTACCTATCTTTCAATAATGTGGATTCTGTCAAATCAAAGATCAGTGGGTATTCTCTATTTTAAAAATTCTATCTTTTTTAATGTTAGGCATTTTAATTATAATGTGATATGGAGAAGTTCATTTTTGATCTTGTCTCTTTGGGGTTCTGAATGTGTCGTGCTTCTGGATGTCCATCCCATTCTCAAATTTTAGAAATTTTACTATTATCTTTTCCCTGAAGAAGTGATCCATGCCATTAGTCTGTATCATACAGCCTCTTCAATAACAATAATTCTTAAATTTGGTCTCTTAATGTTGTCCCAGAGTTCTTGTACATTCAGATCTTGGTTACTTCTTTTCTTTAATACTGTTTTTGTGTTCATGGGCTGGCCACTATCTTTCTCTTATATTCTCTCCACTTCAATATCTTTAGAGTCAGTTGCTGGTAAATTATGAACTTTAGGAAATGTTGAGTTACCTGTTTCTTCATATTTCCTGTGTTGGGTTTTATGTACCTGTTGAGGTGGATTTCTCTTTCACACTTTTGTGTGGGCTTTTTTAGGGCTCAGCCTTCTCTTGCCACTGTTTCCTAGAGAGATCTAGATTAAGAACCCTAGTAGGTGAGGTATCCATAGCCTTTGTGTGTATTCTGTTTTTGCTGTAGGAGTAGACATCCATGAGTGGGAATTTCTACTTGGAAATGGCTTGGAGGTTTTGTCTGTTCTGGTCTTTGTATTAAAATATCACTGAATTCTGAGTATGGTTAATTTGTGTGTGAAACAAATTGTGCTATCCTTTGGCTGGGTTTTATTCAGCAGCAGAATCTCTATTCAGTGAACTTGTGATGTCCTTGTAGATTTCCAGAAACTTAAGAAAACAATATATAGCATTAAAATAAATACCTGATGCCTACTATGACATCTGCAACACTAATACCATAAAAAAAAAGCGATAGAGGGTCAATAATTGCCAACAGCAAAAATAAGAAATAGCTGTGAACTAGACCTGACATTGAAACAAACTGCAGGTGTCAACCATGTCATCCACAGTATTAATAACTGCAGCAACATAAATGGATGGGGCAGGAGTTTTATGAACCACGTAGTTCTAAAAGATGGTAAACATATAGATCATTTAAGAGAAAATAATGTAATAGGAAGGTTAAAAAATTTAGAATGTTCAGAAACAATGAAGAAAAGACAGCAAGTGAAACAAAAAATTCTAGCCCTCAAAAGACAAGGAAAAATAACTATTATAAAAAGAAAGAAATATGTATGTATGTCCACAAACAAATTAGCACAGCAAGAACATCTCCCACCTAAAAAAAAAAAAAAAAGATTCTTAATGAAAAATGAATTATCTCCATTGGTCAGCTGCCTATGCCCCACTGTCTTTCTTTCCTATTCTTCTTAGGCCATGTGCTGAGAGGATTTGTGGGGTGGGGATTGTTAACCCCTTTCTCTCTTTGTGTTGCCTACTGGGGTAACCTAAAACTGAAACTGGTTGAAATAACTGAGTTCCCTTCCCACCAGTATAAAGTAGAATGGCATAGGAAATACTGTAGATTGGGGTTTTGTCCACACATGCCAGATTGATGCAATCACAGTGGCCACCTGTGCAAAAATCTGAGGTGGAATTTCTGGTGGCTGGGGCTTAGGTCTAATCAAACCTTAGGAACTTTGTTGGGTGGCATCTGCTATAGAAAGATTAGATTAACATATCTCCCCGTCCCACCTGTTGCCAATCTGTCAGGAGTCTAGATTTCAGGAGTCTCCAAGAATTTTACTCACAGGGCAGGAGAGCCAATCCTCCATATACTTTTCCACCTACAAACAACCTTCCCAGGCTTAGTCTCTGAATGTATGTATCCATGCCTACCTCTTAAGTTTCCCAATCTTCTTGAGCTGTTCATGTGAGCCACCAGACTCAAAGGCAAGTTGTACTCCCCTCCATTTTTCTAGCTTTAATCCTCCTGAGTAGTTTTCTCTATGCCTGTTTCACTCACATTGTTCTAGGTACACCCTAGGCCACAATGTAGATGCTTGTGGAGACAGATTTTTGCTGTGATTACCTAGCTTCCTAGCAGCAGCTGCATGCATGCATACATGGCCACCTCATGATGGCTCCCACCTCATCTCTCTTCTTACCACTTGAGAAATGTGTGCACAGACACCAATTGGCTGCATAGCCTCTAGATCAGCTAAATTTATGCTACTTTTCTGATGTACAGGTTTTTCGTGCTTAATTTGTCCATTGTTTCTATCTCTGTGTTATCTCTCCTTTCTGTGATGAATTAGTGCCACTGCTCCTGCAGCTAACTTGGCTCCAATATACTCTTTTGTTCTTTGTTCATTGCACACAAACTTTTGAGTCTCTAAAAGACTCTGACTGCCTTTTCTACCTTGCTGAGAAGCAGTACTCCTGCTGCTTGAATCCCAAGCCATAGAGCAAGGGAAATTCAGCCTTCCTTTAATCTGCCATCTTGAATCTCCTTGAGTTCCTTTCCATTTGTTTTTAGATAACCTCAGTGTCATTTTTTAATTTATTATTTAGTTTTCAAACTGGGGGTTGAACCCAGGGCTCTACAGATGTTAAGCAGGTGCTCTACTACCAAGCTACATCCCCAACCCTTTGTTTTTGTTATGTTTAATTGGAACAGGATCTCACTGAGTTGCCTGGGTTTGCCTAGAATTTGGAATCCTCCTGCTCAGCTTCCTACATAGCTGGAATTACAAGCATGTACCACTGCACCAAAATGAACACTTCAGTTATTTTTTATTTATTTATTTATTTTTAGTTGTAAGTGGACACAGTACCTTTATTTTATTTAATTATTTTATGCAGTGCTGAAGATCAAACCCAGTGCCTTATACGTGCTAGACAAGTAATCTACCATTGAACTATTAAAATATTTTTTTTATTTTTTTATAAATAAAAATGAAGGCCTTTTTTGTTTCCTCCATACCATTTTTACTCTCTTTCTACCCTTCTTGGTTTTCTAATTCAAGATCGTTGAGTTCTAATCTTTGTTTCTTACAGGGGTTTTTTGTTTGTTTTTGTTTAAATATCCTTTCTTGAGCTTCCTGAGACATTATATTTACTCTGTGTTCTTGAGGAGTGGTAATATTACCATCATCATATGCTTAACACTACTAAGAGTTTAGTCCTGTTGTTTTGAGTAAATGGTGCCATAAATAGTGGCTATTTTAAAAATTTTCAGGCATACTGATCATTCTGATATACTTTAGAGTTATTCACGTTGAAGGATGGAGATTCTTGTATGTACATTACATTGGTATTTTTATACTTCCGTGAATGTCATTCAAATGACAGATTTTTATAGTATAGATATGGTTGTGATATTTGCATTAATCATGTGTTAGAAAAATTGTCATTTTTGTAGCTCAGTGGTAGAGCACTTGCCTCGTATGAGTGAGGCACTGGGTTTGATCCTCAGCTCCACATAAAAATAAATAAATAAAGACTATTTTTTATTCAGGGTTTAGAATTTTCATTATGTTGTTACTATATATAGGTGCCTGGAATACTTATTAAGAAATGATGCAAATCCAGGGATCCGGGACAAGCAAGGATATAATGCAGTTCATTATTCAGCTGCTTATGGTCACCGTCTATGTCTGCAACTGGTAAGATTTCTCAGTTGTTATTAAAGGAATAATATGAGCTTATGGTCTAGTTACATAATGAAAAGAGAATGAGAATAAATGATTCAAGAAACAAACTTTCTTTTGCTTTTTAAAATTTTCAGAATCCATGTAACTCTTAAAATTCATCTTTGCCTTCTTAGTAAGTTATCACTCATTCTCTTCCTTTTCAAAAAGCAAGGTGAAAGGATAAAATTAAGTCTCTGGTGAGGATTTGGGCACAGTGCCACACACCTATACTCACATCTACTCAGGGAGCTGAGGCAGAAGGAGCACTTGATACAGATGTTTGGATTCAGCCTGGGCAACAAAGCAAAACCCCCAACTCAAAAATAGCAAGTCTCTAGGCTTTTTAGGTTTCCGGTACGTGTGTTAAGAATTGTGTACAAAGTGAAATGTCTGTGTACTTATTCTCAATACAGCCAAATTCTCAATCTCAAACACGAAAAAAAAAAAAAAAGCAAATCTCTGGAAAAGTCTACTTATATCCTTACCTTATATTACCCCACATGTGTGTCTGCAGCATTTATAAATGTTTTCTGTAAGCTTCTAAAAAATTAACCATGTCTCATGTGAGAAATAAAAGCTCCAGTGAGAGAAAGCGCTCTACCCACTTATTCTTAGGAAATTCTGAAAGACTGTTTCCTTTCACAATACCTCTTAATAAGGGAGACTCTCCTCTGCCAAAGAAATTTTCATTTCCACTGTGGTTTATCCTGGAACATGTACCATTCACCTCACCCCACTTTGCCAAAAAAAAAAAAAAAAAAAAAAAAGCTAAGGGATAAGTTAAAATGTACTCCTGTGTAATAGATGCCTCAGGTTAAAGGTTCCTTTATATAGACTTATAATTCAGATTACATTTAACTTTGCTTCCCTTCAAGAGGCAATAAAATTGAAGAAGAGAGGATATAAAAGAAAATCAAGGTTAATATATCTTTAACCATTTAGAATACTGAACAAAAATACCACATATTTTTTAGGTTATGGATCTTTAGACTAAATTCTTAGACGTACATATGTAGATTTGTGATCTATTTATAATTGTTTACTTAAAAGGTTTAATCTTTTAGACTCAAAGAAAATATGGTTTTAGAACAGAAGTTTAAAATGCCCTGTGTAAATAGAGACTTCATATAAATATATTTCATAAACTAAATATTTTGTTTTTTAACCTTTATTTCAGATTGCGAGTGAAACTCCTTTAGATGTTGTAAGTATTAGTTGATTCTCCCCTACCATTCTGAATGTTGTATTTCTTTGCCTTCATTAGAATTGAAGCTGAAGATGTATTCACATGTCCCTGAGAACAAAGATAGTGGCAGAAATTATATATATGGGGGAATGGAGATATTTACTGGTGGAAGGTAAATAATATTTCCCCAAAGTCTTGGTTTTACAGCCTTCCTCAAAGATCTTAGTATGTGGTCCTTACCATACTTTTGTAATAATCCTATTAGCTTACTGAATTGTGGATTTGAACAGGGTGGTGGGAACAATAATTGCTATAGTTTCATTCCTGACATTAAAAACGCCCCTTCTTTTTCAGTTAATGGAAACCTCAGGGACAGACATGCTGAGTGATTCCGATAACAGAGCAACAATAAGCCCTTTACACTTGGCTGTGAGTACTACCTTCACAGCCAATTTGATGGCTGCTTTACTGAAATATCTAATATCTGTTTATGTTGACTCAAACTAGTGCCCTAAACTTTTTGGTCCATGTAGTAGTTTTCATGCAGTTAAAACTTTAAGAACTTTTTTAATCTAGAGAATTCTTTACTTAAATGTTTTTAATTTGCTGCTTGCTTCTTTCTTTCTCCCTCTCCCTATCCCTCTCATTCTCACTCTCACTCTCCCCTCCCCCTCCCCCTTCTTCTTTTTCTCCCCCTCCCAGGCTTCTCCCCAGGGACTACTCTAAAATAAAAAGAATATGCCTGTGACATAAACTTTCAAATGCTGTCCTGGTAGAAGGACTTCTAACTTGCTAAGCAGATGATATACATAAATAAACAAAAATTCTATGGTATTTCTACAGTTTTTTGCTTACTTTGTGATCTTGGGGTTCTAACTAGTTGTGTGTTCAGTGCTACTTAAGTTATTCACACTATAGGATTTGACAACATGATCTATAATGTCCATTCCACTTTAAAGATTGCTCTGAATTTTCCTCTCAATATCAGTCACTAACAGAAAGTTAGGGAAGAATTTCACCAAAAAAAAATATTTAATCAAATATGGGAATGAATTACCTTAGGAAAATCCGGTGGGAGGTGGAATGGGGATACTGGGTATTGAACTCGGGCACTGAACCACATCCCAAGCCCTATTTTGTATTTTATTTAGAGACAGGGTCTCACAGAGTTGCTTAGCGCCTGGCTTTTGCTAATGCTGGCTTTGAACTTTCAAGCTACAGTACCTTAGGAAATTTTAAGTAAAGCCCAATCTAGCTTTTTCTTTGAGGTTTTTGTATTATCGTTGCTTTTCTTGGCTGGTGCTGGGGATTGAACCCATGGCCTCATAAAAGCTAGGCAAGTGTTTTACCACCCAGATACATCCCCAGGAAAAAAGAATTTATTTTTTAAACTAAGTATATTATAGTTGGTTGGGTGGGGGGATCTTTTTGATAGTTAGGAGACAAGGATACTATCACTAGATATTATGACACGTCTCGTGTTAAATATACTAAAATGCTTTTTAGGATATATGACTTAATGGGGATCACTACAAGTTCAGTGACCCATTTGTTTCTTTTCATGTGTATTGTTAGTTTTCATCTAAATGTTCTTATATATGTTCTAACACTGACACACTGAATTTTCTGCTTTCTTTCCCAATGTACTATGAAATAAATTTATGAATATTTCATATCCATATGAAATATTTTTATATTCATATGAAATTGTATAGAACTATGGAAGTAGTAATTCCTGTTATGGTCTAAATAAGAAGGTATATTAAAGCTTTTTATTCCTTATCATTTGAGTCCTTGGAAACACTTATCACCTCTACCAAACTTGAAGAATAAATAATCCTGAAAAGGTAAAACCAGTGTAGAGAAAGTAGCCATTGGTGTCAAGAAATGACAAGGCAATTCTTTTATCGATTTGTAGGATTCTCTTAATAGTTTAATGATGTTATTTCCTTTGAAATTTCACATGTTTCTTTTCCGCCCTTCCCTGTATGCCCCACCAACTTGGCAAGTTTCTCCTTTTGTGCTTGTAGGTGAACACTATGTTCTGCATTAAATAGTGGGTGCTCCCTCACTCTCACTTTGTCTCCCCTCCACCCCTGTCTCATTTATTGTTTTTTGGTGGTAGTTAGGTTTGGTTTGGTACTGGGGATTAAACCCATGGGCAATTTACCACTGAGTTCCAAGCCCTTATTATTTTGAGACATGGTCTTTCTAGGTTGCCACTAATTTACCTAGGCTGACATTGAACATGGAATTCTCCTGCTTCAGCTTTTTGAGTCTCTGGGATTATAAACATGCAGTGACTGATTAGTGATTGGTTTTGTGGGGTGGGGGGGCACGCATATATGGTTTTTTTTGTTGTCGTTGTTTTCATTTGTTTTTCGAGGGTTGTTTGGTTTTTAATCAAGGGTTTTGTTTTGTTTGTGGTGGTAAGACAACAAAAAATAATATAAAGTTTATGGGTTTTTTTTGGTTGGTTTTTGTTTTTTGGTACTAGGGATTGAACCCAGGTATACTGAACCATTGAGCTACATACATCCCCAGCCCTTTTTATTTTTCATTTTGAAGCAGTGTCTCACTAAGTTGCTAAGGCTAGCTTTGAACTTGGGATCCTCCTCCCTTCTTCAGCCTCCCCAGTTGCTGGAATTACAGGCATGCACTACTATGCCCAGCACAATGTTCTGTCTTAGAGTACAGTTTTAGTGTTAAATATTTTCACGTTGAGAGTTAAATACTTTTGTGTTGTTGTGCACCCAGTCTCCCAGTCTCAATTTCTTACCTTGCAAAACTGAACACTGTATATAGTCATTAAACAATAGCTCCCTATTCCCCCCTCCCTCTAGCTGTCCTATGATTTTGACTAATCTAATCTAGAAAACCCATATAAGTTGAATCCTAAAAATACTGAATCCAGTATTTTTTGTAACTGGTTTATTTCACTTAATATACCATCCTCCTCAAGATTTATCCATCTTGTCGATCTGGGGTCGTAGCTCAATGGTAGAGCACTTGCTTCACACATGGGAGGCACTGGATTCCATCCTGAGCACGACATAAAAATAAGTAAAATAAAAGTATTATCTATCTAAACTAAAAAAGAAAGAAAAACAAAAGATTTATTCATGTTGTAACAATGGCCAGGATTTTTTACATATTTAAGATTAACAATACCCCATTGCATGTATATACATTTTGTTAATACATTCCTATATCACTATACACTTAGGTTGTTTCCATCTGTTGGCTATCTGAATAAGTACTGCTGTGAACATGAATGTGCTAGATAGTGTTTTAAGCTGAAACAGTAGCAGTTTTATAATTTACTAATTAGGCTCAATGAAATGTGATTGATTATACTACCACCTTTGCATTTCATGTCTAACCCTAAGACATCCTCAAAAATTAGTTGTATTATTTTTCACGCTAACCTCCCATTTGAGCTACTGATACAGTTAAAACACTAACCTGAGGTTACAGAAACTAATCTTGATTCCTAACTTTGTTGGTACCAGACATACACATTCTTTTTCCCAGTCCTTTGTGAGGATGTGATGGAGGGCAACAACCCTATGACCAAAGCCTCATAGCTCTTATTTTCTCTTTTTGTACTTTCTTCTTACACATTCAGCAGTGTTCCTCAAAGTTCATTCTTTTAGTAATGTAATTTCAGTGATTGGGTGTTGATGAAAAAAACTGGTGTGATAATAGAACCAGTAGTGTTCTATGATGTACAGTCACTTTAATCTTTGAGGTAGTCAAGCTTATATGTCATTGAACTTCCTACACAGAAGCATCAAAGAGATCACTTAGACCCAGAGCAACTTCATCTCTTGCTGGTACTTTCTAATATTTTGTATCAGAAATAGCTTTGTAGTCTTTTAAAGCTTATTATTGTCTAATGTCCTGCTCAACATCCAGTCCATTGTAAGTGTTGAGTACACATGTTGGCTTTTTAAATGAATTATTAAGAAAGCCCCCTATTATACTATATAAAGAAGAGACTTCAGCCAGTGTGTCACATGCAGGCCCAGCTACTCTGGAAGCTGAGGTAAGAGGATTATAAGTTCAAGGCCAGCTTCAGCAACTTAGTGAGACCCTATATCAAAATTTAAAAGAAAAAGGGCTAAAAGTGTAACTCATTGGTACAGTGTGTTCAACCTCCGGTACTGGATTGAGAAAAGGAGGGAGTGGGGAACCTTCAGTCTGACAATCTTCATATATAACTCTTATATAGCTAGGACAATGCCTGGCACAAGGCAGATGTTTGAGCAGAGCTTGATTAAGTATTTTTGTGCTAAGAGAAAAGTTTATTTTTGAACTATGGCACATTATGGGATGGAGTGGTCAATTAAATTTGAGAAATCAAAAGACTGAAATATTGATTCAATTCATTACTATAGCTGTCCCTCTAATATTAGTAAAAGTCTATCAGGGAATTAATGTGAAACACTGAACTATGATTAAGAATACTTTTTTGGAACCATAGACTTTAATTAATTAAACTTTTGTTAATTGCAGAATACCTGTTTCTAATCAACACTGTAGCGTGCTGTGTTGTTTTAAAAAATGTATAGTTAATTTTCTGAATTCTCAGTATAGAAGTTTGTATATCTCAAATATAATAATGATTGAAGACAACTTTGCTTACTTTACATTTTTCTAAAGTGTTTGATCTTGAGGTTACAGCTCATTGGCAGTCAAGCACTAAAGAAAAAAGAAAAGAATGTAGAAAGTGTAAATATGTGAATTTTATTGTTTTTTAAATATGTATTTTTATTGACTTTTTTTTTTTTTATTTCTAGGCATATCATGGTCACCATCAAGCACTGGAAGTGTTGGTACAGTCTTTGTTAGATCTTGATGTAAGAAATGGTAGTGGAAGAACTCCCTTAGATCTTGCAGCATTTAAGGGCCATGTTGAGTGTGTGGATGTACTCATTAATCAGGGAGCCTCAATCTTAGTAAAAGATTACATTTTGAAGCGAACACCTATACATGCAGCAGGTATGCCAAATTCTATGCTATTCATCTAATGTTCTTTTTCAGTTTCTGGTATATAATATTCCTGATATATATCTTGATTTTTTTTTAACTTAAAATGGTCAAATGATTGTATTTTCAGAGGAAAACCAACAGCAAGTTTAAAAAACTCAATATGTGCCTTAGAAATTGGATTTATGTAATAATCTACCTTGTGAAATATTTTATCACAAAACAGTACAGTATTTCTTTTTTTACCTTCTGACGGGAGCTATTTCAGATTGGTTTGTGCTTTCATTTAACAGTTGATAAACATTTTTAGTTATTTTTATCATTGTACAGCAAATTTATAGAGCACCTACTTTATGCAAGAACTACTCTAAGTTGTAATTTTGTTGTTTTCAAATGTAGAAAATGCTAAAATCTGTAAGTCATTCAGATAATTTGGTGCCAGGAATGTATCACTAGAAGATACAGATTTCACAACTCTGAAGGAATTCACAACTCTCTAAGGCAGTGTTTATTTTAAATAGCCAAGAGTAATACAATTGAAGAAATCTTTTACTGAAATCCAACTAGGCTGCCTTTATATTATTAGATTAATGCCACTAAGTCTTGAATTTTGCATATTTAACTTAGTTTCAAGGCTGCATGTTTTCTTTGAGCTACTTCTACTTGCCTGTTTTATGCATTTGGACATATAAAAATATTCTTTATAGATGTGTCGTTTTTCTTATATACACACACATGTATACGTACACAGCATTTGGAAGTCTTTCAACTATGAATAACAGGGTACCCAACTGAAAGTGACTAGTGACAGGGGTTTAGTCGTCTCTCACATAAAGTAATCCAGAGGCAGATGCAGTTCAGAATTGGTTGATTCCACAGTGATGTCAGACTGCCACCAGATTCTCCGTTACTCCTCTTGTCTTTGTATTTATGTTGCAGGATGCTGGCTATTTCTTTACAGGGTCACATCCTAAATCATGAAAGAAGGGGGCTTTCCATTATCCAGAGTTAAAAAGGGTTTCTTAGAAGCCTTCTAGGCCTCTCAACTTCACAGTGGTCAAATTGGGAAGTAGTACTCATCTTGCAACTGATCACTATCAGAGGATATTGGGGTTCTTATGATTGACTTGGTCTAATGTAATTTACTTCATTTTGGCCATTGACTGGAGGCAGTTCAACCTTCTCTTACTTAGAGCTAAGTGCAGTAAACGTTCTATTAGTATGGCACATGTTGAAGAATAGGTGCTGGTAGGCAGCCTGCCTGCTCTGATCAGGAATTCATATCTGTTCAGCTTTAATAACAAAAGCAAGTAGAAACCTACTTTGTACATGTAATTTTCCTTCTTATGTATTGAATTCAGTGAAATTATCCCAATGTTACATTATAGACTTTATTTTTTATTTATTTATTTTTTTTAATAGCAGGGATCAAACGCAGGGTCCCAGTCATGCTAGGCAGGCATTCTACCACTGAGCTACATATTCAGCCCCCAAAGTTACATTTTAAATGTGCTCTAAAATAGAAAATGTTTAAGATGGACATTTTCTATTTTATTATTTACTGAATTTTTTAAATTTCACTTTACAGCAACAAATGGTCATTCAGAGTGCTTACGGCTGTTAATAGGAAATGCAGAACCACAGAATGCAGTAGATATCCAAGATGGAAATGGACAGTAAGTTTCAATAATTTTTAAATTACTTTTAAGGTGTTTGTTATTCTACATACCTTGGTAAGTCTATCATAGTAATGTAACTGAGTAAATCAAATAATAGTTTTTAACATAAGTATACTTACAGTTACACCCAACAAGGAATATTTAGAAAACAGGCCAACACATTATTATTGTTGTTGTTGGTTTTTTTTAAATATAGTACAGTCTTAAGTAATAGCACTAAAACTGTTCTGTTGTTGCTCAGGACACCTCTCATGCTGTCTGTGCTCAATGGGCATACAGACTGTGTATACTCACTGCTGAACAAAGGAGCAAATGTAGATGCCAAAGATAAATGGGGAAGGACAGCATTGCATAGAGGGGTAAGCTATCTGTTTTCTTTGCCAAAAAAAACCTCTTATGACCTCATATTACCTAGAACTAAACCAGACTGTGTTTATTTTCTTTATTAAATTTCTACCAAACAGTAAGTGCTGGAGTTTCTTAATTAAATTTTTGAATACTAATTTGGAATACTTATAATATGTAACAATCTAGAGAACAATAATGTTGTAACAACATTTTAAATACCTAAAACCTTGAATAAAATTAATATGTTTTTGGCATTTTTCCATTATCTTGACTATTTTCTTAGACTTTTATCACATTGACTTACAGGTATTTCCTCTGTTCTTGTTTTTCATATTACTAGTACTTTATAACAGAATTACTACTTTACCTGAATTTTTAAACCACTTCTAATAAAAATATACTGAATTATTTGGAATATAATAAGTGGCCCTAGTTAGCAGGAAGATATGAGGAGTATGTACTTCAAAACTTTTAAATTAACTAAAGTTGCTGTATAGCATCCAGCATAATACATTTGACTACAAGTAAATTGTTTTTCTTTTAGGCGGTTACAGGCCATGAAGAATGTGTAGATGCATTACTTCAACATGGTGCTAAGTGTTTACTACGGGATAGCAGGGGTCGGACACCTATACACTTGTCAGCTGCCTGTGGACACATTGGTGTTCTTGGAGCCCTTTTGCAGTCAGCAGCATCTATGGATGCAAATCCAGCCATAGCAGACAATCATGGATATACAGCACTTCACTGGGCTTGCTACAATGGTTAAGTAATAGATAAAAACTGAATTAAGTGCCTATTGTATATTGCATAGAGACAGTTAACTATAATACATTTTGATATTAATATATTTGTAAACTTAAAATTTAAGTTTAGTAGGAAGCTATAGGATAGCTACGTCCTATCCTTTATCATACTAAAAGCCAGGATAGTAGTTGTCAAAGTTCTTTGAGATAAGCGATGATAGCTTTTAAAAAATTGTTCTTAGACCTTCAATAATTTGCATTTTAAGAGGTTTTATATATTTTCTGTCTTTTGTATGGTATGTTTGTATTTTTATTATGTACTTTTACTTTCTAAATGTTCTTATATTAGGAAAAAATTAGTAAAGTGGGGAAAACAATGAAATGCATCACATTCCAAATTGAAGTCTATGTATGTTTCCTGAGCACATCAAAAAATAAAATCCTTATTATCACCGATAACATGCATGCTCAATGTTTTAAAGCAATAAAACCCTAGAAGATGTTTTAGAAACTTTCATAGGTTAACTTTTCTGCATTATTAGAACAGAATATTTCTAGCTTTCTAGAGACTCAGTCACAGTCATCTCTTTTATAGATAGACCCACAAAAGGTCATTCAGGGTAGCAGAAAGCTATTTTTGAGATACTAATGTTAAATATGGAGTTTGGAACCAGGTGCAGTGACATATACCTTATACTCCAAACAGCTCAGGAGGCTGAGGCAGAAGGATCACAAGTTCAATGTCAGCCTCAGCTGTTTAGCAAGGCCCTATGCAACTTAGGGAGATCCTGTTTTCAAAATTTAAAAAAACGAACTGCGGATGGAGCTTAGTGACAGAGTAATCCTGGGTTCAACACCCATTACCAAAAAATTGTTCAAAAAGGAGTTTAGCTTATAAAAATGTTCACTAAAATAATTTACATTGTGAAGTTTATTGATTTTTTTTTTCCTTGTATAGACCATAGATTTGATCATCTTAGAAAACATTCAGATTTATTACATACAGTGTGATCATCAATCCTATCAAAGTTTGGGCTTAAGCCTTTCACAGGTAGAGAAGTTTTTAAAACTTGTTAGGAATTTCACTTATAACATTGAGATTAATATTAGTTGTAACAGCATGTCCACAAAGCTCTAATTCAAGTATTGCATCTGTTCTGAAATCAGCTGAATATGTTCACCAAATAATTGAGGTTTTCTCTGCCTGTAATCTGCGGCCTTGTGGTTTTTACTGTGAGAGCCATTGTGACAATGCCACTGAATTATTGTAAAAGGAAAAATCTGAATCTTTAAAATTACAGTTTAAGTAAATGTTCATAGTATTTCCTAGATTGCATTTTTATACCAATTCTTGTGCTAGACTTGAAAGTTTCATTCTTTCACTGTCAGAAGTTTTTAGATTCTTCTCTTTTTGGTGTGGAGATGGGGCTTATCCTATAGTTGGTCATCCTTCAACTTGGAGTATGAATAGAACCATTAAAAAAACTTAAATAATTAAATCTGTTATGAATCCCAAAAGCTTAGCTTGGTCTCTTTTTCTTTTTTACTACCTTTTATCTTTAACTAAAATAGTTTAGAAAACTATAGGCTTTGACTTTTCTTTTTCCCTTTCAGCTCACTGAAGTTTGTATTTAATGATTATACTGTAATGGCCAAAGATTAGTCCTAACTCAAAGAAAATACTGTAGTTTGACATTAAAATTTAATTTGTTTTTATAATGTGACTTGACATTTATGAATATGAGGAAAACCTAAAATAACTAATATAGTGGGAAAACATCTACCAATGTGAATTTTGTTTGTGTAAAAAGTCAAGGAGGAGCTAGGGTTGTGGCTCAGTGGTAGAGTACTTGCCTACCATGTGTGAGGTACTGGGTTCGATTCTCAGCACCACATATAAATAAATGAATAAAATAAAGGTCCATCAGCAACTAAAAATTGAAAAAAAAAGTCAATGAGATCAAACTCTTATGAATCCGGTTTGTTTACTTTTTTTTTTTTTTTTCTTCTTGTACTGGAGATTGAACTCAGGGGCACTCAACCACTGAGTCACATCCCCAGCCCTATTTTGTATTTTATTTAGAGACAGGGTCTCACTGAGTTGCTTAGCACCTGGCTTTTGATGAGGCTGGCTTTGAACTCTCCTGCCTCAGTCTCCCGAGCTGTTGGAATTACAGGTGGGCGCCACCGCACCCAGTTTATTGTTATTGTTTTAATGTATCGATGATGCCTGTGATTTTTTTCCAAAAGTTATTTTTTCTCAGGTAATACATTTAGTCATAAATAGAAAGTTATTCTCTCGTAATATTTCTTTTCAGGTCTATATATAGACCTGAATTATTTCTATTCTATGATGGCTAAACTTCAAGTCCTAAGTACATTTTTTTTATAAGAGATAGAATTTTGCACAAACTTCATGCATGGTTGCCATTTAAAAATCAACAGATGTGTCTGATCTTCAGATTGTAGAAAAATTGTGATTCTGAATTGAGTTGGAAGAAATTAAATGTTTTGGTTATATGTAATAAGACTTTACAGT
Organism: Marmota monax; assembly: GCF_021218885.2. NCBI lineage: Eukaryota > Metazoa > Chordata > Mammalia > Rodentia > Sciuridae > Marmota > Marmota monax. The sequence goes on along the minus strand of NW_026693008.1, from coordinate 14,116,639 downwards.
CTAAAATTAATACCATATTTATAGCCAAAAGACTGCTTTATAATTCAACATTCTGAAAGTCAAATATGTAAAATGGTTTTACTTTGACTAGTAATTGTATGGCTGGAAACAAAATTGGGATCACTCCAATAGAACAGAAAACAACCTTTCTCTCAAAATTAAAATGAAATGATGGGGCTGAGGTTGTGGCTCAGTGGTGTAGTGCTCGCCTAGCACATGCGAGGCCCTGGGTTCAATCCTCAGCAACACATAATAAATAAATAAAATAAAGGTATTGTGTCCCAAGTACAACTAAAAAATATTTTTTAAAAAATGAAATGATAGCCAAGTCTTAAAAAAGAATCGGCTGTACATACTATGCTTAGAGTTCTAAATTTCAGTTTATATAATTCTTTAATCACAGAATTTAGAGTACTTAGATTATCTCATTTATTCTTTTAAAAACTTATTGAAGCTGTAAGCTTCCTCAGAATTGCCCTCTGAAATATCAGGAGGCCTAGTTCTGTCATTGTTTCAGTTTGAATATTGCCCAATAATGATTTCCGAAGGAGCCAGAGTTCCCTTTTGTCAGGAAAAACCATTTGATCTATAATCGTGAGTTAGAACTATTGATAGTGTTTTAGAAATTGAAACTGAGAAGTTTTAACTGTGCTTATTTTTTTTAAGTAATAAATACATTAAATTTAACATAAGAAACATTTTCGTGAAGAATGTTTTTGAAACTTTTTTTAGTGGGAAGAGTTGGCAAATTTCTTTAGTGTCTAGTTTAAGAGAATAAATGGATTTTCATCCTCTACATCTGTTTTCACGCCTTTTCAAAATCACCCCACATTTGCCCAGGCCACACTTTAAGAACCCATGTGCCAACATAATGAGAAGCTTTTCAGTCAACATTGAACATCTTTCCATTGATATTTCTTAGTAATGAGTTAATATTCAAGGAGATGGAATTAAAAGCAGTGTCTCAAACTAAGCATTTTGAGTGAGATAATTCTTTGTTATGAGGGACTGTACTGCACTGCAAGATACTATAGTAGCATCCCTCTGCCCATTCAAGGCCCATAACACTTCCTACCCCCAGTTGTGATAAGCAAAAATGTCTTTAGACACTGCCAAATACTTCCTGAAGGGCATAGTTGTGCTGTTTGAAAACCACAGAATGTTAAGAGTAATTAACCAAGTACAGCATCGCTTAGCTAGCCAACTATTAAACCATGAAAGTAGACTGTAGAAATCTAAATTTGTTCCTAAAACAGATCCCAAATGAATAACAGGATAAAAGAAGCAGGTTTTTTTGTTTTGTTTTGTCTTGTTTTGGGGTACTAGGGATTGAACCCAGGCTCGCTCTACCATTAATAACTCTACTCCTTTTTATTATTATTATTATTATTATTTTATTTTAAAATAGGGTCTCATTATGTTGCTCAGACTGGCCTGGAACTTGTCATCCTCTTGCTTCAGCCTCCCAAGTAGCTGGGATTAAAGACATGCACCTATACACCCAGCAAGAAGTAAAATTTCCTTTCACAAATATTACAGGTTGAGCATCTCTCATTTAAAAAGTTTGAAATTCAAAATGCTTACATTACAGTTCAGGTTTCAGAGCATTTTGAATTTTTGAGTTTCTGATTAGGGATATTCAATCAGTAAAATATAAAAGTATTCCAAAATCTTAAGAACTCTGAAATGTAAAGCAGTTTTTCAGATAAAAGATACTAAACCTGTACTACAGGTGGGTGGGTAGGTTATTTGTTTTACTAATCCTTGGCTTTGTAAAAGGGACCAGAATAGATCATACAGACTACTTAATAATATCACAAAGTGTTGTTTTTTAAGTCATAGTTGGACACAATATTTCATTTATTTATTTTTATGTGGTCCTGAGGATCAAACCAGCACCTCGAACATGCTAGGCAAGTACTCTACCACTGAACCACAACCCCAGCCCAGATCAAATCATGTTTGATACACAGTGATACTGTGAAGTCTTTGAACTTTAAAGAATAAGATTTGTATACTAAAAAAGGACATATATAGTTTATCAAGTAAAAAGAAAGTTGCAGGGAAAAAAATCTCAGTTTACATAAAAAAGAAAGTATGCATACACTTGTAGTCATATATGCCTAGAGATTTTCTGGAACTCTTAAGGGACCAGTGGTTACAGTCTAGAGTAGAACTGGGAGATGGGATGGAGACGGGGATTTGTACTTTTTCCTTTTAGACATTTCTTTGTATTTGATATTTTTGCCAGTACTTTTTAGATTTTAATAACTGGTTCTTGTTTATCTACTTAGGCCATGAGACATGTGTAGAACTTCTTTTAGAACAGGAAGTTTTCCAGAAAATGGAAGGAAATGCTTTCAGTCCTTTGCATTGTGCTGTGTAAGTGAAGCCTAAATAAATCAAATTTATTTTGAGTGTTTTAGAAAATTTACCATTGCTGTGAGAGTGATCACCTTGTTACCTTACACAGGATAAATGACAACGAAGGTGCTGCTGAGATGTTAATTGATACATTAGGTGCCAGCATTGTGAACACCACAGATTCAAAAGGAAGGTAGGAATTCAACTATGTAGTTTTTCACTTAGGAAAACTCTAAAGGAAAAAAATTTTAACAACTAACCAAGTGTGGAACAATAAATAAAATTAATTAATTAATTAATTTTAAAAGCCATAATTAATTGAAAATTGAATTTCATATTTGCAAGTATAACTTATTATAAAATCCTTTTTTTCCCCACTATTACCAGGGTTCTTATAATCATTTTTGGATTTTAGTCAATCTTTTTTAATTTTTTTAAAATATAAAGATTTTCATCCTCTTTTAAGAAGTATGTTTTTACAAAGTTAACAGTTTCTGAACAGGAATAAAAGCTGAAAGAAGAGTCCAGCAGTTGAATATGTAGTAGTTTTGGGGTCAGGATCTATTTCTTTTTGAAGTTTTCTTTACTAATGTAATTTTATTTTAGTGGTTTTATTTATTTTTTTTTATTGTTGGTTGTTCAAAACATTACATAGTTCTTGATATATCATATTTCACACTTTGATTCAAGTGGGTTATGAACTCCCATTTTTACCCCGTATACAAATTGCAGAATCACATCAGTTACATATCCACTGATTTACATATTGCCATACTAGTGTCTGTTGTATTCTGCTGCCTTTCCTATCCTCTACTATCCCCCATCCCCTCCCCTCCCTGTGGTTTTATAATTGATGCTTATTTTAGACTAGTTCTAGTTTACTTAAGCCTCTTACATTACTGAAAGTGCAGATTTCTGTGGCAGAAATTAGTAAGCTCCATTGATCCTGTTTGTATCCAGGAAATGCCTAATATAAACCCTTAAAATTGCTTGTTATAAGTAAGGAATAAGGAATAATTTTTTCCAATGTGTATAACATTTAGTCATGCGTTTCAATTTCTCTGTGTTACAGAACTCCTCTGCATGCAGCTGCCTTCACAGACCATGTAGAGTGTTTACAGCTATTGCTCAGCCATAATGCTCAAGTCAATTCTGTGGACTCTTCTGGAAAAACACCTCTCATGATGGCTGCAGAAAATGGACAAACAAATACAGTTGGTAAAGAAACTGTTTAAGAATTCTGTTTTTCTAAAATATATAAGTTGCTTATATGTAACTTAGGTCCCAACCCTGTTTTCCACTAATTATCTCACTATTCCTGAGATACGAAAGTCTTTACCCGCTTCAGTCCACATTTTCACTTAGGGGCACAATGTTTTACTTTGCCCTTATTGATATAAAGAGTTAGTTTAGCAAGGCAACATAACAAAGCAGTTAAGAACAGTGAATGTCAGTGACCCGGCAGGGTAAGGCAGGATGATTGCATGTTCAAGGCCAATCTCAGCTACTTAGCGAGGCCCTAAGCAACTTATTGAGACCCTGTCTCAAAATAAGCACCCTGGGTTCAATCTCTGGTACTTAAAAAGAAAAGAAAAAAGAACAACTCTGACTCTGCTAGGCACAGTGGTACATGCCTATAATCCCAGCAACTTGGGAGGCTGAGGCAGGAGGATCACAGGTTCTGGACCATCTTGAACAACTTACCGAGGCCCTATTTCAAAATTAAAAGAGAGCTTGTGCCTTAGTTTTTTCATTTGTAAAATGAGAAAAATAATGATACCCACTTAGGATTGTTGGGGGGGGGGTAACATAAATCACTATAAATCCACAGCACTTAAAATAGTATTTTAGTAAGCACTCAAAAATGTTAATTGCTGTTGGTAGTGTCTGATTTACACAAGAATATAATTGTTACATACAATTATATCACATTATCTTATGTATGTTATGAATTACGATATTTTTCTTGCACTTAAGATTTTGTGAGGGATATTTTTTTGCTCTGTCTTCATCTCTCTACAGTGAGTTATTGATAATCTAAGAAACATATTCATAAACATAAGAACTGATGCACTTTTTCCTCCCAGAAATGCTGGTTAGCAGTGCTAGTGCAGATCTGACATTACAAGATAACAGTAAAAACACCGCCCTCCATTTGGCTTGCGGCAAGGTATGTACAGATTTTAAGGATATATTTTCATTGTTATAAATCAACAGTGGCATTAGAAGTTTTTCGACTTCACTTAAGTGAACCTCTGTAATGATGACCAATATCATATTTCTTGAAAAGAAATATTGGCTTTGCCAGGAATTGTGGCACACTACCATTATCCTGGCAACTTAGGAGGCTGAAGCAGGAGGATTGCAAGTTTCAAGCCAATCCAGACAACTTAGTGAGACACTATCTAAAAATAATTAAAAAGTGCTAGGGGTGTAGCTCACTGGCGAGCACCCTGGACTTAATCCCCAGTATGGGGGAGAGGGAAAGAGGCGGGTGTGTATTAAATTTTGGAAGACAAACCTAACACAGTTTCTTAATTCTTCTTGTCCTCTCCCCTTACTTCCACTCCTAACAAATGTTTGGGCAAATATTTAAGCGATTGGCCAGGAAAATTCATATGTATAGTATTATACATAGTATGACCTACGTTTAGGAATTGTTGGATGTTTAAATTATTTTTAATGGTACTCAAGTTTTTAAGAGTTGCTTGCCACAATTTTAGGGTCATGAAACTAGTGCCTTGTTAATACTGGAAAAGATAACAGATAGAAACCTCATCAACGCAACCAATGCAGCCTTGCAAACGTGAGTACTTTCAGTATCTAGTGTAAATATTGTTATTTTTATAATTATTAAAATGACAAATGAATTTTTAAGTATGTAGCCAATGTGTCTTACAAGTCATAGAAGCAGTTAAAAAGTGAAGAACAGTTTTTACAACTTACAAAACTTATTCCTGAAATCATCACAATTGAAAACCTTATTACATGCCAGGTGTGGTGACATATGTTTGTAATCCCAGTGGCTCAGGAGGCTTTTCTCAAAAAATATAAAAAATGGCTGGGGATATGGCTTGGTGCCCCTTGGTTCAATCCCCAGTACGAAAAAATAAAAATAAAAAATAAAGCCTAATACTAGAAAAGCTATTGAACTGAAACTGTATTAGAACATTGACAATAATGTATATTTTCACAACCTATTTAACCTGCATAATTTTCTGAAGCAAAGTAGTACTATTTTGTGTATTTTATTGAATTCCCCTGTAAAAATCTTATTTGACGCTAGGAATAAATGATAATCTAAAGAGGTTTTGGAAGTAGTCAGTCAAGTTGAGCCGGGTCGGGTGGCGCATGCCTATAATCCCAGCAGCTCAGGAGGCTGAGGCAGGAGGATCACAAGTTCAAAGTGGCCTCAGGAATTTAGTGAAGTGCTAAGCAACTTAGCAGGAACCTGTTTCTAAATAAAGTATAAATAGGGCTGGGGATGTGGCTCAGTGGTTAAGCACCCCTAGGTTCAATCTCTGGTACCAAAAAAGAAAGTTTATTTTCCTTCAATCATAAATATATCACTATAAAAGCATGTTCAAAAATCAAGTTCTTAATAATACAAACAAACCCACTTTTTGTTAAAGAAAAAAAAATCTTTAAGAGTACTGGTTCACATTCAGAGGTCAGTCAGATCCCTTGAGGGTCCAAAAATTAGTCACAGGGTCTGTGAGCTGTTTTCAAAGTCTGTGCTACTGCAGTTTCCGTTATGTATGTTTGTCAACCTCATGTTTTAGAACAACTTTAGAATGCCTTTTCATTGATTAAATCTTTTAAACATTGTGTTTTAGAGTGTAACAAAAGGGTTTAATGAAGATGGAAACCTGTGGCTAAGCTTATACTCATTGGGGGGGTATGACACTACATTTTACAGAAGATCTGCAGTCCTCACCCCCATTTCATTATGGTTAGAACTAGATATCTCAAGTTTATATCTCTGGGTCTTTACCACTTGGCAATAATGCTCTTTACAACCAGGCATGTGTCTTTGCACTGCTCATACATGTACATGTACGATTTTTCCCCCAGACCTCTGCATGTTGCTGCCCGAAATGGGCTAACAATGGTGGTTCAAGAACTTCTGGGGAAAGGAGCAAGTGTCCTTGCAGTAGATGAAAATGGTAAGTAGGCTCTGTATTTCTGTATTCTCTTCCTTTAACCTATATATTGCTAAAACTTTACATCTTTTTTGCAGTACTAGGGATTGAACCCAGGGCCCTATACATTCTAGACATGTGTTTTACCACTGAGCTTCAGTCCTAGCCCTTTTTATTTTGAGACATGGTCTTACTGAGTTGCCCAGGCCAACCTCAAACTTGCCGTCCTCCTGTCTCAGCCTCCTGAGTAGTTTGGTAGCTGGGATCACAGGTGTGCACCACTATGCCCAACTAAGCTTTTATCTTTTGATGGTACATATTTGAAGTAAAATAAACCTTGGATTTTTTTTTTTTTTAAAGAGAGAGGAATTATTTTTAATATTTATTTTTCAGATTTTTTTGGTGGACACAACATCTTTATTTTATTTTTATGTGGTGCTGAGGATCGAACCCAGCGCCCTGCGCATGCCAGGCAAGTGTGTTACTGCTTGAGCCACATCCCCAGCCCTATTATTTTTTTAATAGGGCAAAGAAGAAAGCTGAAATTAATATTGAGTTGTACTTCATGGCAAAGGAATAAGGGCAAGAGAAACAGGAAAAGTTTAAGAGATGAACCTCTGAATTTACATATTATCTGATAAATATATTATCTGTTAGTATTTACCATTTATACTTACCAACATTGTTCATCTTAGTAGCCATAGTTTTTGTTCTTTCCATAAATACTTATCAGGGCCCTACTTAAGGGTCTTATTATGCAAAGCCAGTCTTTCAACTCATACAAGTAGAGCGTGTACCTTTTCCTACCAGAGAATATCACCTTCAATAGTTCTTCCCTTTTGTGTTCTGCAAGAATTCTTTATTCTCTTCCTAGATATAATTGGTTCTATATTTATTTTTCAGGTATAGGTGGACACAATATCTTGATTTTTTTTTTTTTTTTAGTGCTGAGGATCAAACCCAGTGCCTCATGCATGCTAGGCAAGTGCTGTACCACTGAGCCACAACCCAGCCCCTCGTTCTATTGTCTTTTGAAAAAAATCTTTTAATATCCTGTTGCTGCCAGCTGCTGCTTTTTCTGTTTTCCATTGCAGCAGAACTACTCAAGAATTGGCTTTCTATCGTCAGGCCTTTGCCTCTACCACACTGCGAAACTGTTTTCATCAAAATCACTAATTGACCCCATGATGTTAAGTCAATTCCTAGGTCTCAGTACATTTAACAGATCAGCTTTTGGAAAAAAATTGATTATCTCTTTATTTACCTTTGGTAAACTTTCTTTCTTTTGGGGGCTTGATACTCCCTTGGTTTTCCTCCTACTTTACTGTTTACTCTTTCTAATTTCTTTTACAAAATTTCTCCCTCTTCCTAACTCCCCCTCTACCCCTGATGGGGGCTTGAAGCCAGAGCCCAGAAGCCTTTTACCACTGAATCTCCAGTCCTTTTTTATTTTGAGACAAAATCTCCATAAATTTTTAAGGCCTCAGCCTTCCAAGTCACTGGGATTACAGGCATGCACCACAGCACCCAGCCTCCCTAACTTCTTAATATTGGAGGATTTTAGGAGCCAGTCTAAAAACTACCTAATGCTAAGAATTCCAAAACTTATGTTACCAGCCTAGACTTTTTATGTTCTCTATTTTCCTATACCCAGCTGCCTAATGGACAGTAGCACATATAGGTTCAAGAAATATTTCAAATCTAGTAAGTCTAGGTCTCAACTGTCAAATGTTCACACACACAAACACACACATCACAAAGCCTGTTTTCCCCACAGACATGCTAATCTAGGTTGAAGAAAATTCCTCTCCTGGGCGGGGGTTCTTGCTTAGTGGTGGAGCGCTTGTCTACACATATGAGGCACTGTGTTCAATCCTCAGCACGATAGATAGATAGATAGATAGATAGATAGATAGATAGATAGATAGATAGATAGATAGGGTCATGAAAACAATGGTAGTCATCCTGGCGGGGGGGATTCCTCTCCTTAATATTGCTCTCAAAAATTTAAGAGTTGTCCTTGATTGCTGTAATACCCAGTGTACACTTTATCAGCATGTACTAGTGAGTCCATCTCTAAAATGTATCTACAATTTGCCTACTTTTTTCTCTATTTATACCGCATTGGTGGGTTGTTGCTGAGGTGTGTGTGTGTGTATGTGTGTGTTTTGCAGTACTGGGAATTGAACCATGGTCTCACATATTCTGGACACATACTCTACCACTGAGCTACATCCTCAGCCCTGTTGGATCCTTTTTTAAAAACACGAGGTCCAGGTGTGGTAGCATATACCTGTAATCCCAGTAACTCAGGAGACTAAAGCAGTGAAGCAGGACGATCACAAGTTCAAGGCCAACCTTGACACCTTAGCAAGACACTGTCTCAAAATAGAAAATAAAAAGGACTAGAGATGTAGCTCAGTGGTAAAATGCCCCTGGAATCAATCCCTAGTACTAGGGGAAAAAAAAAAATTATACAGTAAAATATATATATAAGAACATGTTTTTCTTCTGGATGTCAGTTTACTCATAGTTCTTTTGTTGTTGTTTTTAGATACACATGACAGTGTATTTTGACATGTAGTACATATGTGGAGTATTATCTATTCCAATTAGGATCCAATTCTTGTAGTTGTACATCATGTGGAGTTACACTGGTCATGTGTTCATATGTGAGTAAAGGAAAGCTATGTCCGACTCATTCTACTGTCTTTCCTATTCCCATCCCCCTTCCCTTTATTCCCCTTTGTCTAATCCAATGAACTTATATTCTTCCCCTCCCTACCCATCAGAGAGAATGTTCAGTCTTTGGTTTTTTGGTACTGGCTTATTTCACTTAGCATGATATTCTCCAGTTCCATCCATTTACCAGCAAATACCATAATTTCATTTTTCTTTATGGCTGATTAATATTCCATTGTGTATATATACCACATTTTCTTTATTCAGTCATCTGTTGAAGGACACATAGGTTGTTTCTATAGCTTGGCTATTGTGAGTTGAGCTGCCGTAAACATGAATGTGAGTATGTCACTGTAGTATGCTGATTTTTAAGTTCTTCGGTTTAGACCAAGGAGTAGGAAAACTGGATCAAATGGAGGTTCCATTCCAAGTTTTCCGAGGAATCTCCATACTGCTTTCCATAGCGGTTGCACCAATTTGCAGTCCAACTGGCAATATATGAGAGTACCTTTCTTCCCACATCCTTGTCAACACTTATTGTTACTTTTATTCTTGATGATTGCCATTCTGACTGGAACGAGGTGAAATCTTAGAGTAGTTTTGATTTGCAATCCTCTAATTGCTAGAGATGTTGAACATTTTTTCATACATTTTTTGACCATTTGTATTTCTTCTGTGAAATGTCTGTTTAACCCCATTGCCCATTTATTGGGTTATTTGGGTTTTTTGGTGTTGAGTTTTTTGAGTTCCTTGTATATCTTAGAGATTAATGCTCTATCAGAGGTGCAGGGGGTAAAGATTTTCTCCCATTCTATAGGCCCTCTGTTGGCATTCTTGATTGTTTCCTTTGCAGTAAAGAAGCTTTTTTATTTAATACCATCCCATTTATTGATTCTGGATTTTACTTCTCATGCTTTAGGGTCTATCTTATTGAAGAAGTTAGTTTCCAAGTCAACATGAAGGAGCATTGGGCGCAGGGTCTCTGGTCTAATGCCTAGGTCCTTGATCCACTTTGAGTTTTGTGCAGGGTAAGATATAGGAGGTTCAGTTTCAATCTACTACATAGGGATTTCCAGTTTTCCCAGTAGCATTTGTTGAAGAAGCTATCTTTTCTCCAATATATGTTTATGGTGCCTTTGTCTAATATGAGATAATGAATTCAGCAAAGTAGTAGGATATAAGATTAACACCCATAAACCAATTGCATTCCTGTATACAATGATGAATCAACTGAAAGAGAAATCAGGAAAACTATCCCATTTACAATAGCCTTAAAAAAATAATAATAATAAAATACTTGGGAATCAGTCTAGCAAAAGAGGGGAAAGACCTCTACAATGAAGATACAGAACACTAAAGAAAGAAATTAAAGAAGACCTTAGAAAATGGAAAGATCTCCCATGTGCTTGGATTAGGCAGAATTAATATTTCAAAATGGCCATACTACCAAAAGCAATGTACAGATTTCATTTCTATTAAAATTTCAATGGCATTCTTCATGGATATAGAAAAAACAATTATGAAATTCATTTGGAAAAATAAGAGGCCCAGAATAGCCAAAACAATACTTAGCGAGAAAAGTGATGTAGGAGGCGTCACTATACCCAGACCTTAAATTATACTACAGAGCTATAGTAACAAAAACAGCATTGTATTGGCATAAAAACAGACATGAAGACCATTGGAACAGAAGACACAAAGACATACCCATATAATTACTTATAGTTTTTATAGTGACCTACATGGTCCTTTACTACATTACTTTCTTATTCTTCCTTCTCTCTCATCATTCCATTACATCGATTCCATTGCAGGGTTCTGTGTGCATTATAATCTTTATTCTGGCTCTTTCCTTTGTCTGGAACACTCTGTCCTCTAGGCATTCTTTGACTTAATTTTTCACTTGTTTCAAATCTTACCTCAAATTTCATCTTCTTAATTAAACCTCTTGTAACTACCTGTTTTTACTACAACTTGCTGCATGCTCCTATCACAACATTCTTGGTCCTTGTTAACCTTCTCTATTCTATCCTCTTAATTTCCTTAGAGCTTACTTTCTCACGTATTGTGTATGATTTATTTTATTGAGTAGAATGAATATAAGCTGCACAAGATCAAGGAATCTTTGTCATTTGTATTCACTAATGTATACTAAGTGCTTAGAAGAATGTCTGGACATAGTGGGAGCTCAGTGAATATTTTGTTGCATGAATGATTATGCCAAGCACTGCTAAGTTCTAAGGATGCAGTGTGGAATGAGACATATTCTACTCCTATAATGACAGAAGTATAAACAGGTTGTTACAGTGCACTTGAAGTTCTCTAATTGGAGTTAACCTAAAGTTCAGTGAGAATACATCAGAGGTTCTTCAAACCCTTTCTTATAAAATCAGAGAAAAGGCTTCCCAAAAAAAGTAATTTCTAAGCCAGAATGTAAAGGATAAGTGTAAAGTGGGGAGGGCAGTTTTTCAGCTGAGAGAGTAAGAGATATAATGCGATGTGAGTATAAATATTGGGTCAAATAATAAGGGATCTGTCTGTTCATTAGAAAAATAGTAGTTAGTCTGAAGGGGAGCAAGACTAGAATGGGGAAATTAGTTAAAAGTTCAGATGTAGATGGTAGTCAGAATTAAGGTAGAGGCATCTGGGATGAAAAGATGTAAATGGTTTATAATGATATTATGATAGGTCAGGTGTGATAGCACAGGCCTGTAATCCCAGGAGCTCAAGAGGCTGAGACAGGAGGATCACAAGTTCAAAGCCAGACTTCAGCAAAAGCTAAGCAACTCAGTGAGACCCTATTTTTAAATAAAATACAAAATAGGGCTGGGGATGTGGCTCAGTGGTTGAGTGCCCCTTAGATCAATTCCCAGTACACCCACCACCACCAAAAAAAAAAAAAAAAGATCTTAAGAAAGGCTCAATGCTCAATGGGTCTTGGTCAAGGAGAGAAGAGGTTTGGGGGATGAAAAATTCACAGGCCATCCGACTTGTGGTGCTTGTGTGGATAGACATATCATTAATTGAGTAAAGAATATAGGATGACAGTTCAGTTGGGGAAAATGAAGAAAAATTCAGTGGAAACCCTAAGAAGGAAATTAGATATTTGGATCTGGAGTCCAGAAGCAAGATCTAGGTTGGACATAGAGTTTGAGGCAATAGCATATGTACTTCCTGAAATCCATAGAGGCAGGGATGTCATCTACAAACACAAATTCAAACACACCTAGCTTTAAAAGAATCTTGCATTATCGGAATTAAGTTTTTGGAGATACAACTACTATATAGATTAAAATGAGAAGCCTAAGCCATGGCACATGCTCATGCCTATAATCCCAGCACCTATGGAGGCTGAGGCAAGAGGATCTCAAGTTCAAAGCAAGCCTCAGCAAAAAAAAAAAAGCAAGGTGCTAAGCAACTCTGTGAGAACCTGTCTCTAAATAAAATACAAAATAGGGCTGGAGAAGTAGTTCAGTGATCAAGTGCCCCCAAGTTCAATCCCTGGTACCACCCCCCAAAATAATATAAAATGAGGAGCCTAATGCTAACATATATAAGACATTTGGCCACATAAGGAGACACTGAGTCAATCACTGATGCCTGCTGATATGAAGATCTGCTGACTGTTTTTAAGATTTTGTATATCTGATTTTATCTTTTTATGAAATTAAAAGAATAATAAAACATGAAGGTAAGTGGTGGTGATGGGGATATCCTATAACACACTTCATAGTATTTTATAGTAATTGTGGTCCTGAGATGACAAGTTATGGTAAATACTAGTCTCATTTTATAATTATTTCTAGTGATGTGGTTATAAATTGCTCAAGTAACCACTGGAGTTGATGATTAATTGGGCTCTGAAGTCTAAATAGAGATGAGATGAAGGGGCTAGTACATCCTGTGCCTGTTATTCACTCTCAGAAGGAGATAGTGACATTTTGGTGGTTTTTCTGGAGGAGAAAGAACATGTTACATTTGCACAGAATGTCCTCAAAGAGTGTGCTGCTTTTATATTTCTGTTTAGCAGACTACATCAAGAGAGGAGTGTGTTTTTAGTCAAATTCTGTTTAGAAAACACTCATGAGTCCGCTTGCCAGCAAGAGCATCAGCAACCAGCATCTTCAGCTCTTCAGAAGAGCCCTTGAAAGAAGTGCGGGCAAAGAAACACTATCCTTCTCCTAGTCATTTGAGCAAATATGGTTTAATTAATTAAAAACATGTACATCCTTCAACTATCCCTGCCAGTCTTGGCAGGGTAATTAGTTGTTCCTTTGACAAAAATGGGAATTTTTTTAAAAAATGTTTTTTATACGATACCTCTTTATTTTGTTTATTTATATGTGGTGCTGAGGATCGAACCTAGTGCCTCACTGGGTTGCTAGGTTAGCAACCCCAGCCTGACAAAAATGGGGATTTCATAAAGGGAAAAATATTATTGTGTTTTCTTTATCATGGCTAACATAGCATGAATGAAATAATATGTATTATCCAGTTTATATTAGATTTTTTAAAGCTCAAAACTAATAATAGTAGACCAAAATCGGACATTATTACCTTATGTGCATATATGATTACATGATCTGTAACTTTACATCATGTACAACCAGACAAATGAAAAATTATACTTCATTTATGTATGATGTGTCGAATGCATTTTGCTGTCATGTATAACTAATTAGAACACATTAAAAAGAAAAAGGTCAAAACTAGTATTTATGACCAGAAGTAACAAGAAAATGGTTAACATAGAAGGCTAGGATTGTGGTCACTATGGTGGGAGAAAAAAGGGGTAATGTTAGGGAGTAGGTATATGGGACTTCTCATCTGCTCATAATGTTCTCTTTCTTGACCTGTATTACAGTTATACAAAAGTTTATTTTGTGATAAATCAATCTGCTATTTAAAAAACAAACGTGGCTTTTGAAATAAATATGCACATATGCGTATGAATACTAAAATGTAAAAGCAGTAATAGGGAATATTTAGATGTGCAACAAATCATAATAGATTAAAATTTTTAAATATTTGCAGCTTAAATGCCTATTGACTTCACATAAGTTAAAACAGTAAATGTGAACTAAAACTTCCACGTGGAATAATTGAAACTGGCCATCACATAGTATAGTCTTTTTTTGTGGTGGGGAGGGTACCAGAGATTGAACTCAGGGGCACTCAACCACTGAGCCACATCCCTAGCCCTGTTTTGTTTTTTATTAGAGACAGGGTCTCAGTGAGTTGCTTAGCACCTCACTAAATTGCTGAGGCTGGCTTTGAACTCACAATCCTCCTGCTTCTACCTCCCAAGCTGCTGGGATTACAGGCATCCGCCACCATATCTGGCCTTCACACAGTATATTATTAACATCTTCTCTCTTATTCCATCCTCAAGGCTGGGTTTTATACCAACAAAGGTACTAGATCTTTCCTCCTGCCTTTGCTGTATTAATACTTATAGGGCCTGTGTCTAATGTCAGTTGTCTTCTGCTTTAAAAAAAATAATAAAGTTATAAAAAATTCATTTGTCTTGGACTAGAGATTTTTAAAGTTTACCTACTGTTTTCTTCAATGGATGAAAACTCCCAAGAGAAAAGTTAAATTGACAACCAAGTGTCATTCTTTTAATATATATTTTTCTAGTACCTGCCTAGTGCCTTGTTCATGGATCTATACACATTTAGATTTCTCAGCACATAAAGATTTACTTATATAATTCTGAATTAATAGTATGCCTTTGTTCACCATCTAATGAAAGATTTATTGATCTTGGGGGTTGTTTGTTTTGTTGTTGTTTATTTGTGTTATTTGTTTTCCTTATTCTAACCCAATATTTCTGTGAATTTAGTTAGATATGGATATATTGTGAGATCTTTAGGAAATATGTATCTCTGGCTCAGCTTCTTCTGTTAGTCTGTAAGGTCTCCTCCCACCCTAAATTTTTACGGTGCTTTTCTTTCTATTTATTGGAAAGTTGCAAATCATTCTGGTGACAATTTATTATAAACCAAATAATTTAAAAATGTCCCAAGTTGGATACCATTAGACATGTTCATATATTTAATGAAGTACATCTCACAATGTTAATTTTTTAATTTTATCTTTAATTCTAGGCTATACTCCAGCTTTGGCCTGTGCTCCCAATAAGGATGTGGCTGATTGCCTGGCTCTCATTTTGGCCACCATGATGCCTGTCTCATCTAGTAGCCCTTTATCATCCCTGACGTTCAATGCTATTAACCGTTATACCAACACCTCAAAAACAGTGAGCTTTGAAGCCTTGCCTATCATGAGGAATGAACCTAGCTCCTACTGCAGTTTCAACAATATTGGTGGGGAACAGGAGTACTTATACACCGACGTCGATGAGCTCAATGACTCTGATTCTGAGACCTACTGAGAGGCTAAGCAAAAGATCTAAGGAAGGAGTTCTGACACTAAAGCTGCAAACTGTGCTTTTTCAGGAAAAAAGCACTTTGTTATTCATATTCAACCTAAGAGGAAAGAGCGCACAGTGAGCAAATGTAAGAAATGCGATGACATTAGGAAGAAGAATTTTAAAGGCAAGTTTTGCAAAAGGAACTTCTAGATTATTGAAATAGACTTGACCAGAGGAAAACACATTGATGTCAGATTGCTTTGTGGAATTTTTAATTTGGCTTTGCAGTGCCAGAAATAATTTGGGACACTGTGCACCCTAACCTGCTTACACAAGCAACACTATTGTAAAAGAAGAGATAAGGACACTAGATTTAAAATTATCAATAAAAGTACAACTAAATTTAAAGGCAATAAAAGTTTGGTACAGTAGGCATTATGTGCACAGCAAATTGCCAAAGGACCAAATAACTTAAAGATTTTTTAATAGAATGCCATTTTGTGGAAACTGGAGTAGGTGAAATGAGACGTTACCTAAACCAAACTTCAATATTTCTGAAAATGAAGTCAAAATTTGGTTTTAAATGTGGATTTTTTTTTTAAAGAAAACATCTTGAAAGCCTTCCAATACTGTATTAAACCATGAAAGAAAGCAGATGTATTTTTGCATTTTTTCTTTTGCATAAAAATTTTAAAATTCCAATTTTTATAATATTAGAATCGAAAACCAGCTGACTGGGTGCAGTACGGGTGAAAATACTTGTGAAATAGACATGAGATGGATTGGGGTTGGGGCTGTTGGACAGATTTCAGTGGTTTGGGTTCAAAATGGAACTATTTTTGTTTAAAAAGGTAAGGAATTTCCTAGAATAAAAACTTCATGGAATCAAAAGGTAGATTATTTCACCCTATTGCAATTAAGTGGTCCTGGGGAATGAAAGTCAACTTCACTACTTTGAATGACACTGATTCGTCACTTACATTACTTTTGTACCTCCATAATGGGTTAGAGGATTTTTGTTATCATTTATTTGATCTTTGAGTTTTGAAAAAGTACAGAATCAAAAGGAAATATTCCCTTGTTATTCATAAATTAAACATCATCAAGTCTCTTGGAAGGCATTTCTGTATTAGGCAAGGTTCAGATTTGGAGTAGCATGTTGGTAACTTGTTACTCTTTGGAGGGAGAAGCACTTGCCTGCCAAATTGAAGGCTACCTTTCAAGTAACAAAAAAAGAGAAAAGGCTGACATTTGGACTAATACTTTATGTGGTTCTGATTTTACTGTAACTGTCACTTTCCCAGTAAAAATGATTTCATCTATGTAGGAGGTCTTAGAGGTCTGGGTAAAGTTCATAAATTGCAGCAAAATGATACCCAATTTTATTTTATCCTTTTGTATTGTGAAACTGGAAACTTTATGACATTGTAAATTATCAGCTGGTTTTCTGAATATAAAGTGTGAAAACACAGAACAGTATTTTGATCTATTTGATAATTTTGTGGGTTTTTTGAAAAATTAATGAGCATGTACATAGAAATAGTGACTGCTTGAATACTGTATTTACTTGCACTCTTTCAGTACATCAAGATTCCTGTATATTTTAGAGTATAATAAAACACAGATGTGAGTTGTATTTAATGAATAATGTATTTGTATCTGTGAATATTATCTAAAAAAATCTATAAAGTTTCTAGGGCATTGATTACTAGATTTTAAGCCTTTTTTCTAAAATATTTACAAAGATTATAATCATCCATTTTTCTTTATAATAAAGAAGTCATAATTAACCTTCCTAATTATTAGTGGTAGGAAGGTAAATATGCATTTTAAAGACAGTAGACTACATTTTCTATTGTACCTTTTGAAAAATAAGAAAACTCAAGAGGATTCTAAAAGTATACATATGTGTGCTTTCTCTTTCCTTTTAGGAATTCTCTTCTGAATTCCCTGAGGGAGTTTTCTAGAATCTCAGAATTGAAAGAGACCTGAGGTTCATCCAGTCTAACCTCTTAACAAATGCAGGAGTCCCTTCTACAAGGGTGATCTTTCCACCTTGAATACTTCCAGTGACTCTACCTCACCAAGCAGTCCATTCAGTTGTTGAGCAGCTCTAACTGTTAGAAAGGTCTTCCTTAGATGGAGTTGACGCCTCCCTCCTGGTAACTTCTGTCCTTGGGCTCAGGTCTGTCCTCTGAGAGAATGTTGGAAGGATGAGTCTCCCTCCCTCTGCCATGTCTTCTCTTTCACAGGTTGACTCCTTTGCTGAAGTGATTTCCGAAGGACTCATCAGACACACTCTTAGATTTACCACATCTAATGAAATCCAAGGTGTAGCTATAAAGTAACGAGTCTTTTTCATTTATATTCACACATACTAGAACTAGATCCTGCATCACACTATGTAAATGATGCCTTTACTGAAAACATTTGAGTGATTCTCGGATTGCCTGCCCACTAGGACAACTTTTCTGTTGCTTTTTAATCACACATGTGACAGTCTGTCCCCCAACTTGTGCAACCATTTTCTCTGATACACTCTTGATGAGGGGGATTGCAGTGTACTGTTCGAGATAATATTTGAACTGCATCAGTATTTGGAATAAGGACATGAGCTACTTGAATGAGCAGACATAGAACCACAGTAAGTTTCTTTATAGTTACACCTCATGTGTCAAAAGCATTCAGGCCCTGTTCTGTTGTGTTTCTTATCTCACACAGAATGGAAAAGCCTGTTTGCTTTTTTTAACCTCTGCATGAAAGGTGACATCTGAAATCTCTGATGTGTATTATAATACCAGCTTCTACTCAGAAACAACTTGGGGAAATGATGGTAAAAGCAAAGACCTCCTTTAAAAGGACATTCAACTCAAAACAGTGCCATTTAGTTCAGAAGACCTCAAAATGTAGCTGTAAATTTGGGGTTTAATTTGGCTTATATTGGATCTTTTAAATAAAATTTTTAATGCAATTTAAAAAAGTGTCTTTTTTCTTTACATATGAGCAACTTTTCCCTTGTCTTACTGTGTAATTAGTGCTCATTTAGGACAATTTTGTTTTTGTTGTTTGTACCAGGGATTGAACCCAGAAGTACTTAACCACTGCCCTTTTTATTTTAAGACAGGACCTCACTAAATTGCTTAATCTGGCTTTGAACTTGTAATCTTCCTGCCTCCCAAGTTGCTAGGATTATAGGCATGCATTACCATGTCTGGCTGTGACAAGTTATATCTTTCTTTAAGATTTAATGACTTCTCATTAAAGCTGTGTAAGACGTTAGATGAACCTAACTGAAATTTTCAAATATATTAATTAAAAAGAAATTTGTTGCTTACCTGCTGTGTACTTGAGGGGTGAGAATGGACAGAAAGTCTAAAAATTGTGATGGTGTCCTTTAGAAGCTTACAATTTTATCAAGGAAAGAGAAAAGTAATAAAAGTATGATTGAGGTAGAGATGAATTGCTAAGGAAGATTAGAAAATAAAAAGATAAAAAATATCACTTTGAAAGGGAAGAACATAATAGGCATCATGGAAGAGGCCACAAAGGCTGGACATCAAACAAGATTTTAGCAGGTCAAGAAGGTCAAACAATATCCTAGGTGAAGAAACCAAAACCAGAAATTTTTAAAATGATTGGTGGAGTGTCAGTTTGTGATGGAGTACATACCAGTACCTAGCATTCCTTAGCATAGAAAAAATCATGAAACTTACAAAAGAGCTGGTTTAAAATATGTATAGAGATTAGATAATAGAAGTAAGAACCCATAGATATAAACAGGTGATTGGAGGGGCAGGTGAAAAGAACTCTAATTACTTAAAATCATCTCTGTGCAAGTAATAATATGAAAATGCCTATACAGCATTTATGATGTACCAGGCAAGGTTGTAAATGTTTGAAATACATTATCTCTTAATCCACACAAGTGTCTTATGAGGTAGGTACTATTAATAACACTATTTAACAGATGAAGAAAGAGAAATAATTAACTTGTACCTAAGATCACCTGGCTGGTAATTTGTGAAACTGGACAAATCCAAGTAGTTGTTTCCATAGTCTGTTTTTAAGCTGCTGACGACTTCTCACAGGCTTTTTGGTTGAAATTGGTCATTTTGAAGTTGGGACACATAATCGACTACTAAATTATATAAGTTCCTTCTGTTTTATTCTCTGAGGTTACTGTCTTTAGAAGAAACACAAATCTGACCACAACAGATGTTCATTGAATACCTGCTGTGTACCAGGAATTGTTCGAGGCTCTAGGCATACAGTAGTAGAGCAGGAGTCTTAGCTCATCCTCAAAGAACCTACTTATGTTTCAGTTGCTGTCTAACCACCTGCATCTCAATTGCCTAAAATAATCATTCTCACTCATGCCTTTGCAGGTTGGCTGACATAGGCTTATCTGAGTGACTCTGCTTCAAGGTGGGGCTTTGCCACCCGTTAGAAGGTGGACTTCAGTCTGCTCCATCTGTGCACATCCTTGGACCTGGGCTGAAGTACAAAAGTTATACAGAAGCTCTCACGATCATGGTAGGAATCAGGAAGGCAAGCTTGACCACACACCAACATGGTTTGTACCTCTGTGTGCATCACCTCTGCTGATGACTTTGCTGGCCGGAGCAAGTCATGTGGCCAAGCCAGTCTCCATGGGGTGGGGCAGTATTCTTTACCATTTGGGGGAAGATAGTTTGGGTTCAGTTTCCACAATTTACATAGCCCTGAACTGAGCCAACCAGTTTGTTGCTGTTTTCAGTTTTTTAATGGGCATGCTCAGTAGTCTTTCTTTGTGCCTGTTCCTACCCTTTTTGTGCTATTCTTCTAGTGTGGGTGGTCCAGATATAAAGCATGATAGCAAAAATGTATTTTGAGTTGGAAAGATCATTCTTGGCAGTGCAGGACTGACTGATCAGTTAGTTGTTGAATCTGCTCTTTTCCTAAGGTAGAGGACCGACCTCTTGTCCACTTCGGTCTCCAGAAGAAAGTAACATCAGTCCCCTCTCTGGTGTCTTAACTGTGGCCATCCCTCCAAAGCAGATCCTGCTCTAAAGGAAGATGGTAAGGTTTGGCCAGTGACTACTTGTTAAGACCAAACAAAACAAAAAATGCTGATAATATAAAATTGTATGTTCTGTCTAGATCATTTCTTCCATCCCTCTGCTTCATTCTTCTTTTGTGCTATTTATCATTTCCTTGTGGTTATCCCCTCTTGATTTTGTCTGCTATCTTAATGAGAACTGAAATACAGAAAAAGTTAATTTGAGAAAGTAGTAATTCTTTCTCTCTTTACCCTTTTTCCCCTTACTGAGATTTAAACCCAAGTATGCTCTACCACTGAGCTACATCCCCAGTTCTTTTTATTTTTTTATTAGTGAGTCTCACTACCTCACTGAGGGTCCTGCTAAGTTCCCCAGGCTGGCCTTGGACTTACTTTCTTCTTGCCTCAGCCTCCCAAGTTGCTATAATTATAGGCATGCACCACCATACCTGGCTCTCTTTGCCCTTCTCTAAACTTTCTTTAAATTAAATTTTCATTTTTGAAGCCTGTTTATTCCTTCAATAAACATTTCTTAACCACATGCTCTGTGGCAGGCACTGTTTAAATATACTGGAGATACCCTGGGGACCTAATGGGATGAACCAGATAAAGTCCCTACCCTTGGGACACTTACATTTCAGTCAGGAATACAGACAAGATGATTCCAGGTGATTGTTAGGCAGAGAAAGATGACAGTAACTGAGAACTGTTTGGGTTCTAGTGTTTGGGAGAGGTCCTTGAGGATAAAACGATGGCTTGTGTTTATGCATTATAGGATTACACAAACACATTTCTGATGGAAGATGAAATGATTTTTTGCTAAGTAGAGTGTTTGAAGTAACAGACTAATAAAAGCAGGAAAGGACAGATGAGATGCTGAGCTTATTCACCAAAGCAAATCTGAGGATTCTGAGTGAGGTTAACCCAAGTACATATAATAAGTTAACCGCATAATCATTTGTCCTTTGACTAGAAAGGAGGACTGGTTTATTGGTTTAAGCACCAGTTTCTGTCACTGAGACAGCAGGACTTGGCATATGTGAAAGAAAAGTTACTTGTGCTTCTAATGTTTTAAGTCTCAAAAGGGAATGCTGAAATTCAAGAGAATGTGAATGAAGGAATTCAAGGAGAAGGTGCTACTGGAGGAGAGCTTTGTCCCTCCCTGCACCTGAGTAGCCAGTGTATGTGTTAAGGACATGGAGGAAAAAGGACCTCAGCTGCCTGCAGTTTAGTGATTAAGAGGAAAACACCTAAAACACCATAAATAGTCAGAAGTTTTTCCAATGATATCAGTGAAAATGACAGAGTAAGAACCTCAAATTTTGCCTTGCCACAAAAATAATGATAAACTAGTAAAAATTTTCAGAATTGGGCCGGGGTTATGACTCAGTGGTAGAGTGCTCATCTCACATGTGTGGGGCCCTGAGTTCCACCCTAGAACCACATAAAGATAAATAAAGGTATTATGTCCATCTACAACTAAAATATATAGATATTCAGAATCTACTTTCACAGAAGTCTTGCACCTTAATGGCTGTCAGCAACCTTAAGAGCATTCATTTAAGAAAAACTTGAGAGACTGGGTTTATAACTTAGTGATAGAGCACTTGTCTATCATGTGTGAGGAACTGGGTTCAATCCTCAGCACTTCCTATGACTAAATATTTAAATAGAGTGTCCATTGACAACTAAAATAATATTTTTAAAAAACTGTTAAATATCTATAAAAATGGTCGTGGCATTTTAATTTGCACTAATTACATCTCTTACTCTCCAGCTCTGTAGTAGCTTTGAAAACCAACAACTCACATTCCTGGTATAGCATAGCAGCCACTAATGGGAGCAAAACAAAGTTAGACCTCTTTCACAGTCTGATTCCCAAATGTACCTCATTCCCATTCCCTTTCATTTGTGTGCCTCATTCAAATTCTCATTCTCATTCATTGGCCAATGCATCTAACAACAGAGCATTAAAATGTGTGATGTGCTGGGCCCAGTAGCATGGGCCTATAATCCCAGCTACTCAGGCTGAGGCAGGAATATCACTTGAACCTCAGACTTTTTAAAGACTTCGTCTTTAAAAAAAAAAATAAAGTGATTCAAAACCTAATACAACTGCAAGGAGAAATATATGAATATACTTTTATAATTGGAGATTTCCATATCCCTCTTATCAGTAATGGAGATAAAAATCAGTAACTCATCATCACCAACTGTACTTAATGGACATCTATAAACACAGTAGCAAAATATACATTGTTCTGAAGCTCACATGTAACATTCTCCCATAAAACACATTCTGAGCCATAAAACACACTTCAACAAATTATAAAAGGGTAGAAAGCATACACTACCTGCTCTCAGACCATGATGGAATTAAATGAGAATAAGAGCTCAAAATATTGAAGATTAAATAGCATTTTTAAATACAACAAGTGTCAAGGAAGAAATCTTGAAATTTTAAAATAATTGAATTGAGTGCTGGGGGTATATATCAGTCGTAGAGTGCTTATTCAGCATGCACAGGCCCCGAATTCACTTCCCAGCATCACAAAAAAACCTAAATGAAAAACTCATCATAATTTGTGGGATGTCGCAAAAGCAGTACTTAAATAGAAGTTCATGGCATTGAATGCATATATTAGAAAATAAGGAGGATTAAAATCAGTTTCCTGGGCTGGGAATGTGCCTCAAGCGGTAGCATGCTTGCCTGGCATGCGCAGGGCGCTGGGTTCAATCCTCAGCATCACATAAAAATAAAATAAAGATGCTGTGTCCACCAAAAACTAAAAAATAAATATTAAAAAATTCTCTCCCTCCCTCCCTCTCTCTCTCTCTCTCTCTCTCTCAAAAAAAAAAAAAAAAAAAATTTCTAAGCATCTACTTAGAAACCTAGAAAAAGAACAAAGTAAGTCCAAAGTAAACAGAAGATTTTTTTAAAAAGTAGAAATAAGTGAAATTGAAAACAATTTCATTATAGAAAGTTACTGAAACCCAAAACTGGTTGTTTTAGTCAGGTTTTTCACCAATATGATCAAAAGACCTGACAAAAACAAATAGAAGAGGAGAGGTTTATTGGGGCTCATAGTTTAAAAGATCCAGTTTATACATAGTTGGCTCCATTGCTCTGGGCCCTAGGTGAGGCAGAGCATCATAGCGGAAGGGTGTGAAGGAGGAAAGCAGCTCTGGACATGACAGTAAGGAAGTATAAAGAGCTCCCTTCAGGAGTACAAAATGGAAACCCCAAAGGCACACCCTCAGTGATCCACCTCCTCCAGCCACACCCTATCTGTTGCAGTTACCACCCAGTTATTCCCTATCAGGGGATTAGTACACTGATTAGGTTATTGCTCTCATTATCTAATCTTTTACTCTCTGAACTTTATTGCATTGTCTTACAAATGAGCTTTTGTGGGATAACCAATATTTAATCATAACACAGATACTTTGAAAAAAGATTGATGAAAGCAATAATCCTCTAGCCAGCCTAAGAAAACAAAGAAGATATAACTTAAAACAGAAAATAAAGGGCTTCCACTCAGAGCCCAGGGACATTAATAAAGGGTTTCTATGACAATTTTTAATCCCACAAATTTGATAACCTAAATTATTAAATGAACCAATTCCTCGAAAGGTATAATCCATTAAAAAAATTAAACAAATCTATTAGAGAAATTTTCAGTAATACTTTCTAAAACACCACAACCAAATGGATTTTATCTCAAGTGTGCAAGTTTAGTTCAATATTTAAATATCAAAGATGCAATCCATCCCATTAATAGACTAAAAACAGTCACATGACTGTATCAATAAATGCAAGAAAAGTATTTGACAAAATCTAGCACCCATTTTTATAATTTTTTTTAAAAATCAGTTAACTGAGAATAGGGGAATTTCTTCAACTCAAAAATCCTACCACTGTACTAGCTGAGATGAGGTGGCATATGCCTATAATTCCAACAATTCAGGAGGCTGAGGCAGAAGGATCACAAGTTCAAGCCTAGCCTCAGCAAATTTAGCAAGATGCTGTCTCAAAAGGACTAACAATATACTTGTTCAATTTGCAGTACCCCCACCGGAAAAAATTCCTACTGCTAATATTAATAGTGAGAACCTCAAAACTTTCTAAGACCAAGAGCAAAACAAGAATGTCCCATCCCATCTCCCACTGCCTTTCAGTACTATCCTGGAAGTTGTACACAATGCAAGAAAGACACTAAAGAAAAGAGAAAGTATGCAAATTAGGAAGGGAAAATTCAAACTTTCTTTGTTTACAGATGACATGTTGATCTATGTAGAAAATCTGAAAGGCTTGACAAACTTCTAGAATCAACAGGAGTTTATAGTAGGGTTATAGGATGCAAGGTTAATCCACAAGTCATTCGATTTCATATACCAGCAATGAACAGTAGAATTTGAAATTAACAACAGTATCATTTACATTTGTATCTACTATAAATGGGAGGGAAAAGTACAAATATAACCTGTGTAAGAACCACATGAGGTAAATTACAAAACCAATGAAAGAAAGCAAAGAACTAAACAAGTGGAGCAGTAGTCCATGTTCACAGATATTCAGTATTGTGAAGATATCAGTTCTTTGAACTTGCTTATAGATTCAGTGCAACCCAACTAAAAATTCCAGCAAGTTATTTTAATAAAGTGATTCTAAAGTTTGCATAGAGGCAAAAGACCAAAATAGCCAGTATCATAAAGGAAAACAAAGTTGGAGAACTAACACTACCTGGCTTCACAACATACTGTAAAGCTATAGAAATCCAGAGAGTGTGGTATTAGCAAAAAGAAAGGAATAAAGACAAATGGGTCAGTGGAACAGAGAACCCAGAAATAGACCCACAGTATAGCCAACTAATCTGGAGCAAAGAAGTAAAGCTCTTTAATATAGTAGAACAAAGGTAGACATGTCAACAAATGGTGCTGGAACAACTGAACACTTATCTGCAAAACAAAATGACTAGAAAAACTTACTTCATGAAACATGATTCAAAATATGTCACAGATGCAAATACAAAACTACAAATCAGAAGATAACAGAAAAAGATCCTATATAACATTAGGTTTGGTTATGACAAGACACAATCCATAAAGAATTGATAAGCTGGACTACATTAAGATTTTAAAATTATGCTCTACAAAAGATAATGTAAGAGAATGAAAGATAAGTCGTGAATTAGGAAAAAATATTTGCAAAAAAAGGCATAGTAGAAAACTGTTATCCAAAATATATGAAGAATGCTTAAAACTCAATAACTCAACCCATTTTAGAAAATGAACTAAACACTATAACAGACACTTTACCAAAGAAGATATACAGCAGTCCTCCTTATTTGCAGTTCTATTGAGGGACAAATGTATTAAATGTAAAATCTCAGAAATAATTCATAAGTTTCAAACTGTACTATTTCTTAAGTAATGGTGAAATCTCTTACCAACCCATTCCATGCCCCTGGTTCCAGCATTTCCATGCAGTGTGCACTGCCCACCTTTTGTCACCTGAAAACCATCATGGTTATCAAATCAGTTCCTGCAAACCTGTGTTCAAGTAACCTTTATTTTACTAAATAATGGCCTCAAAGCACAAAGAGCAGCCATGCTAGCAATTCAAATATGCCAAAGAGATTGTGGGCTTCCTCTGAGCAAAAGGGTCAGTTCTTAACAGAATTAGAAAAGGGGGAATCATATGCTAAGATTAACAATATTTTGAGAGAGTACATTCATATAACTTTTATTTCAGTAGGTTGTAATTGTTCTATTTCGTTAGTTGTAAATTTCTTTTTAAAATTAATTATATTTAAAATTAATTTATATTTAAAATTAATTATTTTAAAATTTCTTTTAAAAATTAATTATGTATAAAATTTATAAATTAATTATAGATATGTAAATATAGGGGAAAAAAACATGAGGTTCAGTATTATCTACTGTTTCAGACCCATTGGGGACATTGGAATAATATCCCCTGTGGATAAAAAGGGAATCACTATAGAGAGAGGAAATAAGAAGATATTATCCATTCATCTATTGAGGAACACCTAGGTTAGTTCCATAGTCCAGCTATTGTGAATTGAGCAACTATAAACATTGATGTGGATGGTGTCACTATAGTATGCTGATTTTAAGTCCTTTGGGTGTAAACCAAGGAGTGGGATAGCTGGGTCAAATGGTGGTTCCATTCCCAATTTTCTGAGGAATCTCCATACTGCTTTCCATGGTAGTTGCACCAATTTGCAGTCCCACCAGCAAAGTATGAGTGCACCTAATAGAAGAAAAAATAGGCCCAAATCTTCAACACATTGGTCTAGAATCTGACTTCCTTAACAAGACTCCTAAAGCACAAGAAGTAAAAGCAAGAATAAATAAATGGGATTTAAATTAAAAAGCTTCTTCTGAGCAAAGGAAACAATCGATAACATGAGGAGAGAGCCTACAGATTGGGAGAAAATCTTTACCACATGCACCTCTGATAAAGCATTAATCTCTAGGATATATAAAGAGCTCAAAAAACTTAACACCACAAAAACAAATAACCCAATCAATAAATGGGCTAAGGAACTGAACAGACACTTCACAGAAGAAAAAAATACAATTGATCAACAAATACATGAAAAAGTGTTCAGCTTCTCTAGCAATTAGAGAAATGCAAATCAAAACTAAGATTTCATCTCACTCCTGTCAGAATGGCAATCATCAGGAATACAGGCAATAATAAATGTCGGTGAGGATATGGTGTAACATTATTTTTACTTGCTCTATTATAATTTTTTGTGTCAACACAGAACATACCTATGGTCATGTCAGTATCAAAATATACATTTGTATAAACACAAAATAGTAAATAAGCATGGTGCTTAATAACTTCCTGCTGTTCCATTTTGAGATACTGGATACATAGGCTGTTATATGGGTTTAAATTGTGGGAAATCAGAAGATCCTGTGTTCAAAAGCAAGACTAGAACCAAATCTGGCTAGGAAATCAGGGAAAGGTTAGTTTCCCAGGTTGAAAGTCCTTCCTTTCCTGAGTAGCAGCAAACGAAAGCAGAATTACATAAACAGCAGCTACAGCAATCACCTTTTCAAATGGCTTTGACAGTGTTATGGTGAGTGGAAGCCAGACTGCCCAGCAGGAATTCTGACTCCTTCACCTCCCAGCTGAGTGAACCTGGACAAACCTTTTGATTTCTCTCTACCACAGTTTTCTTGGCTGTGAAACAATACTCCTCCACCATAGTATTCTACAATTCTCTCAGGTTGTGGTTAAGAATTCAATGAAAAGACACATTGGAGGTATCCAGCACGTAATATGCACACAGCAAATGTTAGCAATTTTCTTTCTTTCTTTTTTTTTTTTTTTTTTTTTTGGTACTAGGGATTGAACTCAGGGGCACTCAAACCCTGAGCCACATCCCCAGCCCTATTTTGCATTTTATTTAGAGACAGGGTCTCACTGAGTTTCTTGGCACCTCACTGTTGCTGAGACTGACTTTGAACTTGTGGTCCTTGTGCCTCAGCCTCCTGAGCTGCTAGGTAGCTATAATTATTCTTACATAATCCATTGAATTATGGGAAGGATAAAGTATGTTAATGAATAGCCTAGAATCTGAACCTCTGCAACTTTCTGACTGCCACTTAATGACCTTTGGGCAAGTAATTTAACCGCCCTCCCCCCAACCTCAAATGTCCCATTTGTGAAATGAGAGAGATCGTATATGCATCCCAGGGTCATGGAGAATGAAAGAAAAGCTGCATAGAAAGGACCTGGCATGTGGAAAGCATTCTTGAAGGGCAGCTCAGAAAGGGCTTTGCTGCTGTGAAATTCTATTCCCTCATCTGCATGGCCTCCGAGGGAGTAGAACTAGTCTCTGTCATTAATAACAACCACACAAAGATTGAAATACCTATAGCATTAATCTGGGTCCTCCAAAAAGATGTCAAGATAGGGTTAAAGCCGCAAGAATTTGAACAGAGGAAATGCCTGTGTGAAAGAAGATAGGGATTGTGGAAGCAGTGATGCCTGAGAAGCTGTTAAACCACAATGCAAGTCTAACCTCAAAGTGATAGGGACCAACGGTTGATCTTTTGTTGTTGTTGTTGTTACTGGGGATTAAACCCAGGGTGCTTAACCCCTGAGCTACATCCCCAGCCCTTTTTTTTTTTTTTCTTTCTTCATTCATTACTTTTTTTAAAATTATTTTTATTTGTTTTAATTAGTTATACATGACAGTAAAATGCATTTATGCACTTTGATATACATAGATGGGATATAATTTCTTATTTTTCTGAGTGTACATGTTGCAGAATCATGTTGGTTCATTATTGTACTTTATCCTTCCCATAATTCATCTAGTCACATATACATACAGTAATAATGTCTGTTTCATTCTACTATCTTTCCTATCCTCACATCCCCTACCCTTCCCTTTCATCACTTTCCTCTACCTAATCTAAGGTAACACTATTCTTCCTTAGAGCCCCCTCCCCCCCCCGCCTTATTGTGAATTAACATTCACATATTAGAAAAAACAATCAGCCTTTGGTTTTGTGTGATTGGCTTATTTCACTTAGCATGATTTTCTCCAATTCCAACCATTTACTGGCAAATGCCATAATTTTACTCTTCTTTAAAGCTAAGTAATATTCCTTTGAGTATATGTACCACATTTTCTTTATCCATTCATCTATTGAGGGACACCTAGGTTGGTCTTATAGTCTAGCTATTGTGAATTGAGCTGCTATAAACCTTGATGTGGCTGCGTCACTATAGCATGCTGATTTTAAGTCCTTTAAGTATAAACCAAGGAGTGGGATAGCTGGGTCAAATGGTGGTTCTATTCCCAATTTTCTGAGGAATCTCCATACTGCTTTCCATAGTAGTTGCACCAATTTGCAGTCCCACCAGCAATGTATGAGTGTACCTTTTTCCCCACATCCTCACCAACATTTATTGTTGCCTGTATTCTTGATGATTGCCATTCTGACAGGAGTGAGATAAAATCTTAGAGTAGTTTTGATTTGCATTTCTCTAATTACTAGAGATGTTGAACACTTTTTCATATATTTGTTGATCAATTGTATTTCTTCTTCTGTGAAGTGTCTGTTCCTTAGCCCATTTATTGATTGGGTTATTTGTTTTTGTGGTGTTAAGTTTTTTGAGTTCTTTTAAAAAAAAATTTTTTTAGTTGTAGTTGGACACAATACCTTTTATTTTTTATTAATTTTTATGTGGTGCTGAGGATTGAACCCAGGGCCTCACACGTGATAGAGTGCTCAGTGGTACGGCACTTGCCTATATAGCTTAGAGATTAATGCTTTATTGGAGGTACAAGTGGTAAAGATTTTCTCCCAGTATGTAGGCTCTCTCCTCAAGTTTTTGTTTCCTTTGCTCAGAAGAAGCTTTTTAACTTGAATCCATCCCATTTATTGATTCTTGATTTTACTTATTGCACTTTAGGGGTCTTTTTAAGGAAGTCAGATCCTAGGCTGGTGTGTTGAAGATTTGTGCCTATTTTTTTCTTCTATTAGGCGTAGTGTTTCTGTTCTAGTGCCTAAGTCTTTGATTCACTTTGAGTTGATTTTTGTGCAGGGTGAGAGATAGAGGTTTAATTTCATTTTGCTTCATATGGATTTCCAGTTTTGCCAGCACCATTTGTTGAGTAGGCTTTTTTCCAATGAATGTTTTTGGCACCCTTGCTTAGTATGAGATAACCGTATTTATGTAGGTTAGTCTCTGTGTCCTCTATTCTGTACCATTGGTCTACAAGTCTGTTTTGGTGCCAATATCATACCGTTTTGTTACTATAGCTCTGTAGTATAGTTTAAGTTCTGGTATTGGGATGCTTCCTGCTTCACTTCTCTTGCTAAGGATTGCTTTATCTATTCTGGGTCTCTTATTTTTCCAAATAAATTTCATGATTGCTTTTTCTATTTCTATGAAGAATGTCATTGGGATTTTAATAGGAGTGGCATTAAATCTGTATAACACTTTTGGTAGTATGGCCATTTGACATATTAATTCTGCCTATCCAAGGTCATGGGATATCTTTCCATCTTCTGAGATTTTCCTCAATTTCTTCCTTTAATGTTCTGTAGTTTCATTGTAGAGGTCTTCACCTCTTTTGTTAGATTGATTCCCAGGTTTTGTTTTTTGTTTTTGTTTTTTTTTAGGCTACTGTGAATGGAATAGTTTTCCTAATTTCTCTTTCAGTGGATTCATTGCTGATGTATAGGAATGCATTTGATTTATGGTGTTGATTTTATATCCTGCTACTTTGCTAAATTCATATATTAGTTCTAGAAGTTTCTGGTGGGATTTTTTGGATATTCTAGACATAGAATCATGTCATCAGCAAATAGCGATATTTTGAATTCTTCTTTACCTATTTGTATCCCTTTAATTTCTTTCTTTTGTCTAATTGCTCTGGCTAGAGTTTCAAAGATGATGTTGAATAGAAGTGGTGAAAGAGGATGTCCTTGTCTTGTTCCAGTTTTTAGCAGGAATGCTTTCAATTTTTCTCCATTTAGAATAATGCTGGCCTTGGGTTTAGCATAGATAGCTTTTACTATGTTGAGGTATGTTCCTACTATCTCTAGTTTTTCTAGTGTTTTGAACATGAAGGTGTGCTGTGTTTTGTCTAATGCTTTTCCTGCATTTTTCTGCATCTATTGAGATGATCATATGATTCTTGTTTTTAAGTCTATTAATATGATGAATTACATTTATTGATTTCCGTATGCTGAACCAACCTGGGATGAGTCACACTTGATCATGGAGCACTATCTTTTTAATGTTTTTGTATGTAATTTGCCAGAATTTTATTGAGAATTTTTGCATCTGTGTTCATCAGGGATATTGGTCCCGGTCTTTTTTTAAATATTTGTTTAGGGGCTGGGGATGTGGCTCAAGCGGTAGCGCGCTCGCCTGGCATGCGTGCAGCCCCGGTTCGATCCTCAGCACCACATACAAACAAAGATGTTGTGTCCACCGAGAACTAAAAAATAAAAATATTAAAATTCTCTCTCTCTCTCCCTCTCCCTCCCTCCCTCCCTCCCTCCCTCCCTCTCTCTCTCTCTCTCTCTCTCTCTTTAAAAAAAAATTCATAAAGAACCAATCAAATACAAATTAATAGCCAAGCCACAGGAACTCTAGTAGAGGAAGGAGAATGGGAGAGAGGAGGGAGGATGGAGGGAAAAGGGGATCACAAACTGAAATTGAATTCCAGGCATGTATGAGTTTGTTGGGATGAACCCAAATGCTCTGTGTAACTATAAAGCTCTAATAATTTAAAAAAGTTTTTATTTAAAAAAACAAATTAATTTAAAAAATTAAATAAATATTTATTTATTTATTTATTTAGAGACAGGATCTCACTGGGTTGCTTAGGGCCTTGCTAAGTTGCCAAAGCTGGCTTTGAACTTGAGATTCTCCTGCCTCAGCCTCCCGAGCTGCTGGGGTTACAGGTATGTGCCACCAGTGCCACCACACCCAGCCCAAAGGTTGTTTCTAATGAAGGTTTAACACAGCACCTGGGACTTCTTGAGCCAAGGTGGCTACTGACCTTGAGTGCCTTCTTTCCCAGGAATGAATCTGTCTTCACATCCCTGCTGTTCAGTCATTGATGAAAAGCAGCCTATGTGGCATGGTCCCATTGCAAGCACAGTGATGGATTTCAAACTACAGCAGTGGAAACCTGGGTCAGTTATGCTTCCTAGAGTAGGAGTTGTGTAAGACACATCGACTTAACTCTGCATTAGAATTCTTAGACCATGCAGCCCTGGAGATGTTGTCAACTTAAAAAAAAAAAAAAAAAAAAAAACCTAAAGTCCTTTCTTAGGTGTTGGGAATCTTGCCTGGCACTAGGCCCAGCCCTGGTGGGGTTCAACTGCCTGATGGGGAACTAGGCTTGGAGACAGTACATGTTTTGTGCTGGGGCTGGGGGCAGCAAAGCTGTGTGACCAAATTCATGGATTGTAGAGGCAGGCAAGACTAATGGAAAATTCCCTAATCTCTCTAAGCTCTTATCAAGCCATCAGATGTGGATGGGCGTACTCCATGGTCCTAGGGAGGACTAGATAAGTTGACAGCCAAAAGTGTTCAGGAAAACGTGAGAGACAGCAAGGACTCAATAAGCCATCCTAGAGGATGCCTTGAGTACAGACTGCAGAGCAGTTGGTATTCCCAACGGGGTCAGGGAAAGCTAAAGGTACGAGGTAACTTGTAAGGTGGGAGGACTGAGCTCAGTTCCTAGAAGTGTAGAGCACTGTGGAGTGTTAGGAGACTGGGGATTAA
This sequence comes from Marmota monax, assembly GCF_021218885.2. Taxonomy (NCBI): domain Eukaryota; kingdom Metazoa; phylum Chordata; class Mammalia; order Rodentia; family Sciuridae; genus Marmota; species Marmota monax. The sequence goes on along the minus strand of NW_026693008.1, from coordinate 14,083,733 downwards.
AGTGGCTTGACTTCCATAAAATGCCATCTGAGCTGGGCACAGTGTCTCACACCTGTAATCCCAGTGACTTGGGAGGCTGAGGTAGGAGGATCACAAGTTCTAGGCCAGCCTGGACAACTTAGTGAGATCCTGTTTCAAAATAAAAATAAAAAGGTCTGGGGATGTAGCTCAATGGTACTATGCCCCTGGGTTCAGTTCAGAGTACTGCAAAAAGGAAATAAAAAATGTGATCTGAATATCGGATTAAAAAGTGATGCTTGCTAGCAGGTGGGCAAGGTAAAAAGTGGGCTGTATACGGAGGCTGTACTTGAGCGCCTGACAAGAGCATCTTGGTGCTGATCACTTTGGCACCCAAACACACTCTTGCTTTGTCTCTGGGGGGCAGCATGGCATTGCTCAGGTAACAGGTGTTGAAAGGAGACACTCCTTTCACTAACCAGGTAATAGCCATCAAAGGAGCCAGCATAAGTGTTCCATGCAGACCAGGGATTTGTTAGTTGTGCCATCTGTCACCTCTCTACAGGAGATAGTGACCATGAGTGTGCCAATGTAACTGGTATTCTCTCTAAAATATTCCCTTCAGTTGTTTTCTTTATCATACCAATTATATCCTAGGCCCTGGTACTCTTTTTTTTTTTTTTTTTTTTACAGCTACTTGGAGACTTTTTTATCATTTGCAAGATTTATACCTAGAGAAGCCAACAGATTCTGGTGGCAGATGCCCTTGAGCAATCCTTTACTAAACTCTAGGCATGACACATGACTTAACCATGGCAAAATGGCAGCTGGGACCATCCCCACCTGAGAAAATATGGAAAGGCTACCTCCTTGCATAGTGCTCGTAATATGCTTTGATGATTCTATAATAATGATTCATATAATATATTAAAACTTTGTATTTGTTTTACAAAATACTTTTTTTCCCTAAACTATTGTAAGAATTGATAAAAATAAATAGCCTAGTTAATTCATTGATTTCTCATGTACAGTCTGCCCAAGCTCAAACCCTAGCTTACATGTAGCTGGGTAGTCTTGGGCCAGTAATGTAGCCTCTCTCTGTCTCAGTTTCCTCATCTGTAAAATGGGGATAATAAAAAATGACTATATAGTTATTAAAAAGGTTAAGTGAGATACTCTGCCCAAGAATAGTAACCTATCAGTAAATAAAATGTGTTATCAGTATAGCAGCCAACTTTCAGGAAGATTTAAGATAGCCACAAACTCTTTTACATTCTTTCCACTGACAATTGGGGTCTATGTTTCTTCCTCTTGAATCTAGGAATCTTTTGTGGCAATTTTAACCAATAGAATAAAACAGAAGTGGCACTGTGCCTGTTTCTGACCCAAACCTTACTTAATGCATTGGCAGTTTCCTCTTCTGTCTTTTGTAACACTGTTTCAGGGAACCCTGAGATGAGCTGTTAGAAGTCTGACCACACTGAGATCAGCATGCTGGAAGAGCACATGGAGAGACCCAGAGGAGCGCCCCCACTGTCCCATCACTTGGAAAAACTATGCTGGGCATGCTCTCCAGCCCTGCCAGTCCAGCTGGAAATAGATGAGCAGTACAGCTGATCCCTTCCCAAGTTCAAGAGCAAAATAAAATGGTTTTGGGAGCCATTGTTTCAAAGGAATAACTTCACTTAATAGATAATCGCAACACTGATTGTGAAAATCGAAACATTATTAAACAGATGAATGAGTTGGAAAAGAGTGGGTAGCCTCCAGACTGGAAGAGAGATGACTCATATAATAAGTTGAAACTTTGTTTTTGTTTCGTAAAATATTCTATAATAAGAGCCTCTCTGTCTGTCATATGTGATACTGTTTACCTCCTTTATTTACTATCAGAAAATACAGAAAGCTGGGCAATTGCACACGCCTATAATCCCAGCCTATAATCCCAGCGGCTTTGGAGACTGAGACAGAGGGATTGCCTCAGCAATTTAGTGAGGCCCTAAACAACTAGTGAGACCCTACCTCTAAATAAAATACAAAATGGGCTGGGGATGTGGCTCAGTGGCCAGTGCCCCTGAGTTCAATCGCTGGTACCCACCCCCACAAAAAAAGAAAGAAAAGAAATCCAAATGGGAAAGAATGAAAACATCAGAGGGCCTCTGAGCTTGAATCATCTAGTTTAGTCTCCTCTTTCAGGACCTTAGGCCTAGGGAGGTAAAGGCATGTATGTGCCCAAGGTCACAGAGAAATTCAGGGGGAAGCAAGTCCTATCTCGACTCCCAAGCCAGCACTCTTAAAATCAGCACTCTTACATTTTTAGACTTTTACTATATTTACTTTTTTGTAATGTTCTAGTTTAGATTTGTAGTGTCCCCCAGAGTCTCATGTGTCAGACTCAGTCACCATCCTGGAACATTATTGATAGATCATGGAAATGTTAGAAGGTGGAGCCTACTGAAAGGAAGTTAGATCATTGGGGATGTGCCTTTGAATGAGTATATTAGGACCTCTGCTCCTTCTTTTCTTTGCTTCCTGACCTTGAATTGAGCAGGTTGCTCAGCCACTTGCTCCCCACCTGTGCTTCACCACAGAGCCAAAAACATCAGAGCCACCTGACCATGGACTGAGCATCTGAAAGCATAAGCCAAAATAAATCTTTCCTCCTTTTAAGTCATTTACCTCAGGTATTTTGCCACAATGATGGAAAGATGACTAACAGAGGAAATGTATACCAGGATACCAGGAGTGGAGCCACTGCTTTAATTATACCTGACAGTGTGGTTCAGAAACCTTTGGAATTGATTTGTAGGAGGAATTTGGAGACGTTCAGAGAAGCAGACTACGACTACAGAAAGCTTAGAACTGTGTAAGCAGAGCTCAATGGGGGATTCTAGTTGGAGCTCAGGAGACAGGATGCTGAGAGGAATGTGAACAGTAAAGACTGTACTGATGAAATTTCAGATGGAAATGAAGGCTCTATTTGGAATTGGGCTAGAGGCCATTCATGTAATATGCTGACATAGAACTTGTCTACATTTTGTCCAGACCCTGAGACTTTATGAGAACCTGAGTTGAAAGGTCATGGACTAATTAACCTGGAAGAGGAAATTTCAAGGCCACACAGCATTTGGGCTGTGGTATGAGTTATTTCTAGCTTGCTTTTAGCTAAATTTATAGTGAGAATTAGGAGCAAAAAACAGAGTGTAAAGATTTTAAAAACTCACATTTCGGCCAAAAAAAGGAGTCCACTGTGGCCAGGAAGGGTGCATTTGCTGAAGAGATTAGTGCTTTTAAAAAGAAAAGCTGGACATGGTGATGCACGCCTATACTCACAGTAGCTCAGTAGGCTGAGGCAGGAGGCTTGCAAGTTCAAAGTAAGCCTCAGCAACAGCGAGGTGCTAAGCAACTCAGTGAGACCCTGTCTCCACATAAAATACAAATAGGGCTGGGGATGTGGCTCAGTGGTTGGGTACCCCTGAGTTCAATCCCCAGTACACACACACACACACACACACACAGTACTCTGCACTGGGGTAATAGGAAAGATGCCTTGGGTGTATTTCAGGAATAAAGACCACATCCACCTTAGGCTCCAAAACTTTCATTTGAGAAGACAGCCATGGAGGAACCCTGATTGCACAAGTCCTCAGGAACTGCTTCCCTGGAATTTGTTTCTGGTGTTCAGCCATCCACTCAGAGGCTGCTGCAGCCATGGCCCCAGTGGGCCTGGCTAGTGCTCACACCTGCAGCAGACCTCGGCATCATCCATCTATGCTGATTTTAACAGACATGGAGTATGCAAGAGTTCTGGGGTAGTGGAGTCTAAAACCAAGATTTCAAAGGAAAGTTTGTAAAGCCAGGCAGTGTGTGACTGGGGCAGTCCCTACAAGTAGCGCCTGAGAGGATGATAAGAAGCTGTGAGAGTGAAGACAAAGCTGCATGGAGACTCCAGAATATCAGAGATGCCAGAAATGTAGAACACCTGCTAAAGGAAGCCATAGGCAGCAAGCAAAGCCAGCCCAAGCAAATGGCCTTGTGGGCTGCACCCAGCAAGTTCATAGGGGCAGAGCTACCAAAGTTCTTAAAGGCCCACATCCCTCCACTGTGTGCCCCAGATGCTAAACATGGAACTACAGTATTTTAAGTTTGCCCTGCTGGGTTTCATTCTTGCTTTGGTCAGGTTTCTCTTTGTTATTTTCCTTTTTCTTCCTTTGTAAATAGGACTGTTTACCCTGTGCACCCATTGTATGTTGGAAGTATATAACTTGTTTTGTTTTGTTTTTACAGGGGCTCATAGTATCTGGGAAGAGACTAGATTTGGACTTTTGAGCAAGGCTGAAACTGTTAAGATGTTGGGGACTCTTGGAGATGGACTGAATGCATTTTGCATTGTAAGGTGGACATAAGTCTCTGGGGGCCAGGGGTAGAATGTTACAGTTTGGATCTGGAATGTCCCTCAAAAGCTATGTGTTGAAAGCTTGGTCCCCAGCCTGTGCCACTGTTGGGAGGTGGATCCTAGTGGAAAGAATTTAGGTCACTGGGTGCATGCCTTTGAAAGGGGATATCGAGACCTTGTCCTCTCTCTGTCCCTGTTTCTTTGTCTTTCTCCCTCCCTCACCACCCCTTCCTGCTTCTTAACACCATGAGGTGAGTAGTTATATTTCCACCATGTGCTTCCTGCCATGAAGTTCTGCCTCACACAGACACATAAACAATGGAACCAGCTGACCATGGACTGAAAAACCTCTGAAACCGTGAGCTAAAATAAAAATTTCCTCCTAGTAAGTTGTTTACCTCAGATATTTTCTCACAGTGACAAAAAGTTAATTGACAGTTACTTGGCAGGAAAAATCAGTTTTGTGGCCCGTGTCTGTTTTATATGTTCAACATAAACTACCCATTCCTGACTCTCGATAAGCACTCTAGCAAAGTTCTAGAAGAGTAAGTGGGACTAGAAATACTGTTTCAGGCATTTGGGGAAAATACAATATGCCACATTGTCTTTCACCAATTCATTTTGGGGTACATGTGTGTATATTTAAATCCTGTATTTATGTGAACAGTAGGTCTGAAAGGAAATTTTTCAGGGGCTGGTATGATATAGGAGTCATACTGTGGTATGTTAATTGCAAAGGAATGAAATTCTTCACCCTTTCAAGATTCATTTATAATGCCAAAATATTGGCTCTCCTTTTAAGCATATCTTTGTCTTTACAGTTCATCAATCCAATAATTTTCTTTACATACGTCAAACTCCCAGCATGGTTCACCCTCTCCCCATGCACAGCAGTTTAGATGAAAAGCATATTCAATTCAGAGGACACAACCCTCTTTGTTCTTTTGATGGTTTCTGAAAGATTCGGATTGCAACTGTTCTTTGAAGATGTGTATTTTTACTGAAAACAAATGCCTTTCTGTTATCTATGAATGTAAGGGTTTCTTCTTCTTTTGGTTTTGATGTGTCTATTCATCTTTTTAAAAACTGACACAGGACTATATTAAAAAACATTAATCTTAAATTGGCTAATTCCAAAGAACTACTGCCTTTTTTTAAATCTTGAATTGCTATTTATTATAAATTTTAACAAGTGCTATTTTTCCCTTAAGTTGCCATTCATTGCACTCCCTCGTGCTGCATTGAATGGTCTTGACTGGTCACGAGGTAAGACTTGGAGATGGGGTGTATGAAAACCCAACAGCATCCAGAGGAGTCATTTTAAATGACCATGTCATTCTCCTGATAAGCACCTCCAGTAGCTACCCAGATAGACCCAAATTCCTCCTCAGCCTGCAGGACCTGGGTGACACTGCCGCCTCCCTCCCCTGAGTTGGAGTCTTGCTAGCCTTTGATGTTTTTAATTTTTTTAGTTCTTCAAACATGCCAAAACTGTGTAGTTGGTTGATACCAGTTCTGACTATTGACTGATATATAACCATCACAAAATTTAATGGCTTAAAACAATAATCACTTATTTTATTTAGTGACATATCTGCAAGTCAGGCAATATAAAGTGGGTAAGGCTTGTCCTTGACCCTCACCTTAGGCGGGGCAGTTCATCTGAGGCTGTGGGACTCAAGTTCACAAGGATTCATGCAGAAGCCTGACGAGTTGGCTCTGTTGTCATTGAGGAGCTGACTGGGGCTGAGGGTTGGAGGCCATAGTTTCTTACCATGGGAGCTCCCACACATAGCCTGCATTTCCTCAGAGCACAGTGTTCAGGTTCTACGTGTAAAAGCCCTAGAGGACAGACTTGAATGGTTTGGAAGTCATACATCATCACTTCTGCTGCATTCTGGTCTGTGAGGCAGTTGCAAAGCCCTGCCCAGGGTCAGGAAAACAGTGTAGACTTCCTCTTAATCAGGACTCTGGCAAAGTTCTAGAAGAGTAAGTGGGACTGGAAATACTGAAATACTAGAAATACATTTGGGGAAAATACAATCTACCACAGTGTCTTTCACCAATTTCTTTTTGGGTACATGTGTGTATATTTAAACCCTGTGTTTATATGAACACTGTGTAACAAGCTCTCTATAAAGGTCTTTTCTTATGTGAATACAGATTCCACATTTGTATCACAGTATTTAACACAGAGCTAATGCTTAATTTTCATACCTGTATACCTGAGTTGTTTTTTGTTGTTTAAAATAATTTTTTAATTTGTTCTTTTTAGTTATATACATGACAGTAGAATGTATTTTGACATATCATACATACATGGAGTATAACTTCCTATTCTTGTGGTTGTACACAATGTGGAGTTATACCAGTGGTATATTCACATATGAACATAATAAAGTTATGCTCATTCTACTGTCTTTCCCATTCCCGTTCCCTTTCTCTTTCTCTCTCTTCCCTCTGTCCAATCTGATGAACCTCCACTCCTCCCTCCTCACCACCTAATGTGAGTCAGCATCCGAATATCAGAACAATCGGCCTTTGGGATTGGCTTATTTCACTTAGCATGATAGTCTCCAGTTATATATTCATGAGTTTTTGAAATTTGCAAAGATATCGATAATTGGATCAACAATTTTCAAAGAATTAACACCCCTACAGTTATATCTTAAAATCACACTGTACATAATTTAGCACTTTTTAATTTTTCAGGAATCACTTTAAAATCTTTTAAGTTCTTGCAGCTCCATTGTATGAATTTCATACTCAGAGAAAATGTAAAATTCTGGTCATCCACACCATCTAGGGTATAAGCGAGAAAGGTGGTATCTTTGCTTTTAGCAGAGTGGTTATCTTCATATAACATATTAGAACCCTAGGGTGACAGACTTGAGACTCATGTGAAGATTAGAAACCACATCTTGTCTTGGGGTGATTTGTTATGTGGGAATGGACAATAGAAGGCTTGACAAGGACATAAGGCTGAAGCAGGGAGAGTGGGCCCTCCTCTGCAGGAATAGCAGCCTCCACAGCAGTCCTCAAGCACCTCCATGCCACTTCTAGGCCTTTTTGCACAATACGACATTTTAGACTATTCTAACTTCATTTCTATCTATCTTGCCATTTGTAAAGCAATTTTGTTGACAAACCGTGTGTTCCTTCTGTGATAATGTGAGCAGTTCTGAGTTTCACTGGGCATCAGGGTTACAGCTCATCACTGCCCCTCACTTCACAAGCTCCCAGCCAGCCCTCTTGTTAGCTGGTCTGAAATCAGGTGCCTGCTTCTAGTCCAGGGTACGGTGGCCAGAGGGTAGGTAAGGAATGGCCAGGTGCATTTCCCCTCAGCTGGGGCTATGTACAGTCTGGCCTTCTAGAGAGGCTGGCCAGTGCTGGGACTGGACAGTCTGTGAGAGGACATAGTTTTTACTTGATAGGGAGCAGGTATTTTAAGTGCAGCATAATGCAGCTCACTGTGGCTCTCACTTCCTTTGTGAGAAAAATTGAGAACCAGGCACAGCTGCACCTAATCAGAAACCACACGGACTAAGCTCCTTCCCCAAGTCTGATTCAACCAAAAATACACTTCATTTCCTGCCTCTGTGTTATGGTCAAGATTACCATTTGCTTCCTGAATTTTAGACTCACAGTTCACAAAAGCATGTCACAACCGTTAGTCATTATTTCAGTATATTTTTTTCCATGAAAATTACTTTATTCATTTTCCACTGTCCTGCACTTTGTTCTGCCATCTGGCAACCACTTCTTTCACTTATAAAAATCACTGTACCACCATTATTTGATTTCCCCCTTATTTCAGTTTCATGAGCAGTTCATTATCAATCATCAGGAGAAAACAACTTTAGAGACCACCCAGTCACCTTGCAATCCCAGTGATTTGTGATGCTGAGGCAGGAGGATCTTAAGTTCAAGAGCATCCTCAGCAACTTAGTGAGAACCTCAACAATTTAGTGAGGCCATCTCAGAATAGAGAGCATGAGAGGACAAAGGGAAAAAAAAGCTCAGAGAAGGTGTGTGAACTTTGGGTGGAATATGGATCCAGCAAATGCTTACAAGTTTCTTATTGAGTAGAGTAGTTCCACCAAATCTGTATTTAGGAGTGGCTTTTCTCAGGCTGAACAGAATCATCTTGACATAAAGCATTGATATGCATTTTTAAAATATTTGGGTCTCCCTAGGGTCTGGGGCAGGGAAGCAGAATAGACTTGGACTACCACATCCGGCCTGCCAGCTCACTTTTTCTGGCAAAGTCTGCACTGGGAGGGCAAGGGGGACAGTCATCTGTGGGAGAGGTCCTGCTCCTGCTCCTGCTCCAGGGGAACTTCCCAGGGCACAGGGATCTCAAGGCTTCCTTAGGAATTCTGAGTCATGCTGCTTATTTCCTGAAAATGTGACTCATTCCCGGCATTTTCAAGGGAGCAGTGAGTTAGCAGGGGCTGGGGACGGCTTTGCTTCTTTCCCAGTTGGCATAGTCCATATGCATTCTGCACATGAGCAAAGAGGACACAAGAAGGTTTAAGTAAGTTGTCAAGGTCTACCCAGTGAAGACTGAACAGAGAGGCCATGTATTTAAACCCTGTCAGACTGATAGTATCCATGCTCTTAATTGTCCAAAAACCAGATGAGGGTTTGGAAGACTACACAGCCAGAGAATGGGGAGAGAAATTCATATTTTATGTAAGTCTGTGTTTTTCTAGCATACACTCTTTTGTTGTTGCACCAGGATTGAACACAGGGGCTCTCAAAAATTGAGCCAATCCCCAGCCCTTTTTTTTTTTTTTTTTTTGAGACAGGGTCTTACTAAGTTGCTGAGGCTGGCTTTGAACTTGTTATCCTTCTGCCCCAAGCTGCTGGGATTACAACTGTGTGCCATCACACCCAGATCTAGCATATACTTTTTTTTTTTTTTTTTTTAGTTGTAGTGGACACCTTTGTTTTTATGTGGTGCTGAAAATCGAACCCAGTGCCTCACATGTGCAAGGCAAATGCTCTACCACTGAGCCACAACCTCAGCTCCCATGTACTGTTTTAATAAACAACAACAAAAAAAAGAGATAAAACTAAATAGCTACAACATTTAAGAGGCAAATAAGACTAATCATCCATTCTGCACTTAAAATTTTATCTGCAACAGTTATGAGGCACAGAATAAAAATCCTTTAAAAATGCCTTTGAAACACTGCTTACAAATCATATAGAAATCAATGGCCTAAAAATGTCTTCACCATACTGAATATAATTTTGCATCTAGAACTAATACCCTGTGAAGCCCCTCTGCAGCTTCATGGGCACTCCAAAACCACCTGCTGAATGACTAAATGCTTGACCAAAGTGGGCTTACCTCCGGGGCAGTTCCTGACACTTAAATTTATGGGGTGCTTTGCCTCCCTGCAAAGGAGACACCCTCTGTGGGACTGCAAACAAATGGAATTATACCAGTGTCACTGTGTCCTGTACAGTTGAACAGCTTTCCCAAAGCTAACATGCAATTTAAGAAGGCCCCTGGAATCCCTGGATGAGATGTGCTGTGTGCTGTACAGAAAAATTGTTACTCATTCCTCCCCCTCACTGCGCCTCTCTTCAACATTTTCCATTCCCCACCCCAGAGTGCTGCACTTTCTCTCCAGTTATTCCAAGTTCTGCCTACACATTCATTTACTGACAGAAAAGCAGACGAGAGGAAAACTTTTCTATTTTAAAAAGCGGTTTCCAGTTCTGTGTTTCTGATGTTGCTGATGGCTCTGGCATTGCCATTTCATCTGGATAGAGTTCAGCTGACCAGAACAAAAAAGGTCCCCACAGCAGCCCTCTCTTGCTCTTGAGAGTTTGTTTCTTATTTTAGAGAACATTCAAAGCTTGTGAAATATTTACACATCTGTGTGTCACTTGATTAAATAAAATATCAACTGACGTTTATTTTTTGTTTTGGCTCTTAAAACCAATTGTGTACTGAGAGATGTGCTAGAGGAAGACGTGGCTTGAAAAGACAAATGTTAATAGAAAATACCAGGGGCTGGGGTTGTGGCTCAGTGGTAGAGCACTTGCATAGCATGTGTGAGGCACTAGGTTCGGTCTCTGGCACCACATAAAAATAAAAAAAACAAATAAAATAAAGGTATTGTGTCCATCTACAACTAAAAAAAAAATTAGAAAATACCAGAAAACATCTCAAGCACTGACGTGTAGGAGGAAGAAGGGAACCTGCCTCTCCCACCTCTTCCCACAGTTCCCAGGTGGGATCTGGTGCCCCATAAGTGGGTGGCAACCCCCAGGGGGAGGTGTTCCTATGTACATGCTCTGTGGCCTGTGGAGGGGCGGGGCTGCCATGTGACAGCCAGCGCCCACTCACAAATCACACACTTGTCCTAGTTCTTCTCATACAACCGCCCATAGAGAACCACTGTCACCAGACCAGAGGACAGTCCTCACTTCTTCAGGAAAGAGTGGTCATTCTCCCAGCCAAGCTGGTCAGAAGATTCCAGGGTCATCCCTGAGGTCAGAAACAGAGGAAAGATATAGGAAGTGCTGAAGTTGCCCCACAGGTGAAACTCCAATATCCCAATGGCCTCTGTGATCTCCTGCCCACAGGTGTGGACGCCAAGACCCCCACACTTGACCAGGGCGCACACTTGGATGTAGTAAGTGCCATTCACAGTGTGGAAGCCATCAAAGACCCCCAGGGTATACATCTCTTGGGACAGGGTGGGCCTGTCATATAGCAAATGGCAGCAGAGGCTGTTGGAACAGACTTGGAGATAGCCTTCCTTTCCCCAGATGGGGACCAGGGTAAAGTTGTCATACATCATCTCAGAGTGAAAGGTGGGAGGATCATCCATGTTCCACTTGGCAGCTTGCAATGGACTTCCTGAGCATCCTTCTCACAATATGGCTCACCTGACACGATTTTTAAAAACCTACTGTGGGAAGGGTCTGTTTTACCTGTTGTGTTCTCCGTACCAGCAAAACCCAGTGGATTTTTGGCTACCTGGGCAATGATAAGGTGACTTTTGGGGCTTTCCATGTCATGGTACCAGAAGGACTTGAGAGGGGTGTGTATGTCACTCCCTGTCATCCCTAGAGATGGGTGGTGGATGTTGGCTGCCAGGACATTGACACCAAAGGCCAAATGGCAAAGGCTTTCTGAATCTTGATGGCCGCCAAGAGCAGGAGCTAGTTCATCCAGGCACTCGGGTACACCACATGCTTCACCTCAGGGTCTCTCAGCAGTCTGAGGGCAGGGTCGAAGAACAGTATGTCAAAGCAGGTGAAGATGCCAAACCTGCCAGCAAAGGTGGTATCGAAAGTGACGTGATCCACTTCAAGAGGGGTATCAAAAGCTGCCTCGAAGTAGAGATTGTGTTTTCAGTAGCGGTCAACAAGGGTTCCATTATTGCTGAAAATGACATTTGTGTTAAACTGGTATCTCCCATCATTTGGGCACCCTGGGTCATTGCTATGACATGGCTATTTTGTCCCAAGGTTGGCCACTAAGAACATCTCTCCCTTGATGGCCATGTAACTGAGGCACTGGAGGACCTTGGAAGGGTGGGCGGAAAAGAGCATAAAGGTGGATTTTAAATATTCTGCCTTTTATCTCATATTTTTAATAAAAAATTCTTCATTAGGTCCATAATATATAACAGCTCTCATAAGTCAATAGAAAAAAAATCACCACTGAAAACATGCAAAGGAGATGAACAGGTGATTCAGGAAGAACAAAATAAATGGCCAAGAAATAGCTGAAAAGAAGCTGAACCACATGAGTTACAGGGAAATGCAAATTAAAATAACAATGAGATATTTTTCACCTTCATTAGATTGACAAAAATTCTAAAAGTCATACTATTTGCACTGACCAAAGGATGGGAAAACGGGCCTTACTATTATTGGGGATGGAAAGTGAAAAACCTCTTTAGGGAGAAGTTTGATACTTTTTTTTTTTTAACATAATACCTTTATTTATTTATTTATTTATTTTTATGTGGCTGAGTATTGAACCCAGTGCCTCACACGTGCTAGGCAAGTGCTCTGCCACTGAACCACAGCCCTAGCCCAATTTGGTACTCTTTAATTTAAAATTTGCACAGCCTTCAAGAAATGTCATTTCTAGGAATTTTATCTTACAGAAAAACTTCTATATGTTTACAAAAACTTTTACCTTTTTACTTCTATTTGGCTTGTTTAATAAGTTTATGTTCATGTATTTCTTGTGTAGATAATAAATGGAAAGATCCATTGATGGAAAATGCCTAATACCACCAGACAGTCTTTTAGCTGAATGAATATATGGCACATGGAATTTGGGTTTGATTTTTCAGGTCCTTGGGTCTCCTTTAGATCTCAGTTAGCATGCTTGGCTTTCAGGTGCTAGCTTGGTTCATCTCCCCATGCCCTCAGCCTGCTGAAGAGGAAGACTAAGGTCCTCACGTAACTCTGTGTCATTGAAACAGTGGGGCTCCAGGCACAGGTTCCACTTGAATAGCTGGGGGAGATGGCATGAAGTCCAAAAATGGGTAAATGGACGTTCTTGTGAAGCTGAAGCTGTGGATGCCATCTTCTGGAAACACTATGATCTGCACGCCCTGCAAGTCAGAACAGCACAGTGTAGTCTGGTATCAGACATCGAGAAGCACCACTTCATTCATTAGCTCACACCCTGGGCAACCACCGAGGCATTAACTGTACCAGAGCCAGAGATACAGAGCTGGTGGCTGGACTTTCATCAGGGATCCTAGTGCTGGGGATGCTGGCTTGCTTAGTCCAACCCTAAAGGCACAAAGACAAAGTCCTCCAGGAACATGCATCATTTGTGCCTGAGTGTGTCAGGGAAGGAGGGTGAGTAAGCTGCTGAAGGAGCAGAATTTTACTCGGCAGGCCATTAGAAGGGGTCTGGAGTACTCAGTGGTGAAATAGGAGGTGGAGCTAATTACAAAGGGCCTCAAATGTTGAACCCATTAACAGATGAGGTGCCTCTCTACTCCAGTAGTTCTCAACTTCATTCTGTTCTAAATCAGTCAGGGAACTGGGTTTGTTTTGTTTTGTTTTTGGTATTAGGGAATAAACCCAGGAGTGTTTAACCACTGAGCCACATCCCAGCCCTTGTTATTTTTTGAGACAGGGTCTCACTAAGTTACTATGGGGCCTTGCTAAGTTGCTGAGGCTGGCTTTGAACTAGTGATCCTCCTGTCTCAGCCTCCCTAGTCACTGGGATTACAAGTAGTTGGGGAACTTCTGAAAAACCAGTGATCCTGGGGCCTGCCCCTAAAAAGTCTGATTCAATTAACTATGGATGGGGTCCTGGCAACAGCGTTTGTTTAAAGGACCCCCAGGTGATTCTAATGTGCAGCCAAGGTTGGGACCAATGGGTAAGAGTCAAGTGTGTTGATTTCAACATGGAAATGAGAACTCACTTGAAATCTCAGTTCCCAACTGGGAATCAGTAGGCTCACATTAGGACTCTGGCACCTTACAGGCCTTCTCCCACACCTGGGGGCACCCTGAGTTCCCTGTGATGTCTGCAGCAACCTAACAAAATACAAACGGGTCAACCCTCAGCTCTCAGCACCAGGGCCTCATTCTGCTGTTGCTCTCCATTCACATGGATTAAAACATCAAGCCTAGGACTGGGGCTGGGGCTCAGCAGTAGAGCACTCACCTAGCACGTGCGAGGCCCTGGGTTCAATCCTCAGCACCACATAAAAATAAATAAGTAAAATAAAGGTATTGTGTCTAACTAAAAAATAAGTAAAAAATAAAAATAAAAACATCAAGCCTAGAACACAGCCCCTGTGCAGAAGGTGGACAAGGTTGGTGGTTCTAGAAGGTGTGAAAATCTAACACAGCAAGCAAGTCTGAGACACTTATTTCTGAAGTGCACTGGAAACTCTGTTTTGTTTTCTGGTTATAAAAGCTTCAAAGTTTAACTGTAGAGAATTCAGAAAACAGGAAAATGAAGAATTTACAACCCTAGCCAGGGGCAGTGGTGCACACTTGTAATCCCAGTGACTCAGGAGGCTGAGGCAGGAAGCTAACAAGTTCGGGAACAGCCTGGGCAATTTAGTGAGACCCTATCTAAACAAAAAGCGTGTGTGTGTACACACATATCTCCATATCCATTTGTAATGCCCACATTAAGAGGACACCATACTTCCTCCTTTGATATTGGATATTTGAATTGTTTCCAACTTTTTATGATAAAAAGAAAACTCTGGTGACCATCTGCATACAGCATACTCAAAACATTTACTTAATGAGGTTTGTACACAAGTCTTAGAATCCTTGAATGTTTCTTTTTTTTTAAGTTTTTGCATTTTTTAACATTTTTTAGTTGTAGTTGAACACAATACCTTTATTTTGCTTATTTATTTTTATGTGGTGCTGAGGATCGAACCCAGGGTCTCTCACATGCGAGGTGAGCGCTCTACCATTGAGCCACAACCCCAGCCCAAATCCTTCAATGTTTCTTTAGAATGAAGTTTTATAAGTTAAATTTCTGGGTTAAAGAGTATGAAAAATTATATTTTTTTTCCTTTTTGGTGCTGTAGATCAAACCCAAGGCCTTTCACGTGCAAGGCAAGCCCTCTGCTACTAAGCTATATCCCCAGTCCCAATTTTAAGTTCTTACCAACACACATTGTCAAATAGCTTTCCAGAAAGGTTACACTAAGGTATACGACCTGCAGCACAGTGAGACTGGCCATACCCTACCAGTTGATTGTATAAAGAAAAATTACTGCAATTTTAGAAGTAAAGCAAGATGAAGAATGAGTGCTTTTCCAAATTATACTGGAGTATTGATTAACAGGATCACTTAAGGCTTATTTATCTAGAGAATATACCACTATTATTTAAAAAATGACCCCAGGGACTGGGGTTGTGGCTCAGTGGTAGAGTGCTTACCTAGTATGTGTGAGGCCCTGGGTTCTATCCTCGGCACTACATAAAAAGATAAATAAAACAAAGGTATTGTGTTCATCTACAACTGAAAAAAAAAGTTTTTAAAAAGATGATCCCAGCAGCTAAGGCTGTGGCTTAGTGGTACAGCGCTTGCCTGGCTGTGTGTGAGGCACTGCCAGCAGCCCATATACATAAGTATAATAAAAGTCTACCAACAACTAAAAAAACAATATTTTTTAAAAGATCATCCCAAAGATTACAATTGTGTTGTCCTATATGATTTTAGTCAGTTTTGTATGTATTAGCAGATTCATTTCACTATTCCATGGGCTGCTGATAGATACATTTTCATTCCTCATATTCTCCTTTGAACTAGCTTTACCATGTTACTGGTTACTTCATTAGTTAATGAGTTAAATAAATACTTTGTTCATTTATATTTGTAGGCATGCTTTCACTGGGCATGGTGGCACACATCTGTAATCCCAGCAACTCAGGAGGCTGAGGCATATTTGAGGCCAGTCTCTGCAACTTAGTAAGATCCTTTCTCAAAATAAAAATAAGGACTAGGAACTTAGCTCAGTGGTAGAGCACCCCTGGGTTCAATCCCCTGTACCAAAAAAAAAAAAAAAAAAAGGTCATACTTTAACTTTTTGAAATTTATGTGTAAACAGATATTTTCCTTAATGCAAATCAAAATTTTGAGAGCACTGGATGGTTCCTTATGGATTTTTATATACATATTAGATTAATACAAAAATTAAATTGCAATCCCTGAGTACACAGCAGCCAGGAATGAGGCTAGGAACTAAGCCTGAGCTGGGCAGAACTTTGGGTCTGATGTGACAAGCTGTCAGCACTCCTGATGAACATCACCAGCCATTTTCTGATGATAGACTTTGCTGAGATCAAGAATTCCCTCTAAGGAATGAAGGAAGGTCACCAACCCAAGTGCCTGACCAGCTAATCATCTGTAAACTCCTATTTCCCCGAGTGCCTCCGCGAAGAGAGCAACACTTCAGTTGGCTTGTTTAGGAACCTGTGCCCTTAAAGCAAATCTGATGGACAACTCTGACACATGCTCCCCATCAGTTTGTCTAAGCAGCTGCTTTAACACACGCAGCCATGTAGAGCAGCTGAGCAACCAGTGAGCACCAAAGGGATCCTCTGATAGCTCCATCCCCGCCCCTGGACCACTAATAATGCAATGGTGTCTTGCAGCCTGTGCAGTCTCCTCAAAACCATGGCACCAGTTTCCATTAAAACTGGAAAGCTGGGGAATCCTACTCACAATCTCTGGGATTCAGTGTTGCATCTACTGAATGTCCCAGGACGGTCTTGGGAACAGGATGGAGAAGTAAGAGAGGGTGAAACTGAGGTGCTAGACTCAGTGCAGTGGAGCAAACACCTCCACCCAAGGAATGCTGCCCTTGACTGGATCGGGGGCAGCAGGTCGTCTGTGGGCATGGCTGGGATTTTTTTTTTTTTACACTGACTTCAGCAGAGACATAAATGAGGTATGTACCAAATGTGTGAATGACGTGCAGGAAACTGATATGTGGGAGGTCAAGTAAAGATCCCTAAATCACCCTCAGGCTGGAATGATGACATTTAATGACATTAGTGTGAAGGCTTGCTCTTGTGCTCAATCAGCTTCCTAAGTACAGGAAGTAATGGCAGCACATGTGTCTGTGTGAGAGAAGGGCACCGGAGTTTTAGTTGACAGCAAGAGCTCTTTGAATCCACAGAGAGAAACCACTGCCAAGTTTGCAGGGGACAAGGTCTGGAATGAGGAAGGTGAGAGTGTCCTGCAGCCTGCACTGTCAGCCAGCACCTAGAGAGCAGCACACAGCTGTGAGCACAGGGCTGGAGACGGAAGCCCCCAAGGAACTGGGAATAACAGCCTGGGGATAAGATTCTGGGGGCCGTTGCAGCCAGTCTCAAAAGATGGCACTGTGGTAAGGGACTTGGGCTCTTCTCTTAGCTCCAGGACAGAACTGTCGTGGCCATTATAGTGCTACTCACTGAAAGGAAGGCCTATCCAGAAGTTCCCACCACTGGACGAGTGGACCTACGAACAGTGTGTTCTGGGCCTGAAGGTGTTCAAGGAGAAACGAGTCAGTTGGGACAAAAAGCAGTGTGTCACCCATCAGAAGCTCCCTTCCTATATCAGCTATGTGTACATACACATACATATCCTGTGTGTGTTATAGCACAGGAGTTTTCTTCCCCTGGAGGCAGAGCAGGACCTTCTGAAGCAGCAGAACTTGTCCAGGGTTAAAGCCCAATCTCCTCTGATTATGGGTTTCCCAGAAGGGAATTGCTTACTTCTGACACTGACATTCCCCTCTGCCCTACGGGGCACCTCTCCTCCATCCTCAGGCTTCCTGGCAGGAGAGGAATGAGGCCAAGCAGTAAGCCTTTACAAAGGCTGGCACTGACCTGCCGTTTGTCTTGGAGTGAGCTCTGTCTGGGCGAAGGTCTCCGACTGTTCAGTCTGGCATAAGAGATGAAGTGAGCCCCAGATAATCTGCAGGCATCAAGTGGCAGTTCTTTGGACATTTGACTATTTCAGGTGATCTGTGAAAGCCTCATAGTGTGGGAGTTCATTATAGTCAGCAGTTTTCAAATTTTTCTGCATAAGAGAATCCCCAGGGAGCCTTAAAAAAATATTTCCCAGTGCCCCGGTGGTACATGCCAGCTCCTCATGAGGTGAAAAGATCATAAGTTGAAGACCTGTACAACTTAGTGAGATTCTGTCTCAAAAAATTTTTAAAAATTGGCAGGAGTAGGGGGTTGGACTGAGGATACAGCTCAGTGGTAAAGCACCCCAGGTTCAATCCCCCAGTACTGAAAATTTTTTTAAAATAAATAAAATGCCTAGATCATACCCCATCCAGACGAATTATATAGCAGATTCTCAGGAGCCCAGGCACCCACATTTGTTAACAACTGGCCCAGGCATTCCTGTGCACAGCCATATGGAGAATCTGTAACTGAGCCTAGAGCTTCTCAAATTTGAGGGACAAAAGCATCACCTGAGGATCTTGCTAAAATGCAGATTCTGATTTGGTGGGGCTTGAAATTCTGCTTTTCTAACTGAGTGCTGCTGATGCCACCGGACCACGGACCATTCTCCAAATAGCAAGACTCTAGCCACCTACGTCAACTCAGGCTTACATGCTGAAATGATTTCCACAGAGATTATAGAAAGTGTAGGGCCACCCAGCCACTGCTCCAAGGTCAAAGCACACTTTGTTCTGTTCTGTGACAGGAGCCCAGGTAATAACTGAGGAGCGTTTCTTGCCTTCTGGGCTGCAGTCATCACTTGCTTTTCATAGATGTCGAGGTTCTGGTTCATGAGCTCCAAGGCCTGCTGGTGGGTAGTGAGAGCTAGAGGGTTGGGACTCAGGACTGAGTGGTGCTCATAAAGGGCTGCCATGTAATATTAAGCCCCTGGACTCCCAGGGCATCAACATAACAGACGAAGAAGAAAAGAGCAAGTTTCCTACTGGCTCCAGACAAGATACAGGCCGTAAATCTGGAATGTAATGGGGCAAGGGAAAAACAGCTGAGTACGGAATCCTGCCAAGAATCTAACGTTTGCAGCTGTGATTTATTAGTCCCAGCAATTAAACTCACTCACATGATACTGTAGCTCAAAGAGTTTGTTTCATGTTCCTGAGGAGCGTGTTTCTTTCCAAACACGTACCAAGCTACATTTAAAATGGCTCTGTGTTCACAATCTCATTTTAGAACATTTCCAAAACAGACTTGATGTTTGCCATGATTTTCTTACCCAGTGTTCAGCAAGGCTGTAATGTGTCACTACTTTCCTAGCTGTGCAGTTAAATTTTAAGCAATAGTAATTATTCTGTTTATTGGATATAACTCTGATGTATATCATAGTCCACCTCCTGCCCTCTGTGTACACACACACACACACACACACACACAATCAGTCAAATATCTATACCAGCTATGATTGTCATGATGATCCTAATAATACAGCTCTGCTTTCCTAGCTGTAAAAACCAGAAAGATTAAAATTCTCCCTTTGGTTAGTAATGAATACAATGGAAAATGCTCCCTTTAATCAGCACAACATTCTTTATTTGAGGCCAAGAAACAGCAGACTTCTACTTAAATGCCACTTGTACTCTCTGTTATGGATAGGCAAAAAGCAAAAAGCAGTCTCCTAATCAAAGCACAGCTTTGTTTTCCTCCTTGACTTAAGAAATGCTATCATACATACTCACTTGGAAATAAAATCCTTTTTTAAAATGCAATGATCAAATAGAATTTTCTATAAAATAGACTGGAATGTTCTAAGAGGTAAATTCCATATTGTAGTTCCTACCATAAGAGACCAGAAGTGAATGACACTTCTCTGTGTTTCCCCACTCCTCCAAGAATAGGAATGTTTACTTCTAATAGTGTGTGGTACTAAGCATTTTTAATTCTATCCTGAATTCTAGCCTGGCCTCCCAGCTCTAGCTCCTCCTTCCGCACACAGGTTGACCAGGTGGTGTGCCATGGCCAGACCACCTGCCCTATGGAGATGAGCTGGGGCTGACCAACTATTGCAGAATCCAAATTAAACATCAAGGTAACAAAGACAAATCAAGGAATCATACTGCTGTCCTTTAAAAAAAAATAACTCTTTGTCCAAATCTCAACTCCTAACTCTAGTGTTTGCATTTGAGAACAAACTTCCTAGGTCATAAATTTTTTTTTATTTTTTTGTCCAAAGTTCTAGAAACAAATTATTTTCAGCAATAGAATATGACTAGGGATCCTCATGCAGAATTCTTGCAAAATCTAATACTTCTCAGGATGAGAAGCATTCTCCCTCCCATCCCTGCCCCATCTCAAACTGTTACTTCTTTCCCCAGGGAATAAATGTACCATCCAAACACCAAATGCCAGCATTTGATGCCATTCATCTGGGACACTGTCAACAATGTTTTCGGATAAGAACAACGAGCCTTTGAGCAGTGTTTTTTAGTAGAAACAAAAGTATAATTGATAAGCTCTCTTATCTGAATTTTGTCTCTAAAGACAAGTAAGGATAATTTAAAATGCCTCAAAAATCTATTTTCTATTCCATCTCTACTCTCATAATGATGACTGTGGAGTGGCTCTGGAGAGAACTTTCATCTTCAAAGTTATATTGACAGTATTGTTAAAGTGGAAGGCTATGGCCCCACCAGGAGACATGGAAACTGAGGCTGGGGTGGAGGCAGGTCAAGAGTTCCTGGGGCTCAGAGTGACATTCCCTCTTTCTCAACTGACAGTTCTGAACCACTCATTTGGGGACACAAAACATTTAAGAAATTTGTAATCCAGCAGCTGGGCACAGTGGTACATGCCTGCAATCTCAGCAACTTGGGAGACTGAGACAGGAAGATCATAAATTCAAGGCCAGCAAGTTTGTGAGACTCAGCAACATAGCAAGACCCTGTCTCAAAATGAAAAATAAATTTTTAAAAAGGGCTGGGGATGCAGCTTTGTGGTAAAGTGCCCCTGGATTCAATCCCCAGTACAAAAGAAAGAAATTTAAAAATCTGTAATCCAGGAACATAAGGAAACTACCAAACCAGTAAGATATCACATTTCTTTCTATTTTGAGAAAATGAAATTTATATTATTTACAAAGTGAGCCTGGTAGGAGAGCAGTAAGTGGCAATCTGTGCGAGAACAAAGGTAGGTTGATTATAAGAGGTTATGCAGATTTTAACCAGGTATTCAGGCTTGAAAGATGGCAAGCTTAATAAGTTAGGAGAGAATGAATAATTACAATAAAAATAGGTACAACAGTTTGCTCTTCCCAAAGAGCAGTGAACCAGGAGACATTTTAACTAGAGCTGCAAATGCTGACTTGCCCTTTATTTGGCATCATATATATATATATATATATATATATATGTCCCAAGGGGAAAAAAAAAAAGAGCTGGGGCAAAGACTTTGAAGGGCTCAGCAGGCAACAAAAGTGGGGGCTGCTCAATTTTAAAGTGGCAGGATTGGAGGGGGCCGAGAAGACCCCCACATTTGACACAGGTTGCTCACAACAGTATGCACAGGTGGACTGGGGTGTCTGACTCCCAGGGAACAAGGAGCTCTGGAGTCAGAGAGGTTTTGGAAATCAAGCAAATTGACTGATCTTTAGTGATGGTTAGGACCTGGATCCTAAAGCAAATGGTGAACAGAGGTGTGCCTGGCCTGATAAGGCAGTACAAAGTCTCCTTTATTGAAAGGCATTTGACATAGGAGACTGAACTGCAGGGGGACCTGAATGGATGCATAATTGAGGTGACGATGTGCTTGTCCTGTGTGAGCATGCTCTGCTCTCTGAGATGGAGTCCTTGGCTAAAGGTGTCCTGAAACCCACTGCCAGGAAGTGGCAGGGCCAGGAGGGCACTTGTTTCAGACATCTGCAATACCTGGCTCTGAGCCAGGCCCAGGTGTAGGCATGAGGGGATACAGCAGTGAACAGGTTCCCTCACAGAGCTCAGTCTACCTAGGGTGAAACCAAGCGTGATCAGATAAACACATGTATGTCAGATGGTGACAAGCACAAAGCAGAAATAAAGGCAGAGAAGGAGTAGGGAGGGTGGAAGAATGGAAGGGGAAAATTCTAAACACTGAGTGGGAAAGGCCTTAATGAGATGGTGATGTTTGAGCAAAGATCTGAATGGAAGGCATTCAGGTTTCTGGAATAGGAGGTTCTGGCAGAGGGCCTGAGGCTGCAAGGACAGCAGTGAAGATGGGGTCAAGGAAACTAGGTGAACAGTGAATGCCAAATGGAATCACAGAGAAGTAATAGGTCAGCCCACTGGCTTCCTAACCCCTCCCTGCATAGCCCTTGTCCTCCTCTAGATTGTCTCATTAGAAAAGCCAGTGAGAGCCAGAGAAAACCTAGGTCAATCACAGTACCTCCTCATAATCTTCTAATGACTCCCACTTTTCCTACAGAGTAAAAGCCAAGGTCCTTGCAACATGCCAACAGGAAGTATCCAGTGGATGGAAGTGATTGACAGGGTTGGAGAAAATGCTGGAATGGCATCTTTAGGTGAGCAACTGATGTTTGCAAAGCCTACAGCTCTGCTACTTGGTTCATAAGGAAAAGTTTTCCTCCAACACCAATCCTGATCAGGGAGGTTCTTTTGATCAAGGAAAAGAGAAATCAAAATTGAAATTACATAAAAATCTATTTCATAGATATTTGGTAACATGTCAATCACTAGATGTTTTTATATGTAAGGGACATTTTTCCCTACCTTGCTAAATGATTCATCTTGACAATTAGCTGTATTTCCTTCCAAGCCACACTGTTACAATGGTGTCTTTAGCAATAAAAGGATTATTAAGTCATTCTTAATAAGACAATTTCAGAGGCAGGTATATACATTTAAAACATTATATATAGACCTATTAATCTTTGTAATAAAAGATCTTGTCACACTTTACTTGCCAGGTAGAATAAAGGTTCCATGATTGGAAAGGGAAACAAGGAAAAGTAGCACAGGAAAGGTCAAATCCTGGAAAAACCCTGATGGACATGCTAAGACATCAGGAACCTGCACAGTCTATGTGTAGCTGGCATGATGCAAAAAAAAAAAAAAAAACCACTACAGTTTACTTTAAAAACTATTCTTAATGGGTGCAGTGGCTCCCAGAGGCTTGGGAAGCTGAGCCAGAAGGATGGATCTGAGTTCAAAGCCAGCCTCAGCAACAGTGAGGCACTAAGCAACTCAGTGAGACCTTGTCTCTAAATAAAGTACAAAATATGGCTGGGGATGTGGCTCAGGGGTTGAGTGCCCCTGAGTTCAATCCCTGGTACTCCTCCCCACAAAAAAAAAACTATTATAAATTCTGTGATTTCCTCATCTAAGTTCTTTTATATAGGAAATAATGTCCATCACCACCTAATTTACTTAATCTGAATGTATAGAAGAGACCTTTTATTTCCCAGAAAGCTTTATAACTGCCTCTTGTTTTCTGGTTTTCCCATCTGAATATGCTGGTCATGAGCTTGTCTGTAACAGACCAGCTTGGACAGCTTTATTCAGACCCCTCCACCAGCAAGACTTTTGACATCAAAGTTGGAAAGGTCAAATGTGAAGACTTGGGTGACTGGTAACTGATGATGATGAAGTCAAAATCCAAGGCTGAGCACACAGGAACCATAAGTAAATTACCAAGCCACTGGGTTGAACTAATAAATTGTGCTTTCACTTAAAAAAAAAAATACAGCTTTTATCTTCAAAAAAAAGAATGATGTACAGAAGTAACTTTGTACTATGCCTTTAAGGCTAATTTCTACTGCAGTAACTAGAATAATTTATCTTAAACTAAATAAATAATCAAAGGATCTTGAAATAGTAACTTAAATATCCTTCTTCTCAAGTGGGAAATTATCTTCATAATTTAAGGAAAATAAAACTTTTCCTGGGCTGGGGAAGTAGCTCAGTGGTAAAGCACTTGCCTAGATGTGCAAGGCCCTAGGTTCAATCCCTCAAATTTCAAACATTTTCTTAAAATTCCAAGGTATTTTACCAAAGGTTTTTTTGCCCATGGTAATTGGATAAAAGTCATGGTCTTTTTCACATTATACAGACAGAACCCCAGCTCTGTCAGCCAAGATTTCACAGGTTTGCTACTGCCACCCTGTGGATCAACTGAGTATCGCAATTCCAAGTGGGTATTTTAAGAATCACAATAGCAGAGCAAATTTTTTGTTGTTCTTTTTGTTATACCCGACAGTACAGAGCACAGAGATTCTTAAGCAATAAATAGAAATTAAAAGAAGGAAAGGAGGAAAAAAACCTAACACTTCATCTATCTCTTTTACAATAAGAAAACCAGAAACCATGTGCTTTTCCAAGATTTGGTTTCATGAAAGCTTTTATTATTCACCGTATTCCACAATGATTACATCTTTTATTCACAACTTCTAAATTTATTGCAACTTCTTTTCTTATAGTTGTAACAGTCCATAGAATGTGACTGGATTTAAAAAGTGATCCTGATCACCTATACAGCACTGTATAGGGAAATATGGCCAAGTTAAGCATCTGTAGGAACAAAAGTTTGTATCAAAGTTACATTGCAATTTACATGCCATGTAAACTATTAACATCCATCCTTCCTTCCTTCCTAACTCAACCACTGAGCCACATCCCCAGCCCTTTTTTGTATTTAATTTAGAGATAGGATATCTTTGAGTTGCTTAGGGTCTCACTAAGTTGCCCAGGCTGGCTTTGGGCTCACCATCCTCCTGCTCAGTCTCCAGAGCTGCTGCTGGGATTACAGATGTGCCATGCCGAGCAACATCCATTATTTCTTTTTATCTTCCTGACATGCAAAGCCATGAAAGCAGATGAGAAAATTCTATGTTCATGGTGAGAATGAGACTGGACTCCTGGCTTCTAGTCCAGCCCTCCCACTACCTGTTGAAGAACTTTGGCAATTTATTGGTCAAATCTTTGGAGTCTTCAATGTAGGAGAAATAGAAATGCCAAGGTAGCACTCCTGAGGGAGATTCAGAACAGGACAGGGGTCACCTGAAGGAAAAAAAAAACCCTTAAGCAACTCAAGGAAAAAGAGTTTACCTTTAATAATAAGGTGATTTGAGCAACAAACAGAAGCAAGATGATATATTCAAAGAGCTGAGAGAAAGTACCTTGATACAGAATGGCCTTGTTCACCTCCCATATAAACCTCCTGCAAATACAGGGTACTGCTTCTAATAAAACAACTTGAGTTAATTTGAAATAATAAGCTATCACCTAAAGGACAGATAGTATATAATGTTGACTTCCAGTACTAATACTTACCCCAATTAAATCAAAGGGGAATCTGTAAATTATAGATATTGAAGTTATAACCTGTTACTCCCACTTTAAGGCTGGTGAAACTGGCCTGTGGATGTTTAAAACCAAAAACTTTGGAGACCAAAGACAAGGATGTAAAAGGACCAAGGAAAAAGCAGCCAACATTTTGTCCCTTACCCTCTAAAGTTGGCCAGGATCCAGAGAATGACAGGACCCCTCTCTGGGCCCTGAAACTCTGGTGAGTCACCCAATCTGCCAATCAGGGAGATTGAGAGGACCCTAGAGAACAGGAAGCCAACCAGTGCACATTCTGCAAAGAGAATCATTGGAGAGGGAAAAGTCCTCCCTGATGCTTCCAAGAGAAGCTATGTATGGTCAGCAAGACCCAGACCCATCCTGGCAGATAGCACTACTGGTAAAAGAAAGCTGAAGGAGCCAAGAAGCTTCACATATGTCCCAAAGAGTTATGTCTGAGGAATCTCAACTGACTCTTAAGAGTAGATAGGAACAAGATCAGTTTTGACCAACTTGGTCTTAAATACCCAGCAGGAGAGTATAACCTAAGCACAGTCCTTAAGATGTATACTTTTCAGCCCTACCAAAAATAAGTAAAGCTGGAGGCAATAAATCTTCCAGGGGAATGATATCGTATCAGGGGAATAGGGTCCCTCTCTGCTGCTGGCAAATTGGGCACTCAGCAGTGGCTGTAGCCAGATCAGTCTTGGTGAGTGGAAGTCCATGCTGCTGAGCCCAGGTGTAATCACCATCTCCGCCACCATGACCACTTTGTTCATGAGCCCACTGGGCAATGACAGGGGTAGCTAAGGAAAGAGGTTGACTGCTATCTACAGATCAGGTCATCCTATGTACCTGATTATATTAAAGTCCTCCTCTGCTGAGAAACCTTTTGGTGGGCATTTACATGAGACACAGATATCTTCACATCCTTTGCCTGTTCAGAAAGGTCTATCCACATACCTCTTCCCAAAATGTCCTTGTCACCAATTTTCCAATTATATTCTTTCTAGGTTCCTGACCAGCCAGCCAAACCATTGTCTAGGGGCCGTGAATCACTATATAGTTGCACATCTGGCCAATTTTCCTTCCAGCCAAAATGCACAACCAGATTCGCTACCCAAAGTTCTGTCCATTATGAAGATTTCCCTTCACCACCATCCTTCAGGGTTGTTCCAGAGAGGGGAAGTAGTGCTGCAGTATACCCCATAAAGCCACAGGTTTATGCTGAGGGACATAAGGCACTGCAGGAGTAGGAACTGTGGGCAATTGGGCCACTTCTTCATGCAACCTACTTGTACCTTTGGGTCTGGCCATACCCAATCATGTGTGTACCACTTCCACTTGATGATACAGTGCTGCTGTGTACATTCAACTTTATGACATGGTGAATCCAATAACACCTAGTTCATGATGGGCACCTCAGGTCATGTAGTAACATGGTGGCCCATGGTCAAGTGTTCAATTTCCACTATGACCCAGTAGCAGGCCAAGAGCTGTTTCTCAAAGGGAGAGTAGATGTCTGAAGATGATGTCAGGGCCTTGCTCCCAAAATCCCTAAGGCCTCCTCTGTGATTCACCTAGGGAAGCCTGCCAAAGGCTCCAGAAAGCATCCCTATCTGCCACTGACAACTCAAGTAACATTGGGTCTGCCAGATCATATGGCCCAAGTGGCAGAGCTGCCTGCATAGCAGCCTGGAACTGTTGCTGAGCCTTTTCCTGTTCTGGACCCCACTCAAAACAAGAAGCCTTTCCAGTAATTTGGTAGATGGGCCGAAGTAACACACTCATGTGAGGAATGTGCTGCCCCCAAAATCCAAATAAGTCCACCAGGTGTTGTGCTTCTTTCTTATTTGTAGGAGGGGCCAGATGAAACAACTTATCCTTTACCTTAAAAGGGATATCTCAGCAGGCCCCATGCCACTGGACTCCTGGAAACTTTACTGAAGTTGAAGGCCCTTGAATTTTAGTGGGATTTATTTCCCATCCTCTGATACACAAATGCTCCACTAGCAATTTCAAAGTGGTTGCTACCTCTTGCTCAGTTGTTCCAATCAACATAATGTCATTGATATAATGCACCAATGTAATGTATTGTGGAAGAGGAAGGTGATCCAGATCTCTGCAAACTAAGCTGTGACACAGTGCTGGAGAGTTGACATACCCCTCAGGAAGGACAGTGAAGGTATTCTGCTGGCCTTGCCAGCTGAAAGCAAATTGCTTCTGGTGGTCCTTATGTACAGAAACAAAGAAAAAAAGCATTTGCCAAATCAATAGCTGCATACCATATACCAGGAGATGCATTAATCTACTCAATCAAAGAAACCACACCTGTTACAACAGCAGCAAATTGGAGTCACCACCTGATTAAGCTTACAATTGTCAACCCTCATTCTCTGCTGCAGTCTGGCTGGGCACAATTCACGAGCCACTTGTCAAGCAGGAAAGAACTTTATTTTTAGAATGCACGCTGCACCACACGAGCTCTCCAGGAATTTCCTGAGAGCCCAACTGCCACCACCGGCTCTTCTGGCGAGCACCTCAACCAGAACTCTTAGGTCCCCGCTCTTGAGGCAAATTGGCTGGGTCGCATGGGTGGAGCCAAAAGAGTCCCCCAATGAGCAGCTCCGTGGTCTGAAAGGGCAGGGAAACAGCCCAATGAACATCACCGCAGAGGAGCCAATCATCTGGAAGTTTGCTGGGGCCGCTTCACTGCGGCTCTCAATATCTCCCCTTCTCTGTTTAATTAAACAACAAGCATGTGGCTTAGGGACTGTGCCTGTATTAGGTTGTCCAATACTACATATGGTCCTTACCCGTCATTGGATGAGCTGACCTCAAGGCATCAGCCTCCTGTCTTAGGTTGGTACCATTGCAATTGGATCTTACCCATCATTGACTACTGGTCCAGCGTACAGCCACACCTGTGGATAGGCCTTTGTACCAGTGGGGGGGGTGAGGTTCTTTGCCCCACCTCTGTTGGCCCCCAAATTTTAGCTGAATGACCATCACAAGCAGAAGGAAGAAGGATACAAAATGCCACGACACCAAGCCAATTGACGGCTCCTTTTGGAATAATTGTACCACCGATGACATCATCAGCCCAAATACCCCGGCACTACCACAAGTTGCTGCACCAACAGATAGTTCACAATGCATACAAGTGATACATAGTCCAGGCAAGTTTTGCAAGCAGTTCAAAGCAGAGGAATCCATTAATAAGTCCATTTCCTCCCAAAGCAAATCATTTGTTGTGATAGCTATTGCAGAAGCTGTAGTTTGGTTTTATCTTTGTCTTCACTGGCACTGGGATGAAGATAGGAATTCTGGCAATGATGGCTAAAGAAAAAATTATGTAACATTCCAGCAGGCACTAAAAGAAAGCAATTTTCTGAACAATTTACATTATCCTGAACAGAATTATTAAATAAAATGAAAAGGAAAGATGAAAGTAAACAAACAGATCGGTTAACCTCCTTTTTTGTTCACATATTAAAACAATCCTCAACAGCTGTTTACCCAATTTAAATTAAACCATTTAAATCACGTGAATAAGAAAAAAATATTTGGATCCATTTTTTCATGAGCGCTCGTCATATCTGATATATGGACATACGCACATACAAACATACAACACAAAACACAAGTGTGCACACATAATATAATACATACAACAGATAACATAATAGTAAAGGCCTTGTAACTTTTTACAGGTGAAATCTCCATTGCAATGTTTAAAAACTCCACAGTCAAAAAATAGAACTGATCAGCAAAACATTAACCTAGGTCTGTATGAGCTCAAAAAACAAAATAGAACTTCATGATGTGGGAAAGGGCAATAATAAAATAGATATTGAAAAAAGCATCCTGGTTAATCACTGTAGCAGATGTAAGAATAGCCAATCTGGAGCTCTGGATATCAGCTGTTATGAATTTGAGCCAAATCATCTTCTTTTTGGTCTGTAGAAATTGCTTTAGTTAGTCTCTCTGGAATCCAAATTGGCTGCTGTTCTTCCTGTGGAAACACACAAACAGACCCCCCCCCCCCGACTCTAGACAATCACTGGGTCAGGACCTTTCCATTGTCCTGTTAGAATATCCTTACAAAGTACCTTGGGCTTATGTACATTTTTTGGACACATATGCCTTTCCGCAGCACTAAGCCCTGATGAATCCAAATTTTAAAAGTTTAGAGTAAAAAGGGTTATTTTAAGTTTATCTTTGAGGGACATATACCCCTTCCCAATTCCCTCTTTTTGCTTTAATAAGTACATTTTAATAGTTTGATGAGCTCTTTCAACTATGCCTTGTCCCTGTGGATTGTATGGGATTCCTGTTATATGAGTAATGACAAATGATGAGCAAAATTGTTTAAAAGAGGTAGAAGTGTAACCAGGGGCATTATCTGTTTTTAACTGTTTTGGAACGCCCACAGTGGCAAAATTTTGTAAGCAATGAACTATAATATCTTTAGTTTTTTCTCTGGCATGAAGGGAGCCCATCAAAAATCCGGAAGAAGTATCAACTGTAACATGCAAATATTTTAATTTTCCAAATTCTGGCAAGTGTGTGACATCCATCTGCCAAATATGGTTAGGTATCAGTCCTCTAGGATTGACTCCAAGATTAACTTGTGATAAAAAGGTCACACAATTTTGACATTATTTTATTATTTTTCTAGCTTGTTCCTTAGTTATTTTAAAACGCTTTTGTAAAGTATTAGCATTGACATGGAACCTTTTATGAAAACTTGTAGCTTCTTCTAGTGTAGAGAAAATATGTATGTCATGTGTAGTTTTATCTGCTAAATCATTGCCCAAACTAAGGGCTCCAGGCAATCCTGTATGTGCCCTGATATGTCCTATAAAGAATGGATCTTTTCTGTCCCAGATTAGACTTTGTATAGTGGAAAGCAAAGAGAAAACAGTAGAAGAAGGGGAAATTCTACCAGCATCTTCAAGAGATACTATAGCATTAACTACATACTGACTATCAGAAAATAAATTAAATACAGAATCTTTAAACATCACAAAAGCTTGTAAAACTGCATTAAGCTCTACCTTTTGAGCTGATTGTTTGGGTACTAAAAATGTAAAAGTTTGATCAGGGGTAACTACTGCTGCTGTACCATTGTTTGACCCATCAGTGAATATATTTGGAGCATTCATGATAGGTGTTTTTCTTGTCATTTTTGGAAAACCACAGGATGTGAAGGCCAAAAAGACAACAAAGGATTAGATGGTAAGTGGTTATCAGATGAAACATTAGATTTGCACATGATTATTGCCCAAGTATTTAACTCGTTAGCTAATTCATCAATTTGATCCATAGTATATGGAGTAATAATTTTATTGGGAGAAATTCCAAACACTCCCTTTGCTGCTTTTATTCCTTTGAGTATTAATTGTCCTACAGCCTCAGGATACCTAGTAAGAATAGTGTTAGGAGAATAAGATAAATGTATCCATAATAATGGACCTTCTTGCCAAAATACTCCTGTAGGAATATTTTTTGTTGGTAGTACAATAAATAATAAAGGCAAACTTATATCAATTCTATCCAAATGCATATTTTCCATATATGTTTCAATGATTTTTAATGCCTTTCTTGCTTCAGGCGTTAACATGCGGGGTGAATTTGGATCTGATGGACCCTTTAGGATATCAAATAAAGGTCCCAACTCTCCTGTTGGTATGCCTAGATAAGGCCTTATCCAATTTATGTCTCCTAATAACTTTTGAAAGTGGTTAAGTGATTTAAGTTGATCTACTTGTATTTGAATTTTTGGTGGATGGACCATGGTTGAGGATAATAGAACTCCTAAATAATTAATTGGAAAATTTAATTGTACTTTATCTATTCCTATCTCTAGATTATATTTTTTAATAAGTTTGTAAGTGTGGCATAACATTCTAGCAATGTGTTTTTATCTTTGTGTGCTAATAATACATCATTCATATAGTGAAATATTTGTAGTTCAGGATTTTGATTTCTAAGTGGCTGGATTGCTTTGTTAACAAAAATTTGACATATAGTTGGGCTGTTAGCCATCCCTTGAGGGAGTACTTTCCATTCATATCTCTGATCAGGACCTTCATGATTCAGTGCAGGGATAGTAAATGCAAAACATGGGTTATCCTCAGGTTGAATTGGAATTGAAAAAAAAAAACAACCTTTAATATCTATAACTAAAACATACCAAGTTTTTGGCAAAGCAGACAATTGGGGAATCCCCGATTGAGCAGGTCCCATAATAACCATCTTATTATTAATGGCTCTTAAATCTTGCAATAATCTCCATTTACCAGATTTCTTTTTGATGACAAAAATGGGAGTATTATGGGGAGATACAGAAGGTTGTATATGTCCCTCTGCTAATTGTTGTTTGACCAGGTCATGGGCTGCTTGTATCTTTTCTTTAGTCAGGGGCCACTAATTTCCAAAATTATTTGGAAATTAGAAAAACCCATACTGGTTTTTCTGATTTCCAAATAATTTTTATTGTCTCAGTGACCCCTCCTGAAAACCCAATCCATGTCTATCTATTTCTTGATCTATTTGTATTGGTGCCACTATACTTTGTCCTTTTTCTTCCAATCCTTTTCCTTTCCTAAAACCTTGTCTAGCCATAATAGTGGACGCATTTGAATTGATGTTATTTGTTAATGTTAGTCCTAATTGATCTAGGACATCTCGTCCCCATAAATTTATAGGAAGATGATCCAATACATATGGCTGTATAGTTCCTTCAGATCCTTCAGGATCCTTCCAATCTAATACCATTGCACTTCTATGGGGATTAGTTGCCATTCCTAGGCCTCGAAGTGTTTGAGTGGCTCGTTGTAATGGCCAATGTTTTGGCCATTCTTGACGAGAGATGATGCTAAGGTCTGCACTTGTATCCAGTAGCCCATTAAATTCATGTCCTTGAATATTTAGTTTTAGCATGGGGCAAGAATCTAAATTTAAAGAAAGCATAGCCCAATCTACACCTGTGGAGCCTAATCCCCTGGAACCTCTTTCTACAGTACAACTGGAAAATTTATCATGTAGGCTGGGTATTATTAGTAACTGTGCTATTCTATCTCCTGGTGAAATTACTGATATACCCTTTGGAGAACTGGCTATAATTTTTATTTCACCTTCATAATCGGGATCAATTACCCCAGGACTTATCATAAGTCCTTTTAGAGTAGAAGAACTGCGTCCCAATAATAAGCCTACTGTTCCTTGGGGAAGAGGCCCTTTTACCCCTGTGGGAATGATTTGAACTCCCATCTCTGGAGTTAGTACTGCTCTGGCAGAGGCGCAGATGTCCAATCCTGCGCTTCCTCTGGTTTGTCTAGTGAGGGATCCAATGGATAATGTGCCCTGGGTACTACCCTGATGGTGTTGCTGGGTTCCTCCAGTGCCCCGTATATTTGTGGTCGTGGGCCCCAGAGCATTGGGCCCCCCTGTTCGTTTTTTGGCAATGGAGCCCAATGCCTTTCTCCACAATATTGTGGGTAAACACCTGGTCCTTGTCCATTTTTTGATAACAGAGTACCCTCTATAGTGATTTGAGAACGGCATTCATTAGCCCAATGTCTCCCTCTATGGCATCGTGGGCAAATACCCGGTATTCTACCCCTTTGATACCTAGTTTTGTTAAACCCTCCTCCTATGGAGCAATTCCTTTTAAAATGTCCTGTTTGTTCACAATTGTAGTATGTTTTTTGCCTGACATCTAAAGCCTGTTGTACTGCAGCTGCCAAGACTTGCCCTGGTTCATTACTGTCTCTACATAATTTAATATATGTGTTTAAATCTTTATGTTTCCCTGGTCTAATGGCCTCTTTGCACCATCAATTTGCTTGCTCAAAGGCTAGCTGTTTAATTAATGCCATTGCTTGTTCTGTATCCCCCAAAACTCTGGTAGCTATTTGAATAAGCCTATCTACAAATTCAGCATAAGGTTCATTAGCTCCTTGTATTACCTTAGATAATTGACCTTGTAAATCTCCATGTCCTTGTAAAGTCTTCCATGCCCTAACCGCATCTGCAGCAATTTGTGAGTATATGGCAGGATCATATCCAATTTGTTGCTGCTGACCCTCATAAGGTCCCTTTCCTAACAACATATCTAGATTTCTCTGAGGATAACTGGCTGCTGCATTTCGTCTAGCCGTATCCTTGCAAAATTCCTCATTGGCAACCTTCCAATACAGGTATTGTCCTCCAATTAACACAGCTTTACACATACTAGTCCAATCTGCTGGTGTCATGTTCAAGTTGGTAATGGATTCGACCATGCTTACAGTGAAGGGTGCTTGAGGACCATAGGTTGTTACAGCCTCTTTTAGCTACTTCACTGTTTTGAAATCTAAAGCATGGTGAATTCACTGCCCTCCTGCGTGCTCAAATACAGGGCATGCTAATCTTTGAGGTCCTGTCTCAGGATCCCATCTATCAACTACAGGGGTTGAGGGCCACTCAGCATATGTTGTCTCCATAGGTGGAGCTATTGGTCGGACACTTACGCCCTCTGGTGATAGAAAGGTGTTAGTAGCTGCCTCCTGTTTTAACTTTTCCCCTGATAGCTTTTTCTGCTCTAAACTTTCTTCGTCTTTCTGACTATCTCGAGAGGCCTCCTCTTTTTCCTGATCTAATATGTCTTCTACCATAATCTGCACTGAAAGCTTTGGACTAGGCAAACAAAGTCGTATCATCATCCACAATGTCAATGTGCCAACTGGCAGAGTTCCTGGGTTTTCCTTTTCTATCCTTTTTAAATCTTCACCATGATGGTTCCATTGTGATATATTTAATAACCCCTCTTTAATGAACCATGGGCTACACCTTTGTATCGTCTTATTGTTTGCCCTAACTGTTCTTGATTTTACTGAGATGCCTCCTTCCTCTAACAATTTACTTAACATTTTTTCAGTTTTTTACTAATTTTTAATTCCATATTTCCGACGAAGATACCCCTCACTAAGATAATGCAAAAGAAAACCAAGACAAAATGAAACAAAAATGGAATAAAAATTCATTATATCAGCCTTTCTATCCTCCTGAAATGTCCATCCATCCTTTCTCCCTATCTATTCCTCAGACGCAAATAGTTTTTCCTCAGATGTGAGCAGTTTTTCTTCCATCTCACCCATCTCCAGGGACAGGCAACTTAAAACAAAAGCAAAACAAAATGAAAGAAGAATCTTTAAATGGTTACCCATCCTCTCACACTGCCCTCAGGAGCGAGCAGTTTACCTTATCACTTACCCTCAGTCGTTCCCCGTATGGGCCACCAAATGCCGCAGTCTGGCTGGGCACAAATCACGAGCCACTTGTCAAGCAGGAACAAACTTTATTTTTAGAATGCACGCTGCACCACGCAAGCTCTCCAGGAATTCCCCAAGAGCCCAACTGCCACCACCGGCTCTTCTGGCAAGCACCTCAACCGGAACTCTTAGGTCCCCGCTCTTGAGGCAGATTGGCTGGGTCGCATGGGCGGAGCCAAAAGAGTCCCCCAATAAGCAGCTCCGTGGTCTGAAAAGGTGGGGAAACAGCCCAATAAGCATCACCGCAGAGGAGCCAATCAGCTGGAAGTTTGCTGGGGCCGCAGTGAGCCAATCAGCTGGAAGTTTGCTGGGGCCGCTTGGGCTGTGGCTCTCAACAATTCTCCAAGACCCATCTGTATTCTGCACAGGCCAAATAGGAGAGTTAAATAGGGATGCTGTGGAATCACCACCCCTGTATCCTTCAAGTCCCTGATGGTGGTACTAATCTCTACAAATCCCTCCAGAAATGTGGTATTGCTTTTCACTCACTATTTTCCCAGGTATAGGCAACTCCAGAGGCTTCCATTTAGCCATTCCCACAATAATAGCCCTCACTCGAGAAGTTAGAGAACCAATGTGGGAGTTTTGCCAGAGTTCTAAGTAAATCTATCCCAACTATATATTCCAGGATTGGGGAAATAACCTCAAGATGAGTTTGGGGGCCCACTGGACCCAAACTTCATTGATCATCTGACTTTCATAAGCCCCTACTTTTACTGGAAGGCCACATGATGTTTCAGGCCTTCCAGAATCAATGTCAATTCAGAGCCTATGTCTAATAGTCCCCAAAAGGTCTGATCATTGCCTTTTCCCCAATGCAGTTACCCTGGTAAAAGGCCTTAGGTCCCTTTGGGGAAGGATGGGAGAAAGATTAACAGCAAAGATTTTTGGTACTGTACCAGGGTCCTTCCTCAAGGGGACCTGGCCTCCTCTTCATTCAAGGGGTTTGGGATTTGTACGTTGACTCAAATCTGGGAAGTGGTTGAGGGGCCATGATTCTCTACTGCTATGATCCAGGGCAGACTTTTGTACATTTGGAATTTTTCTGCTTATAAGTCAATTAAGAATTTGGTGGATTTCCCATCTATTTCCTTCTAGAAACACCAGAACATTTTGTTGATTTCTTCCCCTTTGCTGTCCACTATGGTAACTATGGCCACCCTGTCTTTGGTGATTGAGGGCTGCCACTTGGCCCCTTCCTCCCTGAGATCCAATTATTCCCATTGTATTTGAGTTTCCCAATTAATTGACTGCAGCTCCCACAGCAACGTCTGGCATGCAAAGAACAGCAAAAACAAAAGCTCTTCAAGGATGCTGGCGCTCCACTCACAAATGTGTTTCTTATAGTTTTGGTAAAGGGCACATCATCTGGACGCTCCCAGTATAGAGGAGAAAGTCTTACAAGACAGATTCATTCCAGCATTCCAATCTCTCTGAGCCTCTGAACTCCTTCATCAACAATAAACCAAGGGATGTCAGGCATTTCCAGCTCATTCATAGTAGGTCATCTTTGGATCCATACTTCAGCCAATCAAACAAACTATTGGTAACTTTTTTAACACTGTGAGCTATTACATTAAATCTAGAATTTCTGCTTAATAGGCCAATATCAATAAATTCAGCCTGATTTAATTTTATGTTCCTTCCACCATTATCCCACACCCTTAAATTCCATTCCCACACATGTTCCACAGACCTCTGCTTTATATATATTTATTTTAGTTGTGGTTGGCACAATATCTTTATTTACTTATTTATTTTTTATATGGTGCAGAGGATTGAACCCAGGGCCTCACATGTGCTAGGTGAGCACTCTACTGCTGAGCCACAACCCCAGCCCCCAGACCTCTGATTTTATGAATTAGAAAACTGAAGAATGCTGGAATGAATCTGTCATGTAAGACCTTCAGAGAGCAGTGTACCTCCTTGTGGGCCACACTCTGTACCTCACCTCTAGGGGCCTGCTTAGATTTGGATCTAGTTATAGCCTGGAGGCAAAAGTGAGTGGTAAGGCTGGATCCGGAGGAGTATCAACATTTTCAGCTGAGTAACTTAATCACAGAAGGTTGTTACTGTTTCCATAGGCAACACAGGATTTATTCCCTCCAAGGGAGGTGAAGAAGCCAAAGCCACAGAGGGTGGGAGTAGGGATACCTCAGTCATGGTTAAGGGTGAGGACTTGACAACTTCTGGCAGAATAAACTCATCAGAATATGGTAGTTCTGGGGCTATGGTTGTGGTTCAGCTACATAGCACATGCCTCACACAGGTCAGGCACTGGGTTCAATCCTCAGCACCACATATAAATAAATAAAATAAAGGTATTGTGTCCACCTACAACTAAAAAAAAAATATTTAAAAAAAGAATATGAGAGTCCCAATGTCCCCAGCCCCTTCAGGTGCTTCCCATACTCGTGGCCATCCCAATATACAGTATCCTGTTCTCCAAGAAGTGCCCTCACTTTAACCTGAGACACCTTTCCAGGCTGAGAGTTAAACTTTCATCTTAATTCAGCCAATTTCAGGATGAGGGTTTATGTTTGGTTTTCAGCTACCTCAGCCCTAGAACTGTAAGAAAGAAGATTTATCTTCAGAGCACTTAGCAGCTTTCAAATCAGTTATGCACATCTGCAGTTGAGAAACTGAATTTCTGAGCTCATCATTCTCCTTTGTTACTTTGTCCAGTAAAGGTCAGAAGCAACCAACCAACATCATCATATTTCTTAGTTTTCCAGAACTGTTCAAATGTATCATTTATAGAGTTGCTAAACTCCTTGCTTTTTACAAGTGGGCAAATTGGAAGCATCAAATGTATTTACTTTATGAATCTCTTTAAACAGTTCATACCATGGATTATCAGTGGTCTCCATAGTACCAGTAGGAGAGACTTTAGCAACTTCAGGCCTAACCAATTTAGACAGCCAACTCCAGAAACCACAAAACCAACTAAGGAAATTCATCCTTACAGTTCTGTTACTCTAGAACCTCTCTGGTACCAATTTCTGTTTCAGTCAGCTTTCTCACTGTTGTGACTAAAAGACCAACCAGAGGGGCTGGGGATGTGGCTCAAGTGGTAGCCCACTTGCCTGGCATGCGTGCAGCTGGGTTTCGATCCTCAGCACCACATACAAACAAAGATGTTGTGTCCGCTGAAAACTAAAAAATAAATATTAAAAAAACCTTAAAAAAAAAAAAGACCAACCAGAATAACTGTAGAAGAGGAAAAGTTTATTTGAGGGCTCACGGTTTCAGAGGTCTCAGTTCAGAGAAGTCCAGCACTTTACCTTGGGGTTCCAGGTGAGGCTGAAGATGACAGAAGAATGTGGGAAGCGGTCCACATGATGATCAGGAAGCAGAGATAGAGATCTCCATTAGATACAAATATATACCCCAAAGCCACGCCCCCCATGCCCACCTCCTCCAGCCATATCCCACCTGCCTTAAGTTACCACTCAATTAATCCCATCAGGTGATTAATTCACTGATTACGTTAAGATTTATGTAACCCAATCATTTCTTCTCTGAACCTTCTTGCATTGTCTCACATGTGAGCTTTTGGGGGATACCACACATCCAAACCGTAACAAATGGCAAGAGGGAAAAAAAGAGCAGGGGAAGGAGGGGAGAAGATGGGGAAGGAGAAATGAAGTGTCATCTGGCAGAGCTCAGATAGCAAAAAAAAAATAAGGCAAATATGGAAGCGGCACACATGAATCATATTATACTGTAAATAAAATGAAAGGGGTTCAGGAATTAGAAAAGTGAGCAACATGAATGTGAATAAAGAATTATAGAGAGAATGATAGGAGAGGACAGGTAACTGACCTGCATCATATATATAGTGGGATAATCGGTACAAGAAGGAGGAAACAATGTGTACTGGCCACACTGTGAGGACTCCTCCTATCAACCTTTCCTTGAGTATAGGTAAAAACTGCTTTGCTTTTAGCTAATGAGTATGGTAAAGGTGAAGGGATTTCACATGTGTAATTAAAAGTCTCAAGTCAGTTAATTTTGTTAATCAAAAGAGATTATCCAAGTAGACCTGGTTAAAAGCCGGGTCTGACTAATGTTCCTCCAAGCCAAAGATCTGCATCCCAACTCAACCACTTGTCTGTCATAGGCAGCCCAGCCTCCTCACAGTGTGTGGCCCATCTCCAGAACTCTCATCTGCAATTGGGAAAGGCTTCATACCCGGTGAACCAACAGCTCCTCATTTTCCCCTCCCCAACAGTTCTTGCTCATTGCCATTCTGTTTTCCATTTCTAAATGGATGGGGGGTTGGTGCTAATGTGGAAGCATATAATATCCATCCTTTTATGACAAGCTTCCTTCATTCAGCTGAGTGTGATGGTGCATATCTGTAATCCCAGCTCCTCAGGGACTGAGGCAAGCAGATTGTAAGTTTGAGATCAACCTTAGCAAATTTGTGAGACCCTGACTCAAAATTTAAAAAATAAAAAATTAGGGCTAAGGTTGTAGCTCAGTGGTAGAGCACTTGGCTCACACACGTGAGGCCCTGGGTTCACACCTCAGCACCATGTAAAAATAAATAAATAAAAATAAAGATATTGTGTCCATCTACAACTAAAAAAAAATCTAAATAAATAAATAAATATTAAAAATTAAATTACAAAATAAAAAGATCTACTCAGCAGTGGAATACCTTGGGTTCAATTCCCAAATAAAATAAAACAGGGGGCTTGGTTGTGGTTTAGTGGCAGAGGGCTTGCCTAGCACATGAAGCACTGGGTTCTATCCTTAGTACTGCATAAAAATAAATGAAACGAATACATGCTGTCCGTCTACATCTACAAAATTTTTAAAATCTTAAAAAACAGGATATCATAAAATAAAATCATAATTTCCTAGAAAAATTATTTTACCAAAACTTCAGATAAAAGAGAAAACCAAACCAAGCCAAGAATCACAGAAGAAATACTTAACAAACTAATATTCCTTCTCATTCTTCACCTTCTAAACAGGCTCAGATAGGTTCTACAGGAATTCTCCTAACCTCAAAGGAACAAATAATGCTGATGATACTTAATGTGTCCCAGAATATAGTAAGAGAAGAAATGATAAAATTCTGATAACAAAACCTGACAGGTGGGAGCTCGAGGACTTCAGGTGAGACCTGAGTCCTCCTCTCTTTCTGCCTCATTGTCCTTAGCACGTGTCTTCATCTTCAGGGTCACCTCATAGTAGCAAGATGACTATATAACTCCAGTTACCCTGCCGTGCAGAGGTGGAAGGGTATCTGCTAGCTCCATCAGCCTTCCACAAAGCCCTGCCTGGTGACCTTTATTTAAATTGATTTGATCCACGCAGAGACCCAAGACTACCTCTAGCTTCAGGGAGGGTTGAGGCATGTAAACCCTCATCTTGAACAAAATTATGCTTTGCCAAATGTAATACAGGAGGCCTAATTAAATTTGAATTTCATATAAACAAGTATGTTAGAACATACTAAAAATTATCACTATTAATCCGAAATTCAAATTTAACTGGGAATTTGGGTATACTAGTTTTCTGATTTTGTTTGGTTAAATCTGACAACCTTACCCAGAAGTGACCAAGTAAGAATAACCCTGACTCTTATGGTCATTGCTTCCTTATTTTAAAAAAAAAATATCTTTGTTGTGGGCAGAGTGGCACATGCTATAATTCCAGTGACTCAGGAGGCTGAGGCAGAAGGATCATGAATGAGGCGCAACTCAGTGAGACTCTGTCTCTAAATAAAATACAAAATAGGGCTGGGGAAGTGGTTCAGTGGTCGAGTGCTCCTGAGTTCAATCCCTGGTACCAAAAAAAAGACATCTTTGTCACCCAATATGTATCCCTCGATATTATTGTTTTATAGTCTTGCCCATTAAAAAAATTAATATTTCTTTTGTGTTTTAATCTATAGATTTCCATCCCTTCTATTTCCTTAAAACTAATACAAGAGACAAGATGTTTTCAAAAGAATAAAGCAGAGGAACTACCTATTTCCAACATCAAGACATTTTCAAAATAAACAAGATAGGTGAGGATAGTTTTAAATATGGAAAGTACATCAATAGATAAATACATATGTATTCTTTATTTTTTTATAGAAACTAGATAGATAACATTATGTTTCATTGGAATAAGAATATACTATATTATCATTTTTATTATATATTTTAAGTATATTACTATACTTAAAAAAAATGAATGAACTATATTATAAAAGGTGCTTGGATAACTGATAAACTGACTATTACAAAAATGGCCAAAAATTCATCCCCTCTCAGTCTCCATGATTCCTTATCCATATACAAGGAATCATGGAGACTGAGATTTATATATATATATATATCTCTTTAGTTATAGATGGACATAATACCTTTATTTTATTTATTTTTATGTGGTGCTGAGGATCGAACCCAGTGCCTCACATGTGCTAGGCAAGTGCTCTACCACCGAGCTACGACCCCAGCTCCTTCTCATATAATTTTAATGCCTTAACTCTGAGTCTGAGATCAGTCATGAAACTGCCAATGGCTAATGGGATGCTACCACACATGACATACAGACTCTTACACAATGGGGCTTGTTCCTTTTTGCATTCTGCTGACATCATATGAAGAAATCCAGGTAGCTGGATGATGAGGGATACATGGCAGATATGACAGATGCCCAGGAGGACAACCTCCCAGTTAATCAACCCCTAGTAGCAGAGCGATTTACAGGCAACTTCCCACAGACCCAGAAGTGAGCCAGCTGAGCCCAGCCTCACAGGAATGTAAGTTATATAAATGGTAGTTGTTTTAAGCCCCTAAGTTTTGGATAGTCAGTTACCCGGCAAATCTAATTGATAGAGATATTATACTGGAATCCTACCTCCCATAATATAAAAAAAAAAAAATTCAGGTAGACTATAGACTTAAGTATGAAAAATAGTGGCTCAGTGATAGAGTGCTTACCTTGCATGTGTGAGGCCCTTGGTTTGATACCTTTATTAATTAAATAAAGGTATCG
Source organism: Marmota monax (assembly GCF_021218885.2). Classification (NCBI taxonomy): domain Eukaryota; kingdom Metazoa; phylum Chordata; class Mammalia; order Rodentia; family Sciuridae; genus Marmota; species Marmota monax. Next base: position 14,042,289 of record NW_026693008.1, on the reverse strand, counting down.
TGTCCCTCTACAACTAAAAAAAAAATTTTTAATAAATAAATGAATATGAAAAATAAAATTTAAAACTTTTTGATACAGAAAAAGACTTCATAACCTCAGGTGAGAGGGTTTTCTTAAAATACAAAGAATTTAAAACAGAAAGGAAATTGTCACATGTAGCTACAAAAAACACATCTCAAAAATAACTGTAAACAAAAATTTAAAAGAATTAGTATTCTGAATATATAAATAACATCCATAAATCAATAAGAAAACAAATAATTTAAAAAATAAATGGGCAAAAAATAGAGAAAATTCACAGATGAAGAAGACTGCAGGACTGGACTATGGCTCAGTGGTAGAGTGCTTGCCTCACACGGATGAGGCACTGGGTTCAAACCTCAGAAACACATAAAAACAGATAAATAAAATAAAGGTGTTATGTCAACTAAAAAAATTAAAAACAAAAATACAAAAAGAGGACTGCATACTAGAAATTAGAAAGAAACCATTTCACATCCATCAGAGTGGCAAAATAAAGTTTCCAACTGAGGACACACAAAAAGGGGAGTTCTCATACACAGTCTGCAGGAGTGATACTAAAAGCTTGGTCCTTGTTCCAAGTGCTGATTCAAAAACTAGGACAAGGTTTTGAGAAAAATGAAAGAGAAGTGCAAAAGACTCAGGTCTCAAAGCCTGTGATTCTAACTGCCAAGAGGAACACAGTGCTTTTAAAAGAGGAACACAGGGGCAGGGATCCAAATATTATCAGTAGACATAATTAATTAAAGTCCAGCTGGTGTCCTTGAGAGAGCCCTTGCTCCAGTTCCCATATTTGGTTTCTTTATTCTTGGGAGCATTGAAAGACATGATAGATTTCCCTGGGACAAGAAAATGTTTGTCCTGACAATTTCCCCTATTGTTAGGGAGAAGGAGTAAGAAAGAAGGGGGGAAAAATGCCAGTTTTGAATAAGTGACCTGAGCAAGGTTTATATAAGCAGCAAGGTTTATACTCAAAGCCTACAGTGGACCCCATTATAGAAAGTATAAATTTGGAATCCAACTGGGCATTTTCTAGTAAAATTGATAATGAGCTTCCACCTAGATATCTATACATAGAAATTCTCATACACACAATAGGGAAACATGCAAGGATGTTCAGAGCACACTGGTTATATACTAAAAAGTTAAAGAGGATCTAAATATCTGTTACGGCTTGAGCATGTTCCCCAAAATGCATGAGTTGGAACCTTAATTCCTCACTGCAGCAGTGCTGGGAGGTGGGGCTCAGCAGGAAGTGTCTGCTCATAGGAGCAGAGCCCCCATGAATGGATTCATCCTTTTCTCTCATGAGTGGGTTCACAATCTCAGGGGTTCTGCCCTCTTTCCTTTTTTCCTCACATATCTGCTTTTTCTGTCATGAGGCCCTCATCAGAAGCCAAGCAGATGCTAGCACCATACTCTTACAATTTCTAGCCTCAAGAACCATGAGGCAAAATAAACCTCTTTCCTTTATAAATTATCTAGTCTCAGTTATTCAATTACAACAACAGAAGATGGATTAAGATAATGTCCATCACCTTAAATATGGATAATGTGGGAATTATAAACATCAAATTCAAGCAGTGGTTAATCTGCTGGGCCCAGTGGCACATACCTGTAATCCCAGTGGCTCAAGAGGCTGAGACCAGAGGATTGGAAGTTTGAGGACAGCCTCAGCAACTTTTTGAGGCCCCAAGCAACTTGGTGAGATCCTGTCTCAAAAAATAAAAAAAAAGGGCTGGGGATGCAGCTCCTGGGTTTAATCCCCAGCATCCCCCATCAAAAAAAAAAAAAAAAGAGAGAGAGAGAGAGAGAGATAGCTATTAACTCTATGGGATAGAGAAGGAGATGCAATGGGGGAAGAACACACCAGAGACTTATTGTATTTGTAATGCTGTATTTCTTAAGCTAGGTGCTGTGTATAGATGTATTAATCTCTGTTCCTTTCATTTGTCTAAAAGATGTCATAAATGTTAAATGTATGAAACAACAAATCACAGCTAAGCTCCAAAAAGAAACTCAAACTTTACGATGAAAAGACAAGTTTCTGGGCATAAGTTCTTAACCATGAAGATGTCTTTCACCTGGCATTGTACCCTTTCACCTCCACACCCTAGGAATCACTCAGAGTCTGCCCTAGGGTTGAGTCTTGTTTTGCTGACACAGAGAATAGATGAAAAGCAAAACAATGCAATAAGGTACAATATTTTTTCAGGACTGAACCCAGGGCCTCACACATGCTAGGCAAGTGCTCTACCACTGTACACCCCCACCCCTTTTTTATTTTACTTTGAGACAGGGTCTGGCTAAGTTGCCCAGGATGGCCTTGAACTTATGATCCTCCTGCCTCAACATCCCCAGTAGCTGGGATTACAGGTGTGCACTACCATGCCCAGTAAAAAGGTACAATTTTAAAAATTGAAGAAAGGGGCTATAATGCATGCTAATGGCTAAACAGAAGAAACAGATGAAACAGAAAATATTTCAATACTGGTGATGCTGGTACCACATTTCATATGTGGCAGCTGTCCCCCTACCCTAAGGGCCATTCCCAAGTATGGAGTTCCATCACAAAAAGAGAAAATACTGTATCACAATTTTTTATTATTATTGTATTATTATTATTATTATTAGTAGTAGTAGTAGTAGTAGTAGTAGTACTAGGGATTAAACCCAGGGGTGCTTCACCACTGAGCCATATCCCCAGCCTGTTTTTATTTGTATTTTTAAATTTTGAGACAGTCTCACTTAGTTGCTTAGGGCTCACTAAATTGCTGAGGCTGACTTTGAACTTGGGATCCTCCTGCATCAGCTTCCTGAATCACTAGGATTACAGGTATGCATCACCACACCTGTCTATATCATGATTTCTATGCCATTTGATATGAATCTCTTATGTCCTCACAACACAACATACAATTGCTGCCATTTCTGGCACACTTCACACAAAATAAATGTCCTTGTCAGTGACGTTTACTGCTGATGTCAAACTATGCCAAATGTATAGTTGAGGGTGCAGCTCAGTGGTAGAACACTCGCCTGGCATGTGCAAAGCCCTGGGTTCCCTCCCTGCCACCTAAAGGGGGAAAAATTTTGCTTAAAAAACAAAAATACTTAATGGATGAAGCAAAACTAAAACAGGGAAACAATGTTCCTCCCATCTTATTCCCATAATGCTCCCTATTCCAGTCCTAGGTTTCACTGGTATTAAAATGCAGAGCAAGGGTTGGGGCTGTAGCTCAGTGGTAGAGCACTAGCCTAGCGCATGTGGGGCCCTAGGTTTGATCCTCACCACCAAATAAAAAGAAATAAATAAAATAAAGGTGCTCTACCGCTGAGCCATAACCCCAGCCCCAGAGTTTCTTTCTTGTTGCTGGCTTTTGTTTTAAAGATATTCTACAACTAAAAAATATTTTTAAAAAATTCAGAGCAGGGCTGGGCATGTGGCTCAATCGGTAGCGCGCTTGCCTGGCATGTGCAGGGCTCTGGGTTTGATACTCAGCACCACATAAAAATAAAATAAAGATGTTGTGTCTACTGAAAACTAAAAAATAAATATTAAAAAATTCTCTCTCTCTCTCAAAAAAAAAAAAATGCAGAGCAAAGGTTAAGGGCTTGTCAGTGTAAGCCAGGGGCAAAAATCCAACATTTCTCTAGGTTAGAGGGCACTGGGAAAAACTCTCAGTGCCTGTCACCCTGTAAGAGGCATTGGGAGTTCTTATGATCCAGTTATTGTCCACTGTCACTGATGGCTCCATTATAAAGTTGCTTTTCACCTGTTTTGCTTCAAGACTATCCCTGAGCTTTCGTACTTTGCAGTCGATTAATGAGAAGAAAACAAAATCAATTAAACCTGTTTTATTCAAAGAACCATTTTATTGCATTATTTTATGTCCTGCTTTGTCTCTTTTGACATGTTTCCTACATCACATTTCCTGCTGTATAGTTTTAAGTGTTACTTTTTAATATTTATTTTTTAGGTGTAGTTAGACACAATACCTTTATTTTATTTATTTATTTTTATGTGATATTGATGATCGAACCCAGTGCCTTACACATGCTAGGCAAGCACTCTACCACTGAGCTATGACCCCAGCCCTAAGTGTTATTTTAAAATACAGTGTGCCTCACATATTTTCTTTCTTTTTTTAAATTATTTATTTTTTAGTTGTAGTTGGACACAATACCTTTGTTTTATTCATTTTTATGTGGTGCTGAGGATCGATCCCAGCACTGCTAGGCAAGTGCTCTACCGCTGAGCCATAACCCCAGCCCCAGAGTTTCTTTCTTGTTGCTGACTTTTGTTTTTAAGATAATCCGTTTCAATTTTTTCATATTTCAGCCAACTTCATTTTCAGCCATTTTATAATGTCATCACAAATAACCCTGATTCATTTCTTCATTTGATAACCATACACTTCCCTTTAAAATATTTTTTTTTTTAATTTTTGGTACTGGGGCTTGAACCTAGAGGCACTTAAGCACTGAGCCACATCGCCAGCACATTGGCAGTATTTGCATACTTCATTTTTATTTTTTTATTTTGAGATAGGGTCTCACTAAGTTGTGGACACTGGCCTCAAACTTATAATCCTCCTGCCCCAGGCTCCTGAGTCACTGGGATTACAGGCATGCACTACCAAGCCAGGCACAGTTCACATCTTGATAAAAGATTGTTTGTGAGGACATTTCCCATAAGTTCATCTAGTGTTATGCTTTAAAATAATCACAAGGATTCTTAGTGTCTTTGTTAGTTTACTCAAATTAAGATGTACTATCATAATTTGTGGGTCTAAGCAGTTACTGCTTATAGAAGCTGCAGTCTTCTGATAGTATATTTTCTCTAGACACTGTATTTACTATTCTTACTAAATTACCTGGGGCCTAGATCTTGTCTCCACCCAGATGAAAGAGAGTTGTCAAATAGCTCCTTTCCTTAACTTGAAATCTATAACCCCAAATAATTAACATGCAGGTTTGGATGACTGGCTCTGCTTTTTGGAGAGGATGTTATTAATAACAGCCTTTTCTTTAGGAGAAAAAAAGGTTAGGCTTATTCCTTCTTTAAAAAATAAATAAGTCAACAAAAACAAATAAAAAACCCATGCCTGTTGCCAACAAAAGTAATAAAGAACATGGTCAATGCTTATGAAGTCCATTCAAAGGGCCTTGGATAAATTCCAGATCCTAGGATCTTTTAACTACAATTGTATTGAAAAGGAGTTGCTCCTTGGTCCTGTTAATCCTGGGGGGGTAGGATTCACCACTCCTGCTGAATCATCATAGGCCAGTGAACAGTGGATGGCTGCACCCTGAACTGAACTGAAAGAGGTAAAAGTAAAAGCAAGAACTATCTCAATGACTTTTCTCTTTGCTAACTGGCAGTATATAGCCAGGTAAGGAATTCTCCTTTTACAAAACCACTTAATTTGAATCCTAGGGAATTGTTTCAACTCAGAGTTCAGTTTCCATTGCACTTCATAGAGTATTTCTGTTAGTGATTCTTTTGACAGGAAAGCAGACACAAGATCCCATAAACTGACAATCATCTATACAGCTTGTGCTGCCAATATGAAACAAGTTTGGTCTTGAACCTGTAAGTCCAAATTAATCAACAGTACTGCGGTAGAGAAAAATAGGAACTTTAGCAGCTTAAGAGCTGACAGGCTGTGGTTTTGCACACTGACACACAACAGCTCTGCTTATTGACATTTAACCATAGAGGCTTGCAGTGTCTAACAGATACCTGTAAAAGATAACTGCAGTAGCAGAAGCAGGAAACAAAGCAATGGGGACAGAACAATCCCCCTTTAGGCTTAGTGCAGTAAAGGTCTTTAAGTTGTATGAGCTAAGAGTCCCTAGGCTGTTGACAAGCTTGCATCCATGTAAGGAATATAGAATGCACCCTCCAATAGAACTGTACCAACTCCCTTGCCTTGAGGTACTCAAACTTGCTTATGTATAAAAGTAAAAGATTTGTGGTACTCAGGACTCAGACTTTGGAAATTATCCCTCTGGGCCACAGCAACACTAATAAAGTATTGCTTCCAGATCTTTTGTGTCCTGACCCTCATTCCCTGCTACAGTATTACTTGGTAATAGTTAGGAAATCAGACATTTAATTATAAACTCCTGCCTTCAGCATTAGTATAGAGGTAATCGTTCTCACCAAATCAAAATCAGGTAGCTGCTTCAACACACACACACACACACACACACACACACACACAGAGCTGCTGTTGTAGCTCAGTGGTAGAACACTTGCCTAGCTCATGTGAGGCACTGAGTTCAATCCTCAGCAACACATAAAAACTAAATTAATAAAATAAAGTTACTGTGTCCATCTACACCTTAAAAATTAAAAAACAAACACACACAAACAAGTACCTAATTTGTCCCAAGAAGCTGATTCACAATGATATACCTAGCCTAATTCTCTCTTTAGATCAGAAGCCAGCTTGTCACAAGTTATGAAGGATTCATTTCTGTTTTCTGTAAAAATATTAGGATGTCTGTATGGCCTGGCCATTAGTTAATGTTGTAAAGCTGATTGGAATGTCTGCCCCTGCCCTGAACTCACCCATGCCCGGTTTTCCCTGACCAGATAACAACCCTTTCCTAAACCTTAGTGACGCCTCATAAATTCTGGCCTTCCCTGGCCGGATAACAACCCTCTATGAGTCTCTAAGACCTCCATAAATTCTGATGTTGGGGCCAGCAAAAATGTGAACTTGTGTTATGCTCCTCAGAGTTTTGTTATCTGTAACCCCTCTTTGTGTAACTTTTTGGGCTATAAAACTGGGCTGCAAGGAAGCTTGCCCGCAGTCCTTGGCTCCCACGATTTTGATGGGAAAGACAGCCCGGCCGGTAGAAATAATAAGCTTGCTTTAATTTGATTTTAATTGGAGTCAGTGGTCTTTTCTTGCGTCGTGGTCTAACAACAAGTCCTGGGGTAGGACCAAGCAACCATGTTTTCAAAAATGTTTCTAAGTGATTCTGATGCACAGAGAGTTGAAATTGTCATGCAATGCTGATATAAACAATTGTACATGATGGAGGGGAATGGGGTTCATGTATCTCAGAGGCAGGATAACCTGTGCCAACGATTATTCAAAGTACAGAAAAATATTTTGCATCTTTCTGGAATGTCAATTTTGCTTGAGAGATAAGCAGTTTAAAATATTTTTATTTTGGGTAGAAGTTATGTAGGTGTACATAACTGTCAAAACTCATTTGACTTTTGATAGTTTTACATTTGTGTTTATTAGATTTTAATAAGTATCATTTATATGTCAAAAATGACATTCTACTCTGGAGTAGAATGCAAAGTTTGCATTTACTCTTTAGATGAACTCCAGAGACTTAAAAAAAATCTCCCTCTTAGATGGGCCCCTTATACAGGGTGGCAACCATTTAATTTTCCTCTGCTTAGGGTTGGGAGAAGAGTTTTTGAAAGGAAAAAGATTTTGAAAGAAAAGTTTTTGAAAGAGGGGAAGGCTTTTTGAAAGGGCCTGAACTACACTTTGAAAATCTCTAGATTTAGAAATCCTTTCACTTCAGTGCTTCTCGTTCGTTTCACTGACCTGACTTGTCCCCCACTCATATTGGCTCTTTGCCCTCTATCACTGACGTTTTGTTTAACAATATTACAAAATCTCAAAAAAATTGAATTCCACTTTTTGATATAATTGGAGACTTTGTTTGTTGGGGTTTCTTTAACTTTTAAGTGACCTTAATTTTTTAAGCTTTTTAAGCTTTTTTTTTTAACCTTTTAGATTAGCTATTTTTATGTTTATTGATACTGAGGAAGCAATCTAATAACTGAGACAGCCTCAGAAATTGCACACCGAAACATCTTTCCCACTGTAGTGTTTTGAAAGGCTATGGGGATCAGAGACTGAGAAACCGATGTGATTCCATTTTTGAGAAACCAGCCTGTACCTCAGAGCAAAGCCTGTCTAAGGAAGGGGGTGTGGCCCTTGTCCTTGGAAAACCCCACAGAGCACTCCTAAGCACATACCCACCCTGCTGAGTTGTTTGTCTGCAAATAACAGGAGAGATCTGTGGTGCCAGAGGTCCCAGACTCAGTTAGGCTAGGTGAGGACTCACAGCAACCCCCTAGCAACCACCAATCAGCATGAGACAGGGAAAATACCTGGGATGCCAAATGACCCTCCCCTTAGTTTATGGTGGTTGATAACATGTCAGGAAACCATGTAATTCAGCAGTACTCCCCTCGTGGCTTAAACCAATCAGTTCGAAAGAATCCCCCTCTTGTACTAACCAATTACCCCTGACGAACTTGTTTGTGCCAGTGAATGTGCTAATCAATGTTAAGAGTTGTTGTTTGATTTTCCCGTGGTGTGTGATAATTTGCTAAGAGATGCTATGATGTATGTAAAGTCCCTGCCTTCCCCCAAAGAGTGTATAAAACTGCTGCAAACCCTGGGCTTGGGGGCCTCTCAGTGTCACCAGTTGCTGTGTGCGCAGAGGACAGAGCTAGCTCACAATAAACGCCTCTTTGCTGCTTACATGATCTTGGACTCTGGTGGTCTTTTGGTGGTCTTTTGGGGGTCCCGAACTCCAGCATATCAAGACTGGTTGTAGGTAGGGACTTGCCTAAAAATTGTGAAAAGCTGCATTTTCTGAATTGGAAACATAGTATTGGAGAGTAATGAGTCAGCAGCAAGGGTTGAATTTCTCCTATCCCAAGGGCCAAAGAGTGGGTAGCGGACAAGAGTAGAGTCTGAAGAGTAGAGTCAGGGCCTCAGGGCTTTGGGCTACTTTCTCTCCTCATGGAATCCCAGCGTCACCTACGAAACTGGGATAGAGTATATTTCTGCTTGCGGATTTAAGTAACGTGAATTACTATGATTTATGGAGTGCAAAGGCACAAGCTATGAAGCCAGAGGATTTAGCAGCAAGACAACACGACCCACAGACCACTTCTCTGTTAGACGTGCTCCAGCCACTTGAGTTCCCGCAAGCTCTGCGCAGGCCTCAAACCCCTAGAACAGCCCAGGTGGGTCCGGGAGCGGGCTTGCGCCACGCCCCCTTCTCGGGGAAGCCGGGCCCTCCTTCCGCCCCACGTGCGCTTGCGCTACCGGTGCAGAAGCGTGTCAGGACAGTGGAGCGGGGTGTAGGCGAGAAGCTTCCGAGTTACGGCTTCTTACCTTCTCAGGATAGGCCGAGGTCTCCTAGTAGTCTTGCCTCCTTCTCACACTCTTACGCCGGGAAGAGGGCGGTTCATATCACACCTCGCCGGGAGCAGACTGGTTTAGACCCGCCTTTTCCGTCCCGTTATATAAAGCGGTTGGCTACCCTGCTGTCAGTCAGAGGCAGCAAGAGCGGCCTGAGAAAGGCTCTGGGTTTGTTTTGCTGGGCGACTTTATGTCAGCTTGGCTGTCAGCTGCGAGAGTGCTTTGAACTTTTAGGTGGAAAATGCCGGAAAGTAACTCCACAGAGTGGAGCGACATTAGCGCGGTGCAGGTGGCCGCCGGGTACCCAAGCGTTGTCTTGGAGACAGGAGATCGTGGGGGCGGTGTGGGTGGAGGCTTACAGAGGTTTCCTTTTGGCGTCCCCTAGGTAGGGGAGGATGCGGCGAAGTGGGTGGGACCGGGAGTTTATTCCCTGTTCTCTTGCCGGCAGGATGTGGAATTCGTGTTTGGCGTCCTAGGCATCCCGGTGACCACGGACATCCCCCTTGCATCCCAGGAGCTGGACATCAGGTATGTCGGGATGAGGAATTAGCAAGTGGTAAGGACTCTGGTAACCGAATGCATTATGGGAATGATAGATAATAGTAGCACCTGTTCATTGCAAACACTCAGTGTTTACCATTTCTCTAGTGCTTTCCAAATGCATGGTAGGCCAGTTCTCTCCCGCTGATATACCCTTACTTCTAACTTTTAGTCTTCCTAGTTGGGAGAACCTTCTGTTCTTTTATCGAGAGAAGATGAAGTGATTGATCTATTAATACGAGCTATATTTTACTGTTTTTCTGGAAGTGAGTTTACCTGCCACTGCTGTCTTCATACAGAAAACATTTATTGAATGTGTATTATGTTTTGGATACTGTGCTCCATAACTGGTGGAAGAGAGAAATATAAAGAAGGAATGAGGTGTAGTTTTGACCTTCAATTTGATCGAATTCTGAGAAGATAAAGGCAAGATATGCAGAAAAAAAACAAGATATACTTAAATAGGAAATGTAGTAGTACAGAATGGGTGACTGGTTCTCTTTGGGATTTGCTTGACTATGTGGACCATAGTGCCGCTGACTGAGACTGGGAAATATACAGGGAAGAGCCAATTTGGAAGGGAAAGGTTATGAATTCAATTTGAAATGTGAGTTTGAGATGCATGTGGGACATCCAGCACATATGCCCATTGGGCAACCAAGACTTAGTGCCTGAATTAAAGGAAATGACAGGATGATTCAGAAGGAATATGACAACAGGATCAGAAGACATTCAAGAGTATGTTTGTGTTAAAGAGAAGGGTGTAGTTGGGTATGATTTGATTGTCTTTCATCAGATTCTTGGAGTAATCAAGACATAATGATCATATTTGGCTAGCAAGTAGGCAGACTGTTGTAAAGTCAACTGTTACTGAGTTTACTGTGTTCAGACACTATTCTGAGTGTTTTACATGTATTAACTGATTTCGTCTTCACAACAATGCTCTGAATTATGTTCACTTTATAGATGAGAAAGCCAATGTACAAGTAAGTTGCCAAAATTACACAGTAGAACCCCATAAAGTGGCACACACCTATAACCCCCAAGCTACTCTGGAGACTAAGGCAGGAGGCTTGCAAGTTTAAGGGCAGCCTTGGCAATTTAGTGATCCCCTGTCTCAAAAAGGAAAAGGTTGTAGCTCAGGGATAAAGCACTCCTGGGTTCAATCCCCATTACCAAGAGAAAAAAAAGAGAGAAAGGTTTAAACACAAGTTAGGTATGGTGGTACATGCCTATAATCCAGCTACTTGGGAAATGGAAGCAAATGATTGCCATTGGAGGCCATCCTAGGCAATTTAGGAATATCCTGTCTCAATTTTTTTTTTAAAAGCTGGTGATGTAGCTCAGTGTAGAGCACTTGTCTGGCATGCTTAAGACCCTGGGTTTCATCTTCAGCAGCACAAAAAGAAAAGAAAGAGAATATTCAAGCATAAAGATGTACGGTGCAGTGCTCTTAATACCAAAAATTATCCAGCAATTGAGAAGAATATTTAATTGTGGTATATGTGTAAAAAAAATGTAGCCTTTAAAAATTTTAAGAACTAATGACAAAGTAAAACATTTATAATAAGTAAAAGTATATGAGCCAGTATTATATAAACTCATTTATAGAAAAAAAATTTGCATATCAAAAAAGACTGTATGAAAAGAGCCCGGGGCACTAATAATAGCTTACAAGTTGACATTATTATGGGGTTATTTTGGAGTTTTCTTTATACTTTCACTATTTTTTTCCACATTATCTAAAGTGAAGGTGTTAGAAACATAATAAACAAATGAAATAAAATTTACAGTTTCTGTCCTAAGAGAAACACTACCTATGTGGCGGCTCACAACCCTGTTTGCCCTATGTGGTTTGGCCCCATCCCTTTTGATGTTTAATGAGTTATCTGCAATTGCTATTTTCTCCCCACCTACCATATTTATTCTACTTAGTTCATCTTGTACATTAGCATTTACACAGAGTAGGATTTTTATTACTTTAGTTTAAAAGATCAGATTTACCCTTTAAGCTAATTTGTAAGCTTAAAGTATAAATAAGCTCCAAACTATTTAGACTTCAGAGATACTTGCAGAATAATTTAACTAAGAAATACAAATATGCTTTTTTGTGTTATATCAGATTTTTTTAAATGGGCCTCTGCAATTGGAGAGACTAAGTTGGATTTTACATTTGGGCTGCCTCCAACATAACAGCCATGTATTAAGTTTACACAGATACTCAGAAGAGATTTCAAATGAGAGCTATTTGTGGTTCATTGTTCTCCTTCTCAGCCATTATCAGCTCTGCTTTCTTCTTGGCTTTTTGTAAGGAACCTTTTCTATTTTTACAAAAGTAGATTTTATAAATTTGCTAACATAATTACTGGTACCAAAGTAAGCTGCCTTTTCAAACCTAGAAAATGTAGTGTTACACTTCTGACCAGAAAACCTTTCAAAATCAAGTTTCAAATAGTTTGAAAAGCACAGTTTGCCTCTTCTTCATGTTTAGATATATTTAAGGTAGAGAAAAGAATTTTAAGTAGGATTATAGATTAAAATGAAACATTCAGCATTCTCCTCTTTTTTTTTGAGAGAGAGAGAGAGAGAGAGAGAGAGAGAGAGAGAATTTTTAATATTTATTTTTTTTAGTTTTCGGCGGACACAACATCTTTGTTTGTATGTGGTGCTGAGGATCAAACCTGGGCCGCTCGCATGCCAGGGGAGCGTGCTACCGTTTGAGCCACATCCCCAGCCCCAGCATTCTCCTCTTGATGACCAAGGTCTTGAACCTAAGACCTGTACCATGCATCACCTCTAGGGAAGCTAAATTATTCCTTTTTGCAAAATCCATTTTCATTTATCCAAGGCCATCCAGAAATGGAACTTATGAGCAAATGGAATAATCATGCCATATTCTAAGAGTGGTTCTCAGAATGTGGTCCCTAAGCTACCAGCATCAGCATCACCTAGGAAACTTGTTAGAAATGCACATTTCTGGACCCCATTCCAGAATTAATGAAATCAGAAACTAAGGTGGACTCCTGCAATGTATGGTTTAATAAGCCCACTAGGTAGTACAAGCTCAAATTTGAGAGCCCCTGCTCTAGGTAGGAATCCTTAATGATGTAATTCAGTAGAATTTTTTCTTTCTTTCTTTTTTCTTCTTTTTTTTCTTTTTGGTAACAGGGATTGAACTCAGGGGCACTTGACCACTGAGCCACATCCCCAGCCCTGTTTTGTATTTTATTTAGAGACAGGTCTCACTGAGTTGCTAAGCACCTTGCTAAGTTGCTGAGTCTGGCTTTGAACTTGAGATCCTCCTGCCTCAACTCCTGAGCCACTGGTATTACAGGTGTACGCCACCAAACCTGGCTCAGTAGAGGTTAGATTCAAAACTGTAATTGATCAGCTCAAATGGGACAATACCAGAATTCCATAGAGTAGATTTTAAAATGAGGGAAGATGATGAGGTTCTCTATACTATGATACTTGAATAGATCTAAGGATTTTTACTTTTTTTTTTTTTTGAAAGTACTAGGGATTGAACCAGGGCCTGAAGCATGCTAGGCCAGTACTCTACCACTGAGGAGCTACATTCCCAGCCCTTTTTATTTTACTTTACTTCACTTCTTGAGTATCACATCTTCTTTATTAAATTTTACATATAACACAGTCTATTTATTCAGCCTTTATTGACCTCTTGGTGTTTTTTAGTTTGGTTTTTGATTTTTTGGTGGTACTGGGGATTGAACCCAAGACCTCATACATGCTAGACAAGTTCTCTTCCACTGAGTTATGTTCTCAACCCCTTAATTGACTTGTTAAATATTTTAAGAATAAACATGACTTGTTCTTCAGCTTTTTCTCTTTTTTAAGTTGACATCTGTGCAGAAGAATTGGAAAATAATGGTCTTCTTCTGGTGCTGTGACTTTGCTAGGAGACGTAGATGCTGTTACTAAACAGGTAGGAACTTTTGCCTAGGTTTTTAGTTTGTGTGAACTGGTCTTTTAAGGAATGGTTCTTGAAATATTAGTGTCTATTTTAAACCAAATTTGAAAAGGGAAACTATTCTAAAATATAACTTTCGAACTTGGTCTTTTTATACTTAGCTCATATTTCTGTAAATTAAGCATTTTTGGAAGGCATTTGAAAATTTAAAGTCATTCAGAATGCAAATGGATTTACTAAGTAGGATACCACTGCCTGAAAAATTATAATGCAACTTCCAAAAGGAGTTTTGGGTTACAGCCCAAAAAATAGCTTTACAGGATGGAAATTTTTTTAGGTTTTTATTTTATTTTATTTTTCTAAGTTAATAAAGAGCTTTTACTCTCCCAAATTGCATTCAGTGATTTGTCCAGGTTCTTATTTTTGTATATATCTTATATATTCACTCCATTATGATAGGAGATTTAAAATATTGTCACATTTATCACTTGATTTTGGATATTTGTTATCATAAGTATGTGATATTAAACTGCATCTCCAGTCACATATGAAATCACTCTGGAGCATTTGATCTGTATCACAAGACTCTGTAGGTGTTTATCAGCCTTTCTATAAGGGTTCTATGGAGGGGGTGGTTTTCTTTAAGTGTCAAAGACTAAAGAGGGCTTAAGAGCTCTTACCATAAGATGTAGAGATGGTGGCACTTCACTGTGTCCTACAGGAATCCCAGCATCTGGCAGAAATCCACACTGACCCAAAAAAAAGCTTACCATATTATTCATTTATCAGTCTTTTCCTGACTAAAGGAAAAGCAGAGAGTATGAGCACTGTGAAGGGTAGAATAGCATAGTAAGCAGTGTGTTTTCTTTAAGAAGATATCTTATATTAATGTGATAAAATTGATTTTCAAAAAGGAAAGAAAAATTGTGGTTTTTTAGCTTTTAGAACAATTTGATAAGACTCCATGGCAGTATCCTGCAGAGAGGCTGCATTGAAGGTTACCTTAGACCCCATGAAACTAGACACTTCAGGTTCATGGCTCACTTAGTCTGTGACATACATGTTCCTAGAAATCACAATGCTGCGCAGTCATACAGTAAAAACCACAAAGATGTAGTGCTGGGGCTAGTTGGGACTGTTTCTGTTAATGCCTCAGGTGGTTTTTGTTGAGCACCAGAAGGCATATGGCTAAACAAAGGCATTTACCTTGCTATTTTTATCTTCATTCAGGAACTGTAGAATAGTGAATATAGTGTACCCTTATTCTCCAGCATGTGGAGGGAGAACTATATTTCCAGACTGTCTTCTGTAGTCCTTTAATTTTAAATTTAGCGCCACATTTCAGATGAAAATATTCAGGGATAAAACTTTTTCTAAGGCACTTGTTTTCCTAAGAATACTCAGATTAAGGTTATTTAGTTTTGTTTAACCCAGTGTTTCCTAGCAATCTTTACTATAGGACTTCTTGGTATCTTTAATATGCTAGTATGCATTGTGGATTTCCAGGAAGAGAGATATTCTATGGCTTATTTGTGTCCCAAATTAGGACTATGGGATAAGTCCCCCACCCACAGGATTGTTCAGTTAGCTTCTGAGGGTGGCCATGAAACAGCCATTTGGGAATCTTATAGCTTATAGTTGTTACCTATTTCCAATTTAGTTTGGTAGTGGCTTACTGAAATTGGTTATTTTCATTGTATCTCAATCTAATTTAGAGTATATTCCTCTTTATTGTTTTAGTAATTAGTTTCCCCAAATCCCTGACTACACAGTATTCTACCATGTTCAAGAACAACTGCCCTTGCCAAGCAGAGTGATTCATGCCAGTAATCCCAGCAACTCTGGAGGCTGAGGAGGGAGGATCACAAGGTCAATTCAGCAATTTAGCAAGGCCCTAAGCAATTTAGCAGGATCCCATTTCAAAATTAAAAATAAAAAGGGCTGGGAATATGACTCAGTGGTAATGTACCCCTGAGTTCAATCTCCAGTACCAACAACTGCCTAGGATTTTAGGCTAAGCAAAGGAGCAAATACTATGGACATTTGTTGTTGCTTCAAAACTACCTTCCTTGTCAAAGGTAAGACTTCCAAAAAAGAGGGCTGAGATTGTGGTTCAGTGGTAGAGCGCTCACCTAGCACGTGTGGGGTGCTGGGTTCGATCCTCAGCACCACATAAAAATACATAAATAAAATAAAGGTATTGTGTCCAACTATAACTAAAAAAGAATATTTTTTTAAAAAAGACTTCTAAGAAATTATAGTGTTTTTAATTTGAAATTATAATAATGCAGATTAAGGAAACATTTGAAAACTGTACATGCTTAGTGTAAAAGAATATATTTCATAATGTATTCTTAGATAAGGTTTTGTAGAGATTTTACACTTGATATATCCCTTAGTGTCCATGTGATAATTTGTATACTCAGTGTTCTAAGGATACATTTACAGTCCTCCAAACAATCGAGTAGCTTTTTCCTCTCATACTGCTATCCTTGACAAATCAGTCTAAACATTTTATATACATATCCTTTGGTACTGGAGATTTAACTCAGAGCCACTTTACCACTGAGCCACATTCCCAGCATTTTTTTTCTTACTTTTTATTTAGAGACAGCATCTCACTAAGTTATTGAGACTGGCTTCAAACTTGCAATCCTTTTGCTTCAGCCTCCCAGATCTCTAGGATTACAGGCATGCACATAACATCTAGCTTAAAAATTTATATTAAATAAAGAGAATGTCTTTACATTTCTTTATTTTTCTATGATCCATGTAAATATGACTAAAAGTTTTGTGCTAATCCCACTCTCTGTGACACGCCCCTGAGTTTTATTTTAGTTTTGTTCTTCAACAGGCTTGATGCTCATACCTCTGGAGCAATAGGAATTTGTTTGGGATTTGTTATTGCAGTTGCTATAGTGGCTAAAGATAGAAACTCTTGGTTTCTGTGAAAAGGGAGACAGTGCACTTGAGTTTTCTGCACTGAAACTGGAAACCATGTACAGGTAAAGCAGTTCTGAACCAGATCATCTCCTTTTCCTAAATGTGAAAAATTATACATGAGACCCATTTGCCTAAAAATTACCAGGTGTTCCCCATGTGGCTAGGCACTCTGGGCATAGCACTGCACTAAGTGTTGACAATCCTAGAGTAAGGGTCTTTACTCTTTCAGAATAGTGTGTTCATGGCTTCCTCAACTGCATACTAAAATTTTGCAAAAGTGTGGAAAATTGTTTTGAGGTCACTGAAAAAAAATTAGTACTAAAAGAAGCTGTTTCCCTTTACAAAAATAAAACTTCATGTGGGCCATGGTGGTACACACCTGTAATCCCAACAACTTGGGAGGCTGAGGCAGGAGGATCCTGAGTTCAAAGCCAGCCTCAGCAAAAGTGAGGTGCTAAGCAACTCAGAGAGACTCTATCTCACTGATAGAGTCTCTAAATAAAATACAAAATAGGGCTAGGGATGTGGTCAGTGGTGAGTGCTACTGAGTTCAATCCCTCGTACAGAAAAAAAGAAAAATAAATAAACCCCGCTGGGATGTGGCTCAGTGGTAAAGTGCCCCTGCGTTCAATTCCTGGTACTAAATAAATAAATATATAAATAAATCTCAGCATATGTCTGATTTCTATTTGAATGCTTTCACCCAAAACATTAGATCATTAAACTATACCATTCATTTTGATCATGGTCTGTGTTTCTTGGGGACCATCTTTACTTTTAGGAAATATACCCTGAAGTGCTTAACAGTAAAGTATCACAATATATGCAACTTACTTTCAATTAGTTAAAAAATGTATATTTATAGAGACAGTTAAAGCCTTGTTAACAACTGGTGGATCCAGCTGAAGGATACTGTATATTTCTTCAATACTCCTATAGGATTGAAAATTAACCAAATAAGGGAAATATTTCACTCAATGAAAACACCATTGCCCAACATGCTTTTCAACATTCTTTACACTACTAATCATAACTGTGTGCTCTTTGCATGATAAGTATCACAGTAACCCATGTATCACAAACAGATGCTTATATTTAGCTGTGATATCCCAGTGCAGGGATTCCTACATTCCTTGTTATTTCATAATCCTTTCATAGAGGATTATGAAATAACAAGAGAAATAGGACTGCGCTTTTCTGGATGACACTTTTCTCATACTTTCAAAGACTCTTATGACCTCAATTTAAGAACCATCATCCTAAAAGGACACAATCCCTTAGGCCACAAGGACCTAAGTTTAATAAAGATGACACAAAATCAATGAGGATATCAAATCTTGTATAACAGTGTAGAAAATGAAAACCAGAGATAATTTTCTACCCTTTACTTTGGAAAACTCTTTTAAGGGTGACTTTGCAGGGTGTGGTGGTGCACGCCCATAATCCCAGTGACTGAAGGATCACAACTTAGACACTGTCTCAAAAAATGAAAAGGGCTGGAGATATCATAAGGTCCTTGCTTAGCATTTGGATGGCCATCTTAAATGACAGTCACCATTTTAAGGAAAAAGTTTCACTTTCCTGCCCCAGGGCCTTTCTGAAAAAGACTCACCACTCCCTCATACCAACGCAACCCTAACCATCTGCATTAGGACCCAGCCGCATTAGGATCCAGACGGCTCTGAGCCTCCCCCATAAAAGTCCCAGAACTCAAGCCTGTTTTGCCTTTCTCTCCTATAGTGAGATGGCCTTTATTTGTCAGCTCTGACAAACTCTCATGTGTATCTCTGCCTGGTCTCCATCTTTCATGTCTCGCTTACCCATCTCTCATTCCTCACTTTCCCTTCAGTAGTGATGCACCCCTGCATTCAATCCCCAGTACTAAAAGTAAACTAATTTATGTTTCAGGTTTTTTTCCACCTCTTCTATAAAAATCGCTGAGTGATGAGACATGCGGTCTCATGTAAGAGTAGCTACTGATGGCTACCAATAGAAAGTATGACTCTATTAAAGAACTTCATGGCAGTATCTTCCCATTATCACACTCCACAGGGCCAGTGGATATCTTACATACTTCTCTAATTCTCACTACCACCCTCTAAGGGTGAGGTAGTGAGATGAAGAAATTAAGTCTCAAAAAATTTAAGCAAATTATTATTCGAGGCCATGACAGTTGTCCCCAGCAAAGCTCTGAAACCTGGCCCTCTCTATAGTTTATTCAAATATATGTCATAATTTTTCCACCAAACTCTATATCATGACATTTCTAATTTGTTTCTCTTGTGAAGGACTTTAACCTCTGTACAGCTTAGCACAGTTGCCTTCAAATGTTCACACTAACCTTTCCATTTCTAAACCACCAAAATATGCTTTTGTAACAGTGGTCTACTTTATGCTTTGAATATAGCCTTTGCCACCGCAGCTTTTTTTTTTTTTTTTTTTTGTACCAGGGATTGAACTCAGGGGCACTTGACCACTGAGCCACATCCCCAACCCTATTTTATATTTTATTTAGGGACAGGGTCTCGCTGAGCTGCTTAATGCCTTGCTTTTGCTGAGGCTGGCTTTGAACTCGTGATCCACCTATCTCAGCCTCCCGAGCCACTGGGATTACAGGGGTGCACCAGTGTGCCCAGCTTGCAACTTATTTTTAAAATGGACATATTTCTTTCTTCCTCTCTCCCTACTCATCCCTAATCTCAGGAACAGTGGATTACCTTTCTTCCCCATTTTAGGTAGATTTGTGGGTCCTTAAGCACACACACCTAGGAAGGAAGTAATCCAGACTTTGGGGATGGTACCAGATCTCAGAAATTACTATCTCCCTAATTAACAAGTGAATTAAAACTCCAACAGAGAATTTAAGGAAGGTAGCCTTTAAATTACCTCTTTAAAAGCTTCCTTTTCTGGGCTGGGGTTGTGGCTCAGTGGTAGAGCACTCACCTAGCATGTGTGAGGCACTGGGTTTGATCCTCACCATCACATAAAATAAATGAACAAATAAAAGGTATTGTGTCCATCTACAACTAAAAAATGTGTGTGTGTTGTGTAGGTTTTTTGTTTTTGTTTTTGTTTTAAGCCTCCTGTTCCTGCTGATGAGCAGAATCACAGTCTCTGGGACAGGGGTCATCTGTGTTTTTCCTTTGCTAGCAAAGCAATAACCCTTCTTTTTCCTTTTTCTCAAAACCTTATCCTCATTATTGGATTGGCATCAGGGACAAGGGCCAAGCTTTCAGTAACACTTTTACTCTCTAAACCTTAAGACTGCCTCTTCCAAAAAGAACTCCCAAATCCCCTCAATCTGTCACTCCCATGATGCAATAGGGCAATACTTAAAGCCCAACATTATTTGGGCTGGGATTGTGGCTCAGCAGTAAAGTGCTCACCTAGCATGGGCGGGACCCGGGTTCGATCCTCAGCACCACATAAAAAAATAAAGGCATTGTCCATCTACACCTAAAAAATAAATATTTTTTAAAAATAAAATAAATTAAAAAAATATGAGTGTTAGTCAGCACTTCATTGCTATAACTAAAATACCTGACAAGAACAACTCAGAGGAGGAAAAACTTATTTTTAGATCACGATTTCATATGTTCAGACCATGGGTAGCCAACTCCATTGCTCTGGGTGCAAGATGAAGCAGGATATTGTGGCAGAAGGGCTTGGTAGACAAAAGCTGTTTCACTCCAAGTGGCCAGGAAGCCAAGAGAGTTGGGAAAGGATCCACAGGGAAGATGAAGAACCCTTAAAAAAGGGCACTCTCTCAGTGACCCACCTCTTCCAGTCACATGGCACTGCCTACAGTTACCATCCAGTTAGTTCATTCAAATGAGGTTGTACATATTAGATTTAGCTCTCATAATCTAAACATTGCACCCCTGAATATTCCTATATAAAAACAGGAGCTTTGGATCAGTGGGTGAAGGGTACTAGCAGGTAAGTACACCCATGTGTAACCTCAGGGCAGAATTCTTCACACTGAGAAAACAAAAAACTTTCAAAGATTCTAGCTGGATGCCTCACTGGTTTCATTTCATCATCCAATTAACTGATGTCATTGTACCTGGACCTCTCCCCCTTAGCTGTCCCTGGTATCTCTCCTAGGGCCCTTGAGGGACCCTACCAATAATTACTTAAATATGAAAACACACACACACACACACACACACACACACGTTTTCTCTAGTTTCGTACTTTAGGGATTGAACTGGAATGTTCTGGAATGGGAACACACCAAATGGAGGGTATAGGAATTAACTACCCTGATCAGGTGGAGAATACATGGTTCTACTCCACTCACTATGTGGGGAACATAGGGACCACCTCCCTCATGGGGTGAATGACACAGGGACCTACTTCCCTCAGTGGGGAGGGCATGGAGATCTACACCCCTAATCTAGCAGAGAACACAGTGATCCATTTCCCAAACTGAGCCAAAGGCACAGGGATATCCATATATATTTTCATATATGGGTTCATAGATTCATATGTAGTATATTCATATATATGTTCATATACACACACACACACACATGTTTTCTCTAGTTTCGTGCTTCAGGGATTGAACTGGAATGTTCTGGAATGGGAAAACATTATAAGGAATGTACAGGGATTAACTCCCCTGATAGGTGTAGGATGCATGGTTCTATTTTACTAACCAGGTGAAAGACATGAAGATCCCTCCCTTCATGGGGTGAAGGACACAGGATCCTACACCCCCTATGGGGACAATTCCTAACACAAGGTAGAGGGCGTGGAGATCAACTCCCTTCATCTAGCGTAGGGCTAGATATATATACATATATTCATGTATATATGTATGAATATATTAACATATCTATACATATAGCTACACATATGACATACTTATGTCTTCTTCAGTTTCATACATTGAGAGTTGAACTGGAATATTCTGGAATGGGAAATCATTAGATGGGATTAACTCCCTGATTAAGTAGAGAATACATGGTTCTATTCCCCTCACCACGTGGAGGGCATGGGAAAGTATTCCCCAAATGGGCTGAAAAACATTGCAACAGCACTACACCAACGGAGAAATACTCCCATTATGGGGCAGAGGGCATGGACTCACATAGTCTAGCAGACAGCATGGTGATCCATTCCCTATTCTGAGCAGAAGACACAGGGATATAATTCACATAAATATTTATATATATTCATATTGCATGAAATGAATATGTATATATATAAATGTGGACATCAATATGAATATAAATATGCACATGAATATGTGTGTGAATATATGAACATGAATATGAATATGTATGTATGAATATTGTTATTAATACATACATGAATATTATCATAAACGTGCATGAATATGAACATGAACCTGTATGTGTGCATATGAATATTTGCACATATGAATACAAATATGAACATGATTATTAACATAAATATGAATATAAATGCATGCGTGTACACAAATATGAATGTATATGAATATGAACATGCACACAAATATGAACCCATGTAGACATACCTGAATACATGTATGAATATGAACATACACATGAATATGAATATGTACACATACCTGACTACATGTATGAATATGTTCATGCACATGAATGAATATGAATGAGCACATGTACATGAATATGAATATCAGTGTGCATAAGATATGTACATGTGCATATAATTACATGAATATAAATATGTACATATATTTGTAAATGAATATGAATATGTACATGTGCATGAATATGCACATGAATATATACATGAATAGTATATACTAATATGAATGTGAGCACGTACATAAGTATTGTGATTTTGATATATGAATATAAATGTATGTATGAATATCTTTATGAATATACAAATAAATGTACATGTATATGTAAGCAGGTATATATGAATAAAATCCCAGTGCTTTTTGCTTATATGGGGAATGGATCACCCTGCCCTCTGCTGGAGGAGGTGAGTATTTATCCACACCCCCCACATCAGGAGGACTATTGGTTCCCAAGTGGGAGTAGGTCTCTGGGTCTTTCACCCCATGAGGAGAGTAGATACCCATGAACTCCACCTAGTAAGTTGATTTTATCTTCCACCCGATAAAGGGACTTTCACTGTATGGTCTACCTGATAACACTCCAGAATATTCCAGTTCAAATCTTAATAGTATGAAGTATGGATAGATGGATCTATATGTGTATCTACAGATGAATCTATAGATAGGTCTACAGATGGATCTACACATGAATCTACAGATCAATCTAAAGATGAAATATTCCAGTGCCTTTTGCTCAGTATGGGGTATGGTACGCTGTGCTCAAATGAGAGAATAGAACTCCGTACCATCCCAAAAGTGAGGGGAGTAGTTTCTCAGGAGAAATAGGTACCTGTGTACTACACATATTGAGGGACACAGGTTCCCATACCCTCCATGGGGGTGGGGGGGTGGGCGGGTAGAACCATGTATAATCCACCCAATCTGGGGAGTCATTTCTGTGCAGTCCTAAAGATTTCACATTCCAGATTATTCCAGTTCTACACTCAAAAGTATGAATGGAAAAAGCATTAATATGTATATGAATATATTTATCATATGAATTAATATGAATATGTATATATAAATATGTACATCAACATGAATATGAATGAGAATATGTACCTGAATATTTATGTGAATATACATGAACCTGAATATGAATATGTGCCCCAGTCTGGCTGGGCACAATTCAGGAGCCACTTGTCAAAAGAAACAAACTTTATTTTTAGAACACACACCACACAGCTCTTTAGGAAAAACCTCAGAGCCACTTGTCAAAAGAAACGAACTTTATCTTTAGAACCACACCACACAGCTCATTAGGAAAAACCTCAGAGCCCAACTGCCACCACCAAGCCTCTCAACCTCCCTGACCCCTCCTGCTCTTGAGGCTGATTGGCTGGGTCATGTGGGTGGAGCCAAAAAAGTCCCCCAATGAGCAGCTCCGTGGTCTGAAAGGGCGGGGAAACAGCCCAATGAGCATCACCGCAGAGGAGCCAATCAGTTGGCAGCTAGAAGTTTTCTGGGGCCGCTGTGAGCCAATCATCAGGTGGCAGCTGGAAGTTTGCTGGGGCCCCTTTGACTGTGGCTCTCAACAAATATGTATGCATGTAGATTTGTACATGAATATCAATATAAAAATATGTGAATATGAACACACATGAATATTCATGTAAATATGTACACAAATATGCATATAAAATGAACATAGATACTAATATGTACAAATATAAATACATGCATGTACAGATACATGTATGTTATATAAATATAAATATGTACATGTACAAAATGTGCATATGAATATAAATATGTTCACAAATATGAAAATGTACTTGCACAAATAGACAAATATGAGAGTATATGTACATGTACATGTAAAATATGCATACGAATATGAATGTGTACATGAATAGGAATATATGTACAAATATTAGAATGTACAAGTATATGAATATGAAAGTATACATGTACATGCAAACATGCATACAAATATGAACATGTACAAGTATGTGTTCATATACATGTACATGAATATGGATGCAAATATGTACATGAATGTGACCATGTGTATGAATATGAATATTGCATGAAAAGTGTATGAATAGGAATATGAAGGTACATGTGTACATGTACATAATATGATAATGATAGATACATTTATATGTATATGAATGTTAATATGAATATAACCTCCATTTGATGAGATCCCATTACAGAATGTTCCAGTTCATACTCTAAAAAGATGAAATTGGGGTGGATACTGGGGCAGATACTATACAGATGGATCTAGAGAGATGGATCTATATAGAAAGATGAAACTAGTTAGATGGATGAATCTAGATAGATGGATTGATCTACATAGATGGATTAACATCAATAGATGAATCTAGATATATAAATGAATCTAGATAGATGAATCTAGATAAATGGATGAAGATTTGTAAATGAATCTAGATAGATGAATCTAAATGGATGAATATAGATGGATGAATCTAGATAGATAAATCCAGATAGATAAATTAATCTAGATAGGTGGAAGGATTTAGATAGATGAATCTATATAAATATGAATACAGTATACATGTACAGTCCTTCTGATGATTTCCCATCCAGATTGTTTCCAGTTCTATCCTCAGAGTATGAATGGAGAAGGCATAAAAATTTATATGAAGATAATTATTATTTATTGGAATATTAATATCTATATTTGAATATGTACATTAATGTAAATATGAATGAGTATAGGTACATGAATATGTGAATATATGTGATCCAAATATGAATATTTATGCTTACAGATGTGAATATGTATATTTGTACAAGAATATTAACATGAAAATTATGAATATGAATGTAAAGACATGAATATGTGTGATCTATAAATAAATATGAATATGCATGTGAAATGAATATGAATATATGTATGAATATGTCCATGCACATGTACAGGTATATGAACATAAATATTAAGTGCATATGTGCATGAATATTAATGTGTTCAAATAGAAAAATGTACATGTGCATGTACATAAACATGAAAGTGTACATGCATATGTACAAAAACATGTGTATGAATATCAAAGTGTACATGAATATGAATGTGTACAAATGTGAAAATATACATGTACCATACATGATTAAGAAAGTATACATGTACATGCAAATATATGTATGAATGTGTACATAAATATTTGTGTGTACAAATATGAAAATGGACATGGACATGGAAATGGATATAAAAGTGTACATATACATGCAAATAGAAATATGTATATATAACAAGAATTTTTACATGTACACAAACAGATAAGTATGTGTACATATCAATATGTACATGAATAGTAATATGAATGTACACATGTACATGAATATGAATATTTGTGTTAATGTGTATGTGAATATAACCTCCATTTGATGACAGAATGTGACAATTAATGCCCTAAAGAGATGAAACTGGGATGGATACTGGAGCAAATGCTATATAGAGAAATCGATATAGATAAGGCTGTGTAGATGAATCTATATGAATATGAATATAGTGTACATGAAGAGCCCTTCTGATGAGTTCCAAATCCAGCTGTTTTCAGTTCTACCCTCAAAATATAAATGGAGAAGCCATAAAAATGTATATAAATATATTTATGATTATTTGTATGAATATCTATTCAAATATGTATATTAACATTAATATGAGTGAGTATAAGTACCTGAATATTAATGTGACTATATGACCCAAATATGCATATGTATGCATATGGATGAGGATATGTATTTGTACATGAATATTAATATGAAAATGTATGAATATGAATGTGAACCATATATGAATATGAATGTGTGTATGATCTATACATAAATATGAGCAGGCATATGAAAAGGAACATGAATATAAATATGTGTATGAATATGTCCATACACACATACAGGTATATAAGATGAATATGTGTTTAAATATAAAAATATATATGTGCATGTACAGAACATAAAAATGCAACATACATGTACAAAAAGATGCATACACATATCAATGTATAATGAATATGAATATGTGTACCAAATGTGAAAATGTACATGTACATGAATATGAAAGTATACATGTACATGATAATGTGTACAAATAAATATGAATCTGTACAAGAAAGTATAAATATGAAAGTTTGTTCAAATATGAAAATGACATGTTTCAGTACAAAATGTCCCAGTTAAAACCCCAAAATGATGAAATCAATAAGAATGAGTACGAATATGAAAATGTACATGTACACAAATAGAAATCTAGAGAGGAATATGAACATGAATAATTGCAAGAATATGTACATGGATATGGATATAAATATGAATGAGTATATATGCAGACAAATATGAATATGTATAATATATGGATGTTTATGAATATTAATATGAATACAGTGTACAGGTACATAAATGACTATATACATGTACAAGTATATTAATATGAATGTGGATGTATACATGAATGAGTAGGTACATGTGTATTAAGAGAAATATGAACACAAATATATGTATAAATATAAATATATACATGTACATGTGCCTGTACATAAATATGTACATATACACATACAGGAGTATGAAGGTGTGCAGAAATATGAATATGGAACATGTATAAATATGAATATGTACATGTGCACACATAAATATGTACACATATGCACACATTCAATTTCATGTACATGTATATATTAATACATATTTTCAGGGCTGTGGATATGGCTCAAGTAGCATCGCGCTTGCCTGGCATGCGTGAGGCACTGGGTTCGATCCTCAGCACCACATAAAAATAAAATAAAGATAATGTATCCACCTAAAGCTAAAAAATAAAAAAATACATATTTTCATATTTATGTGCTTAATATGAATATGTACATGTACACATGCATAAGTATGAAATGAATGTGTAAAGATATATGGATATTGGTATGGTATGAACATGTAAATGTACACATACATGACTATGAATATTAAGGTGTAGTGTACATAAATATGAATGCATGTGGACATGTACACAAAATCGAATAAGTGTATGAATATGCATAGGTACATGTACCTTAAAAAGTACATGAATAGGAATATAAACATCCACACATACATATGCATGAATGATTGTGAATGTGTGCATAAATGTTTAATCATATGTATGTGAACATCAATATAAATAAATATACCATCAATCTGATGAGATCCCACTCCAAAATGTTCAAGTTCAAACCCCAAAATGATGAAACTGGGGCAGATACTCTAGAGATGAAATCTCTAGAGATGAAATCTGCATTCTAGCTCAGTCATTGTAGTGGGGAATTTTCCTCCTAGTATGCTTCAATCCCCTAATAGAAAATAATAAAACCATCCAAACACTTATGTTTGGGAGTCATCACCACACTATTTGTAATTATCTGTACATTAACCCAAATAATATTAAGAAAAAATCGTTGCATTCTCCACCTGAAGTCAACTGGAGTTAATAATAGTGACTATTGGTATTAATCAACCTTAGAGACTAGCAGTTCTTCACATTTGCACAAATGTATTCTCTTTTTTTTTAAAAGAGAGAGAGAATTTTTTAATATTTACTTTTTAGTTTTTGGTGGACACAACATCTTTATTTTATTTTTACGTGGTGCTGAGGATCGAACCCAGCGCCCCGCGCATGCCAGGCAAGCGCGCTACCGCTTGAACCACATCCCCAGCCCACAAATGTATTCTTAAAGCTATATTATTTATGTGTTCTGGATCAATTATTCATAACTTAAATGACAAACAAGATATTCAAAAGATAGGAGGACTGTTCAAAATCCTGCCATTTACCTCTTCCTTACTTATTATTGGAAGACTAGCACTTAGGAATGCCTTTTCTAACTGGATTTTACTACAAACACCTAATTATTGAATCTGCATACGGGTCGTATACCAATGCCTGAGCCCTAATTACACTCATTGCTACCTCCCATACAGCCATCTATAGCATATGAATTATCTTTTATGCCTTCCTTGGACAGCCTCGATTCTCTACACTAATTTCTATTAAAAAAAAACAATCCCCAACTAATTAGTTCAATTAAACTCCTTTTAATTGGCAGTGTTTTCAAAGGATTTCTCCTATCTAATAATATCCCTCCCTTTTATAAATACCCAACTCATAACTATACCTTTATATTTTAAAACTACAGCTTTACTAATCACAATTGCCATAGAATTAAATCAATTAACTCTTAATCTTAAAACTAAATACTATTCCAATATTCCAAATTCTCAAACATATTATTTTCCATTTACAATGCGTTGACTATATCCCCACCTAAACCTCACTACAAGTCAAAAATCAGCATCAACCCTATTAGACTTAATCTGATTAGAAACAACAACTCCAAAATCAATTGCAAGCCTCCAAATTATAGCCAACCATAACTTTCAATCACAAAGTTTTAATTAAATTATTTTTCTCATTCCTACTATTATTGTAGCATTAGCAATTGTAATCTAATTACCACAAATAATTTCAGTTACAATAAAGATACTAACAAATAAAGATCAACCTGCAACAACCATCAATCAACTCCCATAATCATATAAAGTAGCCACCCCACGAAATCCTCAAGAATTAACACTAATTCATCACCATCCAACATTACGCAGTCCTCTAAATTTTTAAACTCAATTACAATCTCCACTTCATCATACAGCACTGTTAATAAAACAATCAATAATTCTATCAAAAAGCCTAATAATAACACTCTTCAAGTTACAACATTAGACCCCCAGGTCTTAGGGTATTCTTCTGTTGCTCTAGCAATTATATATCAAATACTACTAATATTCTCTCTAGATAAATTAAAAACACCAGTAAACCTAAAAAAAGACCCACCAAAATATAATACAATTCCACACCCAATCCCCCCACTAATAATCAATCCTAATCCATCATAAATTGATGAAGGTTTTGAAGAAAACCCAACAAAACCTAAAACAAAGAGCATACTTAATAAATATGTAATAAATGTCATAATTTCTACATGGAATTTTTTAAAATATTTTTTTTTAGTTGTAGATGGACACAATACCTTTATTTATTTATTTTTATATGGTGCTAAAGGTCGAACCCAGTGTCTCACATGTGCAAGGCAATTGCTCTATCACTGAGTCACAACTCCAGCCCCTCTATATGGAATTTAACCATAACTAATGACATGAAAAATCATCCTAGCCAGATGGAGAAACACAGGTTAATAATCCCAGCAGTTCGGGAGGCTGAGGCAGTAGGATAGCCAGTTCAAAGTCAGCTTCAGTAAAAACAAGGCACTCAGTGAGACCCTGTCTCTAAATAAAATACAAAATAGGGCTGGGGAAGTGGCTCAGTGGTCAAGTGCCCCTGAGTTCAATCCCTGGTACAAAAAAAAAAAAAAAGAATAGAAAGCTTAACTGAATAGAAAGCATGTACACACAGCCGGTCACCCTCTTCAAGTACTGTTGAGAGCCACAGCCGAAGGGGCCCCAGCAAACTTCCAGCTGCCGGCTGATGATTGGCTCACAGCGGCCCCAGCAACATCTAGCTGATTGGCTCCTCTGCGGTGATGCTCATTGGGCTGTTTCCCTGCCCTTTCAGACCATGTAGCTGCTCATTGGGGGACTTTTTTGGCTCCGCCCACGTGACCCAGCCAATCGGCCTCAAGAGCAGGAGGATTGTGGGAGGTGGGGAGAAGCTTGTGTGGGAGAGAGAGGCTTGTGGAAAGCCGGTGGTGGCAGTTGAGGCTCTGAGGGTTTTTCATGAGAGGCTGTTTTGTTTGGCGTGTGTGGTTCTAAAAATAAAGTTAGTTTCTTTTGACAAGTGGCTCCTGATTGTGCCCAGCCAGACTGCGGCATTTGGTGGCTCGCACGGGGAGCAACTGAGGGTAAGTGAAACTGCTCGCCCCTGAGGGCAGGGCGAGAGGATGGGTAGCCATTTTAAGATTCCTCTTTTATTTTGCTTCACTTTTGTTTTAAGTTGCCTGTCCCTGGAGATGAGTGAGATGGAAGAAAAACCGCTCACATCTGAGGAAAAACTATTTACGTCTGAGGAACAGATAGGGAGAAAGGACGGATGCCCATGTCAGGAGGATAGAAAGGCTATAATGACTTTTTGTTGTTCCCTTTTTATTTCATTCTGTCTCGGTTTTGTTTGGCGTCATCTTGGTGGGTTGTATTATAGTAGAAATACAGGATCAGAAATTAGTAAAAAACAAACTGAAAGAGTGTTAAGTAAATTGTTAGAGGAAGGAGGCATCTCAGTAAAATCAAGAACAGTCAGGGCATACGTTGATACAATACAAAAATGTAGCCCATGGCTTTTTAAGGAGGAGTTGTTAAATATATCACAATGGAACCATCATGGTGAAGATTTAAAAAGAATAGAAAAGAAAAGCCCAGGGACTCTGCCAGTTGGCACATTGCCATTGTGGACGTTCATATCTTGTTTGCTTAGTCCAAAGCCTTCAGTTCAGACAATGGTAGAGGAAGAAGAAGACATAATGATTCAAGTAAAAGAGAAGGTCTCTCAAGTTAGTCAGACAGAGGAAAAGATTCAAGTAAAAGAGAAGGCCTCTCAAGCTAGTCAGACAGAGAAAGAAAGTGTAAAACAGAAAAAGCCATCAGGGGGAAAGTTACAACAGGAGACTGCTACTAACACCTTTCTATCACCAGAGGGTGTAAGTGTCCAACCAACAGCACCACCTCTACAGGAGACTGCTACTAACACCTTTCTATCACCAGAGGACGTAAGTGTCCAACTAACAAGGCCACCTCCATATGCTGGGAGGTCCCCAACCCCCGCAGTTGATAGTTGGGATCCTGAGACAAGATCTCAAATATTAACATGCCCTGTATTTGAGGCATGAGGGCAGCAATTTTACCAAGTTTTAAATTTCAAAACAGTGAAGCAGCTAAAAGAGGCTGTAACAACCTATGGTCCTCAAGCACCCTTCACTGTAAGCATGGTCGAATCCATTAACAACTTGAACATGACGCCAGCAGATTGGGCTAATATGTGTAAAGCTGTGCTAAATGGAGGACAATACCTGTTATGGAAGGTTGCCAATGAGGAATTTTGCAAGGAAACGGCTAGGCGAAATGCAGCAGCTGGTTATCCTCAGAGAAATCTAGATATGTTGTTAGGAAAGGGACCTTATGAGGATCAGCAGCAACAAATTGCATATGATCCTGGTGTATATGCACAAATTGCTGTAGATGCAATGAAGGCATGGAAGACTTTACAAGGACATGGAGGTTTACAAGGTCAATTATCTAAGGTAATACAAGGAGCTAATGAACCTTATGCTGAATTTGTGGATAGGCTTATTCAAACAGCTACCAGAGTTTTTGGGAATACAGAACAAGCAATGCCATTACTAAAACACCTGGCTTATGAGCAAGCGAATCGTTGGTGCAGAGATATCATTAGACCATGGAAACATGAAGATTTAAACACATATATTAAATTATGTAGAGACATTAATGAACAAGAGCAAGTCATGGCAGCTGCAGTAAAACAGGCTTTAGATGCCAGAGACATTAATGAACAAGGGCAAATTGTGGCAGCTGCAGTAAAACAGGCTTTAGATGCCAGGCCAAGAACATGCTACAATTGTGAACAAACAGGACATTTTAAAAGGAATTGCCCCATTGGAGGAGGGTTTAACAAAACTAGGTATCAAAGGAGTAGAATACCAGGTATTTGCCCACGATGCCGTAGAGGGAGACATTGGGCTAATGAATGCCGTTCTCAAACCACCATAGAGGGTACTCCATTATCAAAAAACGAACAAGGACCAGGTGTTTATCCACGATATCGTGGAGAAAGGCATCGGGCTCCATTGCCAAAAAATGGACAGGGGGGCCCAATGCTCCGGGGCCCAAAACCACAAATATACGGAGCACTGGAGGAACCCAGCAACCCCATCAGGGTAGTGCCCAGGACACACTGTCCATCAGATCCCTCATCAGACAAACCAGAGGGAGCGCAGGGTTGGACATCTGCGCCTCCGCCAGAGCAGTACTAACTCCAGAGATGGGAGTTCAAATCATTCCCACAGGGGTGAAAGGACCTCTTCCCAAAGGAACAGTAGGCTTATTATTGGGACGCAGCTCTTCTACTCTAAAAGGACTTATGATAAGTCCTGGGGTAATTGATCCCGATTATGAAGGTGAAATAAAAATTATAGCCAGTTCTCCAAAGGGTATATCAGTAATTTCACCAGGAGATAGAATAGCACAGTTACTAATAATACCCAGCCTACATGATAAATTTTCCAGTCGTACTGTAGAAAGAGGTTCCAAGGGATTAGGCTCCACAGGTGTAGATTGGGCTATGCTTTCTTTAAATTTAGATTCTTGCCCCATGCTAAAACTAAATATTCAAGGACATGAATTTAATGGGCTACTGGATACAAGTGCAGACCTTAGCATCATCTCTCGTCAAGAATGGCCAAAACATTGGCCATTACAACAAGCCACTCAAACGCTTCGAGGCCTAGGAGTGGCAACTAATCCCCATAGAAGTGCAATGGTATTAGATTGGAAGGATCCTGAAGGATGTGAAGGAACTATACAGCCATATGTATTGGATCATCTTCCCGTAAATTTATGGGGACGAGATGTCCTAGATCAGTTAGGTTTGACATTAACAAATAACATCAACCAAAATGCACCCACTATTATGACTAGACAAGGTTTTAGGAAAGGAAAAAGATTAGAAAAACAAGAACAAGGTATAGCAGCACCAATACAAATAGATCAAGGAACAGACAGACATGGGTTGGATTTTCAGAAAGGGCCACTGAGACAATAAAAATTACTTGGAAATCAGAAAGACCAGTATGGGTTCCTCAGTGGCCCCTGACTAAAGAAAAGATACAAGCAGCCCATGACCTGGTCAAACAACAATTAGCGGAAGGACATATACAACCTTCTGTATCTCCCCATAATACTCCCATTTTTGTCATCAAAAAGAAATCTGGTAAATGGAGATTATTGCAAGATTTAAGAGCCATTAATAATGAGATGGTTATTATGGGACCTGCTCAATCAGGGATTCCTCAGTTGTCTGCTTTGCCAAAAACCTGGTATGTTTTAGTTATAGATATTAAAGATTGTTTTTTTTTTTTCAATTCCAATTCATCCTGAGGATAGTCCACGTTTTGCATTTACTATCCCTGCACTGAATCATGAAGGTCCTGATCAGAGATATGAATGGAAAGTACTCCCTCAAGGGATGGCTAACAGCCCAACTATGTGTCAAATTTATGTTAACAAAGTAATCCAGCCACTTAGAAATCAAAATCCTGAACTACAAATATTTCACTATATGGATGATGTATTATTAGCACACAAAGATAAAAACACATTGCTAGAATGTTATGCCACACTTACAAACTTATTAAAAAATTATAATCTAGAGATAGCAATAGATAAAGTACAATTAAATTTTCCAATTAATTATTTAGGAGTTCTATTATCCTCAACCATGGTCCGTCCACCAAAAATTCAAATACGAGTAGATCAACTTAAATCACTTAACCACTTTCAAAAGTTATTAGGAGACATAAATTGGATAAGGCCTTATTTAGGTATACCAACAGGAGAGTTGGGACCTTTATTTGATATCCTAAAAGGTCCATCAGATCCAAATTCACCCCGAATGTTAACGCCTGAAGCAAGAAAGGCATTAAAAATCATTGAAACATATATGGAAAATATGCATTTGGATAGAATTGATATAAGTTTGCCTTTATTATTTATTGTACTACCAAAAATATTCCTACAGGAGTATTTTGGCAAGAAGGTCCATTATTATGGATACATTTATCTTATTCTCCTAACACTACTCTTACTAGGTATCCTGAGGCTGTAGGACAATTAATACTCAAAAGAATAAAAGCAGCAAAGGGAGTGTTTGGAATTTCTCCCAATAAAATTATTACTCCATATACTATGAATCAAATTGATGAGTTAGCTAATGAGTTAAATACTTGGGCAATAATCATGTGCAAATCTAATGTTTCATTTGATAACCACTTACCATCTAATCCTTTATTGTCTTTTTGGTCATTGCATCCTGTAATTTTTCCAAAAATGACAAGAAAAACACCTATCATGAATGCTCCAAATATATTCACTGATGGGTCAAATAATGGTACAGCAGCAGTAGTTACCCTGATCAAACGTTTACATTTTTAGTACCCAATCAGCTCAAAAGGTAGAGCTTAATGCAGTTTTACAAGCTTTTGTGATGTTTAAAGATTCTGTATTTAATTTATTTTCTGATAGTCAGTATGTAGTTAATGCTATAGTATCTCTTGAAGATGCTGGTAGGATTTCCCCTTCTTCTACTGTTTTCTCTTTGCTTTCCACTATACAAAGTCTAATCTGGGACAGAAAAGATCCATTCTTTATAGGACATATCAGGGCACATACAGGATTGCCTGGAGCCCTTAGTTTGGGCAATGATTTAGCAGATAAAACTACACATGACATACATATTTTCTCTACACTAGAAGAAGCTATAAATTTTCATAAAAAGTTCCATGTCAATGCTAATACTTTACAAAAGCATTTTAAAATAACTAAGGAACAAGCTAGACAAATAATAAAACAATGTCAAAATTGTGTGACCTTTTTACCACAAGTTAATCTTGGAGTCAATCCTAGAGGATTGATACCTAACCATATTTGGCAGATGGATGTCACACACTTGCCAGAATTTGGAAAATTAAAATATTTGCATGTTACAGTTGATACTTCTTCTGGATTTTTGATGGGCTCCCTTCATGCCGGAGAAAAAACTAAAGATGTTATAGCTCATTGCTTACAAAATTTTGCCACTGTGGGTGTTCCAAAACAGTTAAAAACAGATAATGCCCCTGGTTATACTTCTACCTCTTTTAAACAATTTTGCTCAACATTTGGCATTACTCATATAACAGGAATCCCATACAATCCACAGGGACAAGGCATAGTTGAAAGAGCTCATCAAACTATTAAAATGTACTTATTAAAGCAAAAAGAAGGAATTGGGAAGGGGTATATATTCCCCAAAGATAAACTTAAAATAACCCTTTTTACTCTAAACTTTTTAAATTTGGATTCATCAGGACTTAGTGCTGCGGAAAGGCATATGTGTCCAAAAAATGTGCATAAGCCCAAGGTACTTTGGAAGGATATTCTAACAGGACAATGGAAAGGTCCTGACCCAGTAATTGTCTGGAGTCGGGGGTCTGTTTGTGTGTTTCCACAGGGAGAACAGCAGCCGATTTGGATTCCAGAGAGATTAACCAAGGTCCTGACCCAGTGATTGTCTGGAGTCGGAGGTCTGTTTATGTGTTTCCACAGGGAGAACAGCAGCCGATTTGGATTCCAGAAAGATTAACTAATGCGATTTCTACAGACCAAAAAGAAGATGATTTGGCTCAAATCCATAACAACTGATATCCAAAACTCCAGTTTGGCTATTCTTACATCTGCAACAGAACCAGGATGCTTTTTTCAATATCTATTTTATTATTGCCCTTTGCCATATCATGAAGTTCTATTTTGTTTTTTGAGCTCATACAGACCTAGGTTAATGTTTTGCTGATCAGTTCTATTTTTTGACTATAGAGTTTTTAAACATCGCAATGGAGATTTCACCTGTAAAAAGTTATAAGGCCTTTACTATAATGTTATGTGTTGTATGTATTATATTATGTGTGCACACTTGTGTTTTGTGTTATATGTTTGAATGTACGTATGTCCATATATCATATATGATGAGCGCTCATGATAAAATGGATCCAAATATTTTTTTTCACGTGATTTATATGGTTTAATTTAAATTGCGTAAACAACTGTTGAGGATTGTTTTAATATGTAAACAAAAAAGAAGGTTAACAGATCTGTTTGTTTACTTTCACCTTTCCTTTTCATTATATTTAATAATTCTCTTAAAGATAATGTAAATTGTTAAGAAAATTGTTTTCTTTTAGTGCCTTCTGTAATGTTACATAATTTTTTCTTTAGCCATTATTGCCAGAATTCCTATCTTCATCCCAGTGCCTGTGAAGACAATGTAAATTGTTAAGAAAATTGTTTTCTTTTAGTGCCTTCTGTAATGTTACATAATTTTTTCTTTAGCCATTATTGCCAGAATTCCTATCTTCATCCCAGTGCCGGTGAAGACAATGTAAATTCTTAAGAAAATTGTTTTCTTTTAGTGCCTTCTGTAATGTTACATAATTTTTTCTTTAGCCATTATTGCCAGAATTCCTATCTTCATCCCAGTGCTGGTGAAGTCAAAGATAAAACCAATCTACAGCTTCTACAATAGCCATCACTGAACTGCTTGCAGAACTTGCCTGGACACATTGTGAGCTCACCTGTATGCATTGTGAACTATCTGTTGGTGCAGCGACTTGTGGTAGTGTTGGGGTATTTTTGCTGATGATGTCATTGGTGGTACAATTTTTTCAAAAGGAGCCGTCAATTGGCTTGGTGTATCTTCCTCCCTTCTGCTTGTCATGATCATCCAGCTAAAATTTGGGGGCCAACAGAGGTGAGGCAAAGAACCTCACCCCCCCACTGGTACAAAGACCTCTCCACAGGTGTGGCTGTATACTGGACTGGTAGTCAGTGACGGGTAAGATCCAATTGCAATGGTACCAACCTAAGGACCATATGTACTATTGGACAACCTAAGGCAGGCACGGTCCCTAAGCCACATGCTTGTTGTTTAAACAGAGAGGGGGAGATGTTGAGAGCCACAGCCGAAGGGGCCCCAGCAAACTTCCAGCTGCCAGCAAACTTCCAGCTGCCGGCTGATGATTGGCTCACAGCGGCCCCAGCAACATCTAGCTGATTGGCTCCTCTGCGGTGATGCTCATTGGGCTGTTTCCCTGCCCTTTCAGACCATGGAGCTGCTCATTGGGGGACTTTTTTGGCTCCGCCCACGTGACCCAGCCAATCGGCCTCAAGAGCAGGAGGATTGTGGGAGGTGGGGAGAAGCTTGTGTGGGAGAG
This sequence comes from Marmota monax, assembly GCF_021218885.2. NCBI lineage: Eukaryota > Metazoa > Chordata > Mammalia > Rodentia > Sciuridae > Marmota > Marmota monax. The sequence goes on along the minus strand of NW_026693008.1, from coordinate 14,005,092 downwards.
AGAGGCTTGTGGAAAGCCGGTGGTGGCAGTTGAGGCTCTGAGGGTTTTTCCTGAGAGGCTGTTTTGTTTGGCGTGTGTGGTTCTAAAAATAAAGTTAGTTTCTTTTGACAAGTGGCTCCTGATTGTGCCCAGCCAGACTGCGGCAAGTACTATGAATTATAAACTAAAAATTTTGTTTCACCAATGATATAAGTAGAGATAAATCATAATAAGGTAAACATACTAGAAAGTATGTTTGGAATAATCAAAATGTAGCTTAACGATTCAAAGCATCCAGCTTACACCCAGAAGATTTCACACAACTCTAAACATTTTGAACTAATGCTAGCCCACAAGCCTCAAAACTCTAATATCACAATTTTATTAAATAAAACATTTACCTTTATAAAAGTATAAAATATAGAAATTATCAACTGGAGCTATAGAGATAGTACCATAAGGGAAAGATTACAGAATAATTAAAAGTACAAAAAAGCAAAGACTAAAATTTTTACCTTTTGCATAATGATTTAATCAGAATGAACTTCACAAAAAGAATTTAATCCAAGAACCCAAAACCAGACAAGCTACTTACCAGCAGCTAAAAGAGCTAATATGTCTATGTAGCAAAATAGAGGAACAATTTATAAGCAGAAGTGAAAAGCCAATACAGCCCAGTGATAACTGGTTGTCTAGGTTAGAATCTTAGTTTGATTTCAAATTTACCTAAAGAACCAACAATCTTAATGTAAGTTTAAATGTTATTCGAAAGAGGGACAGCTCTTTAGAAAAAAGGAAATAAGAGTAAATCTTAAATTTCCACAGTTGGCCTAAAAGCAGCCACCAATTAAAAAAGCATTCAAGCTTAAATAAACTCTGACTAAATTTACTATTAGTATTTTAATTGACCTACTAATTCTAAACTGGACTAATCTATAAACTTATAGTGTAAGGGACCGGCGAACGACGGAGGAAGAGACTGCCTCATGCAACAGCAACAGGGGTTTATTGAAGATCCAGTGCGCTGGGGCTCCGTGCTCACTCAAGAAGGGAGAGCGGCCAAGAGCCCCGAGAACAACTTGAGCAGGGTTTATATACATTTTTTTAGAGAGGGCAGGGACTTTACATACATCATAGTCCCCTTTAACAAATCATCATACACTGCGGGAAAATCAAACAACTCTCAAACATGATTAGTACATTCATTGGCGGGAACAGGTCGGGCAGGGGTGATAGGTCAGTCCTAAGGTGGGGTATACATTTAAATCGATTGGTTTAGGCCCCGGGGTGCGTACCTGAGCTACACAGGGGTTATTAAGCAACTAGGTAGTCAAGGGGGGGATTTCGACACACATCTAATGGGCAGTTCCAGGAATTATCTTAACTGCCACAGGAATTTCAGACCTTGAGTGCAGCTTAGAAACTTTACAATACCTGGTCCTTTACATTTTACATTCAGTTTCTTTTATCCTTTCAATAGAAGCAATAATTTTTTTTTTTTTGAGAGAGAGAGGTGAAACAGAGAGAGAGAGAGAGAGAGAGAGAGTGAGCAGAGAGAATTTTTTAATTTTTTTTTTTTTTTTTTTAGTTTTTGGTGGACACAACATCTTTGTTTGTATGTGGTGCTGAGGATCGAACCCGGGCCGCACGCATGCCAGGCGAGTGCATTACCGCTTGAGCCACATCCCCAGCCCCAGCAATAATGTTAATATAAGTAACAATAAATAATTTCTCCCTTGCTGCAGTCTGGCTGGGCACAAAATAACCGAGCTGCCACAAGGCACTTGTAGGTTCAAACAGGAACTCCTTTATTGCCTGAACTCCTGCGAAGGCCACCCACGCGGCCCCTCCAGGAACACCACACACCAACCGGAACTCCCTCCACCGGAACTTCACCAACCAACACGAACTCTCCAGGAATCCCTGAGAGAGCTCAACCGGAACTCAATGGGAACTCCATGAGAACTCAAAAGTAGTGGCGCCCTAAGCAGCAGGAGCCGCCCTATTGCCCTATTCCGGACAGCAGGGGTCTAATATACAACTGAATACACAGCCTGTTTCAATCCAGCATTATCCAGTCACAGCAATTATACCCAGCTTAACTTAATTATCATCATCTTAATGGCTCGCTGGCGTCACCTCTCAACCATTCCTTCTGGCAAAATGCCAGGGGCCATTCCGACTCAGCTGTGGCTCTCAACATTCCCTGTAAAAGTTTATATCAGAATAATTTATTGATAGTTAATGACCTTATAATATAATATGAATAATTCAACCATTAATAATTATATTGTTAACCCAACACTGTGATGCATACAGATTTAAAAATGCAAAAGGAAGGGGCTGAGGCTGTGGCTCAGTGGCAAAGTGCTTACCTCTCATATGTGAGGCCCTGGGTTCAATTCTCAGCACCACATAAAAATAAAGAAAGAAAATAAAGATATCGTGTCCATGTATAACTAAAAAAATATTTTTAAAAAAATGCAAAAGGAACTTGGCAAACATCAACCTGTTTACCTCACCTGTTTACCAAAAATATCACTTCTAGCATCAACAGTATTAGAAGCACTGCCTTCCAGTGACACATGTTCCAAGGCCACAGTATACTGACTATGCAAAGGTAGCAAAATCCTTTGTTCTTTAAATAAGGACTTGTATGAATGGCTTGACAGGGTTTGACTGTCTCTTACTTTTAATCAGTGAAACTGACTTCCATAAGAAGAGACAGGAATAAGTTAATAAGACAAGAAGACCCTACAGAGCTTAAATTTATTAGCCTAAGCATTTTAAATCAATTTCTATAAGAAATAAAATTTCACCAATAAGCTTGCAGTGACCATGGAGTATAAATTAACCTACAAATGATTATAATCCAGACAAAGCTTGTCCAAATTTAAATTCATCAATTGATCCAAATAATTGACCAATGCCACAAATTACATTAGGGATAACAGTGCAATCTATTCAAGAGTTCATAATCATAATAGGGTTTACAACTTCAATGTTGGATCAGGGCATCCAAATGGAATAACCACTATTGATGATTCGTTTACTCAATAATTAAAGTTCTACATGATTTGAGTTAAGACTGGAGAAATCTAGGTCACTTTCAAGATGTTTCTCCCAGTATAAAAGTGCCTTAAAATAACAGATTGAAATAATCTAAATCTAGTATACTATTATATACCCTTCCCTAGAACAGAGTTTGTTAACATGGCAGAGACCCATAATTGTGTAAGTTTAAGACTACAACCAGAGGTTAAATTCCTTATCTTCTTGTTTTTTTTTTAATTTTTAGTTTTGATGAACATAATACCTTTATTTTGTTTATTTACTTTTTTTTTAATGTGGTGCTAGGGAGTGAACTCAGTGCCTCGTGCATGCTAAGCAAACACTCTACCACTGAGCCACAACCCCAGCCCTCAATCCCTTTTCTTAACATAACATGTTTCTAGTAAATTCACTTCTCTTAATTATCCCAATTTTACTAGCTATAGCATTCTTGACTTTAATTGAGTAAAAAATATTAAGTTATATACAACTCTAAAAAGGCCCAGATGTTGTCAGAACCTATGGTTTACTTCAATCATTTGCTGATGCAATAAAATTATTTATTAAAGAACCACTTAAGCCCTTAACATTCTACATCATACTATTAATTATTGTCCCCTCCCTAGCCCTTACCCTGGCATTTATGATGTGAATTCCCCTACCCATGCCATTCCCCCTTATTATTATAACCATAGGAATATTCTTTTTTTATTTTTTAGTTTTTTCAGTGGATACAACATCTTTATTTTATTTTTATGTGGTGCTGAGGGTCGAACCCAGCGCCCCGCGCATGCCAGGCAAGCGCGCTACCACTTGAGCCACATCCCCAGCCCAGGAATATTCTTTATTCTTGCAACATCAAGTTTAGCTATTTATGCAATCTTATGATCAGGATGAGCATTTAACTCTAAAAATGCCTTAATCGGAGCACTATGAGTTGTAGCACAATCTCTTACAAGGTAACTCTAGCCATTATTCTAGTATCTGTTCTACTAATAAATGGGTCACTTATCAACCCTTATCTCAACCCAACAATATATATGACTACTATTAAGCATCATGACCCCTAGCAATAATATGATTTATCTCAACATTAGCAGAAACAAATAGAGCACCCTTTGAGAGATTCAGAACTGGTATCAGTATTCACCACAAAATATGCCGCAGGACCCTCTGTCCTTTCTTCATAGCTGAATATACTAATATTATCATAATAAATGCTTTAACCACAATCCTTTTCATAGGAGCCTTTTTCAACTCATGAATCTTTGAAACTTTTACATTTAGTTTTGTTATAAAAACCTTACTCCTGACTTCAATATTTTTATGAATTCAAGTATCATATCCATGATTCTGATATGATTAACTCATATTCTTATTATAAAAAACTTTTACCCCTAACACTAGTCTTATGCAAATAACATATGTCCCTACCTATTATTATACCATGTGTTCCCCCTCAAACTTAAAGAAATATGTCTGATAAAAGAGTTACTTTGATAGAGTAAATAACAGAAGTTTGAGCCTTCCTATTTCTAGAACCATATATGACCTAACATAAGAACCCAAAATTCTTCGTGCTACCCTATACACCATGTCCTACTAGTAAGGTCAGCTAAATAAGCTATCAAGCCCATATCCTAAAAATGTTGGTTTATATCCTTCCCATATTAATTAATCCCTTAACTTCATCTACCATTTATTTTACTTTATTCTCAGGAACACTCATTCAACTATTTAGTTCCCACTGACTACTCATCTGAGTAGGACTGGAAATAAGCATATTAGCTATTATTCCTATTCTAATTAATAAAGCAAAATTTGCAGCCCACAGATGAACATCAAAATACTTTCTAATTCAAGTCACTGCAACAATAATCTTAATAGCCATAATTATTCTTTTCATAAATACAGGACAGTGAACTTTAATATTTCCAACCAAATTTCATACCTAATATTTGTCACAGTCTTATCAATAAAAATAGGATTAGTCCCATTTCATCTATGAGTGCCTGAAGTTACTCAATGAATTCACTAATATCACGTCTAGTCCTATTAACATGACAAAAAATTGCTCCAGTCTCAATCATATTTCAAACTGCGCCATCAATTAACTTTTCCCTAATAATAGCAATAGCAGTCTTATCTATTATATTAGGGGGCTGAGGAGGACTAAACCAAAATTTAGTATATTCATCAATCGCCCATATAGGTTGAATAATATGTTATTATAGTTAATCCCACATTAACTATATTTATCTATATTATTCTTACAATCAATATATTTATGTTATTCAATTATAACAAAAAAACTACCACCCTGTCATTATCTAGTATATAAAATAAGTTCCCTCTACTAATTTTGATAATTCTCATTGTACTCTTATCCCTAGGAGACCTTCCTCCACTAACCAGAGTCACCCCACAATACATATTGAATAGTTAATATCAAACAATGATATTATTATCCATACATCTATACAATTACAGCATTACTAAACATAATTCATTTACTCAACATCACTAACTCTATTCCCAGCTCTAGAGATGAAATCTCTATAGAGATAAAATCAATAAGAATGAATAAGTATGAATATGAAAATGTACAAGAAGGAATATGAATCTGAAGAAGAATATGAACATAAATAATTGCACACATATGTACAGGTATATGTATATGAATATATGCATGTGTATATATGAATAGGCATATTAATATGAATGTTTATGAATAGCAATATGAATTTAATGTACAGGTACATAAATATGACTATGTACATATGAATGTGTATGCATACATGAATACATATGTACATGTGCACATACATATATCTGTACATGTATACATACAGGTATATGAATGTATGTAGGAATATGAATATATGTATAAATATAAATATTATGGATGTGCACATATTCATGCACACATTCAATTTCATGTACACACAAAATTCATATGCATATTCATATTTATGTTCATGAATATGAGCATGTACAAATGTGTGAATATGAAATTGTGTATGAATATGTAAACATATATGGATATGGATATGGTATGAATATGTACATTTACACATACATTAATATGAAGGTATACATGTACATAAATCTGAATATGTGAATGGACATGTTCCTGTACAAGCAATTGAATATGTGCCTAAATAAGAAAATGTACATGTACATGAATATGAAAATGTACATGTCTGCATGCATAAATATGAATATGTGCATGGACATGAATGTGTACATGTACACATAAAAATTATGAATTGCTCACAAATATGTATCTGTACATGAAAATGTCTGAGAACAGGGTCCTACTCCCCCAACCAGGACCTACTCCTATTATGGGGCAGAGAGCAGGGATATCAACTCCCCTCATCTAGCAGAAGGCATGGTGATCCATTCCTCATAATGAGTGGAAGGCACAGGGGTATAATTCTTCATATGTATATATTCATATGTATACTCATATATATTATATATAGTTATTCATATTCATATATACTCATATATATTCATATACATAGTCATATATAGATGTCTTCTCCTATTTTGTACTTTGAGGGTTTAACTGGAGTAGGAGGACATCAGATCAAGTGTACAGAGATTACTCTCCTCATTGGGTGGAATATGCATCATTCTACTCCACTCACTAGTGGAGAACATGGATATCTAAACTCCTCATTGGGTGAAGGACACAGGAGTGACTTTCCAGACTGGGACCTACTCCCTTCATGGGGAGGAGGGCATGGATCTCCTCTCCTCAAGTAGTGGAGGGCACACTGACCCATTCTCCATACTGAACAGACAGCACTGGAATCTACTTCCCTGAAGGGGTGGGCACAGGAACACATGCCCTTCATACACACACACACATGCACCCACATGCGCACACATGCGTGCACACACACACATATATACATATTCCTATATATTCATATCAACACATATATTCATGTTCATATTCATATATGTAAATATCAATATATATTAATATTCACATATTATTTATGTATTCATTTTTGTGTTCATATATATTCATACTCACATTCATATATGTATTCATGTATACTCACATTCATGTATAGATTCATGCTAACTTATGCTAATTAAGTCATGATGCTTTCTTTTTTTTTAAATAATGACGTTTTCACTCTTTTTTTTTTAAAGAGAGAGAGAGAGAGAGAGAGAGAGAGAATTTTTTTTTAATGTTTATTTTTTTTTTAGTTTTCAGTGGACACAACATCTTTGTTTGTACGTGGTGTTGAGGATCGAACCGGGGCCGCACGCATGCCAGGCGCGCGCTACCGCTTGAGCCACATCCCCAGCCCAGTCATGATGCTTTCTGATGCTCCTAATTCATCTCATGGATAACACATCCTCATTTTTTCCCCATGTCCTCTCTTCTCTGAGCTGCTAAGGTCATGCACAACTAGGGTTATGTATTCATAACAATGGGCCACAGATAGTGGTCCTGGTGCTTAGATTGAGGTTCTGGGGATAAAGAGTTCTAGAGTCCCAACAGGGTCAGGAGCAGGAACAATCAAGATTAGTCATGTATCTAGGTGCTGTGACGCACGCCTGTAATCCCAGTGGCTTGGGGGGCTGAGGCAGGAGGATCTCAAGTTCAAAGCCAGCCTTAGCAAAAAAGAGCAAGGCGCTAAGCAACTTAGTAAGACACTGTCTCTAAATAAAATACAAAATAGGGCTGGGCATGTGGCTCAATGGTCGAGTGCCCCCAAGCTCAATCCCCAGTACCAAAAATAAAATAAAAATTAGTCATGTATTGCCAGAGACCCTAAAGTATCTGGGAACAATCCAAAGAGTCAAAAGTAGGATGGACATTGGGACAGAGTAGAGCAAGATGAGGCAGGCTGAGCTAGAAGGAGAAGATAGTCGTGGAGAATAGATTGGCATGCAAAAATACTTCTGTAAGGATGTCTGCCCTCCAACTATCTGCTCAACTATCTCTCAGACTTGGTGCCACCTTTGTTAGTGGCCTTGTGATTAAGGATTATTGTTTCAAAATATCTTCTGTAATCCAATCCCCTCATTTTACCTTGAAAAACTTCCCCTTGCCTCAGCCTCTTTGAGCATGCCCATGTTTACTATGGCACACATATTCTCAGAGCAGTGTTCTGCCATTTCTAAATAAATGAGATTACTTTTTGGAGAATCTCTCTCCAATTGAGATTTAGGTTGACAAGTATGAACTAAGTAGGGGAGTTCCAGAATATAGAGAGAAATCCCCATCTTCTGGGAATCTCGGGAGTGAGACATACATTGTTCTCATTTGGAATGGTAGCCTGGCAGCCCTTGTTACCTGCAGAAGAGAAATGGGTAGGAACCTAACCAGGTGATCAAACATCCTGGCTCTGCCTCTTACTGTGAGAACTGATGCAGGTAATTTACCCTCTCTGAGGCTCATCTGTAAAATGAAGAAGATAGTAGTATTCAGGGTGGTTGAGACTTAAAGCATCCAATCCACGTAAAGAGGATGTTGCATGTGAATCCTAATATAGCTAAGCACCTGCAGCCACTATTATTGCTTTATAATTGTTGTGATCCAACAGAAGCACCTCACACTGTACTGTTCCAAAGAGAAAATATCTCCCAAGTCATGGAATGCAGAGTATCAGTAACTTCAGCTAATATTATTAGCAGATTTCAAGTCATAATCTGCTTCCTGCATATCAGGGTCACCCTGCTACAAAAGACACTCAAGAAATTCTGTGTCAGGTGTGGTGGCACATGCCTATAATCCCAGCTGCTTAGAAGGCTGAGACAGGAGGATAGCAAATTGGAGGCCTGCCTCTGCAAGTTAGTGAGGCTTTGTCTCTATTTTTTTTTTTAATAAATGAAAAGGAATGGGAATGTAGTTTAGTGGCAGAGCACCCCTGGGTTCGATACCCAGCCCTAAAAAAAAAAAAACAAATAGAAATTTCATGAGAAGACACATCTCCTAGGCAGTTTCTTGCCCCAAATGTATCCTCTGAATCCAATCATGAGGAACCTCAGACAAACTTGGATTGAGGGAGATACAGCTAAATAAATAGCTTGTAAAAATCAAAAATATCAAAGTCATGAAATACCAAAGAGATGACTAAGGAATGGTTCAGATCAAAGTAGAGCCAGAGAAAAGAGGTTAAGTCAATGTTTATCCTGGATTGAGTCCTAGACCAGAAAAAAAAAAATTATTGTAAAGAACATTATTAAAACCATTGGTAAAACTGGAATAAGACTAGTGGATTAGTTAATAATACCATATCATTGTTAAACCCTATGGTTTGGATCATTGTTCTGTGGTTATATACAAAAAAGTACTTGTTCTTGAGAAATACATCCTGAAGTAAAGGTAAAGAGTTACAATGTCTCTAACTTACTGCTGAGGGGCAAAAGTAATACCTGTACACATAGCAAACTAATGATTTTTTTTTGTAGTGATGGGGATCAAACTCAGTGCCTTGCACATACTAGGTAAGTAGCCTACCACCAAGTTATATGCCCACCCTATAGCAAGCTAATGAAAAAGCAAATGTGACAAATGTTCCTTGGAATCTAGGTAGGGGGTATATAAGAGTCCTTTGTACTATTTTTGTGATTTTATGCACATTGTAGGTTATTTCAAAATGAAAAGTAAAAAGTAAAGCGAAGCTAAGAAACTATTAAGCTCTTAGGAGAATAAGGAACTCGCCTGCACTGGGCCCACCAAACAGGTGGATCCCCCGATTAGCAGCCTTGTTGCCTCACTGCACCCTTCTGTGGTCAGCCTGGAAAGGCCGGCTTGATAGTAACAGGCTGCTTTAGGATCGCCACAAAAGTGGTGACATGTCCTGCGAATGTTTACACAGAAGGCAATGAGAAAGGTGCAGCCAGTGAAAAGGGACGAGGTGGGGGTAGGGGTGCTACACTGTCATCGTTAGACCTGCCCCCGCCTTTTAACCTAGCAGTCTCAGGGTCAGAAGTGTTGCAATGCTGAGATGCTGCCTTTAGGGGATGATAAAGGCGAGCCCTGCGCCATGGAGAGGAGCAGTGCTCCCATTGGCCATAAGAGGGCGCGGTCTCCCCATCTCCTACTCTAGCAGCAGCAAGCTTGGACTCTGGCTGCTTTTCACAGATCTGCAAAATCCCAGAAGCAGGATCAGGGCAAGGTGAATGAGACTCTGTCAAGTGTAAGGGCAGGGTCAAATGGTGTCTTTATTTAAGATATATATACCCTATTCATCGTGGATTTTTTTCTGCATTGATTTTTATTTCTACAAAATATTACATGAGATTATTGACCTTGATTACTGAGTTGTCACTCCCTTAGGTTTTGTTTCTGTACTGACAGATCTATCCATCTGTTCATTGCAACACCACCAGCTCTGGGCCTGCACTTGGTCAGATGAGGTCTGAAGTTACATGGGCCCTTTTGCACCTGTAAAGAAAAGCCTTGCAAAAGGAGTTAGTCCTAAGAACCCAAATGCCTGCCTCTGATATCACTTCATAGCCATCCAGGATGATTTCCAAGTCTTCATCTACAAAATGGAAATAGCACAATTTATTCTGAAGACAGAATATCAACCTGACTGAGTACCACAAAAGGCCAGACACTGTGCTGAATCTGCCCTTTAATTATCAACTGGCTAAATCTTCACAAGTTCTACCATTTTAAAGGCGAGGAAATGGCCCCAGAGAAGTTTAGTTGTTTTTCCAAGGTCAAACAGCCAGTAAATAGAACCGCACATGCTTTAACCTCCACACCAACATTCTCAACATAGAATGATTCCTGCCCTCCTGGGACAGCATTTATCCACATCTGATGACAGTTTTTGGTAGTCTCAAATGAGGGATATACTGGAAACTAGTGGGTAGTTACCAGGAATCCCATTATACATCCTATACTAAGGTCAGCCTCTACAACAAAGAATTATCTAGCCCTGCATTTGTCAGTTTTCCATCACTATAACAAACACCTGAGACAATCAACCTATAAAGAGAAAAGGTTTATTTTGGTTCACAATCTGGGGGTCGGGGTTAGCCCCTGGTCAGTTAGCTGTATTGCCTTTGAGCCTGTGATGAAACAGCATATCATGGTAGGAGTATGTAGTGGAACAAAGCTGCTCATCTCCTCACTGAGGTGCAAAGAAGAAAGAGGAAGTGATGGATCCTACAGTTCCTTTTGAGGGCACAGCCCCAGTGACTACACCCTCCCATCAAACCCCACCTCCTAAAGTTTCTACCACCTACTAATAGCTGCAAGCTAAGGATTAAAAGCTTTAAGGACCTTTGAGGACATTCCAGATTCAAGCTGTAGCAGGACCCAAGATGTCAGTAGGGCCGAAGAAGAGAAGTCTGCTCTATGCTCTACTCCTGAATCAGGGAGTTAGGGCCAGAATTGGCACTGAGAGCTCCATAAAAGGAGGCACTATTGTGGCTGTTGTCACTGTTGCCTTTTGTGGTGTGTGTGGCAGGTTCCCTCTCCTTACTCAGGGAAGCTGAGTTCCTCTGGCTCAGCACCTATGTGGTGGTGGAGAACTTGGGCTCATTTTTTTTATCCAGTATGGGGATTGAACCCAGGGGTGTTCCACCACTGAGCTATACCCCAAGTCTTTTTATTTTATTTTTTCTAGAAATAATCTCACTAAATTGCCCAGGCTGTCCTTGAACTTATAATTCTCCTTGCCTCAGTCTCCCTAGTAGCTGAGATTACAGGCATGTACCACCATGCCTAGTATCACCAGCTGGCCAGACTGGCAATATCAGCTGGGTTCAAAGGAGCTGGCTGTATCAACAACTAAAAAAATGGCGAAGAAACCACACATCACATGAACATAAGTTTCTAAGGCATGATGGCTCAGTGACCCAAAGGTCAGTTCCAATGCTGGCAGGAGCAAGAGAGCAAGCACATCCTAAACCTTCTGTTTATTGAGGAAGAGACATTGGAGAAAGTTCCACCCAAATAAGGCAAAGGATTGGGTTTCAAAGGGTGGAGTCTTGTTTAGTGATGTCTTGTGGTCAGCAGATTGACTGACATCCTGGCAAGTCATGCCCATCTCAGGTGCTGTGTGGGATCACAGGCAGAGCGAGAGGAAAGGCACACATACATCGAACAGCCCAATTAGACAGTGACGTCAGGCCAGTACCCTCATACACTCAAATGTGCATAGCTCACACACACAGCCCATGATGGCTTGCAGACAACCTGGCAAGAATCTGGGTTCTGAAGTCAGAGCATTATATCTTGCGTTCAACAATGATTTAGTGAGCATCTGCTACATTCCCAACCTGTTCTGGTCAGCACAGACACATGGAGGTTTCTCTACTACCACCACCCCCCAGAGCTACCTAGCAGGGAGATAAGACATTAGGCAAGGAAACATATACATACACACACACACACACACACACACACACAATGATACATTATGATACATGTCAGGCAGCAGAAGACCTGGGTGCCATAAAATAGAATAAGAGGAGGGAAGACCCTGATGAGCTAAGGGGGCCAGGAAGGCTACTGAGGGAACAACTTAAAGCCAACAAGTGAAAACAGAAGACACGTACAGCACTGCAGGTAGGAGACAGCTAAGCAAAGGCCCTGATGTGGGAACTGAAAGCTGGGCAGTGTGACGGGAGGCACTGGGAGAGGAAGTGGGGAGGGAGTAGAGCACATGGCCTTGACAATGTGGGTAGGTAGAGGCCCCATCAAGGAGCTCAGTCTTTCTATAATAAGAGCCTCTGAAGAATTTTAACTGGAGCAGAGACACATTCAGGCCTGCCCTTCATAGAATGTCCCTCTTGAGGTCCAGGCATAGCCCCATATAAAAGATGCTGTGTGAGGCTGAAATCCAGAGCCTGTTTCATGAACTGAAAACCATCCTACAAAAGTGAAGTTGTCCCAATTACACAACCTTAAATAATGCACCTTCCTCACCCCAATGCCACAAGCTGGTTGTGAAACGTGACCACGGAGCAATCTGCATGCATTATGAGATTATTGCCGGGGCTCATTCATCATTAGACAGAGGGCAGCACCCGTCACTGGAAACACCTGTTTGGATCACATGGCCCATCCCTGCTAGTAGCGAGGACTTTCCTGCCGGCCCCTTGTTTCTTTGCTGGTTTTGAATGATTCAGCCTGTGACACTTTTGCTCCTCCTGGACTCTGTATCTTCCTCAGATTCCAAGGTACCCATCCACCAGGGCCTGGGCAAATGGCTGTGGCTGCTGGTGATGTTTGGGGTCATGTGTCTTAACTCTCAGCCCTCATTGCTGCCCATTCACCTAACATGCATAAGACTTACCAACAAGAACAAGATCTTGAGGCTTTGAGGTCATCTGATTAACCCTGAAGAATCAAACATATTTCCCAAGGTGGATGTTGCTCAAAATATTCAAAGCAATCTTGAAGAAAAAAGTACAATAGGACTGGTGATGTGACTCAGGGGTAGAGCACTCGCTAGCATGTGTGAGGTCCTGGATTAACCTCCACTAGCCCCGTGGGGGGGAAAAGGGAAGTAGAAGGACAATAAATTTGGAACATCCTGTTTCAACTCATTTAAGCAACTTTTTTTAAAATTACAGGTCATCTCAGAACATTTGATGCACTAATAGGCATTGTAAGTCTCTTGAAAGGAGCGATACATATTTATCCTTTATTCCATGAGCATCCTGCACACTAGTGTTTGAAAGTACATGCAGCAGGAAATGTCATGCACAGCCACTAAATGACAGAAGTAAGGAGAGCCTAGAATGGTCTGTGAGGGTCAGGCCAGTGTCTAACTTTCCTCCCAGGTTCTCAGCTGTCAGGGAACCCTGAGTCCCAGCACTAGGACCCAACTTCAGAGCAGGAGGAAGGGCTCCTCTCTCCCTGGGTCCCCAGGACTACCCTGTTCAAAACTTTCTCTCAGTCTTTCTATAAAAAGAGCCTCTGAAGAATTTTAACTGGAGCAGAGACACATTTAGGCCTCCACCTTCTCAGTAACTCCTGAGAGCAGGAACTTCCTTTGACTCTGTGGCACCCGGAGACAGAAATGTGTTTTTGCATGGGCATAGTTAGTATGAAAAGCATTTAGCACTTGCTTCTTTCTCTTCAATGACTAAAGTACATGTGTTTGTAAAAAAAAAAAAAAGGAAAGAAAGAAAAGAAAAAAAAAAAGTCAAACAATATACAAGCTCATATAGTCAAAAGTGGAAGTCCCCCTTTCAGCTCCTTCCCACAGCCTCTCACTCCACAGTGTAGATGGTTCTGAGAAACCTAGCTTGGGATGGGAGAAGGCCGGTGTGAGTTAGAGGGACTGAATTCAAATCCCAGTTCTGTCTTGCAGAAGCTTTATATCCTTGGGACTGGATGAGTATAGGGTGACTTGAAACAGAAAGCTCTGGACACAGCACCTGCACTGAGTTGGATTCAGTTAAATTTGACTCAGGATTTTCTCTAGAATCCAGGTACTTTTTTAAAGTTTAATTTTATGCAGTTAGTGTGCCAAGTATAAAATTGTGTCCACCTCTTCAGGCTGTTTATATCAATTTTTTAAGTCCTCAAGGGCATCTTCTATATGCAGAAATCACTAAATGTTGACTTAATTTTTCAAATTAATATTCAAATTATTAGTTAAGAATTCAAAAACTAATTAGTTGACTCTCTTTATCCTACAGGTTAGCTAATTAATTATTCACTTATTTAGTATAGTACTGGGAATGGATGTAAAACCTCAATTGACTAAGCACCCCAGCCCAGGTTAGCTTGTTTTTTGATGCTAGGAACTACTTCTACAATGACTGTTAAAGATTTGGGCAGGAAGAGAGAAAGTGTTGAACAGCAAAAGAAATGAAAAATCCAATCAGGTTGTCTTTGTGGAAAATTCTGTAAGAATAAACTCCAAGCTAGCCTTGGGATTTCCAGACCACTCCCCTGAAGCAAGTGACTAGGGCTGTAGCCATAAACACAGGGCAAAGTGCACTTGCATTGCAAACATAGAACATTCAGCATTCCAGGCACTCACACCCAGGAATTCTAAAAGATATCCCAAGTAAAGTGCGTGGAAGGTGATTATGATTTACTGAGCCCATGGTGAGATGAAATGGAGCTGCAACCTCAGCTTCTGTCAGTACTCTTAAGAAATGCCACACTTGTAGGTTTAGCTTACAAAAGTTCTTATTCTTTTTTATAAGTCCAACTAAAACTCTGAAATAAAACAGAAATCGTCCAATTAAATTTAAGTTATCTAGCTGCGCATGGTGGCACACTCCTGTAATCCCAGAGGCTCTAGAGGTTAAGGCAAGAGGATTGTAAGTTCAAAGCCAGCCTCAGCAAGGCAAGGCACTGAGTATCTCAGTGAGACCCTGCCTCTAAACAAAATAAAAATATAGGGCCAGGGATGTGGATCAGTGATCCAGTGCCCCTGAGTTCAATACCCAGTGCAAAAACAAACAAACAAAAATTAAATTATCTAAAATTCTAATCTATATACCATTTTGTGTTTTTATTTGCTAAATCTGGAAACCCTAAACCCCATAACTTAAACAATTACTTTCAAGCAGTTTTGGACCTATTTACAAACACTCAAAATTTCTTTTACAGATTTAATATGGCCTATCTTTCTTAGTTTTTGAAGTTTTTCAATTGTTTCAGCTAACAAGTGTTTAAAAGTCACCTTTTTTTGGTACTAAATATGTCTAAGTCTGATAAATTAATCTGCAAAGATAGTACTAACCCAAAGTCCTTAAAAATGTTTCAGATCTGTACATAAACTTGGCAAGGTTTCAACTTAAAAAGTCACAAATCTAGCCAGGTGTGAGGTACTATTATCTCACTAGCTTGTGAGGCTGAGATAAAAGAATTGAGAGTTCAAAGCTAGCCTCAGCAAAAAAAATGAGGTGCTAAGCTACTCAGTTAGACCCTGTCTCTACATAAAATACAAAATAAAACTAAGGATGGGGTTCAGTGGTTGAGTACCCCTGAGTTCAATCCCTGGTACCCCCCCCAAAAAAAAAAAACAAATAAAAATTAAAAATAAATAAATGTCACAAATCTAATAATTCATCCACCTAATTGCACACTTTATATTGTATTTACAAAATTCTCAATTTAACAGGCCAAAAATTTCTCAGATGTTATATAAGTTCTTAAGATACACATGTACA
The DNA here is from genome assembly GCF_021218885.2 of Marmota monax. NCBI lineage: Eukaryota > Metazoa > Chordata > Mammalia > Rodentia > Sciuridae > Marmota > Marmota monax. The sequence goes on along the minus strand of NW_026693008.1, from coordinate 13,988,928 downwards.
AATAGGAAAAGAAGAACTCAAACTATCACTATTTGCTGATGGCATAATTCTATATTTATAAGATCCCCAAAATTCCACCAGAATTGTTCTAGAACTAATAAGTGAATTCAGAAAAGTAGCAGGATATAAAATTAACACCCCCATAAATCAAATGCATTCCTATATTTCAGTGGTGAAGCCACTGAAAGAGAAATCAGGAAAACACACCATTCACAATAGTCTCAAATAAAATATTTGGGAATCAATCTAACAAAAGAAGTGAAAGACCTCTACAAAGAAAACTACAGAACACTAAAGAAAGAAGAAAATCTTAGAAGATGGATAGATTTCCTATGCTCTTGAATAGGCAAAATTAACATTGTCAAAATGGCCATACTACCAAAACTGTTATACAGAGCTAATGCAATTCCTATTAAAATCCCAATGACATTATTCTAGAAATAGAAAAAGAATCATAAAATTCATTTGGAAAAATAAGAGACCCAGAACAGCCAAAGCAATCCTTAGCAAGAAAAATGAAGCAGGAGGCATCACAATACCAGAACTTAAATTATACTACAGAGCCATAGTAACACAAATGGCATGGTATTAGCACCAAAACAGATAAGTAGACCAGGGAACAGAACAGAAGACACAGAAACAAACCCACATAAATACAGTTAGCTCATACTAGACAAAGGCACCAAAAACATTCATTGGAGAAAAAAATAGCCTCTTCAACAAAAGATGGTGGCAAAAACGTAAATCCATATGTAGCAAAATGAAATTAAACCCCTCTTGCCCAGCACAAAAATCAACTCAAAGTAGATCAAAGACTTAGGCACTAGAACAGAGACAATGCAATTAACAGAAGGAAAAAGTAGGCCCATGTCAGTTTAGGAACTGACTTTCTTAACAAGACTCCTAAAGTGCAAGAAGAAAAATCAAGAATCAACAAATGGGATGGAATCAAACTAAAAAGCTTCTTTTCAGGACTGGGGTTGTGGATCAGTGGTAGAGTGCTTGCCTTCATGTGTGAGGCATTGGGTTCAATCATCAGCACCACATAAAAATAAATAAAGGAAGGAAGGAAGAAAGGAAGGAAGGAAGAAAGAATGAATATAACCCAAGGTACTGAGGTTATAGCTCAGCGGTAGAGAGCTCGCCTAGCACGTATGAGGCACTGGGTTCGATCCTCAGCACCACATAAAAATAAATAAAATAAATAAAGATATTTTGTCCATCTTTTTAAAAAAAGAAAGAAAGAATATAACCTGATTTTTTTTAAAAAAAATCTTCTCAGCAAAGGAAACAATCAATAACGTGAAGAGAGAGCCTACAGAATGGGAAAAATTTTTTACCTCATGCACCTCAGATAGACCATCAATCTCCTGGATATATAAAAAACTCAAAAAAACTTAACACCAGAAAAACAAATAACCCAATCAATAAGTGGGCTAAGGAACTGAACAGACACTTCACAGAAGAAGAAAGATAATCAATCAAATACATTAAAAAATGTTCAACATCTCTAGCAATTAGAGAAATGCAAATCAAAACTACAGAGATTCCATCTTACTCCAGTCAGAATGGCAATCATCAATAATACAAGCAACATAAATGTTGGTGACAACGTGGAGAAAAAGGTACACTCATACACTGCTGGTTGGACTGCAAATTGGTGCAACCACTACGGAAAGCAATATAGAGGTTACTCAGAAAACTTGGAATGAAATCAAAATTTGATGCTGTCATCCCACTCCTAGGTTTGTACCCAAAGGACTTAAAATCAGCATCCTATCAATATTTATAGCAGCTCAATCATAATAGCTAAGCTATGGAACAAACCTAGGTGCCCTTCAAAAGATGAATGGATAAAGAAGCTGTGGTATATATACACAAAGGAATATTATCCATCCTTAAAGTAGAATGAAATTATAACATTTGCCAGTAAATAAATGGAACTGGAGAATATTATGCTAAACGAAATAAACCAATCCCCAAAGAACCAAAGGTCAAATGGATGCTAATTTACAATAAGCAGAGAGAAGAGATAGAGGTATTTTGGACTAGACAGAGGGGAGTGAAGGCGGGGGGGGGGCATGGTGGTAGGAATGATAGTAGAACAAATTGGACATTATTACTCTATGTGCATGTATGATTACATGACCCATGTAACTCTACATCATGTACAACCAGATGAATGAGAAGTTATACTCCATTTATGTCTGATGTGTCAAAATGCATTCTACTGTCATGTATAACTAATTAGAACAAAAAAATACACATATACAGGTTCCACCTTTTTATGAGGGTGGGCACTAGGGAGCAAACCCAGGAGCATTTTACCACTGAGCTACATCCCCAGCCATTGTATTTCATTTTGAGACAGGGTCTCATTAAGTTATCAAAGCTGGCACCAAACTTGTGATCCTCTTGCCTCAGTGTCCTGAGTTGCTAGGATTACAGGGGTATTCCAGATTTCATCTTTAAATGCAAAAGCTTGTATTATGATTGAGTTTCTTAAGCATTTTTACACTTAATTCTATATCTTCCTCTGGCTGGAAGAAATCCATTCATGGAGGGAGATACTTAACCATCCAATTAAATTAACGAGAGCTACTTCTTACCAGAGTCTCAAAAAGGCCTGAGGTTGAAGTTGAAGACAGTGGGGAAATTCATCTTATCCAAGAGCTCAAGAAAACCATTGTCTCCTTCCATGTACAATTTCAGATTCTCTCTTAGATACCCTGGGCATGAGTGGTCTTCTGAATGCTGACTGATGTCATGTTTGCAACCTTCATATGCTTTTCCCTGTGGATATAGTCACAGCCCTGCCAATTCAGAGGGATGGTCTGGAGAGCCCAAGGTTAGCTTTGAGTTATTCTCTTTTTCTTGCAGAATTGTCCTTGCCAAACTTCACAAATATAACCTGAGTAGATTTATATTTCCTTTGCTTTTCAGATCTTTGTATCTTCCTGACCAAACTCTAAGAAAGTTTGGGCTTTTTTTTTGGTACTGGGGATTGAATTCAGGGAGCACTCAATCACTGAGCCACATTACCAGCCCCATTTTGTATTTTATTTAGAGACAAGGTCTCACTGAGTTGTTTAGTGCTTTGCCATTGCTGAGGCTGGCTTTGAACTCGCAATCCTTCTGCCTCAGCCTCCCGAGCCACTGGGATTACAGGTGTATGCTACTACGCCCAGATGAAAGTCTATAATTCTTGCAGAACTTTTCTTTCTTGGGGTCAAAGAACATCCCACAAACATTAAAGTAATATCAGGCTTAAACAGGCTATTTGTCCTTGAAGTCCAAGGATATTTAACTGGCCCATACTAGCAGATCAGCATTGCCATCCCTGGCAACACACTGTGTTAAGTTGTACATAGTAAAATTGCCTTAAAAATTATGTCATTCAAACAATTTGAGTTTAATTTATGCTCATCAGGGTATTTAGAGAATAACTGCCTGGGTGTATCTAGGGACAGCTGGCCACCAAATCCCAATGATTTATATAAAACTCAGCAGGATTTCCCACTGCCCACTGCCTCATTGTCCCCCAGAAGGCTCCTCTGCCCCAGGTGTCTCTGGGTAGATTGCTTCCAAGTTGATGAACTGTCAGGGAAAGGTCCATAGCATGCAACCACAGCAGAGAAAACCAGTGGTCAGAGCTGGCTCCTGGTCTAGATAGGAGTGACTTTGTAGAGGATGGTGCCTAAAATAGGCATGCCAGTTTTCTCACCAAAGTGACAATAACAGGGGCTCCTAAAAAGCTAGCCCAGTATCTTCATTTCCTTGGGGATTGAAACACATGATCTTCAGTTCCTCAGAGAAGTGAAAGTAGCAAAGAGGAATCCAGTCATTCCTGTTATCCACAGGCTTTATAAGTCAAGTGTGCCGGGAGGTGGCGGAAGCCTGCACTCCCAGCACTGTTGTCTTCTCACCCAGCCTGAAGCCTGAGTAGTGCAAGGATGTCCCTGAGTCTGTCCACCCTGCTGCTTCTCCTCCTCACCTTCGACAGTTCCCTGGCCCTGAGGCTCTGCTCCTTCAACGTGAGATCCTTTGGACAAAGCAAGAAGGAAAACCAAAATGCCATGGATGTCATTGTGAAGGTGAGCCCCTATTCCCATAAGTGGGATCCTGGACATGCCTCATGCCCTCTCCTCTGTCTTCAGACTTTAGGAGACTCTGAAGGAATTTAAACTTTGCCTTCAGGGTGAAGGTAGCAGGTGGCTTGGAATTGGTATTGATAAGAACAGCAGTAGTCACAATAACCACTTCACCTCTTAGTACCTCCTGTCATCATCTTAAAATCTTAAAACACGGCTGATAACAGTGCCTCCCATAAGAGCACTCCACTGCCTGCTCCCCTAAACAGGTAAATATAAAGCCTATTAATACAGGTATCTGGCTCGTAGTAAATTCCAGAAAAGGATTGACTGGCTAAGATGATTTTAGGACCAGTTATTGAATGATTGTGTCAGGCACTGTAAATACATGATTTTTATTTCATCATCTCATGAGCAAGGATTATTATTCCCCATGCAGAGATGATGAACAAAGAAAGGTGAAGCAGCACAAACAGCTGGTGAGTAGGAGAGGGAGCTGGGATGCCAGCCCAGCCTGGACTTCCAGACCATCCATGAAGTATACTTTCTGATTTCCTCCCAACTCTCAATTCTGTTCTTTCTCTGCACTTAGATAATGAATGCTATCCTTGGTAACATGGCCAGTATTTGCAGATGCCACAAATCACAGTTCTCTAGAGTCAGTTTATTCTTTGTTGGACAGGTTAATTTTGTTGTTTTTATGCTGGGACTAAAATGTTTCCCAGGACTCTGGTGTGGTGGTTATTGCTTTAAAAACCCTAGAGGTGGGCTGAGGCTGTGGCTCAGTGGCAGAGCATTCGCTGCGCACATGTGAGGCACTCAGTTCGATCCTCAGCACCACATAAAGATAAATAAACAAAATAAAGATATTGTGTCCATGTATAACTAAATATATATATGTATATATTTAAAATGTAAATATATATATATATATATATATATATATTTTTTTTTTTTAAACCCAGAGGCCCCATGGTGTGGTGGGAGTGCAAAGAGCCCTAGGTTCAGATCCCACCTGTCAGGTGCAAGAGCTCTGGAGTCCCTTCACCTCCCTCAGCTTCCAGGCCTTTCCCATAAAATGAGGCTGCACCACCTACAGCACCAGCACCAGCTGGTTGAGAATTCAGGGGGGTGAGACCCCCAGCATAGCCTGCCACAGGCAAGTGTTTGTGTTGTCAGGAGAGATGGTGTTGACATACTCTGTTCTTCCTTTGATGGTCAGCCTGGTCAGCCCTGTCCCTTGAATGGTACCCAGGGACCTCTAGACGTTGTTTAAACAGGACAGTTGTGCCAAGCCTGTGGGAGCCAGGACATGTGGCTCAACGAGGAACTCTGACATGCTCAACGGGGAACACTGACTATTTCCTCACTTCTTCACACATGGCTTCATGGAGCCTGGGAACCAAGTTCACTTATTCTACCCTGAAAATGTCACCACAATCTTACAGGCTTTTTTTGCTGTGGTGATTCTGCTCCTACACAAAGCATCTCCCTTGGGCTATTGTATCCTACCAAGTGTGTATAAAGTCTTTATCAAGGCTGCCTTAGCCTCCTAAATACTGCAAAACCATCCTGTAAACAGAGGCCATTCTAAAGCACTGTTAGAGCCACTTAAAAGAGCACTCAAAATTAAAACCAAATGCCAGGGATTCAAAATAGTATTGCCTTCAGGATCTGTCAACTGGGCACCTATTACAGGCCAGGAGTTATATTCTTATTTAATATTATGACATAGGTAGCATTTCCCCCACTTTAACTGAAAAAACTGAAGCTCAGAGTGATGAAGTGACTCTCTAGGTTTCCATAGCCAGTGGGGAAGAGTCTGCGCCAGATGCAGTCACATAACTCACCCATGTAAGCTGGGATGCCTCTTCTACTCCTCGTATGGACTTGTCACTTTGGAGGTAACTCACCATAACCGCATTGTCATTCTCACCTTTACTGGGAGGTTGAAGAATGAGGTAGGCCGTCTTCTCCATCTGGGTTTGCCCTCCCCTACCATGGGCAGTTTTCCAGATGCTACACCCTGCCCAGGAAAACCTGCTTCTGCTTGTGTTCTTCAATTTGTGCCCTTACAGTGCACAGCTTGTTCATCCAACAAATATTCATTGAAGGCAGATGATGTGGCAGACACTCCAAGGCACTGGAGGTGGGACAGTGGACATGGAAGGCACTGTCTTCCTCTTCCCAGAGCTTACTAAACATGATAATTATGGTTTCTGAGTGCTTCTGATGTTCTGGGCCCTTAATAGGTAGTATCCAATTTCAGCCTCCCAACTACTCTAGTTGTTAGGCCCATTTTATAGATAAGGCACCAGGAGCCCAGGGAGACAAAGTAAGTTGCTCAGGGTTGTGAAGCACATATGTGGCAAGGTGAGGGCTAGAACACAGGGTTTTCCCCACCATGCTATGCTGCTCCCTGGTTAGAGACATGAAGTATGATTTCATGAGCCTTACTCTGTCCATGATATTTCTAGAGTCCTCCAGACTGTCCCTTCTCCTTTCCCCTGGCCCAATCATGACACCCCTTGCCCAATTCCATCCATGCTAGCCACACACAGCCCTTTACATTCTCACTCCTTTCCTATAAACAGTCAGGAATTTTGCTTTAATCAGGGAAATCTCAAGAGTTTCAAGGCTTGGCTCTGGGGCCCTCATCCTTGCAGGTTTCTCCCGAGGAGATGAAACCAGGAGAAATACATTTTTTCCTAATCCTCTGGTCTGAAATTGGAGTAAGGAAAATGTGTCAAGACTGTATTTGAAAACTAAATATTCAATCATAGTGGGAGAAATGCTTACAATATAATTTTAGTCTAGAGAGGCAAGAATAAAACTATATGATAAATGGCACCACTGTTTGCTAAGCACCTGCTCCGTGTCAGGTACTAGGTTGAGCATTTTATATACATTATGTCTTTTAATTCCTATGAGGAGTCTTTTAATTCCCATAGGAAGGGTATTATTTTTCCCAGTTCACAAATAAGGAATCTGGGGTTTTAGGGAGGTTAGGTGAACTTCTTAAGGTCACATAGCTGGTAACCTTGAGTCAAGATATGAACCCCAAGGCCATTTAACTCAAAGTCCACAGTTAGAACCAATGGGTTAATCAGTATGATGGCAATCTTGTAAATAAGCATAGAAATCATGAGAAAAGTCTGGGTGGTGGGGTTTCGGGTCATCTGTGACTTTTACAATCTTCTGTCTTCTGAATTTTCTATACTTTCTACAAAAAGCACCATTATTTTTACTATTAGAAAAAATTACAACACAAACTTTTTTTTTATGGTACTGGGGAGTGAACCCAGTGCTTCACATGTGCTAAGCATATATTCTATCACTGAGCTATATCTGCAGCCTAACAAAATTATTTCTTAAAAAAAATAAATAGGGAAATAATTCCCATTTTTTCAATGCTACAAGGAATATTTAAAAATGAAAAGATAATGTGTGCTTCATGAATTTGCCCCAACTGGTTCTAGAGTGGTTCTCTCTCTCTCCTTCCTGTCTTTCTTTCACTCATGCCAGATGCTACAGCAGGAGCTGGGGATAAATTTGTGAATAAATTAAGGACTAGCATGTGCTCTGGCACACAGCAGACCCATAATGAAATTTAGTTAGATGGATGAACCAACAGATGGAGAGATGGGTGGGAGTGGGAGGATACATACATGGATGAATGAAGGCCCACTGGCTGAAATTACAGGTTCCATACTGAGAAGAATTTTGAAAACAGGCTCTTGAGCTACTGCTCATTGCAGTGTAGATTCTTGTCTATAAGAAATATTCCTGGAGATACCAAGGAGACCAGCCAAAGGAAGTAGAAATTATTAACAGCTGGAGATGTGGGGCTCAGAAGTGCTTGTTAAGCAACACATGGATTGTAAACAGGAAATCTGGAGGCTGAGCTCTCTCTCTCAGCAAAGGGAGACTGAACTCATGGCCTATGTTTGCTTTGTACCAATGCCAATAGGTCACACAAAAAAGGACTTTTTTGTTGTTGTTTTTTTGGGATCTGGGGATTGAACCCAGCAGTGCTTTACCACTGAGGTACATTCCCAGCCTTTTTTAATCTTTTATTTTGCGACAGTTTCACTAAGTTGCTTAGGTACTCACTAAATTGCAGAGGCTGGCCTCAAGCTTATATTCTTGCTTCTGCCTCCTGAGTCACTAGGATTATAGATGTGTGCCACTGTGCCCAAAAAGACCTTGCTCTTTGAGAAAGAGCTATCACAAGTACGTGCTGATCTCCTTGGCTTCTGAGCGTAGTGGTCAAGAAGGGGCTCAAATGTGATGTCCCTTTATCCCATATTCCTTTGGTGTTCAGATTACAAAAACTCACTGAGCTTCAGAGTAGCCAACTATATAGTAGGGACATTAACAAGACCACTTCAAAGGGTAACAATGAAAATTTAGTGAGTCAGTAATAAAAACTACCTTTTATGAAGATTTCACTGTGTGCCAGCCACAGCATTAGGTTCATTATATAGGACAACTCATTTAACTTCTGTCTAATAAGTTAGGAATGTACCTGTCGTGTCCTAATAAAATCTGGCCATCATCTCCTCCCCACAAATTCCTCCCTGCAATGGTACTATTCTTCTAAAAGATGACTTTTAGGTTCAATCCCAGCATAAAAACAAACCAACCAACAACAATAACAAAACAAAACAAAGCAAAAGCCGAAACAAACAAACCCCGCTTCCAAATGTCCTTTTTATAGTACTGGGGATTGAACTAAGGGTGTTGCACATGACTTAGGTGCAAGCACTTTACCACAAAGCTATTTCTGCAGTCCCAAAACATGACTTAATGTTACATAATGCTCTGTCTGATATTTGTAACACCTTAAATTGAATGCTTTCTTATTTGGGGATGCTTAAGTTGTTTCCAATTTTTTTTTTTTTTTTTTTTGCAGTGCATCTTCCTCTTTGATCTCCACAAGTGATCATAATAATCTACTATGTGCCTCCTACATGGCTGGTGCTGTTCAAAATTCTAAGTACTTAACCCTTTAGCCACCCTGTAAAGAATGGACTGTTTTCATCCCAATTTATAGATGAGGTGCAGAGAAGTAGTGGATATTTCCCGATAATAGAAGATATTCTTCAAAGTGGAAAAACTGAATCAAAGAAAATATGCATTTTAAAGTCTCTTCCAGAAAGATGTGGCAGTTGCCAATGGCTAAACCAGCAGGGTAGCTTGACCAGTGGCACCCAGCCCGTTAATCCCTTTGCAGCTAATGCCATGGATTTCAAGCCTTGCTGATAGAAGGATCCCAGCTTGGGACACAATCTTCTTCCTCATTCAATACATAGATGGTTCTTAACCCCAGCTTCTTAAAGGCTGAGTCCCTGGTCACAGGGCAATCTAGACAATAGGGTGCTGCTATCTCTTCATGCTCTACCCCTTGAAGACAGAATTAAAGCATATGCTGTGGAAATGGAGGGACAGTGACACAATGCTCATGTTTCATGTTCTTTGGTGGCCATGTAAGAGGACAAAATTACCTTAGTGGTGCCTTATCCTTGAGCAACAAGTCACCAGGATCCCATACACAGAAAGGCCTGTGAGGTCACCAAGCGGTGCAATCTTGATCTGCACCTTGGATAAAAGCTGTTGATCAACCGGAAGGATCTCTCTTATATTAATTTTCCAATGAATTCCTTCTCACCATCAGGGACTTTTCAAATGCTACTTCCCCCTAGGAGCCTTCCCTGATTCTCTAGGCAGAAGCAATTCACTATTCCCCAACACCTCCCACAGCACAAATTCTGTTTTCCTCCCATTATTGCTGGTTGTTTGCATTTGTCCCTCTCACTGTACTATAAGACTTTGACAGCAGAGCCTTATTTTAAGAGGTTAGCATGGTGGACTTTGTAGTCATATATCTGAGGTCAAATCTCCCATCTATCCTGGCTGTGTGACTTTAGGTAGTCACTCAACCACTCTGAGCTTATTTTCCACCTGTTTAGTAGAATAATAACCAGTCATTTCATAAGGTTGTTGTGAGACTAAGTAGGTTCCTGATAAATTTTAACTCTTAACATTATATCTTTTAATTTCTGGAGTACCCAGCCTCGTATATTTAATTACCAAGGGCTGCATAAGTATTTGTTACCATTATTATTGGAATTATTCAAGCAAAGCCAAGAGGTAGGATGTACAGGGGGTCATGATTATGGGCTCTGGATTGCTTGGGTTCTAACTCTGTGTTGGCCACTTTCTAACTGGGTGGCTGTGTAATTAATCTGACTTTCCCTGAACCTCAGTCTCATTATCTTTAAAATTGACATACAAAAAATAATAAAAATAAAAAATACCAAAAACCCGCTGGGCACAACTGTATCTATGCCTATGTTCCAGCTACTTGGGAGGCTGAGACAGGAGGATCACTTGAGCCCAGGAGTTTAAGTCTAGCCTAGGCATCATAGGAAGATCCTATCTCAAAAATGAACTTAATAAAAGCACTGACTTTACAGAGTCCTTCATTTAACTCAGGGAAGAAATTATTTTAACAAGCATTAATGTAATACTCAAAATACAATAAGTGTCTAATAAAAGGTTTTATAATTTATAGTAAATGGTCTCAACCCTCTGGGAATTCTCTCTCTGCAGGTCATCAAACGCTGTGACCTTATACTCTTAATGGAAATCAAGGACAGCAACAACAGGATCTGTCCCATGCTGATGGATAAGCTGAATGGGTAAATACAAGGGGGAAGGGACAGAGGTTCTGAAGGAAGTCTGAAACTGGTGTGAGAGCCAGCACTTATTCTGACCATAAAAATCAGATGGCCAGTGCTGGTCAGACTTCTTACTCTCTTAGCCATGGTCCTAAACTGTTACCTGACAGGTTTTAATATGATAAAATAAAACAAGGGGAATAGGTAATGAGTTAATACAGAAATGAAAACAAGATTCTGAGCTAAGAAGTTCTGTTATAAAGATTGAATGTTAACAATAGAAGTAGGATAAATACAATTATGATGTATTTTCAGGCTGGAACATCATGCAACTATTAAAAAAAAATCCACCTACTACAAGGCAGACATGATTACACATACCTGTAATCCCAGCCCCACAGGAGGCTAAGGCAAGAGGATCACAAGCTCAAGGACAGCCTGGGCAGTAGTGAGACTGGCTCAAAATAAAATAAAAAGGGCTGGGGATATATAGCTCAATAGAAAAGCGCCCCCTGTTCAGTCCCTAGTACTAAAAAAAAAAGAAAAAAAACATGCTTACAAAATAAGTAATATTCTAGCATGAAAAGATAGCTGAAATATATTGAAAATACAAAGTTTAGAACTGTAAGTACAGCGACCCATTCTAGACCCCATGTTATATTTTCCATGAATAAGGGCAAATTTGTGTTTGGGAGAGCACAGAAGAGACTGGAAGGGGAGCTCCAGACTGTTAATAGCTCCAGGGGGGCGTGACTGAAAAGGAATGGGTCACTTAAGGAATGGAGAACAGTTATTTTTTAATACTTCTGTATAATTTGAATATTTTATAATCAGTCCAGGTTGATTTTTATAATTTAAAAATAAAAGCAACCTGGGGTTGTGGCTCAGTGGTAGAGCACTTGCCTAGCGTATGAGGCACTGGGTTCAACCTTCAGCACCACATAAAAAAGTAAATAAATTAAGTTATTGTATCCATCTATAACTAAAAAATATTAGCAACAAAAAAGTAGTGTCCTCAAATAGTTTTAAATGACATTAGCTGATATTTAAGGTTTATATTATTTCTGAATGATCAGCAGATTCAACTCACTAGTTAGCTTGCAATCACTGTACCAAATACCTGAGATAAACAATTTATAAAGATGAAAGGTTTACTTCATCTCACAATTCTGAAGGTTTTGGCTCATGGTTAGTTGGCTGCATTGCTTTTGGGACTGCGGTAAGGCAGAACATGATGGTGGGCATGTGTGGTTGGGGAGGCCTATTGACCTCATGGCAGCAGGCTAGCAAAGAAAGAGAGAAAAGAGACGGGACTAGACTTCTAATAGCCCCTTCAAGGGCATGCTCCCAGTATCCTAACTTCCGCCTACCAGGCCCCACCTCTCAAAGGTTCCATACATCACGATAGCTCAACAGGTTGGCAACCAAGCCTTCAACTCTTGGGCTTTTAGATGACACTTCTCCAAACCATGAGAACTGAACCTACCCAAACCTACCCAAGTGACCACCCCAAAGTGAGTTTAAAATGTATATTCATGCTCCCCACCCCAATGAATAAGAATATCTGTGAAAGAGAATATGTATTTTAACAAGCTTCCTGGGTGATTCTGATGTTCCTTAATGTTTTGTTTATTTATTATAATATTGAAATCCACAAACCCAGGGCCTTGTGTATGCTGGGCAAGTGCTCTACCATTGAGCTACACCTCCAGCTTGACGTGCCTTAATTTTTAAAAACTTCTAATATAATGGGTGTGTTTTGTAAATAAATAATAAGATAAAGCAACAAACTAGAGTACACAATGAGTACCATGCTCTCTCAATTATTTTGTTTGGTACCAGGGATTGAACCCAGAGATGCTTATCCACTGAGCCACATTCCCAGCCATTTTTATTTTTTATTTTTAGACAGGGTCTCACTAAGTTCTTTAGGGCCTTGCTAAATTGCTGGGACTGGCCTCAAACTTGGGATCGTCCTGTTTCAGGCTCCTGAATTGCTGGGATTACAGGCGTGCAACATCATACCTGGCTTCTCTCATTTGTTTTTAAAAAAGCAAGATTCAAATGAAATACAGCAAATAGTGGCAGTACCTATTTCAGGGTACAAATTTATAAGGAATTTAAGAGTAATTTTTTTACATTTTCCAATAAGAATGTTACACTCCCCTTTCTTATGAAATTTCTCAAACATACATAAAAGCCCAAAAACATTCTAATCAAAAACTGTGTTTTAACAAACAGAAACATCTGGCCATTACTAGACTTTGATAGTTAGGAAAACTCACATTGTTCTTTAGCAAGGAAGGGTCAATTTGGACTCACTAGACCTGGTAACGGAAAACTTGCTTCCACAGAGCCTCTTAGACTTGCCCCGACCCTTCTCTAAGCCCTAGTTTCTTATCTGAAAATAGTCCAGATAAGCGTATCGTTTTTTAGTCTCACCAGGTCTTCTGTTTCTGGATCTGATCTTTGAAAGGTAGAGACAGAGACATCTCATAGGGGTTAGGAGCCCATGCTTTGCTCAGACTACCTGGATTTTGATCTTTGCTGTGCCACAACCTTGGGCAAATTAGTTCTTTGTGCCTCATTTCCCCCAAATGTAAAATGGGGCTAATGTAAAAGTCATCCAAGGATGATAATTAACTCCTGCATGTAAGGTGGTTGAACAGTGCCTTCTGTATAGGCATGATCAGTAAGTACCAGTGGTGTCTATAATTACTAAATGAAAAGGAGTTATAATGGCAGGTGACGTCCAAGGGGCCACACTCAACTCCTGGTCAGGCAGCTGCCAATCTGTTTACGTGTGCTATTTCATTTACTCCCCAGAGAACCCAGTGGAGTGGGTACTATTACTGCTTCCCATATAGCTGACGGAACTGAGGCACAAAGAGGAAGGTCCTGCCCAAGGTCACCCAGACAGTAAATGGTTGAGCCTACATTTAACCCGAATCATGTTAGACTCAAAACAAGTGCTCTGTTCTTATCCCCCTCCGTCTTCCTTGGAGTGGCCCCAGTCAGTTTTCAGGAGTGTGGGGTACAGGTGGACTCCAGGCATCTCCCCACAGTCAACCTAGGGCACATCTTTCTACCACTAGTGCTCCCCAACCTGCCTTGACTGCGCCATGGATTCCGACTCCCCTCGCCCCTTTTGTTTTCCTCTCTCCCCCCCCCACCCCACTGGAAATGGAACCCAGGGCCTCCTGCATGTTAAGAGTACACTCTGTCACTGTACTTAACAGTCACCGAGGCTATCTTTTTGTCCTCCATAGGCAGGAAGAGCCTTAGTCACCTCACAGCTGAGTCACTGCATACAATTTGCAACTCAGGCCTTGACAGGCTGGATTCAGGAGAGAGCCAGTTTTCTGAACTGAGAACCCATCCTCACTCCTGAGGCCCCATTACCGAGTCTGGCTTAGAACATGTCTTTGAAGCACCAGGAATTTCTGCAGAGTCCAAGCTGGCTCTAAATAGCCACTCTACTCTTTCCCAACGGACACTGAGACTCTGCCACAGTTGTAGATAGCTCCTAGATCTTTTCGTGAGTAGATGGAGTGAAACTGTGTCAGGCTCTGCCCAAAGTGGAGTCACCAGCTGGTTTGGCAAAGGCACAAGGAGTAGTTTCCCCGATGTAGGCGAGAGGTGGGGCTCATGGACTGTCATGACTATATTCCCATCTCTAGGACATGAACAAGAGTGACTTGAAATCACAGTCCCCATACTTGGGAGAAAATGCCTGAGTTTCAGAGGAGAGAATTTTCTCACATATGATGAATGCTTAGGGGCTGCCACAGACAAGGCCACGTGATAAGTTGACTCCACAGAAAGGATGAGTGGCAGCCCAGCAGGTTTTCTGTGCCGGCCTGAATTACCTATGGTCTCAACAGTTGCAGGCCACAGCTTGTAGGTTTGGGAATGAGTCAGATCTGTGTTCAAATCCCAGTTTTGTACTCATAAACTACAAAAGGGGAGGTTAACAATAGTACCCACTTTCTCAGGCTAAGAAATAAGGGCCAGGCTGAGATATAGCTTGGTTCAGTGGTAAAGTGCTTACCTATCATGCTCAAGGCCCTGGATTCGATCCCCAGGACAACAAATAAGTAAATGTAAAAAAAAAAAAGAAACCAAAAACAAAGGCTGTAAAGGTCTGGCAGATCACAGTTCCAATCAATGGTGGCTCCTCTTATCAGACTGAAAAGCTATAATGATCGGTAGCTCTTCTACACAATGCCATAGGGAATATGGATGCAAATTGGAGTGAGGAGAATGTATGCAGCACAGAATGTTCATTCTTTTGGGGGGTTGGGGTGGGGATATTCATTCTTTAAGATACAGTGTGAAATCTTTATGTTTTCTAGAAATTCAAGGAGAGACATCCCATACAGCTATGTGATTAGCTCTCGTCTTGGAAGAAACACATATAAAGAACAGTATGCCTTTATCTACAAGTAAGTATAATCTATGCTGTCTGGTTCTACTTAAAACTGTGAACACAAATTCAGTCAAAAATTAATTTTTTTTCAAAACCAGATTTTGATTTCTAACCAATTCTCAATATCAATAAAAATATTTGCTATCAAAATTGGGATGGATTCAAAACATTAAATCTTCAAACTGGAAATCATGAGCAGCTTTCTAACACCTAAATTGTTGGTTGACTTGATGGTTGCCTGGGACAGTACTTTATTCTTCATGGTCAAGTCCTGGCCTGGGGCTGGAAACCAGAGTTGCCCAGCATGACTGACTCCTGAACTTCATAGTCTTCTCTTTAGTCATTTCTGTCAGAACACTCCCTTGTGGGAGTCCTAGATGACTAGCACAGCCCAAATCTTCAACTCCCCAGGGCCCAGGCAATATGAAGAGTTGACTCAGCCTTGTTTTTCAGGCAAAAGATGCTGCCAGTGCTGGAGCCTGCTCTGAAGCCTAAGGGGACCTAAATCTCTACTTCTTCAAAGTAAGCAAACAATAGACTCTGTTTTTTTTTTTTTTTTTTTTTCCTCTCTTCTAGGGAAAAGCTGGTGTCTGTAAAGGAGAAGTACCTCTACCATGACTATCAGGATGGGGACACAGATGTGTTTTCCAGGGAGCCCTTTGTGGTTTGGTTCCAGTCACCCCACACTGGTGAGACCCCCAGGGCCCTCTTATCCATGGACCTCCTCGGTGGCCCATGAGAGGGCGGCAGACCTGAATACCATATGGACAGGGTTCCTGGGGCACATGCAGCATCTTCAGGGAGGCAGACACTAGGCTTGAGATGAAGATGTGCTGTTGCTTCTGATACCTTGAAGGTACTTTGATGACACTAGGCTTGCTTCTCAGAATATTAAACTGCGAGACCACCCAACCTGGATCTCATCTCCCAGGATCAATGATAAATATTCTATTCTTACTTTCCATGTAGCATTTAGGCTTGTGGAAATTATTTGCTGCAATTCCATGGTCCCTCTCAAATACAGTATTCCTTCATTTTAAACAGCCCCAGGGAGCCAGATTAGGTGGCACATACCTGTAATCCCAGTGATTTGGGAGGCTGAGGCAGAAAAATTGCAAGTTCAAAGCCAGCCTCAGCAACTTAGTGAGGCCCCAAGCAATTTAATGAGACTCTGTTTCAAAATAAAAAATAAAAAGTGATCAGAGTGTGCTGGGATTTGTGGCTCAGTGGTAGAGCGCTCGCCTAGCACATATGAGGCACTGGGTTTGATCCTCAGCACCACATAAAAATAAATAAATAAAATAAAGATATTGTGTCCATCTACAACTAAAAAAAATATTTTTTAAAAAAGGAATGGGATGGGGGCTGGGGATGTGGCTCAAGCGGTAGCACGCTCGCCTGGCATGCGTGCGGCCCGGGTTCGATCCTCAGCACCACATACAAACAAAGATGTTGTGTCCGCCGAAAACTAAAATAAATAAAATAAATATTAAAAAAAAAAAAAAAGTTTTAAAAAAAAAAAAAAAAAAAAAGGAATGGGGATGTATTCCTTGATAGAGTACTCCTGGGTTCAAACCCCAGTACAAAAAGTCTAAAAAGTCCTAGTAATGACCACCAAAGGTGAACCCTGGCTGAAAGTTTCACTCTCCTTGTAGTCATTAGGTAGCAGTCTCACCCATGAACTACTGCCAGGAGACAGGAAATCAAAATCATTTCTACCCTGAGCTCTGACAACAATATTATTGATCCCTGATTGAGTGTTGGCTTCCTATAACCCTTGCAACACAATATACAGTAGCGACTAGGATTGTCTCCTCTTTACATTTAAGAAAACTGAGGTTCAAAAAGGTGCAGCCACATTTCCAGGTCACCCAGATATTGAAGTGGATGACCAGGATTGTAATCCAAGCCACCTTCTCAGGAGCCCATGTTCTTAACCACCATGCAGCACTCAATGGAGAGATAAGAATTAAATTTGGTTTGAAGATTGCAACCACACAGAATAAATTATATTTTCAGTACCTATTAAGTGCCAGGCTATGTTGAGGGCACCAGGCAAGACAGAAAAGCTCCTTGCCCCCATGGAGTTATATTTTAGCAGGGCATACAGATCATGACCAAATAAATATATGCTGGGTTAGGGGTATGCTCCATGGTAGAATGCATACTTATAATGCACAAAGCCCTATATTCAATCCCCATTACCAAATATATGTAGGTTTATAAGTTCACCTACATGTACACCTGTATCATCTATACTGTCATATAAACAATATAAACACCAGTACAAACATCCTGAATCATGAAGTTTTATTTCTGCCCAGGGCTAATTCTTTCAGGGAGGAACATTTCCAGAAAATAAACATGGAGAAGGAGGATACTGAGGGTGGTAAATGCCCTTCAGAGAGCATGTACAGTAATCCTTTTTTTGTCATATAAACAATTTGTATTTGGATGACAAGGGAAAGCTTCCCCACCCCCAAATAATTACTTCTTCTCAAGAGTCCTGAACCTTTGTGAACTACTAAACAAACCAGTTTGCCCTGAGCCTCCATCCTACCCCTTCCCTAGCCATCCCCTCTCTTCTGAGACAGCACTCCCTCTATGGAGTTTTCTCTCTTGAATCAGGAAATCTATGTTCCCTTGATCTGGGATTGAAGATGGAAAGACTTAGTTATTTCATTCATTCACCTGTCTATCCATCCACCAATCCACTCATTCATCCATCATTTTGGATCACCTTCAGTGTGCTGAGCACTGTGCTAGATAATAGAGCAAAGAGGGTAAACTTGACAGACAAGTCTGCTCCCACCTCT
Source organism: Marmota monax (assembly GCF_021218885.2). Classification (NCBI taxonomy): domain Eukaryota; kingdom Metazoa; phylum Chordata; class Mammalia; order Rodentia; family Sciuridae; genus Marmota; species Marmota monax. Next base: position 13,970,909 of record NW_026693008.1, on the reverse strand, counting down.
AGTGGATTAAATACAGAAGAAGCAAAGAAAATTATTTCAAAGTATGAAGGAAATAATCACAAGGGTGCACTGGATAGTGGAATGGGAGGCCTACCTTAGATGGGGTGTCTAGGGATGGCCTCTTGGAGAAGACAAGGAATGGGGTGACTAGGGATGGCCCCTTGGGCTCTGACTTGTCAAAGCCAGCCATATAGAGGGCTGGAGATCAGAGAGGTTGGGAAATGAAGCAGAGGCTAAGGAGGTGCCCAGCAGAGGTGGCTGGGGCATCAGCCTGCCCCTTGGAATCTCTTGCTGGTCTAAGTGATGGCTCCCCAGTGTGGCTTGAACAGTGATCACCCCACAGTCTCACCTTGAGGCAGGATTGGGGACCCAGTCAGAGGAGGAGATGCTCAGGACAACTGATATTGGCAGGCAGGCAAGCAAGATTCTGATGTTTGCCTTCATGGTCACACAGATCCCTAGTGGTGGGGGAAGGTTTTCAAACACTCCACAAAAGGCTGTCTTATTTTTTAAGTAACTTTTTTTTAGGCTTTTTTCTTGATTACAAAAGGAGTATGAACTGGTCGCAATTTTTTTCAAAAAAATTTTTTAATTAGAAAAAAATTTCCCTTTATATAAAATATAAAAACTTTAAAAATTTACACTTTTAAAAATATAAAATAAAGCCTAGTGTGGTGGTGTATGCCTTTAACCCCAGCAACTCAGGGCTGAAACAGGAGAATTTTGGTAAGGCACAGACATGGGCACTGAGAATATAAGGTTAAGGGAATAATTCTATAAGCTGGGCCCACTGTGCTGACCCCCACATACCCAGCCTGAGCCACATACACAGCCCTTTTTATTTTTTATTTTAAGACAGGGTCTTGCTAAGTTTCTTAGGGTCTCCCTAAGTTGCTGAGGCTGACCTTGAACTTGGGATCCTCCTGCTTCTTCCTCCAGAGACACTGGGATTACAAGCATGTGCCACCACACCCAACTATTTTCTTTTTTTTTTAAAAAAAAAAGGCAATTTCCCCACAGCTCTGCTAGCTTAAGTCAATAGGATATGTTAAATTCCTCAGCAAATAACCTGTTATCTGCAGGAGGGATGCAGGCTTGAAATGCCAATAAGTTACCCTAAAAGGGGGGATTTTTGTGATCCTTACACAAACCAGACCCCACAACTCAGGCAGCTAAGGATAATTCCCCTTAACCATAAAAATGTGTAAGAACTGGTTCCAATTAGAACTGATCAGCATGGGCCAAAGTGACCTAGAGTTTTCATGCACAGTAGGGACTTAAAAGTGTGTTGTCATCCTGCTGTCAAAAGTAAAGAGGTGGACCTGGGCAGAACTCTCTGGAAACTTCCCTGGAACCCCACTAAATCTGGAGGACAGGAAAGACAGGAGGTCAGGGGGTCCTGAAGGATGAGTGGCATCCAGCACAAAGGATGAGACAAGGAGTCATTCCATTGGAGCAACCTCTAGAGAGAGAGCTATAAAACTGCTTTCTCTCTGTCTCCTTTTATTTTGCCTTTCCTCATTAGTAAAAGAATCATTAGTAAAATGTATCATTAATTTACAATTTCCAGATTTTCCCAGGATGTAACATTTCCTTGTTTAACAGATGCCAAACTATGTAACCAGACTCTGTCTCCTAACCTGTCATTAACCTTTAAGTTTAAAGCACACCTGTACTTTATTTCTAATCTAGGATCCCATTTAAAAGTCCCCTTATAACAATCTTATAGTATATTCTAAAAGCATCTAAAAATGCCAACATTTATTCTCATAAAACTGGTTGAGCTGCTTTCTCAGAGAGTTTTTTTTTCCTTAGTCAAAGTACACCAGTTCCTTACTAATCTTTAACTAAAGGGCAGGCTCTGTATGTCAATCCCCCTGCCACTAACATTAACTATGCTTATCATAAATCCCTGTGTAAAGTAAAGGAGGGTCTATTAGAAGGGAAATATATTTTTATTAGCCTTTTCTCCTCTGGATGAATACCATAGCCTATCCTTAATCAAATAGGCTACATATAGTGGGCTTCATACAATAGGCATAACTATCTGCTTAGGCTCTTTGAGAGACCGAGGATATGAATTTGGATTCTTGGTTGATATAATCAATTGTGGTACCTAGAGTTCCTGTAACATTTCCCAGAATGATTGATTGTTGATACTTTTCTGTTTTGTCCTCAATGTCCTGATATTAAAACAGCCTTTTAAGTCATGAACCACCTGTTATACTCTAGAATTTAATTTGGTTTAGCAATAAGTATACTCATGCCTTCTATTAGGTTTATAAAATAAAAAGTCCCAATTACATAAAAAAAGGTCTCATGGTTTCTGTTTCCAAATGTGCAGCCTTGCCAAAGACTTTCATCCTCACTGTGACCTTGTCAAGACAGTGGGAGGAGGAACACCTTCACCAGAAGTCCTTCTCCTTTCTAAGAGTATCCACTCTCTCCCTTGAGAGTATCCCCCTTTCCCCTCTCCTATCCCTTCTAATAAACTCATGCCTGCTATTTTTAAGTGACTCATCTGAAATCTTTCTAACATGATCTCAAGAGTCAAGGTAAAGAAAAGGCCTCTGGGATTGCCTCAGCTTTGTGGCAAGCCTCTGCCCTATAACAAATTCCAAGTGTAAGGCCAGTCTGAGCAACTTAGACAGACCCCGTCTCAAAAATAAATAAAGGAGCTGAGGACATAGCTCAATGTTAGAGTGCTCCTGCATTGAAGAAGAAGAAAGAAGAAAGAAGCAGCAGAAGAAATAAAACCATAAATATGTACAATTTTTACTTATAAAATGAACCAGTAGAAAAACACAGATTTCCAAGAAAAAGGGAGATAGAGAGAGGGAAAGGGATGGAGGGGTAAGGGGAGGGGGGAAGTAGGGGGGGGGAGGGAGGGAGGAAGAGAGAAAACATCCACAATGCTAGCAAGGAACACTACCTACCAGCTTTCTTTTTTCTTTTAGCAATGAAGGGCAAGTGGTAGAAAAGAGTTTTGTTGTTGTGGTGTTCCTGCTGAGGATTGAACACAAGCATGCTCTACCACTGAACCACATCCCTGACCCTTTTTAGTTTTTGAGACAGAGACTTGCAAAGTCTCACAAAGGCTGTCCTCAAATTTGTGACCCTTCTGGGGCTGGGGTTGTGGCTCAGTGGAAGAGTGCTCATCTAACATGCATGGGGCACTGGGTTCAATCCTCAGCACCACATAAGTATAGAAATAAAGATATTGTATCCACCTAAAACTAAAAAATAAATATTTTTTTAAAAATTGTGATCCTTCTGTCTCTGCCTAGGGAGTAACTAGGATTACAGACCTGTGCCACGGCACCCAACAGAAAAAGTCTTTCATGTACTAAAAATAAGCAGCCCAATGACTCAAGATCATTAAAATCTTAGCCACTGGCTAGACCCTATGGGATCTTGGGACCCACACCATACAGCTCATGCCTTCTAGAAGGGAACGCCTATTTCCACAAGCAGTGTTGGAGGGTGCTGGGCAAGGAAAGCCTGAGACTTCTGATGCTTCCTGTTTTGCTAGCTGTCAAGGACTTCGTGATTGTCCCCCTGCATACCACCCCGGAGACATCCGTTAAAGAGATTGATGAGTTGGCTGAAGTCTACAAGGATGTGAAATGGCGCTGGAATGCAGAGGTGAGCATCTCTGTGTTTGTCAAAGTCCTGTCCATGTGAAGGAGGATGAGGGGGCAGGCATGTGCAGGCCACCACCATTTCATAGCCTCACTTTAGATCTTTCCTCAGCCCTAAACATCCTTTTTTTTAAATACACACACACATAAACACACATGAGATGGACACAAATACCTTTTATTTACTTACTTAATCTGATGCTGAGAATCCTCACATGCTAGGTGAGTGCTCCACCACTGAGCGACAACCCCAACCCCTAAACATCCTTCTTGCTAAATCTGCCTGGGCACCATCCATGTAGGACTAGGGAATTCATGCTCTGAACAATTTATAATGGATGCCAACATTTTTACTGAGTGACTCACTCATGCTAGGCACAGTGCTCAGGCTTCACAAGAATAAGTGTACTCACTGGGCGCAGTGGTGCATGCCTATAATCCCCGTGGCTGGGGAGGCTGAGGCAGGAGGACTGTGAGTTCAAAGCCAGCCTCAGCAAATTATCAAGGCCCTAAGCAACTCAGCAAGACTCTATCTCTAAATAAAATATAAAAAAGGGCTGGTGGTGTTGCTCAGTGGTTAACCACCCCTGGGTTTTAACCCTGGTACCAAAACAAAAGTGTACTCAATCCTCCCAATAGTCCCAGGAAGTTACTTTCATGAGTCCTACTTCGTAACTAAGAAGAGAGGCACAGATAAGTCGGGGGTGTTTCCATTGCAAGTGACAAGTTCTCAAAGGGGCTCATTGAATGGAGGAGCAAATTATGTCTGTCATCCCTCCTGGGCCACATTATTTCCTCATCTGGAGGTCAGGAACAGGACCACCTGTGGCCATGAGGGTCCCTGGAAGCTTTTGGCAAATGTGGAAGTGCTCTGGAGACTGTTCGCCACATTCCTCTTTTCTTCTTTCGAGATGTGCCTCCTATGATGGCCCTTCCTCCTCCTCAGTTCCGTGCTCTAAGTGCAAAATGAGAGTGAAATGTGACCACAGTTGATCAGAGTTGGAACATGGAATGGACAAGGGCCACATTTTAATTATTTATTTGTAAATAGCAGGACAAGGGAAAGTCTCATCTATTCATCCCCCAAATTATGAAATCATTCATTCATTCAACAAGAATATATTGATCATCTACTGAGCATCAGCCCTGGGGTGGTATCAGTGCCCAAAGGTAAACAAAAGGGGAAATTTATGATGAGGAGCCTTTAGTGAGGCAGATTGGGTTTCTCTACCACTTGAACTATTGATCTATGTAGCCTATAGCAGGTCACTTAATCCCCTTATCCTGTTTCTACTGGGTTTAATGATGCCTCCTACCTCCTAGTGTTTGTTGTTGTAAGAAACAATTTGAATTTTAGAAAACACTTAATGCTGGCCCTGCCTTATAGTGAATGTTCAGCAAATCATCCCTGCATTAGAAGACGTTGATCACTCAGGTTAGGTAGGGATGTCATCCTTTCCTCAACTGTGCCTATTAATCTCAGGGGAAATTCTGATTGCTGAGGTCAAGATGAAATGTTCTTGAAGAAAAAAACTCAGAAGTCAGCAACTACCCCAAACAATAGCTCAAACAAGGAAATCTGACACTTCCTCTGTATTATGGAATGTTAAAATGCTATTCTAAGAGCCCTGCAGGGAAAAATACTTCCAAAATAGAAAGTTTCTGTTGGTGGCCTAGGGTGGGGATGAACACCTCACCCAATGACCCCCTCCCCTTAAACCTCCTCCCATTTCCTCCAAAGACTGAATTTCCACAGGAATAAGTCTCCAATCTCAAAACAATAGGAGAGAGAGAGTGGCGCCAGCACACCACCCAAGTACATTTTTCTGGCTTGGAAACAAAGATGTTGATTCATTCATATGTTTATGTCCTGCAGCAATGTGGGCCAGAGACAAAAGATTCATGAGAATGTCTTAGCTAGATGGTTCTATTCCTACCTACTTCTGCAGCTGAACTACACACATGGTGACTAAGAACAAGAGGGAGCAATGAGAGCAAACATCCTTCTTCCCATTAAGAACACCCTACTTGGGCTGGAGATATAGCTCAGTGGTAGAGTGCTTGTCTAGCATGCACAAGGCCCTGAGCCCATCCCCAACACTGCACACAAAACAACAACAACAAAAAATCTCACCTTCCTTGTACTCACTTGCCAGGTAGTCATCAAAACTCAAACTCAAGGGGCTGAGGTTGGGGCTCAGTGGTACAGAATTTGCTTAGCATGTGTGAGGCACTGGGTTTGATCCTCAGCACCACATAAAAATAAATAAAATAAAGGTTAAACAAACAAACAAAAAGCCTTAAGACTCAGTTGTAAAGCACCCTGTTCTTTTAAAAAGAAAACTAAGACAAGCCCATTATCAATCTGCTAAGGGCTGTCATAGCAAAGTACAAAAGATTGGGTGGGCTAAACAATACAGTTATGGAGGCTAGACATCAAGATTAAAGTAAGCAGGGCTGCTTCCTCCTGAGGGCTTCTCTCCTTGGCTGGTAGATGATCATCTTCTTCCCTTGTCTCAACTGTCTTTTCTAAGTGTCTCTCTGTATGCTAATCACCTTTTAGCCTCTCCTTGCAGTGCTAGATATGGAACCCAGGGCCTTGTGCTGGCATGAGCTAATCCCCACCACTCCTCTTTTTTTCCTATTAGATTAGTGAGACAGGGATTTAGGATAAGGAGAGAGAAATATGGAATCTTAAGGGAAATACCCACAAGCTGTTGATATGCAGAGTCAAGCCACTGAGATGGAGAAAACAGTTGTAAACCTAGACCCATGCTCTTGTAAAATGAGGGAAAACTGGAGTGATATTGTGCAGCTCCCCGCTGGATCTACCTCCAGTCCAGCCCTTGATACAGTCTTTCTATAAATACTGGACCAGTAGCCCAAGTCAGGGCTGCTTCTCACTCTGGAGACAGCCCACATTCTCCCTTGAATGTATATCTACCTTCTTAAATAAACTTCTGTCTATGCCTTTGGCTCATGCTGAAACTCTTTTCTGTCATGTATGCCAAGAACCCCACTGGTCCTGAGTTGAGCTCCCTCTCTCTTCTAAGAACTCCTTGGACCCTTCTTTGGAGACATCTCTTCTCCCATGACATTAGGGCCCACCCATCTGACCACATTTGACGTTATTTACCTGTTTAAACACCCTATCTCCAATCATAGTCATATTACTCCTTACTGGGGGTCAGGATCTCAACGTATGAATTGGAGTGGGAACACAATTCAGTTACTAACAGACCCCTTTGTTAACTGGGCAGGTGAGGTAGTGTCACTGCTTGTAATCTCTGGGAAAAGTGTTGTGTAGCAGTGACCACCAGCTGATGCTCCCAAAATGTGCCTTTCAGAATTTCATTTTCATGGGTGACTTTAATGCTGGCTGCAGCTATGTCCCCAAGAAGGCCTGGAAAAACATTCGCTTAAGAACCGACCAGAGGTTCATCTGGCTGATTGGGGACCAAGAGGACACCACAGTTAAGAAGAGTACCAACTGTGCATATGACAGGTAGGTGGCTCTGCAGGCCTGCTAGCCCCTACAGTGTTTGCTGTGAGCTAGAAAGACCAGCTCCCTCTAGGCATATGTAGCACATAGCTTGAGAGCCAAGTCACCTCCATTTCAGAACCTGCCACCACAGACCCTGACAGTGTATGAACTGCATGACTCTTTGTCCTAGGCATTAACGCTTAGCAGTAACCAGCATTGCCTTTTTTGCGGGGAGGGGAGCAGTGCTGGGGATTGAACCCAGGGCTCTACATACAAGGCAAGCACTTTATCACTGAGCTATACACCAAAGCCTCACAGCACTGCTTCTGACGTCAGACAGGTTGGGTTCAAATCCTGATTCTACCACCTAATGTATCTGTGACCAAATGATTTAAGCTCTTGTGTCCTCATTTCCTCACTTGTAAATTGGAGATTAGTAGTTCCTCACTTAGGAAGATGAGGATTAAATGAAGTAACATATATAAAGCTGTTAACATGAATTGGGGTATGGAAGTGCTCAATCGTTCATTGGCTGTTCCCTATACCATCACAAAGACACATCACAGTTTAGTGACCCAGTCTCCTTCACTGGTCATTAGATATTACCAAGAGTTCACTGTTGAAACTAACATCCTATATATTCATTTTGTGCAAATATTTCTGATTTCCTCAGGGTATAAGCATAAAAATGAGAGCAATTCCTGCAAAGGATTTGCATTTTTAAAGCTTCTGCTATACATTCCTAAAAGTGAGTGAATACATTTTAAATAATGGCATTCTAAAGTCTGGCTGGGAAAGTTTCAAGGACTTTCACTTTTGCTTCTTCAATGTAGAGGGAAGTGGGAGTGCCTGAAGCATTAAACATCAGTGATTGTCCACATCAAAGACCACAGGCAGGGAAATCCCTGAGAGTCTGGTCCAGTGGGTGGCCACAGTTCCCAGAGCTCAGCCTGTTGCTGAGTGAGCATGAGGTGTCACAAGATGGCCATCTGTGGGAAACAGCCTGAAGTTCTCACTTCTCAGTCTTAAGGTCTGGCTTTCATTTCCATCCCCTGGCCTCCTTTGTTCCTCTTGGGACTTTCAGGGCTAGTGTTTCCTTCGTACACATCATCACTCCAACTTTCAAAAGTGGAAACCTGAGTGGGAAGTCAGAGGAGACTGAGCATCCAGACCTCTTTCCCTCATTCAGGAAGAGCCTCTAGCCAAGCCAGTTTTGGGACCTTGGACAGGTCACATCCCTTCTCCAGTCCCACTGATCTGCCAATGAGAGGGGAGTGATCAAAAATAATGATGCAAAAGAGTAGCTAATTACAAGGAAAGATGTCTACTGCAGATCAGGTTGGATGGTGAAACTGGTTAAGAAAAGATGTTTCAGCTGGATATGGTGGAACATTTCTGTAATCCTGGTGACTCAGGAGGCTGAAGCAGGAGAATCCCAAGTTTGAGGCCAATTAGGGCAACTTAGCAAAATCCTGTCTCTAAATTAAAAAAAAAAAAAAAAAAAAGACTGGAGATGTAGCTCAGTAGTAGAGTGCCTGTGAGTTCAATCCTCAGTACTGGGGGTGGGGGAGATGCTTCCTAAAAAGACCCTCATTTACACACATGTATGCCAAAGGATAGTGGGATTACACATAATTTTTTAAAGATTAGTTTTTTTTATCTCGATGCTATAGTTTTTCTGGCTTCCATAACAATGTATATTTTGTGGTTTACAAATGATGTTTAAAAAATGGACTCAGGCCAGATGCAGTGGCACCTGTCATCCCAGATATCTGAGAGGCTGAGGCAGGAGGATCTCAAGTTGAAAGCCAGCCTGAGCAATTTAGTGACATACTGCCTCAAATTTTAAAAAGTTTTTAAAGGGCTGGGCATGTAGCTCAGTGGTAGAGTCCCCGGGGTTTAATTCTCAGTACTGGCCCCCAACCCTGCACAAAAAGGATAGAGACAAGATGGTCTTAATTCAAGCCTTTGTTTTGTGTTCAAATATTTATTGAACACCTCCCATGTGTTAAGCACTGGTGGACAAGCAAAGATGTTCAAGATCTGATCTGTGCCCTGACCCAGAGTGGGAAAACAACATGAAGAGCAGACCCGTACATATCCCTAGAAGTCAGAAACAGAAGAGCTTTAAATATGTTGCTCATTGCTCTTTGCTCAGTTTAAAAAAAAAAAAGAAAAGAAAAAGCTTTCGCCAGGCAGGGTGGCACATGCCTGTAATCCCAGCAACACAGGAGCCTGAGGCAGAAGGATTGCAAGTTCAAAGCCAGCCCTAAGCAACTTAGCCAGACCCTGTATCAAAATAAAAAATAAAAAGGGCCGTGGATGTAGCTCAGTGGTAAAGTACCCTGGTATCAATCCCAGTACCAAGAAAAAAAAAAAAAAGGAATTGGAAAAGCTCAATGGAGTAGCACAGAATGGCAGTTTGTCTTACCTTCTATTCCTTAGTCAGGACCTTGTATATCCCCACCTGGTTCACCACACTTAGGTTAATATTAGAGTCTGCTGCCAAAACCCATTTTAATAACAAATTCCCAATGGTGTCATCAATACAAAGCACCTATACTGTGATTTTTCTTTATATTTTTCTTTAAATCCATTAGTTTCTTAGTGAAATAAATTAATTTTAAAGGACATAATTACATTTTTCTTCACAGCTGAATATTGGCCAAATTATATTGTTATATTGTATTCATGTACAAATATGTAACAAATCCCATCATTATGTAAAACTATAATGCACCAATAAAAATGTAGAAAAAAAAGAAGCTCAGTGAAAACTGCCCAGTGTTAAATTCTGTCTTAAATTTTTTGCCTTGAAGGTGGCAGTCTGTCCTTTTTGTCAAACTGGGGCCTTAGGGAGGTTTTAAGATAAACCAGCACCTACCTGAGAATTTCTCCATAATCAAATCCAAAAAAGTAAAAAAAATGACAGAAAGGGGAACATTCTTAGTATGCAAGCCATTACTACATGGTAGGTACAGTGTCAATGGATTTTAAATAAAATGTGCTCCTAAAGCTGGGCACAGTGGTGCAGACCTGTAATCTTAGCATGTTAGGAGGCCAAGACAGGAGAATTTTAAGTTCAAGGCCAGTCTCAGGAACTTAGTGAGACCCTGTCTCAAAAAGAAAAACTAAAAAGGACTAGAGATGTAGCTCCATGGTAAAATGCCCCGGGTTTAATTTCTAGTACTGGGAATAAAAACAGCTCTTGTATCACCAAACACCTGCCAACACAGGGGACACTGTCCCGGTGCCCATAGAGCCATAGCAAGCATAGAACCTATTTTACAGTTGTAGGCACTGTCCTCTAGGGTGCAAACTATCACAAGTATTAACTTGAAGCACCACATGAAAGGGCCAGGCTGCTTAGACAGTTTCTGATGTCAAACACAGATCTTGGTTTGATTTTAAAAATCAACAGCATGGAGTAACATGACTGTCCTCCCTCCCCTTGCTCCAGGATTGTGCTTCGAGGGCAAGAGATAGTCGAATCTGTGGTTCCCAGATCAAATGGCACCTTTGACTTCCAGAAAGCCTACAAATTATCTGAAGAGGAGGTAAGGCTGCCATCTTGTCTTTCTGAGTCACCATCCTGGAAAGATGTACAGATAACCCTTGGAGATCACCAATGAAGATGCCACATTGGGCCACTGGACCTGCAGTCTCAATACTTATGACTCTCTGATTTGAAGGCCTGCCAAAATTTCTAATGACACCAGACCAAGGATCATTCTCAACAGTTCTATTGGGTGACTTCAGGCATTTCATCTCCCCTCTCTTCCTGAATTTGCTTATTACCAAAATGACAACATTATACCAAGTATTTTCTAATTCTCAAACTATTTCTGTTTTCTTCTTACAGGCCCTGGATGTCAGTGACCACTTTCCAGTTGAATTTAAACTACAGTCTTCAAGGGCCTTCACAAACCGCAAAAAATCTGTTGCTCCAAAGAGGAAAAAAAAGACCAATCATTCCTAAATACAAAGGCACCATTTAATTAACTATTTCTTGCCTCTAAATAAATGGTCCTAACAGGTATTAGCTGATCCCTGCACACTCTAGAAAGATGACTGGTCCATCTGCTTTTATTTTTCACTTGAGTTAATTCTGCCTTGAGCCAAATTGGGAGGAGAATTTTCTGCCATCCCTTCTGGCTCATACCTCCCAAGAACTGTCCTAAAGGAAAAGTTGGTCTTTGTGATGCAAAAGAATGGCCTTAGGTCCCCAAGCCCCATCCTTTGTCACTAGTCCTTACTCAACCCTGTTCTGCTGGAGGCTGCAGGAGGATGTCAGATAGACAGCTTTCCGAGGGTCCAATTCCTAGGAAATGAGCAGAAATGCCAAGGCCCCAATTGCACCACATAACCTGGGCAATTAACTGGTCTAAGCCTTCACCTTCAAGTCCTTCAGTCTGAGATCAGGCCTCCATCATATCTCACAGGAATGGATGAGGCCACTCCCACTTGTTCTCCCTATCTCCAGACTGACCTCCTTCAAGTCAGCCAGCGCAGTAAGCACCAGTGTCATCCTCTGATGTACCAGTCAGTCCACAGCTCATCCCCATTCTTATCACCTCCCTATAATCCTTCAGGGGCTCTCATCACCATGAGCTTAGTCTTTGGGCATTATAAAGGTCTCTATTAGCCTACATCTGACAATACCTTGCACTGCATGCTCCAGCAGGACAACTCTTCCCTGCCCATCATATGCTCTCCCTCCCTCCAGGTCTTGGCTCCATCTTGGGTGCCCTGCCCTGCCCCACAGACTGGATTAAGGGCCCTTGACACCACTTCCTATGCCTCCACTGGAACATGTACCACATTGTATCTGTCACCAAAGCAGTACTAGAGTTCGTTGAGGGTCTTAGTGTGACAAATGCCCTGTTGGCTGGCTGGGACTTTATTTTTTCTGCAAATGTGGAGAGCAACATGGAACTACTTTGCCTATACCAAGATATGCATTTTTATGTTTTGATTTGTTTTTATTGATATTATGCCTTTGTTCACGAGCAAGGCTAAATATGCTCACAGTGCCAAAGCAGCAGCAGAAAAAGAAACGTCACATGGCAACGCTATTCCCTAGTTTCCCGTCTCACAAGCAGCCCCTCTGACCAGATTATGTGCACTTCCAGAGTTTGTGAAAAAATGAGCACCATATGTAATTAAAATAAAGTGTGGCATACCACATGAGTTCAGCTCCTTGCTTTCCCCCTTATGTCAGGGTCAGTGTGACTAATGCAAGAAAAAAAGAGACCATAGGTCTGTGTTTGCTTTCTGTCACTGTGACAGAAAGTTGAGATAAATCAAAGGTAAAGGAGTGAAGGTCTATCTCGCCTCACAGTTTCAAGGGTTTCATCCACAGTCAGTTGGCTCCATGACTCTGGGACCTGCAGTGGAGCAGAACATCGTGCAGGGCACGAAGCGTCGCACAGAACTCACCTCATGGCGTCCAGAAGCAGAGAGACAGGAAATGGTGGGGTCCCAGTATCCCCTTCGCGGGCTCGCCCTGCCCCGGTGACCCCACTTCCTCCTTCCAGGCCCCACCTTTTAAAGACCCCACATCCTCCCAATAGCGCTGCACTCCAGATCCAAACTACAGCAGCCTGGTATCCACAATTATGAAACATCTGAATGAGGGAATAAAATCCAAAGGCCTAATTAAAAGAAGCCATCTTCCCCACATGTCCAATTAACTTCAACAATCTCAGAAAGGCTGCTAACATTTGTCACCGCTTTTCTGAGGCACGGACATCCCAGGAAACTTTCCAATCTCCAAGGCTCAAAATGGTCAAGCAAGCATTTCACAAATGAGCTTATCTTGGAGAGAGGGCATCATTCTTTTTCCATAAAGGGTTGAAAGTTCTGATAGCTGGCCCAACTGGGCAAGGGCCCTGGCCATGGGCTCCAGACTCTGTTCAGTGGGGAGGCAAGGACAAGGTGGAACAGGTACTAAACAGGAGCCTAGTCATAGCTCTGACCTGGAGTCAGCAAATCCTGATACCCTGGAGCTTCCTCCCCAGCAAGATGTGCCCCTCTTCTTGCTCCACAGCAGGTTATAAAGCCAGAGGCACCTGCCAGCTATTATTCTGTCATTTTTGCCAGACAAGAGGCAAAGAACAGGACTTGTCCTCATTGTCCACTACCTAATGCAGCTACAAACCTCCCATCCATTTGGGTCACCTGGCCTAAGCAGGGCAAGGAGTGCCAGTGGTTTTCAGGAAGGGGTGTGTACCCTGGTCAAACTCACCCTCTCAGCCTTGACTTTGTCCAAAGTTTCTGAAACTTTTCATGTACCAGAATCCCAGAGAACCAGTTACCATGCCAATTTGCAGGCTGTAGGTGCCTGAGTCTCTCTTAGAAGATTGGGGTGGGTTCCAGGAACCTCCATGATTTCGTTAGTTTGTTGCAGTACTAGGGATTGAGCCCAGGGACACTTACCACTGCATATATCCCCAGTCCCTTTTAAAGATAATAATAATAATAATAATTATTATTATTATTATTATTATTATTATTTTAAGACAGGGTCTTGCTAACTTGCTGAGTGGAGTTGACTTCTAATTTTCAAATCTCCTGCATCAGCATCCTAGGATTATAGGCTATGCCACTGTTACTAACTAGGAACTTGCATTTTTAAAAAATATTTTTAAATTGTTGATGGACTTTTTATTTAATTATCAATATGCGGTGCTGAGAATCAAACCCAGTGTCTCACAGGTGCTAGGCAAGCACTCTACTACTGAGCCACAACCCCAGCCCCAAGGAACTTGTATTTTTAACAGGTACCACCCCCACTTGAACCCAGATATACTAAAGGCAGGTAATCTGAGGACCAGATTTTGAAATTCCTCTACTAGCCCTCCTTAGAAGAGGCATAGCATGGTCACTTCAGGGCCATATTCTGTACTGCCTCCTTGCTGTACAACCCTAAGCAGGTAGGTCACTTCCCATTTCTAAATGAGCAAAATGGGGATGAGAAGAGAATCGAGCTCACAGGTAAAGTTTAAATTGGGTGATGGACACTGAGTATGAGCATGACTCTAAATCCTTGATAAATGGAAACTATATTTTTATCAGAACTTGTTCTGTCACAGTAGACAGCTTTACATCTTTGGGTTCATGTTGCTCTCATTTAATTATTCAGAATGCCTTTTTGCCATGGAAGGAAACCTGCCAAGTTTCTGTTGCTTTATCATTCACCACAGTAGGTATTTTGGCAACTAAGCTCTGAGAAACGAAGACACCCCTATTTCTAGTCCTTGTTGTGTCCTCTTCCTTAGTAACATCCCTTTCCTGCCTCACACACAGAAACCTTCCCTTATTGACCTTTACCTTGTCCCTGTTACCAGGTTGGGGATGAGGAGGGTTTCTCCAGTTTAGCAAGCCTGGCTCATCTAGGAGAAAGCAAGTGTAAAGGGCAGTTGCCAAACCAGTAAAGAGTGACTAACTTGGAGGCCAAAGCCCTCATCCCTCCCAGAACAAGAAAAGGCACTGGGCCCGGGCAGGTGTGGGTGGAAATCAGATCCGCTAAGAAAGGCTTACACCTTCATCTGTTGCCAAGTCTGATGATGATGATTTTGAAAGAGTCAGCATTCTGAATAATCCCCCAAGCTTCCCTGAATGATCCTGACAGAGTCAGCTAACCCACAGGACCCTGGTACCTCTGGCTTCAAGATTTAGGAGTCCAGGGAAGTTACTGAAATAAAGTAAAACAAAGGAAATGTAAGGAAGCAAGGATATATGTATGCAACATGCATGCGTGAGCGCATGCACACATACACACACATTTCCCAAGGATTCCCTTTTCTGGTACATATTCTCCAGCTAGCTCAGCTTCTGGTTGGGTGGTTAAGCCCATGTTCCTGCCTCACATGAGTTCTCTGAAGGCAGGAGGGAGTTGTGTTCATTTGCAAAAACGTCTGTTGCCACTTTGTTCTCTAGAAAACTCTTTACTTTCTCCATCAAATACACTGGAAACTTCACTTTATTATTCTGAGATATTTGCCTTGAGATCCCTGCTTGTTTTGAGATCTGTTCATCAATTCACAGAGGTTAGAGTGGAAAAGAAGACAAAAATAACAAATAATAGCTGACATTTGCAAAGCCTCCTCTGTTCTAGGCTGTGTTTTTTTTTTTTTTTTAATTTTTAATATTTATTTTTCAGTTTTTGGTGGACACAACATCTTTGTTTGTATGTGGTGCTGAGGATCGAACCTGGGCCGCATGCATGCCAGGCGAGCACGCTACCGCTTGAGCCACATCCCCAGCCCTAGGCTGTGTTTTAAGAAGGCATGGTACACTATCTCACTGAATTTCAATCCTAGCACTAAAGGGTGGGGTTTGATATCATCCAAACTCTGAAGATGAAGAAACTGAGGCTCAGAAAAGTTAAACAACTTGCCTAAGTTCACACAACTAAGGCAGAGGAGGACAGAACTGACTCATCCATTGGGCAAGGTAGGCACAACAGTAATTTTAGGAGCCACAGAAATGATAAACTTTTAGTTGAAGAAAAATTTTAATATGCAGTATTTTTTTCTTTATATCAGACATCATTATAAAATATAATTTTAAAATAATTTTGATGGAGGAAGGCACCTAAAAGGAAAAGTACCTGGGACCCACAAAAGTCATACTGAGGTGCTGATGGAGCTGGAATTCAAATTCAATTTTGTCTGCCTCCAAAGTTCATGTTCTCACTAGTCTAGTCTAACTCCATTTTACAAGGGAGGAAATTGAAGTCCAAAAACCACACAGCAAAGTGGTGGCAGAACCAGGCAGAGACCATGTAGACTAATAGCATCACCTGGTGGCCATTCAAGGAACTTCCCTTTAATCCCAAGGGAAATCTAGGACTAGAAGCCTCAGGTCAAGATATTAGCAGGAAGCAGTCAGGAGTGCTCCAGGGATCCACACTCAGAAGTGGGGAACCAGGCTAGGGAGCTCTCTAAACTGTCATGAGAATTCACACACCATACACCCCACCTCATCCCTCTCCCAAGGTAAGTTAACCCCCAGAATTAAAATTGTAAAATGCTTAACTTAGTTCTGTCCAATACTAATACACTGTGAGTCAATATGCAACCTAGAATCTTCTAGCAGACACATGGGGGGGGGGGGGTAAAATCAACTTAAATATATTTTTTAAATTTAACCCAGAGTACATCAAAATGCAGTCTGTGGATCAAAATTAACCTACCATCTTTTTTTTTTTTCAAATAAAGTTTAATTGGAACACAGTCAAGTCCACCTTGTTTTATATTGTCGTCCATGGCTGCCTCTGCACTGCAACAGCATTGTTGAATAGTTGGGCTTTGGGACCTAGTGGGGATAGAGGAGGGTACCACGATGCTCTGATTAAACAAGGTGTACCAACGCATGAGCATTTTGGTTTTGCAAAGAGCTATGCACAGAGATGACTATTTGGGCTCCCTATGCCCAAGGCCTCCCCCATCCCCTGTTACAGAGGATGAACTCAGGGGCACTCTACCACTGGGCAACACCCTTGGCCCTTTTAATTTTTTATTTTGAGACAGGGTCTCACTAAGTTGCCCAGGCTGGCCTTGAACTTTCAATCCTATTGCTTTAGCAAGCGGAGTAGCTGGGATTATAGGAGTGTGCCACCATACTTAGCTATGCCCTGAGGCCTTTTAAGCTGTGAAAGGCTATGGGCATCAACATCCAATGGACTTGCATGGACCTTTACATGATCTGGGATTCTGCAAAAGACCACTTACCAAGAAAAAGAGGAAGGACCATCAACACGGTCCCAGTAGCCAAGCTTAGCTGAATTGTGTCCCTCCACAAAGGCTGTTGAAGTCCTAACCACCAGTACCTCAGAATGTGACCTATTTGGAAATAGGGTCAGTGCAGATGTGATTAGGAAAGAGATCATACAGGAGTAGGTTGAGCCCTAATCCAACATGGCAGATGTCCTTATAAGACAGCCATGTGGTCCAGAGTGGTGGCGCACACCTGTAATCCCAGTGGCTAGGGAGGCTGAGGCAGGAGGATTGTGAGTTGAAAGCCAGCCTCAGCAAAAATGAGGTGTTAAGCAACTCAGTGAGACCCTGTCTCTAAATGAAATACAAAATATGACTGGAAATGTGGCACACTGGTTGAGTGCCCCTGAGTTCAACCCCCCAGTATCCCCTTCCTCCCCAAAAAAGACAGCCATGTGAAGACAGACCACAGATAGACCATTATGTGATATGAAGGGGTCAGAGAGATGCAGCTTCAAGCCAAGGAACATTAAAGATTGCCAGCAAACCACCAGAGGCTAGGGATGCAAGGAAGCATCCCCTACAGGTTTTAGAGGGAACATGGCCCTGCGGACACCTTGGTTTTCCAGAACTATGATATAATGATTTTTTGTGGTTTTGAGACACTCAGGTTGCAGTAGCCTGAGGAAACTAATTCAGGAGATAACTGAATTTAGGATGGTGACTGTGTCTCAAATCCATCCTCAGAAGAGCATGAGAAAAAGATTAACATTAAACAGGGATGAGAGGTGGGAGGGAAAGGGAGAGAGAAGGGAAATTGCATGGAAATGGAAGGAGACCCTCATTGTTATACAAAATTACATATAAGAGGATGTGAGGGGAAAGGGAAAAAAACAAGGGAGAGAAATAAATTACAGTAGATGGGGTAGAGAGAGAAGATGGGAGGGGAGGGGAGGGGGGATAGTAGAGGATAGGAAAGATAGCAGAATACAACAGTCACTAGTATGGCAATATGTAAAAACGTGGATGTGTAACCGAAGTGATTCTGCAATCTGTATACGGGGTAAAAATGGGAGTTCATAACCCACTTGAATCAAATGTATGAAATATGATATGTCAAGAGCTTTATAATGTTTTGAACAACCAATAAAAAACAAAAAAAAAAAAATCCATCCTCAGGGAAGGGACAGGCTAGAGGTTTGGGAATCTTTTCTCCTCTTTTTCTGGGCACACAGTGTTATGGTTTGGATCTGGAATGTCTCATGAGTTAAAGACTTTGGTCCTATGGACACAATGTCCAGAAGTGGGGCTTTTGGGAAGTGACTGGATCATGAGGACTAAAATCTAAACAGTGGATTAATAATTTGAATGGATTATTGGGAGACAGTGGAAACTATAAGCAGTCACATAGTTGGAGGAAGTTGGCTATGGGGGGGTGTCCTTGAGACTATAATTTGTCCCCCACCCCTTCTTTTTTTCTCCTCTTTCTTTCTTTTATTTATTTGTTTATTTTTAATTTTGGTTCTAGGGGTTGAACTTTTAACTCAGGGGCATTCGACCGCTGAGACACATCCCCAGCCCTATTTTGTATTTTATTTAGAGACAGGGTGTCACTGAGTTGCTTAGTTGCTTAGTGAACTCATCCTCCTGCCTCAGCCTCCTGAGCCGCTAGGATTACAGGCGTGCATCACCACACCCAGCCTCCTCCTCCTTTCTCTCTCTCTCTCTCTCTCTCTCTCTCTCTCTCTCTCTCTCTCTCTCTCTCTCCTTTCCTGCCTTCCAGCTGCCATATGCTGAGAGGTTTCGTCCACCACTCCCTTCCACCATAGTGTTTGTATCTTGGAGCCAGCCAACCACGTACTGAAACCTCCAAAACTATGATCCAAAATTAACCTTTTTTTTTTTCAAGTTCTTTTTCTTAAGTATTTGTCACAGGGACAAAAGGCTGACTGAAACACAATTATAGACCAATCCAGGCTTCTTCTCACCTAGAAGTCATGTGACTTGTTCTCACCAATAGAATGTTAGAGGACATAGCATTTGTCAGTTCCAGGAGAAGGCCAAGGTGGTTAAGACTGAGTGCATGTCTCTACACTCCATGTTTCCTTGTCCCCCAGTTGGATGTAGAGGACTCTGGGAAGGATTCTGAGGCCCTAGGCAATGGCCAAGACAGCAGACGAGGGAAGCCTTTCCTAGATCAGCATCTGGACCCTTGTCCACCGAACATCAAATTGGATTACGGTGTAAAAAATACATCTTTATTGGTTTTAACAACTGGGATTTAGGAGCTTTTTGTTATAGCAGTGAGGCTATAACAACCTGACTAATGCAGGCTCCTGGGTGTGAGAGAAACAGTAAGAAGAAATGAAAACTATTTCTTCACTAAACTGTGGGATACACTGGGATAGAGCAACTCTGATTTGGATCCCTACAACGGACTGTAGAGAAATAAAAAGCATGGAGCTATTCACACACACATCCCCATTAGCACCTTAAGGACTTGGTGAGCCCCTCCCCCACCCCCAGGTGTGCTGATAGAGCACAGTGAGACTCTGTTGATTCCCCAAGAAATGAGCACCAGTGCCCAGGCCTTATTGATGATGGTAGGGTATGGGCAGGTCTGCAAGGAGTGAAGGTCTGCAAGCACAGACAAGAACCTGTGGGGTTAGGGGGGGTCAACTGTACATCCCAGAGGTCCATCTGCATTAGAGCCACACTCATGCCCATCCACACATAACCAGGGAGGTAGGGCTTAGCAAAAGGCAGAGTGAAGGGCAGGGTTAGCTGGTAGCATGTCCCCTGGAGGATCCAGATAGATCAAGGAGGAAGGAAAGTAGCAGCTGAGGGCCCTTCCCCAGCCAACTTCACATGAGCTGGTCTGTTCGCCGTGGTAAATGGAAGATGCTACTTTTGAGGTAAAATGTCTTTGCAATGGTCTGGGTCCTGGCATACGGAGATGTTGTGAAGTTCTTCATGGCATCCCCTGGAACACAGCAGAGACCTGGGTGACCAGGGTTCACCATCCTCCCGCCAGCACCACCCCACCCAAAGAACTGGGGGCCAGCAGAGATATAGTGTAACAACTATGGAAATACTTCTGTCACTTAGGAATAGTCACTGCCCTCTTATGCTTCCTGACCTCTATCCCAGGCCTCCCTATGATCCAATAACTGAAGGCTAATACCTCAGATAGCATGAGAACCCCAAGATCCTGCTTTGGCACCATGAACAGAATTTTCGCTGATGGATAACATTGACGTCATGCCAATGGTTAACTTATTGGACCCCTCTCCTCACTCCAATCCATCATCACATTTCTCCCATTATCAGGGATACCCCACTCATCCCAGTGCTCCATAGTAAGAGCTCTGATGTCTGATCCAAGGCCAAATTGGCTCCCAAATGCCTGTAAGCTGTAAATACTGCCTCTTGAGTCAACAATAATACCAGATATCATTTATTCAGCACTTACTATGTGCCAGGCACTAAACTGACACTTTATAAGTATACAAGGGCATTTTGTGTCTGACCTAGTTGGAGCCCAGACAATGCCTTCAACTCCTCTTCCCTGTGTCTATTTGTATCCACTAGTTGATGTAGTTCCTAACTGTGGTAGGAAGGGGAGAAGTAGTCTATCATCTCTTCTCCAACTCATCCATGAACTGGACTTGGGTACGGGGTGTGAGGCCAGGGGCTTACAGAATGATCCAGTGATTCTGGCCGCAACTGTGGGCTTAAGTAGAACCCCTAGAGAGGTAAACAATCTCTCTACCTCTGCCTAGAAACTGAAATTGCCTTAGAACTCAGGGAGCATCCAAGATCAGGCCTTCTGATGTGGGTATTGGCACTCCAGTGATTGGGTTGCAGAATGTCCAATTACGTTGGAAATGCAAATAGCTAGTGACTAGGGAGGCTGAGGCAGGAGGATCACAAGTTTGAGGCTGGCCTCAGGAACTAAGTGAGACCCTGTCTGAAAATAAAAAATAAAGAAGGCCCGAGGATGTGGCTTAGTGGCAGAGCTCTCCTAAATTCAATCCCTAGTACCAAAAAAAAAAAAAAAAACATGCAGATAAACATGACTCAATTTTTATTAGAGTTGTCATGCAGTATTTAGGATATACTTGCACTAAAAAAGGTTCAGCTATCTGAAATTCAGATGAGACCAGGTATTCTGCATTTTTATTTGCTAGAGCTGGTGACCTTTCACTGGCATTGGCTTCACAGGCTGTGGATATGGACCCAGGGACTAGAGCAGAAGAGGAAGATGTTGCACAATACTTAAAACAGAGACCAACTGTGAACGCAGGCAGTCAGGCCCTTCCTCCAGAAGTCCTGTGAAGTACATCCTATCCCAGGACTCAGCTCCCATGTCCTTTCCCCAGAAAGCCATCTACCAGGACAGTACCCTTAGCCACAACCTCTACATCCTCAGTTAACTCCTCTTAACAGCCTTAGACACTACAAGTGTGGTCTCCAAAGCAGCAGCTGCAGCATCTGAGAACTTGTTAGAAATGCAGAATCTTCTCCCATAGCCCCTCCACTTATTGGATCAGAACATGCCTTTTAACAAGACTGCACTGATGACCTCATGCACAGTAAAGATCCAAAAGTGTCACTTTGCAGCATGGACCTCACTGCCTGACCTACATTGTGTTATCTATTTGTGGCCTGACCCCTTCGAGTGCAGATTCTGGTCTAATCTTGCTCTCTGATATATTCCCAGGAACAAAAGTTCCTGACACATACTCAATAAACATTTGTTGAATGAAAGAATGAATGAAGCCAGGCGTGGTGGTGCACACCGGTAATCCCAGTAGCTCCGGAGGCTGAGACAGGAGGTTTGAGAGTTCAAAGCCAGCCTTAGAAATGGCAAAGCATTAAGCAACTCAGTCAGACCCTGTTTCCAAATAAAATACATAAAAGGGTTGGGGAATGTGGCTTGTAGTCGAGTGCTCCTGAGTTCAATTCCTGGTACTAAAAAAAAAAAAAAAAAAATGAATGACTGAAACAGAAGTCAAACCAAAGTCTCCTAATTTCAAACTGAGTCATTTTTCAGACCTAGTTTTTGTTTGTTTGTTTGTTTTTGTACCAGGGATTGAACCCAGGGCCACTTAACCACTGAGCCACATCCCCAGTCCTTTTTTATATTTTATTAGAGACAGGGTCTTGTTGAGTTGCTTAGTTGTAGCACAGAGCTTATGCTTCCAGGCCCTGTCTGGCCCAGAACCTTATCTATCTTCAGGGCATGTCTAGGGGTGGTGCCTAGCACAGTGCTCTGCTACTGGGGCTGATCTGAAGGGGGCCTGCTTGGGCTGTTTTTTGGCCCTGGTCCCCTTCTTCAGGAACTTGTGGCCATAGTGGATATTCCAGGCAACCCGGGCAGCAGTCTCTTTTTGGATGTGCTCTTGCCAGCAGGCCTGGTTCTGGGAGAATGACACTTCCCTCATGGCTGGGGAGGGTCAGGGAGGGAAGAAAGAAAGATTCTTCCCATAGTTCTGGGGCCTGTGTTTGAGTAGCTGGTGTCAGTCTCCAAGGAAACGTGTAGCCAATGAGGGCTGGGTTGACAAGGCCCCATTGGAGAGGAGGGGCTGGGCTGGTGAGGGGACTCTGGCCACCCACAGGCAGAAGCACAGAGCAGGCTAGAAAAAGGAGCAGAGCCTGGCTACATAGGCTCACCCCAGGGTATCTGGCAAGGAGCCTTGTTCTTCCCCCAAAGGTCTCAGGCCCAGGCCTTCACCTCATGCCCAGAGTCCCCAAGAGGTGGATGGGGAGCCAGGGCCTCTATTCCTTGCAGCAAACCTTGATGTACATCTACTATGCAGTAGGCACCCAAGGGAAGCCCAAATGCCACCTGCAGGAAGCTTCTAGAAACATAGCAATTCTGCAGCTCAGCTCCTAACAGAGTTCTGCCATTTGGTTAACCCAGTGGACTCAGCACACAGGGGAATAATATTGAGAACTCCCCCTTGGTATTGGGAGAATGAGTTGACAGTGTTACGCAACCCTCCATCAAAATCAGCTGAACTTTAACAAGCACCAATCGGGTACCAGTTGTCTTCAACCATCACTGTGTTGCTAGGGTATCCATGGCTCCTTCCAGATAGGGAAATGGATGTGTGGAGAAATGCCAGGGCCCACTGCTGGTGTGTGGAGGGAGCCACCCATTCCGTGCCAGACCCTAGGCTGGGGCTTCCCTGCTTTATCTCAGTTCTAGAGTGATTTGCAGACAGGTTAACATCACATTTCTCGGTGAGGAAAACTGAGACTTGACAATGTTAAGTGGTTACTTTGGGATCGACTCCCAAACCCATGGATGTCATAGACACAAAACTCCCGGGGACCGTGACAACCACAAGAGGGCACAGGCAGGGTGGAGCAGAGGAGGGCTCACCAGATGCCCAGCAGCACCCTGAAGTCAGCCTTTGGACCCTCGCACCTTCTGCCTCCCAGACCAGGGCCTGTCTGGTGAATACCAGAGAGAAGGAGGCTACCCACAATGCTCCAGGACCACTGTCTTTCCACTCTGCTGGGTGTGCTATCGTTTATCCCTTTGACAAACATTCATTTGCTCTCAACTCCACTGGGCACCGAGTCAGATCCAAAAGGCCGATAAGGAGAGACAGGGAGGTTTCACAATTGAGAAGGAGGGACAGAATCATTAACAAGGTGTGTTGGGGGGTGGAGGGGAGGGAAGGCTTCCTGGAGGAAGTGACCTTTGACAGAGACTGCGAACCTGAATTAGCCAGGCAGAGTGGGGGAGGAAAGACTGGATGTGTGGATAAATGCTATGATGTGCCAGGGCCACAGCTGGTGTGTGGAGGGAGTCACCCATCATGCAACCCACAGTTGCAGAATGCCCCTGTGGTGAGATGGCAGGAAGGGAGATTGGGAAATCTGGAAAGATTAAGTGTAGACTAAGTGCGATCTGTCTTGGTTGAGCACCCATAGTGGTCACCGATGGTTAGAATCCAGGCTTCCTGACCAGGGTACACGTTCCACTCCTTCTTTCCTGAGGGCCTACACTCTGTTAGGAGCTGCAAGTCAACAAAACCAGCAAAACGCCCTGCCCCACAGAGCTTATGCTTCCAGGCCCTGTCTGGCCCAGAACCTTATCTATCTTCAGGGCATGTCTAGGGGTGGTGCCTAGCACAGTGCTCAGAATGTGCTCAGGGAAATTATGAACAGGCACACTTCATACTGGCCCCATTGCAGGGGCAGGTCGGGTGAGGAATGAAGGGAAGAATCAGGAGTTGCAGGGCCAAGGGCGGCAGGAGTCTGGGGTCAAACCATCATGGGGAATGGGTATGATCCCGGAACTCCAAGAAGCCTCTGCTCGCTGCCAGCTGTATTCTTGTTTATTCATTCAAGAAAATTCATGTTTTCTTGACCCTGTGCCAGGCACTGAGCCAAAGGTAGATGAAGACAGGCAAAGCACAGGCTGTCCTTACCCCTGGACTGGTAAGTCTGGGTGTCCTGAATGTAGAGAGGCAGAGGCAGGTGTTCATGGGCCTTCAGAGACCTCACGCCTTTCCTATTTCAGGCACTGCCCTCAGGCAATCTAAGGTGAACCCTGGTAGACAAATCAATCCCGCGAAGGGTAGAGAATTGGGGAAGGTATAGAAAAGCATCCTCAAGGGCTGGGGTTGTAGCTCAGTGGTAGAGTGCTTGCCTCACATGAGTGGGTTTGGTCCCCAGCACCACATAAAAATCAACAAATAAAAATAAAGATATTAAAAAAATAATTTCAGCTCAATACAATTTCTTTAAAAAAAAGAAAAGAAAGATGTCCTCAAAGTGATGCCTTCCAATGGGCCTAAGGACAGCAGATGGTCCATGAGGAGAATTGCTTTTGAAATCTGTTCCCTGAGTCTAGGAGCAGTGTAAACTTCATGGCCCTTTTCCTAAATTGAGGCTTGACCATTAATTACTACCTGCGTGACTTCGGGCAAGTCACTCAACCTGAGTTTTGGTACACTCCTCTAGGAAAAAAAAAAAAATAGGGATAATGTGTCTCTGAGCCTACCATTAGTCTTAGTTGTGAAAATTTTCATACTTGGAAAAATTAAGTTGTGAAGGTCTGTCTTTGGTCTAGGCCTGTATTAAGGGGAAAGGGTGGCTGAAACTCTAAAAGGACAAAGGTTGTGTGTGGGGGGGTTAGTTTTCCAAGTACATCTGACTCAATTTTCCTCCCACCATTGGGGCCATGCCCCGAGGCCCTGACATCCCAGCTCAGTGTTCTGTGGTTGGCCCATCCCAACCATTCCCACTGATGAACAATTATAGTCACCTTACACCAATAACATTTTGTGAGCCCTCATAACGGACTGGACACTGAGATTTGCCCTCTATACAGATTTTGTTGTTTAATGCTCAGAACATTCTATGGGGTGAGTCCCACCATCCCATTTCATTGGAAAGAAAACCGAGGCACAGTTTTCTATGAGGATGGTGAGCTGCCTGAGGTCATGGCAGAGCCAGGATGGGAAGCCCATGCCTGTATTCATAACCACTGTGCTAAATAACTTCCCTGCTAGCCACCTTTCCCCACAATGGGTCACCCCTTCCACTCCACTTTGGGATCACTCAGGCAGCCCCTTTCCTGACAGTTCTGAGTTGAGGGTTTACCCAGGTCAGGCGGGGGGCAGGGGGGGCAGGTGAGAAGGGGAAGTGTAGGTATCTGATTTTTGAAGTTTCTTGTTATGATCCCATTATACAGATGAGGGCACTGAGGCAGAGAGGGCATTTCCTGAGAGGTTTCAGCTGGTAAGCAGCAGAGCTGGGATTGGAATATAGACTTGAGCTGTAGCATCTGAGCCATCATTTGCTGAGCACTTCTCAACACGGTTGTACTGCTGCTGTTGAAGCAGCTGCTTGTTGCTCCATCGGAAGTCTAACTTTTCCAGGGCCTGGCACCTCTGCCAAGGCTTCCTTCTCCTCTGAGAACACCCTGCCAGGATCCAGCACCAACTTTGCCCTAAGAATGTCTACTGCCTAGAAGCAAGGGCAGCTCCAAGCCAGGGGGAGGTGTCCGGGTGCCTTCGGAAGGCAGTGGTCAGGGCAGAGGGGAAAGGGTGAGCATAAAAGGCCCGCAGTCTTTGTCCTGGAAAGATAAGCAAGTGGAAAGGTTGGCTATGTGTCCCACATCAGGCTCCTAAATTCCTCCTGCCTTTAATGCTCGAGGAACAGAAAAAGGGTGTGAGGGGTAGGTCTCCCTAAATTCCACACACATGAGCTGTCCCCGTGGGCTGCCCCCAGACAAAGCCACAAAGCACAGAAGGATTCCTTTGTTTGGGGGGAAAAAAAAATCCCTCCCACCATGTGTTTGGGCAGCATCCTTACGACAAAGCCAGAGAAGAAAAATTGAATCCAGGCAAGCCTGGGGCCTTAACTCCCTGCTATGTGGTATTTATGAGAAGGAAACAAAACAAAACAAAACAACAACAAAATTAAGATACATTTCTGAGAAATTTTTCATTAGTGAAATAATCTAATTACACATCGCAGCCCCCACTTCCAGCCAAGTTATAGAGATCTGAAAAGACTCAATTCCTTTCCTGACCCTACTGGATGAGATGAGGCCAAGTACCAAGGTTAATAGACATCACAATAAATGATCTTCCTCAGTTTAAAGACAAACTTGAGCCAGGCTTGTTGGTGCACACCTATAATCCTAGCAACATAGGAGGAGGCTGAGGCAGGAGGATCCCAAGTTTGAAAGCCTAAGCAACTTAGTGAGACTGTCTCAAAATTTAAAAAAATCAAAGGGCTGGGGATGTGGCAGAGCACTCCCGAGTTTAATTCCTGGAACAAAAAATAAATAATTTATTATTTATTGAGGACTTGGCAAGGATTGAGCACTCATTTTGCCACTAACCTTTATTCTATTTTTCAAGGCTGAGCAATTTTCAAGGGAAATTAAATCCCTATGAACCCAACTCATTTTACACCAAACTCATCAGAATGTGGCTTCCAGGGCCCCTATGAAGTCCTAGCATTAGACCTGGGGTCAAGACCCCAGGTATTCACAAGAGCATTAGAAGCAAAGACATGGTAATAAAACATTTCCTTCCTGGCAGCAGTTGGTGGGTGCTGCCCTGGGTCTCGAAGTGAACCCCGATGAGGAAGAGGTGGGCATCCATGCATGACAGGCAGGGCCTCTTCTGTGTTGAGAATTGATCTCTGCAGAGCACCTGCCAGTTGCTGTCTGCTTAACCTCCACTAGAGGCTGAAGAGTGACAATCCTGTCAGCTCCTGCTAGGAATGGGGCAAAGTCAACTAGTGAAAGTGGGAAAGGACCTGGCACCTGGCCTGTCCAGGGATCAAGTTTCAAAGTTTTCAAGGTGTTTGCACAAACAACAGCAGGTTTCCATGGCAGCCAAGCCCAAGTCAGATAAGAGTCGCCCTCTGATTCTAGCCATTGGCCAGTAAAGAGGTGTGCAGATTTCTACTCTGAGATATCTTTGGTATAATTTTTACAGTGGAAATGTGCTCCAGCCCCATGTAGGGGGGCCACTAGGTACAGTCCTGATACTACAGCAGGTATAGGCCATAGCAGTGGGAGACTCAGGCAGACTGTTCCTTACAGCTCCCAGTGGGATTTCATCTTTTCCTCATCACCACCCAGAGAGAGGCATGCTCAGAGGGGTGAAGTGACTTCTCCAAGGTCACAGAGCCAGTGAAATGTGGTGCCAGTGTTTAAATTCTGGGATACCAATGTCAAAGTCCATGCTGTTAACCTACAAATGCTGCCTTCCCCAAATGCCTGGTCAGGCTTCAGGAAGGTGGAGAAGTCATTGGCTATGTCCCTGTGCTCCTCGGTGGGCAAGGCCAGAACATCATGGCAGAGCCTGAGTGGACTCCCCATAGCCCCCTGAGCTAGGAGCCCAGGCTAGTCCTTCATAGTGCAAGCCACAGATAAGGGTGTTCCTTCCCTCCAATTTCTTCCTCCCACCTCTCAGAGGTAAAGAAATCACCATTCTGATTCACAGCTTGGTGTCAGAAGAAACATAGGAAAGATCCAGTTTCCTGCCCCAACACTGGAGGGCCAGGGGCTCAGCAAGGACTTTCAACCACTGCCCGAGGGCTTCTGCTTCCATAGCAGTGTCAACAGGGGCAGAGTTCCCATTTGGGGTCAGAAGGGCCAGGGTCTAACCCCAAGTAAGCTGTGTCTGTAAATTTGGTGTGCAAACTGCACCCAATAGCCTTGTCAACGGTGACACAGGACTGTTAGGAACGCTAGGAGGAGGCAAGGGGCCAGGCCCATCCTAGCCATTCAGCAACCAGAAGCTCTCAGAAAAGAGAGGGCTGGGGATATAGCTCAATTGGTAAAGTGCTTGCCTTGCATCATAAGGCCTTGGGTTCAGTCCCCACCACCACCACACACACACACACACACAAAAGCTCTCAGAAAAAACAGCACGAGCACACAGAGGGCAGATGGTGACACCAAATATTAACCTTGCATGTCTAAGGCAGTGGGATGATATGTGGTATGTTCTTGTTTGAGAACATCCTGGAAAATAAGGACTTCCTGATGTAATCAGGAAAAGCTTCCACCTGCCCCTGCTTTTACCTGGGTGAGCTTCGTATGTAGAACTCTCCAAGAGGTGTTGGTGTTGGGGTCCATACACCCTCTTCTCAAAGTCCCCTCACCTTTCAGGCTGTGCCACCTGGCCTCTCAGGAGAACACAGACCTTTCCCTGAAGAAAGAGATCAATCAGGCTCATTGTCAAAATGAGTTGCTCTTCTGTGCCTTTTCAGTCAGGGATTGGGAGAGCTGGTCAGAGGCTCAAACCATTTATTCAGAAAAAAAGATGCCACCCAGGAACGCCAGGGGAAACTTTACGGCGCAAACGTTTTATTTAATAAGTTATAAGATACAATTTACAGTCGGCATTTGATTCCAGTTTGGCTTCCCTGTCCCCGTTTCCAAGGCCTGTGGTCCCTTCACATTAGGCTTCGGGCTGCCTCCAGTTTCTAAAAGGTGGACTTTTACCACCAACACCCACCTCCAACTGCTACACCTCCAGAGCCCTACCACACCCATGATGACAGTGGCGACTTCCTTAGGACTAAGCAGCAAATCAGAAAGTCAGCCTGCCTGGCCCAAGCTACACATCTGAGCTCTGCCATGAGGCAACGTCCCTGATTGCTTTAACTTAATCCCAAAGCCAGCTCAGGTCTGCAAAAGGCTTGCAAACTGCCCTATACCCCATTAAAAAAAAAAAAAAAAAATCTGCACCTGCTTATTGTTTTCCCAAGAGCATCCATAAGAATTCCTCCCAGGATTTGATGCAAACTGTCAGCTACGCAGCTTTCACTGTTCTGCCAAAAGGGGGAGATCACCAAAGAAGCTGCTGCCTTTCCCTGCCCCTCAACAATTCCCCAACACTCAGCCAAAAGTTGGCATGAGCTTCATTCTTTCCTGTCTATACTAATATTTTCCTGAGTGACCCACAAGGTTGGCAGGGGTGGCTATGAGTGTTGTGTCATCTTATAGGCCTTCATGAGGCGAACACTAACATGTGCACCCACCTGAGGTCACTTTAAAGGTTTTGGTAAGGCTGACAAGTGACTGGGGCGTGTGTTAGAAGCAAGGGCTAGTGTTGGTAAGAAGGGATCTTTGGCAAGTGGGCTGCTGCTAGTCACTGCAGAATTTCCTCCACCAAGTGACTGAAATGGACTTGGAAACCTAAAGCAGATCCGTGGCAGCCAAATGGTCACACTTTTATGACTGCAAGGAAATAATCACCAGAGGAAGTGCAGAAACACTAGGCAGCCATGTGCCACCAATTGGCTCTGCCCAGAAAGAATGTCAGGAGGCCAGAGTGCAATGGGTGATTGGTGAGAAGTAGTGTCAACATGGTGGAGCACCTAACAGCCTTTTCCTATGGAATATGGGCCCTGGACTAGATCCAGCTGGTCTGGAGGAATCCCTTTGCTAAATTACAACCTAAACTAGGTCTCCTCTTTTTTCCGGCCCCCTCCCACCCCCACCCTCACCCCCTATCTTTTTTTTTGTAAAGGCTCAACAGCAAACCTGTAGCTTAGGTTGGCCAGTTTCATTTTTTAAAAATGTTAGTCTTCCCCATATTCTTGGTCTGTCTGCAGTGACCTGTGCCCCCAAGGTCTGAGGTGAACTGAGTATACGTTGGATCTTCTTAGTCCATTGGACAAATTTGCATTTCTTATGATTACCCAATGCATCCCTCAAGAGTCAAGTCTAGGACTTATTTCTGAAGGCACTTTAGAATGGTAGTGTTTTGGGATGGGATTTAGACCTACCAACAGGCTGGAGGACATGGTATAAAATGAATTACAAACAAGCGATAAAAGCAACCATAAGAATTCCTCCCAGGATTTGATGCAAACTATTTTAAGGCACTGTGACATGAAAAGGGCTGCCGGGGATGTGTTCTTCCCCCCACTTCACAGCCAGAACGTAATCCCCCCTCTCCTTGACAACATATGTGACATTGTACTGCTGGTTGCCCACATGCTTCATGGAGACCTCCTCACAGGGTGTGGTGGGTCCATGGACTCCAATCAGCAGCATGTTGGAACCTGAAGAGCAAAGGGAAAAGTGGTCACTCCGGGCAGCAGAAAGAGAACATGTGAATCAAGGGAGACAAGCCTGGGACTGCCTGTTGAGCTTCTGTGAGGACGCTGGGCCCCTGAGCAGGTGGGAGGCTGTGGTGATTACCAACAGAGACTTACAGAGCTTGACAGTGAGGTTCATGTGCCCAGCATTGAGAACAAATAAGTGAAATGGCAGAGCCAGGTTTCTAGTCCAGGTGCTCTGGATGTCAGAACCTGGGCAACTGACCCCTGACACCCAAGTTCAGCTGGAAATTAGAGCAATTAGTGGAAGAGAAGGGACTAGATTAACCAAATCAGTCTGCCCATCTGTAATGGGGATACTACTGCCTTTCATGACTACCTTGGGGTCATCTCAAAGAATCAAGGGGCAAAGAGAGAACAAACAGGTATAGACATTAAGTGCAGGAGAATAGGGCAAGAAACATGGTTGTTTGATGGTGGTTGGGTTGCATGGGGCAAGGGAGAGGGGGGGTGGACGCTACTGAAGGCCTTAGCAGGGGAGCTCAAAGTGTAGGAGGATACTTGGCCTGTCTAGGCCCCATTCCCTTCCACCCCACCCCAGTGGAACCACGCTACCTACCAGCTTTGCTGCAGTCCACCAGGAAGGAGCTCTTCTGTCCCATGAAGGCCTTTGAGAGCCCTGCTCCCTTGGAAGTCACCTTGCTGGCATCCGAGGATGACTTGGGGATGGCACTATAGCAGGTCTCTGTTGATGACCTGGTCACTGACTCCACCAGGATGGACGAGGTTTCATTGGATGAGCCCGGGCTGACCAGACGCTGACCTAGGACATGGGAGAGCAGGAGGGAGGGATGCATGGCCAGACCAGAGGACTCTCAGTCAGAGGACAGGCAGGTATCCCATGTAAAAGTCCCAGAAAGATCCCCACAGCCCAACACCTGGATACAAAAGCCACTATATATCCATATCCCATAACCACAGTGTCTTCCAAATCCCCTGAGGCTCCACCCATACATACAACTAGGATTTGCCTTTCTGGGCAAATGGACCAGTCTGGCCTTAGCTGACAAATTCTGCCACCCTGCAGAATTTACCTTTCCATTCATATAAAATACTCTATGTATAAGCAGGACATATATACATTGAAAGGACATAATTGATTCTATACATGACAGAGGATGTTTTTCCCAAGTTTTCTCATTTTTCTGCGATGAACCTATATTACTTATCTAACAGTGAATCATGACATCATGGAAGGGATTTACTACAATATGTAAGGTGGTTACCTTTGGGTGCCAGTTTGTGAAGTTGTTTTTACTATTTGGCATTTTTCCCCTCAGTGTTTGGAAGGAGACATCGTTTTGTAAATTTGTTTGTTTTGTTTTTACTGGTGATTGAGCCTAGGGATGCTTTAACAACTGAGCTATATCCCCAGCATTTTTTATTTTGAGACAGGGTCTCAGTAAGTTGCTTAGGGCTTCACTAAATTGCTGAGGCTGGCCTTGAACCTGTGATCCTCCTGCCTCAGCCTCCCAAGTTGCTGGGATTACTGCACTTGGCCTATGTTCTTATAAATTAAAAAAAAAAAAAAAAAAAAACTTTTTGATTATTTCAAACGAAAAGGTTAGAAAGTTTTTTTTTCAGGCTCTGATTAAACAAATACATTAGATTTCAAGTATGTAAACATTTCTTCTTTCTGTTAATAGGGGGGGAAAAAAACATCAAAAAACAAAAACACCCATCTAACCTGCTTTCTTCACGTCTATACTGCCTCACTATGTGGACTTATTTTTGCAAGTTTTCAACACACTGGCCTCTGGAATGTCATACTATTTCTTTTCTTTTTTTTTTTTAATATTTATTTTTAGTTTTTGGTGGACACAACATCTTTGTTTGTATGTGGTGCTGAGGATCAAACCCGGGCCGCACGCATGCCAGGTGAGCGCACTACCGCTTGAGCCACATCCTCAGCCCCTCATACTATTTCTTTACATTCAAGATTCAAAGTAGATTTAATATCTAAAATCATATTGTTAGTCAGATAAGACTAGCTCCATAGGGCAGAATAACTCTGAGGTTGTTCATCATTACCTGTCACTTTGGCTTTGAATGGACTGCCCACAATGTGGTTGGGTCCGCCATATTTGACACCGATCAGATAGTTTCCAGGAGCCATGGGCGTGTACATAACTTTGTACCCCTCTGGGGTTTCTTGGCAATCCATTTTAACTTTGGATGGGCCTTCAATAGTGACAGACAACGTCCCTGGGCCTGCTCGGGTGGTGTTGATGTAGAATTCAGACTGGATACCTGCGAGAGAGGAAAAGGGAATGCACTTGTAAATGATTTGGAGGGATGAGGGGTGTTATGTGGGGGGCTTTCCTGGGGGTGTTAAAGCAATGGTAGTGTACACATATGTTTCCTCAAAGAGGGCTTGCCTTGATGGGAACCCACTGGTCCAGCTCTGACTTCTGGCACAGAGAACCTTGGGCCCTGGGTGGGTAGTTTCCTAACCCAGGGTGAGGCAGGAGTGTGGCTGACATTTCGCCCACAAGTGTAAACTGCCTGGACACCCTGTTCTCTCCTCCGGGCATGAGCCGTGGCTGAGGGAGAGGAGCCTGAGTCATCATTGTGAGCCTAAAGTGCTGCTTCAGCCAGTGGCCCAGCTCTGCCTCCAGGCAGGGAAGAGAGGCGTGGGCCCCTTTGACCTTTCTTTTCTCCTTTGGGTAGATTTAGAGATGCCAAGGAGGCCCAGTGTCCCCTCTCTTCCTCTTCAGGCTCCTTGCCCTGCACCCCATCCCGAAAACTGGAGTAATCACTGTGATCTGCCAGCCATGAATTCCAGCAACAAAAACAGGAATAAAAGAGGAGCTCCTGCTGAGAACCACAGACCCCACATAAGCTGCAGACCCTGTGCCTGGCATTATTTTACATGCATGTGCATGGGACCCTTTCACAGAATGGCACTAAGACTAAGGGAGGTTTGACCACTTGCCCGTCATGATGTATCATCAGAAAGTAGCAAGCAGCATCTGAACCAAGTCTGCAAGGCTCTGGTGCCCAGGCCCTTCTTGGCCACCGGAAAGACAGTGGAGGTGCCCAAGCTGCAACCTCAGGATACCTAACCTCTTGGTTGTCCCAGGGCATCCTGCTTGTGACAAAAGCCCAAAAGAGAACACCAACTGATGGCCATGAAGGCACTCCTACCTAAGCCCACAGCTCCACAAAAATCCCACTCCCCGCTCTCTACTCCAGGGGTCAGTGGGGCTGCTTGGGTGTCAGAACATCAGCTGCGTGCCCCCTACAGTGCCCTCTATGGGGCATCCCTAGCACAGTACCCCCACAGGAGGCCATTTTTGCCAGAGCCCTGGACACCACCCCAGTTGGGAAATGTTTTGGTTTAATTATAGCCCTCGGATCAGAGAAGGAATTATTGTTCTGGTTATCAATAAAAGAAAAGGAACCGCCATTGTATGACTTTCAAACACAGCCCAGCTGTTTCTGGAAGCTCCAGAGGCTCCTGTCCCAAGTCCCTCCCACTATCTCAACTTTGTCATGGTTCCTAATCTATGCAGCTGAGAAGCCCCTTAAGCAGCAGCTGCCAGGCTGGGGACTGTGGGGAAGCAGACAGTCTGTAACAAAGGGGTGGTATGTCCAGGAAGTAGCTGTAAGGTGGCGATAAGGAAAGATATTTGTAAAATGAAGTTTAAAAGGCCTGGCTATAGTGCACAGAAGCTCCAACTCCCCCCACCCACCCCACCCCTGCCCCCTTAGGTAGCAGAGATTGAATCCAGGGGTGCTTAACCACTGAGCCTCATCCCCAGCCCTTGTTTCATTTTTTTACTTTGAGACAAAGGTCTCACTAAGTTGCTTCAGGCCTCACTAAGTTGTTGAACTTGAGATCCACCTGCTTCAGCATCTCAAATCACTGGGATTACAGGCATGTGTCACCACACCTGGCAGCTCCACTCTTTCTTTCTTTTTTTTTTTTTTTTAATTTTTAGTTCTGGATTGTCACAATACCTTTATTTATTTATTTTTACATGGTGCTAAGGATCAAACCCAGTGCCTCACATGTGCTAGGCAAGTGCTCTACCACTAAGCTGCCCAGCCCAACACCATTCTTTTTTCTTTTTTTGTGGTGCTGAGGATTGAACCTAGGGCCATGTGCACATGAGGCACGCATTCTACCAACTGAGCTCTATGTCTAGTCCAGCTCCACTCCCCCCACCCCACTCTTTTTAACAAGTTATTTCATTCCTGAGGGGAAAAAAAAAAAAAAAATCAGTTCATTCTGACTCTGAGAGCCCAAAAAGGCAAAGATGATGATAAGGTGGGAAAAGGAAATTAGGAAGTACAGGACAAGAGCTACCTGGCTATTTATTAGCTACTTTAATACTCAGAATAAGCTTACTAACTAGGCTTCTTTATTTCCACTTCACAGAAAATGAATTGGAGATACAGAAAGGCAAAGAACTTGTCCAGAGTTACACAGCTGGGGACCAGCAGAACTGGTATGTAGATATAAGGTCTGTCCGACTTGGAACTAAGACACCTGTCTGAGAGAAGACAGGAGAGAGAAAGCCTGCATACAGAAGTCTCTTACCACCACCTCCAGCTACAACCAGGATCTGATACCAACAAACACCTCAACATGACGGTCTTCCCCTACCCCAGCCTGGCTGAGTTCCTGTGAGTTCAGTGCATGTTTAATGCAGTGCAACTTAGTCTTTAAGGTGAGAGAGGGTAGAGAAGGAGAAGGCATAGGGTGTATCTTGGGGTTCTGGAGCATTTATCAGGAAACACACTCAGTTGCTCCAAAGAGTGGAAACCTCCCTAGTCTAACTCCTGACCTCCAAGCCTCAGCAGAGCCCTGCCCTAAATTCTCCTCATGCCCTGTTCCCAAATCTGCAGAATGGACCATTGAAAGTTTGAGCCAAGAGATACAACAAACCCACCCAAGATAAACACAGGGAGGTTTGCTTTGTGCTGAAGGTCAGCATGCTGGACCCTTCAGCAGCAGAGCAGATACCTCTTCATCCGTTCACACTGCAGCTGTGTAACCTCCACATGGATATTTGGGGAAAGGCTTGGGAATGGGAGGGCTAGAAAAAACAAGACACCTTCCCCTTGACAAGAGCAATATTTGCACAGGGTTTGAAACAAGCATGCTCTGTACTCTCCTCTCCTGGCTAGAAGCTTCCCTCCAAGACAGGCTCCTTCTCCCTGCAGTGTCCAGTGCTTGCAAAGCTCAGCCTGAAATCCAAGCTCTGGAGAAGGCATGCAATCTGCCAAGAGGAAGTGGGAGAGGCTGGGTACTGTAGGCATGAGCCAACAGGGGGATCAGATGGTTGCTGGCTGGCACAGGGAACACAGGATGCTGTGCACTCAAGAAGCAGGACCCCACCTCAGTGCTCAGTGGGTAGCCTGCCAAGGGTCAATGCCTGTACTGTTGGAAATTATTCTAGGGCTGCTGGGAAGACAGGGTGTTAGTTTAGGACACTCCACAAAGTAAGCTGAAGGTGTGTGCGTGCCCTCCAGGTAAGTGGGCACTTAGGGAGGAGGGACAGCCTGGGGGTTAGGCTATCACCAGGCTCTCAGATCATGGACCTTGACTGAGTCCTGGTTCTGCCTCCTCCTACCTGAGTGAGTCTGGGGGTGATGGACCTCTCTGATTCCCTTTCCTCAACTGTCAAAATGGATTTCACCTAAGGCCCTTCACAAAGGGCAAGCTGCTGGCTCAGAGTTCAGTGGGGGCCAATCTGGATGGTCTGAGGAGCCCAGCAGCATTAATGCCATCCTGGTGGTGGTGGGGGGTTGTTAAGGCCATTGCTTTGGTTGGAGTCCCCAAGAGCATGCCAGCCCATCAGTCACTCATGAATCTGAGTAGGGACCCTTGGGCACTTAGGATGCTTTTGATCCAGGACTGCATGCCAGGAACCATGGCCACTCATCCCCTTTCCCACGAGGAAGATATTTCTTTTTCCATCCCACTCACAGCAGGGCAGCATGGTGGGGGCGGGAGAACTAAGAGGAGAGATGCACACAAACAAGGGACTTGAGAAAAACAGCATGGGCTGCTTTCCCAAGAGGGCCCCAAGTAACATCAAATGCAAATGAGTCTCCCACTACAGATTTCCCCTGCAGAGACACCCAAGAGGACAAATTCCCCACCCCAGCATCTTCTGAAACAGTGACACAGTGAATATCAGCCAATGTCCATCTCTAGTTGACCATGCAAACAGCTTTTAGTTCACAGTATGAATACCAACTACAGGCATTTAGGGGGCGGGGGGTGGAGCTGTATGTTTGGATACAGAAAAATATTTAAGATGTCAAGGGAAGAAAGCAAGCTGCTCACCAATCTGTGCAATAAGATCACTTCCATAAAATAAAAGAAGCAAAACCGTGCATCTGACCATTTAAAGAAGTAGCTAACCAACCTAGCCAGCAAGAATGAAGACAAATGAGAGATAGGCAGATGGTGTGAAAGTCTCTCTGAGCTGCTAGGGGTATTTGCTCCTGGACCAGGGGCCAGGGAGAGGCAGGAGCAGAGGAAAGAAGTAAATTTCACCTTAAATCCTTCTTCAGTTCCTATGTTTCCAGAATCAGATATGTCCCATTTTAATGGAGCAAACATTAAAAATATATTGTAATGAGTCCAAAAAGTTTCAGAATTCTTGAGCCATTTCAGGAGTAGAGAATAAAGGAGGAGGAAATGGGCCATGACAGATTTTACACTGTTTTGGTGTATTTCTGGGAGTCAGGGACCAGAAGAACTGATGGGGAAGGATGATACCAGTGAATTCTGTGCAAGCAAAAAAACTCGTAACTAATGACACCAGGTATGTTCCCCAACTATCAGTGTCTTGTCCCTGGGGTCCAGGAACTTGGTGAAGGAAGACATCTGGGCCACAATGAACAGTAATGACATGATAATACTGCCACAGAGATCTCACTCTGGATTTATCACAGGTCAAGCCATATCTCCCAAAACAATGGTGGACAGCAAGAGTCTCCAAAGTACATGCTACTCCACTTTCCCAGGGGGAGTGTACAGGTGGCTTCTGCAGGCCTTGGAGATTTCCACCTGGCTTTGCCCCTGGAGCTGGCTTTGTTAAAGATAAGAAGTGCAATGATATTTTACCTGTGGTGCCCCCCTCAAGCCCTGCACCGTAGGCAGACACCAGGGCAGGATTCCCCGCTTGTCCCGGCTCCCCAACTCGAACTTTGAAGGGGCTTCCAACCACGTGGCTCCCATTGAATTTGACATCAATTGTGTGGATGCCATTTTCGTGGGGGATGAAGCGAACAGCATACTTATCTAGGAGAATAAGCAAAGTCACAGAATGAAACCAGGCAGATGAACACGCTGGAGTTAGGTGAGGACACAGAACTGCAGGCCACCCTTAAAATCATTTAAAAATGCTGGGAGCCTGGCACATAACACGGTGGATTTCAAAACCAGACGGGTCTATTTGTGTGTTCCTGGTCAGCCCTTTGGGAAATGCATCCAAGTCTCAAATTTGGTTTCACACTCTGGCCTCCGCCTCAGGACACTTCCTTTATGAAAAGCTCACTTCTCACAATGTCTTGCTACTTGGCCTCTTGAAGGGGAATAAATGGTTCCAACTAGCATTAATGCTCCTTAATTAAGCCCAAAGCTAACAACCACAGGCAACAGCCAGGTTTTGTTGTTGAGAGTGTGGGTCACAGCATGTGGCAAGAGAATCTGTTAACTGAAGTGGGCACCTAGATTATCCATCTCCTATGCCCCAAGTGACCCTCTCCAGCCTGGGATGCAGAGCATCTGCCCTCCTTCACCTCCTCTTCTCTGGTTAGTCTCTCAATTCTTCCCTGGCTCCTTGTACCTTCATCTCCTGTAGAATCTGATCCCTCAAAGTTCCACCCAAACCTTCTTCTTTTTTAATCAAGTACTCTCCAGAGATCAATATCCTAGAGCTGCCCACCCTAATCCTCTCAGCTCTGTACTTCCCCTAGCAGTTCCCAGCTGGGTACCCATTCTCATGTCCAGATGTGGGCCCTGAATGAATAAAGAAAATCCTTCTTTCTTCAAGTCTAAGTCAATTAGTATAAGGCCATTTCTTTAGCTACAGTAAATGACTTAGTCATGGGCATGTGTCCCTGTTCAGTGAGATGGAAGGGGAGCTTTGCTGGAGACTTCAAGAAAAGGCATCTCTCAGACTTCTGAAAACGAATTCTGAGAGGAAAATGTCTCTTGGTTGGTGCAGTGTGAAGACTGGAAATCTGGTACTGCTGCAGCCATCTTGCTACCAAAGCCAGCCTCACAATGACCCATAAATCAGAAGAAAGAGTAAAGATCTTCGGAGCTTGGAGAACACAGCTGAATGACCAAATCAAATCACTGCTAACAGACACTTTGATCCTGCTTCTCTCTCCTGCTCTAACATTTTCATCAGCTGCTGATCAGTTCTCCTGTGACAAAGGAACCATCGGGGGTCATTACCAGGTGGTGCGGGTTTCTGGCCTTGCTCACTAGCTCTGAGCAGTTCTCTGAGGGCAGGGAGCATGTATTCCCCAGCCTCATCTTCCTGCCATGTCTTGACACTCAATAAATGTTCACTTCTTAAAGATGATTTCCTTAAAGTTGATCATTGTCAGAGAATTCCATATATCAGGGCACCACGCAAGAAAATCTTAGGGTAATAAGCTCAAGAACCTAGATTCTCTTTTTTCACTTTACAGATGAACGTTGATCTACTTTTTCCTCACAGCAAAATGAAATCAAAGTATACTTACTTATGTCATAAGATCAACAATGTAACAAAAATCTGTAAGATTTTGTTAAAATGAGAGAAAAATCACAAAGAATGTCAAGTGAAAAGAATCTGAAAAACAAACAGAAAGGAAAGCAGAATTTGTGAAGGAGAAGGAAAAGGAAGAACAAAGAGGAAAGGAGGAGGAAGGAGGAAGAAGAAAAAAAGAATTTTACGCCAAAGTCAAGAGTCTCTGTGTTCCATGTCTAAATCACAATTTAGAAACAATGTCGCTGGCAGTGACGAGACTTGGGACGCATACACACAGCGATGTTCTGCGGGCCTCCTGCTTACCTGGCTCCAGCTCAGACACATGGCATTCCTCTACGGCTCCCGAGGGGCTATGCACCTTTGCATCAATCTTGCCTTTTGCACCATTCAACCTTATAGCAAAGGATGCTGGCTGGTTAACTTTTAATCCCGATTCCTGAGAATTTAATATATTAGACAGGTTATGGCCCTTGGAGCTCCTGCTCAGTGGCACACACCGACCTGACCCAGGACTCCAGATGACAGTATTCATGCAAATAGGCCCAGAATATGTTTCCAAATAACATCTGACAACAAAAGAGTGTGAGCAGATCACGTACATTTCTAGTACAGAGTTCAAGAAAACCAAGACACACATCTGCACAGTTTTGTATTCAAACCATTTAGGCTGGTTTAGGCTGGAAGAGACAGCTCATGGGGTTGGAGGGTTGGGACAGCTTGGTCAATCAGACTACTGTCTAATCATCTCAAACAAGACCTATACAGGCCAGAAAATGCAGTATCTCCCAAGCTGAAATAAACCAAGAACTCCTTTTTGTTTTCTTTCGTTTTTTTTCTTTTTCTGCACTTGGGATCGAACCCAGGGCCTTGTGTGGGCCAGGCAAGTTATAAGAACTCCCCTTTAAGAGAAGCCTAGAAGCTGACCAAACCATGCACTCCCTAACTTAAAGTTTTATACCACTGTTCTTTTTCCTCTCAAGAGTAGGAATGGAAAAAACATTTAATGCAGGCAAGACTGTACAGTGAGGTGAAGAATCAGCTGGACCTAGGTTTACTACCATTTCCTAGCAATATGACTAAGCTGCTGATCCTTCTTTGAGTCTCAGTAAGTAATGATGAATTACTTACATAAATAATACATTATTTATGGACGTAATAAATTCATCTATCTCAGAGAGCTGTTGAGAGGATTAAATGAAGTTACACAGGTACAACACTCAGCACAAGGCCTGGCCCATACACAGAAAGGCTTCAAAATGCCTACACCCATCCCACCAAAACAAAATAAACAAACAAAAACAAAAGAACAAAACAAAACAATGGGGAGAAATGTAGTTTTTGCTTTTCTCTGGGTCAGTTTTACTCCACATGTTCTATTTGGGACCCAGTAGCCTCCCCTGGAAAGACAGAGAACTAGGTACTTAGGAACTAAATCAAACAGCAACATTTAATACACATTAAGACTGGCCAATCCCAAGCAGCAAAATTTTATAAGTCAGCACTTTTTTGTTTTAAACTTGATTATAGACAGCCACACCTCAGACACTAATGAAAGCAGAGATCACACTTCCCACGCAAGCACATCATCAGGAGATCTGATCAGATTCTCAGTGGGGACTGGATTTGACATTTCTAAATTTCCAGGTGCTGGCATTTCTAAATGCCAAGGGTGCTGGTCTAAGGACCATATGTTAGTAGCAAGTCCCTAAAGCTGTGTTGTCCAGTTAGATAGTCACCAGCCACATGTGGTTATATGTATGTATGTAAATATATAAATATAAATTAAAAATACATGTAGCCTATGAGTGTATAGACCATAAAATGAATATCTGGATTTGACATTTCAAATCACATTCAAAGCACTTAAAATTAAATAAAATTCCAAATTCCACTTAT
Source organism: Marmota monax (assembly GCF_021218885.2). Taxonomy (NCBI): domain Eukaryota; kingdom Metazoa; phylum Chordata; class Mammalia; order Rodentia; family Sciuridae; genus Marmota; species Marmota monax. Next base: position 13,929,817 of record NW_026693008.1, on the reverse strand, counting down.
CAGTTATTCTAGTTACATTTCAAGTGCTCAATAGCCAGCCACAGGTGGCTAGGGACTACCATGCAGCACAGTGAAAATGGGGAACATTTCCATTGCTGCAGAATGTTCTACTCTACTGTGCTGCCTAGAGCTTACAGCCTGGGGAGGAAGGACGTAACACAAAATTAAGGATTCTTTGATCACCAGATCACCCCTATTCCACTCCCTCCTCCACGAAATGTCAGCCGACTCCAATTTTCTACAAAGTCTCGAAAGCAAGACAAAACAATACATGCCTCTCTTGCCTAACCAGCACCAGATGTGGCTGTGCAGGCCTCCACTAAGGCTCTGATAAATAATTTACACAACCCTCAGTATCAAATAACCCAGAAAGAACAGGGGACGATGTAGACACACAGGTCCCTCTTGCTGTAGCAGCTGGTTGCAAAAGCTTGATAGAAGGCCTCCTGCACGCTTACTGAAATATTTATAACCAAACTGTGATGTGAGGACTCTATAGCAAAGGTTTTGGGAAGAGGCTTTCTCCAAACCAGCTCATTTTGGACACAATCATTTACTTTACCTGAATCTGCTTGCTGCTAAATCCTCAAGAGGGAGATAAACACCTCAGAAGATCCAAAAGGAATCTTTGAGATGCATGAAGGCAGCTCTATGCCCTCAACAAATGCTGGGTTTATCTCCCTCCAAAGGTTTAAGCCAGCCACAAAAGAAGCTTCTGTTAAGAAGCCTTTAAATGAAACACAAGAAATACATCTACACCACAGTGACCAGTTAGTACCCTTGGTATTCTCCACATGAGGCCTCTTCAATCTATGAACTATGATGCTGGTTTGGGTTCTATCTCAGTCCCTACCTGAAAGACTAACATTTGGAATATCTAGGAGTATCCCAATTCCCCCAGAATAAGACTAGAATCTCAAATGTAAATGAAGCCTATGGAACTAGATGCAATGATATCACCAATCTGAGATACTAAAGTGGATATTAATCAAGCCAATATTTTTGAGAACTCAGGGCAGCCAAAGGTTATACAGAAAGCCCCTTAACCAGAAATCCTATTTAAAGAGTCTGGTGTTATTCTACAACTTAAATGCTACTTTTGATTTCACACAAATTATTTTTCAATGTCCTGAGCAACAGATGCAGATGCATCCCCAGTGGCTCTTAGTTTGGCTAAAGGTGCCAATGCAACACTGAAGTGACCTGTTTGAGATGGGGTTGGGGGTTGCTGCATCTCCTGGTATCCCAGTAGGGTGGATAAAGCAACCATTTGCCTCTAGATCAGGGTGGAGATTCAGGCAACTGCAGTCAACAGCCCAGTTTTTGAGGTGAGAGAGACCTTACTCTGCCACCTCATGCTAGCTGGATCCTGGCTGCTACAACTATTCTATTAAAAAAAATCATCCTATAAAATAAATCGCAATTGACTTTGAGGGAAAAAGCAGCCAAACAAGAGCAGGTTAAATATCACTGGGCTGCTGGTTTTCTGTCTGTTTTGTATAAGTCTCTCCTTATCCCTTAACCAATTATTAACAGGCTTCCTTTGTTTCTCTTAAATAAATATTTAAAAGTAAACTTGTCCCTAAACGTTGAGGTGTGCTGTTGATTGACCCAACTGTTTTCTGCTCTGAGTACGTGGGGAGCTGACCCTGTCATGGGAATGCTTGCCCACAAGGGGCAAGACTTGAGGTCAAAGTGAAACTAGGGGCCTTGGCACCCAAGGGGGGATTGAAGAGGCCTCAGGAGTCCAGGGGTCTCACTGGCTGGCCTGTGGCCAAGGAGACGGATGCTTCCTTGCGTCTCACCTGAAGGCTCATAACAGTGAGGCGGCGGGCGTCGTCAGAGGGTGCGATGACGGGCACCAGGTAGGGGCTTTCAGGGATGTGCTCATCATTGAACTTGATAGACACCTCGTAGTTACCTGTAGGGATAGGAAAGCTCCATCATTTCACAGATTCTGAAAAGGCACCTCCAGAGTGGCCTCTGGCTTCTTAGCTAGGAATAAAATGTCTTCAGAGAGATACAGCTTTGCTCCAGGGCCATAGCTAAATGAAAGAGTCAGTATAATTTTCTTAATTTGGCAGGGTTAGGCCCACAGGGTCCCCAAAGGGTCTATGCAGAGAATCCAGGAGATCCACAGACTCGAATGGGGGAGGAAAATCACATCTTTAATGAAATTTAGTCTTTATAAATGTCAATAAGAAATCACAGCACAGGATAAGTACCTGGACTTATCACCAACAAAAATGGTATTTTTTACACCATTTTAAGTTTTATAGATATTTTGATATATCATTTGCACTGATCACTACTTTGAAATTAAGCTCATTAGTATACCATCACTAAATCTTATGATTTAATGTATTAAGAGAAACATATATTGTTATGGTGCATATCTGATAACTATCAATACCTATGTTTTAATTTTGATAACTACATTTTAATATAATTGATTTCCTTTATAACCTAATATATTTTGTTTCAAAATATCATCCTAAGAACAGACCCCATATACTTTACCAGATGCCAAAAGGGTCCCTGTGACACAAAAGATGAAGAACCTTGCTCTAGGGAACTTAGACACCTAGGCCACTATCCTGGGGCAAATGTCCCAGTCATGGGCCATGAGTTGACAGAAGCATTTGAAAGAAAGCAAAAAGCAAATATGCCAATGGAGAAAGAATTGTGAAAGATAATGATAACAAGAGTCCTCACCCCTTTGAGACCCAGTTATTTTCTGCAACTGGCTTTCTAGAAAGCTCTCTATTGTGCCTCCTCCCACAAATGCCTTGGATACTTGAGTTAGATGGGTTTCTTTTCCTTGTAACTTAACCATCTCTGAATAGGCAAAATGTGTTCAGTGAACCCTTGAATACATACCAGGCTCTTGGGCAATATAAGACACACCACATGATCCGTTTTTATGGTCATCAAATGTAATCTCGGCCTTACTGGGACCTTCAACAGCGATGGAGAGGCCTCCAGCACCTGCTTCCCGGGTCCAGATGCTAAACTCAGCTGAGAGTAAAAAAACACTGGGTTAATGACTGAGCCCAGGACAGCTCCAGCCCCTCTACCTGTTCAAATCTGTAGTGCTTGGTTTAGTCCCTCACCAGCCCTTTCCTCTTTCTCAAACCTTAGGCAGGATCCAACCAAGGGCCATCCCTGTTGTCTCCTAAGCACTGCCCATGATTACTAAGTTCACATATAATTGGCATCTTTTGAATACACTCAAATGAAGCCAGAAAAGGATGGGAATAACAGACCCTGACCACTGGTTTTGCAGCATTCTAGTGTGTTCCATAGCACATCAGACCCTCTTAGAGCTTCAGATCCACACTAATAAGTTATAGACTCTGAGAAGTCCTGGAAGCCTATTTAGCTCTGGGCAATTCTCAAACTTACTTAGCCACAGAAGCCTTGAATAAGGAATGTCCCTGAATGCCATCCATGAGAAGTCTTCCCTTTAGAGCCAGGGGTGCAGGTTATCATCCCCAACAACTCTCAGTCTCCTCCAAGCTGCTGGAATGCTCACCTGGGACTCCTGCTTCTCCTCTCTCCAGGCCAGGGCCTCCTGCCCGAACTTTGTGGGCACCCCCTTCACCAAGTGGCCCCACAGTGAACTGGAAGGGGCTGCCGGTTACATGCTGTCCACGGTACTTGACACTGACCGTGTGAACGCCCATCTCCTGGGGCACAAACCGGACGCAGTGTGAGTTCTTCCCCATGGGCACAATCTCTGCCTCAGTCACACGGCCAGAGGGGCTGGTGACATGGGCCGACATATCACTGCTGTTGATTTCTGAAAGGAGGCAAGAGGTTGGGAAAAAAAGGAGGATTAGAGCAAGGGCCAGAGGCAAGTGGAACATGCAGGGTAGCAGCAGAAGGCATGGCAGGTGCAGCCTGGTGGACATAGGGTGCTAGGCCCCCTCCCCTTCCGGCTGGAGGCCTGTCCTCCTGTGGCCAGCATGGAGTGGGTGGGGCCCTTCAGGCACCCAGTGCAGATTGCATTCTAGGGTACTGACACTTCTTGCCCCATCAAGTATATTTACAGCCTTCCTGGCTGGAAGTGAGTTAATCTGATGTGACAGTTTCAAACCAGGAACTGAGCTGCAACATATAAATAAAACACCAGAGGAGCTCGGGTACATCCAGAACAAAGGTGACATGGCCATCTGTCATGCTTGGATAGTTCTTCTCCACCAGGCAGGTAAGGGTAGAAAACACAAGGGTCTTCATCCTTTACTGTCAAGAAGCTTTGTATTTCTTTTAGGCAATGACACCAGATGCATTTAGAGACAAAGGTGAACACGTGTCAGTCCCAATGGCAAAGGGAAAACCATGCGCGAGCAAAAGCTTTCAGAAGCAAAAGCTTCAGACTGAAGATCAGACAGAGGCCACAAGATGCCTCGGTCACCAGCACCAGGGTGTAGACCACATGTACGCTGTGAGCTGCTCGCATCATGCTAACAACTGTGCCTGTGCCAATGTGAAGGAGACAGGCAGGCAGGGGACACACAGGACACTGAGCACTACCATCACCTACAGCCCATATGAAACTGCACCCTCCGGCCCTACAGGATCTGGGTTGAGGAGTTCGTGACTCTGAATCCTGAGGACAGAGAAAGAAGGGAGGTTGAGGAAAGGTCATCCCAGGTTATGTATTGAATGTTTATGTTCCTCCAAAATTCATGTTGAACATTACCCCGCAGTGTAGTAGTTTTAGGAGGTGGGGCCCTACAGGAAAAAGCAGGATTTGATGAGGTCATGAAAGGAGAACCTTCAGGATGGAATTAGTCCCCTTAAAAGAGCTGGGAGAGTCTGCTTCTCTCTGCTGTCCACCATGGGAGGATACAAGAAGGCAGCCAGCTGCAACCTAGAAGAGCACCCTCCCCAGAACCCAATCATGCTGGTTCCTGATCTCAGACTTCCAGTCTTGACCAACCATGAGGAGTAAATGTCTGCTGGTAGTCCTTCATCTACAATGTTATAGCAATCCAAACTGACCAAGAGATCCCCTCCCCCCTGCCCAAAGCCTGGGTCCTGAGGATATCTGGAAGCTGATGAGCCACCCCAACAGAGGAGAGGGGACCATGTGGGTAATGAGGGGAACTGTGTGTCCTCCCAGAGTCATCTGCTACCAAGTAACCAAAAAGAATAACAAAGTCATCAAGAGACTTAAGACAAAGAACAAGCGTCCACACTAATACAAAGATAATTCCAAGAAATAAATAAGCAAAAAAGAACAGAATGGATAATTTGCAAAATCAGAAACACAAAGCAAATGCAAACACAGTCCTCATCACTAATAATTCAAGAAATGAAAATGAAAACCAGATACTGTGTTTTTCCATCAGGTTGGCCAAAGTGAGAAGGAAAGGCAGTGCTGTTGGAAAATATGTAGAAATGGGCACCAATACATTTCTGGAGGGCCATCAGCCAAGTCATGGCTACATATGAAATGTACCACCCAGCAATCCCCCTTCTGGCCATGCATTCTCCCTCCAATGTGGGACATATGCACTTTTTACAATCACAAAACAATCTATACAACTCTTCTAATGTGATCTTGTTTTTTAATTTTTTTCCTGGTACTAGAGATTGAACCCAGGGGCACTTTATCACTGAGCTACGTCCACAGCTCTTTTTATTTTGAGACAGGATTTTTCTAAGTTGCTCAGGCTGGCCTCAAACTTGTGATCCTCCTGCCTCTGCCTCTGGAGTCACTGGGATTACAGGTGTGCACCACTATGCCCAGCTTAAAGTGATCTTGTTTTGAGTTTATAGTAATGAGGCTTCTTCACACATTCCCATGTGACCCAACATTGATGTGCCTACCCAAGAAGACCCTACCAACTACAGCCGAGAAGGCAGAGTAAATAGATGCACAATATACTAGGAACAGGAAAACCAGTCCTCTTTCAAGGAGATCACACCCAAGTTTTGATTTTCCTTCTCTGCAGAATCGGTGCATGCCAGCTTATGGGTGGAGGAGCTCAGAACTCTCACTGACACCATGAATTTTGTTTGGGAGGATCCCTATAGAAAGAACTAGAACCACATTCCAGACAGACTGTGTGGCCTGTTTACTGCTCATTGGCCCCACGAGGAAAAATTCATCGCCAAAGGGCTGGATGTGGCCCACCCAGTTTTGCGGTACAGCCCTCCTCCTAATTTTAGGCATGAAAGAGATGAGTAGAAATGTTAGAAGGCCACTGCAGGGCCAATGTCACTTAAATCCTTCCAGACACTGGCATCTGTATCTAGAAGTGTGACCAGTGCTGTCACTGACATTATTCTTTTTGGCAAATAGTAAACCTAAAAGCATATCCATGTTCTGCCCATGTAACATAATAAAGCCATTTTCATTTGGAAGAAGAGAAAGATAGCAGGTAAATAAATTTATTTTTCTTAATTAGGCATCTGTGAAAATAAATATTGAAAAAAAAAATGAAATGAAATAAAAAGGTCACCAGAGCTGACTTAGGTAACGCGTTCTGAGCTAGGCCTGGAATTGGTTTTCTGTGGTGCCTACTACTATGCCCTGATCCCATGCACCCACCTGGGATTTTCAGGTTCAAGTCGCAGATGCTCCCAACAGTGGCCACTGAGGGGGCCCGGCTGGTCCGGGTGATACTCTCTTTGACTCTTCCCTCGCCACTGATCTTCACAGTAAATGGACTTCCTGAAAAACCAACAAGGTGCTCATGAGTGCCCAGAGGCCAGGCACAGCATTTACAGAAATCCCAAGCACCAGAAAAGGAGGACAGATGTAACACGTACCAGGAACATGCTCATCAGCAAATTTGGTGGAGACAATGTAAACCCCAGGCACGGTGGGGAAGTAGGAGACCTTGCAGGTGCCATCTTCCAGGTCCTCTGTCTGGATGTCCACCTTGCTGGGGCCTTCCACTGCCAAGGATATGCCACCATAACCTGCAACACAGCAGCCCCCAGCCATTCTGATAGCAACTCCCTGACAAGTGGGAGCCCACTGACTATAGAAGGGACATCTGACCCCTGAAATGCAAACTATTTCTAGACAGCAGAAAGTAATATCAGCCCTATTTAGAGAGCCTGGGACAGGAGAGCAGTTTAAAAGCCTCTGAGAAGTCATGCAGTGACTAAACTGCTGAACAAGGCTTTATCCAGAGGACTCCTTCCTCATGAACATCTACCATGTCCATGAAACCAGTCAGGAGAATACTACCTTGGCCACCTGGCCCAACATTCTACACCTTAGGGTAAAACCAGGAGACTCACCATGAGAAGAATAAACTGAGGGCAGTATAGGCAACAAAACACAGGTCTGTGAGTTGTTGTGGATCTGGGTTCAAATCTCAGGAGCAAATGCAGGTATAAGCCCTGTGAACCTTAGTTTCTTTATTTATAAAACAAATATGTTCTCATTCCATGGTCATGAGGTTTAAATGATTATGTAGGTAAAAGGACCCTCAAGGACCTCTCTGAGTTTAAAGACTATTCAGAGAGAAAAGGGAGTTGGTAGGATAAAAATGAAGCAGACTGAGCAAAAAAAAGCCAATTCTTACAAGTTCTGGATATTTTCCCTGGAACCATGCCACAGACCTGCATCTCTTGTGTCCACAATGAAGTCAGACATCTCAAAAGTCCGGCCCTCTGACAGGCCTCGGCCGTAGACTTTGGCTCGGCGTGCGTCACCAATCTCCGATTGGACCACCATAATGGACACAGGGCTGTTGGCCACATGGTTGCCATTCTTCTTGATACTGACCAGGTGTTCACCCACCTCCCGGGGGATGAAGGAGATGCCTGGACCAAAACATACATTGAGGTATGTAAGAGGAAAGAAGGAGATGGAGGAGAGAAAGTGGAGAAATGGGAATGTCATATTCTCAAAATTGTAATTGACAATTTCCTTCCTAAATTTACAACAACCCAGAGTATCCAAGGGTGTCAATATCAGAATGAAGACTTTCTTCATGCATGCGACCCAACAAGTTTACCATGTCACACTCCAATGTGCCACCAAGAAAGCACCTCAGGAGCCCATCCCCCAGCCATGAGTCCGAGCTCACCACCTGGAAGGCACTCACCGATGTGGTTGTTGGGCAGCCTCTTCAGGAGACAGGGCTCATCACGGCCAGATGGTGCTTTAATGCTGGCTGTCAGTGTGCTGAGGTCAGTCTCACTGATGTCAAGTAGGAAGTCAGCAGCTGAGCCCAACTTCACCTGGGAGCAACGCCTGCTGTCATCTGGGAAACAGTCCCAACAAGGCTCCTGTTACATGTGGCTGCATGGAAGCCCTCACTCCAAATGCCACTGACAGATTAACAGGTAAGAATTAAATACCCAGTTAAGTGACAAAATGTGGCTCTGACCATGAGCACACAGGACCAACAAAGAATGATTGGTACTCATGCCTGGTTCAAGGGAAGACTAGGAGCTGGCAGGAGCTGGGGATGTGGATCCTTATAGGCCACTTTTTGAATGGAAATGGAAGGCGCTTCCCACCTGTTGTTATGGTTTGGCATTTCTCAGGGACACACTGATCGTGGTCCACAGAGGGCTACTGACTGCTTCAGACAGGTTGAAACACCATGGGGACATGAACCTCAACTTGTATTTTTTCCTTATAACCCACTGAAAATTAGAACCAAACCCAGCAGGTGGAATAGAGGTTAGGAACATGAGCTTTGGAATAGGATAACTTATCCTGAATCTTAGAATACCCACACGAGAACTCAACTAAGCTACTACCTTACCAAGCCATGGTTTTCTCATCTATAAAATGGAGAACAGAAAAACTGCCTGGTAGTGATGCTGGACTTCTCTGAACTATTGTACTCATGCAGTATTGTCTGCATGCCTCTCTCTGAGGGCTTGTTCTTTGCATGATGAAGTTATACTGGCATAAAATAATCACCCTCGAAATGGTAGCTTTTGTTTTTCCCTAGGTTATCAGTGAAGGGAAGAATTTAGCCTGCCTGAAGGTGGACTTACACCATGGATGTTCCTCCAAAGAGTCTCTATGAAACCTAAATTCAGACAGATACAGCTTGCCACCCCTGGTCTCATGCAGAGAGAATGGCTGTCTGAGGCAGGTATATCGTCCCATGAGGACGACCCTAGCAAACCGGGGAACCCACCTGTGATCTTGGCTGTGAAGGGGCTGCCAGGGATGTGCTTGTCATTGTACTTGACCAGAATGCTATAGTCGCCTGGCAGTGTAGGCAGGTAGGTCACGGTGCACGTCCCATCTTTGTTGTCAATGCAGCTGATTTCTGCCTTCGAGGGTCCCTCAATAGCCAAATCGAGACCACCTGTGAATGAACCAGGGAGGGAGGGCAGTTAAGAGACTTTGTCTCCACAGGGACAACTTAGCCATGGCAACCCTGATGCCAAGGACAACAGGCTGACACACTCCATGTGTGTGCTGTACAAGGGGCCTAGGTAACAAAGAAGCAATTTACAAGAGGGAAAAGCTCACTGGGCAGACACCCCATTGTCTGCCTTGGGTTCTCTCTAGTAACCCCTAACTCTTCAGGATGTGTGGGACAAGAATGACATGGAGCCCTGTAGGTCAGTAACACATACAGGGTGGTGCCACACACATTCTATCCCTGTTAGCTAGACACCATCACAGAAATCCACTAGAACCACAGGTTAGGAAATACAGAGGACATGGGCACGGAGCTTTAACTAGAATGAGTCGCTAAAGTAACTTACAGGAGGATCTGTGGATACATGTGCAAAAAGGACAAGAAGAACATCTTCAACAAAAGCACGTTAATTCCAGGTGAGTCATATAAAATATTTCATAGTACAAATTTGATTTTAATTGGAACACAGGACTTCAAAAATGTATGTATTGGAACACTGAGCATATAGCTCAGTGGTAGATAGAGTGCTTGGTTAGCATGCTCAAAGCCATCGATTCTGTCCCCAGAAAAAGAAATTCTGTAATAGGTAGAAGACAGAGTCGACCTAAAGGATACATAGATCTATGTGAGAGAAAAGATAATGCAAATATTACTACTCAATATTTTCTTTTTTTTTTTTTTTTTGAGACAAAGTCTTGCTACATTGCTCAGGCTGGTCTCAAATTCCTGGGTTCAAGTAATCCTCCCCTCTCAACCTCCCAGTGTTGAGACTACAGGTGTGTGCCACAGTACCTGGTAATAATTTCATTTTAAAAAGCTTCCCTGGAATCATGTCCACTTAACTCCCCAAATGAAAGGCCAGAAGCACATAAACATGTAAACCACCCAGTACCTTCTCCTGCATCCTCGGTGACAATGGTGAAAGTGGCCGTTTTGTTAGCTACTCCGTACACCAGGCCTGGACCATATGCAGAAACGCTCCCACTGTTGGGATAGTTCACATAGAACTGGAGAGGGCTCTCTGGGTTTGCCAAAGAAAAACACAAAATTGGAATTCATTAGATGATAAACGAACACTCAGATGACAGGTATTTTAATGTTAGTTCACCCAACCACAGGCGGTTCCTGAGGAGAGGCGGAAGATAAAAGGAGATGCCTTGCCTCACCACATTAGGACTCTGAGGGGGTCAAATGAGTATCATTCCTTCACAAGAGAAAAACAGTGCCCAGGGCTACTCCAGACTGGGGTTGGGGGCCAGTGGCTAAAGCAGAGGAATCACTGCACTGTATGAGAGGGAATGATCTACTACTAGAGGGAAAGGTCTGGAAAAGTCTTTTTTGGAAGGCCATTTGCCTGTGCCATTCAAAACGAAAGTCCTTATTGATCTAGGGAGATAGTAATGGATCCCACAGTGGGGATCCATTCCCAGCCCTATGCAAAGAACACTTTAATTCCCACAGTGTTCACGTGCAAATCAGGAAAAGACCCCAGTGTCCAACGATACAGGAGAAATAGGTCTATTTGTTGGCCATTTAAAAATAAAAAAGAGAGAGATTTTTGTGTTCTAACTTGAGAGATTATCTATAGTAGGTTGTGTTAAAAAGAGAAAAAGTAAGTTGCTATATAATATTAATACCAATTTGTCTTTCTTTCAAAAACAAAACAGAACACAACTGTATGCATGTTAGCAGGGATACAGAGAAACATCTGATTTACCCAGGCAGGGAGTAGAAAGGCAATGTGAGAAAGACATTTTCTTACTCTCTCTACTATCTGTATCTCTAGAATATTTAAATAGTTGTAGATAATACATTTGTTTTTTAAATATCATGCATACATACCAACATAAACAAAAGGAAATGCGAAACTCAGACAAGTATTAGCAACTGCTATCATGAAGGGCTAATTTCTCCAATATTTACATTGTACTCCAAAATCAATATGACAAAGGCCAGTAACCAAATAGAAAAATAGACCAAGGATAAAAATGTTCAGTTCACAGCAAAAGAAATACGAACAGCACTCAAATGTATGGACAGTTGCTCGATCTGGTTCACAAGAGAAATGCAAATAAAGCAACTTTGAGATACTGCTTTCCTCAACTTCATACTCACAAAGATCCAAAAATCTGAAAGCACATTTCCCTGTCCATACTGTGAAGAGGCAGGTGCTCTCCTCCACTGCTGGTGGGGGTATGGATGGAGTAGCCCCCAGGAAGGACAATTTGGCAAGATATAGCCAACCCACAGAAGACAGCACCTGTGTCCCACACCTCTAAGGCCTAACTCCCACAGGTACCCAGTGAAAAATGTGAGAAGATGGATGTAAAAAGACTGGTGACAGCTAAAAGGTGGAACCCAAAATGCCCTCTGAAAGGAAATTGGTCACATATATAATGGCTCATCCAAACAGGGTGAAGGTCCATGTGAGAGATGAAAAGAGCAAAGATAGATAAATGTGTACAGATGCTACTATTTATGTTTATGGGGAGGTGGGGGTGCCTAATCCATTTCTTAAAATATCCTGAAATCAAGCATAAGAAATCACTAATATATTCAAGAAGAGGGTAGATGGAAGAAATGAGTGGGTGGGTGGGGAAGAGTTCTCCACATGGCTTTTGTTTTTAAACCATGTGAATATGCTACTTACTCAAAAAATGAGTCTAAAAAATATTTGAACAAAGACAAAAGAAAAAAAAAAAAAAAAGAACAAGACTAGCACTATGTTTGATGGCCACGAAACTTGAGCTGGCTTTCCTCGTCAAGGCTGTCCACCCTTCTGTTCCTGCTCTGACCCTGCCCCAAAGCCCACACCACACAGGGTTCTGCAGGCCAGGCTGGAAAGTCCCTCACTGCGCCTCACATTTTTCTCCCAGCTTGACCTCTGGTCATACTCCATCATGTAGCAACAAAGACAAACAACCACAGGCCTGAAGGCTTGCACTGAGACCCAGGAGGCAGAGCTGCATCATCTCTTCAGGAAACTGGCTGGATGTGCTGGGATCCTAGGCTTCCTGGTTTCACAGGGATGCCAAGGCTGCATTCCCTAAGCCTGCCACTGAGAACCATTTATTGCACGGCCTGCCTGGAACGTCTGCCAGCCCCCCAGCTTTTCAGGTCCTTGAATCGTAGAGTCCTGCTGGTTTTGCTGGCCATGCTGCTGAATCCTACTTACCAGGGATGTGGCTGCCCATGTATTTGATGTGCATCTCGTGGAGCCCGACCTCAGTGGGGGCATATCTGACGGTTACTGTTCCATCTTTGTTGTCCACAATCTCAGGTGTGGCTGTCTTCCCAGAAGGCATGTGGACCTCTCCTGTGGAGCACAGGGACACAGGGTAATGGGCTCGTGGTGACTTTCTCCAAGAAATTGAGCACAACACAGAAACGTCCTCAAAACACAGGTTTTCAGACCCAAGAAGACTGATGCTGCCTAAAACATCCAAGTCCCACAGCTGGAAAATGGAGACCTATTTTGCTTTTTTTGGTTCCCTTTGGCTTCCAAAAAATGCAGCAGGCAACTCATAAGTAAAGGGTTTCACTGGCAAATTAGAAGCTCAAATAGGATTTGAGAGGACCACAAAACCAGAAGGATAAATAGAACATTTACTCAAAGAGAAGCTGGCATTAGAAAGGGGCAAGGAGAGAAAGTAACTCTTGTATAACCAACCTCAGCATCAACTGCATTTGGAAAAGTGGGCAAATAAGAAAAGGCAGAGGGGCTGGGGTTGTGGCTCAGTGGTAGAGAGCTTGCCTCACATGCGTGAAGCACTAGGTTCAATTCTCAGCACCGCATATAAATAAATGAATAAAATAAAGGTCTGTCAACACTAAAAAATATTAAAAAAAAAAAAAAAAGAAAAGGCAGAAAGAAAAGGGGGGAAGAGGAAACTAACAGTCAGGAGGTATCTAAAATAGCAATTCTAAACCTAGAGGGAATCACAGGCTCTCTTAAGAAAGTAATACAGGACTATGCCCCAGAGCAAGCACCAGGGGCACTGGGTTAAGGATCCTAGGTCTGTGGGATAGTGGTACCTCCCCAATACCATTCTCGGCTCCCAATGCAAAGAAGGCTTACCTGTGATTTCTCCTTTCCTGACAGCAAATGGAATGACCAAGTCAAAAGGCTTAAATCCCAGTCCATTCATGTCACTCACTGGGACATACGCCTCTTCAGTTACCTAAAAACAGGAAGCAGTGATCACCTGGTCAAGTGGGCAACAAAATGAGCTAATGAAGCTATAGGGAGCAGAGCTGCTGGGAATTCTGCAAGTCAGTGAGGCCAAGATTGGGGATATGGCTGCCTATGCACTGTGTCTAACTAACCAAAGGGCCCAGAGCAGAACTTGAAGGATTGGAGAAGTCCCATTGATGAATAGCTAGAAATTCACTCAGCAGCCTGCTTGTAAAATTCCCAGCAGAGCCCATAAGAAAGTGGAAAAGTAAGACATAGCAATGTCTAAGTCCCAAGAGGCTCCACCTGGAGAGGTTTAGTTGCTTGTGGCCTGGAAAGGAAGGTGCATTTTATGTGCCAGAGAATAGCAGCAGGTGGCTGTGCCTCTGAACAGAAAACAAATGGACAAGTGGCAGCTCTGAGCCAGCAAGAGGCCTGCAGAGAACTGTCCACCTTGCTCTTTAAACACGAAGACAAACTGCACCAAGAGGGATCACAGACATGATGGCTGGCGATTCATGGAGCATGGACGCTGACACAAAGGTGGATCTTATAGAAAAAGCAGGATCATCATGATGGACTGATCAGTAGAAGGAACACACCAATGACCAGGACACCCAGAGGGCTTAAGCAATCCCGAGAAGCAGGTGGCAGCTTTTCTGAAATGAAGGTTGAGTAAACACAGAAATACAAAAGGAAAAAGAAAAAACAAAAACAAAGGTGTACCCAGGGCCTGAATCCAGGGGGACATGCATTTACCGGTGCCTCCTCCATGGCTGTGACTTCCCCATCCGTGGCCTGGTCAGTGGCAAATGGAGATTAGTTGGGAATCACATTGGAGGGATATTGTAACTCAACAAATGCTACAACCTGGGAGCTGCCTCCTCCCCACTGCTCCACCTGGTACAGCAGGAAGGGGCTTGCTCTAGCAGGAGGATACATTCATACTACCTTTTACAGGACAAGTTGGTGTTCTCTTTTTAATTGTCAAATGCACATGTCCTTTAACCCTGAATCCCAATTCTAGCAGGCCTATGCTGGCATGAGACACCATAGATGACTGATGTGCACAGGGAATTCTACTAGGAGCCACTTGTGAAAGAATGAAGCAACCTAATATTCATCAGTAAGATACTTTGGTCAAATAAATTGTGATAAGACTGTCCAAGGGAACACTGAGTGGCCATTCTGAAGAAGCACTGAAATTGATTAATTAATGTGGAAAGGTATCTATGGCATATTGAAAAAAGAAAGCAAGTTGTAAAATAACATATGTTATGATCCCATGCACAAAACTGAGGTATCTGTTGTATAAGCAGAGAAAAACTGACACCAGTCCTCTCTGAAGCATGGGGTCAGGAAAGAAGTGGTCTTTTTACTTGATAAATATCTTCGGGTTTTTTTTTTTTTTTTTTTAAATAAATTCATTCTTTCTTTTTTTTTTGGTACCAGAGATTTAAGCCAGGGGCACTTTACCACTGAGCTATATCCCCAGTCCTTTTTATTTTGGGGGGACAGGGTCTCCTAAGTTGCTGAGGTTTTTGCTATGTTGCCAAGACCAGCTTGAACTTGTGATCCTCCTGTCTCAGCATCAAGTCACTGGTATAAATTCATTTTTTAAAAATCTCAAGACTTCATGCTTCTGATCTAACTGACCCAATGTAGAGGTAGCCCCTCAACATCTTTCTTTTGTCATAACAGAATAAGCAGCAAAGGCTTCTTCTACAGGGGCCTTGTGCTCAGGTTAGCTCTTTTTATGTGCTGTAGTATATGCAAGAAGGGCTCTGTTTGCAGGCCTTGTGAGCTGCTAGTTTAGGAACAGGCCTTGCAGGGCCTGTTCAAGTTGGGGTGAATGCAGGGCTACACTGGCCAGGAGAAAGATCTTCCAAGAGTTAGACTATGGCCTTTGATCTAGGACTTCTCAACAGTGACAGGCAGTAAAACTGCTCATCCATGATGTCATGGGCATGTATGTGATGAACCTAACTGAATCAGCTTGCCGGTCTCCTTGAGATATACACTACCAATGCAGTGCCAGGTGCCCATGTCCTTTTGCCTTTAACCCTCTAAGGGAAGGCAGAAAACTTATCCAGTGGAAGTCATTCATTTAGAAATGTTTAGGGAAAGTGTGAAATGGGAGAATAAAGTACCAAACCAGGTACCATGAGGGATCATGCCTTTCTACCTTCAGCAGTGGTCAGGGGGTAGTGAACATCCACAAAGTATCCTTGCCTGTTTACTAAAGGATCAGGGGACATTTATTCTAACCAAGTTAAAAGCCTCAACTTCAGCCTCTCTCATTCACCTGCTAAGATGGTTCCCAATGTTTTACACCCTGATTTTCTCACTCTGACCTTATCAATCTGGAGTCTCTTATCCCCAGACCACTGTACCAGCAGAGCCATGACCTTCACTTGGAGGCTGCTCTTCCATCCAATTCTAACAACATAAAACTCACTAGGGACAAAAAAAAAAAAAAAAAAAAACCAGATTCTTAAAACTACAATGGGACTCTTCTGTATAATAAGGATACACACTTTTGAGCTACACTGCTTTTTTCCCTGCAGGGGAAAAACACTCCCAATGGACAACATCCAAAGCTGACAAGTGTTTACATACTTGAGATAGAAAAGAGCCTCCAGACCTCTGGCATGATGTTTACACACATACAAATGTCAAGGGAAAAGAAAAAAAGCTATAATAGATTATAGACTGTTTGGAAGAAAGTCCTCGGGCTTCTGTTTGGAATGGAACCTTTATGTCCTTCTCCATCGCTGCACAACAAGAAATAATTACAAAGCACTTTGCAGGCTGTGGGCAGGGCCAGGTCATCAGGGGCCTATGAATCTGTGGAGGATGGAGGCTGCTCCTTGCATCAAAGGGCATAGGGAGGGAGACTGGAAGGCACCTGGTATCTGTCTAGACCAGGCACGCCTCATTTGTAAAAGGGCCAACAGGCTTGGTCCTGAGGGTTACATAAGGTAATTCTCCTAAAGTTCTATCCCCACTCCTGGTGGAATAACCTAACTAGAGGAAGATTTGATTATTTCAACCAAAAAATTGAAAATTAAAGACTCTAGTTATGAGTTAGCCCAGATGTTCACATGCTGGTTCCTTTCTATTCCAGATGTTCCTTGCTTCAAAAGACAAGGTGTTGGGCTGGGGCCGTAGCTCAGTGGCAGAGCGCTTGCCTAGTATGTGTGAAGCACTGGGTTAGATCTTCAGCACCACATTAAAAATAAATAAAACAAAGGCATGCTGTCCATCTACAACTATTAAAAAAAAAAAAAAAAGACAAGGTGTTTCCCCTCTAATATGTAAAGTATGAATCTTCCCTAAAAACAACTGCAGGTACTTTCAGTCCTGAGATAAGAGAATCAAATCTGCAAACAGAAAAGCCTCAGGACTCTCTCTTCTCCAACCATGGAGGTAGACAGGAAGAACTAGCAGAGTGAAAACTGTCATGTTTTCCTTTCTGTTTTATAAAAGTGTATTTTTCAAGAGAACTTTTTTGAACTGGGCTTAGGCCAGGGCATTGTCCAAGTCCCTCTGCATGACAGATACTTTGGTGGCTGATGAGATTCCCCCAAAACCTTAGAGCTAAAGGGTCTCTATGATTCTGGAGATTATGCGAGGGCTCTATGAGGTCGTGACTCTGTGGAAGAGGATATCCTAGTCAGGGCTCAACAAATGGCTGCTGTTACTATATCTGCTAAAAAGAGCACACTCTGGAGAAGGAATTTTACTTACCATGACAGTGAAGGGGCTATTTGGAATATCAACACCACCAAAGCGCACATAGATCACATAAGTGCCGGGCTTGGCGGCTGTATAGAAAATGTCATAGGTGCCATCCTCGTTTTCAATGACATCAGCCTCAGCCTCAGTACCATCTGGGGTAAGAATTGTGCAGGTCACTTTCCCTTTCCCAGCAGTCTTGGCATCCACCACAAAGCCCACTTCCTCGCCAGTTTTCACAGTGGGGGCAATGCCAGGACCTGCGGAAAGGTTCAGGAGAAGATAATAGAAGCATGAGCAGGGACACATACTCCAGAGGCCCAAGAACAAATCATACACATTTGTGCTGCTTGTAGCTGTAAATATTAGGCATTTAACTGCTGCCACATGGGACTCTCCCAAAGATCACTTTTCGGAGGGGGTGGGTGCCGCTTAAGGAGTATCCCACCCATCCTTCATAAATAAGAGCAACTGTCATTTCTGAGTCCCCCCCAGCTCCAAAGGAAATAGCCTGGTGTGCTCATGTCCAAGGGTATGGAGATGAACGTCGACTATCATCAGCAAACACACTAGGCATGCTCTTAAGAGCCAGGCCCATACAAAGGGAAACAAGACACAGTCCCTCCTCTCAGATGCTTATAGTCTAACAAGACAGATGTGGGCCAGTGCTAAGAATGACAGCTCTATCTGCCATGGAAATGGCTGAGCAGGGACTGAGTCATAGATAAAATAATCAATCGTTCTTCTGATAAGTGTTCCACCTCCCACCTATTCAAAGGTTCTAAGAATTTACATCTCAGAGTTGCCGCATTGATAGAGGGCAATCTTCCCCCCTCACTCCCCCAAAAAAGAAAAAAATGGTTCAACTCTGAAGGATAGGCATTTTTTTAGTAATCTCTTTCCAAACAATAGCCATTCTCTTTCTCTGACTTATGGCACTCCTTTACCCAGGATCTATATAAAATCAGAAAGTACAGAGAAGTGTAAACTAAAAACACATCAGCAAAAATGAGCATGAAGTTTAGGTGCATCAGGGAGTGGTAAGAACATTTGCACAGAGGGTAGGTAGAGGAGAAGACTGGAGCCAATCTGTGGAAGGCCATGAAGGACAGACCAAGAGATACGGCCAACAGGAACCACACTGTTGAGGAGAGTATTCTGCTCAGGACTCTGGTTGTGCTAGGGGAGGAAACAGAGTCTGGAAAGCAAAAAGAAACCCCCTTCCCACATTAACATGCCCTTTTAGGGTCAGGGGTCACTACAGGAACGGGGGTGGCAATCTGGCCAACATTTCAAAATTTCTTAATTTTTGCAATGAGTAAGACAAAAAGGGCCAAGAGGAGCAGTTGACAACCCTGACCTAAAAGCCAGAGTAAGAAAAAAAAAAAAAAAAAAACCCAGGTCCAAGAGAAGCAAATCTATTTCATTTCATGTTTTGAAATCTACTTGAGCAGCAACCCTGAGCTGCAGGAGCTATTCTTACAAATTGAAAGGCCCATGACAGTCAACTATTCATGCCTAAGAAATTGAAGGAACAGTGAGGCTCAGTTATCCATGGAGAATTCCTGAAAGGAAAACCCTAGATCCTTTCATGTGTTTCTCTGATGCTGAACTGAAATGCTCCTGAATCTTAAATAACTCAACCATCTACTCATGAAGGCAGAAAATTGCAGCTTCTCATGGGAGTCACCATCATAGTTGAGACCTCAACAAATATAGCCACTTCAAAAGTGATATAATAAATAGCTCCCGTGAACCTGGCACTGTGCTCAGCATTTTTCATGCCTCACCCTCACTTAATTTTTGCAATAATCCTGTCTCTGACCCATGCAAGAACTTCTTGAACCTGAATGTTCCCCAAATAGATCTTCAATCTATGTATGACTGAAGCTCAGAGAGATTGAGCAACTCGCCCAGATAACACAGCTATTAAGTGGCAGAGAAGGGCTAGAACCTGACTTTCTGACTCCACAACCCACCCTCCTGGCCCTAATGTTACCCTGCACTCACCCGTGGCCAGGCACTTGCTGGCGTCACCCGACTGCATGGCTCGGATGCGGTAAGGAGAAAGCGGGATGTCATCCCCCCCATAGGTGACCCCAATCATATAGCGTCCAGTCTTGTCAGGGATGTAGGTGACAGCATATGTGCCATCTTTATTGTCATGGACAGTGGCTCTTTTGGGTTTTCCTTCTTGGTCCTGTGGATAAAAGAGATATGCTACTCAGGATGTTGCTTCCAACAGGTAGAGCAAGTTCATGGAAATCCTTGACATATCTTGCTCATTGATTCGTGCTTTTAGTGGGAGGAGACAGAAGTGATGGCTTAATATAATCTTGTTCTGCTGTGTTGGTAGGCAGAGGACAGGGTCACAGATCATGCCACAATGATCTGTTAAGTAAACAAATAATGTTTTAGCTCCAAATGCATGAAATGCAGAGGTAAGGGGAGAATCTCCTGCTCACATGCTGCTACATGTACTCTCACTGTGTCCTTTACTAATAGGACTCCCTCATTCTTGGCGAGGTACATAGCCCCCAAAATACAAAGCTCCATGTCTTGGCATCCTTGGTACCAGACATGGCCATGTGATTGATGGTTAACTTCTACCAAATGAGACAGGCTGGAAGTCTTCTGATGGGGCTGCTTAAGATAGCTGACTGAGTTGGAAGAGCGCCCCACTTCTCCATCTTCCCTTTTTCCTCCTCCTGGCCTGCCATGAAGATCTGATGGCCAGAGCACTGACAGTCTCATGGTCATGAGGAGAACTTAAAGACAGAAGCCACACATTAGGACAGAGGAGCACAGAGATGGAGCTGGTTCCCTTGGAGAGCCATAGAATACCTCAGTGGCTTACCACCTGGCTTCTTTACCAAGAGAGGATGATCTTATGTTGAAGCCATACTTATTTGGAGGTTTACTGGGATATATAGCAGAAAGTAGTCCCAAATGATCCAATAGGTAATTTAAAACATTTAAAAAATAAAAACAGAGATGTAACATGAAAATACAGGAGATTTACTACAAAGTGATACCCAGAGTTAAACCTCTCAGGTTGGGATGGAGATAGAGCTCAGTTGGTAGAGTGCTTGCCTCACAAACAGAAGGCCCTGGGTTCAATCCCCAGCACCACCTAAATAAATAAATAAATAAATAAAGCCTCTCAGGTGAGCATGCTTATTCTCCCACACATACAGTGACTCTTGGAAAATCTAACAAATAATTGCATCAGTTCTGGTTTTAGTTACGAAAACCCTTGTTCTTATCCTTGGCGAGAAAATTAGGTCTTACTAATAAGGCTTGGCTCAAAAAAACAGTTCAAGGTTACCGTTATCTGGACAGCAAGCAGGCCTTCCCCAGCATCTCTGGCGTCGATAGCAAACTCCACGGGCAGACTGGCGGGCACCCCATAGGAACTGAGGCCAGGGCCACTGGCGGTCACTTTGCTGGCATCATATGTGGGAAGAACCTTGACCTTAAAGGGACTTGATAGACAAATACCCTCGTCAGTAAGGATATGGGTCAGTCCAGCCACATCTGACCTCTCTTACACAGCCAGACTAGGACTGACAGGAGTATTTCTATAGGAGATAAGAAAATGAGTTTAATCAAAGTGGCTTAAGTCCAGTAGAAATCTAGAATTATGAGGTAGTAGCCATCATATGCCAGACCAGCCTTGCCCTGAGTTCATTTCATGGAATATAAATAGTTTAGGGAAGACAGGCTCCCAAATTAGTTTGGGAAACTCGGGGTTAAACCTATTTAATACTTTTATTATGCTAAGACAATGGTAACCAAAATGGAAAGAATACTAGTCTTTAATATTTTATCTCATTCTATAATGATATTTATTCTTGTTCTATATTTAGTATGCTTTACATGGTACACAATCGACAAGTAAAGCAATATGCAAATGTAATTCATAAATAATGAATTTCTACAAAGCTAGAGCTAGCTATGTTTTGATCTCCATATAAAATGTATATATTAAGGTTAGAGGTAAGTCTTCCATTTTAAGGGGCATGATTAAAAAAAAATTTTGATGTTATTCCAGAGCTAAAGAACTTACACATTTTTTGTATTGGTATAAACAAGGAACAAAGCTGCTACTCAACATCTTTCTGAGAATGTTTACTGTCAATTAGACTCTCAAATGAAGTGGTAAAGACCTTTGTCTTAATGAGAAAACCATTTGCACAGTTACCAAATGGGAGCTTCTGGTAAACTAACACATTCCTGTTTTTCCAAAATTCCCCATCTTCTTAATTTCAGCTTGCTTTTAAACTAAAGATGGATAAAAGTAAAGGCAGGACAGCAGGATGGGAACCACAAATAACAAACTAGTGTATAATGTGTGTGGAAAACACAGGTTCAGGATAAAATCTGCTGACTGGATGAATGAAGTAGGTGGGTGGG
This sequence comes from Marmota monax, assembly GCF_021218885.2. Classification (NCBI taxonomy): domain Eukaryota; kingdom Metazoa; phylum Chordata; class Mammalia; order Rodentia; family Sciuridae; genus Marmota; species Marmota monax. The sequence continues at coordinate 13,908,127 of NW_026693008.1, read as the reverse complement.
GCTACCACAGCAATGCTAGCCAATCCTGCAGCTGGGTGGGCTTAAGGCTGGTTTAGATCCATGCCTCAGGTGAGAGGCACTTACCTTCGTGGGATTTCTTCATCAGCATATTTAACTGAGACCATGTAAGGCCCCTCCTGCGATGGGGTATAGGTCACCGTATGTGTGCCATCCCCATTATCCACCACATTCACTGGCTCCACCAGACCTGAGGACAAAGATGAGAGGTCTGAGTGACTGCTTGGCCTCCAATTCACTTCACCCTTGGCTGCGTCTGAAACAGCATCACATCTATCCCCAAGAGCTATTGGTTTCCACTGATGAGTAACATAAAGGCAAGCAGGCCATAATCATAGGCCTAAGAAATCACAGGATCCCCAATTCATGGTTGCAGAAATGACCCCAAGAGACACCTTTAGCTTTTGGGGTTGGCTAAAGTACACTCAGTCTGCCCTAGAGTATAATTAAGGAGACTGCCTGTGCTTGCTGCTGGAGGGCGTATGGTGAAGGCACATGTTGTGGACATGCTATATCCTTTCAAGCTGGTTAGGCATGCTTGGGATGTGGCAATTTTTACTCTGTAGCTGAGAAAGTGCCCAAAAGTCCAGAACGCTGAACAGCAAAAGTTAACCAATGGGATGGCCAGTCAAGATCTGTGATCATTTTTGAGCTAAGACCACTATAAAATGCTAGCATGCTGGGGTATAGGTACAGAGCAGGTGAGGGTGTCAATCTCATGGGATGAGGGGACCTCCAATGTGATTTCTGTAGGGGATGCTTAGAGATCACGTTAAAGCATAATCAAGGCATGCACTGTGTTCATAGATTCCAGATTGCAGTCCTTAACATGAGAGTCAAGATCGGTCAATGGCAGGGTAGGCTAATCAAAGCATAGCATGCTCATTAAATAAAGCAAGTGAGGCAGCTACAAGCCAACTTTAGAGGCAAGGCCAGCAAAAAGAATTTAGGTTACATAATTTAAAGCAGCAGCCCAATGGAAAAATGCAAACCTGTCTCCATAAAGTCACCCTTCGGGTCACCTTTAAAGAACTCTGAAATGGCTTTCAAGGGGCTGCGCCATGACTGGGAATCCATCTCATCAGCTAAAATTAAAAGGCTGTTACTTGAGAGTTCTCCATGATAAAAGAAGATATCTAAGTAAAACTTTCACACAAACACATGCATGCACGCACAGTAAAGCTCAGTAACTTCACAGAATTGGAGTCCAGTCCCATGACCTCATTTCCCCCAAACCACTTCTGCCCTGAGCTTCAAAGGGCCTAACCTCCTGCTGAACCCCATTAAGGAGAAGGTTCCTCTTAAAAGGAGGAACCCCCTATTTGTCACTCCTGGAAGCCAAGAACACAGAACAGGGGAAAAATCCAGATTATTTAAGAATTATGTATGAGAATAAAGGCACATTTTAAATGCCAAAAGAGGGAATGTGAATGCGGTCACTTACCAAAAAAGTCATGTTTCAACACAGTTTGGGGTTTTGTCCCCAAATACCCTGCTTGCCACACCAATCCTAAATTCGAGACTGCAAACAGGGTAGGCCAGTGGAGGAAAAAAAAAACACATCCACCCCATTCCCCAAAAGACCCTCTTTCCTCTCCCAGAGGCTGAACCACACAATACCACAGAGCTAGCATTCTCAGAGATTCTAGAATTTTCTACATGAGCCTGGAGGCATCTCAAAGAGAATTACTGCCTTCAAATCCCACCCCTTCCATACATCTGGACTTCCCCCTTAGACACCTCTTAAATGCTGAAGTAGGTAATGAAGAAGTAGCAACATTTTTTTTTCTTTCTTTCTTTCTTTTTTTGGTACCAGGGACTTTTATTTAGAGATAGGGTCTCACTGAGTTGCTTGTAGCAATAGCAGTAATTTTACATGAGAGCCCATATACTACTTGCTTCAACTAGCTACTCTAACAAGTGAAATTATTAAAAGAAATTGAAGAGCCGGGCACGATGGTGCACACCTATAATCCCAGCAGCTCGGGAGGCTGAGGAAGGAGAATCGTGAGTTCAAAGCCAGCTTCAGAAAAGTGAGGTGATAAGCAACTCAGTGAGACTCTGTCTGTAAATAAAATGTGGATATGGCTCAGTGGTCAAGTGTCCCTGAATTCAATCCCTAGTATCAAAAAAAAAAAAAAAAGAAAGAAAGAAAGAAGTTTAAGGCCATTTCGTTAAGGGGATGGGGGAAGACAGACTTCTAGAGAAATAACAGGCCTGCCTACTTTTAAGCAGGATCTTTTACAGTTTAGCTAGATTATCAGCAATAAAATAACTTAAGAAATGTAATCTTAAGTTCATGATCATATTTGAAAGCAAAGTACCTGTTCTGGGTCATGGCTACCCCACCCAGATAAGTGATGTTGGCAGGGAGGCAGGACACATACTTACCTCGGGGGCCCAAGACCCTCACTTCCAATGGGGCCAGGCCAGCTTTGCTGCTGTCCACCGTGAAGGACTGTGGGATGCGGGCTCGGACGCCAGAGCCCAGCCCAGGGCCAGCAATTTTGACCTTGCTGGGGTCCACAACATCCTTCACAGGAACCCTGAAGGGGCTACCTGGAAAACAGGTCATGGGATTTTGAGTATCTAGCAATTGGAGACCCATCTATGCACACACAGAATCACACGAGGGAACCTCAATTTTAATAGTCCTCTATCAGCTCCCCCTGCCTTGCTGTGCCTACCCATGTGCCCAATCAATGGCCATGGAGCACCTACTACATGTAGACACTGTGCCAGGTGTCTACACAGTGGCTAACAACCCTTAAGGAGCCTGCAAGGCAGGGCAAGGTGTGAGCATGTCACTCTAATATCCTACATAACATATGTGGGAAGGTGTATCAGGTGAAACACTTAGGAGACATTGAACCTTGTCTTAGGAGACCAGAGGAAACCTTCCAGTAACATCTAAGTTGAGACAGAAGAAAGAGCAGCTATCACCCAGGGGAAGTAGATGGACCAGCAGAGGGACCAGCTTGTGCAGAAGCCTAGAGGTGAGGGGAAGACAGGCTGCTGGAGGAACTGAAGGAGGAGGCTGGGTGATGGGAGGACAGGCAGGCCTTGAAGACTATATCCAACCTCCTCTCCCACAAATGGTTCCTGCATTCCATCCCTCCAACACAGCCAGCATGCCCCAAACACACACAGCCTTCTTGGTTCCCTGAACAATTGAGATTTCTGGATGGACCTGCTGCATGGCTGACCCCAAGAGCAAACCTGAAGGCCTCTGACTCCTACCACAGTATCAATTTTAAAGACCAGTAAAATATGGAGAATGCGGGAAGATCAGAATTTATAAGAAAAGCACTAAACAGAGGAACAAGGTCTGGGGCAGGAATCCTAATGGAACTCCCTAAGGACAGGGACCTCCCCAGAAACAGAAACCCCAGTGTCCTCAGTACCAGGCTTTAAGCTGACAAGTCCCTTGCCAAGCTCCATGAACTCCTTGCCATGTGTAGAGTTCTTATGTTTCCCATGACACCTGACAATTACCAGATGTCTAACAGCCATGGAATCCAAAGTCTCTCTGTCTTACATCCTAGAAAGTTTATCTATAGATCCAGGGGTGGTAAATAAAAAAGACCACACAATGAACCAAGACCCTGGTTTTCTAACAACACAGCTGAGTTTCAATGGCATCTAGTTCTTCAAGTAAATGAAATAATGGCTGACCCCAGCAAAGATGAGCACAGCCCTCCATGCTGTGGTTTAGGGAAAGAAATTGGAGCTTCATTTCATAGTGGATGAGGACTTCAATGACGGGGGGGGGGGGGGGGCGGGGGCAAGGACTACCTCTGAGGCCACTCTCTAAGTCATCAGAGAATCAGCATGAGAGCAGGTATGAAGCAACACACAAAGGTAAAAATCTTAATTTCAAGATGGAAGTCTGCCATCAGTCCCCTGGTCCCTGCCTTAGGCAGACATCAATCAATCATGGCAGCCCTTCCTCCTGACACACTCTGAATCCTAGTCAACCTGGTGGTCTTGGCAGTCACCAACAGACCACAGCTGGTCCACCACAGGAAACAAATAAGCCATTATGAGCATGACAGGATACTTTGTTCAAAACCCCACTAGAGGGCTGGGTAGGGAGCTCAGTGGTAGAATGCTTGCCTAGCATGCACGAGGTTCTGGGTTCTATCCCTAGCACTGACAAAAAAACAAATAAACAAAATCCCACTAGAGGTTTGTATCTCTAGGAAAAAGTGGGCTCATATTTAACCACCCAGAATTCCTACGAAAGCAATTAGAAGCTAGCAGGTCACCAAATGTTTCACTGCCTTTGGAGTTACCTTAGCTATATAGCTTAACACTAATACTACAACCATCACTTAAATAAATGTCTTTGCCTGAGATAGAGTTCTGGGGTTCAGGAGAAAATGAATTCAGACATCATTAACATCTAATGGGAATACCCAAAATAAGTCTTTTTTCTGTTTTCTAGTAAGCTCATGGGTCAGCCACCAGAGCCTGAATGCTCATCCATCCATTTCTGTAGGGGAATTCCAAGGCTGATGGTACCCAGCACTTTCCCAAGAGTCAAAAGGAGCTCTAATGCTGCCACAACCAGATGCTTCTCACCCATCTAGTTAAGAGTCACCATGTCCTCTCTCTTGATGCTCAACTCTCTCAAAACTTCAAAACTCCTGTAACTTTATCTTGTCACCTAGTTCCATTCTTCTTTGTAGCAATTATTACAAGTTTCAGTTGCAAAAACAATAGATAGTATTAGGGGTAGGAGGCAGAGGCTGAAATACCCTGATAATCTTTAAAATCTCTATTGAATGAGTGCAAGCACAAATTTGAGGAAAAACTTGTCCCTTTGACATTTCATATGGACATGTGAGTAGAATTAATTTGTGTTCAATGCCAATACTTTCTGATCAATGTGTGTGAGAGAGTGACTGTGACTGTGTATGCACATTTGTACATGGTAAGAGAGAAAGAGGGGACAGAATCAGGGAAGTGTGTGGTGACTCAAGCTTCTTAGGAATCAATCCAGAAAGCCATAAGTGGGGCATTCAGCCTGCCCATTTCCCTCTCAGCACCATGCCAGGTTATTGAGAAAACTATATGAGCCACTGAGGTTCTTCCTATTCCAGGGTTCCTGGGGTGGGGCTCTATCCTGAAAAGGGAAAAGTCCCCCTCTACAGCTACCACAAATATCAGATTTTTTTTTTTTCCTATTCAAAAGAAATAAGCAAAATCAAACTTATTTTCACACAAAATCAGTTAGTGTTTGGACTCCTGTCCACTGCATAGCTTACCAGGGATGTGGGCTCCTCCATAAGTGATATTAACATCATAATCCCCTGGGGCAAAGGGGATGTACTCGGCACTGCAGCTGCCATCTTTGTTGTCTCTGCAGTTTATCTTCGATTCTGATGGTCCCTCAACAGTTATGCCAAGCCCACCGATTCCTGCCCCTCTGAGAAAAGGGTGGAGAAAAAGTGAAATGTTTACAGTCCATGCTAGTCTGTTTATTGCCAGAATTCATTTTAAAATCCCTTTATAATAAGTAACTATCTCATTGAGCCATCCTCATTCTGCAAACAAGTAAACACCTCTCTCCCAGGGTATTTCTCAACAGTCTAATATAAATACAGCCTTGACCTCTCCTTTCCAATGCTTCCTTCATTTGTTTTTCTTATCAAGTTGCATTGGCTAACAATGCAAATACAATGTAGATACGTGCCCACTCCACCCAAGGGACTGAACCCAAAGCATTGTGCATGCTAAGCATGTGCTCTACCACTGAGCGACCCAACCCCCAGCCTTCTTTGTGGTCCATTTTAATAGGAATATTTCTAATTATTCCTTTATATATAAGGTTGGCTATACACTTCTGCATTATCAGAATAAGAAGCTTCTCTCTAGTCCTAGTTTGCTTAGAAGTTTTTTTGTTTGTTTGTTTGTTTTTTGGTTTTTATTAGGTACTACAATTGGTCTTTCTCTACAACACAGTCTATTACAAAAATGCATTTCAACATATGATGGTAGACCATAACACATCTGTAGGGTACAGCCCTTAAACTTTTTTAAAGCAGTTAAATTACATAGAACTATTCCTTTTACAGACTTAATACATGGAGCCCAGGGCCCTGCCTACCTGGTAACAACAGTGAAGACATTAGGTTTGTTGGTAAATGCCTCTTTCAATCCAGGACCCTGGGCTTGGACCCGTGATGGCTGACAGCCTTCAGTTACAGCTACTTTGAAAGGACTGTTTGGGATGGGTACATCGTCATATGTCACCTCCACTACATGGAGACCTGTTCAAAACAACAAACAGAAATAAATATTTGCATAAAGTTCACTTATTTGTGGAAAGTGCTATTGTACTTAAGGGTTTTATCTGTCATTCAAGTCTATGTCATGTGAAAAAAGTAGGTTGAAAAAAACAATAATTTTGGTATAGATGGGTTCTTTATTAAAAAAAAAAAAAAGCAAACTATTAATGCAATTTACTTGACATAACACACCCATGCTACCCCAAGTAAGTATCAATATATCTATATTCAAGTCAATAATTCTAAGTATATTATCCTAATTCAAGAAAACTCCAACTAGCTATTAACCAACAGACTATGGGAAACCCGATATGCACCTACAAAAAAATAGCACAAATGAACAACATACCTTGACATCACCACATAACCTTCTCAGGTGAGGCTGAGGCTAAGCCCCAGCCTACCTGTTATACAAAAAGACTAGCAAGCCAGGCACTGAGCAGGCAGGTAGCCTACTGGGGAGGGAGGTTTCACATTCCTTTTCAGTTTATACATGCATCTGCTGAGATGGGTCCAGCACATAGGTCAGGGGGGTCAGCATGGCTTTGATTAAGGGTCACATCCAAGAAGAGCAAATCTTACCTTTCTCAAAGGGTGTATACTCCACTTGATAGGTCCCATCAGCATTGTCTGTGACAAAGCACTCAGTGGAGGCTCCTGAAGGGTTGGCAATGTGGGCTTTGATGTGGTCACCCCCTACCTGGGTCAGGGGCCTTGAGTCAACAGTGAAGTCAGTGGTGGCTTCTCTAAACACATCTGCAGAGCAACAACACAGACAAGAATGTCCCAACAACACCTTGCACCCAATAGCAAACCCCAAAACATTAGAATTAAGTCTAACTTCAATGACAGCAGACAACTGGTTTCCTTACTCTCAAAATCAGGACTATTAACCCCTTTTCCTCTTTCAGGATAGTCTTGGTCTGTGACAACACAACCCCTTTTAGGGAAGTCTTGACCTGCATATATGGAGGTGGGGTTCTAGGACAAGTTAAAGGGTACAGGCGGACCTGCTGTCTGCAGCATGTGTGGTGTTAGCCAGCATCACATTTAAACTATTTTTTTCAATGAAGTGTTGACAATGAAGTAAGTTGTTTCTAATATTGAACCCCCCCCCCCAAAAAAAATCAATATTTCTGGCTTTGCCACAAAAAATCTGGAAAATCTGCTGACAATGCTGGACCCCATTCCCCACGGGGAAACAGAAACAGGGCTGGGCAGCAGAGCAGCCTCTGGAAAAGCAATGTGCTCCCCACTTCATCCAGGTTTCCCCACAACCATTCTCTGAAGCAGAGGCCACAGGTACATGTCCTCTTACACCTCACCTGGCCCCTAAAAGTCTAGGGGGCTGGGTTTAGAGGCCCTGCTCTGTGAGCCTCTGGTAGCCCTTAAGTTCCAGCCTTTCCCTTATTTAAAAATAAAACTCACCTTTTCCTTCTATTCCTGGCCCGAAGACTTTGACCCTGCTAGTGTCCACAGCGGGCTCCACCTTGACCCGGGCAGGGAAGTGTGGCACAAGCTCCCCACCATACCTCATGGTCAGTGTGTACATGCCAGCTGTTAGCGGCACATAGGTCACCGCGTAGGTGCCGTCTTTGTTGTTCTGAATGCAGACTTCCGCTTTTGTTCCTGAGTCTGAGATGGCTTCCATGCCCAGTGTCCCAGGACCTGCTTCCGAACAGTCAACGCTAAGAAGCCCAACTTCACCCACTTTCCCGAGCTCGAGACCTGGTCCTGATGCCACAACCTTAGAGGGGTCAAATGGCATTTCAATGTCGGCTTTGAAGGGAGACCCAGGTATGTGGACTTCTTCAAAGAGAATGTTGACGAAGTATTCCCCAGGTTTTGTGGGAAGGTAAGAGACAGAGCAGGTCCCATCACCATTGTCAGAGCATTCAATTTTGGCCTCACAAGGACCTTCCACGGTTAGGCCCAAACCTCCAGTTCCGGCTCCTTTAGTGTCAATGGTGAACTCAGCAGGCTTGCCCACAAGACCACCTTTAAGGCCAGGACCATGGGCCTTCACCTATACGAAGAAAGAATTAAAGTTAAATCCCGCCTGGTACTGGTACTGCTGCTCAGCCAGGCCTGCTGCAAGACTACAACCAGCATTGAAGTGTACCTCAGCTAAGTGGTCCTTCTCCCCAGCCTGACTGTGCCACTCACTCACACCCCCCAAGTTAGAGCTGTGATGAAATGCCACGAATAGCTAGATGGCTAAGAACTCAATGACTGCTGAAAGGCACAGGAAGGAGGCTTGCCTAAGCAACAGGAACTGGAGTTGAGATGGCAATCCCACCCTTAACTGCTATCCCATATTCTTCTGAACCCCCGAGGCAGACTTTGAGAACTAGCATCCTATCCAACAAGCACACAAAGGTCTCCCTGGTCAAGGGCTTGCAGAAGGCCAGACCTCACTGCAACTACAAATGCTACATCTCATTCAATAAATCTTGCACAATAAAAAAGTCAAACTGTTAAAATGAGGGAGGGATGAAGCATTCATCTGTGATTCAACAACTAAGTCCATTTCATAGATTCACACCATTCAGACAATGGGAAAAACCCAAAACTTTTTGAGTCAGGGCTACCAGAAGAAGATTATGTATTCTTTTTGGACTGGGGATTGAACCCAGCGATCTATACCACTGAGCTACAATCCCAGCCCTTTTAATGTGTGTTTTTTTGTTTTTTTTTTTTTTTTTTTTTTTTTGGAGACAGCATCTCCCTAAGTTAACCTTGCTGAATTGCTGAGGCTGGCCTGGAACTTGAGATCCTCCTGCCTCAGTTTCCCGAGTCACTGGGATTACAAGTGTGTACCACCATGCTTAGTTTAGATAAAGTCTTTTTATATTATGTTATCATAGTCTCTGTAGGGTGAGCTCAGTCCATGTGTTGGACACTGGCCAGAGGTCTCCATCTTCACTATCTTGCCTTATACTTACAGGCTAGCTTTGAAACAAGTACCAGTATTAAGCTACCAGCGAAGGAAAACAACTCAGGGATAGGGAGTCCCTCACTAAAAACTTCTAGCCAGACAGTGATAGAAAGAGCAGGGGTTGGCCCAGCTGCCCAGGGGACTCTTCATGCTGATAGATAGGAGAATCAAAGTTGGTCACTGAGAACTGACTTTCAGCACAAAATGAGTTTCCAACGGTCTTTGCTGGGCGGGACCAGAGAGAAGGACTGTGGTATCACATCTGACAACAAATGGGCAAGTTCTAGAACAAAATCAAAAGCTGACCTTGGTAGGATCGGGTGGTAGAGAGGCCTCCACTGTGTAGGGGCTCCCTGGCACAGGGTGTCCATCATAGGTCACATCCACGGCATACAGCCCCTCCTCCCGAGGGATGAACTTGGCTGTGCTGCTCTCCCGACCCACCATGGGTGCCACCAGGCATGGCACAACCTTCCGAGAGGGGCTCAGGATTGTCACATCCAGCTTCCCCTGGCCTCCTGCTCCTCTGGTATCAATGGCGAACTCCTGATCCTTCCCAACCTCGACCCCTGGGGAAGGGAGCAAGTCAGAGTGAGAAACTGCCCTCTTCTAGAGGCAAGAACCATCACAAGCAGGGAAGGATGGTTCTCTGGACATGGGGTTTTGTATTAGCCTCTTCAATAAGAAGGCAGGTGCAGAAAGACTAAGTGAACATAACTGCACTTCAGCCTCAACAGCAATTGGCATAAGAACAGTGGTTAATGATAATAACAACTGTCACTTACTACCGGCATTTTATATTCCAGGCACAAAGAACAGCACACATTGTCTCCTTTGATTTTCACCAAAACTCCAAAGGGTATTTATTATTAATGAATGGCTTAAACAGATGGGGAAAATGAGGCCAGGGTAGCATATCCAGCAGGCAACCAAGCTGGGACTCAAATCTAAATTTATTTAATCTTACAATCTGCTTTGCAGACCAATAAATTATAATCTGACACTATCCTCTGTTCTTTACTTACTTTTCATGTTAGCTTTTTGTGAAAACACACTCATAGGTCCATATTTTATTTAATAATTCTTGGCAAGAAATACAATCCTATATAGCTGCTTCCTTCTCCCCACAAGAAGACACAGTGCTGGCAAAGGCAAGAGCACTGAATCTCATCCTGAGAACTGACTCTGTGTGGTTTTTTGAAAGGTCTTTACAAAGAGAGTCCACAGGAAACCTAAGTGTTATATTTGTCAAAAACGGGGAAGGTACTTTAACTAAAACAAAAGCACTAGGAACTCAGGGCCCTGCCACAATCCAAGAAATCTTGACTCTGGGGTAGTATGGGGCCTGCCAAGGTGAAAACTGCTGGACCACAAGCAGGGCATCTTGAAGCCCCAGGATCCAAAGGGAAAGAGCTTTTCCTAAGAGACATCAAGCTTTTACTGCTCTAGAGTAAGAACACTTGGTGTCCTGGTAAAAGGTTGGGCAGTGACTGTTCCTATGCTCACATCTGCCTGTCATCACCCACAAAAGCCAACACATGGAGCTCTTGCTCTGCAGCCGTCAGAACTGGGATCCGGCCTGGTGGACAAATTGTCCATTTAGGTCACAAATCAATGAAGGTATTCACTGAGGACACTACAGCAACCCTCACAGGGGACACAGGAGCCTTGCCCTGAGGCTACACACAGCCTGCTGGGTTGGTGGCTCTGAAACCACTTGAATGTGCACTGCAGGGGTCCCTCCTGTCTGCATCCAGCAGTTAACACCAACGAGGAGGATGTAGGTATGAATGATTTCCAAGATGCACTGCTGACCACAAAGCAGGCTGGCTAAGGTTAAGGAAGGGCTTGAGTTCAATCTCCAGAATCACACACACACAAAAAAAGGCAGGTTGGGGTTGAGGATGTAGTTGAGTGGGAGACATACACAGGGGATAGCTGGAGACATACCACATAGCAGGATAACTTTAATGCAAAATAAACCTTGCCAGATCTTTTCTACTGGAACATCTATACATGAAGATACAGAGAGAAGGTGTGGAAGGAGAGGAACTGAACTGCCAACTTTGGTCAACCCTAGGAAGGGGCAGAAATGATGGAATGAACTCTTAACTGTAATTTTGCTTCAGATGAAAACTGGATTTACATATTCCTTGTGTAAGAATGATTTTATAAGCATGTGTGAAACATCTGAGTTGAGTGGTGAGCCTACCAGTGTTCAACACCACAATACTCTTTCTTTTTGTATGTTTCAATTTTTTTCCATAATAAAAAAAAAAGGGGAAAATATCACCCTAAACAAAACAAGCTTATAACCGTAAGATTCTTAACAAACTAAAGGAATATTGGTGGTGGTAGGGGGGGTGCATTACGGTTGTGGTTACTGAGCACCAGGGAGTTGGCTTTTATGTATGAATGGCATTCAGAAGTCAAGGAAAGATAGCACACACAAAAGCAACAGGCCCCACCTTCTCACAGCAATATCCATAGTTACTGAGGTCTGACTACCTGCCAGCCTCTGAATCATTAGCTCATTTAATTTTCACAATATTCCTGTGAAAGTTAAGTGTTCTCATCTACTCACCCCTGCTGTATTAACGAGCAAGCTGAGGCTAAGTGGCAGAAGGGTCACAGTTGTTTCATGACACAGCCCTCATTTAAACCCAAGACCGTCTCACTGCAGTCTCTTAAAATAGAACTGGCTTCTCTGTGAATTCATTTTTGCAAGGAAACCTAATGGCAGCCAGGTTTCCTGGTCTTCAATGACCCTCTCCTCATCAGATACTTACTGTTTTCCAGCCCATTGATTTTTATCTTGCTCAGATCCAGCGGAGCAGCAACGCCCACGGTGAAAGGACTTTTAGGGATAGGATCACCACCATAAGTTACCAGAACCTGCATGCTGCCCTAGAATAAGAGGGGGGGGGGGGAGTGCACTTTTGAGTACGAACATGTTCACTGGATATTTAAATCTGCCTCCAGACACTTTGTTCTTCCCAGAGACACAGTGGGCATGATTCCTATGGACTTAGAGAATATCTCAGACAACAATAATCAAAAACCAGATCAAATAAGAGCAGCAAAAAGCAGGACAACTTAATAAGTGCTTACTACATGCCAAGCACTGTGCTATATGCTCTTTTAAGCATTCCCTTCATTCTATCTCAAGAATGAAGTCCTAAGGGGCAGTTCTTCTATCATCCCCATTTTTCCAAGAATAGAAACAGTAGTTCAGTGAGGTAAAGGAAGTTGGCCCCATCACATACCTGGTAAACATAAGCACTGGGCCTCAGACCCACAGCACCCACCATCTTCCTCACTGCTCCCACACTACCTCCCCACCCAACACACAGCCAACTTGGCCATGGGTAAGCCACTGAGCCTGGGGCTTCTCAGTGAATAGAACCAGTTTTTCCATCTCCTGGCCATCAGTTTCAGGATACCAGGCTGCAAAAGGGATCTGCAAAGTGGTTCACCTAGAACTGTTGTTAGGCCAGCATACAGTTTAACTGCTGTTTCTAGCAAAGAAAAAAAAAGTTACAAGTGCAAAGGCACACTGTGCTATAGAAATGGCAAGTCCCCTTGTCAGTGGCCCCAATGGCCACAGAGACACACAATGGCCATGTGTGCTGCTGTTGTTATCCTCCGAATGATCCCAGGCCAGCTCACTGCTGGTTTCTTTTCTCCACGTTGGCCAAGTCCCCATCCACCATGCCAAGGCTCCAAGGAAGACCACTGCCATCTCACAGATCAGGTCCCCATCACCTCAATCATCCAGGCATAATATAAGGGACATGGGAGGGAGAGATGATTCTCCCCGAGAATCCATCATGCTCACTGGCGTGCAGGGCCTGCTGAAAGCTGTCGCTGATCAAGCATTAAAAGGGTGTAGCTTTTGGCCTATGGATATTTTCTCACATTCCTTTTGTAATAACGAAGGGGGAAAAAGCCAAGAAAAATAATTGGTTGCATCAATGAAGGGGGAAGGATTGATTTTCCAGGATTTTTTAACACTGCATACAAAGCCAATGACCCTCTACCTCAAGGGTATAACATTTCATGATAAAATGTGTACAGGTCAAATTCAACAGGGCTGGGAGTTGGCCAAGGGACAGGAAAGGTCTCCTTGTAATGTTTAAGGGAGGACTGATTTATTACTTAACCTCTCCCAACATGCCAACTCTTCCTGAGCTTAAATTTGGTCACAAGCCCCTAACTCTTAGGCTTTAAGGCTGACCAGGGGTCCTGGAAATGTCTTTTCCCTCACCCCCATGAGTTTTCTGGCCACTTCCCTGAAGTGCTACGGGGGGAAAGTCCTCTTGCAGTTAAGTCCACCAATCTCATAAAACAAAGTATGTTTTCTTACCAGTCACAAAAGCAAAACAAAAATCCAGATAGGAAATTAACTCTATCTTAAATAACCTAACAAGGGGGAAAGAAAAAAAACTTTCAAGATTTGCATCTCTAGTACCAATACCATTTTCAGTTTTCCCGAGGCCCAGCTAAGAAATAGATTGTGTTTTATTACCACAGGGCTGTAAATAAGGGCTGCCTGGGCCGTGACCACCTGCTCATTCCAGCAAGATGTTGCTGACTGCAGGACTGTTTTATTCTCCCCCTATATGCTTCTGAGACCTGACCCTTATCTGCAAACACAGATCAACAAGGGCCCTGACCCAACAGCTCAGATGAGGATGGACTGAGAGTCAGCCAATGCATCCCCTCCTCCAGAGCTGCCTGCAAGGAGCCATGGTCACCACATTGAGAACATATCAAGCCAGGAGTGGTGATGCACGCCTGTAATCCCAGTCACTCAGGAGGCTGAGGTGGGAGGATTGCAAGTTCAAGGCCAGCCTCAGAAACTTAAGGAAACCCTCAGCAATTTAGTGAGACCATGTCTCAAATAAATAATTTAAAATGGCTGTGGATATAGCTCAGTGGTAGAGCAGTCTGGGTTCAATCCCCCAGTACCAGGGGTGGAGGGGAATTCAAGGTAAAGATTATTACCTCATGAGGCTCTGTGAGCTCATGGGGTATCCTGAAGGTGCCATAGTAGCACTTTCAAATTCCTAATGGCTCTAATCAGAGCAAGTACTGTAACTGCTGCCACCAATTTCTCAAACTGTTTTGGGTTGGGGAGCTTGGAGTGAGAATTTTAAGCCACTTGAGGCCACAGACAACCAAAGGAAAAGAAGGCAAAAGTCCTTAGGAAAATAATTATTTGTCCCTAATCTAGGAGGGTCCTTAAGCTTCAACCCACTCCAGTAAGGCAAAAAGAGTTCTGATCACTGTATCCTGATAAAGGCAGACACCTCCTCAACCATGCATATCATGAGTCCATTCCAGGCAGGTGAGCTAAAACTGAGGGGCCCTGGAGGAAAGATCAGCAGCCTCTTAGCTGCAGGGAACAAAAGCCAGCAATCAACCTGAGGGGCCAGTCTCCTCAGGTTCGCAGGGTAGTGGCTCCTCACAGTCTGTATTCTGAGGTGGAAACAACCCACCTAAGGCCAGGACACAGCCATGCCTTTCCACATACATCAAATAGTGCCTTTCTGGAAAGTTCCAGTTTGTTATTCCCAAACAACATCATCACAAGCCCAGGGGCGTCAGTCCTCAAAGTAGGTCCCTCTCCATGGAGCTGGCAGCTTTCTGGACAGCCCAGGCCTCTTAACCACATCCAAGAGCACAATTCACAGGCACACTTCCTGCACCTGATCTTGAGCTTTTGGCGGCTCCTCAGGATGAGGTGCCAGCCCAACTCTTCTACCAGTTACAATGCTCCTAAGGCCATTTCTGCATCACATCAAGGCATCACATTGTTGATTCACCCTTTTAGTGATTAATCTATATGGCGCACCTTCGGCGCTGGACCCAGGGCTTGGAGCTAGGGATAGGAAGATACATGTAGGTCATAATATATCCTTGGAGAACTCACAATTCAAAAGAGATGTCATCTATTTTCTTTGCTACAGAGAAATATGTGGAATTGCAAGTGTCCCCAATAATGAAACTATAAACCTCACTCTACACTACACCAACAAGAAGGATCCAAGGGGCACCATGAGATCCACTCACATAAAAGGCAACAATTAACATCAAGACGACTCTACCAGCTCCTCCACATATCATGGCCAGCATTTGAACAAATAACCGCTAGAGGCTACTGAGTATGCCAACAGTTCTCAAATCCATTGCTATTAGAGAACTAGATGAACTTGATCTTGGGATGACTGAAATAAAGAGTCTCCCACTGAAGCATTACTTCAAATGCAATAAAGCTAGATATGGGCTCTTGACTTCTACCTGGACTGACAATTGGGAACCCAGGGGAATGGGTTCTACTATTCTTTCCAGGGGTACAGAGCAAACTGACCTTGTCAGAAAAGCATAGGATAAAACACAAGTCATGGACTAAGGGTGTAGATCCGTGGTAAAGCACTTGCCTAGCAAACCCTAAGGCCCTGGGTTCAATCCCCAGTACTACAAAAACAAAAACCCACAAGTAACAAACTGTTTTTAGAAGCATATATATGACCTTGTGACCTTGGTCAGTGTGCAAGGTCATGGCTTTCTGGTCCCTTCTCATAAGGTTGTGGAGAACTGGCAACAAAGATAAAATCATGGTGGTAAGGCTTCCATCAGCCCTCAGAACTACCAGTGAGAAAATAATTACCTACTTTCAAAAGAGCAGCCTGATGTGAAAAGGACACAGTAGCTTCAGAAGCATGTAGTAGAAGCACTACTACAATAAGGAACCCCTTGTTAGGGCAGAGAAATCACCAAATCTAGAGATAAGAGGTCACATTCATAATGTGACATATAGAACCTGCCCCAGAGAACTCCTTCCATTGCCAGAGAAGTTCTCAGAAAAGACTCGGTCTGCAAGGATGTGCGGCCCTCAAAGCAAGGAAAACAGTTACACCATCTCCTCATCCTTCCTATTCCTTCATTCTTCCCCACTCACTCTTGCCAGCTCCAGCGGGGAGGCCCAGGAGAAGTAATGCTTCCTGAGCAGTCTCTGAAGCCAGAGCTGCCCTTTAGCTTATAAATGGCATTTTGAACACAGGGACTTTTTCCCTCCAGAATGAAAGAATTTCAGAGGCTTAGAACAACTGTTTATAACACTAGATGTGAGTATAAAAATCCAGCCTTTCTGCCAGGATCTCTTGCTGTCCAGATTCTAGAGGTATAAACATGAAGCAAAACAAGATTTTTTAACATTTATCATAGGTGCAGAGTTTCAGTTTCATAAGTGTAAAAGAGTTGTGGAGATGGATGGTGGTGGTGGCAGAATATGATGAATGTATTTAATACCAATGAATGTATCTAATACCATCTTAACATGGTTAAGATGGCAAATGTTATGTGAATTTTACCATGATAAAACAAATAATGAATTTTAAAATTTTTAAACAAAGAAACGTGAAAACAGAGGGGTGCTCTTTCTTCTTCTTCTTCTGTTTTTTTTTTGAAATCCTTATCACAGAAAATAATCAGAGTAAAACACACTATATGGCAAGATCCAGCTGAATTTCTGCATTTTGTAAAGGAGAACAATGTGCTGCCCTGAATAGTGTTTTAGGCCTTAGGGACTAAAAGACTGAACTGGCTCTTTGAGGAAAGACCCCACTAAAACACCTCATAAAAGGGTAAACTAGGTCAAAAAGTCTAGCAAGGAAAAACACAGGTGTGGCAGCTCTTTCTGTGTGATTAATTAATGAAAGACTGAGAGGCAGCTGGAAAAGGAAGTGGGGGGGCGGTGGGGTAGGGAGATAGAGAAAGAAAGGGAGGGAGTATGTGTGTGTGTGTGTTTGTGTGTGTAAGAGAAAGTTGCATATTAGATCCTAAATATCAAGAACTCAGCATTTCTCTGACAAATCCCCAAATGGAGGTGGGACTGGCTTCCTGGTTCTTCTTCAGGAATTGCACAGGCTTTCAGTCAGTGCTCTCCCAGAGGGTCACACAAAAGGCAAGAGGAGCCACCTCCCATCACCAAGAGCCTCCACAAGCACCAGATCACTCCTCAGAGGTCCAAGCACTGCCTGGAAAGGGGCCTGGCCAGCAGAGCAGGGGACAAGAAGGACTCTACCTGCTGGGTGGGTGTGTATTTAACGGTGTGAGAGTAGTCATAATTATCGATGATATCCACGTCCTTCACAGCGTCACCAGGAAGGGGGCTGCTGAACTGCACGTTGAGTGGGGCCTTCCCGGCTCCCTTGGTGAAAACAGTGAAGTGGGTCGGTTTTCCGTTTTCCACACCTGGAAGGACATACCGTGAAGCGGGGAGACAGGGCTGGCAGACAGGCCTCATTTTAGAACCAGTTTGACAGGTTCAACAGTACCATTCTGCCATGGCGGCCAGCCAACATTTGGGCTGGCCCATGGCTCAGGCAGGTGCAATGCCTCTGCCACATCAGAGCCATCTGTGGAGATAAGTTATCCAGGTCCTGACCAAACATGCCCAATGACACTGGCCACAGAAGGCTCAGGACAGCCTCACCCGTGTCTTCTTACCTGATCTGCTGAGCCCCGGGCCTTCTGCCTTCACTTTGCTGGCGTCATGGGAAGGGTCAACTTTGACTCTGAAAGGGCTGGCAGGAATTTCCTGTAGCAGAGACACGGTCTCAGAAGGAAAGTCCCTGAACAATTGCCAGAGCTTAGCCTTCTGCCCAAATGCAAAGGGCGAACTTTAGCATGACATGTATTTCAGCAGGTGGTGAGCAAAATTCCATTACTGCCAGAGAAGTCTGCATACCCTAGCATCAGATAAGACCATGACAGGTCCTTGCTCACTTTTGGATCCTGACAACATGAACAGAACTGAAGACTCTGACCTTTAACACCGGCATTGGATAAAAAGGATGAAAAACCACTACCTAGAATAAAACCCAAACTGACAACAATACATGGAGGTAGGTATCCTGCAGGGACAGCTTAGAGCTAATGTTTGGGGACTATAAGGAAGTAATTAGAAACAGATCAATTATTATCCTTCAAAAAGTTATAGTGGCTCAGCAGTAGAGCGCTTGCCTAGCCGTTTGAGGCCCTGGGTTCGATCCTCAGCACCACATAAAAATAAACAAAATAAAACTATTATGTCCAACTAAAAAATAATATTAAATAAAAAAAGAAAAAGAAAGTTATAGACTATCAGGATAAAGGCAGAATAGGTTAACTGAAGTCAACTGAAAACCAATGCATTTAGGCGCAGAATGTTCTCCTGAGGTTCCTGTTTTTATGCAAATATAATGATCAGGATTTCAAAACTCCCTGTTTCAGGGTACTGCTCACCCTATCATCACATCATAAACCTAACACTTCAAAAATACCTCTCTGTATAAAAGTTTTAGGGCAGTGGTGCATACCTGTAATCCCAGTGATTTGGGAGGGTAAAGCAAGAATGGCAAATTTGAGGCCAGCCTCAGCAACTTAACAAG
Source organism: Marmota monax (assembly GCF_021218885.2). Lineage (NCBI taxonomy): Eukaryota > Metazoa > Chordata > Mammalia > Rodentia > Sciuridae > Marmota > Marmota monax. The sequence continues at coordinate 13,889,441 of NW_026693008.1, read as the reverse complement.
GACCTAAGCAACTTAGTGAGACCCTATCTAAAAATAAAAAAGGCTGGGGATGCAGCTCATCATACCAAAAAAAAAAAAAAAATTAAGCACAGAGGCCAGAGTTACCACTTCAAACAGACCTAAGTAGAACATCTAGAAGTTACATTTTAATCACAATCTTGAGATTGCTTTTAATAGTCTCTTTCTAGAACCTTGTTATTGACTATTGAATATAGTGCCTCACTTCTTTTAGAAAGTGGCGAAAATTTATTTTTTCTCCCTTCTTGGCTTTAAGGAACTGAAGAAAAACTACTGAGAAGAATTCTCAAGACACCTTCCTTATTGCTAAAAAAAAAAAACCCACAAGGAGATATACAAAAAGGTGGTCAGAATGAACTCAGGCCCACTCTCCTCTGTTCCCTCCCAGGCCCCAATTCACACCTGTGATGCAAAGAGAACCTTGATAGTGTATCGCCCAGCAGCAGGAGGTACATATTTGACTGTAAATGTATCATTGGCATTGTGAATAATGTCAAAATCCACGTCTTCCTCATCCTCGCTTAAAACCCGGGCATCACACTTAATGCCAACACTGACATCACCTAGAAGAGACCAGCTTATTAACATAAGTTTACAAGAAACAGCACGTCCTTTGCATCACTTGTACCTCAGGCTAACACACCCCAAAAGAACAATAGGGAAGTTTCCAGTAGAAAACCTAAGAAAGGGAAGGTGGTAAGTCAGGGCTTTGGAAAAGGGATGGAGAATTAGCAAAGATATATCACCAAGGAACTGACACAGTGTTCATTAGGTGAACAGTCACCTAGACAGAGAGACTACCTCCCGGTCAAAGTTTGCTGCCTTCTGAAAGTTACAAAAAGAATTTCTTTCTCCAAATAGCAAGAGTCACAGGGTTGGGGAAGCACAGTCTCACCTTCCCCAGCCTCAGTACAGTCCACTGTAAAGTGGGTGGGTTCATTGGCCTTCAGACCACTTCTCTCCACACCTGGCCCAAACACTTTAACCTTCTGAGGGTGGCTTCCTTGCCCAATGTTGACCTAGAAAAGACATGGAGAAAGTCATCAAGTACTCCTCCACGTGGACTCAGGAAAACATTCTTAGAAATGGTCCTTTGGGGCAGCCTAAAGCATGCAGCCCTTTAGGCCATGCCACCTTTCCAGGCCCATCAAGGATGGGTTCTCCTCATATGGAGTTCAGACCTCGTGTATAACCAGGCTTTTCACACATCAGCCAGGATTCACCTCACAACCTACCCGGTAGGGGCTGTTTGGAATATTCACTCCTCCCCAGACCACAGCAATGGTGTGCTTAATGGCTTTAACTGGGATGTATGAGCAGGCATAAGTTCCATCCATCCGGTTCTTCATCTGGATGTCGATGGGCTGGCCTTCCCCATCCTGCAAAAGAGCCACAGCTAGGAACACAGATATCCCTCACATAGTCTCCACCAAATGGGGCCACCACCCACTCATTCAACAAAACTTCATGGAGCAACCACAAAGTACCAACTGTCTCAATATAATGACAATATCTGACAAAATGTTACATGCCTGTTTTTTTATTATTATTATTTTTTTTTATAGTAGGTGGACACAATACCTTTATTTTATTTTAAATTTATTTTTTAGTTGTAGTTGGACACATTCTTTATTTAATTTTTTTATGTGGTACTGAGGATCAAACCCAGGGCCTCGCATATGCTAGGTAAGCGCTCTACCGCTGAGCCACAATCCCAGCCCCCCCTTTATTTTATTTTTATGTGGTGCTATGGATCAAACTCAGTGCCTCACCCATGCGAGATGAACACTCTACTACTAAGTCACAACCCCAGCTCTACATGCCTGTTTTGTTATTGTTTTATTGTTGTTTGTTTTGAGATAGGGTATCACTATGTTGCTTAGGTTGACTGAAATTCCTGGGCTCATTTGATCCTTTGTCCTTAGCCACTCAAGCGCAGGGACTACAGGTACATGTCACCACACCCAGTTCTGTTTATTTATATATCTGTATATATAAATAATATTTATATACAACATATTATATAATAATATTTATATATTCTATATAGCATATATAAATATCTATATACTATATACATATGTAGTAGTTGTAGATGGATACATTACCTTTATATTTTTATGTGGTATTGACGATTGAACCCAGTGCCTTACAAGTGCTAAGCAAGTATTCTATCACTGAGGAACAACCCCAGCCCCCTATTTATTTATTTTTAAGAGCAAATCCTGCCCCCCTCCCCAAGCCATGGCCACTCAAAACTTACATTTTTTAAAATTTTTAATTTAGTTTTATATGGATACAATATCTTTATTTTTTTATGTGGTATTAAGGATTGAACCCAGTGCCCCACACATGTGAGGCAAGCGCTCTACCACTGAGCTACAACCCCAGCCCCAATACTCAATGCTTACTAATTTCAATTTCTGCTTTTACTTCTTTTGGCCAATTCTATTAGATAAACATTTTTAATTTGTTTACAAACTTCCCATTAAAGCCTAAGTCAAACTGAAAGACATTATAGAGTAGTCTGAAACAATTAAAATGTCTTTCCACAGAATATTAATCATAAAAATCATGAAAAACACCGTGCTTTATGCTAGTCTCATTTAATCCTCATATAACTCCATGAGATAATATTCTTATCATTCCCAATGTGTGGATAAGAAAACTGAGGATCAGGTACCCTGAGTGACCTGCCATTACATTCTTTTTTTTTGGTACTGGGGATTGAACCCAGAGGTGCTTTACCACTGAGCCACATCCCTTGCCATTACACTTTCAATCTGACAATTACCTGCACAGGTGGCCTCCCAAAATTTACCTGAGCAAATATCTTTAAGGGAGCTTTTCCAGCATCCTTAGGATCCACAGTGAACTCGGCTGGGTTGTTGACGATGCACCCAGATCTCTCCAAACCTGGCCCATATGCTTGGACCTGGGGGAAAGGAACAATAATGATTCTCTTTCTGTATAATGCCTCAAATAAGCCCCTATTACTCAATAATGATGGGAGAACAAAATGATTTGTGCCTGATTTTTTGGTATCCATGTAACAGCATGGTTATGGGAAGTAAAAAGCTACAATAGGCCACAACTTAAAGACAAATAGTATCATTAACCTCTCATAAAAACTCTAAAACCAGGCCCAAACAAGCCCAGATTCCCTGCCTTATTCTGACAGAACTTGTAGTAAGTGGGGCAGGGTCCTCTAGCCTTGCCCAATTTCAATGTTCTCACTCTGAGGAAATTCAAAACCTTTAACCAGAGACAAGAGTACAAAAATCTACAGCCCCCAGGGATCAAAGGACTAGCAGCTAGTCGAAGAAAAGGTAGTTATCAGCCCAAATTGACCAGACCCTCTTCAGAGCTGCCCCAAGGGGTCAAAAGCAGCACACAAGGGGGTGTGGGGTCACCAATTTGAAGGCTTCACTCAGACTTGGTGATTAGCAAGGGCTGGAAAGAAAGCCCTTAGAAATACTGATCCAATGTGAGAAAAGAGGAGCTGGGGGGGGGGGCACAGCAGTGGTGTGGAAACAACCTTTATCTATGGAGCATCTTGAAATGATAACTACAGACCATGCTAAGACTGAAATAGGATGCTCCAGGTTGCAAGAAATTAGCAGCTGTAGAGCCCCCTACACAGGTCAGGTTTTGTGCTACAGGCTGTCTTTCTGCATGTGACTTTGAACCATCTCAGAAGCTCTAGAAAGTAGACCCTCCTCCTCCCATCATCTGCATTTTATAGAGGAAGAAGCCAAGAGTCAGGGAGGTAAATTACTTGCCCAACATCACAAAAGTGCTAAGAGTACCAGCAGAATTCAAATTCAGTCCTATTTCCTTTCTAAGATCTCAACAGCTCCTCTCTGCCATCTCCTGGCATGCTGCTTATGGAAACTCTGCAGGCGTGGGGGCTGAGGGAGTGCCAGGAGCTAGGGAAGACGGACAGAACAGGACAGGCGGCCCACCAGGTCTGGGTTGTAGTCTCCTGTGGCAGGATGGATGTAGGCCATGTATGGGCTGTTCTTGATGTCTTCATCATCACACATGATGTGAACAGCATATTCTCCAGGCTCCTTGGGCCAGTATTTGACATCACATGATCCATCATTCTGGTCATCATACTCAATCTTTGCCTGGGAAGGGCCTTCAATGGCAAACCCTAGGGATGGGGTGGAAGGGCCAGCCTGGTTACATGGCAGGAAGCATCTATTCTATTGCCACCAGTTCATTCCCTCTGTCCCCACAAAAGCCAAGCATTGGCCAGAAGAATAAAATTTGTTTGTGTTCCTTTTCCATAAAACCCAGATCACTATGTTTTACTGGAGATGGAAGGGTTGATCAGATATATTTGTTTCTTACATGATCTAATGGGGTGGGGGGTTGGGTATGAACCAGCGAATCCTTGTGTTGGTAATGTGGCCAAGACGTGCCAAAAGCCTTAAAGTGACACCCACTTCTTGCCTGAACAAACCCACTTCTGTGTTTTTATCTAAAGGAAATAACAGAGAATATGCACTCAGCATTGTTTATAGAGCAAATCCTGGAAATAACTGGAGAGCCCAACAATAGATATACCCATACAATGGAATTCCATGGGAGCCACAGAAAATAAAGGCATACCCTATATTTATCTGATGTGTAAAAATATAAAGACTTCCCCTAGATAGTTTATGTGGCAAATCAATGCTTATATGGCAAATCAATGTTTATATATGTATATACATGAAAAAAGTCTGGAAGGATATGTCAAAAGGTTAAATACCATCTGCAGACTAGAAGAATATACCAAGATGATTCATCTTTCCAGTATGGAAAATTAAATATGATTTCTTATTTTTCCCTCTTTTGCTAATTGCTTTACCTAAAATAGGTCACTAAACTATTCAAGGACCAAATCTGGCTCACTGTCTATTTGTAAATAAAGTTTTACTGAAACAGGGCCATATTCAGTCATTTCTACAGGTGCTTTTAGGCTACAATGGTAGAGTCACATATCTGTGACAGAGACCTTAATAACCCACAAAATATTTACTGTCTGGCCCTTTACAGAAAAGATTTGCTAATCTAAAATGATCATAGAGAAAATTGGATGCGTATGTAAAATATGTTGTCATGGCTCAAAGAATATTTAGTTCCCAAATTTCAAATTTTAGCAAAATTAATTCATTCATCTAAACTAAGGGCAGTCAACAATATTGCTAAGTGACTACTATGTTCTAAGCACTGTTTAGGCATAATACCCGCATAAGGCCTCTGCCCTCAAGGTCTAGTGGATGAATGAATGCTGGTGCCAGAGGCAGTAGAAACTGGAAAGGCAGGAGGGGAAAGAGAACTGAACTTGTACAGCAGCAAACAGAAAAGGCGTGGAGTGGTCAGGAGGCCAGGAAGCTAAGGGTGGTGAAGCTGGGCAAGGCCCCCACACCCAACCTGACACCAGGACACCCCGTGCCCCAAAATCCTCAGTCATCCAGAAGCTATTGGTCAGCTGCCTCCACTTACCCAGAGACCCCACTTCAGAGCCAATGGATTCTACCACAAAATCTGCCGACCTCCCGACAATTCCACCATGGAGGCCAGGGCCCCAAGCACGGACTTTCTGCATGCCTGCTTCAGGACCAACTTGAACTTCAAAAGGGCTAGAAGGAAGGGAATAGAAGCAACATTTTTTTTTTTTTCTCTTTCTTTTTTAGAAGCAACATTAAAGAAGAGTGAAGAAGGAGCTAACTACAGCTAAAAACTCTTAACACATATTCTTCCCACTTACTGCTCTTTTCACCAGGAGTCCCAAACTCCAGGCAAGCTCTTCCTCCACAAAGGACCCCTCAAAGCCATTATTATGCAACAATATAATGTAATGTGGCTGCCTCAGGAGCTTAGGGGCCACTGGGCTGGCCCTCAAGCCTCAGTGCCTTGCTTATCTTGCTGGTCATTAATCTCTTATGTGCAGGGTTGTCCAGACTATAAGCCCTGGAGAGAAGAAAAGTTCACACTTCTCCATATCCTACTTCAGCTATAACAAGAAAAACAGGTTGAATAGGTGGTATGTTTTAGATATGAGGTGTCCCCCAAAAGCTCCTGCATTAATGTAGGAGGTGAAATGATTAGATTGTAAGAGCTATAACCTTATTAACTGTAATGTGATGAATTAATAATTTGAACAAATTACTGGGTGGTAACTATAGTAGGTGGGGCATGGCTAGAAAGTGGGTCAATGAGGGTGTACTATGGGGATTATGTATTTTGTCCCTATCTCCTGGCACTCTGTCTTTTCTCTGGTTTCTGACTACCATGATCCAAGCAGCTTTCCTCTACCACACCCTTCTACCATGATGTTCTGTCTCACTTCAGGCCCAGAACCGTGAACTAAACCTCTGAAACCATGAGCCCCAAATAAGGTTTCCCCCTCTAAGTTGCTCTTGTCAGGTAACTTGGTCACTGCTATATAAAGCTGACTAACACAACAGATTTTATCATATACACAAACAAACATGCTTTAACTTTGTTGCCTAGAAACCAAGAACACCATAAAATAGTCCCCACTTATCCTCGGTTTCACTTTCTAAAGTTTCAGTTACATGCAGTCAAACGCACTATGTATCAACAGAAGGTCAACAGTAGCCAATCTTACGCCAGGACACTTACATCATCATTCTCTTCTCTTTACCTCATCACATTAGCACAAAAAGAGTGAGTGAGCACAGCACAGGAAGATACTTTCAGAAAGACTACATGCATATAACTTGTTATTACAGTATGCTTTTATAACTGTTTCTATTTTATTATTAAGTACTGCTATTTATCTTCTTAATATGCTTATTTTATAAATCAAACTTATCAGAGATATGTGTGTCTGGGAAAGAACAAAGGACATATAGGGTTTGGCATGACCTGAGTTTCAGAGATCCACTGGGAGTTTTAGAATATATCCCTGGTGGATAAGGGGGTGCCTACTGTAACACTCAAATATTTCTGGAGGCAAACTAAACTAATTCAGAATGTAAAGCTGACCCCAGGAGAGCTGGAAAACACATATGAGTGCAGAGTGGAAACTTCACCGCCCACAAGGCAAAGCTGTAGACAGCGTCCCTTGGTCCCTGAGAGAACTCACGTAGATGGTTTTAATGTAAACCATAGCAGACTGTGCCTCCGTGGCATTTGTGAACAGAGGCATTCATTGAAAAAAGAGAATCTCAGTTTATATGAGGGTGTACACACACAGTCCATTTGCTCTCTATAACTGTGCCTTCTGGCTTCCCTGCCTCCCACCAGCCCTGAACCACCAGCATTTGATTTAAAGTAAGGCAGCTGAAACCACAGCAACTTTTCTGCTGCTTTTGCGAACAAGCCAAGTGTCTGTGTGCTGCTGGGCTCAAGCGGGGGTGGGGGCAGCTATCAACAAAGGAGAACTCTTTCTTTCCTACAGCCTGGGAAGCAGCAGCCTGTGAATCTGCCCTGGGCCTAGCACACCTCCAGAGAAGATGCGTCCCCAGCATCCCCAGCCCAAGACTCACCTCTTTGGAATGTGGTGTCCCCCCCATGTGATGGCAACGCTGTACTTCCCTGGGGTGTTAGGGTAATATTCGAATGCATAGACCCCATCCAGAAAGCCTTTCTGCTTCACCAGCTCCTCCAGGCCTTCTGCGGGAAGGAAGCACACAATCTTGCCAGAGCAATTCTAGCCTCATAACGGTGATAAGAATAGAAAGGTAGCAATATCCACAAAGCATAAGCCATCTAAGAATCAAGTGGGCCAATGCAGAGTGGCAGGCCCCCCAAAACATGGGAGAGGACTCGAAAGCTAAAAGCAGACACATCTCTGCTTCAGACTGTAAACAAATGGAAGATTTCACAGCAAAGTGGCTTCTGATAATTCTCTCAGGTCTGAGGAACCCTGAGGTCCTGAACCTTGTGGATCTATGTAAGAAATCTAGTTACAGTTCAACATTTCCCTTCTCAGCTCCCCCTCAAACACTGGGGAGGGAGAACCTTTATGAGTATTTGACTTAAGTTATGCATCCCAGGATATCTTTTTTTTTTTTGCGCTAACGCTGGACAACAAAAGCAATAAAGCCCTTAAGTTCGCTATCTATGAGAAGATGGGTTTTAGATGCCATACCACAAACCCCAGACCCAGCCATCAGGCTAGAACTTGTTTTATGTTGAGCCCTGAGGTTTGGCCAGGAAAGCCGTTGAGTCAAGCAAGACTCCAAGGTCAGGAAAACATGTCTCCCTGACTCCTGTTGCAACAAACTGGGAGGGAGGGCAGCCACAGCACAGCTTGGCTCCAGGTCTGGGCAGTTTAGAACCTTGGCTGCCCTCGGGGCACATTCTGCTTCAAAATTTGGTGTTCGGAGACCAAATATTAACTTTTTGGAGCTTGGAACCCTTCTGCCCCAATCTAATGGAAGCACAGAAGATGAGAGCAGCCCTGGCACAGGAAGCTCACATCCCATAAGCCAAGGAACTAAAAGCCACCAGTAAGTTATATCTGTAACCAGAAATGCAGAGCTGCATCTCTGTACCAGGGAAAAACTTGTGAGCAGGGAGGATGCTTGACCTCATATCTGCCATATTCCTGCCCAAAAGAGGGAGCAAAGAATGGGTTGCTGGGTGTAATTTGCCTTCCACACATTTATCTCCAATGAAAACTTCATCTGGAGAAATATGATTCCCTTTCACTAACTGTAGTAACTGATGTAATTTCATACTCAATGAAATGCAACCTGTGCTGGAGAAATCATCGGCCTTGGAGACTGTGCTTGAATACCAGCTCAGGTGCCTACAAGCTATGTGATCTTGAATAAGAACTTTCTATTCAGGGCCTCGATCTCCTCAAATAAAAAATGGACCATTTCAAGTTGTTCCCACAGCAACATTTCCCTAACTCCTTTGCATCACTACTTTCTCTACTCCCAGAGGTATTAATATAATGTAAGACTGTCAAGCCACCCACAGTTCTAGCCCACATCCAGGGCAGACATTACTAATCAATAACTGCTCCCTTTTCCATGGAAGCCAGAGAGTCTTAAATCTTTGTCATAGCTCTCTGTAAATCAATCCGGACTGTATGTGGGATGAAATCCAAATTGCCATGATTGAAAAATTAGCCGAAATCACACCTGAGATGGGGAAAGAAAGGAGCACTTACTAGGACCCTTCACAGTTACACTGAGCTCCCCACTTCCAGCAGCTTTGGTATCAACCTTGAAGTCTGCAGTCTCCCGGATGCGGACACCTTTGGGCTGCAGGCCTCGGCCACTGGCCCGGCAGGCATTTGGACTGCAGGCTGCAAACACAGTTTTGACATGAGTTCAACCTTTCATTCTTTAGTCACAGATGAGAAAGCCAAGGTAACTTGGAGCCACCCACCAAGAAAATGTTTGCTTTGCACAAAGAATATGCAGCAGTTGCCCAAGACCAGCGATGCCATTCAGGGAGCACACTAACCAGCAAAGAAGGACACAGCATAATTTTGTCCAGCCATACCACAGAAGGCTGGGGAATGTTACTTTGGCAACAAAATACAGGAGAATGCAGCAAATCTTCGCTGTGCTCCTGGGTCCTGGCATTTATCCCTTTCATGGGGTAGAGGGAGGTTAAGACTGAGTGCTGGACATTATTCAAACCTCATTGCCTTCCTCAAGGGCCCAGTAATTGGGAAGGCTACACTTTCTCAAGTCGACTTGGAAAATACAGTGCTTGAAAATATCTGTGTTCCAAACCCTGGGTCAGCCATTTCTAAAGGTCTAATCATTGCTGTTGTCCTCCACAAGAACAGCCAGACAAAACAAAAGAGAGCCAAGAGAGACCAGTTCCGCAGACCAGCCTTTCTGTGCTGGCTGTTACAAGGCCCTTGGCAATGAACAGCTACAAAAGCAAGAATCAGCAGTAAATGCCACACTCCTGACTTGAAGAGGCACACAAACATGCTTGAAGTTAAAGAAATTGATGATGGAAGTTTATGGTAGCACTTTGTTATGGTTTAGATGTGTGTCCCCCAAAAGCTCATGTGTGAGACAATACAAGAAGGTTCAGAGGTGAAATGATTGGGTTCGAAGAGTCTTAACCTAATCAGTGCATTGATCCCCTATAGGGATTAACTGGGTATAACTATAGGCAGATGGGGATGTGACTGGAGAAGGTGGATCACTGGGGGCGTGACTTTGGGGTATATATTTTTTCTTTGTGAGTGAAGCTCTTCTCTGCTTCCTGGTGACATCCTGAGTGTCACTTTTCTCCACCACAATCTTCTGCCATGATGTTTTGCCTCACCTTGAGTCCCAAGTAATGAAGCTGGCTGTCCTTGGATTGAGACCTCTGAAACTGTATACCACAAAATAAAATTTTCCTCCTTATTATTGATGTTGTCAGGTCTTTTGGTCACAAAAAGTGGCGAAAAAAAAAAGAAAGCTGATTAAAGTGACACTGGTTTTTCCAATGTGATAGAGCTTTTAAGTTTGGGGGTTTTGTTGTTGTTGTTGTTTTGTTTTTTGGACATATTTTTGTTATTTTGTTGTGGTGCTAGGTACTGTGCTCTAACACTGAGCTCCTTTACAGCCCCAGTCCTTTTTTATTTTATTTTGAGACAAGGTCTTGCTAAGTTACCTAGGTTGGATTCAAACTTGTGATTCTCTTGTCTTAGCCTCCTGAATAACTGGAATTATAGGCTTGATACACCATACCTGGCTAAGATTCTTTTAATATAAAATCACTATAATCGGGGGCAGAAAAATCAAAAGAGGGGGCTAGGGCTGTAGCTCAGTGGCAGAGTGCTTGCCTAGCATGTGTGAGGCACTGGGTTAAATCCTTAGTACCACATAAAAATGAAACAAATAAAATAAAGGCATGCTAGCCATCTATAACTACCAAAATAATTTTTTAAAATCAAAAGAGAAGGTCTACTGATTAAATACTGCATAATATAAGTGATGGGTGGAATGGATGTTCCAGAAACAAGGACAGTCCATGAGGTAAGAATAGTTTGGGGAACACTAGTTGAGTTGTAAACACTGTCCCAAATTCTTTCTTTCCTTATATTACAAAGAGTTTTATTTGTGAATATGTTGGACATTTTGGGGTTTTTTTCTTTATCAAAAGAAGAAAAGATGGTCACACCAGAAATAAGTCACAACAGGATGACAGGACTTCCTCAGAAGTCTTAAATGTGTCCTAAAAGATATATATACACACTCATGGAAATTCTGAATACATGCAGAAGCCTCAACATCAAAAGGGTAACTGCTCTGTTCGTGTAAACAGTAAGTGGAGTCGCAGAGTTTGAAAGAAACCACCAGATCTTCTGCCATCCTGCAAAGCCTTAGGTATGTTTAAATGCAATTAGAGAGTATGCTTAGGGTCTGGCTGTGCAATTTGTAATAACACCTGCACAGGAATTTCCTGAAACAAACTCACACAAACAGCACAGACTCAGCTGATGATAACAAGAAGCACAAAGAACTGGCACAGACGCCCCACCCAACCAGCCCTTACCAAGCAAAAGCCTCTGGCCCAGGGTTCGCAACTAGGAAGCCAACAGCTTCGGGGTCCAGGGTGGCCCAGAGGCAGGATTCGGAAGAAGAAGCCAAGTCTGCAGATGCAGATGTGGAGGATAGAACAGGGAAAGGCAAGTATTGGTTAGAAAAGGCAGCAGAGTTGGAAAACAAACCAACAAAAAAGAGCAACCAAGTCAGGAGAAAGTCTATATTAGAGGAAAATGTATGCTCCTGGTTGCATAGGAGTTTAGCAGAGTGGTTAAAGGCAGGTCCAGAGAGACCACACAGCTACTCTTATCGACACCTCATAGGGCTGATACCTTGTGTTAGCCAAGCCTCAGGGTCTCCACCTGTAAATTGGCACTAGTAACAGCACCTGTAGCACACAGACTGGTGTGACGATTAGATGCAGTCATGCTAAGTGCCTGGCAGCCAGCCAAGGCCAAGAGAAGGAGGCTGCAGGGCACCTGCCGCTGCCAACTCCATCACAGGTGCCAACTCCTCTGTAGGAGTGTTCTGAGGAATTAACTCATTAATTGAGCTAACTCAAATTAATATACTTAGGTCTCTGTGTGGCTCATAGAAGATACAGATTGAACATCCCACCTCCAAAATGCTTGGGGCCAAAACCATTTCAGATTTCAGGGGGTTTCTATTGTTGTTATTGTTTGGGGAATATTTGTATCAACTTTACTGGTTGAAACTTCCTAATCAGAAAATACAAAATGCTCCAAAATCTGAAACTGTTTGAGTATCATGTCAGTTCTTAAAATGGTTTGGGTTTTGAAGCATTTCAGATTTTTTAGACTTTTGGATTAGGGATGCTCACTCTGTACTATGGATTGGATCTAAAATGTCCCCCCCAAAGTCCACAAGTTTGGTCTCCAACCTGTGGCACTCTTTGGGAGATGGTGAAACCTTTATAAGGTGGGACCTAGCAGGAAAAAGTTAGGTTACTGGGGATGTCTCCCTGAAGGGGTTACTAGGATCCCAGCCCCTTACTGTCTCTGTTTCCCAGCTGCCACAAGGTAAGCAGCTCCTCTGCCACACACTCCCACCATGATATATTGTGCCACTACAGGCCCAAAGAAATGGAACCAAGCAACCAGAGAATGCAACCTTTGAAACAGTGAACCTTTTCTCAATGTAAACCTTTCCTCCTATTCATTTTATTATCTCAGGTGTTTTGTCACGGTGACAGAAACTGTATTAGTATTAACATACTGAGGAAAAGAAGTCATTTCCCACGGAAGTGGATCTAGCAGAAAGAGAAGAGAGGACAGCTCAGTGTCAGGCCCCAGCCACTTTCAAGGCCTCAGTGTCCAGGCACACACAATATCTATGACAAATGTACTTGGCCACACTGGCACTCACCTTCCCCAACTTGCACAACAAAGGGACTCTTGGGAATGGTTTCCCCGGCAAAGGAGACCTTGACCACGTGGGGGCCAGGCTGCAGTGGTTTGTACACACATCGATACACCTGGTTTCCTTTGTCTTCTATAAGCAACTCTACTGTGTTCTTCCCCTGGGGATCTTCCACCTCAACACCAATGTCACCCACGCCAGCTCCTGTGAAAGAGCAAGCATTTCATGAGCTCAAGTTCCCCGCTCTCAGAAAACTCATTACTGACCAGTGCAAAATGCAAACAAAAGGGGTCAGAGAGACACTTGGGAAGGTAACGCCAAGGTATTCACAGCTGTGATCTTGGTGTACGGGGCTAGTGCTGAACTTCTCTTCGATTCACATTTCTTTATTTTCTAAATTGAAAAGAAGGTCAACGAATTCAAGAAAATTTCTTATTCATTCTTTTTCCCCCTGCAAGACCTTACACAGAATTTGGTCTAGTAGATGATTATTAAACTTTAGTGTCTTTGGAAAATTTGGTGAAGTCAGAACCGCATAAAGAAATTGATTATTAATCAAAGTCAAACCTGAGGATAAGTCTTTCAAAAAGAAAAGCTGATTTTTGAAAAATGCAACTCACACATTGGAAAAAGGTTTTTTGTTTGTTTGTTCAATCTAAAACACAAGAGGAGCCGGGCATGGTGGAACACGCCTGTAATCCCAGCGACTCCAGAGGCTGAGGCAGGAGGATCTCGCGCTCAAAGCCAGCAACAGTGGGGCTCTGAACAACTCATTGAGACCCTGTCTCTCTAAATAAAATACAAAATAGGGCTAGGAGTGTGGCTCAGAAGCCAACTGCCTCTGAGTTCAATACCTGGTACCCTCCCCAAAAGGTAAGAAATAGGCTATCTCAAGCCTTCAAATTCCTGAGGATTATATTTCAGGCTTTGGAAGAAAGTCCAAAAGTTCAATCCATGGAGGAATGGCATATTACCTGCCGTGTAGATATCAAAGTAGGTGGGCTTATTAGCAATGTTTCCTGCAGCTTCCAAACCTGGGCCTTTTGCAGTCACTTTACTGGGGTCTCCCTGGGCTTTGTCAACATTCACTTCAAATGGGCTTTTGGAGATGTGCTGTCCTGCAAAGAGGACTGTGACCTGCAAATGACAAAGAAGTAAGCTATAATTCCTTCTCCATATGCCTCATAAGACCACTAGCAAGCTTCATGCACTGATGACCTTCTTTCCACCTTCTCAAGGCTACACACAAAAAGAGCTGAAACCAGGAACCCTGGGAAAAGTAAAGCAACCTCAGTGAGTACCACACCTTCTCCTTTGGCCTCAGGCTGTGTCTGGGATATCAGGCCTTTAGCAATACACACACACACACACACACACACACACACACCCCAGCTACAATTAGCCTTTCTAAAAGGAAATTAATAACCACTTATACAAGAATCTCTAGACATGAATAAGGGGCTGTAGAACAGGCAACTATTCTCCCAGAATTTAATGCACAGTCCCAAGATTTCAAACCCAGAGCCAAAGTGTTTTCCAAGGGAACAAGATCATTCTTAGATACACGGATTTGGGACAAAGTACAGTAATTTCCATCTGAAATTTGAGTCATATTTCTCTGACTGATGCTGTTCAAGGGATTGGGTTGGGTTTCATGTGAACCCATGATTGGCTAGAATGAATGAATGACATCATAAATGCTTCCCTTCAAGATTTCTCTTTTGTCAAATTCATGATGCTCTAGGAGTATAAGAAGAACCTAAGGCCAAGGTTCAGGGTAAATTCATCAAAGCCCAAGATAATAAGTAGTGTCTATGTCTCAATCTGGGCCTGGTATACAGGGATCGGCCTTGGTGTGCTGCTGAGAATTTCCTTCCAATGAAGGGCACACTCCTGCATCATCCAAGTCTCCTACCATGCAGGCTGTCTAAGACTCTGCCCTCGGGGCCACAGGATACCATCTCAGACAGAACTCAAGGCACTGAGAGGAAGGGCCTGCAGGCTCCATCGAAGTCATTTCTCCAGGGGCTGAGTGGGCCATTTCCTCAATCCCCAAGTTTCAATGTAGACAGATCCTCCAGATTACCTCAAAGGGGAATTCAAGGAAGCACTAAGGACCAAGAGCCCACAGCTTAGTCACTGTAGCATCTACACTCCAGGCATTCATTCAGTTGCCACCAAGAGGTGGAGTCCAGACGGATCTTATAACATTACAAAGAACTTGCCTGTGGGGTTTCAACAATGGCTAATATCTTAAGAATAATTGGCTAATATCTTAAGAATAATTGGCTAATATCTCAAGACTGATTCACAGGGATTCCAAATTATCTACAATGAGCAAGGATATTTCAATAACTGACGTTAACTCAAGAAAAGCATTCTTCTGGGCTGGGGATATAGCTCAGCTTTGCAAGTACAAGGCCCTGGGTAAAATCCCCAGCACCACAAAAAAAAAAAATAATAATAATAATCAAAACAAACACACAAAAAAACCCTCACTCTTCTGTGCTGGGGTGTATAGCTCTGTGGTAGAGAGGCCCTGGGATCAACCTCTAGTACCACGACCCAAAACACTCTACTTCCTAAACTCTCTTGTGCATATATCCCCCCCCACCCAAAGAAAAAAGGCCAAAACAGCAGCCCAAGCCAGAGCCATGGCGTCTCTTCTTACTTTGTGCAGTCCAGTGACCTTGGGCAGATATTCCACAGAGTATGTCTTGTTCTTGTCACTATCAGGGGTCACCTGTGCCTGGGAAGGAAGATGAAAATTAGTTGGAGAAGGTGCTGGGAATAAGTAAAGAGCATGCTGTGCCAGCCAAATCCTGCAGCAGGCAGGCAGAGCAGGAACCCTGGAGGCGCTTGCTATTTCCTGCCCCACCATTCCTGCAGAGGACGCCAGGAGAGAAGCAGCCCAAAGTCATAGCAACAAGACAAGGCGGCACCAACTCAAGACTCACTGTCTCAGGGCTGGCACTGTCCAGATGAGACAGAACACGAAGCAAGTAACACAAATCTTTGTCAGCTCAGAAGTTATTAAGAGCTTATGAAATGCCAGATAAAACAATAAGCAAGTTGGGCATGTCTCTGCCCCAGAGGGAAAAATAGATAATACATCAGTAAGCTTAGAATTTCAGATTGTGCTAAATGCTAGAAATAAAGTATGGTCCTAAGAAAATAAGCAAATAGCAAGAAGAGCATGTGCAAAAGCCCTAAGAAAGGACCCAAAGACAGGTCAGTATGGGAAGAAAGTGAATGGAGCAAGAATCCCCAGAATCTAACACCTCAATCAATTAACAAGGTCTTTACCAAATCCAAAGCATTCTTTATTTAATAAACACTGTGCCCTTGGGAATAGAATTTTTTTCTATTATATTTCAAAGCACAGCTCTCAGGAAAGTTACTTTAGCCACTGTGAGCTTCAGAATCCTTTCGATAAAGAACATTTTCATTATGAGCTAAAATGTAGAAAACAGAGGCACAGACCCTGAACCTGTTAAAGATCCCTAGTCTCCAGGGGATTCTGGATGGGAGAGGCAGTGTCCTCCAACATACCTCTTCTTTGTTCCCTTCTGGGTCCTCGATAAACACCATCACATCTCCCTGCCCGGCGCTGATGGTGTCCACAGTGAACTTGGCTGGCTGCTTCACCATGTTCCCAGTGGGCTCGATTCCTGTCAAGAGTTCACACAAGCACATTTAAGCTGGGCCAGCCATCACCTGCTTTGCCTCTCTCAGGGAACAGAGAGATGGGACCATGCCCTGTGGATCCCACGTGAGACACGGACAAATTGTCATGGTCAGGATAATCAGACAGGTCCAAAGCCTTAATTTTGTCCATGTTAAATAAGCAACACCCAATTCTGAAATAGAGCAATTCAGACTATGGTGAAACACAATGTGGTTGGTAACCAGCAGCAGAACTTGCCTTAAGGGAAGCAATGTGAGGGAGGAAGAAGGCTCATTTTTCATCAAACACCATTCTGTATTGATTACATTTTTAAAAAAACATATTTGATCATTTTTCAATTCCATTTTTTTATTTTAACATAATGAAGCAAATTCATTTGAGATAGATTCACACGCAGGTGTAAGATACAACACCCTTTACTCAGTATCCCCTGCCATGGTAACATCATACAAAACTCCTGTACAATACTGTACAGTACAATATCACAACCAAGTATTGCATTGATAGGATCAAGACACACCACAGGGATCCTTCAGAGTCTCATCCACTTCCCTCCTACTCTACCCTCTTCTTACCCCTGACAACCACTAATCTATTCTCCATCTCGACCATGTCACCATTTCAAATTATGTTACATTAGGAATTCTCTGTAGATTCATCCAGGTTGCTGCTTATAACAACACTTATTTTTCATTGCTGAGTAATACTCCATGTTCTGGGATTATTTAATCATTCAAGACATCTGGGTTGTTTACAGTTGTCTCTTACTTATAAAGCTGCCATAAATATTCACATATAGGTTTGTGAGAACATAAATGTGAAATAATAATAATAACTGTATGTGTGAGCATGTATTACCTACCCCTGGTTGCAACACAGAGCTCCCAAAATTCTTGTAATTCCCTAAGTGCTAAAGGTGTAGGAGTACCTTTTGCTCCAATGTTTGGTCTTCAACCCAGTCCCTGATTCAAAGCTCCTAAACCTCTTGGGAATTTCCAGGGTGAGAGCATTTTTTGTTGCAATGAGGCAACTTTTAGTGGGCTCCTACCTGGGAGCTGGACTCCAGAAAGACCTGCCATTAAAAGCCTAGAACTTTCAGCCCCGCCCCACCTTCTTCCTTTTAAGAAAAGGAGAAGCCAGAGATGAGTATTGATCATACCTCTATAAAAATCCCTGAGATGTGAGGTTCAAGAAGTTTCTGGGTTGGTGAACACATTCATGTGCCAGGAGATGACCCGTCCCAACTCCACAGAGACAGAAACTCCTGCACTTAGGACCCTTTTGAACCTAACTCTATAGACTTCCTCATCTGGTGTCCATTTTTATCCGGTATTATGTCAGTAAACATGAGTAAGTGCTTCCCTGAGTTCTGTGAGCCCCACTAGCAACTGATTCAACCTGAGGAGGTGGAGGTGGTCACAGTGACCTCCACTTTGTAGCCAAGTCAGAAAGAAATTGTGAGTGAACCTAAGGACCCACTCCTTATGACTGGTGTATGAAGTGGGGACAGTTAAGGACTGAGCCCTTAACGAACGGTGCCTGTGCTGCCTCCAGACAGTGTCAGAATCAAACTGAAATACAAGACATGCAGTTGCTAAAAATAAATTGGAATAATGGTCAATGTGAGAAAAAATTTACAGTTTGGTGACCAGAAGTAAATAAAATACTGAGAGTTGAAATAGTTTTCCATAGTTGTGAGGACACAGAAAGAAAAGGGTTTTCCTTTACAATAAGCTTTCATTCCTCTGGGATGTCAGGAGTGTAACTGCTGGGTTGTATTATAGTTGCATGTTTAGTTGTATTGTTTTGGTTTTATGGTCCCAGGGATTGAACCCAGGGGCGCTTAACCACTGAGCCATATTCCCAGCCTTTTTTATTCATTATTTAGAGACAGGGTATGAAGTTGCTTAGAGCCTCTCTAAGTTGCTGAGGCTGACTTGAAACTTGTGATCCTCCAGTCTCAGCCTCTTAAGCTCCTGGGATTTCAGGTGTGTACCACCATGCCAGCTAGTCATTTTGATTTTAGGGAAGGCGGGTATCAGGGATTGAATTCAGGGGCACTCAACCACTGAGCCACATCCCCAGCCCATTTTTGTATTTTATTTAGAGACAAGGTCTGAGAAGCTTAGCACTTTGCTTTTGCTGAGGCTGGCTTTGAACTTGTGATCCTCCTGCCTCAGCCTCTGAGCTGCTGGGATTACAGTCTTACACCACTGTGCCCAGCTCATTTTGATTTTAAAGATACTGCCAAGACGTGTTTCAGCATGGCTATACCACTTCACATTTCCACCTGCAAAACAGAAGTGATCCAGATCCAGTTTCTTTGCATCCTCGCCAGCTTGTCATCATTAGTTTTTATTTTAGCCCCTGATAGGGTATTGGTTTTAATTCTCATTTTCTGATGTTTAACAATATTGAGCCAGCTTCTCATATGCCTCTATGCATTCGTATATTTTCTTCAGTGAAAATGTTCCTGTCTTTTGCCCATTTTCTGACTGGATGGTTAGGTGAATTTTTAGTGGTTGTTGTCACCATTCATTTTTCAACTACTGAGCTTTCCAAGTTCCTTAGATGTTCTAGGTGCAGGCAATTGGCTGGATATGTGGATTGCAAACATTTTAGCTTGTCTTCTCATCCTCTTAGCTACAAAAAGTTTTGTTTCAAAACATCTTTGAAGTAAAATCCAGTCCCCAAGTTCTCATAAATGACCCCTGACAGGGACAAGAAGAGAAATACTATACTCTATGGATTATCTGTCTGAGGTCACCGGGTAGCACAAAGTAAAACCGACAACATGGCCTGGCTTGGGACTGTTTGGGGGGCTTGTTTTGATAAATTTAGAAGAAAGAGATCTTAGGAAAAAGAGTGGTGGGTTTGTTTTTGTTTGTAGTAATGCTGGGAATTGAACCCAAGGCCTCAAGCAGGCTAGGCACATGCCGCACCACGCAGATACGCACCTCAATACACCTTTTCAAAGAAGAATCCTGCCTCTATCTATGAAAATGCTTGCTGAGTTTTTGTTATTCTTGTTTTGTTTCTCTCTTTTTTCATTTTTTAAGTTTTTTTGCTGTGCTAGGGATTGAACCAAGGCCTCAAGCATGCTAGGCAAACACTCAACCACTGCAGGGATTTTAACAGCAATTGTGCTGACATGATGATTTGGGGAGAACGGACATCTTCACTGTTTGACCTTTTATAATCCATGTGAAACAGAATGTCTCTCCACTTGGATCTTTTCTTTCTTCATCGCTATTTTTGTAGTTTGTACTCTATAAGCTCGATACTTACATTATTGGATTTATACCAATTTCTCATTTTTCCTTTTGAGTAAATTGTAAATGGTATGCTATTTTTAATTCAGAGGTCCACATGTTTCCTCTAGTATATATACTCTATGACACAGAACTGAGTTTGGTACACTGCTCTTGGATCCTGTGACCTCTCTGAGCTTACTCATCCAAGGAGGGTTTTTTCCCACT
This sequence comes from Marmota monax, assembly GCF_021218885.2. NCBI lineage: Eukaryota > Metazoa > Chordata > Mammalia > Rodentia > Sciuridae > Marmota > Marmota monax. The sequence continues at coordinate 13,869,396 of NW_026693008.1, read as the reverse complement.
TTGGGTTTTTTGTTTTTAAGATTCTTTGGGATTTTCAATAAAGACAATAAGACATTCATCTGAAAATAGGGACAGTTTTATCTCTGACTTTCCAATCTGTATGTCTTTTCTTGTCTAACTTCACTGTTGGAAGCTTCAATCTTTAAGTTGAATAACAGTCTTAGAGGAACACATTCAGGTCTTTCACCACTAATTGTAGTGTTAACTATGGATTTCTTGGGGTAAGTATTCTGTGTTAAATTGAGGAAGTTCCCTCTTTGTTCCTCTTTTGAGTTCTCATGGGTGGTACTGATTTTTTGCTGGGTGGGGGTGGGGCGGTGGGGGTAACCAGGGATTGAACTCAGGGGCACTCGACCACTGAGCCACATCCCTAGCTCTATTTTGTATTTTATTTAGAGACAGAATCTCGAGTTGCTAATAAGCACCTCGCTAAGTTGCTAAGGTTGGCTTTGAACTTGCAATCCTCCTGCCTCAGCCTCGGGAGCTGCTGGGATTACAGATGTGTGCCACCATGCCCAGTGGATATTGAATTCTGTCAGGTGTTTTTTTCTGAATTCATATGGTCATGTAATTTTTCTTTATTAGCCTGTGACTGAAATAGGGCAGATCATGCTGATAGATTTTTCCAACAGTGAGCCAGAAGGCATGACTGGAATATATTCCACTTGTTCATGATATATAAGTCATTTTATATGTAATATTTTGGGATGGACTTTTACATCTAAACTCTGAGGGATACTGGCCTACAGTTTTCTTTTTTAGTATCTTTCTTGGTTTGGTTATTAGTTTCATAAAATGAACTGATAAGTGTTCTTTCCTCAAATTTTCTGAAAGAGATTGTATGAAATTGTTTTTCATTCCTCTCTAAATCTTTGGTAGAATTCTCCAGTGACATTATCTGGGCCTGAAGGTTTCTTTTTCAGAGCTTTTAAATTTTACAAATTAAATTTCCTTAATGTTTATAGGATCAATTCAGGTTATCTAATTCATTCTGGTTGAATTTTGGAAGTCTGTGGTTGTTGAGGGACGTCTCCTACAGATTGACACATTTTTACTCATCATGTTCTTTCTCTTTACTATTCCAAGATTTCTTCTTTTTTAAAATATTTCTTTTTTAGTTGTAGATAGACATGATACCTTTATTTTATTTATTTATTTTTCTGTGGTGCTGAGGATTGAACCCAGTGCCTCACAGGTGCTAGGCAAGCGCTCTGCCACTGAGCTACAACCCAAGCCCCCCCAAATTTCTTCTTTAATTTAGATTTCCTTTCTATTCAAAGAATTTCCTTTAAAAGGCCATCTTTCTGGGTAGGACTGCTAGAAACAAATTCTTTCAGTTTTCCTTTGCCTGAGAATGTAATGGTTTCTTTTCATTCCTAAAGGATATTTTCTCTCGATACAGGATTTTGGCTTGAAAATTCGTCTGTTTGAATACTTGAAAAAGGTTGTGTTATGTCCTTCTGGCCTCCATGGTTTTAAATGAGAAACCTGTCATTCATTCTAACTATTCTGCCCCCTTAGGTAAGATGCCATTTTCCTCTTGCTGCTTTTAGACTTCTGTATTGTTGGCACAATGGCACACATCCACAATCCTGACAACCTGGGGAACTAAGGTAGAAGGATCATGAGTTCAAAGCCAGTCTCAGCAACTCAGCAAGGCCCTAAGCAACTCAGTAAGACCCTGTCTCTAAATAAAAAATAAAAAGGGTATGTGGCTCAGTGGTGGGGCACCCCTGGATCGATCCCCAGTACCAAAAAAATAAACATATTGTCTTTAGTTTTGTGAGATGTTTCTTGTTTTTTTTGTTGTTGTTGTTGTTGTTTGTTTGTTTGTTTTTGTGTGTGTGTGGAATATTTTCCCTGTCTGAGGTTCGCTCAACTTCTTAAGAAAGTCTTCAGTCAAATATTATTTCTTCAAGTCAGGCATGGTGGTGCAAAGCCTGTGATCCCAGTGGCTAGGGAGGCTAAGGCAGGAGGATCACAAATTCAAAGCCAGCCTCAGCAAAAGTGAGGTGCTAAGCAACTAAGTGAGACCCTGTCTCTAAGTAAAATATAAAAACAGGCTGGGTATGTGGCTCAGTGGTTAAGTGCAACTAAATTTAATCCTTGGTACCAAAAAAAAAATTTTTTTAAATTTTTTAAAATTATATATATACAATTATTTTTTGAGTAGTTTACTCTCTTTTTTATTCTCCTTCTGGGTCTCCTCTAACATGAACATTAGATGTTTTGTGATAATCCCACAGGTCCCTGAGGCTATGTGCTTTCTCTTTTTTGGACTGGGTAATATCTTTTTTTCCATCTTCCAGTTCAGTGGTTCTCTTTTCTGTCCTTCCATTCTGCTATTGATCACATGCACTGTTGGATTTTTTTAAAACTTTTTTATAACATTTATTTATTTTTTTATGTGGTACTGAGGATCGAACCCAGTGCCTCACCCATGCTACCACTGAGCCCAATCACATGAATTTTTATTTCATTTTATTATATTTTTCAGCTGTAAAATTTCCATCTGGCTGTTTATTTATTTGGTATTAGGGACTGAATTCAGGGGCACTTTACCACTGAGCTACATCCCCAGCCCTTTTTATTTTTAATTTTGAGACAGAGTCTCACTAATTTGCTGAAGCTGGCCTCAAACTTGTGATCTCCTGCCTCAGCGTCCTGAGTCATTGAGATTACAAGCATGTGCCACAATGCCCAGCTTCCTCTTTATGTACAGCTTTATTAACAGCTTCCTATTCTTTATGTCTTCTATTTCCTATTCTTTATGCATTCTATTTCTTTGTTGAGATTGTTCACTTTTTTCCATTTGTTTCCAGAATATTCATAATAGCTGACTGAAGACTTCTTTAAAATGGCCACTTTAAAAATCTTCATCAGATAACTCTAAGGTCTTTATCAACTCAGTTTTATCTTTTTCATTTAGCTTGAGATCTTCCTGGCTCTTGGTATGACAAGTGATTTTTTTTTTAACTGAAATCTTGATACTTTGGATATTATGATAACTAGATTCTGAATCTTTCTGCTTACAAACTGGCCATTTCAGCAGGGGAGGGGAGGTGCACACCTTGTTGCTGCCTTTGGGGATCTCCATTCAAACTCTGCTCTTCCTCAAGGCCTCACCTTTCTGGGCTGCTCTTTCTGGTGGGTGGTGGTGGGAGTTCCAGCTCTCCACAAGGCCTCCACAAGGGGCTGGAAGGGGACAGGGTGCCTTATTATTGCTCCTCACCTGGCTTCTACTGACATCATTGCTTCCCTCTCTCTAGAGTGGTAAAACTCTAGGCTCTCCAAGTGTTTTTATATGTGTAAGAGGCAGGGCACTGATTTTTCCATGGTGTTTGGCTGGAGTAGAGAGAGCAGCTATGGTATAAAGCATTTTGCCCTACTAGACCCTTTCCTGGTCTTTGGGCTACAGACAGCAGACTTCAGTTGGGGCTTTTGGTGTTTGTCATCTTCTTCAGCCCCAAGTTTGGGATAGACAAAGCTGAAGAAAACCCAAAAAGCTCACTACTGTGTCCCTCCTTGGGTCCAGGCCTTAGCTACCCCAACTTGTCCTCCTTCAGAGTCTGCTCAGGTTTTGTCTTAACATTTGACACCCAGGGTATTTAGTGGTACTTAGCAAGAAGAACTAGAAAAAGTCCTGCTTCCTCTACCCAGAAGCAATAATTTAAATTCTAATTTTTAAAAACGTTTTATTATGGAGAATTCCAAGCCTACACAGCTATAGAGAGAACTGTCCAGTGAGCCCCATGGACCCACCATCTCCTTTCAACAACTATCAACTCCAGACCTCTTTCACTTTCACCCTGACCTCTTTCCTCCTTCTGAGTCATTTTTAACACCAGCTGTGGACCTCACGTTTCAACTATAAACATTCACTGTGTCTTTAGAAAAACACTGTTAGTAAATAGTCAGTACCAGGGCTGGGGGTGTGGCTCAGTTGCAGAGCACTTGCCTAGCCTTGGTGAGGGCCTGGGTTCAATTCCTAAGCACCACAAACAAACAGACAATCAGAAAACAAAAATAAAACCTCAAGACCAACATCACATCAAAAACATTAACAATAAATCCTTAATATCTTCAAATATTCAGTTGGAATTCAAGTTTCTAATTATCTTATAAATTTCATGAAGCTTTCTAACAGTCAGTTTGGAACCAAATAAGGTTCATATAATTTCTTAAATTTCATTTACTCTCTTAATGTCCCTATGTTTTTTTTAATCCTTCATACCAATCTGTTTAAGACATTGGGTCATTTGTTACAATATTTTGGATAAAGTCCTCATACTGTTAGGTAAAAAATGCAAAGTGACCCAGGTACAGAAGCACACATCTATAATGCCAGCAACTCTGGAAGCTGAGCCTCTGCAAAAGCTAGGTGCTAAACAACTCAGTGAGTCCCTGTCTCTAAATAAAATACAAAATAGGGCTGGGGATATAATGAGTGGTTGAGTGCCCCCGAGTTCAATCCCTGGTACAACCCCCCAAAAAAACCAAAGTGAAGAAATCACAGCCAGAACTCATGCAGCACACCTAAACAAAAAGGATAGAAAGAAATGCCTCAGACTTTGGTGGAAGGAAAAGAATGGGCAACTAGGAAGTGGGATTTAACTTTATGTTTACTATGGGTTTTTCATTTTGCTTAAAATTTACATAATGATTGGGTAACACTTAACAAATAAATTTAAACATGCACCTACAACATTGATAAACATCTACTTCATCTAACTCCAACAGCCTGAACACCAACTTACTGCATCTTGTCAAGTCTTGGTTGGGCTTGGGGGCCCTAGCTAACCATGGTTGGTTGGGAGGTTGAACCACAGCCCCACACTCCATAAACTCCTGTGGAGCTGGGCTCACCAAGCCGAGAAACAGCTGGTTCCTTTGATTGCTCCAATGGAAGGGTGTTTAAGACTTGCTAGGCAGTAAAGGCTTCATATAGAACAGAGGTTTTGAAAAAGGTTTCTGCTGAGCTCATGGATGATGCTTCCAACAAACCTAAGCCAGCAAGGGAGCCCACCACACAAAAACCTTTTTGTGGCTCTGGGGTTCACCTCCCCCTCAACACAAACTAGGCAAGTCAGAGCTCAATGACTGGATCTGCAAATGCTAACCCACTGGCCACAAGAATCTATTCAACATCCAAAAGAGGGGGGGAAAGTAAACCCCTCGACCCTTTATAAACTAGATGGAATATTCTCAATTCCTAGGCTCAGGTAGTGAAACAAAGCAATGTAGCCACCTAGGAGAGAGCACAAAACCAGCCTTGGCTTTCATTTCACCATGGAATAAGGATAATGTCTCAAGGCCCCATCTGTGAAGCCTCACACTGTGGCCCTGTCACCTAAAATGACCATTTTGCTGTCCTAGTTTAAAAGGGAAAAGAAGTTAACCAGATTGCCAGGTGGCCCAGCAAGTCCGCTGTGGAATTAAAAGAAGGGACTCAGATACTTGCACACCCATATTCGTGGTAGCACTATTCACGAGAGCTGGGAGATAGAAACAACTCAAACGTCTACCAACAGACAAATACATACCCAAAATGTGGCACATGCATGGAATAGAATATTCAGCCATAAAAAGGAATGAAATTCTGATCCATGTGACCATGTGAACACTAAAAATACATGCTAAGAGAAGTAAGCCAGACACAAAAGCACAGATATTGTGTGACTCCGTTTCTATGAGGTACCTATGCAAATTCACAGAGACAGAAAGTAAAAAAGAGGTTACCAGGAGGAGAGAACAGAGATAGGATATTTTAATGACGGTGATATTTTCATTCCAGAAGTTGAAGAGTTCTGAAGATGGATAGCAGTGATGGTCGCATGCCACTGTGAATATACTTAATGCCACAGAACTGTACACTTAAAAATGGTTCAAATGGTGAATTTTGTGTTACGTACACTCTACCATGATTTCTAAAATACAAAAAGCTACACATATATAAATATAAAAGAAATAAAGGTTTGTTTCCTCCTCCTGTCTCCAACACTTACAAAGAGACAGAAGGAGGAAATGGCAATGACCAGCCACATTCCTGAACCAGAGTGAATGGTCACATTCTAGAAAACAGCACTGTGAAAGGAAGCCGTGTCACATTTAACAATGGGGAAATGGGACAGCCAGTGATAAGGTTATTACAAACAAGCATTTTATGTCTTGATTAGATTCAATGCGTTTGGTCAATTTTGTTGACCAGGGATTTGTTTTTGCAGCTTTTTTGCCGTTACAAGGAAGCACAGTCTTCAAACTCAGGGATCCCCTCATTCCAATTATGGTTCAGAGAAAGCAACATGAGCATGCCAACTTTGAGTAAGTACAAATGGAAGGAGGACTTCCAACAAAGTCCCCAGTTCCTACCAACACAAATCATTGCATAGACCCCACCTCAATGCCAGAGAGAACCTCGAGTGGCAAGTGCATCCTCACCAGCATTACTAGGCTTTCCGTGAGTCTAAAACTTGCCCAAAAAGACCCATGAGAAGACCCAGGCACTGAAAGCAAGAACAACACCTGGTCAACATCTCTGGCCTGACATGTGTCATCTTAAGGCTTAGCTGATGCCTACAGGGAAAACACTTTACTCAAAGGGAATGTGTTTACAGGACATCCTGTGAGACACATGCCTGGAACTCTGCAAAAAGCCAATACTACCAAAAAAAAAAAAAAGTTTGGGGAAATTATTCTATATTTAAAGAGTCTAAAGAGGAATAACAAATGTAGCAATATAAACCTCAATCAAATCTTGATATGTAAGGTTGTCTATTATAATAGAAAAATTCTCAGGAGAATTTGAATACAAACCAGATATCAGATGATATGAAATTATGGTCAATTTTCTTATATGTGATAATGAATCCTGTAATTAAATAAGAGACCATCTTATTCTGAGGAGAGGCTTACTGATGAATTGAGATGTGAAATGTCACTATACCTGCATCTTTTTTTTTTTGGTCTCAGGGACCAGAAAACCCCTGAACCCCTCGTGAACCCCTGAACCCAGGGGTACTCTACCACTGAGCTGCATCCCCAGCTCTTTTTATTTTGAAGCAGGATCTCACTAAGTTACTAAGACTGGCATCAAATTCATGATTCTTCTGCCTTAGCTTCCCAAGTTGCTGGGATTATAGGATTGCACCACCACGCCCAGCTTACTTTTTACTAATTGAACAAGTGCACACATAGAAAGACACAAATAAATGTAAACACAAAGCCAAAAAGAAAACTATTCAGTTATAATGGTAACAATTATTAATTCTGGTATGGGTTATATAGGATATAGTGTGTATAAATATTATCCCGACTGCAATTATGAAACTTAATAAAACACACTTCTTCTCTTCTGCATAGAAAAGAGAGAAAGTTGTATCTCACTGTGCCAATCCTTACCAAAAATCAAACTGTGCAGTCACACAACTGTTCTCTTTTCAAAGTTAGTGTACTTGAAGTCAGGTGCCAACCAGGGCACCAAATACCTTGAAATGGCTTCAACCCAGTATCATGTTCTGAGCAACACTCTGTCCTGTAGATGCCTCAGAGTCTCATAAACAGGATGTCTCAATAAGGAAGTTTCTGCCAGGGGTTAACAATAACTCCCATCCCATCTGGAAACCTGAGGCCACTTTTGCATAACAGGAGAAATGAATCAAGGGTCAGATGACTCAAGCTCTTGCCTGCCCCCATCAGTGATGAGTGACCTGAGGCAAGACCTATCCCCACTCCTTGTGGACAGGCTTTGATTCCTCTTCTGAAAATGCGAGCAATGGCCCTTTCTCTGTTGCAGGGTCACTGCACTAACATCACAAAGCAGCAAACTCTTCATTCTCTATCATAAGATGGTCAGAAATAATGGATCTCTAGGATAAATGGAAAAAAGGCACATAACAAAGAAGGCCTAGGATATCTAGAAGGATTAAGCCTGTCCTATCATCTTCATTCAGAACATTCCTGGCAAAACCACATAACAATCTCCAATACCAGAGGACAAGCCTCAAAGCCAAAAGGACCAGCTCTTACCTCTGCCATAGGCCCTGGCTTTCTTTGGGTTGAGTTTGGGTTTAAGAGGAGCTCCTGGTTTGAGCTTGGCTTTGGGGAACTGGGACAGGTAAGTCATCACTGAGTGTTCATCCACATCCGGGTGAATAATTTCTTCAGGAGTGATGACCTAGAAAAACAACATGGCAGATGAATACCCAGAATGTCTCACTTGGCAAGCACTGAAAATTTTGCAAATAGCTCTTAAACCAAATGCTACAAATGCTAAGAAACTGAGTCAGCTTCTCACTGAAGTGAAATACATTAAACCAAAATGCCCAGATTGGTGTTTTTAACCTCTTAGAGGATAAAGCTGGGGGATCTTTTCCAGAAAATTCTCCACATAATTTCCAGAGATTCATTCTCTTCCCTCCCAAAATAAGACTCCTCTCTCTTCCCTGGTCAAACTTTCCAAAAAAGGATAAAGCAATAAGCTATGGCAAACAGGAGGAAGAAGAAAGAAGGAAACACACAGGATTAAAAAATACCATTTAAAAAAGTACATAGATAAAACAGCATTTTACTTATAAATCCACTCTCTACATCTCTATTAACTCTACTAATAAAAATAAACAAAATCAGTAGGAGACAATACAGGGACATATTAGATATGTGGTCTCAATCTATCAGGAGTCATTAAAAAATAAAATGGGGAGTGGGTGAATTTCTCCTGACACTCAGTTTAAGATTAGATTCACATTGGACAGGTGACCTCCATGAAGGTGTTAAAAGCCTCGGTTCTACCACTGATCCAGACCTAACAGCATGCCAAATGCTCCCTGTCCCCAACAATGGTGCTGAGCGGGTAACCACCACTCCTTAAACAAAGGGAAGGCTTGGTCTACTGACCCAGGTTACCCAAATGCTATAAACCGATGTATTCAACTTCCCCCTCCCTGACATAAAAAGCAACAAAGGAAAACATTCTGATGATTAGTCTGCAAGAACAAAATAGCTCTTTGGGTTTGAACAGTGGCCTGTAATACATTCCATATAAAATTGATGTGCACAGGTTTGGCATTTCTCCCCAGCAGCTCCTTTAAAACTTTACAGTGCTAACATCATATGAACGTCAAAAGGAGATGGTTTTAGGTTTAAAAGGAGATGAAAAACATACCACACCACTTCCTGAGGGTGGGTGAGCCAAGAAATGGGTCATGTAGCACAGACATGATTCCAAAACCAAACCAAGGAAATAGGCAAGTTTTTCTACCTTCCTAGGAATCCTGTTACAAAATACACTGAAATCAGCTCTGAACACCAACTCAGACCTTAGTGGAGCCTACAGTGAGGTCTTCAGCAGCGCAGTACCAACTATCTACAACTTCTCTTTGATCAGGACTTTGACCGTCGGAGTCATGGTTGCTTAACTATCAAAGGTAGTTTTTTTAGAAAGAAACACTGGATTTCCTCCCTGCTAGGAAGAATGGACATCAGCTAAGCAATGTGGCTATCATAGATGGTATCTTAGTCTTTTTTCAAGTTCTTTTGTTATCCCTGTGACAGGATTATGGGCAATACAAATTCTTCCACAATTCCCATTAATAGTGAGTTATCCCTGTTTACAGTGTTTTTAAAAGTTCTAAGTCCTGTTAGTATGGTGTTGCACGCGTATAATCCCAGTGGCTTGGGAGGCTGAGACAGGAGGATCTTGAGTTCAAAGCTAGCCTCAACACTGGTGAGGCACTAAGCAACTTAGTAAGACCCTGTCTCTAAATAAAATACAAAATAGGAGATGTGGCTCAGTGGTTGAGTGATCCTGAGTTCAATCCCCAGTAACTCCCGCCACCCACAGAAAAAAAAAAGGTCTAAGTCCTATGACTTTCCCTAAAATATCAGATTGAAATTGTTTTTCTTTTATATAGGTAAAAGATGACTGAATACTGGCAATTTCTTATGGTTCAACCTAATAGCTAAGGTCCACATTTGCTACTTGGGGCTTAAAGACTGCCTTTAAAGTATTTGGAGCAAAAAAAGTAGAAAATTTGGAGACAGGGAAAGGAAGTCCAGGTGACAATTAGCCCTATGGACACAGAGGCTGTGATGGTGTCTGTTCTGGCCCAAGCTGGACACAATAGGCCACAATGGCTGTACATGTAGCTGAGGACAAACATGGACACAGGATGCTCCCAGCTGGTGAGGTCCATGAGGTTTCAGCAGCCCTGAACTGCTCTGAAAATGGTGACGAAAAACAACATCGGGGAAAAACATAAGCAGACTCCACCTGAGCTCTTTCTGCCCAGCCATCCTACCCAGACTCACCCTTCCAGGGTCTGCAACAGAGGATTCTTCACCTCTTATCTTTCAGATGAATAATTTTTTTTCTGTACAGTAATACTTACCTAGTAATAAATACTGATTATCATATCACATACACACACACAAGGAAAAAGTAAAAGAAAAACAAAGTTTACCAGCATGTGACAAAGAAGAGTGACATAAGATTTTTGGGTGATCCAAAAGCACCTAAATCCACGAGAATCTATTATTTATTATGAGTAAACTGAGGGAGGTGGCAGAGGGCCAAAGGCCATGTTCTTGGAAGGCTGAATGCCAAGATCCGACTGCCCCTATGACCCAGAAAGGTATCCAGAGTGGCAGAAATAAACCAAGGGATGGGGCAGGTTCATGGGACATGGCACATGTGTTTATACCTGTGGGACACCCAGCCAGTCATCTGCCTGCTGCATGGCTTCTCGGGCATTATCCACAGGCTTCCGTGGATCCCAGGACTCCCAGTCTGGGCACAGACCTGTTAACACAAAATATGCTTTTAGCCGAGCAGATCCAAGAGACTAAAAGAAGCCACGTGTCTAAAATTAAACCCATTTACTCTCTTAACTCAAGAGAAAAATTTCCTCCAAAATCTCAGTGAATTCTATATTTTAAGGATCACACTCTTCTACATTAGCAGAGGCTTCTCCTTTAGGCTGCTATGTTCCCACATTAAGACAGGGGCTCCCCATTCCTTGAAGATCTGCTATGACAAACAAAGCCGATAAGATTATGTGGGCTTCATGACTTTTGCGGGGAGAAATTCTTTTGATCCTATTCCTGGATAGAGCTAAAAAAGACAGAACTAGCATCTGTGTGGTTCAAAAATCTACTTGCATGAAGACACAGTCATAGAATTATTTTCAAAGTCTTTATAAACACACAAAGTATAGAACTGGAGTAAAAATCCTCAGATTTAAATTGGGAAGAGGCATCCTAAGTTCTGTTTTTAAATGAATGGAAGAAGAGGGCAGTGGGAGATAAACTAATGCTGTGCTTCAAGTTCTTCCTGAATGATACCACGTTATGGGCTCTCAAGGAAGAATGCAGCTTGATCAGCCCTCCTCCTTTACTCAAAGGACACTAGCTAGTACTCCTTTGGTTGTATTTAGGACTGCTACCTTATTAGATACTACCTTATTAGATACTAATGTGAGTTGGGTGCAGTGGCGCACTTCTGTAATCCCAGAATCTCATGAAGCCGTGACAGGAGGACAACAAGTTCGAGGCCAGCCTGAGCAACTTTGTGAAAACCTGCCTCAAAATGAAAATAAAAAGGACTGGGGATGTAGCTAAGAGGTAGAATACCCCTGGGTTATCCCTGGTGATTCTTTTCTGAGTGGCTCAGTGTACAACAAGATTGTAAAACAAACAAAAATCTAATGTGCCCAGCATATACAGATCACTCAGTAAATGGAAAATATAATTATCAAAGTAGTTTTTTTTTTTTTTTAATTAAAAACAATTTTAGGGGGTGCATGTAAACACTGGCTCTGGTTTTTCTATTGAGTGTAGGGCGGTAAACTCTATCCATCAATCTAAACCCTTCCAGTGAGGATAATTACAATCTTGGTGTACACTGAACCACTCAGAAAAGAGCCCATCAAGGGTGGAAAAGACTCCAACTGGATCCTGATCAAGCACTATTCCACAGCAATACAGAAAGAAAGGAGTGAAAAAAGCCATATATAGTCAAACCAGTGGTTAATAAAAACAAGAACTTTCCACTCTATGGAAGTTTTTAGATTTTCATGCCAAGCCACCTAAGAGGGTCACATATTTCTGCCAAAGCCATCCAGAAACCAGGCACCAATGTGGGAAGACACAGGACTTTGGAGTCTGAAAGCTAAACCCACGGTCTGCTCCAAGCATAAGCACTGAGGCCTTTGCTGGGAATTTAGACGACTAGATTCAATGCTCCAATATATCTGTGGACACACCTAGAACATCTGCCACTGGAAGGGTGAACAGTCATTTTTAGTTCCATTATTTGTCATAGAGTAGGCTAAAACCAGGAGACACACACCAGTTATAGCTAAGCTTGAAGCCAACCCCAGAAGTTTAGGGCCCAATGACTCCCATCCCAAGAGATGATTTAGGCAGAGAGGGTACTTACCTGGAGCACAGCTGTCAACCAGGGCTCCCAGGGCTTTGCCATCTTGCCAGTTCTGGTTGAAGTTGGTGATGGGCAAATAAGGGATCTTGTTCTGAATCCATCCCAGCAGCCTCTGCTTTGGTGTCTGCTTCTTGGCATCATCATCCCCTTCATCCTCCCACACGGGCATGGAGATGGAATAGTGGAGAATCAGCGTCCATACCAGGCCCAAGATGAGCTTCAGGTTCCCATCCACAATGGCTTTGCTATCTGTGGAGACAGGCATAGGTATGGTCATTCTTTTGGGTGACCCAAGCATGAATCATGCCCCTGAGTGAATGAAGTTCTCACCCCTAAGATATTTGAGAGTGAACGGGCACAATGCTAGGATTTGCATCAAAATACTTGAGGATGGGAATAGAGGAAATATGATTCCAAAATGTTATTCACTAGCACCACTGGATCATGAGGATGCACTATACTATTGTCTCTATGTGGATGCTTGAAATTTTTCATAAGAAAAAGTTTTTACAATTTATAAAAAATCATTTCAGAAATATAAACAATAAAAAGGTGTCTAAGCTAAGGTTGTGGCTCAGTGGCAGAGTGCTTGCCTAGCACATGTGAGGCACTGGGTTCAATCCTCAGCACCACATAAAACTAAAGAAATAAAATAAAGGTACTGTGTCCATCTACAACTAAAAATTTAAATAAATAGGTACATAAGTAAATTTTTAAAGGAGGGTGGAGGCATCACTGAGAAAACCACCTGCTAACCTGGTGTCACAGTCTAGACTATATGTGTGTATGCTTGTATACACTAATGTCACAGTGTTTGCTGCCCTGAATGTATATTATACTATACTGTTGACTGTTTTGCAGTGCTGAGGATGGAACCCAGGGTCTCACACGTTAAGCAAGTGCTTTTCCAATGAGCTGCATCCCCAGCCCTACAATCAGCTTTTAAATGCTTTTTTTCACTATTAATATGTCTTAGTCATCCTTTCCTTATAAATATTGTTTTCATTTATACTCCTATCTATAGGTTTAAGAGGACAGAGTCCTCTTAAATCTCACCAATGCTCAGTGTTTTCAGTTTTGACAAAAATTGACAAGTCAATTTTTCAAAAGAGGAAATCATTTAATAGTTAAAATGACGCAAATGGGCAAAGCCAAGGGGGAAAGTGGGAAGCCAAAGTCATAGCCCCTTTCTAGTCTTCCCTCTGCTTGACAAAACACCACACTTTGACCAGCGTTTCCAGTTCTCTGTCCTTTTACCAACGTCCATCTACACCCACAAAACTCAAACAACAGCTGGGTACAGCAGTGCATTCCTGAAATCCCATCTCGGGATGCTGAGGCAGAAGGATCACAAGTTTGAGGCCAACCTGAGCGACTTAATGAGACCCTGCCACCAAGCTGGGGTGTATCTCAGTGATACGGCAACCCTGGGTTCAATCCCCCATACAAATGAATTAAAAAAAAAAAAAAAAAAACTCAAGCATTATAAATATTATCTTTAAATATCTCTATCTCCCTCTCCCTCAGTTTCTTATCTCCCTCACTACCAAACATCCACCCCCTTGTACAGGGACCCCAAGGTGAAAACAGTAGAACCACCTTGGGATCTTCCTTCAAATCCCTGGTATAGTTTGCACAGTGTATCATCTCCCCCTACCCTAATCTCTTGGCAAATCTCTATACCTTCCCAATAAAAATCAACCTTCTCCTCTTTTGCAGCATCTTGAACAGCCATTGAAGAAGTTAAGTCTCTGTTCACATAACCCAGCACCATCTTTCTAGTCCTTATTCCCTGGTCCTGACTTCCACAGTCAACTCCTTAAACACACCTTCAGAACCTACACAAGTTCCAGTGAGCTTTACCCTTGTCACCCGTACCCACCCACCATAACCCATTCTCAGGCTCAAAGATGGCCTATTCCCCCAAGATATCTTATTCTGAACCCCAGGGCCTTTTGGTATTCTGTATTCCTTTGATGGAAAGACTCTTTACACCATCCTCCTGCAAGACAAACCCTGGTTCATCATTCAGGCACCAAACCTCAAGGTTGGTGGTGCAACATTCCCACCAGCATGTGTGTTGTAAACAGGCCAGGGACCTCTCCCTCAACATAGGACCTTCTGTCCCTTTCCCCGACTCCTACCCTCAGGCCCCAGGAATGCCTAGTAGAGAGTAACCAATCCTTCTTCATCTTTGAGTCACCCCTGTGCCCCACCACAAGCCACCTGGGTTACACATACACCAGACTGCACACAATGAAACCCAACTACAACCACATGCCGCTAAGGAGTGCATGGTCTGCCACTCAAAACTGAAAGACTGAGGGCTTTTTAAAAATTAAGCTGGTTGGGGCTGGGGTTGTGGCTCAGGGGTAGAGCGCTCGCCTAGCATGCTTGAGGCACTGACCCTGTCTCAAAATAAAAAATATTCGATCCTCAGCACCACATAAATGCAAAATAAAGATATTGTACCTACTTAAAACTAAAAAATAAATATTAAAAACAAATAAATAGAAAAATATAAAAATTAAGCTGGTTATTGTTGGATCTCTTACAACAAAAGATCCTCTAAAAGCCCACACCCAAACCCACAGAAACCAAGAACAAATTTCACAGTTGCAGATTCAGGCATAATAAAACCTGATCAAGTACATTGGACAAATAAAGATTATCATGAACTGGCTGGTTAGACAAACTAAATTCAAGCAATCTTCACTCCAAGAGTGAAGGTATCCAAGAATTTTCTATGTAATTAATTATCAAATAATAACTTTGAAGCAGGACTATCTACATAATTCATAGTACCTAGTTTTTAAAAAAAATGGAAATGCAGGGCCCTTTGCCCAAAAAGCATGGAGAATTTAAAGACTACAACATCATTAAATCAAGTGGAGAGCCCTCTGAGCGTACAGGTTGTGTGAACACAAGGCCAGTCCTGCTTCTAAGGTCCTCCAGTCAATATAGGAACAGTGGTCCACAGAAAACCCTGGACTCTGCACTTGGTATCTGAGCAATTAATTCATGGCAGTCCTTGACCATGACTAAAATTTTTGGATTATATATCCTGTTACAAGGTTATCTTTGAAATGCTATTCATTGCCAACTTATTACCTATCGATCATCAGAATTTCCAGGTCAAATTTCCATTCCAGTTTCCTTTATTCAAGCTAAAGGCTTGAAGAATAATCTTCAAAAATGTGGGCAGGCAAGGTGTAGTGGTGCATATCTGTAATTCCAGTGACTGAGGAGGCTGAAGCAGGAGGATCACAAGTTTGAGGCCCTCAACAATTTAATGAGGCCCTAAGCAACTTGGCAAGACCCTGTTTCAAAATAAAAAATATAAAGGGCTGCAAATGGAGCTTAGTGGTTAAGTGACCCTAGGTTCAATCCCTAGTACCTTGAAAAAAAGTGGGAGGGTGAGAAAGTGGGGGAGTGAAGTTTATGTGTGTCACCCAGCCACAAGCCACCAGTGTGCAAAACTCAAAACCTCCCAGAGTTTTGTGTTAAATGCTTTTCAAAAGCAAACCTGAATGGGGCTGGGGATGTGGCTCAAGTGGTAGCGCGCTCGCCTGGCATGCGTGCGGCCCGGGTTCGATCCTCAGCACCACATACAAACAAAGATGTTGTGCCCACCGAAAACTAAAAAATAAATAAAAAAAAAAAGCAAACCTGAAGATTTAATGCATAACTCAAAACACAAAGCAAGTTTGCTGTTTTGCTGTATTTTTATCTAGCTTACACATGCTGCTCTAAAGGAAAGAGACAAGAATCTTTTTTAAATCAAAAAGATTTGGGGGGGAAATATGACTCAGTTAAAGTCTGAGCCAAATTTATGAAAAATATAATGCCCAGGATTCTGTTTCCAATGAATTCAAGGTGGGTGTCCAAATGGGAAAGCCCCCATTACAGTCTCACTGGGATAAATGATACCTTCATTCTGCTATTCTAAGAAGCTGGAGGGAAAACAGTCCTTGTTCCAAAAGTGATTTTGACAGGTGAAAGTTCAAATGCCTGACCACATTCTTGGAACAATAAAAAATGGCAGCTTACCCAAAAGGCCTCCCCAGTTCCCATCCACAGGAAACAGGAGACTCCCAGGCCTTGAAAACAAAAGGCTACACAACATCACAGAATCACTGTCTAACCATTACCACAGATTACAGAATTTTCAGACCTGAGTGTGCTCAGCAATGTTTATACTGACTATAAACATGGAGCAGAAATGTAAACAGAGCGGCTGGGGCTGTAGCTCAGTGGTACAGCACTTGCCTAGCATGAGTGAGGCCCTGGGTTCGATCCTCAGCACTACATATAAATAAACAAACAAACAAACAAACAAATAAATAAATAATTGTGTTGTGTCCATCTACCAAAATAAAAAGAAATGTAAAAGGAGGAAAAGGTCAAATCAGTCAAAAGCCTCTACACTTTGAGCGTTGCTTGAGGGCCTTTTTCAGAAATAAGGTAGCACCCAGCATGCCTGCCCCATCTCCTGGTGGGGGCAGATGTCAGTGCACTGGAATCTGAGCATTGATTCCTCCTCCCAAACCCCAATTGCAATTCCTACATAACCATTCCTGGTTCTGGACAATACTGATCTTCAAACCATATACTCTCATATGTTAAATTATCCAGTGTTGCTTTTAAGTGAGGTCAGAAGTTTTTTTTTGTTTTTTTTTTTTTAATTTTAATTGCTGGAAAATTCAGTTGAGCTACTTGTCATTTCTGCACATCAGTTCTCCAGCCCTCATTAAGATGCATTCCATATACGCAATGGGGGTATTTACAGGTAGAAGCCAGCTATTTTTAGTCTCTCTGCAAAAGCATCTTGGAAACGTCTATTTAGAGAACCAGTTCCCCAGAGTAAGGCCTTTCTCATCTCCATTCCCATTGGCAGGGCCAATCCATGCAACCACCTGTAAATCCACCACATCTAACACTGCATTATCCACAGGGTTCCCAGAGGCTGTCAACAATTAACCAAGTTCACCTTGAGGTGGTAACCCACAAAGAAAGGTTATCTTTGACCACAACATAGCTAATAGAAAGGTCAGAAACAGCCAATGAGTGACTACAGGAATCAAGGAGTAATATAGTGTGGCTAGGACATGTCACCAAGGCCATGTTCCACACTATGATTTGATCTTTTGGGAATAGAATGCCATGCTCTCTCTCCCTGTCCCTTCAGCTCCATCACCCTCCAAGAGGCAGAATGGCAGAGTAGTTGCAATAACAGGCTCCAGAACCAGCAGCAACTCAACTGTTTTTCATTTAGAATGACCCCTCCTCCCCCATCTATTGAGTAGGAATGTGAACAACTTCATGGGATTGTTATAAAGAGTAGGCAGATCAAAGAATGCCAAGAGTTGAGCACAATGCAGGACACACAGTAGGTACTCTCTCTTTCCTCATGTATTCACCTGATATGTGCCAAACACTCTTCCCTAGTGCGAGAAAGCCAGAAGCCATAATCCAAGTGTTATGGAAAATCAAAGGAAATATGCTACGAATTTACATGATTGAAATGTTCTATTTTCAATTCTCTGAGACAAGCAATTTATTAGATAGGCCGAGCTCACTTGTTCCCAGGGGATGCGGATCCACATTGCAGTAAACCTGGGACATGTGGTGATGTATACAAGGAGAATACTTCTGAGTTGAATGGTGAAAAGAGACCAACATGGCCTGAGACCCCCAAACAGGTACCCAGAGAAAGTCCAGCTACTGAACTCCTGACAATTTATCATACTTTCCTGAAAGAGAGTATGGAACTTTGAGCAGCTCCTTTGGGTGGATGTTTAGCCCTTCCTTGACTTCCGAGCTTCATGGTACCCCAAGCTCACCCTTCACCCTTGGTTTGCAGCCTACTTGGCCCAGAATTCCCTTCCCATCTCCTTTTTTCTTGGGCTGGTTAATGTCTCTTCTACCTCATCCAACTCCACAAAATTAGAAAAAGCGCCCTGTAAAGCACGCCTCAGGGTGTATGCCCTCTCCTTCAGTGCACCTCCTACAACTGTTAAAGAATCACCTGCCTGGCACATCTGCCTCCTCTGCAAAAGTTCAGCCCCCACAAAATCAGGAACCTAGTTGATTTTGCTACCAAGTCCCTCTGAGGAACAAGCTAACAAATACTCAGCTCCCTGGCACCTTCTCACCTCCAGCGTACTAGGAGAGGCAGTGCTGCATGTTGTAAAATAGGTGCAAAAAATAAACCAGGCATGGTAGCGTATACCCTAGTGCCAGCTACTTGGGAAGCTGAAGTAGCTTGAGTAGTCCAACCTGGGAAAAATAGCAAGACAACCATCTCAAAAAAAAAAGTACATATGCAGTCTCTTCAGACAGAAATCTAAACTGTTCCAGGCTATGGTCATCTCTGAACCCTGCTGCCCCTACCTATAACACAGCATGTGGCAGCACAGAAGCCAGGGAGAGGTAGATCAGAAAAGGTACAGACTCTGCAGGTGATGAGCTCAGCTCCACCACCCACTCTCTCTTTGTAAACTGAGATGATGCTGGTCCTCTCCGTGTAGAACTGCTAAGAGGACCAAATGCAGTAATATTGCAGCCCTCAGATCCTCACATGGTGCTAGTGATATTAATTATTAATATTCTTTTTTTTTTGAGAGAGAGAGAGAGAGAATTTTTAAATATTTATTTATTTATTTTTAGTTCTCGGCATACACAACATCTTTGTTTGTATGTGGTGCTGAGGATCGAACCCGGGCCGCACGCATGCCAGGCGAGCGCGCTACCACTTGAGCCACATCCCCAGCCCAATTATTAATATTCTTACCATCGCTGATTCCACATACTTTTATCAACCTTGAGACAGCAAAGGGAGGAGGAAAAAGTGACAGCTTAGCAATTCAAGGTAGAACTCTGCAACTTTGCAACTGGGGCTTCCTGTGGGCCTTGGCTGCTGGGTGAGCCTGAAGCACTAGCAGCAGCCTATGCAGGGCTGCTCCAAGGTAACCCCACACTGCAGCTCTGATCACCTAGTCCAGATCCTGGGCAGCAAGACCCAGTGCCCACTAACATGCCAGATTGGCTCTGCAGTTTCTCTCCATCAGGTCTTCTTTCAGACCCCCCACCCCCTGGAGGTGGTGGGTGGCTTGATTATAGTCCTCAGGCTTAGTCTAAACAAGAGAGCAGCCTGAACAACAAGGAGACAGTCAACCACTCTCCTCAGTGAGTATCTAGTTCTGATGCCTAGAATCCTAACCTATCCCTGAGACTAGGTTAAAGAGGATCTATCTCAGTCAGTCGCTCAGGACCAGGGTCACATTTCCAAGGGTCTAACAACCCATTCACATAGCTGATGATGGACAGTGCAATCTGGCTCAGGTATTCCCAAGGTCCCTGAGCAGGATAAAGAGGGCCAGACCAGCTTCTCTCCCCTCTTCTCTGTCAGCCCTTCGCAAACCAATTGAGGGGCAGTAGGAAATGAGGCAGATTCTTACAACCAGGTGACTTGGAGCCCTGGTGACTGAAGTTTATCTGGGGGAAATAGTTTTTCCCCTTCTTCCCAGGCACATGGCTTCCAGCTAGACAACTATTCCCAGCCTCTCAGTGGTACAGCTGTGTCCCAATGGACAGTGAGCAGAAGTGAAGCATGCCCTCACTTTGGGACCATGACCCAGGTCATGGCAAGCATTCTCCACACACTTTCCACCACTGCCAGCCATAGTCACCTCAATATGACCTGCCTGGGAAGAGGCCTGGCAAGACAGAGGAAAAAACCTGGGTCCCAGAATCAGATGCCAACCTGAGGGTGAAAAATACCATCCTTTCACATTCTTTCCACCACTGTTCTTTTTAAAAGATGTCTTTGTTATGGTAGTTGAACTACAACAAGAAGACATCCTGGGCTTTAGAAGACCTTAAGTCACATGGGCTTATTTCAATCATTAAGAGAAAACACAGACCACAATAAAATAAGGATAGACCAGGAAACTAGGCCCAGCTGGATTTCTGATTCTCTTTCCTGCTCATGAACTGTTCAAGGATTGTAAAGGAGCCATTGGACTAGACTGTTTAGGAGTTCATTCAGAAGAAGGTCTTTATGTTGGTAATTTTTCAAGAGATGATAAAACACACCATGGTGTTGGCACATGGTATGAAAAGCCTTTTGCTGGATTGAGAATGATTTTGAGGCCACTTCTGGACTCAGCAAGAAAGACTGCTAAAATGGATTACCAACACCTGCCACGAAAAGTTATGTGGAATGGAAGCTCAGGAAAGATTACTGTGCAGATTGGTAATGTCTGTCCTGGGCAAGGCATAGAGAAGGGGTGGCCAGTATTTCTCTGCAAAAGAATTGAGTAAACATTCCCAAATCTCTAATTTGAGATTTCTACTATAGGCCCATAAAACATTCCTTAGGCATAAACTCACGCTTCAAATTTCCTATTTTGTAAACTATCCCTTCTGTTTCTCACTTCCTGGACAATTTTTGCCTGAAATAGTTGGAACCAACTGTTTCATAAATACCTGATTTTTATTTTGGCATAGAGAGTTTGGTGAACTTTCAAAGCACAGATTGATGATGAACTGCTTTGCAAACACCCTATTTTATGGTTAAGAGCCATCACTTTATTTAAAAGTTCTATTTTGGGGTTGGGGATATAGCTTAGGAATACAGTCCTTGCCTAGCATGTGTGACACTCTGTGTTCAACTCTACCAAAAAACAAATAAAAATAATTTTTAAAAATCCATTTTTATCACCCAGTGGTTTTCTTTTTTCTTTTTCTTTTTTTTTTTTTTAGAGAGAGAGAGAGAATTTTTTAATATTTATTTATTAGTTCTCGGCGGACACAACATCTTTGTTTGTATGTGGTGCTGAGGATCGAACCCGGGCCACACGCATGACAGGCGAGCGTGCTACCACTTGAGCCACATCCCCAGCCCCCAGTGGTTTTCTTTTCAATGCCACTTTTGAAAACTTTTAGAAATTAGTTTACCTCCAACGATAAAGCCACAGTGAGACCTGAGCAGGTGAACACCTGTAATCCCAGCAATTCAGGAGGCTGAGGCAGAAGGATCTCAAGTTTGAGGCCAGCCTCAGCAATTTAGCAAGACTCTGTCTCAAAATAAAAAGGGCTGGGTTGTAGTTCAATGGTAGAGTGCCCCTGGATTCATCCTCAATACCCACCTCAAAAAACAAACAAACAAAAAAACCCACAGGACTAAATAATGAAATGGGTATATTAAAGGGCCTAGATTATAGTACCCTTTCACTTACTATTATAGGGAAATCCTCAAATTATTAGAATAAAGACTGTAACCTTGTTAGAAAGATTTTGAGAAAGAAGAAAAGGTACTCCAACATGGTCAAAGCAGTGCATTCTAAACTGGGTTCTTACCTCAAAGCTATAGGTCCCCACACAAACTCATCCTGTTACTACCATACAGATCTTAAGCAACTAACAGGACAAGGCCCCCAAGGACTCCTGAGCATGAGCCGTAAGTTGAGGAGCTCAGAGTCCAGCCTCTGGGAGGCTTAGGTTAAACCCAGTGGGATCCCCTCAGGCCTCTGCATGGTGACCTTTAGGCTCTGGCTCACAGCTTCCAGCTACTGACCACTCTGAGAACATGTCCAGCTGAAATAACAAATGCTGGCTGTGAATGGAGATCCTCCTGACCTTCTGACTCCAACTCAGTTTGTCACATGCAGAGGCCACCTCACCTGACAAACAGCTCCATTCTCTGGGAGACAAGCCAGGCCCACCCAGGGGCCCTGTGCTCTTGCAAGCCTCAGAGAAGCCCTTGAGGAAAGGAACGAGGGCAGGAGAAACCAGACCTGGGAAAGACTCCTAATTTGTCAACAACAACAAAAACAAGAAAACAGCTCTGTATTACAGACCCTTCCCTTGAGCCAGGCCCTATGTGCCATGCATCCCCTCCTGAAACCTTCACAGGAACTTTTATGGTTAATCCCATTTTACAAATGAAATAACAGAGGTCTACAGAGATGAAGCCAGTGACAATTAGGGAGAGCCTAGATCTTGCTATTTCTCTGAATCCACATTATATCACAGCAGGTCAATGGGATAAATCCAGAAGTCATTACTCTCATTTTGCAGATGACAAGACTGAATAACAATCCTATAACTAATAAGTTTTTGTCCTTGAGAGGTAAACCAGACTTCTCTGACTCCCAGGCAGGGCCTCTGGACTTCTACCTGACCCAGTTATTCCCTTCATCTCTACAAGCCTCCAGGAGAAAACATAGCAGAAGGACAGCACATACAATGATTACATAAGACACAGAAAGTGCAAATGGGAGCCTGATCTACTATAATACTTGGTTCTCTAATGATCATGGTCTTGTCAGGAAGGTCCCCATGTGTGCCTCACAGCTTGGCACAGGGCCCCTCCTTAGCCAACTCCTTAGGAAAAGATACAGCTATCCTTTGAGTCCAATGCTGTCAGCCTGGCTCTTCTTTGAAAAAGAGAAATTTGGGACCTCATCTATTTGAAAGCCCAATTTGTTATTTTCTGGTTTTTTGTCTTTGAGGTTTGGTTTTTTGAGGGGTGTGGGGGGTAATCAGGGATTGAACTCAGGGGCACTCGACCTCTGAGCCACATCCCTAGCCCTATTTCGTATTTTATTTAGAGAGAGAGTATCACTAAGTTGCTTAGCACTTCACTTTTGCTGAGGCTGGCTTTGAACTCAAGATCCTCCTGCCTCAGCTCCCTGAGCTACTGGGATCACAGGCGTGTGCCACCACACCAGGCTCAAATTTGTTATCTTCTGGTTTTACATCCCATGAAAATTTCCTAACTGCCTACTGAGCTCCAGGCCTTGTGATAACAAATTGAACTTTTAAATAAAAAAGTAGACTAATTGGCTCTAAAACACTCCACAAAGAGATGGCAACATTATTACACATGAAAACTGGTGTCTCCATAGGACAAGATGCTAAAGATCTTATTCAAGGGTGAAAAAAAGAGTAAAAAACTCTTTGGCTCTTTGTGCCCCATGCTAGGCTATGGTTTCTTTTCTTTTCTTTTTTTTTCATTATTAAAAATTAAATAAAAATTATAATAATGAATAGAATAGGTATTCATCCTTCAACTGCAAACTTGTAAAAGTTCAACATTGTTACAAAACCAGACAAGGTGATTTTCCTCATTTGAAAGGGGAGAAATCAGTTTGCATTTCCCCCTGTAATTCACCTCATGTTACAACAATGGCAGCCTGCCCAAAGATTGTGAAGTCATAAAAGGAACAAAACTCCCAACTTACAGTCTTGAATAGGAATCAAGCCGCGGGAAATTCCAAATAATTTATAACTGCTGGCTCTCACCAACACCCCAGAAAGAAGATGAGGTTAGAGGAAAGAAATTCTCAGAGGACAGACAAGGGGACACTTTCCCAGCTCTCCCTTCATAGACACTTTTTGGATGGTCCTCCTCCTTATACTAGGACATTAGCTTGGTTGATGGCTAGAATGTACACCCCCAAATCTGGAGCTTTTCAACCCACAATGAGTGAGAAAGGCTTTGAACACACATCCTGCTCAGTCACAACAGAGCTAACCCCAAAGAACTCTCAGCCTGTCTTACAGGTGGAACTCCACTTCTCCAACATCCAGAGTGAAAAAGAGCAAGGTGGAGGCACAAAAGGCACGGAGCCCACTCAAGAGTCTGTCTGCTAAAATACAGCATTACCCAGGGTCACAGACATTAAGTCAGTCAGTGATGAAGCAGCCAGAAGCCCAGACATCCCGGTATCTAAGGGGGGTCAGAGAAGCCTGGTTCATCTCCCGTATGCAGGACACAGAAGCTGTGGGACTAAGGGGGTCCATGCCCTGTGCTTGGTCTCCCCATCTGAACAATGAGAATAATAGCTGGGCTCATCTCATCAAGCTGTTGTAACATCAGGCAGTAATGGCAGTAACACCTGCCTATGGTGGTGGTTCCATACTATCAACAGGAACTACAGCAACTATTACTACCACTATAATAATATAAATAGACACAAGTTTAGGAACTAATAATGCCCCATTAGTATTTAAAAAAACAAAAAACAACAAAAAAAAAAACTCAATGCCACTCTATTCTGGTTCAAGACTATTCAAAGCCCAATGCCCCAGAACTCAGCCTTCCAAGACGGACAAGCATTCCATCTGCTAACAACCACGAAAGCCAGGCCCACAAGGGCCCTGGGATTAAAGCTGATAGAATCAAGATGTTCTCTGCTCAGTGAGCTGCTGAATGAACTGGCAGTTTGCTAAAATCTGCAGGCCACCCCGACTCCTCCAGCAGATTCCTGAGCAGTCTGCAGGGGCTGGGCCAGGCCACTGCTGACAGAAAATTAAATGCAAAGTCAATAAATTCAATTTGAAGCACAAAGTATTCAAGAAAGTTCCATAATGTGGTTTCTTTTTCTAATAGGAGATGGGGGAGATTTGGGTATTAAAGTGATCATTTCAGCTATTAAAATAGTTCATTACAACAATAAAACATGGCGGGGGCAGGGGGGAGGGCAGAACACAACTTAAATGCCTCTCTGACAAAAAGTGGTAAACAAATTTTACATCCAAGCAAAAGAGTAACAGGCTATGGTGGAAAGAATGAGAAAGATGTGTTTCTTCCAATTGTGACAGGCATCCATGATGTATTAAGTAAGGGAAGAAGACAAGCTGCAGAGAAGTATGGATCATGTAATCCTGTTTTTTTTTTTTTAAAAACCTGGCTCTGCATCTAAACAGAAGGGCCTGGAAGCACCCACACCACTGGTCTCCCTGGCTCCCTCTAGGAAGAAGACCCAGGAGGTGGTGTCAGAAGATGGATTTTCATTTGTTGTTACTGTTTTCTGTATTATTTGAATTTTTAAACGTTAAATTACATATATTCCTTTGATAATAAATTTTAGTACCTATCACCCATAAAAAAGAAAGATAATAATGTACTTTTTCTTTTTTCTTTTGGTACTGTGAATTGAACTCAGGGTCACTTTACCACTGAGCTAAACTCTCAACCCTTTTTATTCTATTTTATTTTATTTTATTTTATTATAAGATAGGGTCTCAATAAGTTACTGAGACCTGCTCAAAATTGCAGTCCTCCTGACTTGGCTTCCTGGCTCACTGGGTCGATGATAGGAGTATGCTACCACGCCAGGAAATAATGTCTATATTAAGGAGCTCTTCATTTTAACAAAGTTGCTTGTTGGAATCTTTAGGCACTAATGTGGGAAAATCAACAGACTTCATCAAAAGATAAAAGCAATGTGCTTAGTTTGCATTTGGGTAAAGGGGACTGGGCTCCTGGTGTACAGAATCTTTCCCAAAGAGATAAGAAATGGTTCACTGATCATGCAATTGCTTCTGGGTAGAGAAGCAGGCAGTGAGGAGTAGGAGGGAAAGGGCCCCTCACCTTGTACACCTCACATGCCTTTCACTTTGTGTGATGTCACCTCTCCACAATGAATACCCAGGGACTGGTTGTCTTTCTGAGGAACTCCTTTGCTCAGTCTTCTCATAGTGGCCAACTAAATGCTTCCCATTCCTCACCAGACACACCCCTCCTGGACAAGCAGGCTCCAAACCTCAGGAGATGGCCTTTGCCATTTCCAGTCTGCCAGAGGACTAGAAGATGCCGAAGATTACATTGCAAGAGGATAAAGTCATCTGGTTGCCATTACTGGTGCTTTTCAAGCCAACAGCAACAACAACAAAATCAACCCCATACCTTTCTGACCCCTTCAGGACCCCTTCCTGGCACCCTGAGAGCACTCTTTCATGATGCAGAGGTCCAACCTAATCCAGGTCAAATACCCTACTGAATTCTCACAACTGCTCTATAAAGTACTATTAGCTCCATTTTCCAGATTTAAAAAACTGATGAATGAGTAAACTAAACCCAAAGCCACACAGCCCATAAGCAGTGGAGCAGGAACTTGAACCCAGGTCATCAATTCCAGAATCCATTCTTGACCATTCCACCCTGGAGCCTGGAAGAGGCACAAACAGGAAGAGGCCCATACATGGACTTGGTGGTGATACAAATGCTGCCAAAACTGTAAAAAGCCAAGAAAGGGGAAATACTGAGGGTTACATCATCCTCCTAAGAGATTTATCACTGTGCCCCTGAACTCTGTCCCATGATAGACGGTCAAGGCAGTAAGATAAACAGACCAAATACACAGCAGGTCAGCCTCGCTGAAAGGGAAGCACGTTCTAACATTCCTGAGGCGCACTGTCCCAGTGCAGAGCAAGTGAGTGACACACGATGAATAGCCAAGACACGGCCCCAGCCATCAGCTGCCACTATGGCTAAAGACTGCAGTCCACAGCCACCTCTCTTTATTACAGGCTTGACAGACTGTGCTAGAGTCAGAAGCTCCCTCCCAGCTCCCAGAAATCACCCTGGAGCCTACAACTCAAAGCTGCACTGCCTGAATTTGGCTCTAAGGAGAACTGTGCAGCGTCCCCAGATCACACATAAACCCAGCCCTCTCCTCTCACCACCTGAGCTATCTACTAGTGATTTCCTTCAATCAACTCATATTTTCTTTTTTCCCTATCTTAAGCAATTACACCTATGAAATCACAGGTTCAATAAATGAGCTGCACTTTTTAAATACATACAAAAATACCAGCTACAACTGTTAAATGTCAGTGGTGCAACACTAAGCGTAAGCATCAACTTGAGTACCATGCCTTAGAAAAGACTGCACTAGATGTTTGCTGGCTTTCCAGACAAAAGAGTTTCTGTGGAAACACTAGACTGAATGCCTTTTTTTTTTTTAAGTCTCATTGTGCTGCCCACATTGGCCACCAACTTTTGAGCTCAAGTGGTAAGTGATCCTCCCACCTCAGATAGAGGCATGCTGCCATGCCTGGCTCTGAACAATTTTTAAATTACTGCAGGACTTCTCAGGGCTTTTAATATGCAAATGTAAATTGACAATCTCCAAGGAAGGACTAAGATATCATGCAGAATTTCCAAAATGTTATTGGACTAGGGGAACTTTTTAAAATTCTATCTCAAAGGGGACTGATGCTGTATAGAAGATACTTCAGGGAATTCTATCTTAAACTCTTCTTCAGATCCTCCACAAGCTTCTCCCAAACATGTTAAGAATTTAGGAGATTATATTTCATAAAAATGTAGAGGTAGGGTGAGAGAGACAGGCAATAACTAATGACAATAGTAGGAATGCAGGAAACAAGTGTTTCTGCGTCAGTGCTTAAGAAATGAGAATCTTGATCCTCAGAATCAAAACGTTTTAGAAATGAGGAGCAGAAAAAAGCAAGCTCTCAAAGCATCATTCCTAACCACGGGTGCTAAAGGGAAGCACACCCTTGCACAAACTCGGTAACCACAGTGTTTATAAAACTTTGTGATAACCAACTCACTCAAAACCACACTGAGAGATATCTTATCGCTTCAGGACAAACTGTACATCTTAAACACAGGCAATGATTTAGAAGAATTCATGGCAAAACCAGCCTTCTCCTTCCTGGATGTCAAAATCTTCGTCCACAGATAACATATTGCTAAAAGGGAAGTAGCAGAGACAGAACCCAGTAATTTAGACCACTGTTTGTCAGTAGAAAAGAGTTATTCTGATGGAGGCAAATGGAATAACGTTATGAATGGGGGAGATCTTAAGAACCTCCACCCACTGCCACTTAGCTTAAAAATCCTAGGTGGGAAAGGGGAGAGAACTTAGTGAAAGGAAGAACTGTTTCCATAATAACTGAAACGCTACTTAGGGATTAAAAACCCATAAGCCCAATAATAGCAGTAAGCCACACAGCTTGGGTGCTGATGAAATCCACTCTGTAAACTTCCATGTGGTTCTGGAACCAAACCCAAGATGTAGTCAACTGTAATGTATGACAGGGACAGAACCCAGGTCCTGCCTTTAGTATCACTGTGATTCTAGTACCTAGTATTGTGCCTATCACACAGTAGAAAGGAGAAAAGGAAAAGTAGGGACCTACTACCATCTACTACCTAACCTACAACCACCCATCAACCAGTCAACCAACCAATTACAAACCAGTCCAACCAAACCACCAACAACTACCACCAATCAACTAACCAACCTAACTATGCAACCAGTGACCAACAACCAACCAACAGAAGACCATCCACCCATCAACCAAACTCCAAAACAGCCATAAAATCCCAGCTGGACTCATCCCTGCCTGCCCTCTCCCACCATATCTATTCTTTACCCCAATCCTGCAGATCATCTTTGAGATGCTCCCCAGTCCTGATAATGTCAGGCTAACTTCGGTGGCCACTCCGTCTAGGCCTATGGATCTAAACTCTTCCCAAACTAACCCCAGCAGGGCCACCTCACATCCCTCGGTACAGCTTCTCAGGAACCTATGAAACAATCTGCATGCTAGGTAAAGGTACACAAGTTAGACTAGACACAAAATATAAGAAAATTGAGAGATATCCAAACTATTAAATGTTGACTTAAGTGCCTGAAAATGAATGCCTTCGCTAATCACTAATTTGAGTATTCATAGAAATTACATTACTCTTGAAAACAAGTTATAGGTTCATTTTCTCATGTTCCAAGATTTCTGAGAAATTACAGTAAAATAAATGAGTTAGACACAGCCAAACAATAAAATACAAATATAAGCAAAACCCTTTTTTTTTTTTTTAACTTTCAAATTATTTTGTAGCAATTCATGTAAACACTTTTTTTTTTTTGCGGGGGGCGGGGGGCAGGCGCTAAGAATGAAAGTGAGTGTGTTTTATTATATTTGCTATGCCCAGCTCAGGGCCCAAAGTCTTCAAACATTCCAGCATCCATGACAAAGTCACAAAGCCCTCTAGGCTCTTCTCTGCCTGCCTGCCCAGCTCACCCAGCTCGCCTCATTCTCCATAGGCTGCTCTCCTATGCTCCAGTCATCAGGAGAACACCAACTGTGTATCCCTCCAGTATTAGCACAAGCTGTTCCCTTTCTGAGGAATGCCGGTAGCCCTCCCCTCCCATCTTTTGCCCTCCTGCCTTCTCAGTCATCTGTCAGGATTCAGCTTGTAGTCAGGCACAGTGGTGCACACCTGTAATCACAGCAACACAGCAGGCTGAGGCAGGAGGATCACAATTTCGAGTCCAGCCTCAGCACTTTAATGAGGTCCTAAGTAACTGAGACCCTGTCTCAAAATAAAAAAATTAAAAAGTCTAGGGAGGGCTGGGGTTGTGGCTCAACAGTAGAGCACTTGCCTGGCACGTGGAGGGCCCTGGGTTCGATTCTCAGCACCACATATAAATAAAATAACTATAATTAAAAAATAAATATTAAAAAAAAAAAAGTCTAGGGATGTGGCTCAGTGGTAAGCATCCCTGGGTTCAATCCCTGGTATGAAAAAAAAAAAAAGATTCAGCCTCCTCTGACACATTCCCTTCCCTTTGTCTCTGTGCTTTATGGCTGAAGAGAATATCTGACCATATAAAAGTGAAATTTCCTACAAGATCTACTAGGAAGCCAAGGGTCTTGGACATTTAGCAAGAGAAACTACCATCCTAAACAGCCTCCTTGCTTCCTATGACTGATATTGTAAGTCAGGTAGTCTTGCAGAAGGGAGCACGAGGACATAGGAACTTGAATACCAAAAAAGTCAGATCTTCATTTTTGGTAACCCATTCAGCATTTCTTTCCATTATGAATGGAGACCATATTAACACGGCTGATTAGCAGTACCTGTGGTATTATCACCAATAAAATCAGATCTTTTTTCTATCATGCCCTACTGTTAAAAAGACTTTGAAATTTTTTGTTTATTACTATGTCAATATTATGCCAGTAATTAGACTTGCTGATAAATCTTATTATTAAATTAATACAGATGTGCATATATTACTATATTCAAATTTTATTTCTAATAATTATATTTCAATATAACTGGTTTGCTTTGTAACCTCATATGTAATTTTATGCATAAGAGTGTGGTCTCTAAACAGATTAAGGAATCCAAGACACATAGTTAAGAACCTTAGTTTCAATTAATAACTTAAAACCAAGAAGTGAAAAGAATCCAAGGATGGATGTTTTGTAAAAAGAAACAAAGATTAATGGGAATATTCATGCCAGGGCAAGACCTTAGTCATTTCTCCTAGGGCCCCTTGGAGGTCACTATGAAGGGGTCTCCCCACCAATCTGCCCACCCACCTCCACCTGAGTTGGTCTTCCTAAGCCATAGGTACATTCATGCTACTTCATACTTGAAACTTTAGACCTACTATCCTAAGGTCTAAAGTGGGATTTAGTAAACTTTTCTTGTAAAGAGTCAGACAGTAAATATTTTAGGCTTTGTGGGCCACATAGTTTCTCTGCAACTATTCAAATCTACCTCTATAATGAGAAAGTGACTATAAAAAATATATGAATGAATGGGTGTCACCTGGGTTCCAATAAAACTTTATTTACAAAAATAGGCAGAGGGCCAGATTTAACCCACAGGCCATAGTTTGCCCATCTGTACAGTACAACACTCTTTTTTTTTTTTTTAAATGGTGGTGTTGGGGATTGAGCCCATGGCCTTGTGCATGCAAGGCACAAGCTATATCCCCACCCCCTAGTACAACTCTCTTGTCGAATTACATCACTTGGCAACAGAACTTTCAGTGATGATGGAAATGTTTGATGTGTACACTGTCCAACACAGTAGCCACAGTCCATAGGTGGCTATCCAACATTTGAAATGCAGCTAAACGAGGAGCTAAATTTTAAGCCTTATTTAATTGTAATTAATTTAAATTTAACTAGCCACATGTGGCTAGTAGATAGCACAATTCTACATTTTCTCACATCAAAGTACTTTTACATGGTTTCTGAGGTTCTTTATGCCTCAGCCAACATCACAACATCACAACTGATTCTCCAATACTCTGCAAGCACCAAACATTGTGGTCAGGCCAGGCAGCAGGTAATCCAGGTTCTCTTCCACACCAACCCTTCCCAGGCCCAAGCAGTTCTGTAGCCCAGGCTGCCCTCTGTCTCCTAAACACACCCTTGAACCCCCAAGGTTCACAACCCCACCCTGGCCCCCAGGCCTTCCCTGACACCACTTTTGGAGGCTCTATAATGAGCCATGCTCTTTAAACATACCACAGCAACATATGCACATTCTCTTCTTCACTCCAAGATAACTATACTTGAAGACTAGGTCATGTCCCCAGCCAAAGACCTTTGAAATTGGTGAGACTATACTCTGTGAAATGAACATACTCTAACTGTAGCCAAGGACCACTTTCTGAAATTAATACATTTAACTAAAAATCTGCTTTGTTTTCTGGTTATGGTGATATTGGGATTGAAGCCAGGGTCTTGCACATGCTAGGCAAAAGCTTTACTACTGAGCTACATATCCAGCCCTTTTTATTTTTTATTTTGAGAAAGGGTCTCCCTAAGTTGCTGAGACTGGCCTTAAATTTGAAATCCTCCTGCCTCCACCTTCCAAATAGCTGGGATTACAAGTGTGCAACATGCCTGGTTTGTTTTATTACATTTTTAAAAGGCTAGAATCTAGATGAATGTGGAAAACCTAAAGTGCCGATTGATCTATAGTACAGAGAGGTTAGGCTACATGGTTATCATCAGATTCCATCATCACATGATCTCATTCTCCCAAAACCTCCATTTTCCTCATTATAAAACAGGCTAACAATGTTCTCATCTTGCAGCAATGGATTGCACTTAGCACAGTGCCAAAAGACATAAATGGGAGTTGACACAATGGCACACACCTGCAATCCCTGCTACTCAAGAGGCTGAGGGAGAAGGATCACAAGTTAGAGGCCAGCCTGGGCAATTTAGCTAGACTGTGTCTCAAAATAAAAAAGGGCTGGGGACGGAGCTCAATGACAGAACACTTGCCTAGCATGTACAAGATCAATTCCAGTACAAGGGGTAGGGTGGGGAATATAAATGGTAATTGCCTAGTGAATACTAATGGCCTCATAAACATGGATTGGAGAAGGCAGGGGGTAGAAGTATAGAAGCACCAGGGTGACAATGGGCTCTGGTGCCAGCCAGCCGTTAGAGGTGTATCACAGGACCAGACAGGACATGACTTTTATCCAATAGCTGTGTTCCATAACAGCCTCTGAGTGTGCCACTCACCCCATTAGTACTTCCTCCCAAGCCTGACCACAAAACCAAAGTCACACAGGCCAGATCAGTGTACAGCAGGGACACCAGCCAGCCATGAGCTACAAAGCTGTGTGCTATTGCTCTGGCTGCTCAGATGATAACCTGCCATCCATATCAATGTCACAGCCACTGCACACAAACCAGTCTGGAAGCTGAAGTTTGTGTGGCTTCTGGGCTTCTCTGAACAGATAAGAAAATGGGGCTATTCATTAGCCTGGTCTTTCTGACCCAAGGCAGTGTTTCCCCTCTTACTAAGCTGTCTTACTCACCAGGCCAGGAGCCAAATGACTGCACCACTGTTATTGGACCCTCCCTCAGAGAAGGAAGAGAAACCAGCCACCTCTGAGGCCATAATAATGCTAGATACAAGAATGGGTTTGGACACAGACAGTCTACTTCGAAGAAGTTCTTAGTCTGAAGGAACTCCACTCTAGTTACCTCTTATGTTAGTACATGGTATGTTTGTTTTGTTTTTGTTTTTTTCCTGATCATCAATTTTTTCCTAATTATAAAATACCTCAATCTAAATTTTTATGGGTTGTTTGTTTTGTTGATTTTTCTTTTTTGTTCTTGTTTCCCCGCCCCCCAGGGGGGGAATACTAGATTAAACCCAAGGGCATTCTACAATTGAGCTACATTCCCTTTTTTATTTTTTTTTATTTTTTGAGACAAGGTCTAACTAAGTTGCTTACAGTCTTCCTAAATTGCTGAGGCTGACCTTAAATTTGCAATGCTCCTGCCTCAGCCTCCCACATCACTCAGATTACAGGCATGAGCCACCACGCCAATACAATCAATCTAAATTTTATTCCAAGTGTGAATATAATAAAATGAGTCACTCCCCTGACTCCATCTATTCAAGCCAGCTCTCCAATATGTCATGGTCACTTGGTGCTAATGCCAGCCATGTGACCTCGGTCAGTCCTACCTATCTCAGGTTTGGATTGTCCAACTTTTCTTCTCAAGCTTCAACACTACTGTTACTCACTGAAGTCACTTGAGTTTCATCCCTGGCTACCTAGCAGGGAATTTAAAAAAAGAAAGAAAGAAAAGAAATGCCTCTCCCGAAAAGAAAAGAACATGAAATCAGCATCTCTTGGGGGTAGGGTGGTAATCAGTAATTTTTTAAAAAAGCTTTCTAGTTGGTTCTACAGTACAACCAATATTTAGTACCATTGTTTGCAAGTAGACCTGACACAAGTCCCACCAAAATCACCACTCAAGACCAAGTAGTCTTCCTGTGTGAATGGGACCCAGAAGACCCAAGGAAGTAAGCCAGGAAGAGAGAAGAAAAGCAAGGACTCTATGCCCCAGAACTTAGTGGTGCCCGACAGCTCTCTAGTTTCATGTACACTAGTGAGACACCTGTCTCAAAGCAAGGAAACCACATTCTAGCTAAAAAAAAAAAAAGATGATTCTGCCAGTCCCTTGGAATAAATATGCCATAATGGTGATGAGAGGGCTAGAAGGACACTATGTTCCTAATTCTTTCCTAAAGAAAAACCACCTTTCCTAAAGAACCACAGTTCTACTCACAAGGGGAGTAGATTGGTGTTAGGCAATGAGGCAAGCACTCATTGGAGGAGAACTCCTTTGGTTCCTGATGCTATTCCACAGCTCACCTATTTTACAAAAAGGGCTGAGAGATTGAGAGGGTCCCAAGCAATGAATGGCTAGACCAGGACAAGGCGTACACACAGGCAAAACTGTGATCAGGCACAACACAGATAGGTTTTCCCTAAAATGTCATTCATCAGCCAACAGCCAATATCAGCGACCCACAGGTTTATAGCTTTTACCTGAATACCCTGACTAAAGCAGTTCACCCACAATGAATATGCATACTACCTCATTTTATAGACATGAAAACAGAGGCTTGGTAAAGCTATGTTATTTCCTCAGGGCCACATGCCAATGAGTGAGAGGACCCTGGACAACATAGAAGAAAAGGGGTCCTGGGCAAATCTGTCTCAGCCCACCTGGTGACTTAGGGTCAATGTTTCCAAAATTTAATCTGACAAAAGACAGATGTGAGGGTCCCCCCATCGGAAGCTGGGCAGGAAGTTAGGACTTCAGCCCAACAGAACTGCCTAGAGTCATTCCCTAAGTGGAACCTCCAACAGGCCCAGAAAAACACTGAACTGCAAAACCCTCTGGAACCCCTCATTTCAGAATGTTCTATGGAGACCTCAAATAAAATTAAGAGGCTATAGTTACCAAACACAGCAATTGATTTAAGTTAGGTTCCATCTCTAGTCTCACAGTCCATTTGTGTACTA
The DNA here is from genome assembly GCF_021218885.2 of Marmota monax. Taxonomy (NCBI): domain Eukaryota; kingdom Metazoa; phylum Chordata; class Mammalia; order Rodentia; family Sciuridae; genus Marmota; species Marmota monax. The sequence goes on along the minus strand of NW_026693008.1, from coordinate 13,834,548 downwards.
CAAATTATCCTTTCAAAATTGGGAGAGGGCTTTGGTGTGACTCAGAGATAGACCACTCCCCTCACAGGCATGAGGTCTTGGGTTTGATCCCCAGCTCACATAAACAAACAAACAAACAAAATTTATATGAGTAGGAAATTTTAAAGTTTGTTCTATTTCTTCCAACTCACGAGGTAAACAAAAGTCTTGTGAGTGTCTAAATTCAGAGGACTACCCCACCTGGCTGGGGAAAGGGGCTTCCCCAGTAAAGGGTAAGATGAGAGAGAAGGCAAAGAAAGACCCAAATGGTCACACGGGACAAAAAGAATTTTCTGGAACAGCCTAATGAACAATTTCCACATCAGCCTCCCCTCTCCCCAGTTTTAAGTCCCCACTCAGGACAGCAAAACAGTCCTGACACCCCCTTTGCAACTCCTGGAGTGTTCACAGAAAACAAGCCAATTTTTCCAGGGCCTTGGGCCAACAGTGTAATCACAGCCTGAGTTAGAAGCTTCTGGTTGTTCATCAGAACTCAGAAACCTGGCTGGGGGCTGCACACAGGAAAGAGGCTCCATCAGGCTTCCTGTGGTAATAAATTCCTTTACACCCCACCTGTGAAACTCCATTCCCATTTATTACCAAAACTGGAGCTCTGGCTCTGGAGCTTTTTCCTGAGGCCTGGAAGCTGGCTTTTCCAGCTGATGACATCACTGACAAGCTCCTGACAATGGCTCCCCAGAGCCTAAACCTCTGCTAATACCTAGCAAGAGCACATTCCTCCTGTGTGAGGTCATGTTTAGCTAATTGCTAATCTGGCCCCCACCCCAGCACCCAAAGCCACAGTGAGGAGGTGCCTCCACAGTTCAATCTTGCTCTGGGGACCTTCTGCAGCTGCAAACATCACCCTTAGCAAATGCACAAACTTGGGGCATCTGTGAGCCAGTGGTGGGACCTAGGGATCACCAGATTTTACAAATAAAAATAACAGAAGATGTCCAGTCACCTATGAATTTAGGTAAACAACAAATAATTGTTAACATAAGTATATTCCATGTAATGATTTGTAGGATGTAAGGACTGCCCATCATATTTGGGACATACTCGTACAAGAAAGTTATTTGTTGTTTATTTGAAATTTAAATTTAACTGTGTTTTCTCTGGCTACTCTGGTGGGAACATATGTGAATCTTTTTTTTTTTTTAATATTTGTTTTTTAGTTGTAGTTGAACACAGTACCTTTATTTTATTTACTTATTTATTTTCATGTGGTGCTGAGGATTGAACCCAGGGCCTCGAGCTTGGTAGACAGGTGCTCTACCGCTGAGCCACAACCCCAACCCACATGTGAATCTTTAACCCTTCCTTTGGCTTGTATGATTTCCTAAACTATCACTTGAAGATTTCAAGAAATGCTCTAACAAAAACATAAATAGGGTAGGAGATGTACAGTAGTGGTAGAGCAAGCATGAAGCCCTGAGTTCAATCCCCAGCACTTCACAAATAAATGAATAAACAAACTTATTAGATGTGTGTATGTATGTGTGTATATATGTATATATTATACATGTTATATAATATATATACATACATATATATATACACACACACACTGAGAACACATACACTAAGTTGTCTTTAGGGGAAAACTTAGGGGCTGCTAAATTATGAATAAGTGAAATCACTATAAGAAACTGAAGTAGTAGGGGGAATGGAACAAAAATCCAAATGTTCTGTATTTTCACTACTTCACAAGTATGCTTACTCCACTTTAAAGATGGCCAAACTAGAAATTATATAATGCACTTTCAATGTGATTTATGTAAGAAAATCCATGGGCCTCCAGCCAGTGCATTGATTGTCAGAGAAAATAGCTTGGCCTGACATGAAAACGTGAATTTCTGATCACCAGGAGTAATTCTGTGGGGCAAGGATGCACACCCTGGACTGGAAAAGTGCCTGGCACAGAACAGAAGCTCAGGTGATACTTATGCAGTGGAATCTCATCAATGAGGTTTATTTCCTGAATAATGTTGTTGAAAATGACCACCAGTAATTTCTTCATTTATCTACCCCTTTTGACTTATATCAGGCATATAATAATACAAATGTATAAAATTTGAAGATTTCATTTCTTAAATTAGTAAGCCAAAATTTTATACATAGAATCTCTGATTATATGGGCTAGCATTCATTTGTTGACTAGCAATAAATTAAAAATCAAGAGCATGGGTTCTTTTTTAAAAAACAGCAAATAAATATGCTATGTAGTTACAAGTTTTAAGTCAAAAATAGGTTTAAGACCCTTTTTTAAGAACCAACGAACTGGGGCTCAAGGTGTTTGTAGCTCAGTGAAAGAACACATGTTTAGCATGTGTGAGGCCCTGGGTTCAATGGAAGGAGAGAGAGACAAACAAACTATAGAAATTCATTCAATCAACAGGGCTTGTGCATTCAGTGAACTAGGCCTTGTGTTAAGCATTGCACAAAGTCACCTCATACTTCCAACACCCCTAGAAAGCCAAGACCCATTATTATTCTTATTTCACAGACAAGGTAAATGAGGCTCAGAAACTTGCCTAAGGCCATACTGCCGGATGAGAGGTGGGGCTGGAATTAAGAGCCAGAGCTTTCAGTCTGAGAGCTTGAACACTCCTTACCATAATCTTCCTACAGGTTCTGGACCAATTTATAAAACAGCCAAGCACACCATCCTCACTTGGAAATCTCACCTCTACAGCTTCTTGATAGCTGGAAGAACCTGGGAGCACCAAACCCACCTGAGACCCTTGAGCTTAAAGTACTTAAATGCTCCTTCTTGGCAACCCAACTCTTTATTTTAATCAAAAAGAATAATACCAGGGCTGGGGATGTAACTCAGAGGTGGAGCGCTTGCCTAGCACATGTGAGGCACTGGGTTTGATCCTCAGCACCATGTAAAAATAAACAAATTAAATAAAGGCATTCTGTCCATCTATAACTACAAAAAAAAAATAAAAAAACAAAGAATAATATGTAACATGTGAGAATTGCCTATCCAGTTTAGAAGAGTGATTTTCTGCAGTCTTTGGTATATTTAAGGGTAACAATTAGAGTCCCAGCAAGAAACCTCAAGAGGCTCTCAAAAATTTTTAATTTATTTTTTAAAATATGCCTTCTTACTCCTGGTTGTAGATACTTCTCACAGCATTACATATAATAGGATCATAACATCAAAATTTGGGAAGCAATAGAGGCCAATATTTACACTACAAGTGGAAGTAAATCCGCTACTAACTACATTTTTAAAAAATTACACACAATTAATTGCTTATTACAAAACAGGCATATGTTGCCAGAAGGGGATTATAATTGCGTATGCCGTTTTCCCCCCAAAAGTTCATTAATGGGTGAAAATAAATTGTTGGGGAACAGGATAATTATGCCATCTCAAAGATTACTTATTAATTATAATTACAGATTACTTAATAATTATACTAGGAGAAAGGTACCATTTCCATGGAGAGCCCACATGATCACACAGCATCACCACTAATGACAGGACAAATTGAAATGATGTGCTTACTGGGGTGCTGCCATGGGAAGTACCTATGACCACTGGAGGGGCCTTTGCCAAAAATATTTAATCTGAATTTAACCAAGATGAAACAAAAATATCTAGAACATGGAACATTCTACAGCCTCATTACTCCAAATATGGGCAGCAGACCTGCAGCACAGGCATCACCTGGAAACTTGCCAGAAACACAGGTTCTCAGGCCCCCACTGTCTTTCTAAATCAGAATGTGCATTTTAATGTTGAGCCCCGAATAGTAGTGACTCTCATGTGTGTACCTAATGTTTGAGATGGTTCTACAAGACCACTGGTCTGACTTCTTCAAAAGTATCAACCAGGCACAGTGGTACAAGCCTATAATCCTAGGGACTCAGGAGGCTAAACAGGAGATAACAGATTCAAGGCCAGCCTCAGCAATTTAGTGAGGCCCTAACTGACTTAGCAAGACCCCATTCAAAATGAAAAAATAAATAAAAAGGGCTGGGGACATAATATTACTACTGTGTCATAGTATGGTCTCGGGAAGGGCCACCTTGTAAACTAGGTAACTCCAAGTGGATGATTCAATAAAAAAAAAATAAGTGTGTGGGCTAAGGATGTAGCTCAATGGTAGAGCACTTGCCTAGCATGTGTGAGGTCCGAGGGGTGGGGTGGGAGTGTGATTTGGAGTTAGGCACAGACACACACACACACACACACACACACCTGCAATCCCAGCAACTGGGGAGGTTGAGGCAGGAGGATTACAAGTTTGAGGCCAGCCTCACTAATTTAGCAAAGCCATCTCAATTTTTTTTTTAAATTTTTTTTAAAGCACTGGGGAATGTAGCTTAGTGGTAAAGTACTCCTGGATTCAATACCCAATACCTCCTCGCCCCAAAAAAGTATGTGATATGTATTTTTAGAAAGAGTGACAAAACAAGCAAAAGTGACAAAACAATAACTATTGCAGACTATAGGGGAACATTTTATGACAGTGCTGTGACTTTTTAAAAATACTACCTATAGGTTTGAAAGTTTCCAGGAATTGGGAGAGAGAATTATTACAAAAATGGAATTTTTCTAAATATGTCAAGCACTGGAAAAAAATTCAAGAGAAAAGTTCATTACCACTCTGGCTGATGAGCACCTGTATTAATGTATTAATTTTCTTAGCGGTACAAGAAATAACACACTTTTTTCCAGACCAACTTTTCTCCCAGGTGCAAAATACTTAAGAAAAGCAAAAAAAAAAAAAAAAAAAATTAGGTACCAGGAAGATGAGAAAGACTCACATTTTTTTTAAATATTTATTTTTTAGCTTTAAGTGGACACGACATCTTTATTTTATTTTTATGTGGTGCTGAGGATCAAATTCATGCAAGGCGAGCATGCTACCATTTGAGCCACATCCCTAGCCTAAGACTCACATTTAATCTTTGCAGAGGAGATTGGGCATTCCATTAAATGATTAAAATAATAACAACAACAACAGGCAATGGAAAAAATAAATCTGAAAGATTTATGGCTTTATTTCCAAATTCAAATCCTACACACTCCAATATTTTGGTCATAAAAATAAATGAAGTATGGATGGAATGAATGAACCTCGGAAACATTCTGCTAAGTGAAAGAAGTCGATCACACCACAGCACACGCTGTAGGATTCCACTACATGAAATGCCCAGGACAGGCAAATCCACAGACACACAAGGACACCAGTGGCTGCCAACACCTGAGGGGAGGAAGCAAGGAGAAGTGACTGCTAGTGGGTACAGGGTTTTGTTTTGGGTTTTGTTTTTTTACTGTTTTATTTAGCTCATCAGTGTTTTATTTTTTTACTTATTTATTTTTTAAATTTGTTCTAATTAGCTATACATGATAGTAAAATGCATTTTGACACACTGTACACAAAAGGAGCCAAATGGAGCACAACTTCTCATTCCTCTGGCTGTACGTAGCGCAGAGTTACACTGGTAGTGTAGTCATACATGTATACAGGGTAAGAATGTCTGTCTCATTCTACCGTCCTTTCCATCTCCACAGCTACAAGTCATTTTTTTTTTAAGAGATAAAGTGTTCTGAAATTAAACAGTGGTGACAGTTGTACAGTTCTGTGAATAAACTAAAAATTATATACTATAAAGGGGTGGATTTTATGATATATGAATCTCAATAAAACTGGCTTTTGTTTTTTTTAAATCCTATACATTCTTCCTGGTTGCAAGCTCTGCCTTATTCTTCCTAACAAGAGGTAGTACCACAGTTATAAGTAAGACTAAGAGAAGCCAAATTCTTGTGACCTGTGACCAAGGGGACTTAGATGTTAGCCCAGCCACCACAACCCCTGTGTCACCTAGACTAGATACTGTCCAGCTTTTATCTTTCAATCTGTAAAACTTGGGGCTGGACCAGAAAGCATCCTGAAGTTGAGATTCTGCAAGACATTCTACTAAAGCCAACTCCAAATCTTTTTGGGTGGTGGGGAAGCAATGCTGAGGACTGAACCCAGGGCCTCACACCTGCTAGGCGAGCACTCTACTAGTGAGCTACTTCCCAGCCCCTTTTACTTCTATTTTAAACAGCACTTCTGTGACTAGACTTCTGTGAACTTGAGAGAATAATAAACTTCATTCAGTTTATCCAAGATCCAGTTTCAGGTTCACGGTCTTGAGTTACTTCCCTCAGATGGCGTCTCTCCTCATTCTCAGCGATGTAACTCAGTTGGAAAAACAGACAAGAGAAAACTCATTTTCAGTGCTGACTGTGGTGAGGATTTTTATGGAAGTTTTTCCTGACATACTTGCAAGTGTTAATACTAGAGGCAAAGCCAGTCACTGACCATGGACTGGCTTTTTCACACCAAATAGAGGTGAGGATGGTAAAAGAACACATCCTTCTCCCAGGTTCATCCCTACAAACCCATTTCTCATCTCTGGGCAGCAGAAGTCAGACACTGGAGCCACAATGGACAAAACTCTTCATGGAGCCAAAGGCAACACGCTGGAAGCAATCAGGGTTGATTAGTGTTTGGGGAAATCCTTGGCCTGAGCGCACTCTTTGATTCAGTTTTTCCAGGCGACGCATCCCGAGTCATGCTGACTTGGGCCTAGAAGGAGGAAATTCCCATTCATGCCTCTCAGACGGTGCCGATGCTGTCTCCTCTGCAGGAAGGAAAGGCCCACACTGGAGCAGAGAGGCCAGCAGAGAGAGGTCCCAAGGTGCTGATCTGGGCATCGCTTCCCAGCAGGAAGTGACCGTCCATGTAGTCCAGCTAGAACTGCATTTGACATTTTCCTTGTTTGGAGAGAGGCCCTTGATAGTATTTATTATCAACATTTTGTACTTAAGACAATGCTTCTCAGCCAGACAAAAATACCTACCTGTCTATCCTTATGGGTCATCCACCTACATCCCAACATTTTTTCTTTTCTTTTTTAATCCAGGGCTTCATGAATGCTAGATAAACACACTACCACTCACTGATCTACCTTGCCAGACGTCCCACATGCACACACACCTTTTTTTTGTTGTTGGAATCAAGGTCTTGCCAAATTACCCAGGCTGGCCTTAAACTTGTTATCCTCCTGTTTCAGCTTCCCAAATAGCTGGGATTGCATGGGTGCACCATACCGCCCAACACACTAAGAGCAGACTACAACCACCCAGAATTGTCTGAAAGGTCCCACCTCAGCCCATCTCTGTCCACAGCTGACTGGAATAGGGTGGAACCTGCAACATAAACTCCATCAGATTTTCCTGAGGTCTCCACACAAAGCTGGATGGAGTGAAATGTAAACAGCAGGAGCTGTGGGAAAGCCATGTTGTGTACAGTGCTGACAGGACTCAGGTACAGAGAGAAGGGAAAGAAAGATACCAGGAACCAGAGGCCCACTGGATGGCTTTTCTATTTTAGGTTTCATGTTTCCTTAAGTCTCCACCGCAGATTACTTGCAGGTCTGTGAACCCAGGTTTCTTGTAGGGATTAGTGGATGTTTCCAAGGCCCAGTATAGAGGTGGGTGCATGTGACAGCCCCTCCTAAGTTTAGAGCAAGGCATGTGATTCAAGGGGTCCAAGAGGGAATCCTAGGACTTGTATGGGAGTTAAAGGAAAGAGTTTTGTGCTTATTTTCTCTTCCTCCCTCTCCCTCCTTTTCTCCCCTCCTCTTTTTCTTGGCTATGCTTTGATCTGAGAGGCCTAAAGGTCCAGAAATGCCAGAAACCATTCTTTCACCATCTAGGTCCCAAGATTGTTGCAGACACTGGAGATGGGCAGAAAAATCATACCCTGGTGACCTAGAGTCCTACTCAGACTTCTCAGTTCCTGGGGCAAGTGGCTCCCTCTTATACCTTTAAGGAATTTCAAATGGGTTTCTACCACTCGCCACTCTAAAAAAAGAATCATAAAACTCTTGTAATGAAAGATAATTTTTTTTAACTTAAGCTAGTGAGATTTTCTCACTTGTACTCAAAAGAATAGTGCCTATGCCAGTTACAATGGAGCATACCTGGAATACCAGCTACTACAGGCTGAGGCAGGAGGATTGCAAGTTCAAGGCCAACCTGGCCAACTTAGGGAAACCCCCATTTCAAAATAAAAAATTAAAAACGGCTGGGGATGTAGCTCAGTAGTAGAGCGCACCTGGGTTCCATCCCCAGAACTGCAATTGAAAAAAAAAAAAAAAAAAAAAAAAGCCTAACAAATTTCCAAAACAACTGCTTATCTTGGGTTTATGAACTGTTTTCTCAAAAGTATCCAACGATGAAGAAAAAGTCCATGAAATTTCCCAATTGCTTTCCAGTCCATCATAACTGAAGTCTAGAAATATCAACCTACTGTGGTCAACACTCGATATTGTCCAATCTTGCGCCTCCTGAGATTAATTTCCTTTCGGGGCCCCATATCACTGTCATAAACATTCCTAGGACAAAATAATCAACATGGAAGAACCTGAGAATTGCTTTGCAGCAAGAGATAAGAGAGGGACTGAATTTGTAGTCACTAAAGCTCCTAAAATGTGAATGAGCAACACTACCACACACTAATCAGGTCCTCTAAATCAAACAGGGCTGGTGCATACCGAATCCAAGTCACCACAGGTATCTTTCTAAGCCAATTCAGGAAAACCAGGCTGGCATGAACCAGGAACAGTTCAGGATTCTGAAAAACTTCAGCCTAGACTGCAGAAAACCCCCATGCAACAAACATAGGCAGCTTCACTGAGAAAGCAAAACTGGCCAGCACCTAAGATGATCTCTTGAAGGGCAAGGGAAACAATTGGGTCAATTGGGAAATGGAAGAGAGGGTTTACCAAAATGCCACACAAAGAATCTCAGGAATGCTAAAACCTCTAAAGTCTCTAATGAGATTCCAAATTCTCTAAAAAGAAAGCAATAAGGGAGGGCACTCAGGCAAGTCAGCTGGCCAAGGACCCTTTTGGGAGCTGTTCTTCAGTTAAATTGTGTGGCTGGGACCACCCAGTTGGCTACAGTCAAGACAGGCTGGATGGCCTCCTGAGGGAAGTCCATAAAGAAGAGCAAAGCAGGGTTCCAGGAAGGATTTGTAAGGTAGGGTTTAAGAATTTCAAAAACACAGAGCCAGATGACCCAGAGCAATTACACAGCTGCTTTAACTTCTGTTTGCTAAAACAAGGGACTACTGATCCCAAGGCTAACTCCAAGGCTATTTGGCTCAAGGCAGATTCAAAGCAAGTATTTTAATTCCCCTGCCTGAGATACCAAAGCAAGGGGGTGGATATGTGGTCTATCCTTTGGAAACAGTTAGAAATGAAAAGATGGGCTTAACACTGATGGGTTCACGCCACTGCAGGTACTTGTTGGGAAAGAAGGTTGGTTCAGGAAAAGCAAGTCCTTCAAGAAAAACAAGAAGCCCATTGGGTCCAGGACGTATCAGAAAGCCCAGAGGCCCTGACAATGTGTCCTTTGGCTCACAGACTAATCTAGCACACAAGGGCTTAGCTGGCTGAGATGGACGCAAACACCTGATGATTCACCACTTATTATAATAACGTAAAATGATACTGAAAGCAAAAAAGAATCAAGTTAGATCTCTCTATCCACAGACCACAGAGACACCACAGAGCTCTAGACTGTGGAGTCAATCCAGGTCTGTGGTTCATCCAGCCTCAGCCACCTGCTTACCAGCTGGGTGACCTTAAAGGGAGCTCTCTTTCCTTTATCTGAGAAGTGGGGATTAGCACCATTTCTCAGACCTTGTATGAGCATTAAGCGAGATGAGGTTTAACAGGCTGCCTAGTACACACAGAATAAGCATTCAACCATATGGTTAGCACTCTAATAATACTTTAAGTTTCTACAATAATCAAACTATTGTAAACAAACTTGTATCTGTTTTGTGATCTACAAGAAGGAGGAGGAGGAGGAAGAACAGGAAGAGGAGGAGAATTATATTTAGAAAACAATATAGAGGGAAAGAAAATCAGATACACTCTAAAGAATCAGATCCTCAGACCCATTCCCATTGGATACCCCAGTTCCATCAGGACTTTCTAGCATAGACCAGAAGGCTCCCACCTCCTCCCACTTAATGAGAAGGCCAAGGACTCCATAAAAAATGTAAACAGCTATCATGCTGCTGGTCAGAGGCCAGCTCCGTGGGGTTTGGGTAAAAGGTAACTGTTTATTCACACTCTGCTGCAGCTTCCTTTCCTGCCCAACTGCACTTTCTCATCTGCTCTCCCAAAACAGTGCACCCAGAGTCAGGGTATACCAATATTCAACAAATGCTAATCCTGCAAAACAGACACAGTCAGACACAGCCCCCAGACTCTAGTTCATTTCTGAGCATCTCTTCCCAGTATGAGACTTCACCTCCTTGGAGGGAGCAGGCGCTAAGAGTGTTGAACAACTGAGGCCAAATCCTGAGACACCCCACCCACCAAAAAATCATGGTACCATTTCGAGAAAAAAAGAGTGGGTGGGGATAATTGGTCAATAAAGTGACTGGTGTCCTTACAAGAGCAAATCAGAGCACTTTGGGATTCTTTGGAAGGAAAAGAACCCCCGTAGGTTTCCATTTTCGGAGCCCAGAGGCTAGTTCTGCTCTGTCTAATCACTGTGGTTCTGGTTTGTTATCTAGTATCTTGAATTACAAGTCAAGTCTGGTAGGAACAAGGTGTGATGTGGGAACCAAGTTTCCCCCAAGACTTGGTCAACTGTGAATCTCACTTTTCCAAGCTCAAAAGAACCAAGATAACACTTTCCATTCGCACCCTTGCTGGGTTCAATCCCCACTACCCCCCCACACACACACACAAAGAATTTGCTTAAGAGTGAAGCTAGCCAATCCCTAAGGAGCAAGTCTTCTTTGATACAAGGGGGGTGACTCAAAACAGAGCAGGGAGGAAGAGCATGAGAAGAAGATTACCATTAAATAGGGATGAGAGATGCATGGGAATGGGAGAGAGAAGGGGAATGGCACGGAAGATGGAAGGAGACCCCCCACTGTTATGCAAAATTACATATAAGATGGTGTGAGGAGTAAAAAAAGAGAGAGAGAGAAAAGTGTCATAGAGTGGGTAGAGAGGTGATGGGAGGGGAAGGGAGGGGAGAGGGGAATAGGAAGGGTAGCAGAATACAATAGACACTAATATGGCTGTATGTATAAACGTGGTTGTAAAACCAATGTGATACTGCAATCTGTACACGTGGGAAAAAAAGAATTCATACCCCACTTGAATCAAATGTATGATATGTCAAGATCATTGTAATGTTTTGAGCAACTAATAAAAAAAAAAACAATATACTACTATACTGGAAAAAAAAAAAAGAGTAGAATCAAGGGTTATGGCTGTGGCTCAGTGGTAGAGCGCTTTTACCTTGCATGTGTGAGGCACTGAGTTCAATCCTCAGTACCACATAAAAAATAAATAAATAAAGTTCTTGTGTCCATCTATAACTAAAAATATTTTTTAAAAAAAGAGTAAAATCACATTTTTATTTCTTGGTACCAGGGGTTGAACCCAGGTGTGCTTAATCACTGAGCCACATCCCTAGCCCTTTGTATTATTATTATTTTTTTTTATTTTGAGACAGGGTCTTGCTTAGTTGCTTAGGGCCTTGCTAAATTGCTGTGTCTGGCTTTGAACGTGTGATCTTCCTACCTCAGCCTCCCAAACTGCTGGGATTATAGGTATGTGCCCCCATGCTTGGCCTAGAATCACACTTCTGGTTTTTTGTTTGTTTTGTTTTGTTTTTTTCCTATAAAATCCTAACTAGTGAAAGGCAATTAACTAACCAAAACCACTCATGTCTGACTTCCCACTCAACCATGCTGATGATCTTTATGCAGTTCTTCCTTTGACAGTCAACACAGCTGCTCACATCTACAGAGACCTCTCTGTTCCACGGGGCCTAGGCTGGGCCCCTCTGAGTATGAGGGGCAGGATAGACAAAGCAGATCACTGCAGGTAAGAGCAGGCAGATCTTTAAAACCCATCTATTCACAAAGACTCAAATTCTGCCAGGAAGAAAGCCAGTCTTAATTTGGTGCTAAAAGGACATTGGCAGCTCACACACTAATCTCTCTTTGTAATAGTAAGAACAAGCCTCCGGCTGAGAGTCATCAATAAAACTTAAGAATCTACTAACACTGTTGTTTTCATTGATTTTATTTGTCTTTTAAAGAACAGTTGCCTGTTCTTTCTGGCAAGTAACAGTGGTTTTATTTTTATAACCATGTTCCATGGTTCCTTTTGAAATAAAGGAATTTTAAAAATGAGTAAATGTAAAGAAAATAACATTCAGAAAATAATATTGGCATCTTGAAAAATCATCATGGAGATAAAAGAAAAATCAAAAAGCTCACAGATATATAATATCTATATCTATAATCCCAGCGGCTCGGAAAGCTGAGGCAGAAGGATCCGAAGTTCAAAGCCAGCCTCAGCAACTTGGTAAGGCTATATGTAACTTAGTGAGGCCCTGTCTCAAAATAAAATATAAAAAGGGGCTGAGGATGTGGCTCAGTAGTTAAGCGCCCCCGAGCTCAACTCCTGATACAAAAAATAAATAAAGCTCAGAGACTGGGCCATGGAGGGCCACAGTCATAAACACTATCAGGGTTATTTGATGGTTATAATTTATATGTTCAGTCCTGTGGGAACACGAGGAAAGAAATGACTAATTCTATGTGAGGGACTGGAAGAGGACTGTACAAGGATAGAAATATCTAAATTGGTTTTTGAACTACAAGAAAAGAAAAACACAAGCAGTCTAGCAGAAGCAAGAGCAAGGTGCACGGGTGTGAAGAAGAGCTACATCATCTATCGAAAGCAAGGGACATGGGCTGAGATTGTGGCTCAGCAGTAGAGTGCTCACCTAACATGTGTAAGGTCCTGGGTTCGATCCTCAGCACCACATAAAAATAAATAAATAAAATAAAGATATTGTGTCCAACTACAACTAAAAAATAAATATTAAAAAATAAAAAAGCCAAGGGACAGGGGCTGGGGCTGTAGCTCATTGGCAGAGCGCTTGCCTAGCATGTGCGAGGCACTGGGTTCGATCCTTAGCACCACATATAAATGAACAAATAAAATAAAGGTAACCTGTCCATCTACAACTACAAAAAAATTTCAAAAATTAAAAAAAAAAAAATTTAAAGCAAGGGACAGAAGGTCACACCAGCAGCCTACCAAGCACAATGTACCTTGCAGGCACTTCCCAAGGGAGGGATTCAAAAACCATAGACAAAAGGGAGTTAAAATTCATGCAGTTTCATCAAGAGGATAAATGGATTTCATCTCCAGGATCAATCAACTATCAGGAGTACCATGTTGAAAAGGATTCTAATGCCAAGGCTGGGCTCTGTGGGAAAGAACATCATGACTGACCAGCCGTGGAGGGAGGAATGTGCAGCATGGGTGCTTGCTACTTGCTGATCCCAATTCTGCTTCAATCCTTGAAGTTTACAGATGGGCAAATGGAGCCCAAAGACAAAGCTGATGAAGAGCATGGGTCAGAACAGGAACGAGAAATTCCCAAAGAGGAATGAAGGGAAGGGAGTAGGGATGGGAAAAGGAAAGACAGTGGAATGAATCGGACATCACTTTCCTATGTTCACATATGAATACATGACCCATGAAACTCCACATCATATTCAACCCCAAGAATGAGAAGTTATACTCCATGCACGCATAATACGTCAAAATATACTCTACTGTTGTGTTTATCTACATAGAACAAATTAAAAAAAAAAAAAGAACCAGGAATTCTGACTCCACGTCCTTCTTATTCTGTGCTCCAGGATCCTCTTTCTTCTGAGTCAGAAGCATTTAAGCCCAGGGATTTATTTATAAAGAAAAGCAAATCTGTTTTAAGACTTGAGTCAATTAATTAAGAAGCTTACATTTGTGGGTCCAAAACAATTAGGCTTTGTGGAATAAGGGCCTTGGTGAGCTCACCAGTGAGAAAAGGATGGTTTCATTAGAAAGTCCATCTCCGGGGGCTGGGGATGTGGCTCAAGCCGTATCACGCTCGCCTGGCATGCGTGCGGCCCGGGTTCGATCCTCAGCACCACATACAAACAAAGATGTTGTGTCTGCTGAAAACTAAAAAATAAATATCAAAAAATTCTCTCTATATCGCTCTCTCTCTCTCACTTCTCTCTTTAAAAAAAAAAAAGAAAGAAAGTCCATCTCCGCAGAAGGTTGGTTCCAATAAAACCTTTCCTATGTTGCCTCAGAGTATGTAGCCAATTCATCTGTCCAATGAACAAGGTAGTCTCCTCTACCTGGGGGCTGTGATGAGCCATTCTAATTGTTCAACTAGGAATTCTCGAAGCTTCCACTTTCCTCCCAACAGAATCTTCCAATCTGGAATAACACTCAAAACTCACTGAGGCTGCTGGCTTGTCAGAAATCCAAGCCCCATAACCACAATCTTTTTTTAGTTTTTAATTGGGGAGAGTCACTGTAGCTGAGCTACATTTTCCTCTCCTTCAACACAAACCCTGGATGACAATCAAATCCCCTGTTCCTCACACATTCATTCTGTCTCTCAACTCTTCCTCCTGAGAAGTGGGTGGGGGTGACTGCTGCTTTCACTAAGCCACCATTTTGCACCCTCTCTTCAGATGGGAATCCAAGTCTGCAAGACTGAGGCTCACAAATGACGTTTTCTGGTATTTTAAAAGGCATTTTTATGCCACTTAAATTTGAAGTCAGATTTGATTTCATATCCATGTCTAAGTAGCACCTTTTAATTATATAGACAGCTTAAAAGAAACCTCAAGCACTCTACAATTTACATGTGTGTGTATTGCCACCCCCCACTTTGATCTGCCTGTGGGGTGAAGAGGTAATCTCATTTCATGGGTGTGAACAAGGTGTTTACCCCAAGTCACCAGGCAAGAAATACACAGCCTGTGACACCAGTGTTTCATAAAATGAAGGGAGTTTCTAAAGAAAAAATGGCAAGCTAGTATAACAGTAATCCAGGAGGAAAATGATACAAGCACTTTAGAAAGCAGTTCTTCTATCCTCTTCAATGTCATATTGGTGTGATCCAATCCCAACAAACACTATGGCTGGTGATTGGCTGGAGAGTGGGCAGGTATATAGGTTAGACCAATCACAATGTCGGGCCTTTCCTGGGACTGACAGGACCAGGACCTGCCTTATTCTTATAGGAAGTACAGGGTGTGGCTGTGGGGTTTGGAACTGCTGCACAAGCCTGTTGATGCAGACACAACAGAATCATAGAGAAAAGGGCCAGGGCTCTCTGGTGACCTGGAATCCTCTAGGTAAAACTGTCCAACATTCTAGACTTTTCAGTTGCTAGAATCTGAAAGTTCCCTTTTGGGCTGAATGAGGATTAAGCTGGGTTTCTTATGACTTGGAACTATATGCATCCTAACTGATAAACTTGCATTCAAAGTCTGTCTCTGCTGTTTCTAGGCTGTGAGGCAAATTACTAAACCTCCTAGTGCCTCCTTTTCCCCATATGTAAAATGGAGCACTTCAGAGAAGTGCTGGAGTTAAGTGGGATACACATGTAAATCCACACAGTCCCTAGCACCCAGCAGGGATGATCTAACCCACCAGGCCTTAAACATGGCTGTGACTGTGTTTTGTTTCCAACAAGCACCCACCACTCCAATAGTTAGCTATATGTTAGAACTACAGGGACATTTTCCTGTAGTTATTTACAGAAACTGTGGACAGACAAATAAATAGTGACTTTCACCAGCCAGCTTAAAAAATGCTGGTTAAAAAAAAAAAAAAAACTTCCTGTGGCTTGAATGTGCAAGAATTGGAACTCTCATACACTACCAACAGAAATGTAAAATAATACAAACACTTCAGAAAGCAGTTCTGCAGTTTCTTTAGAAGATAAACATTTACCTCTACCATACAATCCAGATATTCCACTAAAAAAAAAAAAAAATAGATGTCCATACATGAACTGGCACAAAAATGTTTGTAATAGCTTGTAGAAGCAACCCAAGTGTTACCAATAGAAGAAGGTGTAAACAAAACGTAGCCATAAAATGGAATACTGTTTAGCACCAGAAAAGGAACAGAACTACTAATACACATAACAAGGACAAGTCTCAGAATTGTGCTAGGTTAAAAGAGAGGAGTACATACTTTGTGATTCCATTCATATAAAATTCTTTAAAATGTAAAGTGACTTATAGGGACGAAAACAACTTAATGAGACTCAACAGTTCAGTGATAAAGCACCACTGAATGCACTCTCCAGTACTAAAAAATAAAAATAAATAAACAACAACAACAAAAAAAAACACATTTGAGCTTATATATTCAGATACCTGGGAGATCAGACCACAGTCCATTATTTGGAGACGACCAAGGCACAAAAATGGACCAGCTTGAATTTGGCCACAATGCAAAGGTGAATCCAATTCTCTCATAACATTCATTTCCCTGTTAAACTATCCAATAGTCTGGAGTTTGACCTACTTCTGGAGATAATGCAAAATTCCAGTAGTCCCTTGAAATATTTCAGTAGTCCTTTGAATATTTCCTTGAGGAATATCACCTTCCCTTAGACAAAAAGCTATTGATTGGAAGCTCCTGAAGGCAAACTTCTGAAGCTCCAAGTCTTTGAGAACCCCAAGCCTGCCATGTTCACAAGCACCAGGAGGGCTTTGCATTCTAAGGTAATTAGCTCAGGCATTTCAACACATTGGGGGTGGGGGGAAGACATCCTGCTAAGCATGAATGTCTTTTGTCTTAATATCATCCTGACATCCTGAGGAGGATCTGTTTTCTTTCTTACAAGCTGGGCCCAAACTTGTCTTTAAAACAAACAAAATAATAAATGCTAGGTATTTTTTCCCCTTCCCCTGGTCAAGCTGACTTGTACTTGTATTACACTGAAACTTTTTTTTTTTTTTTTTTTTTTGAGACTAGGTATCACTGTGATGGCCAAGGCGGCCCTAAACTCCTGAGCTAAAGCAATCCTCCCACCTCAAAGTAGCTGGTACTATAGGTGTGCACTTCTATACTCAGCCCAATACACACCAAAAAATAAGGAGGAGATAATACAGTATTAACTATCATGTGACTGAAGAAATAAAATGTTACAGAGAATCAAAAACCTCTGCATACCCCTTTGTGACTTCATACCCTCTCCCTATCCACACATACTGGCAACTACCATCTCAAGTTTGATAATCACCCCTGTGACTATATCTGTACTTTCATTACACATGTAAAACTATAAAACAGTATCACAGCATGTTACTCTCTGTAGTTTGCTTTTTCCACTCTATATGATGTTTATAAAATGTTGCAGGGTTATGCACGTTGAAATTCCTCTGCTGCCTGCATCCACCACTGACCCACATTGAATTTCAGCCACAGCTATACTGACAGTTTTGTGGCAGTTCAGATCACCTTCCCAGGACTACTGACCAACCCAAGCACATGCTTTTCTTTTCCCTTTTTGCCTTAGCAGGACCCACATGCACGGGTGCCCAGCCCAGAAGCTTCAGGCAATGAATGCTTTCATTGCTGGTGAACAGGAGGTGATGGGTCTCCGAAGCTTCCAATCCTTCTTCAGATGGATAAATCTAGAGGTGCCTTCACACTTCTCAGGGGTCCTAGCAGAACTAAGCTCCTGCTACCCACAGCTGTGACTTTGAGAATTCATCCTAATATTTGTTTTTCCTACTTCCTTGCCTCACTCACTACCTGCTCTCTTCTGCTTCCAAGGATCGCCTCCCAAAATAAAACACCTCCACTTGGGTGCAGGTCCCTGTGTCTAACCCTGCTATTAGGAGAACTCAAACTCAGCAGAGTTCTAGTTGACTCATTTTTTATTTTGTTTATTTTATTTTTTTATTTTTGGTACTGGGACCTCACCAGGTGCACTCTTCCACTGAGTATATCCCCAAACCTTTTCATTTTTCTATTTTGAGACAAGGTCTAAGTTGCTGAGGCTGCCCTCAAACTTGAGATCTTTCTGCCTCAGCCTCCTGAGTCACTGGGATTGCAGGCATGTGCCATCATGCCCCACTTGATTCCTTTTTAATCACTCATTCCATTTTTAAAGATACAATTTATTTTAAAAGGATATACCCCTTATGATTGGAGTACCATTTAAAGATCATGTTTTAAATGATATTTTCCAGCACACACTTGTAATCTGAGCTACTCAAGAGGCTGAGGGAGGAGGATCCCAAATTCAAGGCCAGTTCTGAGCATTTTAGTGAGACCCTATCTCAAAAAAGGGATGGGGATATAGGTCAGTGGTAGAGTACTTAACTAGCATGTACAAAGCTTTGGGTTCAATCCCTACTTCAAATAAATAATAAATATTTAATGGCAAAGAAATTATCACTAGATGTGCATGATGCTGTACTCCTGTAATCTCAGTGACTCAGAAAGCCAAGGCAGGAGGATCACAAGTTTGAGTCCGGCCTCAGCAACTTAGCAAGATCCTGTTTCTAAATAAAAAGTGAAAAGGGCGGGGGATGTAGCTCAGTAGTAGAGTGCCCCTGGGTTGAATCTCTGGTACCAGAAATAAATAATAATAAGTAAAATAATACACACAAACACACACTCCAGGGAAGGCCTGATGGGTCTGAGGGTAATTCATCCCCCAGACTAGGCACTGGTCCAAAAACAGCCATGTGATTCAACTTGGGCCAATGAGAACTAAGGTGAGGTTTGCTTCAGTGTTCTAGGAGAGTTCTTTGAACTCTTCAAGAACTCTCTATCAACCTTATAGGAACTCCCTGCTATGGAAAATCATAGAAGAAATAGCTGAAGGATTAATGAAAACAACAGAGCTGAGACCCAATATACCTGGGACCATGATGACATCAGTGAGCCACTGGATTCCAGAAACCTATAATCCATGCTGTCTGGGCTTGCTGACATGAACCAGTCAACTTCCTTCAAAAGGAACAAGTGAGGAAGTTTTTTTTATCTATTGCTTATAGATGAATCCTAATTGCTCCACTCCCTCCTTGAGGGCTGGCTCCTCTTGCTCTCCATTACATCCTGATTCAACCCATACATGATATCTTAGGGGTTGTTATAGTTTAGTTATGAGATGTCCCAAAAAGCTCCTATGTCAATGCACAGGTATTCAGAGATGAACTGATTGGACTGTAAGAACTATAACCTAATCAGTCCATCATAGTTTGAATGGATTGACTGGGTAGTAACTGCAGGCAGATGGGGTGTGGCTGGAGGAAGTGGGTCACTGAAGGCATGCCCTAAAAGAATTCATTTTCCCAGAGGCCCCTTCTTCCCTCCCTCTATTTTCTGGCTGTCGCAAATGACTCAGTACTCCTCCACACCGCTTCCTCCAAGATGTCCTCCCCCACCTTAGGCCCAGAGTAATGAAATCAGCCCACCATGGAGTAAACCTCTACATTCATAATAAACCAATATAAACCAATAAAGCCAAAATAAACTTTCCCTCCTCTAAGTTGTTCTTGTCAGGTATTTTGATTACAGAATGCAAAGTTGAATAAAACAGGTATAGCACCATTAGCCCCAAACTCCATCTTCCTTCTGAATGTCCTGATGCCAGTCAGCATGATCTAACCAAATCCCAAATCTGACATCTCCCTTGTCTCATGCATTACCAGCCCAGAGTAGTATAAACCTGACCCCTTCAATAGGATAATTGTGGGATTGCCTATGAGTATGTCCTACTTCCCATGTGCCAAGCACTTTATAAACTGTAGCTCATTAAATTTTCATACCTACTCATTCAGGTAGAAACTATGATTACTCCCTCAACTGCCTGACTCCCAAATTCTCCTTCTTTACCACCACTTCCCTTCTGAAAACTCCAAAGAAGCAAGTGGAGCCCTAAATTACCGAATGGATTTAAAAAAAAAAAAAAAAATCATTCAGCCTTATATCCTATTACTTCAAAAGAACTCCACTTGCTTCTTTGGGGCTAATGGTGCTATACCTGTTTGTTCCTAGAGAACAAGAGCATGGGCATTTCAGAGGCAGAGGTCCATTCCTGGTGTATATCTTTTTTTTTTTTTTTTTTTTTTTTTGAACATAGGGCCTTGTGCATGGGAGGCTATCTCAGTTGGCTCTACCAACTGAGCTATATCCCCAGCCCCCTGGTGTATATCTTGCTTTGCAGAAATTACAATACATGCTAATGGAGGAAGGGGATGAATATTGCAAGGAGTATATCAGGACATCTTATTTTAGCTTATCTTGTTACAACTGACAAAGACTCCAAAGGTCCAAAACTCAAATCAGCTTTTGGGGGGATAAGTAAGGTTCGTTATTTCATAACTCTGTTACATAACCCCCTGCAGCCTTCTCCACTCTTCATTTACATTCAATCTACTCCTATGACTTTTTCTCCCCTCCTAACCACCAGCAATCTGAGGTCAGTGACCAAGTCCCAAAGCTCCCTCTAACCTCATGGCCCCCCCAATATCCCTGGCACATGTTAAAAGCGGCACAAGTACTCAAAGTGTCGAGCCAATAGTTCCTTTCTATCCATGGGGGATCCACTCCAGACCCCCAGTAGATGCCTAAACCTAGAGATAGTAATGAGCCCTATAATTTAATGTCTTTCCATCTTAAATAATCACTATCACACACTGTGGTAGGACCGTTTGCAATTTGAGATGCTTCAATAAAACTAACACCAATTTCTTTCTCCTTCACAATTTCATGATTTATCTTAGCAATTTCAGCATACAGTTTTTTTGCCTGCCTTATTTAGTCAAGAATGTTCAACTTTTTCACCTGGCACGGTGGCACATGCCTCTAATCCCAGCAGCTCAGGAGGCTGAGGCAGGAGGATCACAAGTTCAAAACCAGCCTCAGCAACTTAGCAAGGGGCTAAGCAACTCCGTAAGACCCTGTCTCTAAATAAGATACAAAACAACTGGGGATGTGGCTCAGTAGCTGAGTGCCACTGAGTTCAATCCAAAAAATAATAATAATATTCACCTTTTAATTTAAAGGAAGTACTTTTTGGCTTCTCTTTGACATGTTCAAATTATCAGCATTGCTACTCTTGCACTTGGGGATCATTAGTAAGTAAAATATGGGTTACCTGAACATCAGCACTATAATACTGTACCTGTCTAGTGGGAAGTGGATGTGCTAGACAGAGGGATGATTCCTGCCCTGGAAGGTGGTACAAAATTTCATCACACTGCTCAAAATTGAGGACAATTTAAAACTCATGCATCATTTATTTCTGTAGCTTTGCCTTTAGTATTTTCAAAATGCATTTGACTGTAGGTAACTGAAACCATGGAGGGCAAAAAACAGTTAAAAACGGGGGACCACTGCACATTACTACTAATCCAAGCACTTAGCATTTAAATTTTTGCCCTGTCCTCAGCTCTACCAGTAACTTTGCATCACAGACAGATGTGATTCTCTTTTCAAACCCAATTCTTTCTGGATCCTACTGTAAATCAAAGAGAAAGGCTTAGTGTGGGACTAGGTTACCTTCAACTCCTCTCTTGCTAATTTCCCCTTTTAACCAAAAGACAGGAGGCTTCATGCTGAGAACAGACAAGCCTGCTGGCTGGGATCTAACAACACTGTTTGGGTTTATTTATGGTTACCTTCCATGTACTTAGTGACACTGCTTTTCCATTATGATAGTGACACAAAGTCTCCTTTTCAAATACATCTGTTATAAAAAGTGAGTCAACTGTAGGGGAAAATAATATTAAGTGAAAAATGAAATAGAGACAGCTATAGGATGTAGCAAAATAGGAGAAGTGATTCCTTTATGAATGAAGTCTGGGAAACACAGACCAGACCTAGCCCGGTTCTCCCATTTTACAGATGGAAGAAAAGGTTCAGAATCAAGGTCCTAGTGATGGCAGAGTATGTGTGGAAATAAAAGTGAGTTCTGCCATCCCCTGGGATCCTCAATTTTACCAAACCCAGCATGCCCTGGACTTTTCCTAGGGCCAGAAACTGGTTTGCCTAAGGGTAGTGGGTTAACACCTGCTGATCTTATTGATAACAGCTAACTGAGAGTCAACTTTTATAGCCAGAGAAACAAAAGCCATTGTGCAAGCCATTTAAATTTTTGCCCTATCACATGGAAAAAGCACCTGGGCTGACTAATTTCTTCCCATTGTTAAAACTAAAGATGTGCATTAGTCACTCAGCCAAGTGAGTAAAACTTTCACCAACTCTACCTCTGGGAAAGGTGTGGGGTTCCCATGAGGGATGACCTAAAAGTAACAGTAATGCTGCAGTATTAGGCGACTTGTGTTTCAAGGGGTGAAATGGAGGAAGCAGGTGATTTGTGCAAGACACTGACAGATCCCTGAAAAGACCTGAGAACAGTGCTCCCCCACCCCACCCATTCATTCTTGTCTCAGGAGCCACCAAATTCCCTGTTACCAGCCTCCTCTGATCACCCTGGCCCAGAAACCTTAATGAACAGGGTAGTTTCCAAGCACTACTTTAAAAATAAAGTCCCCAGTTCTATGACACAAGGTTGGATAGTACTAGAGTTAAGGCCACACCCAGGGCAGCAAAGATCTTTGGCAGGTGGTCCAAGCAGCCCCACCATGATCCCAGATGTCAAATGGACAGGATTAGAAGGCAACAAAGCCATGCCCAGGGCCAAGGCAGGAGCCAGGCTCCTGGAGGTGGAAGCATCTGGCACACCTCCCTTTACTCCAGAGCAAAAAAAAAAAAAAAAAAAAATAATATATATATATATATATATATATATATATATATATATTTAGTCAGCACAGCCTCACCCTGAGTAAGGCTTAAAACTAGAGAAGACTCCATGTGTCTCCAATATCCTACTCTCCATCCCACTCCAGAAACCCTGAAAAGAGAAGCAGGAGCTGCCTCCATGCATTAACATGAAGAATTTTTTTTTTTTTCCAAGATTAAGTGGGAAGTGTGAAGCCTCACAGCAATAACACTGATGCTAACCAAGGACACAATAACAGCAGCTGGTATTTACTGAGCAATTACTATGAGCCAGGCACAGTGCCAAAAGCTTTAGCACATTCTCTTTTATACCTCAGCATTCTGTAAGGGAGAGCTATGTGTGTATGTGTGTGAGAGAGAGAAACAGAGACGACAGACAGACATCAAACACACACACACACACACACACACACACACACACACACAATATCTGCATCTTGCCCAGGCTTGTCTTAAACTCACTCCTAGGAGTCAAGTGATCCTCCAGCTTTGGCTTCCCTTCAGCCTCACTCCTGAGACTATAGGCCAGTCCACCAGTAAAAGCATTTATTGTCACATTTTGCATTTAGAAGACATGCTCCTGGAGGGAAGCAGTTTCCTGGGGTCAGCCAGCTACTATGGGGCAGAGCCTGAGGCTCAGATGTATGAGCAAATAAACACAGGACCAGGTTGTTATAATTATACCCACTTGCAGCAGACCCCATCTCTCCAAGGGGTATCCGGAAAAGACAAAACCAGGAAAGTAAAGGGAGGGAAGGACATTCCATGAGACAAAGGGGAAGGATTAAAGAAAGGGAACTTTTCAATCCCAGCACTGCAAAAAAAAAAAAAAGTGGGGGGAACGGGGGAGTGAGAGGAGGAAGGTGAGCAGGCAAAGGAGGTATTTTGGTTTTGATTTTTGTTTTTGTAAAGGTCCATTAGCCAAACAAGCAAGAAAAGTAGAGGAAACCATCAAGAAAAGTTGGCATGCTTTCTACCCCCAAAGCAAGGTTGGCCAGAAGACCAGAAAAATGCCACGAGCCTGTGGTTCATAGATACTCAAACTATTAAAATTATAAAATCTCAGGTGACCTCTTCTTTTGAAAAGAGTCTTTTAGATATAAGGCATCTTTGACCAACTTATGGGCATACTTCCAATCACCTCTCTCCTTCCTAGATAATTAGGTCATATCGTCCTCCAATCTGCAGGGGCCATCACAGGTCCAGAAATGGGGTGGAGGGTAAGAAAGAAAGGTAGGGGGTGGGCATGATGACCATTCATGGGCACATATGATCCTCAAGGACCAGGGCAAGTGCTAAATTGAGACTGTATCATGTTGTCATCTATACCAGGAGGGAAAATAATGAATCTCACAGAGATCAAGCAGCCTTCTCCAAGTCTCCCAGCTAGAAAGTGGCAGGGTGTATATGACCCATATTCCTAAACACTTGGGAAGAGGCTCAATCTGTATCCCCAAGTGCTTCCCTTCCATCTTCTTTGCCTCAAACACAGCTGAGATGGAGTGATTTCAAGGACCTAGTGTGCTGAGGACCTCAGGGCTGCATATAATTTTCAGTCTTATACAAGTTCCAGCAGGCAAGAGTGAACCATTCTGTTAGGGGCACTTTTGAAACATGTTTAAAAGGCAGATGGAGTTCAGCAACTAAAAACTAAATGAGTTTCTATGCTAGACTAACCCTTAGACAAGGTAACGATAGTTACCAACATAACAACTGTTATTAACAGACCCTGGCAGGCCCTATAAAATTTGGTCCTAAAAACTCTGCAACACCCCTGCCTGTTCCATGGTTGACCAGAACATAATCCTGGACCAAAGGAGACTTCCAAACCATAATGAGACTCAAATAAGACTCCATTTTAATGCTGGCCAGAGCTCAGCAATAACTCAAAGGCGAATCTTGTTACAACCATGAGTATGATCAGAATGATTTCACAAGACACTTCCAGTCCACAGTCTCTATTTTTCCTGAGAAACTGCATCTCCCTCTTTCTCATTCCAATCAAAAGTCAGCTGTAAGCAAAACTCCCTGAAAGTAGAAAAAGACTTGCTGAAATTCTTTAATTAAATGCTTTTAATTTAAATGCTTTTCTATATTCTTGTAATTTTTTGCAAAGTTAAGAATTTAGGGGCTGGGGATGTGGCTCAAGCGGTAGCGCGCTCGCCTGGCATGCGTGTGGCCCGGGTTCGATCTTCAGCACCACATACAAACAAAGATGTTGTATCTGCCGAAAACTACAAAATAAATATTAAAAAAAAAAAATTCTTTCTTTCTCTCCTCTCTCTCTCTCTCTCTCAAAAGAAAAAAAAAAAAAAAGAATTTACAAATGTAGGCAGGCACGGTAGCGCATGCCTGTAATCCCAGTGGTTCCGGAGGCTGAGGCAGGAGGACTGCAAGTTTGAGGCCAGCCCCAGCAACTTAGTAAGGCCCTAAGCAACTTGGCAAGACCCTGTCTCAAAATTAAAAAAAAAAAAATTAAATCAAATCAAATTAAAAGGGCTGGGGTATATACAGCTCAGAGGCAGAGCGCTTGCCTAGCATGTGAGAGGCACTGGGTTCGATTCTCAGCACTACATTAAAAAAAAAAGTAAGCAAATAAAATAAAGGAGTTCTGTCCATCTACAACTACAAAAGTAAAGTAATAATAATAGTAATAATAATAAGGGCTGGGGATATGGCTCAGTGGTGAAACACCCCTGGATTCAATCCCGTACAAAAAACAAATTCACAAATGTAAATTTTTAATGTCCAAAAAATATCATTTTCAAAAGTGAATTTTTAAATACTGAATTTCAAAAGCATTCTGAGCTGATGGCTTTCCTTAGAAAACACAAATAGGACCAGAAGATTAAAATCTCAGAGATTTGAATAATAGCCAGACACAAACTCACTAGCCAAAATGGGTATGCCTCAGTTTCCTCATGTATATAACGAGGATTACAAAAATAACTGCACCTCAGAGTTGCACTGGGGTTTCTTTTAGTTATTTTTGAGAAGTGTTTACAATAATGCCTGATATTTGGTAGGTACTCAATGTATACACTATCTCTCTCTTTTTTTTTTTTTTTTTTTTTGGTACCGGGGAATAAACCCAGGGGCACTTAACCACTGAGCCACATCCCCAGCCCTCTTTTGTATTTTAGAGACAGGGCCTCACTGAGTTGCTTAGGGCCTTGCTAAGTTGCTGAGGCTGGCCTTGAACTCGCAATCCTCCTGTCTCAGCCTCTCAAGTGGCTGGTATTAGAGTGTGTGCCCCCACGCATGGCATGTGTACTATTTCTATTGGAAACTCTTCGTATATTATTGTGACTGGCAACTTGGAAAAGGCCTTGTCCTCTAACAGGTGAAGTAAGTAATAGATTTTCAGGGGATGAATATGAAGTGCTGAGTTCTTTAAGTTCAGTATTACAGTTCAAACCCTGAGGTGTTCTATAGGGATACCGAACCCAGTTGTCCACCATACATTATTCCCACCTCACAAGCTGCAAAGGCCCACTGTTATGCATTTTCTGAAAACACTGCAAACAAGTCAATGTTCCAGACTTGTTATTCAACCCATTATACTGGAAACTTCGTTTATTCAGTAAGTTATTACCAAAATCCTACTAGGAGCCAAGCTCAGAGTGACAGGAGTGAACAAGTGACACAGCCCAGCCCCACCCCAAAAAAGCAGTGATCCACAGAAGAATAAGACAGGCAGGTTAGGAGACCAATCCAGCTTTGAAACAGGGCCGTGGGTGTCCAAGAGGGGGCCTCTGCTTCTACCTGCCTCCAAGTCAGCCTCCAATTCTACTGGGCCTCCAACTCAGGAACAACTCCCCATGGATGTCAAACAAGAGAACCAAGCAAATAGGACAGATGAAATGGCTAGAAGAGGAGATCTGCAGGAAGTGCAATGTGACACCTGGATGGCTTCCTGTAAAAGACTCCCTGAGAGAGTCACCCCCAGGTGCTAGCTCCCAGCTTCCTTCAGTGGAGAAGAGGAATGCGACTGCACAGGTGCTTCAAGTCAAGATCTGCCTAGGCTCCTTCACTTAGAACACATTCTGAGTGTACTGCCCCTGGGTTTCCAGAAGCTCCACTGAAGGGCCCTCTGTCCCACCAGCAGCACATCCCTGATCTTCCAGGGCACACCTCTGCCTCTTCTGAAAAGTAATCTTGTCAACAAAACTCAGAACTCAATTAACAGAACTGCAAAGTCACAAAGGCCTTTTAGTCTCTCAGCCCCTGAGGTCCCCTGGGAGACAGGGCCTTTCCATCTAACCCATTCCCTGGCTGCTTGACTACCAAGGGGACGTTTGCTTTGTTCTTGGGCAAGAAGCTCCAAGCCCAGCCAGTGCCCCACAGGCTGAAGAATGCCAAATCATTGTTGTTTCCCTGGAATCTGATAAGTCACTCCAGGGAGGTACAGGGAAGTCAGAGTGATTCACACAAGTGCAGTACCAGCATTATAAGAACTGGACTGTTTTCTTGAGGGGGCGTGGGATCACAGAGGAGATCAAGGGAATTGATTTTAGGTTCAGAAAACCTTTCCCAAGCCAGCCACCATGGGAGACCTGCCTCTCCTCAGTCCCACTCAGCAGAAGGTAGAAAGTAACACTGTTCCTGTCTCTCAAAGGAAAGCTGACTGCTGTTAGCCCCTTTTCATCTTCAAATCTGAATTTATGTGCCACAGCAAATTTACATAGTCCCTGCCACAAATCCCCACCCGTTTCCCTATATAGTGTGAATGCCAAAATTCCATCCTGTGTTCCAAATAATTCCAACCTCATTGGCTGCCTTTCTATCTGAAAGGAAATTCCAGAAAAGTTGTCTGGCATGGCAAAAGCTGACAGGCCTTATGAAAATACCCAGAAAGGTGACCCATTTAGTCAAAAGAGCTTTCAGATCTCCATGAGAAAAGGAATTCATGCCAGCATAAAGAGCCTACAGAGAGGGAGAACAGGAGTGTTGTGTTAACGCCCAGACCTTTCAACAAGCCAGCCCTGAGCTGCAGGGGAGGCTGAGCACTGAATGGGACAGGAGAGGAGAAGTCTTCAGGGGATGTAAGCTGGGCTCTGGAGCAGGGCTGCCTTGCAGCTTCACAGCTTCCCTATGTGGCACACAGCAGGGGGACTGCCCATGAGGCTGCCTAAAGATAAGTGGAAAGCCACTTGCTTAGAGTGAAAGCAGGCTGCCCACTGAACAGGGCTGCCAGATTGATCACCAGGTGCCAGGCCTGGAAAGAAAAGCACCCTCAGCTCATCAGCAAACAACCCAGCACACCCTCCCACCAGTTAATGTTTAAGGATACAGAAGGAAGGGATGTGGGTGTGGTCATTTCTGACAGAGCGGAACTGGGCCAATGTCCACTGTCACCCAGGATGTCCTGGCATAGCTGGCTCTCAACAACTCCCCCCCCCCCATACATACACTCAAGCACACCTGCCCTGTGGTGTGCACTGTGAGCCCCCTAGGATATAAGACAGCAGCAGGAGGAATTCCAGGGGCATCTCCTTCCTCACCTCTGGCTTCCAGGCCCTGCCCAGCCCCCTTGAAGAAAGCTTTAAAGCTGGTCCCTGCTGCCCTGACCTGCAGTGACATCACTGCCTCTGGGAACCAAACAAAGGCATGAAAAGATCTAGAGAAATGTCTGCAGAGAGGGCAGGAAAGGCCTCCGTCAAAACTCCCTGGTGTTGTAACAGGTAAATGTTACAAGAAAGTTTTGTCTTTTTTTTTTTTTTTTTAATATTTATTTTTCAGTTTTCGGCGGACACAACATCTTTATTTTTTTTTATTTTTATATGGTGCTGAGGATCGAACCCAGCGCCCCACGCATGCCAGGCGAGCGCATTACCGTTTGAGCCATATCCCCAGCCCGAAAGTTTTGTCTTATACAAGGATATTTCTTTAAATTTTTTTAGATATTTATTTTTTAATTTTAAGTGAACACAATATCTTTATTTTACATTTATGTGGTGCTGAGGCTCGAACCCAGTGTCTCGCAATGCTAGGTGAGCACTCTACCACTCTCCCAGCCCCCACTCCCAGCCCCTTATAGAAGGAAATTTCAATGTCACATTAATCAAGTACAAATGAGTAAAGTTTGGAGCAAAACAAAAAGAAATGAACCAAACAAACAAAACTGAAGCAGTACAAAAACCACAGTCTCTCCAACATCCTCTCAATACATCACTTCACAATGTATTGACCCCAACTCTCAACAAGAAACTACATTACAGTATGATGCAGGTAAGCAGGATGCCTGGCCTGTGGGGCAAGGCACGTCTTGGTTTTCTCATCTGAAAAATGGGAATATATGAAGCTACTAGCTCTGCAATGTTCATAATGAAGATTAGATGTAATAAAGGTCACTCGGGACAATGCTCAGCAGAAAGTAGGTATTCAAAAATACTAGATGTTGCCAGGAATGGTGGCTCATACCTGCAATTCCAAACACATGAGAGGAGGATCACAAGTTTGAGGACAATCTCAGTAACTCAGTGAGGCCTTTTCTCAAAATAAAAAGTAAAAAAGGCTGGGAGTGGAGGCTGGGATTGTGTCTCAATGGTAGACCACTTGCCTCGCATGTATTGAGGCACTGGGTTTGATCCTCACCACCACATTAATATAAATAAAATAAAGATTAAAAAAAAAGGCTAAGAATGTAGCTCAGTGGTAAAACAACCCTAGGTTCAATCCCAGTACCTCCCCCCAGCAAACAAAAGTCAGCTGGACACCTAAAAAAATCCATGACCACTTCAAAGCCCCTGAATAAGAAAATACTATTGTTTATTACATGATAACCAGAGACTATTAAGTGATCACTAAGAACATTTAATGAATAACTAGATTTACAACAGTAATATAAGATGGCTTCTAGGAGAGTGTCATTAAAGGCAACTGGAATCATTATAAAAGCAGGAAATAGCTCCCTTTAGATTAAAATGGTTCATTCCATTGGATCTGTTCAAACTTAGGGGAAGGAGTTATAACTACAGAACAAACTCCTAAGGATAACCAAAGATGAAAATTAAGTGCAGAATAAGAGAGGAAAAAAAAAACTTGGCACAATGGTGGCACACACCTATAATCCCAGCAACGCAGGAGGCTGAGGCAGGAGGAGCTCTCTTGCAATTTAGCATATACTGTACCCAGAAATAAAAAAAATTAAAAGGGCTGGGGAAGTAGTTCAATGGTAGAACACTTCTGGATTTCCCAATACAGACAGACAGATAAATAAATGGACAGATGGATAGATGGATGGATGGATGGGAGGGCAGACAGATAAGCAGGCATCAAAAAAACTTAAGGGCTGTGGGTGTGGCCCTGGGTTAGATCCCTAGCACTGTAAAAGCAAAAAATAAACAAAATACTAAATATAAAAACACAGGCCCTTGGGGGCATGCTATGGACACACAAGATAATTCATAAGAGCCAGGAAAATTAGATCTTACATTTGGAATATTTCTCTAAAAAGAAGCTAAACTAATCTTTACACTTAACATACACAGAATGATTGATAGTGGTATGCATATACAGCTTATAAATGTACACATAGGGGAAAGGGGAACATTTAAAACTTTTCACTGATAAAAACAGGAACAATAGTTGGAAGACCCCAGATTAGATGGTCCACTTCAGTTGGGTTCACCCACTCTACTTTAAGCTTGCCCAAGAAGAACACCCAGTTGGCATCCTTCAGCCTCAGAAAACCTGCTGTGAACTAGCCCTGTCTACCTGATCCAAGTACTGTGACCTTCCACCTGATAAACTCTTCTGTACTCACCTGGCTGCCTCTTTACCTACCCAATTCTAGTCAAGCTTTAGTTCTCAGCTTAAAGGATGCTTCCTCCAGGGAGCCTTCCATATCACCCACTCCAGCCTGGGGGCAGGTGTTCCTCTTCTTGAGAGGGCTTGCCATAGAGATCCTTACTACTCACAGCATGGTCCAGAAACAGCAGCATTTGGGAGAATCTCAGCCTTCACTTACTCAAATCAGATCTATATTTTTAACAATCTCAGGTGATGTGTATATGCCTGGAGGTTTGAGAAGACCTCCTCTTTAAGAAATTCTCTGGCTACCTGTCTCTTCTCCCTATTAAACAGTGTATGAGGCAGGCAGGGGACATACTTCTCATTATTCCAGTGATCCTAACACCTAGAAATTGGTTCAGAGTTGGTCTTTCATTTATTTTTGAATGAGGAAAGGATTTTTTTTTTTTTAAAAAAAAAAGGTTTTTAGGAGGCATCTTCATCAGAAGTTACAAGCTGGGAGCATGGGAAGGGGGAGAGTTAACACAGCAGATGACAGCAACAGGACTCCAAAAACATCAGGACCGGCCAAAGAATAGATGGAAGATAAGACAAAGTCCTGGACTTAGGTTCAAAAACACAACAACAGTAATAATGACAATGCCAGCATTGTACTATAACTTAACCCAATCAAATATAATACTCTCAGCAACTAAGATTAAAAACTATGACTTTCCTCCATTTTTATAGCTGGGAACATAGAGGTTCAGAAAGGGTCCATGATGCTCAGCTGTTGGGGGCAGCTTCCAAGCAGATTCCAGGCATTCTAGCTTCAGGCCCATTCTCTGAATTATTAGGCTCAATACGGCCTAGTATGCAATGACCTACTGTCTGTGTATAGAGAAAGTAGGATAACTAGGATCCTGACCCTGTAACCAAGCAAGGCCTAAAAGTTTCAGGCTCTGCTGCCCCAAGGAACAAGGAAATCATCTGAACTAATCTAGCAGGCTACTCTGATGCTGCATCAGAGTGCAGAACCAGGACCCGTGGGTGGAGTGCTCAGGAGACCTAACTTGGCTCCAAATCAAAGCCCTCCTCCAGCACAGACTCTCCAAGAACGAAGGCGGCTGCTGACTGGCACTCTGGCTCCAGAGTTGCTAGAGGAGCTCCACAGAGGCCCAACCACCATCTGGAAGTGATTTGGCCCAGAGATTCCTGAACGGGGTGGGAGGTTGGAATGACCAGCCGCCTGGAGCTCCCGTCCAGCTCAGAAACAAAGCTGGTATGAATGGGCCGAGGAGGCAGCCATAACATACCAGGGGTCATCCCCTTCCAAGAAGGGGCACTCTCTTGGTAATTCATAACTCTATTTTTGCAAGCAGGACCAACATTAGACAATCAAGCTTGTCTCCCCAGAGAAGTGCTGACTTTAAATGTCCATTCAGTGTGTAAACCCCTAGAGCAGGACTGTTGAGAGTATTATTGACAGTACCTGATTTAGTGAGCAAGCACTTACTATGTACCCTGAACTGTTCTAAGCACTTTTTAAAATATTAACTTGTTTAATCTTTACAACAACATTTTACAGAGGTAGTTATTATCTCCATTTTATCGATAAGAAAGCCAAGGCATGAAAGTTTCTTAATAGCCACTTAAGCAGCAAGTGAGGTTTGAACCAAGACTTCTTGCTCTTATTAACCCTACACAAGCCACATAGCACACTAATGTGCTATCTTGTTGCAAATAGCCCAGAACTTGTTAATTCTGACAAAGTATGCTACTCTTGTTTCTTTTAAAGCACCTTCTGAGATCACAACAGTTTAGGAAACAGCAGAATTTAGGGTCATTGGTACATTAGTTTGATGGTGATGTAACAAACAAAAGAGGAAGGAAAAGAAACTGAAGTGGTGACCCACCACCCTGAAAAACTGCCCAACCCGGTATGGTAGCCCACACCTGTAATCCCATCGGCCCAAGAGGCTGAGGCAGGAGGATCACCAGGTCAAAGCCAGACTCAGCAAAAGTGAAGCACTAAGCAACTCAGTGAGAGACTGTCTCTAAATAAAATACAAAATAAGGCTGGGAATGATGCTCAGTGGTTGAGTGCCCCTTAGTTCAATCCCTGGGGCCAAAAAAAAAAAAAAAATGCTCAGTGATTGGAAGTCTTGGAAACACAGACCAACTGCTCCTGCACTAGCCTGGTGCAGGTAATTAAGTAAACATTAGGGTCACTCCATAATCTCAGAAAAGGAAAGAATTTTTTTTTTTTTTTTTTTTTTTTTTTTTGTGTGTGTGTGTGTGTGGTGGTGGTGCTGGAGACTGAACAGAATTCCTTTCCTTAAAGGACCAAACCTGCCAGATGTGATAGTGTATGCCTGCTAGCCCAGAGGCTAAAGCAGTTCAAGACTAGCTTCAGCAACTTAGGGAGACCCTGACTTAAAATTAAAAATAAAAAAAGCTGGAAATGTAGCTTAGTGGTAGAGTGCCTCTGGGTTCACTACCCAGTACCACAAAAAATAATTAATTATGAATCAATTAAGGAGCCAAACCACAACACACTTCCCAAACTTCTAGGCAGCCTCAATCGTCCCTCTTGAGCCAGGAGACCCCTTTTGCTCCAAGTTGCCTGGGCTGTCTAGTCAGAAAGTTTTTTGGAAAAACAAGTAAATAACATTGCCAGCTCCTGGCAAACAACTGGAACTAAATATGCTGAGGCCTCACTATGAACTGCCCAGGATGCAAGAAACTAAAGGGGCGGGGGGAGGGAGTGCTGGTGAGTGATCTTGGCCAAATTTTATTGTTACATTGTGTATTGTGTGCACATATAGACATGTAACAAAAAATCCCATCAGTATGTACAACTATAATGCATCAATTTTTAAAATTGGAGGGGGGGGTAATTCAACTTTGGGATAGTGCCTAATGTGAGTAAATAGCCAGAACTGTCTTTCAGTGAGTTCTATGTAGAAAAGCCACAGTCCTCTGGCAGCTGCCTGACCATCTTATGTCTCACAGCTGGGCACATGTACACCATACTGAGCGCTCCTAAGATGCATATTTTTGGGAGCTATCCAAAGCACACAAAACCCTGTATTCATTCAATAATACTTTCCCGCATTATGGAATAAAACATGATCTACTGAGTAGCAGGAAATCCCAACAACAAAATAACAAAATGGAGCAGAGTGGCCATCCACCAGTGGATTCAACAGTGAGCAATGCAAGTCCCCTCACCTACTATCATGACAGGACATTCAACTCCTGGGACCCTCATCATAGCCAAGAGGGTAATTCTGTCACTCATCCAAGGCCTTGACATCCCTGTTTTGTCCAAGTCTAGAGGTTTAAGTGTGGGTATCCAGCTGCCACTATAACACCCCAGACCTGCAAACCCTGCAAGGGCCCTCTGATGTGGGGAGAGGGGCTGTATTTTACTCTTCTCTTGACACTGGGAGGGATCAATTAAGGTTCAAATTCAACAGTTTTGCAGACCTGAGTTCTAGTCACCATTTACCTCCTAGTCAGGTCACCACCACAAGTTACTTCACTCATGTTTCCCAGGAAGGGAAATAATATTAACAACAACCAGGTCAATAATAATAGCAACCATTTTCTACATACCTACCTGTGGTAGGCAGAACAGAGTCAAGCCATTTACCCTCCTAGTGACTGGCAGATCATTAGCTGATAGGGCAATAATTGCTATCAGTCAATAATTCTCAGGGGTACTCAATGCAAATGGTCAACAGAACACACTTAACACCTAGTGGGTGCCCCCAGATAGAACTAGTGTCACTGTCAGAACAAGGTAACATAGAAACAAGAAGTGAATGAGTAAACTGAAATCCAAGCAGGGGGTAACACCCCCTCCCCCATTCCACCCTGAGCTTTGGAAGGGCCATTACCGGAAACAGCCCCAGGACCAGAGGGATGTCTCAGCCTTTACCCCCCACAGCAGCCCTAGCACCTGGCAAGATTTCCTCTGGTTTCCAGAGGCTGGAAAACCTGTTTGCTGTGAGAGAGCTTTCTGGAGAGCAACTAACTAGGCTGGAGTCATAAATGTGGTCACACCCTTTGACCCAGGAATGTCATTTTAGGGAATATGATCCAAGAAATAATTAAAAAGGAAAAAGAAAACAACGTAACTTGTGGTGAAAAGAGGTCTACATAAAAAAAGAAGCTACCGGGCTGGGGATGTGGCTCAAGCGGTAGCTCGCTCGCCTGGCATGCGTGCGGCCCAGGTTCGATCCTCAGCACCACATACAAAGATGTTGTGTCCGCCGAAAACTGAAAAATAAAAATATTAAAAATTCTCTCTCTTTTTTTTAAAAAAAAAAAAAAAAAAAAGAAGAAGAAGCTACCAACAGCCAATAGGCTCACCTCAGAGAAAGGGAAGCCCATCCTGGAATTCAGAACTACGAAGGCCTAAGGACAGAGTGGGTTCAGGAATGAAAATCAGGACGGAGCAAAAAAATGTAAGGGGCCAGACAAAGTCTAGAATGAGATCCACGAGCTCGAAGCACTGATGTGAAGCCACACTGGAAGCAGTTGCTGCCTGTATAAAGCAGTCCAGGATATTCTGGTGTTGTGGGTTTTGTAAGTTTCATTGTTCACTTAATTAAATAAATATTTTTAAAACAAAGAATGGATTCAAGTTGAGATCAGCCAGGCTTTGAGATTCCTTAGAGGAAAGGTGGGTTATTAAAAAGGAATAAATTCTAGAATCCAGAGGGATTTTTCCTCCCTAATTCAGGAGACAGCCTCCCCAAAAGAAGACTAAAGCACCCCACTCAGCTGCCTTCTATACAGAAGCCATCCTTGGGAGGGGAGACCAGCTACGAAGCCAGTTGGGTAGTGGCAGCAGCCTGGGCCCAGGAAGTAGGAAGCAGCCCTACCTGATAGGACAGGTGTGGGAGAAGGCAGGGCAAGCCAGGAGGAGCTCAGCCTAGAGGGAACCCCTTTTTCACGGAGAAAGTCCTAGCAGCCACACCTACCTCCCTTCCTTTCTGTCAGTGTAGCCACTGTAATGGCCTGGTTTCCTCAGGAAGACACCACAGACCCAGGCCAGTCCCTCCCTGGTAAGATACACACATACAATGTAGATGTACACAATTCTCTGCATACATATTGTGCATATCCATGCTGTGTACACACAAATTCATCCTCTCTGTACACATACACAATACACACACATTCTCTGCACACACCTGAACACACACACACACACTACAAACCCCCTGCTCTTGTCGCAGCACACATCCTCAGCAGCTCTGTGATTCTCTTGGAAGTCCCCAACTCCCCCAGGCCATAAGGGAGACCTCATTCTCATTCTTGTTCCCCAGTCCAGCAAAAGAACAACCAGACACCACTTCCTTCCCTCTCTCAGGAAGACCCTGGTAGGAGACTGGGAAAGAAAAACAACACCACCTTCCAATTATCACCCACTTCCTTTAATTCTAAGCTGGGCCCTACTTGCTTGACCCCAGGGAAGTCAATTAACCCTCTGAACACCCTTATCTGTAAAATGGGTCTACACCTCAGTTCATTGGGTGTATAGGGCCTGGAATAAAGTAGAGGGCTGTGACAGCCAGCACTAGTTGAGACTTCAACAAGACAAGCTGTTACTACTCCATCCACCCCTAAATTATCTCAACCGGCCCCAGGTGAGCTGGGAGCAAAAGGAACAAGAAGGACACACACCCCCGCGGCTCCCCCTTCAACCTCTGGGCCCACAGCCATTCTGGAGACTAGAGGCGAGGGTACCAGGTCCTTTTCTCCACCTAGGCAGGGAGGTCCCAAACGCAGAGAGTCCCTCCTCAGGTCTCCCCGCCCAGCCTCCAAGCCAACGCCCACTAGGCAGCCACTGACCGCACCGACCTGGGCACAGAAGGCAAGCGCTCCCCAGAACTTCTGACTCTATGGCCCCGCCCCCGAGGGCCGCGGACGTGGGTTTCCAGACCCTATCTCTCTCAGGGGCGCCGCAGGCACAAAGAAATGCCATATCTCCACCTGCGACCCCAACAATAACACTCAACCCACAGCCAGCTCCCAGGAACACTGCTGGGGCGTATGGCGGGGAGCAATCACGCCAGGTCCCAGTTCAGCTATGGCACCAAGGAGGTGGCCTGGGTCCCTACGTCCCCACACTCACGTACTATTTCTCCTCGCCTCCGCGCCCACACCCAGTCCCGGTGGGGGAGTGCGGTGAGGGCATGCTTTGGGGAGCCCCTGCCTCTCGCACGGGTGCATGCGCTGGGACCGGACTGTACACCTTTTGGCGCCTGGGCCCGACCAGAGTACTCACCGATGGACACGAGCTTGATGCTCTCACGGTCCAGAAACTCGAGCGCCACAGACACGTTCTCGAGCTGCATCTGGCGGAAGGTGGGCCGCTGGTGGTACTTGCGATACATGCGCTTCTGGCTGAGCACCTCGAGCAGCGCGATAAGCCGCAGCCCATCGCTCAGATCTGTCTGCAGGTTCCCGATGCGTTTGTTCACGCACTTGAGGTGCTCATTGCACCAGCGTGTGAACGTGTTCTGCTGGATTTTCTTCCACGGCGCGTCCTCCGCCAGGTCCTTCTCGGTCACCGGCATCCTGGCGGCGGGGAAAACGCAAAGCGCAACGAGCTGCCGGGGACTGGCGTCGGAAGGCCCAGGGTCCGGGGAAGCGAGAATAGAAGCGGAGCGGGAGCGGGGGTTCGAACTCGCTGCTACCGTAGCCGTGGCCGGAGCTGCTCTGCGGTAGCTCTCCTCCAAGCGCGCGAGGCGCCTGGCCCTGCGCCTGCGCGCTGAGCCGCTCCGC
This sequence comes from Marmota monax, assembly GCF_021218885.2. Taxonomy (NCBI): domain Eukaryota; kingdom Metazoa; phylum Chordata; class Mammalia; order Rodentia; family Sciuridae; genus Marmota; species Marmota monax. The sequence continues at coordinate 13,797,288 of NW_026693008.1, read as the reverse complement.
CCTCGAAGTCCCGCCCCGGCCCGGCCCTATAGGGGCCTACAGGGGAGCTCAGGGGCCACGCTCGCCCCCTGCCGCCTGAAGCGTGCACAGCTCCCCACTGTCTCCAAGGTGTCCCGCCGCTCTATTCAGTAGGATGTCGCTAAAGGAGAAAGTCTCAGGCCAGGCCTATAGTGAGGGAACTTTCCGGAAGCAGGTAGCTGGCTAGAATAGGCAGGGACCGCGACGTGAGGAGAGGCGCGTGGGGAGGGCATTCAGTAAGGGTTTTTGTTAAGCTCCTGCGGTGTGCCAGGCACTCAGCCTGCAAAGCAGTGGCTAATAAGACAAATTGCCTTATTTGTCTTATTTGGATTCCATAACCTCAAGGAGTTCAGAGGCTAATGTTCAACTGTCACAAATAGCTTAGTAGTAGTATGAACCATAATGTTTGCTATGAAACATTAGTTGCCTATTGTTGATGTAACAAATAATCAAAGCTCAGTGTGTTAAAAAAAAAAAAAACACAAATTTCTTATCTTGCAGTTTTGTGGATTTCCAATGTGGGCTTCACTGAACTAAAAGCAAGGTATTATAGTAGGATGCATTCCTTTCTGTAGTCTCTGGGGGGAAATCTGTTTTCTTGCCTTTTCTAGCTTCTGTAAGCTGCCTGCGTGCCTTGACTGTGACCCTTCCCTTCCTCATCTTCAAAGCCTGCAAAATCAGAACTTGGTGTGGTAGTGCATGCCTGTAACCCCAGCAGCTCAGGAGGGTGAGGCAGGAGGGTTACACCTTCTGGGCCAGCCTGACCAACTTAGCAAGACCCTGTCTCAAATATTAAAAATAAAAGGGGCTGGGAATGAAGTTCAGTGGAAGAATGCCCTTGGGTTCAATCCCCAGTACCACCAAAAAAAAGTAAAATATAAATTAATATAAAATATAAACTATTTTTTTTAAAAAGGTATTCACGGGACTGGGGTTGTAGCTCAGTGATAGAGCGCTGGCCTAGCATGTGTGAGGCAATGGGTTCAATTCTCAGCACCACATATAAATAAATGAATAAAATAAAGGTCCATCAACAACTGAAATACATATATAAATTTTTTTTTTTTTAAAAAGTATTCACTGGGCTGGGATGTGGCTCAAGTGGTAGCGCGCTTGCCTGGCATGCGTGCAGCCCGGGTTTGATCCTCAGCACCACATACAAACAAAGATGTTGTGTCGGCCGAGAACTAAAAAATAAATATTAAAAAAAATTTTAAAAAAAAAGTATTCACTCACAGATCCAGATTTAATAATATTAATGACTTTTTTTTTCTTCTAACAGTTGTGAGGTTGAACCCAGGGCCTGGTATGTGCTAGGCAAGCATTCTACCACTAATAGATCCACAGGCATGTGCCACCATGTCCTGCATACCCGCAACTCTTTTAAAGACACTTTGGATTACATAGGGACAGTTTTTAGGCCAGGATAATTTTCTTCTTTTTTTATTGTACTGGGAATTGAACCCAGGTGTTTACCACTGAGCTACAACCCAGTCCTTTTTGTTATTTTGAGAGAAGGGTTAAGCTAAGTTGCTTAGGGCCTCACTACACTGCTGAGGCAGGTCTTGAACTTGGAATCCTCCTGCTTCAGCCTCCCAAATCATTGGAATTATAAGCATGTGCCACCCTTGATCTCCCTATTTTAAAATCAGATGATTAGCAAACTTAATCTCATTTGAAGCTTTAATTTCCTTTGCCATGTAAAATAGCAGTCATAGGTTCTGAGAATCAGGATGTGAACATCTTTGGGGGTTATTATTCTGCCTACCATACCATATATCAAGCACCTACTCTGTACTTACTCAGATTCTGTGGTAGGTGCTGGAAACAGTGGAGACCCAAGTCAGCTCTCTGTTATTAAAAGCCTAAATAATTTTAAGAATAAGAGCTGATTTTTTTGAGCTCTTACTTTTTTACTGTGCTAAGCAATTTTCTTACTGTGGGGATCCATTGAACAAGAGTTAACTTGAGAGGTTAAGTGACTTACCTGGTACACATAGCATAATCAGAATTTGAAGCCAGATCTACGAGAGAGGCCCAGGATGTCTTGGAACCAAAGGAGGGGCTCCTAACCCAGCTTTGGGAGAGAGATTCAGGACTGGCAGGCTTCCTGAGGAAGAAGGATTGAGCAAAATAGAGGGCAAGGGCTTCCAGACCTGAGGGTTGCCTAGATGAATCCATTGATTTGTGAGTACAGTATAAACATTTTGTCATTTGCATACAACAACTGAAGTCCTTTTTCCTCTTTTGTATATGTCGGGGGACGGTACTGGGGACTGAATCCAGGGGTGCTCTACCTCTAGTTCAATGGTAGAGCAATTGCAAGCCCCCCCCCCCCCCGCCATTTTTTTGACAGGGGCTCACTGTGTTGCGCAGGCTGGCCTTAAACCTGAGCTTCTCCTGCCTCAGCCTCCAGAGTCACTGGGGATTACTGGTGTCAGTCACCACACCTGGCTGAAGTACTTTTCTCAGATTGCCTCACTCCTAGGAAATGTGCACAGCAGCCTGGGAGAAAGTATATATTGCCTGGACCAGACCCATAATAGGAACTCAATAACTGTTTGATAGTGATTAATAAGAGATTTGCTGGAGGTCAGCTGGGAAAGACTAGACAAAGGTGGACTTGAACCTGGGTTTAATATCCAAGCCTGTGTGCTGCCCAAGGGCCCTGGTGCTATTGCCCAGACTGAGACTTGCCTTTGTCCACACAATGGACCCCCTGAGCAGCAGTTTACCAGAGGCAGAGTTGGTAACCGTGGCCTTTCCAGCTGAGGCTTCCACCCAACTCATCCTTCAAAACTTATCACTCAGTCTCTTACTCCCTTAAGGACCTCACCCTGCCAGGTGGGAGGAACTTATATGATCAACTCAGCCCAATGTGCTAAGTTTCCCTTTTTTTTTTTTAAACATTATTTTTCAGTTTTCGGCAGACACAACATCTTTATTTGTACGTGGTGCTACATCTTTATTTGTATGTGGTGCTGAGGATCGAACCCAGGGCCGCGCACATGCCAGGCGAGCATGCTACCGCTTGAGCCACATCCCCAGCCCTAAGTTTCCCTTTTTTAAGTAATTAAGGTAAAAATAAATGAGTAAAATTATAATAATATATTTATATGGGTATGGTGGCACATTCTTGTAATCCCAGTGACTGGAGACTTCGGCAGGAGGATTACAAATTCACAGCCAGCCTCAGCAATTTAGTGAGACCCTGTCTCAAAATAAAAAATAAAAAGGCTGGGAATGTGGACCAGTAGTTAAGTGAACCTGGCTTCCATCTCTGGTATCAAAATAATAATAATAATATTTAATTAAATATTAGGGTGACATCTGTCTGGATTTATTCAGGACTAAGGCATTTCCTGGGATGTAGGCCTTTCAGTCCTAAAATCAGGAAAGTCCCTGGCAAACCAGAACAAATTGGTCACCCTACTAGTAAACCCAAAACATTATCACTTCAACATGCAATCAATATTTTAGAATATATATATATATATATATATATATATATATATATATATATATATAATTTTTTTGGTACTGTACTGGTAATTAGTACATCTTCAGGAGTGAATATCCAAAGAGTACCAATTGAATGTTCTGGATAGATTGCTTGTGGTGCTGGGGGTCAAACCCAGGGTCTAGGGTATACTAGGTATAAGTGCTCTACCACTGAGCTACACCCCAAACCTCAAGTTTCAGATGTAGACACCCACTTTCCAAAGGGAACAGAGTTGGAGAAATAGACCTTGCAAAATAATTTTATGGCTGAGTGTGGAGAGGCACACCTGTAACCCTATCAACTTAGGAAGTTGAGGCAGGAGGATCACAAATTCCAGGCCAGCCTCAGCAACTTAGTGAGACCCTCTCTCAAAATAAAAAATAAAGGGCTAGGAATGTAGATGAGTGGGTAGAGCGCACCTGGGTTCAATCCTCAGTACTACAAAAAAAAGAAGGAGGAGGAGGAGGAGAAGAGGAAGAATTTATGTGGTCTCTGGGGCAGGGCCCTAGGCCTCTTTATCCCAGGGCAAAGACCTTCTGGGTTGTAATCTTACACCAGTATCCATACCCTGTCAGCAAAAAAGAGAAGCAAAATATATTTGAGAATATTCGCTCTGCCTCTACTGCCCAGAGGGAAAGTAACTGGTTCCCTGAGCAACTCCCTGGAGGGGTAGAGGGCTCCACTCCCACCCCAAACCCTGGTCCCAGCTGTGAAAGTACTGCAACAAATTAGGTGTGGTGCTAGGAGAAAAACCCTCTAGTGGGAAGAAAGTGGAGGGGTACTTGGAAGGTTGGCCTTCCCTGAAGAATAGCAAAAGATCATGGGTTTTTTTTGCAGGGAGGAGGGGTGCTTGGGATTGTACTCAGGGGCACTCAACCATGGAGCCACAATCCCAGCCTTATTTTGTATTTTATTTAGAGACAGGGTCTCACTGAGTTGCTTAGCGTCTCGCCATTGCTGAGGCTAGCTTTGAACTTCTGTCTCAGCCTCCTGAGCCACTGGGATTACAGGTGTGTGCCACTGCAATCCTGGTATTTTTGAAGGTCCTGGAAATTCCAACAGTCCTGCCTGAAGATAAGGTGGAGCTACTGACAGGCATGCTGTTTTTGTTTTTGTTGTTGTTTTGTTAATATTTTTTTTTAGTTGTTAATGGACATTTATTTTATTTATTGATATGTGGTGCTGAGAATCAAACCCAGTGCCTCATAGATGCTAGGCAAGCACTCTGCCACTGAGCCACAACCCCAGCCCCAGGCATGCTGTTTAAAGAAGGCCAGACCCTTATCCTAACTTTCCCACCCCAACCCACCAATCCATGAAGGTGGGCTTCAAAATTTCAAAATGAGCACAGCCACCGCCTTTTTTTCTTTCCCTTCAGGACTGGAGATTGAACCTAGAGGAGCTTTACCACTAAGCAACATCCCCAGACCTTCTTATTTTTATTTTGAGAGAGGGACTCACTAAGTTGCCAAGACAGGCCTCCTGAGTTGCTGAGATTACTGTGCATGGCCATGAGTTATCTTTTTAAGCTTCTCAAGAGCACTGTGAGCCTGATACTCTCATCATCTCCATGTTACAAGTAGGGAAACAGAAGCTCGAAAATGCCAACTCACTTACTCAAGGTCCTATAGGTACTAGGTGTGAGAATCTGGATTCAAACCATGGTCTAACCAACTCTAGAAGCCAGCCATGAATTGCTAAATTTTTCAGTCCCTCAGGACACACAACCCTAGCTACCCAAAGCATAGCTTGCCTAGAGAGAAAAGGAATGAAGTCAGCTGCCACCATTCACCCTACATTTGTGTGTTGTGCATTCAGCAGGGCTGGGATATACAGCCTGCTTAAGCCCTTGACTTCCTCCCACCTCCTACCAGGGCCTTCCCAGTCCAAGATGGAATGCCAGCCCCGAACCCCGCCCCAATTTTTCTGGAATCACAAAAGAAAAAAAAAATTGCAAATGACTGGGGCCCTCTTCCTCCACCCAGTCTGGCTTTCACTTCTGGAGATTTATGTATGAGTCTACCTTTTTTTTTTTTTTAAACTGCAGACAAATGCCACAGAGCACTTTTCTGCTAAAGAAACCTGTCTAGCCACTGATCACCTGGCAGAGCTTGCCTGCTTCCAACTGGAACAGCACTTTCCTTTTGTGGTTGCCTGTATGGCTGACAAAGCTCTTTCCAACCTTATCTCATCTACTGCAAGCCAGGATCACTAGTAATGTTCTAAGAGTTCTCAAGGACAGATGCTGTTTATCTTTATCCCTGCAATCTAAAAAAAGTGAGGTGATTGTGACCACTTTCTCAGTTGCCATGGAGCAGGGACTACCTGGCAACTCAAAAAAGTGAAGTGACCAGGCATGGTGCCACACACCTGTAATTCCAGTACTGGGGAGACTAAAGCAGGAGGATCACAAGTTCAAAGCCAGCCTTAGCAATTTAGGGAGACTCTGTCTCAAAATTTAAAAAAATAAATAAAAAGGGCTGGGGATGTGTCTGAGTGGTAAAGCACCCCTGGGTTCAGTCCCCAGTATCAAAAAAATAAAATAAAATAAAAATAAAGTTTCTTACTCAAGGTCACATAGTTAGTAATGGTCAGAACTCAATATTATTTATGCCTTCTGAACTTAAAGCCTTGTCTCCAGTGCTCCAAAATCTATCTTCAAGGATGTTTACTGCAGCACTGTTTTTGGTTGGTTTGTTTGCAGAACTGGGGTTTAAACCCAGGGGCACTCTATGGCTGAGCTATATCCTTGGCCCTTTTTATTTTTTAATTTGAGATAGGGTCTCTCTAAGATTCTGAGGTGGCCTTACATTTGGGATCCTTCTGCCTCAGCCTCCCAAGTGGCTTGTATTATGGGCTTGTACCACTGTATCTGGCAGTGTTATTTATGACAACCTAGTGTCTCTGTCTAGTAGGTTGATGAAATGCATTATAGCTTTCCTTCTCAAAGCACAGTCCTACCAGCAGCATGGACATCACCTGGGAGTGAGCGCCTTGTCAGGTTACCACCCTACCTATTGAATCAGAAGCTGGAGTCCAATAACCACCCTCTCATGGTAATTCATGTGCTTATTCAAGTTTTTCTTTGCTTGTTTGTTTAAGTTGTAGATGGACACAATGCCTTTATTTATTTATTTATATGGTGCAAAGAATCAAACCCAGTGCCTCATGCGTGCTAGGCAAGTGCTCTACCACCGAGCTACAACCCCAGTCCTGCTTATTCAAGTTTGAAAAGAACTGCCTTACAAACATCCATCAGATAAACTACCTTGGCATTTTTTTTAAAGAATGTGATGGACTAGATGGTATGTGCCTATAATCCCAGATACCTGGAAGGTGACACAGGGAAATCACAAATTCAAACCTCTACAACTAAACTAAACTAAAAAACCCTGTCACAGAATAAAATTTAGAAAGTGTTGGCAATGTAGCTTAGTGGTAGAACACTTGTTACCATGCACAAGGCCCTGGGTTCAATCCCAGTACTGAAAAGAAAAAAAAAATGTAATGGATCTATCCCTACAGGCTCATTTCAATATTAATTGTTAGGTGGGGAGCCCGGCATGCATGGTGATGCATGCCTGAAATTGCAGCCACTTGGTATATTGATGCAGGAGGATTGCAAGTTCAAGGGCTAGCCTCCGCAATTTAGCAAGACCCTCTCTCAAAATACAAAATAAAAATGGCTGGGGATAAGCTGGGGTTGTAGCTCAGTGGTGAAGCGCTTGCCTCTCATGTATGAGACACTGGGTTCAATTCTTAGCACCACATGTAAATAAATAAAATAAAGGTCCATCGACAATTAAAAACAAATTTAAAAGAAGGCTGGGGATGTAGCTCAGTGGTAAAGGCCCCTGAGTTTAATCCCCAGTACCAAAAAAAAAAAAAAGAGGGAAGGAGGGCAGCAAGTTACAGAACAACATGAATTTGTATAATCCAACTTGTGTACACATTATTTAAAATAAATTAGTACTAATATATGATAATGCATGCATAGAGCTGGTGCCAGTCCAGAAGGAGCGAAAAAGGCACTGGAGTATATGGAAATGTGGTGCCACTGAACTCAGGTTTCCACATGGGGCCACCTGTCACAACCAGTGATGGGGTAAATAGCACCCTCTGGGGAAAGTTAAAACACTCTCCGCCCTCAACACTGAGTCTGATCTTAGCTTGTGCCACCAAGCTACAATCCAACTGGGTGACAGTTTCTCTCAAGTTTTGGATCATGTGGGCTTAGTTCTTGGTCAGGGCTGCATGTGGCCACCGAGGCCTAGTGTTCTTTAGTGCATCACTTTAACAGCCCTGTTGACACTAACTGGCTTAGACAGCTGTAATCCCAGGGCAAGTCCAAAGAAGTTAAAAGGCCAGGTTACATTCTGTGCATGAAATAAATCCTTCATTTTGAAAAGAAAGAGGAATGTTGTTTTTTTATTAATAGAAAATCCATTTATCCACATTCTGCCTAAATAAATTTTGAATAAATATTTTTAAAATATCAAGTTAAAAAATATATATAAATATTCGATTAAGCTGGACACAGTGACACATGCCTGCAATCTCAGCCACTCGGGAGGCTGAGACAGGAGGATTGCAAATTCAAGGGCAAGCCAGCACGATGGCACACGCCTGTAATCCCAGCAGCTCAGGAGGTTGAGGCAGGAGAATTGTGAGTTCAAATCTAGCCTCAGCAAAAGCAAGGCACTAAGCAACTCAGTGAGACCCTGTCTAAATAAAATAAAAAATAGGGCTGGGGAGGTGGCTCAGTGGTTGAATGTCCCTGAATTCAATCCCTGGTACCAAAAAACAAAAACGAAACAAACACAAGACCAGCCTCAGAAATTTAGAGAGAACTTGCCTCAAAAAAAAAAAAAAAAAAGGCTGGGGATATATCTCAGTGGTAGAGCACCCTTGGGTTCAGTCCTCAGTACCAAAAAAACAATAAAACAAAATCAAGTGAATGGATGAACAATTGTTGCACCCATACAATAGAATAGTGTCTAGTAATGAAAAAGAACTACCTACTGCTACACACAACCACATAGATGAACCTCAAAATAATTGCACTAAGTAAAAGGAGCCAGGCCAAAAAAAAAAAAAGTACATACTGTTTGATTCCATTTTATATAAAATTCTAGAAAATGTAAACTAATCTGTGTTGACAGCAGATCAATGCTGGTCTGGAAAATATAGTGGGTAGGCAGAGAGGGACAGGAGAAAGAGATTACCAAAGATTACCAAAGAGTATGTGGAAACTTTTTTGGTTGATGGATATTTCACCATTTTCATTGTAGTAATGGTTTCATGGAAATACACACACCTCTGTATATGTGTATACATGTATGGGTGGGTGTCAAAACATCGGAATTATAGATTTAATTTTTTTGTGTGAGGTTCTGATGATCAAACCCAGTGCCTCACATGCACTAGCCAAGTACTCTACCACTGAGCCACTACCCCAGACCCTCAAATTGTATACTTTATGTGCAGTTTACTGTACGTCAATCATCAAAGGAAAGGAAAAAGGAAAAGTAAGCAAGTCTATTTTACATTTATAGGCAGAAAATGAGCAATAAGAATTCAAAGCCATACCCACATAAAAATGGTTACTATTTGATACATAACATGTTTGCCTTCTAAATCTTCTACTTCCCCATACCCATCATTGTGAGGACAGGTATACCAAATGTGCTTTGTTTCTGCTGGGCACAGTGGCCTATGCTTATAATCCCAGTGACTCGGGGGACTGCAGCGAGAAAATCACAAGTCCCAGACCAGCCTCAGCAATTTAGTGAGACCCTCAGCAACTTAGCAAGCCCTTGTCACAAAATAAAAAATAAAAAGATCTGGGGATGTAGTTCAATGGTAAAGTGACCCTGGTTTCAATCCCCATTACCCACCCCCTCAAAAAAAAAAAAAAACAAAAAAAAAAAAAAAAAAAACCTCTCTTCCTTTCTTCCCCCAAGAGCAAACGAAGTGGGATCTTGCTGAAATGGAGTCAGATAAAATTTCCTCACCTCCCTTGCTCCTCTCCCTGTGGAGGTTACAGGCTGCAAGGAATGTTGATGACATGTTTACTTTGGAGCAGACTTTGGCCAGTAAATACATTCTCAACTCAGACCACAATCAGCACCTGATAGGAGATTGATAGGCCCTTCCAAAATAGCTAGAGGTGAATCCTCTGCAGGTCTTTAATGGAAAGGGGAGAGGAGGGGTTCAAACTAATACAGAGCACATTTCCTTGGTTTCTCTAAAGGCTGAAGTGGGAAAAACTCTTGGCCACCAAAGCTCAGTGATAAAGAAGAAGAAGACATTTAGAACATGGATGGCCCAGCTCAATGAGGTGAGGTCGAAGTGTGAGACATTTGTTTTTTTTTCCCCTACACTTTTTGGGATGATGGGTAGGTTCCTCATTTTGATTGCAGTACCTCCAATGGTTTGGGCAGCTGAACAAGTTGGTTTGGATGAGACAGAGTCCATTGAATTAAATGGCTTTCTAGAATGCAAAATAACTGGAGATCTGATCCATACCAGGTAGGATGCCAGGCACTGACAATACAAGCATGTATCATAAAGCTCCCGTTCCCAGCAGTACTGTGGTGCACACTGTAATCCCAGCAACTTGAAAGACTGAGGCAGGAGGATTGCAAGTTCAAGGTAACTTAGTGAGGCCCTGTCTCAAAATAAAAATTAAAATGGTTTGGGGATGTAGCTCAGTGTTGGAGTGCCCTCCAGTACTGCAAAAAGAAAAAGAAAGGAAAGAAGGAAGAAAATTCCTGGCCTCTAAGAACCTGCAACGTAACTACAGAGACAGACATGTCAACAAATACTTAGAGCCTGAGTAACAACTGTGATCTACAGCAACCATTTATCAAGCTAAGCACTTTGGCATTGTCTCATGTAACCCTGTAAATTAAGATCACCACCAGCCCTATTTTATAGACATGGAAACTGTAGCAAGGCCTTAAACAAATAGTTATTCCATGTTTTCATATATGCCCAAGGGAAATGAAGAAATATATGGCCATAGAGAGTTGTACTTTTTTTTTTCTTTTCTTTTCTTTTTTTTTGGTGCTGGAGGGTCAAACCCAGGGCTTTGCACATAGTCCATTAAGCAATACTCCTTAGTGCCTACTTGAATGTTTATAGCAACATTATCCATACTAGCCCAAAGGCAGAAATGACCCAAATGTTTGCTGATGGATAAATGGATAAACAAAATGTGGCTTAGTCAGATAATGAAATATTATTCAGCCATAAAAAGAAATAAAGGGCTGGGGCTGGGGCTTAGTGGTAGAGCGCTTGCCTCACATATATCAGGCACTGGGTTCTGTCCTCAGCACCATATAAAAATATGTAGATAGCTGGGCAAGGTGGCTCAAGCCTGTAATCCCAGTGGCTCAGGAGGCTGAGGTAGGAGGATCATGAGTTCAAAGCCAGACTCAGCAAAAACAAGACCCTAAGCAACTCAGTGAAACAGTGTCTCTAAATAAAATACAAAATAGGGCTGGGGTGGTGGCTCAGTGAACTCCCCTGAGTTCAATCCTTGGTACCAAACAAATAAATTAAATAAATGTATTATTTCCATCCATAACTAAAAATTTAAAAAAAGAAATAAAATACTGTAACTTAAATGAACCTCAAAAATGTTATTTTAAGTGAAAGAAACCAGACACAAAAGATCACTTTCTCCCCCAGAACTAGGAATTGAATCTCACAGGTGCTTTACCACTGAGCTACATTCCCAGCCCATTTTATTTTTTGTTTTTTATTTTGAGACAAGGTCTCACTAAGTTACTAAGAATCTTGCTAAGTTGTGGTTGGCTTTGAACTTGTGATCTTCGTGTTTCAGCCTCCTGAGTAGCTGAGATTACAGGCATGCACCAAAGCACACAGACTCTATATGATTTATTTTCTATTACATATCCATAATAGGCAAATCTGAAGAGATGGAAAACAGATTCAAGGTTACTGAGTGGGGGGTGGGATAGAGAGTTCAGGATGTTTTGTAGGGTGATAAAAAATGTTTTATTTTATTATTTTTTTAAGAGAGAGTGAGAGAGAGAGAGAATTTTAATATTTTTTTTTTAGTTTTCGGCAGACACAACATCTTTGTTTGTATGTGGTGCTGAGGATCGAACCTGGGCCGCACGCATGTCAGGCGAGCGCACTACCGCTTGAGCCACATCCCCAGCCCTAAAAAATGTTTTAAAACTACAGAGAGCTGAGGTTGCACAGCATTGCAGATATTCTTAATACTGCTAAATTGTACACTTCTAAATTGTTCACTATATTTTATGTGAATTTTTACCTTAATAAGAAAAAAAGAAAAAGAACAAAAGAAAGAAAGAAAGCCAGCCTGGCATTGTAAATAGTAGAGGTTGGAACTAGGTCCTAAACCTGGGTGGTGTGGCTCAGTCTGTGATCTCAGTAAATGCAAATTTTAGTATAAGTAGTATATTTTTTAGTTCTGGAATTTCCGTTTCATTTTTTTTTTTAGAAAAATAGTTTCTAGTTTTCTGCTATAATTCTTATCATCTAATTTCCCAAATGTATTAATCACAGTTATTAAAGTTCAAAGCCTGAGGGCAACTGCAAATTTCAGGCTTGTCTTTCTGGAACACTTCTAGATGTCCTTGGTGGGAAGGCTGCCCTGATATTAAGACCATGGTGAAAAGCAGGAAGCAGGGCTGGGGATATAGCTCAGTTGGTAGAGTGCTTGCCTAGCATGCATAAGACCCTGGGTTCAATCCCCAGCACCACACACACACAAAAAAAAGAAAAGCAGGAAGCACCTGCCCCCACCCCCACCAGGACTCTTCTGCCTGTGTGGATAAAAACTCCAAAATTAAACAGCAAAATGTGAAATTTCAGGTTGGTGAAACTTCAGTTTTCAAAGTTATATTATTTATTTACTTATTTTTGGAAATTCTACTGCCCCTATTCATTTCAAGGAATACTACACTATAGTATTATATAAACTGAAGGAAATGAATTTTGTGATAATGGCATTTACTGGGTGCTTCTAAAGGACTTATTGTTTGAAGCATTTTACATGTGTTAACTCATGCTCCTCATAACAGCAGGGCTGGGAGGTGTACTTCAATAGTAGAGCATTTGCCTAGCATCTTTAAACCCAGATTTGGTTCCCAACATCACAAAATTAAAATTAAATAACTTATATAAAATAAAAATAAAAGCCCAGGATCTGGTTTTGCTATCACCGTAGCCCTGGTTGAAAGGACCAACTCCAGAAAGGTGACGACACTGGGTCAAAGACACACAGCTTGTACAGCATGGAATAGAGACACAAATCCAGGTCCAGCCAACTGCTACACATTGTTCTTTATGACCTAAGAACAAGGAGTGGGCAATAATAAGGAATCAGAATACCCAGATTTGAGAGGGCAAGGAAATCAGAAAACATTTGCCAACACCACGTAGGAGGAGGAAGCTGTGATCTGGGGGCTGATTTCCATTTAACAGGACCTTGCTTTGAGGACAGGTAACTTAACCTCTCTGGCCTCAGTTTTTTCATCTGTAAAATGAGACTCATGAAGGTACTTATCTCTCTGGGCTGTCCCCAGGACTCCAGCAATCAGCCCCATTTCCACCTCCCCTCTGAACTCCTTTTTGCTGGGGAGGGTTTGGATCAAGGAAAGGAAAACAGGGAGTCAGTCTCTTGGGTCAGGTGCAAAGGTACCTCATTCTGCTTTTTTTTTTTTGTGGTGCTGGGGATTGAACCCAGCCAAGGCCTTGTGCATGTAAGGCAAGCACTCTACCAACTGAGCTATATCCCCAGCCCTGCTTTGGTTTTTTGTTTATGTTATTTGGTTGTCTGTGTGTGCACGTGCACGCGTGTGCTCATGCACGTGCCGGAATGGAACCCAGGGCTCAAACACGAACACTCTACCTCTCAGCTACATCCTCAGTCCTTTTTATTTTGAAACACGTTCTTCCTAAATTGTCCAGGTTAGTCTTGAACTTGTGATCCTCCTGCCTCAGCCTCCCAAGTAGCTGGCTCATCTTGCTTGTGAAGAAACCTGGATTTGGACACCAGACTCAGCAAGGGAGAAGAACAGAGCACTTTCCCAGGTCAAATGAAGAATTCCCTGCAAGTCCCTATAGTTCTACAGGGAAATAGAGCACTTACCATGCAATCACCCCAGAACTTAAAGGGCTTAGGAGAATGCCAGAGCCCTCAATGCTTACTCAGTCCCTCACTGAGTACCCATCTATTAGTCAGGACACTGCTGGTTGATAGTGATGGAAACTCAGATAAAACTCCTAAACCAAAAAGGTGAATTGATTGGTTCCTGTAATCTGACAGTCCAAGGGGTGGATCCTGAATCCAGGAACCTTGATGCATCACCAAGATGTGCCTAACTCCATCCTGGGCTCTGCTTTCCCCTCCAGACTTCCTTCTCAGGCAAGCCCTCCCCATATGGTGGCAAAACAAATATCCCCATCAGGAGACAGAGTTTTTTTTTTTTTTCCCCAGAAAATCTAACCAAAGTCTGGGGCTGATGCTCTGTTGGTTCTGGTTTCTGACCCAATCCCATACACATTGGCTAGCCCTGGATTGCCCTTACCCAGGCACCTAGGGTGTGTCCAACCCCTTATTCATATGAGGAGGCACAAATAACAGATTTAGCAAGCCCTTGCTCTACACCACTGTTCCAAAAGCTGTTCATGCATTTAAGCCTCCCAAAATTTTGTTATCGTAACAGACAATGGAGGAAAGGAGCACAGAGAGATCTAGTTACTTGCCCCAAATCACATAGCTGGGAGGTAGCAAGGCTGGGCCTCAAACCCAAGCACCTATCACTCCAGTGCCCACCTTCCTAACCATTGCACCACCTGGCTTCTGTAATTTCACCCTCTGGCCCTGTCCTCTGGCCGGACTAAATTGCTTTCAGCTCCTCAAATGACAGCTTTCTCTCAGATCCTGGCCTTCCTGCTTGCTGCTCCCTCTGATCAGCACTATTCCTTATCCCTTGGCCTATTTATTATTTTACTATTAATATCTTTTACCTCCAGTACTGGGGATTGAATCTACAGGCACTCTACCACTAAGCTACATACCTAACCCCTTTTAAAATATTTATTTATTTATTTGCAGGACTGGAGATGGAACCCAGAGCTCTCACACTGAGCTATATCCCCAGGCTGGCTGGCTGGCTTGCTTATTTATTTATCTATCTATCTATCTATCTATCTATCTATTTATTTATTGTGGTGCTGAGGATTGAACACAGAGCCTTGCACAGGCTAGGCACCTTTTTATTTTATTTTGAGATAGGGTCTCATGAAATTATCCAGGCTGGCCTCAAACTTGTGATCCTCCTGTCTCAACCTCCAGAGTAGCTGGGATTACAGGTTATGTATCACCACATCCAGGGAATAAGGACATCTTGAGGGGCATTATTCTGCCAGCTGAAGTGGTAAATGTTCAGGATCTGAGCCCAGTGGGATCTCTAGAATCCAGGGGTTCAACCCCTAACTGACTGTATGACCAAAGGGTTTAACGTCCCTATGCTATAGAGCACAAAAGTCAGGCGGTGAGCCAGCATAGCAGGGTGAGGAACTGAAAGCAATTCAGGCTGGCCCAGGATGGGTTCCTGGGAGGAGGTCCTTGGCCTGGAGCCCTAGCTCTGAGTCAACTTCTTTGTAAACTAGAGGTGGTAACGGTCCCTACCTCACAGCACTGGTTGTCACAGTATTAAATGAGTCAAGACATATGAGGAGCTAAGCTCAGTGCTTGGCACTGAGAAAGTGATCAATAAATGTTGGCAATTCAATATTGTCTTAGGGCTGGGGATAGAGCTCAGTGGTAGAGTAATTGCCTAGCATGCATGAGGCCTTGAGTTCAACACCCAGTACTGCAAACATTTTTTTCATCCAGGGGCGTTTTACCACTGAGCCATATTACCAGCACTTTCTATTTTTTATTCTGAGACAAGGTGAGACAAGACCTAGGTGCTTAGGGCCTAGCTAAGTTGCTGAGGCTAGCCTTGAATTTGCAATTCTCTTGCTTCAGCCTCCTGAATTCCTGGGATTATAAGTGTGAGCCACTACACCCAGATTTTTCATTTTTAAAAATTGGTGCATTATAATTACATGTAATGGTGAGGCCTGCTGTTACATATTCACATATGCACAATATATAGCAATATAATTTGACCAATATATAGCAATATAATTTGCCCAGTATTTCTGCTTTCGCTTTCCTCCACCCTCCTGCTAGTCCCTTTTCTTTCTTTTTTTTTTTTTAAATATTTTTTAGTTATAGCCGGATGCAATATCTTTATTTTGTTTATTCATTTTTATGTGGTGCTGAGGATCAAACCCAGTGCCTCACACGTGTGAGGCAAGCGCTCTGTCACCAAGCTACAACCCCAGCCCCTAGTCCTTTCTCTTTGCTGATCTCCCTTGGATTTTCATGAGACCTTTCCCCCCACTATCTTTCTTTCCTTTTTACTCTCTAACTTCCACACATGAAGAAAAACATATGACCCTTGACCTTCTGCATTTGGTTCATTTTGCTTAACATAATATTCTCAAGTTTCATCCATTTTCCTTCAAATAACATAATCTCATTCTTCTTTATGGCTGAATAAAATTCCTTTGTGTATATGTGCCACGTTTTCTTTATCCATTCATCTGTTGATAGACACCTAGGCTGGTTCCATAGTTTGGCCACTGTGAATTGTGTTGCTATAAACCTGGTTATGCATATATCACTATAATATGATGACTTTAATTTTTTAGGATACATACCAGGGAGTCATATAGCTGGGTCGTATAGTGGTTCCATGCCTAGTCTTTTTGAGGAATCTCCATACTGATTTCCATAGTGGTTATACTAATTTACAATCTCACTAACAGTTTAAAAGTGTTCCTTTTGTCTGTGGAGAGGCTTTCTCCCAGATGTCCATGTTGTCTTGGACAGGCTGGGGTGGAAACGGTAACAGCATGCAGGGCCAGGTGAGGCCTTCACCACAGGTGACTGAGAGGAAGGCTTGGCTGCCCAGCACCTGGCACTGAGAGGAAAATGGTGTCAATGGGAAAATTCCTGGTTGGGGCTGAGCAGCTAGGGACACCAGTCGCAATCTCTACTTTGTCCAAGGAAGCTGATGGGTCATGAAGGACCCAGGGTGGGTTGAGCAATGGACAGCAGGAAGAAATGGCCTTTTAAAAGAACGTGGGCCATGAAGACTGTTGTAGTTCTGGGTGGAGGGCAGGGCTCTTGTGGCTTTCTGAGATATTTTAGTTATGAATAATGCTCAGATTGTCAGGGTGGAAAGCGGGGAGAAGTCCCCAGAGACAGGGAAAGGCCAACTACTCTGCAGCAGCTGAAATCTGAGGCCTTACACACATTGCCTCAGGGTAGCTGTGAGAGACAAAGGTTGTTTTCCATTCAGGAAACCTGCAGGGGCCTGGGGCCCATGGGAACAATGTTGTTTTGGACTGGAGGCCAGAGCTCTGGCACACTGAACTCACACACAGAGCCAGCACCCCAGCACCTTCCAGTCTCCCTCTGTTCCAAACCCTGAGGGAACCCAGCTAAAAGAATGTGCCCTGTTATTCAGAGATTGAAACTTGGGACCAACCTTGACCTCAGGTGAAGTTGTGATCCTCCTGCTTCAGCCTCCTGAGCTGCTGGGATTACCACCACCACTGTACCCATCACTCCCACATTTTTTTATTCATATATTACAGTTTTACCTAATGATGGGTTTTGCTGTTACATATTCAGACATGCAAACAATATAACAATATAATTTGATCAATATAACTCCCCAGCACTTCCCCCCAGATCTGTTTTTTAAATGGACTTCAAATAAAGTTAAAGTAGTACAGAGATGGTATGGGCTCCAGGTAGAAGGAAGAGCCTGGGCAGAGGTGTAGAAGGCAGCAGTGGCTGCCACTAGTGAGGGTTCTCTGTACCTCTGAAACTGTGAGAGTAAAGAATGAGGAGACTGTCTGAGGCCAGGGAAAATAGTTTTAAGTGTTTCAAGAATACCATAGAGGCTAAAATCATAGACTTGAGACCAGTATGGTAATGCATGCCTGTAATCCCAGCAGTTTGGGAGGCTGAAGCAGGAGGATTGTAAATTCCAAGCCAGCCTCAGCAACTTAGAGAGACCTTGTCTCTAAATAAAATATAAAAAGGGGTTGGGGATGTGGCTCAGTGTTTAAGTGGCTAATTACCGCTGGGTTTAATCCTCGATTCAAAAACAAACAAACAAACAAACAAACAAAACCAACAGACTCTGCAACCAGTCCTCCTGATCTAAGACCTGCCTTTGATATTTATAGGCTGTGTGGCCCTGGGCCAGTCACCCAATCTATCTTACCTTTGGCATCCTCCTCTTTACAATGGGCATGACAGTATCTGTAGAGATGAAATGAAATTGTGACTGCCAAGAGCCAGTAGGGCCCAGACTGAGAAAGGGCTTGATGAGCCAATCTATTATGGTGTGGATATGAGGTGTCCTCTGAAAAACTCCTGTGACAACACAAGAATGTTTAGAGGTAAAATTATTAGATCATGGGAGCTATGACCTAATCAGTGGATTACCCATTTGATGGGTTAATAATTTGAATGGACTATTGGATGATAACTTTAGGCAGGTAGGGCGTGGTTGGAGGAAATAGGTCACTGGGTGCATGCCCTTGGGGATTATATTTTGTCCCTGGCTCCTAGTGTGTGTGAGCGCTCTCTCTCTCTCTCTCTCTCTCTCTCTCTCTCTCTCTCTCTCTCTCCCTCCCTCCCTCCCTCCCTCCCTCCCTCTCCTGGCTGTCATGTTCTGAGCTGCTTTTCTCTGCCACACCCTTCCACCATGGTGTTCTGCCTCAGCTTGGGCACAGAGTAATGGACTCAGTAGACCATGAACTGAACCTCTGAAACTGTGAGCCGAAATAAACTTTTCCTTGTCAGGTAACTTGGTCACAGCAATGAAGAGTTGTCCAACACACAGTGTATAGGTGTTTGCTTGTCCCCTTCCCTCTCCTCAGTACTCCAAGCCTGATAACTCCCAGCTCAGCTTGGCTGTTCCCTCCAACCCAAAGCCTGCTTGTTCCCTGGTGTGGGGGAGTGCATGGAGATCTCAGGACACTGTAAGGACACCCAAGTGTTCCCCCCATCACTGGGGAAGTTCCACACAAACCTTAAACCCTCTGAGGAAGGGCTATATCCTTCTCAATCACAGCTGTACTCCTCCTGGCCATGGTGTCGGGTTAGCCACATGATAAATGCTGAGTGAACACAGGAAACAAATGAGTGGGTAGATGGATGATGGATAGACAGACGATAGAGCGATGGATAGGTACATGAAAGGATGTCAGGCTGAGGGGCAACTTTCATCCTGCAGGCTAGGACATGGAACACCCACAAATGTGTGGCCTCAAGCCCGACAGATCATGTCTGAAGCATCTACATCCTGTTTCTGCCCTGGGTGGGATGTTTATTCTTAATTCCACAAAGCAATTAACTGCAAACACTGTCAATCCAAGGAGACAGATTCTAGAAGGTCAAACAGCCCTTCCCTCCTTGACCAGGAAAAAAGTAACACAGTCTTGCCATCCACCTGTGGCAGCTTCAGTATCCTGATGTTTGCGTTCCCAAAGGCTCAAGCCCCATCTTTTTATTTTCCTTTATTCTTAGCCAAACATTGTACTCACAAGCCTTTCATTGTATCAATAATTTACAGTTTCTTATGATCTCTTCTACACTTTATTCCCCTAACAGTTAACTTCCACACAATTGAAATCATAATGTACACTGCCCTTGATTTTATTTTCATTCAACACCTTACTTTTCCATGAGGACAGATTCCATTTATTTGTGTAACTGCTTGTGGCTATGGCCAGGCCTTTGCTATACAGAATGTAATTTACTTAACCTTTCCTCATAGTGGGACAATTGGGCTGCTTACAGGGTCTCACTAGTGCAAGCAACCCTGTACTTGGGTATAAAACAGGTGTTGCCTTTGTGTAAAAAAGGTGGAGCAAAATATACCTAATTGCTTGTCTGTGCATTAAAATACCTCTGGAATGATTCACAAGAATGTGGCAACATTAGGGACAGAAGTGAGACAGACATTTCTTTTTGGTATTTTTTGCATTTCAAACCATGGGAATTTTTTTTAAAGCTAATTAAATTAGTATTTCAAAAATAAAGATTTTTCTGGCCAGGCATGGTGGCACACGCCTGTAATTACCATGACTCAGGAGGTTGAGGTAGGAGGATCACAAGTTTGAAGCCAGCCTAGGCAACTTAGCAAGGCCCTGTCTTAAAATTTAAAATGTGGTTTACGCCTGTAATCCCAGCACCTGGGGAGGCTGAGACAGGAGAATCGTGAGTTCAAAGCCAGCCTCAGCAAAAGCTAGGCACTAAGCAACTCAGTGACACCCTGCCTCTAAATAAACACAAAATAGGGCTAGGGCTGGGGATGTGGCTCAGTAGTTGAGTGCCCCTCAGTTCAATCCCTGATACCCCTTAAAAATGTGGTTCAGTGGTAGAGGGCCCCTGGGTTCAAACCCCAGTTCAAAAAGGAAAAAGAAAAAACACTATATTAGACCATTTAAGGAAAAAACAGGTGAAATCCAAATCAAGTCTGTAATTTAGTTAACAACAATGTGCCAATGTTCATTTTTTTAAAATACTTTTTTTAGTTGTAGATGGACACAAAATCTTTATTTATTTATTTTTATGTGGTGCTGAGATTCGAACCCAGTGCCACACACGGAAGGCTGAGCTACAAACCCAGTCCTGACAATGTTAATTTCTTAGTTTAACAAATATACTGTGGTTATATGTCAATAATGGGGAAACTGAGGAGGGAACTCATTATACTAACTTAACAACAGTTTTTAAGTCTATAATGATTTCAAAATAAAAAGTTCATTTTAAAAAATAGGGGTGTCCTAAGTTTTAGTGAGAACTAGAACAGGACAAATAGCCCTATGATAAGCCTTCTTGAATAAAGGTTTTGATTCTCCTTTCTCTCTGTTGGACTGGGGTGTGAGAGCACTTAGCTTGGTTTCAAAGATTCTTCTCTCAATCTATGCACCTTGTCTATGTGAAGGGGCAGCACCAGGCCTGTCTCATGCTTGGCACTTAGAGTGCCCAAATACTGTCAGCCAGATTATTAACAGCCTGGTTACAAAAGGTACAAGCTTATTTTGTGGATTTGTATTTCATTCCATAATAATAATGTAAACTCATTCAAGGAAATCAAGAAAGCAGAATTAAACAGCTTCCTCTTTATGATCCCTTTATGGGTTTCCTTATAAGGCTGCATGCATGTCCCTTAGGAAGGTGTTATCAACATGTGTGGCAACTGGCAACATAGGGCCTGGTTTCTTATGGCCTCAGACAAAATTCCTTCCAGGCTTGGGGCCTGTTTGTGCTAGATTCTACCGCAAAACCCTATTCTTCTTCCTCTCCCCCATTCCCAATTTTGTTTTGTCTCCATTCACCTCCTGCTAAACCAGAAGGACCATCTTTAATTTTATTTATTTTGTTAACTGTAATTTCTCATGTTGTAACAGCCCCACCCAACCTCAGACGAATGCCAGGCCCACATCAGACCTGTGTCAGCAGAACTGAGGCTGATGTGGGGAATGTCCCCATCCTTCCCTGAATCATCAGACCCCAGGATGACCTTTCTTCCCAAGTCCCCTTGCTGCTGAGGTTGGCAGCATTTGTACAATCCCTTCAGCTGGTACCTGGCTTCTTTCTTTGAGGGAAACAACTCCAGGTTAAGGAGGCCTGGAGGCCAGAGTTTAGGTGCCCCTTCTGGGAAGTGCCAACTTGGGTGTGGAGTTTCTGAATTTCAGTTTGCCTACCTAGAAAATGGGTTAACTTCTCTTTCATAAAGAACATAAAGCTGGGGTTGTGGCTCAGAGGTGAGCACTTACCCAGCATGCGTGAGGCACTGGGTTTGATCCTCAGCACCCCATAAACATAAAATCAAGGAGCCGGGAGTGGTGGTGCACGCCTGTAATCCTTGTACCTTGGAGGCAGGAGGATCCTGAGTTCAAAGCCAGCCTCAGCAAAAGCAAGGTGCTAAGCAACTCAGCGAGACCCTGTCTCTAAATAAAATTCAAAATAGATCTGGGGATGTGGCTCAGTGGTCGGATACCCCTGAGTTCAATCCCTGGTACCAATAAATAAATAAATAAATAAATAATAAAATAAAGGTATTGTGTCCACCTACAACTAAAAAATAAAATAAAAAAGAAAAGAACATGTAGGTTGGCTGGGTATGGTGGCACACACCTGTAATCCTAGCTACTCAGGAGGCTGAGGCAAGAGGATTTCAAATTTGAGGACAGCCTCAGCAATTTAGTAAGAACTTGCCTCAAAATAAAAAATAAAAAAGAGATGCAGCTCAGTGGTAGAGCACTCCTGGATTCAATCCCCAACAATGCGCCCCCCCCACCCACATACATAAAGAAAACACCTTGTAAGACCTCAGGCTTTCTACTGAAGGCCTAAGGTCAGGATAGGAAGTGAGGGTTTGAGGGTGGAGATAGGACTAATCAGAGAAACCCCTTCAAAATATGCCTCTTAGGGGTAGGGAGAAAGGAATCTCAGATTTTTTTTTTTTCTTTTCAGTGCTAAGGATTGAACTAGGGCCTCATGCATTCCTGGAGAGGTAAGTGCCCTACAACTGAGCTATATCCCCAACCCTACAACTTTCACTTCTGGGTGGTAGGGTGTGGATTTGATTTTGGATCAAGAGTGAGTCTGATCAGGAGTGGGTCCCACTCCACATCCTGCAGTGGAAGGAAGGAGGGAAGGGTGGATCGGGTCAGGGTGTGTTCACCATGAGAGCAGAACAAACCAATAATATGGGACTGTGGGCCTCCACCCAATCTTCCTGATCTCTCTTTAGGCTGAATCTGACCAGGGGGACCTACTGTTTCTTTGGATCTCCAAGTTCTGGGATGTTGAGGGACAGGGACACTTCTAGCTAAAATCTCCTCCTGAGGAGAAGGGTCCTCAGGCTCACAGGAAAAGAGAGTACTCAGATCCTGGCCTTAGGCTTCAGCCTTCTGCTGTGTGCCTGACTTCCACTTGGAAGCTGGCCAGCTCTTTTCCCTGCTCCTGACCTTACCCCAGATGCTGCCTCTGACCAAGGCCTTGCCCAGGCCCTGCCCACCCCGCCTCCACACCTTTGCCCCCACCTGAAACCACACCCTTTCCAGTGCACCTGTCCAAATCCTGCCTAGTCCTCAAGGTCCAGAGGCCAGACCATCTCCTCCCTAGGGCCCTTCCAACTTCTCAAGCTCCTGAGTACTCAGTCTCCCCTGAACACCTGCATTGCAATAGGCCATGAACAGTCCTACCTGGCCACTGTCTCTTGCTCTCACTGTTTTATGAGGTGTTATGTAGTGACATATAGTAAAAGGTTAAGAGTGTGGGTTCTGGAGAGACCTGAGTTCAAGTCCTGACTCCCCAGTGTCACATTGGGTGCCTCACCTAGCATTCCTGAGCCTAAGTTTCCCCACCTATAAGATGAGAATGGTGTTGTGGGTTTGTTGAGATAATACATGAGGGAGAGAATACTGACCAATGGCTGCTGATATTATTATTGTTATTCTTGTCATTGTTATGACTGGGGATGACAAAGAGGGAATTATGCAGAGGATTAAAGCATCTCAACTGATTTCAACATGACTCTGTATATTAGGCACCATCCTTACCCCCATTTCACCGATGGAACTGCACTCAAGGTAGTTTAACTGAGTTGGAGTCACACAACATGACATGGCAGCTCAGGTTCTCAAGCCCAGGTTTGGGCTGCTTTCTTCTCCAAATGGAGGCAGATAGGTCCCTTCCTGGAGCGTGTCCTTAGGCCCACTTGATTTATATGGCATCTGGAAACCAGTGCATAAATCACAGCAGCAGGTTTGGGAAGGCTAGGAGTGGAAGCCGCTCACCTCTCCTGGCTGCAAGGAGTGATGAGGTCAGGATGAGCCAACCCCTACCACTTTGCCTCCATCCATCCCTCATCACGCCCCTAGCAGGAAGAGGCAAGCTTTAGCCCTCAGGTTTCCCAAAAGTCTGGTTTTCCTGGAAGGCAGGATGAGGAGAAAACAGCTTAATTTACCAGTGAATAACTGGGGGGTGAGTCAGCCCCACACCTGGACCTGGGTGGGGTTAAGTCCTGCCTGGAGTCAAGGGGCTAGATAGGATGACCTCATGGGACCCTCCCCTCCAGGCCTACAAAATTTAAAATCCAAAAAAGTGGGGTGGCTTTAGCCACTCTGGTGGTGGTATCCCATCAATCTTTAGGGTTAATCTCTCCACGATTTTCTGCAGATTTTGTACAGCTCTCTCATTCCCATCTCTACCTCAAATCACCCAGATGATACCACATTTGTACACAACTTTGGTTGTTTTACTAAAAATAAACACACACACACAAAAAAGTTCTGGAGATGGATAGGGGTGATGGTGGCACAGCAATGTGAATACCACCGAACTGTATGCTCAAAGAGGGCTAAAATGGGGCTGGGGATGTAGCTAGTGATAGAGTGCTTACCTCTCATGCCTGAGGCCCTGAGTTCCATTCCCAGCACCACAAGCAACAAATAGCAACAATAAAAAAAGACTAAAATGGTAAATTTTATGTTATAGATATTTTATCACAATTAAAAAGGACAAAAAAGAAAACAAATAAATTTATTATGAAAAATTTAAAATATTCAGTAGTAGAAAAAGTTCATTTCTGTATGCCCTCATCCAAATTCAATCATCATAAGATTTTTTTTCCCCTTGGTACAAGGGATTGAACCCCGGGGTGCTTTACCACTGAACCCCAGGGTGCTTTACCACTGAATCCCAGGGTGCTTTACACTGAGCCACATCCCTAGCCCCCCCCCCTTTTTTTTTAAGAGAGAGGGAGAGAGAGAGAGAATTTTTAATATTTATTCTTTAGTTTTGGGCGGACACAACATCTTTGTATGTGGTGTTGAGGATCGAACCTGGGCCGCACGCATGCCGGGCGAGCACGCTACTGCTTGAGCCACATCCCCAGCCCCCTAGCCCTTTTTTATTTTTTATTTTGAGACAGGGTCTCACCAAGTTGATTAGGGCCAAATTGCTGAGGCTGGCTTTGAACTTGTGATCCTCCTGCCTCAGCCTGCTAAGCAGCTAGGATTACAGGCGTGCGCCACCATCCAGCTTATTTTTTATTTTGAGACAAGTTCTCACTAAGTCACCAAGGCTGGCTTTGAACTTGGTATTCTGGCCTCCTGAGTTGCTAAGTATACTATAGGCATGCACCACCACCAGGGCCTCACTGATAAATATTTAGGCCTAGAAGAGTATAGTGGCCTATATTGGATGTCTGAATGCATGAGTTTACACATTATTTAGGGCAACCTGGAAATGTATCTGAACACAACATAGCAAGATAAAATAGATTAAAAATAGGAAAATAAGAGATGAAATAAAATAAGAATAATAGGGGACAGGAGTGAGGTTGGAAGCCTAAACAGACTTATGAAACCCCCCTCACTTAGTAAAGATAGGTCTGGTTTTGAGTTTCCTAGACAGATGCTTTGTATATTCATTTAACACATATTTATTGGATCCTCATTATGTGCTTGATACTATATGATGAAGAGGGGGATACAGCAGAGAACAGGATGAATATGATTCCTGCTGTCTGGAGTTTATATTTTGCTGTGGGAAAGAGGAGAGATAGATTAAAAAACACTTAATAAAAAAAACCTCTCCATCAAATAAGTAAATAATTTAAATTCAGGTACCAATCAATGCTAGGAAGAATAAAAAAACATCGATAATAGTGATAGTGGTATCTGTTGTAGAAAGGGTTGTCAGGGAAAGTTTCTCTGAGGATGTGACATTTGAGATATGGAGTGATGGATTTTTTGTTGTTGTTTATTTGTTTGTTTTTGGTGATAGAGTTTGAACCCAGGTGTGCTTAACCACTGAGCCACACACCCATCCCTTTTTTGTATTTTATTTAGAGACAGGGTCTTACTGAGTTGCTTAGGCCCTCGCTAAGTTGCGGAGGCTGCCTTTGAACTCTCAATCCTTCTGCGATCCTCCTGAGCCACTGGGATTACAGGCATGCACCATTGTGCCTGGCAAGATGTGTAGTGATTTGAATTTGGGTATTGATATACCCAAAAATTTTGGCTGGGTACATAACTCAGAAGTAGAGCACTTGCCTAGCATATGTGAGGCCCTGGGTTCAATCCTCAACACTGCAAAAAAACAAAACAAAAACAAACAAAAAACTCTTGACAAAAAAAGATCTCAAGATGAGATCTTCCTAGATGAATATGGGCCCTGAATCCAATAGTAAATATGCTAATAAAGAGACAGAAAAAGAGATCATGTGAAGACAGGCAGAGATAGGAAGGAAGGCTGAGGGTTGCCTGTGGCCATGGGAATGGAGAAGAGAACAAATCTATCTCAGCACCCCCAGAAGGCACCAACCCTGCTCACATCTTGATTGTAGAGTTTTGGCCTCCAGAATTGTGAGACCACGTTTTCTCCCTTTCACAGAGGAGGAAACTGAGGCACATGGCAGGTGGTGTCACTTAGCTGGAAACAGCCAAGTAGGGACTTGAGTTTGATTTTGTGTGTGTGCACACCAGGGATTGAACACAGGGGCTCTTAACCACTGAGCCACATTTCCCAGCCCTTTTTAATATTTTATTTAGAGACAGGGTCTTACTGAGTTGCTTAGGGCCTTGTTAAGTTGCTGAGGCTGGCTTTGAACTCACAATCTCCTGCCTCAGCCTCCTGAGCCACTGGGATTACAGGTGTGCACCACCACGCCCTGGTCTGTTTGAGGGGCATCCTGTGTGATCCTAGGAATGCCATGGACTCTGCTGCCTCCCTAGGGCTGGGGCTGGATGGGTTAGGGGTTAGGAGCTGGGGAAACAAGTGGACACCAGACCTTCCTGCCTCTGTGCGTAACAGGAGGAACCACAGGCTGAGGGCATGAGACCTGCCTAGGTCCCACCTGACTCTGTGGCCTCAAAACTCACTCCCTACCTGGCACATGAAGCAACTTTATTTTTTCTTTCCCAGCATTCTAGATCAATGACTGGGAGAGACTTTGATGTGGGGGGAGGTGGGTAAGGAAGGGGGAGGGAGGGTCTCAGAAAACAAGGCTCCCATTCTGAAGTTCTCCATCCCCAATTCCCATTGGGTTTCTCCTCTGTAGGTCTCCTGGGGTCGGCATGTGCTCAGGAAATACCTGTCAAATGGATGAGTGAACAAACAAGAATGAAAAGATACAGCCTTTTCTCTAACCTTACCCTGCTTTTTTCCTCTTGTATTGCTGTATTTCTTTTGTTGTTGTTTTCGTCAAGGAGAAATTTGCAAATATATGGCCTTATGTAATTTTGTGGAATGTTTTCTTCTGGGTCCTCACAATGCTATGATGTCTTGGGAGCCATGATAAGTGTATTGCTGTATTTCATCAATTACAAGAAGGGCATTTTACCATCTCTGCATTAGGATCAATAAGTTTCACAATTGCTATTGGCCAGGCAGCAGTCATGATGAAATTGTCATTGCCTAAGAATTTGTTGTTGTTGTTTTTTGCCTTATTGTGGATGGAATCCAGAACCCCGGTGTGCTTTATCACTGAGCTACATCCCCAGGCCTGTTTATTTATTTGGAACTGGGGATTGAACCCAGGAGCAATTTATCACTGAGTCACACCCCAGACCTTTTTATGTTTATTTTGAGACAGGGTCTCACTAAGTTGTTTAGTTGCTGAAGCTGGCCTTGAACTTGCAATCCTCCTGGCTCACTCTCTCAAATCGCTGGGATTACAGGCCTGTGCCACCACACCTGCCAGTCTATTGGCAGAGTATAATATACTGATACTATATTGAGTGATCCCTGTGCTGTGGATCACCAGGAATTCCAGTAAAAGGGCCACGGGTTCCCTGCCGGGATTATTCTAGATGTATACAAAGCTCACCCCATCTTAATACCTTAAAAATCTATGTAACAGTCACAGAAGATTTCTGTGCAGGTTGGGTGCCTGAGTGCTACTAGGGGCAGAATGGAGGTGAGCTGATGAGATGATCCAGCAGAGATTCATGGAGGTGGCAAATTAAACCCACAAAACTCCAGGGTTTTGGCCAGAATCCAGTAATGCAACTACCTTCCCAGGAGAGCAGGGGCAGGTTTCAGAGGGAGGTGGAGCCCCCATCCACTGTCTGCTTTGTCCCTTTCTGGATGTCCTGGTTGGCCCTTTGGCCCAGACACTGGCCCTGGACCCTCTTCTGAGCTAGGCAGGCTGTGAATGAGGGACACACAGTGCCTGGAGCTGCTGGAGGGCGGATGCCCAGACTGGCTGCTGTGTGCTCTTTGACTGGGCAGGGACGGTTACCAGGCCTCTGTCCTGACAGAGGGTGTCTTCTCCACTCTGAGGCCACCAGCATCTCCTTAGCGGTGCCCTGCTTGGGTCCTGGGCTTGTTTGTTCATGCTCTGGTTACTCATTTAGCACTGGGTTCAAGTTTCCGCTCTATCAGTCATTCACTAGAGTGTGAAGACAGCTTGCCCTGGTGAGCCTCAGTTTCCTCTTCTCTAGAATGAGGGTGTTAATCTTACTCACTTCATAGTAATTCTGGGAGGATTTGGAGACAAGGCCCAAGGACAGTGCTCGGCATAGTGCCTGACACGCTAGGTTTGGAATGGGAGCTTATTGACCTGGTCAGACACTGTGCTGGTATTGGTGCTGAACAGGGTGAGATGTGTTCACAGGGGGACAGAAACTCATCTTTTAGGTTCCCGGGAGGAGCCAGGAAAGCGAGGATTTCTTTGCAGACCTGGATTTTAAACCTTATCAGAACCTCATTTAACGTGTCTGTAAAATAGGGATAAGGGTAGGAGCTGCATCATATGGTCAGGATTCAGTTACGTAATGCATGCATACTGCAGGTGCTTATCAAGTGTCAGATTTGTGGTTTTATTGTTTGGCTCTGGCAAAAACCTTCCAGTTGTCTCAACTTTTCAGAAGATGAAGAGCCCAGAGAGGTGAAGAACTTGCCCTAAGTCACACAGTGATAAGTAATTGAGCAAGGCCTACCCCAGGGAACTTGGGCTGTGCTCTGAGCTCCTTGGGGGCTCAGATGAACAATCAGTGGGTGAAGATAATAAGGTTCAGGCCAGGATAACTGCCTTGGGCACTGCACTGTGATCATCCAACAGCAATGCATAGGGCTCCTGAACCCCTGTCTAGTGCTCATGTGCCACTGACTCAGCCTTCCTGCCAATAGCCACCTGCCCTAGTTTTGAGCTCTAGTATAAGTATACCTAGGGGGGAATTTTTTCCCTAAGATGCTGCAGTCACTAATGGGAGGGGGGGATAGTGAAGCTAGTTAATTGTATTACCACTAGTATGTTCTGTGTTCTACTACAGTTTTTTTGTTTGTTTGTTTGTTTGTTTGTACTGGGGATTGAACTCAGGGGCACTCGCTACTGAGCCACATCCCCAGCCCTATTTTGTATTTATTTAGAGACAGGGTCTCACTGAGTTGCCTAGCACCTTGCTTTTGCTGAGGCTGGCTTTGAACTCATGGTCCTCCTGCCTCAGCCTTCTGAGCCACTGGGATTACAGGCATGTACCACTGGACCCAGCTACTATAGGGCTCTTTTAAGTCTCATAAATTCTTAGTACATTTTTGCTGTTATAACAGAACACCTTACCCTAGGTAATTTATTTATTTACTTACTTTATTATTATTGTTATATTTTGCAGTGCTAGAGATAGAATCCAGGGCCTTCTGCATGTTAGGCAAACACCCTATACTGAGCTACATCCCCAGCTTGTCAATAGAAAATTGCTTTTCTTTGCAGAACTCTACCACTGAACTACATCTCCAATTCCTTTCATTTTTTGAGACAGGGTCTCACTAAGTTGCTTGAGGGTTTAAGTTGCTGAGGCTGGCCTTGAACTTGCAATCCTCCTGTCTCAGACTCCAAGTGGCTGGGATTACAGATGTGCACCACCTTGTCTGGAGAAATTTACTTTCTCACAGTTTTAGAGGCTGGAAAGTGCAAGATTAAAGCACCAGTGGAGTCAGTGGTGCTGTTCTCTGCTTGCAGTACAGCTCCTTGTTGCTGCATCCTCACATGGTAGATGCAATAAGCTTTCATGGCCTCATCACCTCCTAAAAGCCATACCTCTTAATACTGCTGCATTGGAGAATTAAGTTCAACATGAATTTTGGAGGGAACGCACAAATTCCAACCACAGTATCCCCTGAAGCATATGTCGGGTGTCATCAGCCCTGTTTTAACACAGGAAAAATAAAACAGGCCTACAGTCACACAGCTTGGACACAGCAGGGTCAGGATTCTAACCTAGGTCAGTGAGGCTGGGGTGGTGGGAGGAGGCCTTGGAGGATGGAAGTCCTTGCAAGGAGTCAGAGGTTATGGCAGGCCCACAGACTGCCCTCAGAGCCAGATCCTTGTGTGGTTATAGAAGCTAGAAAAGGGAAAGCAAAGGAAGAAGAATCGGGAAGCTCTGTCATGGCTGAGTGTAGTCTCCATAACCTCTTGCTCCTGACCACTTCAGTGTCTGCTACCAAACTTTCAGCTGACAGCATCTGCTTCCTCTGGTTCATCAGAGTCCATCTGTGCCACACAGCAGACCTGACACATCCTGGATTGATGCCTCTCCACCCCAGTGGCCCTCATGGTGTGTAAGTACCCTAGCTCCTTTGTCTGTCAGCTGGGATAACTGTAAGATTCATGTTCCATATTATTTCCCAGGTTTCCTCTGAGGAATCTGGCCCCCCCATTCCCACAGTGACAAGCTCCCTCCCCTTGTATCCTCAGCCTTCCTTCCACCCTCCCTTCCCACTCTTCTACTCATACTCCTGAGATCTTCACCTTAAAATCTGCTGGAATAATCTAAATCAGTAGCTCTCATTCAGTGCTGTTTTATTTTATTGTATTTTTCCGGGTACTGGGGATTGAAACCAGGGTGAACCTAGGGTGTTCTACCACCAAGCTACATGCCTAGTACTTTTTATTTATTTATTTATTTTACTTTTGAGAGAGGGTCTCAGTAAGTTGTCCAGGATGCCCGGGGAACTTTTGATCCTCCTGCTTCATCCTCCCAAGTAGCTGGGATTACAGGTGTGCACCACTGCGCTTGACAAACAGTGTTGGTTTTGTCCCCCAGGGACACTTAGCAAGGTATTAAGACTTTTTTTAATTGTCACAATGGAAGAAGAGGGAAGATTCTATTGACTTACAGTGAATAGAGGCCAAGGATAACTAAACATTTAATAGTGCAAAGGACAAAGGATTATCTGGCCCCCATTTTATCTATTGTGCCGAGGTTAAAAATTCATTAACTAAACCGGGCATGGTGTTGCACTTCTGTAATCCCATAGACTTGCACGGCTGAGGTAGGAGGATCACAAGTTGAAGACCAGCCTCAGCAACTTATCAAGGTCCTAAGCAACTTAGACTGTCAAAATAAAAAAAGTAAATTAAATTAAAAAGGGCTTTCGATGTGGCTCCATGGTTAAGCATCCCTGGGTTCAATTTCTACTGAACACGCGCGCACGCACACACAAACACACACACATAATCCATTACCTAAATTAAGAGAACTGAGTGGCTCCTTTCCAGTGATAACCCTCTATCATCCTTTTTTTTAATTTTTTTTTAATTTTTTTAAATTTTTTATTGTTGGCTGTTCAAAACATTACATAGTTCTTGATATATCATATTTCACAATTTGATTCAAGTGGGTTATGAGCTCCCATTTTTACCCCATACACAGATTGCAGAATCACATCAGTTACACATCCATTGATTTACATATTGCCATACTAGTGTCTGTTGTATTCTGCTGCCTTTCCTATCCTCTACTATCCCCCCTCCCCTCCCCTCCCTCCTCTATCATCCTTGACCTTACAGGAATGGCCAGCAGAGCCTAGGTGTGGAGAAATAGTATGGGTGAGGAGGTAAACCCTAGATGGGGTCTCAAGTCTTTTGCCTGCCTCTGTCTCTTCCACTTCCCATTTATTCCATGTAGTTTGGCTGCATGGGTGGTAAAAGACAGGCTTGACCAATCAGAAAATTTCTTCCACAGACCACAGCAGTGATGTGACTCGAAATAAATCAATCAGAATTTTTTTCTGGGACTTTTTTTTCCCCAGAGATTTTCCACTTAGGGCCAGCAGGCTGGCAGGGCATAAACCTGGGCATCCAAAGGACATCTTGGTTGTCATCTAGGTAACAATGTCTGCCCTGATTGATATAAGCTGAGAGGGCAGAGTCCTGACGTCAACAGATGGTTTAGTGACCTGAGTCAGAACCTTCCCTTTTTCGGAATTGCTTTTCTGTCTTGACTAATAGAGGCTGGTCTCCCCCACTGGGCTGGGAATTTCCTGGGCTTTTATCTCATCTTCAAGTACCACACCCACCCTCCTCCCCTTCAAGAGCCTGGAAGCCTGAGCCAGACAGATGCAGGGTCACCAATCTGCTCATTTCTGAATTTAAATTACTCACTGAATGTCTGGTTCATGGAAAACACCTAATCTGGTCTCTCTGCTCCACCTTCATGAGGGAACTGTGGCTGAGAAGGAACCTTCTCCATCTTGGTGGAATCCATGGGATGAAACAGTGGTTTGCTTAGGCTCCCTTGAGAGGCTATGGAGGGCTTCTGAGGTACTCATACAACTCCTGAAGCCAGTGAGCATGATAGTGCACACCTGTAATCCCAGAGAAATGGGAGGCTGAGTCCAGAGAATCATAAATTTGAGGTCAGCCTGGGTAACTTAGTGAGACCCTCTCTTAAAATAAAAAGGGCTAGGGGTGTGGCTCAGTGATAGACGGGCTCTGGGTTCCATTAGCACACATACAAATAATAGTAATAATGATAACAACAGAACTCCTGAAGTCCATCCCTGCTTATCCTAATTGTTTTCATGTGCTTTTTTCTTTTTTAAGGGAGTTGTCTATGAATTTTGATTTGGACTTGAGTCCTGAATCTGAAATGAACCCTTCCTCTC
Organism: Marmota monax; assembly: GCF_021218885.2. Classification (NCBI taxonomy): domain Eukaryota; kingdom Metazoa; phylum Chordata; class Mammalia; order Rodentia; family Sciuridae; genus Marmota; species Marmota monax. The sequence continues at coordinate 13,764,718 of NW_026693008.1, read as the reverse complement.
CCTGATCCTCAGTTTTCTTCATCTGCAATGGACAGTAATACACCAGCTCCCAGGGTGGTTGTCATTGGGTGAAAATTGAAGAAGTCTGCGCAGGCAAAGCACTTAATGTTTGGCATTTGGCAAACAGTCAATACATTTGGGGAATAATATTCTGAAAATATTTTTTGTTTGAAGAATAAATAAAGAGGAGACGCCCTGGGCCACCCCTCCCATTTTAAGCTAGCAGGGTGAGGAATCCTCTCTGTAGCTGGCTGTCAGGAGGGTGTGAAGGCTGGACACTCCCAGAGGGACCTCCCTCTGGCTGGTTTGTTGGTGCAGAATGGCCCAGGGCCTGGTATTTGCAAGCACCCCACCACCACCCGCTGCCACACCCAGCCCCTCGCCCCTGTGAGTCAGACCCACTCCTAAGCCACAGCAAATCCCACAAGTCACTTCCTGGCGGCCCCAAACACAGGCTTAGCACCCGCATTCAGGAACTGGCCCCTTATCACTGTCAGGCCTGATAAGAAGGGCAGGAGGGTCTGAGTCAGCCAGGAGTAGTTCTTTCAGGACTCTCCCTGGACCTGGGCCTGTTCCCAGCCCATCCTGGGGCTGAGCCCCTCCCCTGCCCTAGCTGCCCCAGGGCCACTCGGTCCTGTGTTTCCACCACTCAGCCTTCCAATACACCTCAGGAAGAAACCAGTTCCTGGGAGGAGCAGCAGGCAAGGAAGTGGGCACTCCCCAGAGTTTATCAGGCAAGTTGGCAATTCTTGGCTCCAGGGAGTAGGCCAGGGGACAGGAACAGTGTGAGGAAGGAGAGGCAGGGAACAGGGGAAAGTAGGTTTGGTGTTCCACCTCCTGCAGGACAAGTGCCCCATATGGAGGGGTTCAGGTCGCATACTCCTCCCAGGTCCTCTAGCCTCCCAGCCCCACTCTGATCTGACCATACTCTACCCGTTAAAAGATGTGACTCTTTTAAGCCACATCTACTTTTCCCACCCCTGCTCAGAATCCTGCTGTGGCTTCCTACTGCCTTTGGAGGAAAAGCCAGGTGTTTTAGCCTGTTCAGTTTGCTATAACAATATTCCATAGACTAGGTGGTTTATAAACAATATAAATATATTTCTCACAATTCTGGAGGCTGGGAAGTCCCAGGTCAAGATTCTGAAAGCTTATGCAATTCCTCATAGACCATGCCTCATAGCCACTCTAGCCTTGTAGTGTGGCCCTAGGTTGGATCCCTAGTACCACAAAATACATATATACAGGGGTGGGGTTGTGGCTCAGTGGTAGAGTGCTCGCCTAGCACGTGCGAGGTCCTGGGTTCAATCCTCAGCACCACATAAAAATAAATAAATAAAATAAAGGTATTGTGTCCAACTACAACTAAAAAATAAATGTTAAAAAAATTACACGCATACATACAGACAGACAATCTCCCTGTGTCCCTGTTTCTGGGGGCCTCCTTTCCAAGGGCAGTAATTACATTAATGAGGGCTCTACCCTCATGGCCTAATTACCTCTCAAAGGCCCTATCTTTTAACATGGTCATCTTAGGCATTAAGATTTCAATTCCTCGGGCTCGGGATGTGGCTCAAGTGGTAGCGCGCTCACCTGGCATGCGTGAGGCACTGGGTTTGATCCTCAGCACCACATAAAAATAAAATAAAGATATTGTGTCCACCTAAAAACTAAAAAATAAACATTAAAAAAAAAGAATTCAATTCCTGGATTTTATGGGGACATAAATATTCAGGTTTTCTTCTGATGCTCAAGTCCTCATTCGTTTCATGGTTCAGGGGTGTTTCTCGTGGTTCCTGAAAAGGACCCTATTTAGTTGAGTGCTCGGTGAGTGGGTAGAGGTTTGGAGGAAGGCTTCCTAGAGGAGGAGGCATTTCAGTTGTCTAGGAATTCTGACAAGAATGAAAAAGGAAGGAGAGGAAGGAAGGCAAGACATCATCTCAGTGTGCTCAGCTGCCACCTGAGCAAGGAGCCTGACCTGTTTCCAGACAGGTATTCTCGGGAAACTGCAGGAAGCTCAGCTCTGATCACTGTGCTGTCTTGGACAGAGTCTCTCCCTGTGAGCCTCCACTTTCTTCTCTGTGATATGGGCTAAGGCTCCCTGTCAGGGCTGCTGGTGGAGGAAGGAAAACAGGCAAAGTGTAAATGGCTCAGGTCATTTGATCCATGATGGGGGTTTTCTCTAGGACAGTGTCTTGGCTGCTTCCCTGGTCTGGGTCAGAGGGCCAGGATTGGGGGGAAACAAGGCCAGGCCAACCCCGGATTTTCCCATTGTTCCTGGCTGCATGTTTGCTCTGTGGGGCTGGAAGGAGGAAATTCTCTGCACAAAGACAGGAAGGCAGAGGTGCTCCTGGGGCAAAGGCAAAGCTCACCATTTGCAGTGTGACCTGAGGGCTTTAGCAACTTCAGAGGCAGCATGGGAGTCACATCTCCAGCATCCTGGCATCCCTCACCTCCTCCAAGAGCATCAGGATGTCATCAATGGGGAACTGAGGCCAGAGAGGGTATGAACCTGCCCTTGGTCACATAATGTCCATAGCTTACAATTCAACTTCACCAAATTCTGTATCACTAACAGAGGGCCTCCTAGAAAATACCTTGGAGATGGCAATCCCTCACCAATTGTGGTTTTAAGAGAATTCTGAGCAGGGTGCAGTGGTGCATGACTGTAATCCCAGCAGCACAGGAGACTGAGGTAGGAGGATTGAAAATTCATAAGCCAGCCTCAGCAATTTAGAGGGGCCCTAAGAAAGTTAGTGAGACCTTGTCTGTAAATAAACAATAAAAGGGCTCAGGGGCTGGGTTTGTAGCTCACTGGTACAGCACTTGGCTAGTATGTGTGAGGCACTAGGTTCGATTCTCAGGACGGCATATAAATAAAGGTCCATTGACAACTAAAAAAATATATTTAAAAAAAAGGGCTCAGGATGTGACTCAGTGATTAAGCACCCCTGAGTTCAATCCCTTGTACCAGAGAGAGAGAGAGAGAGAAAATTCAATTTATATATGTACAATTTTAAAAATATTTATTTATTAATTGTAGCTGGACACAATACCTTTATTTGTTTATTTATTTTTTTAATGTGGTGCTGAGGATGGAACCCAGGGCCTCGCACGCGCTAGGTGAATGTTCTACTGCTAAGCTACTACTCTAGCCCCTATATATGTACATTTTAAACAGCTTTGCTGAAGAATAATTTATACACCATACAATTCACTCATAGTAAGTGTAATGTTCTGTGAGTCTTAATAAATTTACATGATAGTGCAACCACTATTATCAACCAGTTTGAAAATATCTCCCTTGCACCATTTGCTCACGTGCTGTCAATCCTACCTCCAGCCTCAGGCTTTATGATCTTTATGTCTATATAATTTTTGTCTTCAGTAGAAATCAACACCTACCTCTAACAAACAAAACAAAACTAAAAAACCACCCAGGAAGAGCTCTTGTTCTCTCCCAGGACTACAAAGGGAAGACTTTAAGGGTTGGGAGGGTATGTTTGAGAAGGGCCCTAGGGAGTCCAGTCTGCTGCTTCCATCTTCAACTCAGAACTCTCAGATGAACTTTGAGTCAGGCCCAGGTGGGAAGGGCTATAGTGTTCCCACCAGTCAAGGTCTTCCTTCCACAGACAGTAATAAAAATGGTAGCAATGGCAGCAGCAGTTACAATAGACACTCTTTGGGCTTGGCCTGGTCACATGCTGTCATCCATCTGAGAAAGGATGCATAGTCTGGATACAGATGACAAGAACCCCTCATTCCCTAGAGGATCAATGGGTTAGGCACTTAGAAAGTGCTGACAGGTCTTATTCCACCCAAATTGGAATGGGAAGGCTAGACCTGATCCCTGCAGGTCTCTAACTGGCCATGCTGGCCTCAGGAAGGCTGCTGTTCTCCAGCCTTTGCTTCTGGGCCCCAAACCACCCTGCCAAGCTTATCATGGGCTATAGATATTCAAAAGGGAAACAGCCAGTTGCATTAACTCTAAAAGACTGTATTAAAAACAAAACTGGAGAAATCACCTTTCAAATCAGTCTGGAACCAGCAACCAAAAGAGCTCATTCACAAAAGTAGGGCAAGTTTGGAAGCAGGGCCAAAGTACTGAGCTGGCCCTATCCTACAGATCCCCGGGGCAGGTGAAAAACAGAGAGATTTCCTTCATCTTAATGAGGAACTGGTCTTGCTGTGCTTTTGCAAGGGCTGGAAAATTTTCAATGAGAGTAATTAGGATGATCATAATAATCATAAACAGTGAACATTTAGAGCTTACTTCCATATGCTGTTTTAAGTACTATATTATGGAGTATGTACTATTGAGTACTTCCATTTCACAGATGAGGTCTCTGAGACCTAGCAAGGTGAAGAAATATCAGAAGTCACACCCAGTGGGGAGTGAGCTAGAAGATGAACATGGAAGGTGACTTCAAGCTTCCCTCTGTACATTCTGTGCAGTGCTGACTTCCCCTAGGGAGACAGCTTGACTTCCACCAAGCCTTATTAACAGGCATCTCAGAATGCCAGAGACAGAGCAAAGCTGACACCAAAATTACTTGTGGCTCTGCTCTTTCTATCACCCCAAATTGCCCTGGGGTCTGTGTTGCTGAGTAATGAATGAGAAATGAGTTTGTAAGGTAGTTGTTAAAAGTTCAATTTTGTCACCCAAAAAGATATGGTAAAGTCCTAACCTTCAGTGATGTGACCTTATTTGGAAATAGGGAATTTGTAGATATAATCAAGTTAAGATGAGGTCATGCTGGATTAGGATGGCCCTAAATCCAATGGCTGGTGTCCTTATAAGGAAAGGGAGATCCAGAGCCTACAGATACAAGGAAGAAGGCCATGTGACTCCAGAGGCAGAGACTGGAGTGATGCATCTATAGGCCAAGGAATGCCATCGACTGCCAGCCACCACCAGAAGCCAGGAGAGAGACTGGGAACAGATGCTCCCTTTTAGCCCCCAGAAGTATCCAACCTTTCTAACACCTTGATTTCAGACTTCTGGCCTCCTGAAGTGCGAATGGATGCATTTCTGTTGGTTTAACCCCCAGCTGGTGGTTATTTGTTATGGCAGTCCTAGCAAACCAACAGTCACTTTCTCGAGTCTCTTAAACTAGCTTTGCAATTTTGCTGGTAAAACACTTGTATGAGATCCCTTCTGAAAATTATACTTTGCTATAGCATATATCCAGAACTGCCCACTGCCTGGTAAGCAATGTCCCCCGTCATTCAACCTGATTTTTCAGATACTGGGAACATCCAGGTTAAGCTCCCAGCTCTCCATGGATGGCAGTCTACACAGAGTTTGGCAGGAGAAAAACAGCCCTCCCATCATTGGTCATTTTAAGCAGCTGGAGGGCAGATCCAGCCTGGGAACAGAAAGCTGAGAGGCAGAGGGCACAAGGAAGGGTGACCTTTTCAAATCTAGCCACATTTGAGGAGTGGGGCAGAGAAAAATGCTCATAAACCCATGCCAGAGGTGCTGGGACCCAGGGCTCAGTGACACAAACCAGACAGTCAAGCAGCCCACTGAGGACTGTGAGGTCATTTTTGAGGCTGACTCATTCAGATTGGCAGAAGCATGTGCGAGGAGGAAGTCAGCTTCCCTGAACCAGATAGGAGTGGAGTTTGTAGGATGGGGTGAACCCCTGGCCCCATTGCTTACTGAGGCTTCAGGCAGGGGCCGAGGATCTAATTGCCTCCTTTCTCTGGATACTTTTAGATCCAAGGCTGAGGTGAGATGGGAGTGGACAGCAGCTGAGTTTGAATCTTCTTTCTCTCATTTACTCAACTGTGTGATCAGGAACATGACTCTGACCTTCAGCTTCCTTATTTGGAGAGTTATCTCCCTTCCCACTAGCTTTCATAGGCCCTGATAGACTCAGGGATGAGAAAGCACAGGGCCTGACACGAGACTGGCACATAAATGTTAAAAATAAATTAAGTCATCTCCAGACACTGCTCCCTCAGTTTTTTTGAGGAAATCACTGTGAGCAGGAGGGTAAAAGGCAAAAGCAACTTAAGTAATTTTTTTTATCCAAAAATGGAAAATATTTTTTAATTTAAAAAATTGCATCATTTGGGCTGGGGTTGTAGCTCAGTGGTAGAGCACTTGCCTAGCACATGTGAGAAACTGGGTTCACTCCTCAGCACCACATCAAAATAAATAAATAAAATAAAGGTATGGTGTCCTACAACTAAAAAAAACATTGTATCATTCCATAGATTCTAAAATGTACATCCGGCCCCCTCCCTAGCCCCCCAGTTTAACATCTCAAAATCTGGGTATAGTCAGGCACTGTGACACATGCCTATAATTCCAATGACTCAGGAGGCTGAGGCAGGAAGAGAACAAGTTTGAGGCCAGCCTCAGCAATTTGGCAAGATCCTGTCTCAAAAAATAGAAAGGGCTGGTGATATAGCTAAGTGGTAAAATGGGGTTCCATCCCTAGGAGCTAGGTGGTAAAATGGGGTTTCATACCTAGTACTGCCAAATAAACAAAAAACCTGGATGTATCTTGCTAATAGATGAAATATATAGTATAATTGGTAGTGGTATCCTTCATGGTAGTACCTAAAATAATGTTATGTATTTTAATAAATGACATCTTAGATTTAAGAAATGTGGTCTAGAATCAATACATATTGTATTGCATAAAGTTTAGACACAGAGGTATACAGAATAAATGTTCTCCCGAATTACACACTCCAGAGAATACTGCCATCCTATGAACAGAGGCCACTTGGTGTGAAAGTATGCACTTCTGTTTTGTTCCCTTTAATTACCCAGCAAATCTCAGACCAGTCACCTACACCTTCTCTAGTTCAGGAGAGCCACATTAATGCTCAACTAAGGACAGCAACACATTACAAATTTGGATTTCATGACCAGACAACTTTCCCACCCACAGCCCTGTCGTGGGCGCTTCCCCTTGCTGCCCAGGCCTGTCTGGAGCCATAGCGCTGTGCCCTGTGCCGACCAGAAGGTGTGGGGCTGAGGAAGTCAATGATTGAGGCTTTTAAAAACATGTACACACAGTGCAGTTTGTAGTTTTACTACTTGCAAGTGACAAAAATCAGGGAGGTGTGGGGCCAGAAGGATTTGGAAAGCAGTGGAAAATGAGAAAGGCTTGTCTTATATAAGGACTTTTTTTTTTTTTTAAATAAACCAGGACATAATTTAGCAGAACCACCAGGAGCCCTCATGCTCAGTTGTATGTCAACTTAACCAAACAGGGAAGAAGGCATTTTCTTGGCCTACAGGAGGCAAACGGCTATCTGGAACACTGACTTGGGAAGGACTCTGAGAATCATATTTTTCAGAAGAGAAGGGGTAAGGGACTTGTCTAGGGTCACTTGAGTATTGATTACCAGAACCAACCTGGAGTGCAGTTTAGTCTATGGGCAGGTAAAGCCAGGGCTCTTTCTATTATGGCCACTCTGCTCCATTCCCATCAGCTATATACAAAATCTCCTTGCCCTATGCCTCCCTCTATGGCCTTATGTGGGTCCTGACTTCAACAGATGCTTGAAAATGAGAGGGAAGGCGAAGGAGGTGTGGACACACCAGTCTGAGAGACCACTGGCTATGAATGAGACTTCTGTTTGCCTGCCCTGTGTGTCTGGAATTTTGTATGAAAACAATGAACTGGAAGGAGGTGAAAGCATGTTCCCCAAAGCAAGGCCACCACATGCCCTCTCCCTCGCTTATCAAAGACCTGCTTTGTTTGGAGCAAAGCAGAGGAGAAGCTGGGGGCTGTGCTGAGGTTTGGGGAAATTCAGGTTTCTGGGGCTGACATGCCAATACCCAGGAGGAAGCAGCCATGAGAAAAATCAAGGGCCCAGCCAGAATCTGGGGTTTCAGACTCCTGATCATCTTCATAACCACACTCATATGTTTGCAAAATGCTGTCTCAGACATTTTCTCAACAGAGTGAGGCTTAGGAAGAGACAAAGAGCACAGATTCATTCAGGCAGCCTTCTATCTTGCTGTCTGGGTGACTGTGGTGTGCCAGACACTGTGGGGACCCCCTTTGTTCATCTCTGCCCCCTGTCCTTGGGTGTCTGACAGACTGGGCGGGAGTCCTGTTTTCCCTTGAAACTTGCATGAATCAGATCAATCATTGCTCCAGCTACAAAAAAGAAAATGCCAGTGGCTGCCTGGCGGGATGGCTGTGAGGATTAAACAAGCTCCTGAGTGGAGGGGCCTGGTTTATGACAAGAATTTTGTAGCTGTTATGGCCAGGCATAGTACAGTCTATCCTGGAAACTTCTGGGTATATTGCCGGGATATAAGTCCCATGTAAAAAACAGGGTGTGGTGGCAGGGAGCTGTATCATGTCAGGCAGGCTGTGGATCAAGTGATGCTCTGGGTGGGGAGGGGTTCACAGGGCTGGTGAACTGGTTAAGAGTCCAAGGAGTTGGGCAACTTTTCACTTCAACTATGCTACACAAGTACTGAGATCTAAAGAGGGTGAGGTTATATCATTGCCTCCTTCCCCCTTACCCTAGGTCCCTATCTCAACTCAGAGAAATAGAAAAAATGCTTATAAGTAAAATACTTTTTAGGGCCTATAGGACCCTAAAAATTTGGTTCCTTTTACCTCCCTGATATCCTCTTCCTCACTCAATTATGCCATGGCCTTTTCCATTGTCCTTGAACACACCAGGCATGCTCCTGCCTCAGGGTCCTGGCAAATGCTTATTCTCACTTCCAGATGTTCTGCCCCAACAATATTCAGACTTCTGCTCAAACACCGCTCAAAGGCGCTGGGACCACTTAATATAAAATAACAATCTGCCAATTGCCCTATCACATTGAAGTTTCCTCAGAGGACTTATGAGCCCATGATATACTTTATAACATATTGTTATCTTTCTCTCCATACAATTTTTGTAGGGGTACTGGAGACCAAACCCAGGAGTGATTTACCACTGAGCTATATCCCAGCCCTTTTTAAATTTTTGAGACAGGGTTGAGTTGTGGAGGCTGATCTCAAATTTGTAGTCCTCCTGCCTCAGCCTTAAAATAAACTGGGATTACTGGCATGTGCCATACAATTTAAGTTCATGAAGACAAGGATTTTGTTGTTTAAATGCCAGGTCTTGGGCTGGGGTTGTGGCTGGGGTTGTGCTAGGTGGAGAGCTTACCTAGCACGTGAAAGACCCTGGGTTTGATCCTCAGCACCACATAAAATAAATAAAATAAAGGTATTGTGTCCAACTACAACTAAAAAATAAATATTAAAAAATGCCAGGTCTTAGTACTATGCCTGTGGCATATAGTGGGTGATCAAAAAAATATGTGTTGAGCCCGGCATGGTGGTGCACACCTGTGATGCAGCCACTCAAGAGGTTGAGGCAGGAGGATCATGAGTTCAAGGCTAACCTGGGCAACTTAGCAAGACTCTGTTTCAAAAATCAAAAACAGGGCCAAGGATGTAACTCAGTGGCAGAGCGCCCTAAGTTCAATACTTAGTACTGAAAACAAAAAACAAAAACTGTTGAATGAATAAACAATAGCTAAGAGAAAATAGTAGGCTGCCACAGTGGTTTGGCATGAGTCCTTTTTTGTCATCTAGAACTGGCACTTGTTAGCAATTGCTTGGTGTTAGGCATTGGACTAAACCCTTGACATGTAATAGCTTATTAGCTTATTTAATCAGGCACTATTATTATCCTGTTTATTTTTTCTTCTTTAATTTTTTTAGTTGTAGATGGACAGCTTGCCTTTATTTCATGTTTCATTTTTATGTGGTGCTAAGGATTGAATCCAGTGTCTCACACATGCTAGGCAAGTGCTGTGCCACTGAGTCCCAGCCCCATCCCTATTTAGTATTTTTTATGTGGTGCTGGAGATCAAACCCAGTGCCTTACGTGTGGTAGGCATGCACCTGCTGAGCTAGAACCCCAGTCCTATCCTATTTTATACAGGAAACTGGGTCTTAAAAGAAAGAAACTTAGTTCCCGCTCAGTGTAGTGGTGCATGCCTGTAATCCCAGTGGTTCGGGAGGCTGAGACAGGAGGATTGCAAATTTGAGGAGGCTAGCCTCAGCATCTTAGCAAACTCCTATGCAAATTAGTGAGACTCTGCTAGAAATAAAATAAAAATTAAAAAAGGGCTGGGGATATGGCTCAATGGTTGAGTGCCCCTGGGTTCAATTCCCAGTACAAAAAAACCCAAAACTTAGTTCTCTTACTCAAGCTAGTAATGGCAGAGCCAGATCTGAAGGAGGATCAGAACCAAGCTGACAGGAGAGCTACATCCCTCCTTCATGTTTTTCTATAGTTGGGATTTTTCCCCTGCAGAAAGTATGTACTGATTTTATATTTGGAAAAAGAAAGAAGTTGTTCTACCTATCTACCCCACCAGGCATCACCCAAAAAGGGGATTCTGGGGCTGAGGTTGTAGCTCAGTGGTAGAGCAATTGCCTAGCACATGTGAGGCCCTGGGTTCGACCCTCAACACCATTATTAAAAAGAAATATATAAAAGAAAGGTATCATGTCCATTTACAACTAAAAATAATAATAAATTTAAAAAATAAGGGACCCTAATGAAGGTGGCTGCCCATGATGCTTCTAAGTGCCCCTGAATCCTAGTCTTTGGAAACTTAGTTAAAAGCAGGAAGGTTTAGGGAACCCCTGCCTCAGATGATGGCAGGGAGATAACTTCTAGGTGGGATGTTAGGATTGCAACTGTAACCTCAGGCATCAAGGGTGGAGGTGGAACAGAAAGCTTCTTCCACAATTTCAACAGTATCACTTCTTCCCCTTCTGGATTCCACTGTTGCTTCAAAAATGTTTCAAAGTCTGCCATTGGCTGGCTTCATTGATGCCACTTTCCCCAAACTATGTTTGGCTCTGAAGTCAAGGCTTGCATTTCACCCAGAAACAACAGGTCGCCTTTTCCACAGATACCCAGCCCCATACTTGTCCATGTGAGATTCTGTCCAGGCAAGGTCTAGTTAGAAGGAAGGGAATTCTGTGACCACTTTTTTAAAAAAAGTATTTATTTTTTAGTTGTAGTTGGACACAACACCTTTATTTCACTTGTTTATTTTTGTATATGGTGCTGAGGATCAAACCCAGGGTCTCGCACGTGTGAGGTGAGCGCTCTACCACTGGGCCACAACCCCAGCCCATCTGTGACCACTTTTTGACTAATTCCTTCAGATACATCAGATGCCCTCCCCCACCTTTTGATTGGCAGTCAACACCATATTAGGGCAAGAAGCCAGAACTCCTGGTAAGTAAAAACAGAAGAGATGCCTTTGTTCTTAGGGAACACACACTACAGCCTATAGAGGCAAAGGTAAACAGCTCAGAAAAAAAGCAAATGGGGCAAATGTAAACAGTTGGTAAATCTGGGTGAAGGGTAAATGTGAGTTACATGTGTTACTGCAACTTCTCTGTAAATTTGAAGTCATATCAAAATAAAAAATTACAAAGAAAAGGAAGTCTATCTGCACTGAATTAGCTAAGGTGATCAAGTTTGGTGCTCAGAGAAGTTGAGCAAAGGATCCAGTTCCCTTTCTTGTGCTAAAACAATGCAGGAACTGGAAAAAAAACTGTGATCACCCCACTCTTCTTCCTGTGGCTTACTCAAGACCCTCTTAAACTTCCTGATATGGAAAACATCCTGCTCAGAAGAGAGATCTAATCAGAATAATGTAATAAATGCCCAGAACTACAGAACAGAATCTTTGCAAGGGACTGTAGGAGATAATACACAAGTGGAGCCAGGCTTGGTGTATGCCTTTAATCCCAGATATCTGAGAGGTTGAGTCAGGATTGCAAGATAGAGACCAGTCTCAGCAAATTAGTTAGGCCCTAAGCAACTTAGTGAGACTCTGTCTCAAAATAAAATACATCTGACCTCCAGGGTTTCATAAGGAACTGTGGATTAGGAGCACATTAGGTACATCCTATTTTTTTTAGGAGTTATAATACCCTTTAAAAAGAAAAGTTTAGGACCTGTTTCTTGCCTTTTGTTTTTTAGGCAGTAGGGAGTGAACTTAATGCCTCTCACATAACTAGCCAAGTATTCTACCACAGAGCTGCATCCCCAGAGACAGGGTCTCATTAAGTTGCCCAAGCTGACCTTGAATTTTCAATTGTCCTGCCTCAGTCTCCTAAATAGCTGGGATTATAGGTGTGTGCTACTATGCCCAGCTCCAATGTGTGCCTTTTTAAAAATAAACAGGTTTGGGGTGTAGTTCATATCAATTACTGGTACTGCTAAATAAATATGTAAATAAACATCCATTTCTCCTTCTTTATCCCACTGAATTTAATTTTCTTTCTACCACCATTTCATAAGCAAATCTGGGAAGCTGGTAATTATACAGCTACTATTTATATTTTCTTTACATAGACAAAGTAGAGTGTTTTTTTGCATTTAATATTATTTCAACTTTATTGGAGTTGATGCATATAAACCCAAGTCATCAACTGTTACATAATGACCCATCACATACTGCAATTCATGTTTCTCTACTGAACATTTTTAGTTTTTTTTTTTTTTTGTGTGTGTGTGTGTGTATGAGTGAGAGAGAGCAGGGGTGGGGTGGGGATCAAACTCAGGGTGCTTTTTTTTTTTAATATTTATTTATTTATTTTTAGTTTTCGGCCGACACAACATCTTTGTTTGTATGTGGTGCTGAGGATCGAACCCGGCCGCATGCATGCCAGGCCAGCGCGCTACCGCTTGAGCCACATCCCCAGCCCCCTCAGGGTGCTTTTTTAATATTTACTTTTTAGTTGTAGTTGGACACAAAACCTTTATTTTATGTATGTATGTATGTATGTGGTATTGAGGATTGAACCCAGGGCCTTGAATATGCTAGGCAAGCGCTCTACCACTGAGCCACAAACCTAGCCCCTCAGGGGTGCTTTTTTAATCCAGGATTGCTGTAACACTGACCTACATCTCCACCCAATGTAAACATTTTTTTTTTTTTTTTGAGACAGGGCCTTGCTAAGTTGCTGAAGCTGGCCTTGAATTTGCCATCCTCCTCCCTCAGTCTTCTGAATCACTGGGATTACAGGCATGCTATCAGTCAGTCATGCCCAGTAAATTTTTACTTTTTTCTGGTGGTACTGGGGATTGAACCTAGGGCCTCACACATGATAGGCAAACATTCTAGCACTGATCTACTTCTCCAGCCCTATATGTAAGTTTTGCTATCACAAAGAATGTTTCAGTGAATGGGGATCTTTGTTTCCTGGTGCATGTTTCTTTAATAGGTATAACCAGCAGAGGGGCTGTTCAAAGTATTATGCATTTTCAATGTTATACTTTTCAACTATGTAAAATATTTGGGGAAATTCCCTCCCTTATAGTCAAGACCATAGATCCAATAGACTCTATATCTTCTATCTTTCAGAATAGCACTTAGGGTTAGTCATGTCTGGAGTTGATCCTGGATGATTTTAATTGGCCTAGTGACTGTCAAGTTAAGCTGTGCGTTCAGGGTACTGTTACATCTGTCAAAGAGAAAATTTTGTGGAAGGTGTGGTTGAAGCATCAAGAGGAACACAGAAATGGGATTTCACTGAGTTTTATTTAATAAAACTGTATTTAATCCCTGAGTTTACCAAATGATTATGATCTGTTTCTGTGCTGTTTACTAATAAATTTGTCTAATTAACATTTACTTATATACTTCAAAAAATATTGTTCAACTGCTTTCCTAAGTGGCTATATTGTTACAGTTCCACCCAAATGAAAGATAATTCCTGTTTTTACATTCTTTGCTAAGAGTATATAAGACGGTCAAGTTTTTCTAATGTGAAGGATATGGAAGATATTTTATTTATATTTAGTTTGCATTTCCCTGAATGATTTAATATTTATTGGACATCTTGATTTTTTTTTCCCCAGGAACTTGCTAGTTATATCTTTTGGAAGAATTAGTTCTTTATATGTTTGGTAGGATTCAGCAATTACATCATTAGGTCCTGGTTTTCCTTTGATGAAAGACTCCCCCTTCCCCTGGTCTCCCCACCAGTACTGGGGATTGAATCCAGGGGTGCTCTACTACTGTACTGTGTCCCCAGCTCTTTTTGAGACAGGGTCTCACTAATTTGCTGAGGATGGCCTTGATCTTGTAATCCTCCTGCCTCAGCCTCCCAAAGTCACTGGGAATACAGGTTTGTGCCACTATGCCCAGCTGGGTTTTCTACACAGATTATCGTAATATCTAATATTATGTCTTCCTTTTCAACTCCTATGTTGCATTTCTTATATCATATAGCATTAGTTAGTTCAATGTTGAGAAGCTGGAATGAGGATGGGTATCTATGTCTAGTTCTTAGCCTTAATGAAAATGCTACTAAAGTCACCTCATTGAGTATGATGATTAGTGTACATTTTTAAAAACAAAAAAGGGGATGATGGTGCATTCCTGTAATCCCACCTACCTGGGAAATTGAGGATCACAAGCTCAAGGTCAGCCTGGGAAAACTTAGGAACAACCTGTTTCAAAAGAAAACTTTAAAAAAAAACTTCAGATGTAGCTCAGTGGTAGAGCTCTTGCCTAGTATGCATAAGGACCTGGATTCAATCCCTAGTACCATAAAACCCAAAAAGAAATGATGTGGGGCTGGGGATGTAGCTCAGTGATAAAGTACATGCTTAGCATGTACAAGGAGCTGTATTTAATCCCTAGTAAAGGAAGGAAGAGAGGAGGAAAGGAGAGGAAGGTGGAAGGATTGTGGGAAATCGGTGGATCTTTATTTATTTATTTATTTATATGCAGTGCTAAGAATTGAACCCAGTGCCTCATACATGTTAGGCAAGCCCTCTACCACTGAGCCACAACTCCAGCCCCAATTGTGGGAAATTTTAAACATGTATCAGGAGCTGAAAGTGTAGCTCAAGGGTAGACTGAGGGTTTAGCATGCATGAGGCCTGGGTTTGATCCCCAGCACCCCCAAAATCCTAATACATTTAAAAGTAGAACAAATAGTATAATGAATCCCCATTTACTCTTCCCCAGTTTTGAGAAATGATGCTAATCTTTTCTATTTACTCAGAATATAGGTTTTGTTTTGTTATTTTCTCTTTACCTACTGGGAATCGAACCCAGGGACATTCTACCATGGAGTTACATCCCATGTATTTTTTTTTTTTTGAAACAGGGTCTTGTTAAGTTGCCCAGATTGACCTTGCACTTGTGATCCTCCTGCATCAGTCTCCAGAGTTGCCAGGATTACAGACACGTGCCTGACAAAAATTAAAAGGAAAAAAAGATTTTTATTAGCAACATGAAGTGCTAGCTTAGAATGCCCAATTTAACACCTATACCAAATTCAGTTTGCTGGGGAAAAAAGTAATCAGGGGCTGGGGATATAGCTCAGTTGTTAGAGTACCTGCTTTGCATGCACGAGGCCCTGGGTTCAATCCCCAGCACCATTAAAAAAAAAAGTAACCAGGTACATAAGTGTTTTCAAGAAAATTAAAATTTGGTTGAAAATATTCAAAACTGGGCTGAGGCTATATTTAGTTAGAACACTTGCCCAGCATGGGATAGGCTCTGGATTTGATTCCCAGAACCCAAAACAAAACAAACAAAACCCTAATTAATTCTTTTAAGATTGGCTCTGGAGTGCAGAAAGGAGAGTGATAGGGGAGGCTAAATAAGAGTAGGCTAATTTTTTTTTTTTTAAAGAGAGAGAGAGAGAGAATTTTAACATTTATTTTTTCAGTTTTCGGTAGACACAACATCTCTGTTTGTGGTGCTGAGGATCCAACCCGGGCCACACGCATGCCAGGGGAGCGCGCTACCGCTTGAGCCACATCCCCAGCCCAGTGTAGGCTAATTATCCAGTAAGTTTTCAACTCAGAGCCAGGTGAAGTGATGCACACCTGTAGTCCTAATGACTTGGGAGGTTGAGTCAGGAAGATTGTGAGTTCAAAGCCAGCCTCATCTACTCAGTGATACCATCTCTAAATAAAATACAAAAAAGGGTTGGGGATGTGGTTAAGCACCCCTGGGTTCAATCCCTGGTACAAAAAACAAAACAAAACAAAACAAAACCCGATCAAAATGATATAACTACGTGAAGATTCTATGAATAGGGATGTAATTTATGGTGGGAATCTGGGATTAAATACGAGAAAATGGTAGAGGTTTTCAGTGCTCTGGGAGCTCTTGTCTGCCGATAGAATCTGCCATTAGGAAAGATTCTCTCAGTCTAGTGGGAAAGGATACTGGTTTTTATTTATTTATTCTAATTTGTTATATATGACAGCAGAATGCATTTCATATTATACAAATAGAGCACAATTTTTCATGTCTCTGGTTGTACACAAAGTACAGTCACACCATTCGTGTCTTCATACATGTAATTAGGGTAACAATGTCCATCTCATTCCACTGTCTTTCCTAACCCTATGCCTCCTGACTTCCCCTCTTCCCCTTTGCCCTATCTAAAGTTCGTCCATTCCTCCCATGCTCCATCCCCCATCCCCATTATAGATCAGCATCCTCATATCAGAGAAAACATTTGGCATTTGGTTTTTTGGGGATTGGCTTACTTCACTTAGCATAATATTCTCCAACTCCATTCATTTACCTGCAAATGCCATGATTTTATTCTCTTTTAATGCTGAGTATTATTCCATTGTGTATATATTCCACATTTTCTTTATTCATTAATCTACTGAAGGGCATCTATGTTGGTTCCACAATTTAGCTATTGTAAATTGTGCTGCTATAAACATTGATGTGGCTGTGTCCCTGTAGTATGCTGTTTGTAAGTCCTTTAGGTATAAACTGAGGAGTGGGAAAGCTGGGTCAAATTGTGGTTCCATTCCCAGTTTTCCAAGGAATCTCCATACTGCTTTCCATATTGGCTGCACCAATTTGCAGTCCCACCAGCAACGTAGGAGTATGCCTTCTTCCCTACATCCTCACCAACACTTATATACTCTTAATAGCTGCCATTGTGGCTGGCATGAGATGAAATCTTAAGAGTAGTTTTAATTTGCATTTCTCTAATTGGTAGAGATGTTGAACATTTATAAAGGATCCTGTTTAAGATGAAAATGAATGCTGTTCAAGTGGCATGACTGCTTCAAATTTTGTGTGGAATGAAAGATGGAACAACTAATCACAAAAATTTAGGATGAAAAAACTAAAGGATGTAATTTCACAGAGTAGAAATATGAATTTCTGCTAAATGAGGTCTGACTATCTAGATACACATTGGCTAGCTCAAGAGGAGAAAATGCGATGATGAGGTGAACAGCAACTGTGCACAGCAGAAGTATAATGAACAAAAGCTTCTCTACTTGCTCCCCCATCTCTCTCCTGGTCCCCTTTGTCTATTTATTCTCAATATTCCTGTCTTTTTTTTCTTTTTTTTTTTTTTTTAAGATTTATGGGCTTTATCTCAGTGTCCTTGCATGATAGAGTAAAAAATCATAGATTTGGAATGAAACATGCTAAATCTTTAGGAGGAAATATGTCACTGCATAATCTAATGAATGAGTGGCACTAAATACAAGCAATAAGAGATGATTGATGAATAAATGCCTCCATCTGCAAGGGATTTATTATTGGATCCATCCAATCATGCCCCAACGCCATCAATAAGAGATTCCTTTCTTTTTGCAGTACTAGGGACTGAACCCAGGGGCATTTTATGACTGAGCTACATGCCCAATCATTTTTTATTTTGAGACAGGGTCTTGCTAAGTTGCCTAGGCTGGCCTTGAACTTATGATCCCCTTGCCCTGCATCAGCTTCCTGAGTTGCTGGGATTACAGGTGTACACACTGTGCCTGGCAGAAGACTCCTTCAAAGAGAGTCTGGCTAAACATTTTTCCTCTGCTTAAAGGAAAAAAAAAAAAAAAGTCCTTTACTAGTTGCCTGTTACTTGCAAGATACAGTTCAAACAATTTAACATGGCAAAATTCTAGGACAGTACTCCCAAAACCTTAAAAATACTTCCCAATCACAATGCCTTTTCTTTTCCAGAGAGAGAGAGAGAGAGAGAGAGAGAGAGAGAGAATTCTTTTCTTTTTAAACACTTATAGGTGGACACAAAACATTTTATTTTTATGTGGTGCTGAGGATAGAACCAGTGCCTCACATCGTATGCCAGGTGAGCGCTTTACCGCTGAGTCACAGCCCCAGCCCTCATAATGCCTTTCCTTTTTCTTTTTTAAATATTTATTTTTTAGTTGTACACAATACCTTTATTTTGTTTATTTATTTTTATGTGGTGTTGAGGATTGAACCCAGGGCCTTGCGCATGCCAGGTGAGCGCTCTACCGCTGAGCCACAACCCCAGCCCCTCACAATACCTTTTCTAAGAAAACTAATTTCAGATCTTAATGGTTTTCAAAATCAAGTACTTCAGAAAAACAGGACTTCAGAGAAATGAGCTCTGCTCTCCAGACCATCTAGAAGTACAACTCACCTTTGGCTTGCAGCAGGATTTCCTGGGCTTGGATGACAGTGTGGTTGAAAGTAAGGGGAAATGCACCTCTCCCCTATGGTTCCAGGCCTCCTGTCTCTTCTATTGCATTGTATTGTGTCAGCTTCCTTGCCTGTATTTCCCTTCTACACTAAAAGCTCTATGAAGATAGGGACTGAGCAGGGCCAGGATCTGGAACAGTGTGTCTTGTATCAGATATTCAATAATTATTTATTAAGTGAATGATTATAAAGCCCTTGAAACTTGGAGACACATGCAGAGTAGCAGAAAAAAGAAATGCATATCTTGGTTTTCATCTTCATAAATAAACTATTATTATGATTCCAAGTAAAAAACTCTCTGGATCTTCTCCCTGATGAGCAAAAAGGTGAGACTGGATTGCTAAGGGTTCCTTGAGCATTATAATTCTATGTACATGCATAAAGCATGTTTAAAATTATAAAACTGTTAAATGACAACTAGAATTCAAATACAAATGAACATTAGCTCCTTTAGACATGTACAAGTTATTCATTTAACTATAAAAATCAACTTTTGAGTCTTTTTGTTTGTAATTTAAAGCGAAACCAAAGTTTTCTTTAAAAATTCACAAAAGCAACATATATTTAATACTAAAAATAATTTTGAAATCATTAATGGGAAGGGTAATAACAGACCATCATGCAAAGACAACCACTACTATTTTCTGGATATAAATTTTTCCAAGTGTTCCAACATATCCTGTATGTCTACATTTTTTTCCTTTGTACAACCCATGCTATTCTACACCAATAATGTTTATTTTACTTAAAACAGTATGAATTAGCTCCCCCATGACCTCCTGCTTTTTTGCTTTTTTTTTTTTTAAACTTGAGTTCTTAGGCTGGCCTTAGACTTGTGATCCTCCTGAGTTCCTGGGATTATAGGTGTGTGCCACTGTGCTCAGCAATAGTGAATTTTTTTTGCATTTTCTTTTCTTTTTCTTCTTTTTTATACTAGAGATTAAATTCAGGGCTTTGTACAAATTAGGCAAGCACTCTACTAACTACATTCCCAGTCCTTTTAATTTTTAGGGTCTTGCTTATTTTTGTAAAGACTAGCCTTGAATTTGTGATACTTCTGCTTTAGCCTCCTGAGTTAATGGGATTATTATTATTTTTTAAATATTTATTTTTTAGCTTTAGGTGGACACAATATTTTATTTTTATGTGGTGCTGAGGATCGAACCCAGTGCCTCACGCATGCCAGGTGAGCGCACTATTACTTGGGCCATATCCCCAGCCCACTGAGTTAATGGGATTATAAGCATGTCCACCATACCTGGCACTAAAGCTGCATTTTTTTTTTTTGGTGTGTGTGGGGGGATATTGGGGATTGAACCCATGAGTTCTTTTACTATTGCCCTTTTTATTTTTTAAGACAGGGTTTCACTAGTTTGCTTAGGGCCTTGCTAAATTGCTGAGGCTGCCATAGCCTCTGGAGCAACTGGGATTTCATTCATGTACTGCTATGTCTACATTTCTTCCTTTATACAACCCATGCTATTCTACATCGATAATGTTTATTTTACTTAAATGTTTATTTTACTTTTCTCTTTGGTAGCAGATTCCCATCCTTTTGATAGTAGATATATACTCAATGGAAGAAACCAAAAGTTACTGGGGTTTAAGTCTAGTGATTAAAATGAGAGATCAAACTATGCATCATTATTTTTTATCTGAAAGCCTCTGACTATACAGCAATGTGACTCAAAATGTCTGAATAATATTATAGTAGGATATCCAAACTGTAATGGGCGATTGGTTCATTACCAAACTAAGTATATTATTTCCCAAAGAGACAACAATGAAGGGGAAGAACTAAGTCAGGTGATAATGCCTTCTTGCGATTTACAATGTTACAATCACATATCACTCACATGCATAAAAATTCTGAATAGGTGAGTCAATTCATTTAAAATAGATGTACTGATTAACCTAAAACTTTAATATTTGTAATAATTTTTCAGTATCATGTTCTCATAAACACTTATTTATCACTTGAATGGTACTTCATATACATTATCTTTTTAATTTTCACACCACCACCACAAATATAAGTATTATTCTCCCCATTTTATAGATCAGGAAATGGAGACTCAGAGGAGATAAGTGATTTGCCCAAGGTAACAAAGCCAATAAAAGGCAGAGTCAAGATGTCAATATAGATCTGTTTAGCTTTATTTATATATTTATTATTATTATACTGGGGATTGAACTCAGGGGCACTTGACCACTGAGCCACATTCCCAGCCCTATTTTGTATTTTATTTAGAGACAGAGTCTTACTGAGTTGCTTAGCGCCTCACTGTTGTTGAGGCTGGCTTTGAATTCAAGATTCTCCTGTCTCAGCCTCCTGAGCTGCTTGGATGACAGGTGTGCACCATGGTGCCTGGCTCTGTTTAGCTTTAAACACCATGCCCTTTTCATTTTCTGACCCTCGTATACCACCTTTGAATAATTCTTAACTGTATCATTATAGAGTGGTGGTTTGATTCTTAACTGCTATGCTTAAAATTTCTTTTTTTTTAATAAAAAACACTTATTTTTTAATTGTAGCTGGACACAATACCTCTATTTCACTTATTTATTTTTATGTGGTGCTGAGGATAGAACCCAGGGTCTCACACGTAAGAGGTGAGCGCTCTACCGCTGAGCCACAATCTCAGCCCTTAAAATTTCTTAATGACTATCACTATGGGGGAATAATCCTATTCTTTATTTAACCCAGAAGACTGAACAAAACTGAAGGTATTGCTTATGAATAGGCTCATTTATATTCTTGAGGAAAAAAACTGGAAGTAACTACAAAAACCCATTTATTCAATTTGAATAAAGTAAATATTGAGACTAGAACTTATTATAGTCAATGAGACTTGTCTGGCAAGTGAGTCACATTTTAACAATAACCGTACTAAAAGTGAAAAACATTAAAACAGTAAGTTAAATAAAAGGCTAATAAAAATTCGAGGAAACAGCTCTGTGTTTTCTTTTAAACCCGTATAACACCAAAGGTATGTTTGCCTAAAGAGTCATTTCAAGCAAAGATTATTAACAACTGAATAGTAGAATCAGCACTAAAAATTTCAATGATGTCCAACTCAAACATGCATAGGGAGAGTAAAGTTATTTTATTAAATCATGCACATCACGTGTGTTAGTGCAAATAGTTTAATCTGTACTCCAGAAATTCTATTGTACTTTATATCTTTACAAAATAGATTTCAAACAATTATTTACTTTAAAAAATGTAATTCTGAAGTTAAGCATTTCAGAACAATATTTGCAATAACCTATATACAAGAGGTACTGGGTACCACTGGCATATTAGCATTCTGTGGTGGAGTGGCTTCCTGCAACAGAAAATGATGAAAATGAACTATATGACAGTATTTTCTATAAGTCATTTGTGACTAATTCCTCCATAAATCTAGTGATCCTCCCAACAGCAACCCCAAATAGCTTAAAATATAACCTTTAAGTATAAACAATAACTGCCAAACATCACAAGGCAAATTATATCCTAAACTCCTATTTCAATATTTGGCTAGACCTGTGAATTCCCACAGAACCTTCAAGCCAATTCACTGATATTCCCTCCCAGTCTTTACTGACTGAAAATTTTAACTATGTGATACTTTAGGATATTCTATGACCTAAATAAACTTTATTGACATAACTATGGTGCTGCACAAAACCATAGCTAAAATTTGACTTATGTGTTTTAAATTTATAAAATCAAGCAGTGTTTAGGTGCTTCACTGTGCATGGAACACTATCAATCTTGGGAATAGTGCTTCTAATTAACAGAAAGTTCCAATTAATAACAATAAAAAGAAAATAACCACTTGCATACCCAACCAAGAAACCTGTTGTTAAGTTACAGCTCACCTTGAACATGAATTAGCTCTGAAACATCATAACCAAATTAAGTCAATAAAAGCTTATCTAAAGAGATATAATTCTTTCTTCAATGAAACATGCTTGGAGGAACAGATGATAGAAAAAAAATCATGCTTCCTAAAATGTTGTATATGAGAAAGTAACTTGGCTTATAAAGAAAATATCTCTTTAAATACATGAGGTTTAATAAAATTACATTCCAATTGACTCAACAGTTTGGTTGACTGCACTGAAATTGTGTAATTACTATGTTTTGCTCCCAGAAATACTTCAGGTCGCTCAAGAAAATACACACTCTCATGGAAAGCTTTTCAAAGTTGATGTCCTCCACATCTTCAAGTCACATTAAGGCAGAACAAGCGTGCACATACTCCCCAAATGATCACTAAAACGGAATATTTTCCAAATGTTTTTTTTCCCTTAAAAACAAAACAAAACAAAACAAAAAACTCACACAAAGAGTTGTCTCTAAGTCTTGTTCCCAATAGCTCAGTGGTTTTATAACAAGTAAAAATGGCGTAAATATGTAAAAAATATATATATATGTGCATATATTTCAAACTGATAGGCACTGAGCACACAGGGCCTCTCTTCCCATGTATGTATAGGTTGTTTGGTTTGGGTAGTTATCGAATCAGAAAAATGAATTATCTGGCCATCAGAATTCAGAGTAAAATACCCACAAATTTAATGGTATAAATAATTTGGTGTACCAAGAAGCCTACATTAGGCCACCATAATATTCAGAATCTCAACATACTTTTTAAAAATTACATGAAAAATTGCAAGCAAATTATTGCTTACAGTAGAATAAACTCACAATTTTATATTCTCTCTATAGACAGATACATTTTATATAATTTAAAGCAATGACCCTACAGTTGTATTCTTGCACTTCTGCTGTTTTAAGAGGTAAAAAAGAAGAAAATGGTTCTGTTTGTCCCCAGCATGAGTGTGATGCCAGCTTCTAGAGGGAGGACGGTGTACGGACTCAAGAAACGCTCTCATGGAGAAGCTCTGGCCAGACCTGGCACATACAGCACGATGGCTGTCACCGCAACCAGGGCAGCCAACATGGGCATCCAGGGCCAGGGTTTCTGTGTGGAAAGAAACCAAGAGTCAATATCACATTCTCCCCTCTCTTTTCATTCCTATTAACCCCTTGGTTCCACAGAGTCCTGAATACTTAACAGAATACTGGAAAAATTTTATCTTTGCATTTTAAGAATAAAGTATAAAAAGAAAGGAAAAGAAAAAAAGGAGAGAAGGAGTGCAAGTATAAGGAGAGCTATATAATAGCAGGGTCATTATTTGGAGGCCTAATACTTCCCAGAAAAGTCCTGGGCAGTTCTCAACTTTGTTATAGTTGACATATAGTAGTGACTTCTAAAAATCCTTTGGGGTTGGCCTGCTTTATTTACTCTGGTACCCACAGATTCCAATATAACTGATGTACATATAACCGATGCCTATAGTATGTTTCTTCCTAAAATATTTATTCTTTTATGAAAACAAGGCTCAGCTGTTAGGATAGTTATACAGTGCTTGGTGACTTAGGTGATAGAAAAAGATGGTCTAGGCTTTGATCCTCTAACTTAAAACCAACGAAGACAAAATCACATAGGTTCAAGATGGGGAAGTGCCATTATGGACACTGCCTATCTGATACTTCTGATAAAGACCTTGTCCAATGTAATAAAGTCATTAAAGTCATGTGATCCATGTCATATGTTCTACTCATATGCATGCCAGTTAGAGGCAAGTATGAATGGGCTATTTCCTGTTAACTTTCAGAAGGCTTTATAATGAAACTTGCTTTGATTGGTACCTTTATTGTTCCAAGAGTCTTGTTGAAGAAGTTGGTTTTCAAAGAAATATTCTGATTTGCAGATCAGGACTCAGAAAAAAATATGGGATAGGGGTCAGATCCCTACAGGTAAATTGTATTTGGATTTGAGATTGTGAGCCAATAGTTCATTATGCCAATTTCATTCTCTTTCATCTTCATAGCTAAAGTGCAAACAGGCAAAGGGTTGAAACAGAGAAACGCTATGCTATGAAAGGTAAAGGAGAAAGAAGAAGGGGGAGGAAAGCTGGCTGAAGACTTCAAAGATGCAAACTCTTCATTTCTCATTCAAATCTGATTAAACACATAATTGGGAAGGGGTACTAATGTAGAAATTCACTGTTTACTCCAGTTTGCTAAAGATAAAGACTTAGTTAAAGGAAGCATATTAACAACTGGTTAGGTTGGAATTAACTCATGGTTAGCATTACTACAAAGGAAACAAGACAAAATGTTATGTGATTAGTTGATTGTTCATTCATTGGTATGACACAAATACATGGCATACTAAATGAAGGGTTTGCTTCAGGTAACAAGATATCAGTGTGGTTTTGCCATGCACTATATTACAAATATGGCACAAATAGGTGACGGGGACAAACAGACAAGGACTCAACAGTATTGCTTGTACCTTTCTCTACCACAATGGACCGAAACACCAAAACAGGAAAGCCAGGAATAGGCCGATGAATACGGCTGGGACGGGTTGTAATATGGAAGGCTAAAGAAGGGAAGGGATATTAAAATCATTTTATGCTATGAAAAAAATCAGATAAGATGATTTAGACCCCAGGAGGGTAGGAGGAAGGAAAGGAAGACTGAGGTAATAGAAATAAACCACTCAGGTTTTGCACTGATTCAAATTTAAAGACATCTAACACAATCCAGAATGATGGACTGTGGTGTGTATGCTGGCAAACTACCACTTTAAAAAGAACATCTGGAGACAACGATCATTGTGGGTGTCCCTAACACTCAAATGAAACCTAGCACATTAACAAGTCAGAGCACTGACAACACTTCACCAAATGATGCTCCGTTTGACAGTATATTAATTTTGTTCTGTATCTGAAACCCATTACTCGATAATGCACTCCTTTTGCAAAAGTTAATGTTTATTTTATCCCTCTATCAAAGACCTTTTGCTTTTTTCCCAACCCTAACTTTAGTTAATGAGCTAATACTACTTTCAAGCTTAAAAATAAATGCCCTGTGATCATGTGTACTTCTTGAATCAGGCAAAAGATGTGTCACAATGTATGAGAAAACACTTGGCATATAACAGAAAGGCAATTGAGTCTCAGGGTTTTCAGTAGGTTTTCATACTAGAATATAATTGAATTTTTAAATGTAAAGAGATTACTTAGAACCATAAATTCAGTATGACAAAAAAGGGAAATTCACCTCCAAGGTGGATTTTTTTTTTTTAACAACATAAATAGTAACAACATGGTTACTTTTGAAAAGATTCTAAATATATAGGGAGGTCCATTCTGATTACGTTAGATGTCTTCATAGGTTAATTTAGCAGGAAATGGACTAAAATTTCATCATCAGAGGGATATGAATATTAAAAAAGAGTAGTAATTAAATCATTATGATCTGATTTTAGAATAATTCTATAATCTACATTTGAAAAACCAAATGCAATCCATTTTTGCTAGAAGAAAGCCTTCACATCCAATTTATCAATTTCTAAAAGGCTTCTATCAAAGCAACCATCTTTTACTGTTTAAATCTAACATATGCTTAAGCAAAGGACAGCTGGACACAACTCATGAGCATTCTGTGTACAACTGTGTAACTGGATGGCCATGCAACATCACTCTTGTACTTGTGCTGTAAGTTAAGCAAAGTGCCTTCCTCCATGGAAGCATGTGGCTCATGTCCACTACAGTGTCCAAGCCATGACAGAGTTTGAAATAAGTCAGAGCACAACCAACCACACTGAACATCCATCAATTAGGGCCCACAAAGGCAATGATCACCAAAACGTACAACATGACATTTATTTAGTATAACATCTTTATAAAGACATTTCTAGGAAATAAAAAACAAATATTGTCAAACTCAATTCATATCAAAACATTCTCCCACCTCTGCCTGTCTGCTTCTCTCTCTCTCTCTCAGCCCTACAGAATTTCACTGAATATTTCCTAATACTTACAGAATGCCAAAGAGACACTGAGCTTTTAAGGAATGTGCCTTAGTGAGACCATTATTAGTATAAAATGAAAACCATCTCAAATCTCCCCTTTTTAATACAATCAAATGCTAAGGATCAATATGTAGTACTTTTTCTTAAATGGGTCCCTGATATGGTACAGTGCTTCATCCCAGCAAGAGATAAATATGAACCAGATGATAGAACTTCAGTCTCATCTGAGAAAAGTTGAAAGTTCTTAGGTAAATTGTTTTATTGCAAACAAGGTTCTTCCTCCAGGCAGTCTTCAAGCTCTTATAGGGCATAAGTGAAAAGGGATAAATTCTTACTAAAAAATCCAACAGCACAATGATTCATCATAGAATGTCATAATGAAGAGCATATTTCATCTATACCCAAGGCCAATTAGTTTCTCAAATCAGCAATAAAGTCCTATGAATATCAATTTCAAGTCTCTCACTTTCCTCTCAATTAAAGCTAAGCCAAGTTAGCAAAGACTTACATTATTTCCTTTCTCTCGGAGCAGCTTCAGGTTGTCTTTACATTGTTTGAGCTCATCTGTGATTGATTGTTTTTCCTGCTCAGTCATTTCAAACTTCAACTTCAGTTCTGAGAGTACAGTCTGTGTCTTTTCATACTAAAGGCAAAGAAAAAAGAGTGTGCAGACTTGACTTAAAATGGGTATGAAGTAATGGTTCTAGTCAGGCTTATATACCAGATCCCATTTAGTCACCTTCAACACCAAAGTCAAGCCTTTTTGTTTTAAGGAGGATGAAAATCATTTGCACTCATAGTAAGAAGTCCTTAACGTTGACTTGATTCTATGTAAGAATTTTCTGGCCCTAGAGTTTAAAAAAAAAAAAAAAAGTGAACAGAAGACATTATTTTGTCATCTGTTTCTAATACAAAAGGTCACTTTTTCCACCAAGTGAGTTATGGGAGAAAAGGGAAATTTCAAACTGAGCAAAAGAAAAGCAGGTGAAAAAAAATATTCATTGCCTAGTTAAATGGCAATGTTAGGAAATCTGAGTTTATATTCTGGTAAGTAAGCAATGTCAGCCAAGCTATTTTAGTTTTGAAGTTAAAAAAAAAACAAAAACAAAAAAACCCAAAAAACTTCCAATAGATCTCCCTTTCTCCAGGTATTAAAGTGTCCTGGCTAAGTGATTTTTTTTTTTTTTTTTGGCAAATGAAGCAAAGAAATGTACCTAAAGTTCCCCCCACCATGATCAGGAAATTTCTCCCCTTAAAATCTATCAACATTAATTAAAAATGATTTTAACAGGGCTGGATTGTGGCTCAGCGGTAGAGCGCTCGCCTAGCATGGTTGGGACCCAGGTTCGATTCTCAGCACGACATAAAAATAAAGGCATTGTGTTGTGTCCATCTACAAAAAAAGATATTCTCTCTTAAAAAAATGATTTTAACAACTTTGTTTCTAATAGAAATTTTTCTATAGAGAAAATGCCACTTTCTAGTTTGAACATGGTTCAAACGTTTATAATATAAACTTATATCCATATAAAATATGTAATACATAGCTATATATGACTGACTTTCAGATAAACTATCCCTAGAAAACAGGTGAGACCAATGTAATATAGTGTTGTTTGCCCCTACTTTAAATATCCCTAGAAAGCTGGTCTTCTAAACTGTTTCCACTTCTAGATATTGCATCTTACATACAAACTGGGCTCCCAAAGAGAAGACTGTTCTGTTGGGCATGCCTTTGTCTCTGTATCCACTGCCCCCTTTGCCATCTCTGAATGATTCAGAAGGAAGACAGAAAGACAAGGACTACAAAATAAATACACAATGGGTATAGATTGTCAGAAAGGTTCCTCTTCCTGAAATATGGCTATGAGGCTGAAGGGTTTCTAGTTCCTCTCTACCTATGCCCTAAAATTCCTCAACAAAGGACACCTTTAGAATGGTGCTTCTGAAAAATTCAAATACCTCAGAGCGACTAGAACTCATCATTGTGTTCAATAAGGATAAAAATGTGTAATTAATAGAGATGGGAGGGAACAAGAGTCAGGGTCAACATGGACATTCCCAGAAAGGTGTAAGAAAGACATGAAAGAAATTCCCTTTGGGCTGGGGTTGTGGCTCAATGATAGAGTACTTGTCTAGCATGTGTGAGGCACTGGGTTTGATCCTCAGCACCATATACAAAATAAATAAAATAAAGGTATTGTGGGCTGGGATTGTAGCTCAGTGGTGGAGTGCTTGCCTTGCATGTGTGGGACACTGAGTTAGATTCTCAGCATCACATAAAAATAAATAAAGAGGGCTGGGGGTGTGGCTCAGTGGTAGAGTGCTTGCCTCACACGTGTGAGGCCCTGGGTTCGATCCACAGCACCACATAAAAATAAATAAATAAAAATAAAGATATTGTGTCCATCTACAACTAAAAAAAGAAAAAAATTTAAAAAAATAAATAAAGATATTGTGTCCATCTTCAACTAAAATATTCATATATAAAGAAATTCCCTTTTACTTTACAATGTTCCCAGAATAAGCCTGAATAGTATGCCAGAGAATGAACTCAGGAGTAAAATTCACAGGCTTTATGACAGTTTTTCTTTCCAGTTGATGTGAAGGTCTGTGGACTTCTTCCTGAAAGCAGAAAGGTTACAGGCAGGCTGCCAAGGCAAAGTCAGTGAACCTAGACCAGTTTCTGTACCTTAGAACGTAATCAATTTTCAATGATCCATGAACTGATTCTTAACAGTGACTAATAAAGTATAAGTAAAAATGCTTTCTTGAATAAAATTTTCCCTTACTTTCCCTTTCCACCATTCTTGCATCCAGACTGCCCTTTACACCAAAGGATTTAATCATTTCTCTATTCCAGGAGTTATGAAGCAGAACCACAGGAAGGCAGCTCAGAAAGATCTTCCTGCTCACCTCTAGCAGGGGAGTGGGTGGGGAGGACTGGCTTAAACAGCAGGATGGTGAAGCCAAACTCTCTCTCTTTTTTTCTGTAAACAGTGCTGGGATTAAACTCAGGGCCTCACACATGTCAGGCACATGCTATACCACTGAGCCACATCCCAGCCCTGACAAACTCAAGAATCTTTGCAGAGTAGACACGTGCTCAATGTTTTAGGAACTCTTAAATTACAGATGTTCCTATTAAATTAAAATATACAGATGCTTTCTAAAATCAAATATAGAGGTGATAGATCATTATTTTCTCTGAATACTGAAATTTAAAATTGATTTTTTTCTATTTTCTTATAAGATATTCATTCATATGACAACTGCCATATATAAAAATTTAATTAATGGAACACAGCACCTTCTGCAGCAGTGGTTTCACACCTTGCCTGGATATCACTTTTTGCTCCATCTTGTTCTTAAACTTTTTTTTGGGGGGTGGTGATAGTGGGACTGAACCCAGAGGTGCACTTTCATTGAGCTATTTCCCCTTATTTTGAGATAAAGTCTCAAAAAGTTGTACGGGCTGGCCTCAAACTTTGGATCCTCCTGCCTCAGTCTCCCAAGCTGCTGGGATTACAGATGTGTATCATTGTGCCCAGTTTTGCTTTCTAACTTTGAGGTGAGAAATGAGCTCAGTCTTGATTAAGAGGGACATATTACATATTACACCAATACCTTTGGTTCTTCTTCATAAAAATAATCATATCTGGGCTTTGCTTAACTTGTAATAGTTTGGCCTGTTACAGTAAAGATACATAATCATGATACTATGCATATTAATATTAAGTATGATTTTGAGAGAAAGGAGAATAAAGGGAAAATGTTGAAAGGGAACAGATGTATATTAATAAAAGGTAATTAATTTGCAGTGGATTACACAGAGATAGAACCTCAGAAAAGAACATTTAGTTACAGACTAGTATCTAATACATTGAAATCAGGACAAACAGAAGGAGCAATTTCACAAGTACAAAGAATATGATGGCTACACATCATTTCACAATGGAAAACAGTGAACAAGAAAATAGGAAACATATTGACAAGCTCAGACATATTTTTAAATGTGCTGCATTTAATGCAATCCAGACTACCAACAGTTTAGACACTGTGACAACATGCCACTGCCATTTGTGGAAACAATTAAAGCATTTTGCACTGATTGCTCAGTGACCCAAAACAGGCGAACAAATAATGCGACAAAATGGTTAAATGCATCCATAGTAACACACAATAGAACCACCTTCCAACCACAGCATTCTTCCCAGATTTTCAAAGAATTATGGCATATGGACTGGAAGGACACAAAGTGCTTACAGTATTAAATACTAGGATATTTACTTTGGCACAAAATTTGTGTTCCAAACAAAAATTATAATTCTCCTAAAACACATATCCTTAGCAAGGTAAAGACAGACACATTACAAAATCAATATGCCTACATGAAAATAAATAAAGTTACACTTTTTTTCTTTAGGAACAAACACAAAAACAGAAGAACAGTAACCATTTCAAAATTCAGGATACTACAAGGAAAGCAAAGCACAAAGAAAAACTGCATTGATTAAACAGATCTTCAAAAAACAATTTTGGGAAAATTCATTATTAAAGACAAAAAGTTGTCTTCAACTTTTTTCTTATTTATAAAGCATCTTTCCTTTAAGTGAGTCTATAGCTGGGGTGGTCCCCGGATGAGCAGATAAGTTTTATCAGCCTTTTCTATTCCCTGGGTTGGCCAGAGACAATGCAGAGAGTGATCTGAGACCAGCAGGATTGATCACAGGTCTTACTGCCCCTTTGTCAACTTAAAGGAAAGGTACCTGTGTTGCTCAGGAAGAAGCTGGGTAGGATCTCTGTTCCAAAGATACTCCTCAGCTTTTTTAACATGATTTTTTAAAAAAAGTCACCCAAATCAAGGTTTTAAGCAAATGCCTTGAAAATTGAGTGTGCATATTTGTGCAGAAGGGGAAAGGAGAAAGTAAAAAGTTAGAAAGTGTGTTTGGCAGGCTGGGTATGAGGTAAATTATAAGTAATTTTTTTTAGGCTAGTTTCACTCAGACATAACCCCATCATTATATAGTATGGCCCCAGCTTGCTTTCCAAAAGAATTCTAAGTTAAATATGATAATCTCTTTGCAAGATAAACAATGGATCAACTGGTAAAGAAAAAATCAAACTGTACTTTTATATATTTGTAATTTTGAGACCAAGCCCTACTAATATATTCTCTATACACGGACCATGCTATACAGGTAGAAATCATCAAGCAGGGATGCTTCAAGTGTCAACTTTGTGACAAGTAATGGACTTCCATTGCCCTTTAATTCTAACTAGCATGGATATCTGATTTGCTTTTGGCTTTAAGTCCAACCATAATTGGGCTCATAATGTCTTTTCGCTTTACCTCTTTCTGTACATCCTTTGCTTGGTTTTCAGCCTTACTGAGAAGAGTTTTTAAATCAGCTGAATCCCGAAGATGCTGCTCTTTCAAGGATCCCACTTGGTTCTCAAGTTCTTTCCTAGTCATCTGAAGGATGCTGAGATCACTGGTAAGCTCTAAACTCTGCTTCTGAGAACTGCAACATAAATATCAACAGTTACTCACAGGTAGAAACTGGACACAGCAAGAAGTCCAAGTTCTTAAATATTTCACTAGGTGAGACAGGATTTCAGAGGAGGAAGGAAGTTTAAAAAACAGAATGAGACTTTTTCAATAAATCAAAAGCATTAAAACACTCTGAAAGCTAAAATCAAATAATATATAAAGGTTGAAATTTTAAAAATAGAAGCCAGGAGTGGTGGTGCGTGCCTATAATCCTAGTGATTTTGGAGGCTGCAGCAGGAGGAGCTCAAGTCTAAGGCCAGCCCCAGCAAGTTAGTGAGTCCTTTTTTCTTTTTTAAAATTTTTTTAAATTTTGGTACTAGGAATTGAACTAAGAGGTGCTTTATCACTGAGCCACATCCTTTACATCCCTAGTCCTTTGTATTTTAAGGCAGGGTCTTACTATTTGCTTAAGGCCTTGCTAAATTGCTGAGGCTGGCCTTGAACTTGTGATTCTCCTGCCTCAGATCCCTGAGCTACAGTGAGTACCTTTCTTAAAATAAAAAATGAAAGGACTGGGGATGTACCTCAGTGGTAGCCTGTGGGTTCAATCCCTAGCACTGCAAAATAAATAAACAAACAAACAAACAGATAAATAAATAAATAAAACAGGAGGTTATTAT
Organism: Marmota monax; assembly: GCF_021218885.2. Lineage (NCBI taxonomy): Eukaryota > Metazoa > Chordata > Mammalia > Rodentia > Sciuridae > Marmota > Marmota monax. The sequence continues at coordinate 13,732,171 of NW_026693008.1, read as the reverse complement.
ATATTTTGCTTTATAAAATTATATTAATTATATCATTAAAAGATTGAAGTAGGTTTTCCCTAGAAAAAGAATATATACATTTCAACTACTTTCTTGTATGTTTAAGTACCTGGCAAATATTATGGGTGGAAGGAACTTAAAAGCTTGGTGTTACTATCATCTTATAAAGATAAACCTGCTCAAATGAGAAGCAACATCAAACTGGGAGAAATGCATGGGGTAAAGAACTATGAAGCTGTATCTAGATCCTGGCTCTGTTACTATTTAACGGTGGGATGTTGAGCAAGTCAATTAATGGGTAAATTTTATTCTTTGTTTATTTATTTATTTGCAGTGTTGGTGATCAAATCCAGTGAGACAAGTGCTCTACCACTGGGCCACATCCCCAGCAATACATTTTATTCTTTCTTTTTTAAAAATATTTTTGAGTTGTTGATGTATCTTTATTTATTTATTTATATGTGATGCTGAGAATCGAATCCAGTGCCTCAAACATGCTAGTCAAGTGCTCTGCCACTCAGCCACAACCCCAGCCCCACATTTTATTCTTTCAACAAACATTTCTTGTGCTTAGACCTGTGCCAGGTACTATGTTATACAGATACAAATAACAAAAGGGAAGTGTCAATGTCTTTCAATATCAAACAAGAGGGCTGAACTCAATAATTTCTGAAGTTTAAATTATATAAATACTTTATAATTTGGTATAAAAATATTATTTACACATGAGGAAAATAGCTTGATATGCGTAAATAAAAATTCCTTGTTCAAGCCAGGCCTGGTGGCGCATACCCATTATCCCAGAGATTGAGGTAGGAGGATCACAATTCAAGGCCAGCCTGGGCAATTTTACTGAGATCCTATTTCAAAATTAAAAATAAGAGATGCACATCAGTGGTACAGTGGTTTCTAGCATGTCTGAGGCCCTGGGTTAAATCTCTAGTACTGCAAACAAACAAACAACAAAAAGGTAAGGTTTTTAAGGTGACAGTGTATGGTCTTTCAGAATGGATCATAAGAATCAGAATCAGATTTAATATTGTAACTGAGATATGATACAGTATAAATTCTATCCTGACTATATCAGATTATATGATAGATTCTTAGGGGTGATTCTGATGATGTCAGGGTAATACAGCTAGGAACTCAATGGCATATAAGACCTTGTAGTAGCTCCTTTTCCTAGGATTCAGAAAAATAGATCACTGGTCATCTGAATAAACTTGCATAGAGTATATAAGATAGATTAATTCTGTTTCTTAAAATTTCTGATGTAGTTCTCTAAATTTATTTGGTAAGCCTCCCCAGAATTTAAGTAGTATTTAGAAGGTAGCCTTCTTTTATGGGATTTTTTTTTTTTTTTTTGAGCGAGGACGTAACTGGGGATTGAACCCATGGTTACTTTACCACTGAGATACACCCCCAGTTCTTTTTACTTTTTATTTTGAGAGAGGGTCTTGCTAGGTTGCTGAGGCTGGCCTCGAACCTCTTGCCTCAGCCTCCCAAACTGCTGGGATTACAGGCATGTATCACCATGCCTGACTGCTCCTTTTTTTGAGCTGGGCTTCACTATGTTCCCCACAGTTTCAAACGTCTAGACTCAAGCAATCCTCTACCTCAGCCTCCTGAGTAGCTGGGACTACAGATATGTCATGATGCTTGATTGGAGCCTAGTATTTTTAGGCCATATAATCACAAAGAGTCTGCAGACTTGTTTTTCAACACTTTCTTTAAAATATCAATATTTCTAAAACAAGAATAATTAAAATAATCAACACTAATAATTGAACACTGTTATTTCTTGCTTGCTAGAATATCAACCTAACTGGATTTACCAAGTTCCTACTGTTTTCTAAACATGAAGAACTTTGATATCTGTGCATCATTTTACACACATTTTATACCAAATAATTTGTCCAAATGTGTTCTCTTACACACACACACATACACACACACACACACATAAATATTTGTGTTTTTGGCCTTTATTATGTCTTATTCATATATATGTATATATTAATATAAATATAAATATTTGTGTTTTTGGCCTTTATTATGTCTTATTCATATATATGTATATATGAATAAATATATATTTAATATGTAAATATTATATATAATATTCAAAATAATATATTTTATACACACAACTGTGTGTGTATAAAATAACTTTTTTATTTTTATTTTTTGGTAGCAGGGATTGAACTCAGGGGCACTTGACCACTGAGCTATATCCCCAGCCCTATTTTGAGTTTTATTTAGAAACAGGGTCTCACTGAGTTGCTTAGCACCTTGCTTTTGCTGAGATTGGCTTTGAACTTGAGATCCTCCTGCCTCAGCCTCCTGAGCCGCTGGGACTACAGTCTTGTGCCACTGTACCTGGCTATGTCCTATTCATATTTTTGAAGAGCTTTTATGAACTTTTACATGTTATAAACAAACATCTGTTTTATTCTTTATTATTAATTATCTTCCCATATTCAAAAAGTAACACAAAAAGTATATGAAAAGATTAAGGAAAAGTTATAACACTAGAAGAGAAAATAAAAGTGCTTTATAGATACTTATATTGCAAATTCATGGCATTGTAAGGAGGAACTGCAGAGAAGAAATCAGTACCTCTTGTACCTTCAGTTAGTTAGTTCTTATTTATTTATTTACTTTGTCACTGGGTTACATCCCCAGTCCTTTTTATCTTATTTTTTTAAAAATTTTGAGACAGGGTCTTATTATTTTGTTGAGGCTGGCCTTGAACTTGTGATTCTCTTACCTCTGCCTCCCAAATTGCTGGGATTACAAATGTGTGCTGCTGAGTCCAGCAATTCTTAATGTTTTAAATGTATAATCAACATTACAATTGTTTTTATAAACAGGAAAAAAAAAAAAACATTATTTTCTGATACAGCTAGTACTGTCATTATTTTCCTCTAAGGTTTGTTTTTTATTTTTGCTAAACTTAATGCTCTCTAGGAATGAAAACAAAAGTTAATAAGAGAGTGATTTCCATTTTTGGGTGGTGGAGGAGGGAGCTGAAATTAATTAAGAGTGACTTCAAAAAGAAATATGTTAATTTTTATAATTCTGAATTAGAACACAAACATTGATTTAAAAATTAACATTAATTAATATGGACCACATTTTACAGAAACCAATTTTGCATTTTATTTAAATATGGCAAATGTTGGTGGTAAAATAGGACTCCACTTAATTTGTTGGTGTAAAGCCGTTGCATTTATCAGTTTGCTTGTAAGGTACTGGATACTTGAAAGATTTAGTTGATTATAGGTCAAGTTCAATGACTAATTATAGACCTTTGTTGTTTGTTTGTTTTTTGGCGAGGAGAGGACATTTAATGAATCTGTATTCCATGACTACACCAAAAGGAAAGTATATGTAGAATGATGGTGGTGGAAGAAAAATATGAAGAGGTATTTATTTATTGGCATGGTTACCCAGCTAAAACCCAAACAGAGTTTGGCTGAACATTTTGCTCCCAAAAGGTATTTAAGTATCAAAATTATATTTAATTTAGATAAAAATTTAAGACAAATTTTTTTAAAAAATATTTTTTAGTTGTAGATATACACAATATCTTTATTTTATTTACTTATTTATTTTTATGTGGTGCTGAGGATTAAACCCAAGGCCTCACACGTGTGAGGCAAGTGCTCTGCCACTGAGCTACAACCCCAACCCTTAAGACAAATATTTTTAAGTTAAAATAGAGTTTTTGCATACTTGTGCAATTCTTTTTCTTGCCGCTGCAGTTCTGATGACAGCAAAACATTTTCCTTTTTTAGAGAATGGCACTCAGTTTCCAATACATTCCATTCCTTTCTCAACTTCTCTAGTTCACCTAAAATAGTCCCAAAACATATTATTAATACAGAAACATAACTTCTATTATTATTCAAAGGATAAAAGGAAATATTTTAGAGAACATACTCCCCGACCCCCAACTAAAGCATGTACAGTTTTACATGGCTTTAAAAAAAATTTTTTTTTAAAGATGTTGATGGACCTTTATTTTATTCATTTATTTATATGTGGTGCTAAGAATCAAACCCAGTGCCTCACACATGCCAGGCAAGCGCTATCACCAAGCCACAACCCCAGCCCTACACAGCTATTTTTTTGATTCTTGTTACTTTGCATTTATACCTCAAGGAAGTTCCATCATCTTGAACTCGAGTAGTATTTTTTTTCTACTTCACTTTTGTAAAGACAATTTTTAATACTATATAATTTTTAAATGTATAGTACAGAATTGTAAAAATTGCAATTTATTGTATAACTTGTAGAATAAGATTATATTTATAACCCCATTATACTGCTTCATATAATTGATTGCTGTCAAAGAGAAAAACATGCTTGGTTATTCTGTTTAAGTTATAATGTTATCTTTGTCAGGAGTTAAGAGCTTTATGTAAATAAAATATTTACTCACTTTGCAATCTTGTTGCTTCCACTCTCTGCTGGTCTTCGCACTGTTGACATCGAAGCTGAAAACTGTTCTGCAGACTTGTGATTTCTTTCTCATACTCAGATGCGGCTTTCCTCCACCGCTCAAGCTCAGCTCGCACCTTCTTAAGCTCATCTTGTAAAGAAATAATGTCAGTGTCCCGCTCAGAAGCAGCCTTTGCAGCTGCTTGATGAAGCAGCAAAATTTCATCTCGGGCACTAAGCAATTCATCTCTAGTGCTTGTGATTTCACCATCTTTCTCTTCCCGGAGATTCTCAATATCAATGTGTAACCTCTGCAGCTGGCCTACAAAAGTATATTTATCTATTATTTTATTAGTCCACAGAAAATGATTTTATTAAGAATATCTTATTAAGAATAAAATAACCCAATAAAGGATTATTGCTACTGCACAGCCTACCTGTCAGAGCTGTTGCTGTTGAGTAAATTATATAAACAATCCACATTTGATGCAGAAAATGCCAAAATACAAGAGTGTGTGTGGGGGGATGATCTTTATTTCCCCCACACAGAGAAAATTAATTCTCACATTTTTGGTATTTTCCAGCTTATTCTTACATCTTTATATGCAATACAAAAACATTAAGGAGGGGTCATAATATATATAACACTAAATATATATTATGTTTTATATCCTCCAGCTGATGAAAATCTTTCAACAAAAATAGTTACTCTGTTATTTATTTAACTAATCCTTCATTTTAGACATTTTAGGCTTTCAATTTTTAATCATTACATACAATCCTGCTCATAATGCAATCCTGATAATGTTCTTAGCATGAATCATGGAGGTGGAATTGCTTGGTCAAATGGTAAGCTTTAAACATTTGATGTTAAGAAGATTCATTTTTCTGTTCAAATGTCCCTTAAATTAAAATTTTCCTTAAATTAAAAATTCCTTAAAGAGGTCTTCTTTGATGACTTATCTAAAAATTAGCTATACTTCATTCTGTAGTCCTTTACTCTGCTTTATTTTCTTTCAAAGCTCTTATAGGATAACACATTACATATTTTTTGTTTACTGTTTATCTTTTGTACTAGAAGATACAAAAGATAATGTGTACAAGGGCCTTTGTTTTGCTCACTGCTCTATCCCAAATATCTGGCAGTGCGAACAATAAAAAACTATTGGTTGAATTAATGAACTTACAGAATTAATGAATTTTATCTCTAACTGAAGAGGTGTGTTTCTAAAAGATCAGATCTTGTGCCCTGATGACCCAGCCTGGAAACAATCTGTATAAAGTCATACTTGGCTCAGAACCAGCATACTAGTCTTGGTTACCATAACAACAGGAAATTATGAATACAAAAAGTTCCAAAGGATAATAAAATAATTTAAGAGGACTTAGGGCTTGGGGAGAGGGAGGTTGCAACATAAACACTAACGATGACAATAGACCTTTTAAGTTTGTAGGAAAGATTGAAGTAACAGGTTCAAAATCTTAAAAGGTACAATGGCAATAGATAAGTCTTGCTGATAAATTTTCAAAATATACAAGCTGGCACTAGAGGGCAGTCAATGATGCCTGGGCAATATAGCTTTAAGATAAATGCAGCACTGTCATGGAACTTTTATTGAAAATTGTTCATACACGCTATCTGATGGAAATATAGATGTAAATCAATTTACATGAGCTAAAGGATAAATGGCATTAAACTACAGTAAGAATTTAAAGAGTTTTCAATTTTAAAACATATATACAACCTACCCTAGAAATTCTAATTTGACCATAATAAAATTCAAAAATTTAAATAACTCAAATGTCCCACTTCAAAAATAACAGGACTCAAAAAACTAGTTTTTCTATGGAGTATTTTTGGGTAAATATCAAATGGCTCACATAATGGTTCCCCATCTCTTCTGAAGTTTTATTCCTTGTCTATTTAATTTCTTCTCACTTTACCTCTTCAGCTAAAGTTTTAAAATAATACTGGTTCCTTCTTTGATAATGAAGGCAGATTAATTTTGCTTTAGGAATTTTACACTGACACAGGAAAGGAAGATTTCTCCTGGGTTATCTCAGGATTATAGCTTTATAAGACCAGGGATTTCAGCTTGAAGTAGACATTTGGCAGGCAGGGGTCATCCTGGTGATTTCTTTAATGACCCTGTGATAACCCAGAGAGACAGCAAAATGGTATGTGTGAAGAGCAGCCATTACCAACAAAGGCAGTACAGAAACCATTGTTCTATTCCATGTTGTAATATAGGTGTGTTTTGAGCATTATTAGATAAAATGACACCAGCAATATAAAAGTGCAGAGGCACAAGTGTAGCTCAGACAGATTTCCTGTCCAAAGCTTTCTCCTTAGTAACTCATGGCATAAACCAGAAATTGTCAGTCTTACCCAATCCAAATCTTCACCCCTGCTCTTTCCACTCCAGGTGTCTAATAATGGATTACTGGAGAATCTTCCCTTATATCTTCTTTAAGGAAAAAAGCTCCAAGAGCCAAGTTCTGTCAGGTTCTAAAGAAGAACCAAAGCCATAACAAATGGGGACCCTCTGTACTTTTATTTTCTATTCCTTTTGAATACTAAAAACAAACAATAACAACCTCAAATAGCCTTGGGATGCTCCATACCTTGAAGAACTTGTATTTGTTTAGCAGATTCCTCAACTTGATTTCTATAGGCTTTTCTTTCTTCTTCCAAAAGAGCTAAAAGTAAAAACACAGTATATCTAATTTCATGAATTAAAGTATTCAGAATTGAGCAGCTGAAAATGCCTAAGAAACTCTCCTAAAGCTTACTGAAACAAACAACAGTATTAATACTTAAGCCATAAGTATTATCAGTATTAGTAGTTAGACAGTTCAAAGATTCCAGGAACACAAAACAGTAGTAAATAATAAAGCTATTCAAATGAGTTTTTTTTTTTTTGGGGGGGGGGTTGTTTTGGGTGGTAGGCATCAAACCCAGGGACACTGCCACTGAGCTACATCCCCTGTCCTTTTTATTATTTTTTAAAGTTTGAGATAGGGTCTTACTAAATTGCAGTGGCTGACCTTGAACTCACAATCCTCCTGCCTCCTCATCCTGGGTCAATGGGATTATAGGTATGGAGTAGTACAGTTTCTAGACATCCTACTACTAAGATAGTATCTGGTATTTTTTTAAATATTTATTTTCTAGTTATAGGTGGGCACAATATCTTTATTTTATTATTTTTTTAAATTTTTATATGGTGCTGAAGATCAAACCCAGTGCCTCACGCATGCTAGGTGAGCACTCTACCACTGAGCCCCAGCCCCAGCCCAGTATCTGGTATTCTTCATAAGAAGCATTCTTCATAACTGGTAATCATCCATTTTTAGCTTATATTTAAAAAACATATTTTATATATATATTTTAAATATATATATATTTTTTAAAATAGTCTTAAAATCCTCATGTTTACTGCCAAGCACATAGTAAGCACCGAACTAAACTGTTGCTTACAGATAAATATAGTTTCATTGTAATTAAATATATTAGCCTGGACAGGCATGGTAGTACATGCATATGATCCAAATGATTTGGGAAGATGAGACAGGAGGATCCCAAGTTCAACACCAGCCTCAGCAACTTAGTGAGACACTGTCTCAAAAGATTAAAAAGGGCTGGGGATGTAGCTCAGTGATAAGAGTCCCTCTGGGTTTAATCCTCAGTACCCCCTGCTCTCCCGCTCATATTCTCTCTCTCTCTCTCTCTCTCTCTCTCACACACACACACACACACACACACACACACACACACACACTGCCTGGATATTCAAAAAGTTTCAAGTTAAAGGAACACTGCCAATTCTTTTGTTTTTCTTTTCTTTTTGTTTGACAGTTTTGAGGATCAAACCCAGGGCCACAAACATGCCATGCAAGTACTCTTCCATTGAGCTAGGTCACTATCTTTAAGATACCAATTTCTTTATGAAGCAGGGAATAATAATAAGAAGTTTCCAGTTTCTTCTTGGGATGTTAATTTTCTTCCTGATCAGGAAGACCATCTTAGAAAACATGAGAACTCCATAGGTCATTCACTTTCTCATTTTAAGATGCTCCATGATATTAATTAACTACAAAAAAGGTAATTACTGTGAATAAGTACAAGCTCTGGGGAAACAGCAGAGACTCTACTGGTTGGTGACACTGATAAGTAAGTTACTAGGAAAGAAAGTGGCCTGGATGTTAGATGATTCTATGCCATAATCTTGCTTGATTCCTCTTATTTACTGAAGAATATACCAAAACATCAGAGGGAACATAAATTTCCCTTGTCTTTGTACTGAGTATCTAAAGTTACATGTAACTAAAACTTAGATTTATTTTATGTTTTCTCCTTTTGTTGCACAGGTTGAGCATCCCTCATCTGAAAATCTGAAATCTAAAATGCCCTGAAATCCAAAACTAGTGGTTAAGATCACATACATATATGATAAAATTGTGGACCTGGAACAAGGACCCACACTTCTGGACTCCAAGATTGGGGCCACCTAGCCATATTGAGCTGCCTCCTCACATCCCCTGACAAACCAAAGTAATCTTGATCTCACCTTGAAGTTCAAAGCATTTTTGTTTACTTGCTCTAGCTAGCTCCTGGGCTTCAATCAATTCCTTGCGAAGATGCTGAATTTCTTGTTTTGCCTCAATTTCTGACTGCGCACCCTGCAAGTCATCTGACAGAAACATGTTTAATTTAAAAGCAAGAGTTAGTATCACAACAATCTCTACAATCAAAGACTGGCAATCTTTTTTCATATTTAGACATGCATAGTTAAATAACAGCACAACTGAGTTAAATAAAACTTAGAAGCAAATTATAGTAAGCATAAAAAATTATAGTAAGTATTTTAGTCATTTTACCCTGGAGAAAGAATACAAATACAGTTATATAAACAAACAAAATGATTATGCACATATATATTAGTAATTCATGGTAATGGAATTAAAAATACATATATTAATATATATTAAGTGATATATTTCACTCATGTACTGCTGATACAAGACTGGAATTCCATAAAATAGGCATAATGCCATTCACTGATTTTAAAACTTATGATAAGTCAGAAAAATTTCATTTGGACCTTAACTGGAAATAGAAATACAAAATAAACTTTTCTTCAAGAAGAAAAAAAGAAACATAGAAACAGAAAGAAAAAGAAGGAAGGAAGGAAGGAAGGAAGGAGGGAAGGATAGAAAAAAGAAAAGAGTTTAGCATCATTATCTCAATTATATAACAAAATAAAAACTGGGGCTGGGAGTTCTACTGAGCCTACTTCATCATCACCATTTCCCCAACTCTACACACATAACAGATCAATATATGTTGAACTATTAATGATATAAGTGGTTTTACTGAAATAAATTAAATCTAGCATTACATCTCAAATATGACACTTCCTCTAACCACTTTCCTCTCTGGTTTCGCTGCTCATCTTCCATTCTATTAAATCTTTCTGCTACTGATGGATAAACAAATCAGGCAAGCCATATTCTTCTATTGCACTCTATTTGAGAATGACTTTATTTTACAGGTACTTCAGCCATAAAAACTTTGGTCCTTCAAAATAGATCTGAGAATATTTTTTCACAATTCAATTACTGTAGGTCTCATGGGGCTGGGGTTATGGCACAGTGGTAGAGCACTGGCCTAGCATGTGTGAGGCCCTGAGTTTGATCCTCAGCACCACATAAAGATAAATAAATAAAGGTATTGTGTCCCTCTACAACTAAAAAAAAATTAAAAAAAATTATAGTAGGTCTCAGATATTACTTATATGCATGTATTTTCATACTCATAGGTCACATTCTATTTTCCCTGTCAAAAATTTTGATTCTGGGTTCATTTATGCTAGTCAATCTATCAATTTGTATTTCAAAAGCTCTTTTGGTCAGGGTGGGGAACACAAGCAGAAATTTTTTAGTGGCAGAGACACTGTCATACCAGCTACAAATTTTATTTGACAACTCTTTCCATACTGTCTGTTGAAGTCTGCAAGGTCCTGGTCTATGTCTCTGGATTTAGTCATCATGTAAGGCAGTACCCTAATATTCAGGAGTATTTAAGAAACAAGTGTTGGGCTGGGGTTGTGGCTCAGTGGTAGAGTGTTTGCCTGGCATGCATGAGGCACTGGGTTTGATCCTGGGAACCAGATAAAAATAAAATAAAGATATTGTGTCCACCTAAAACTAAAAAATAAATTAAAAAAAAAGAAAAGAAACAAGTGTTATGATACCTGTATCTTACTTTCAAGTGGTTTGACAAGAAAAACAAACAAACAAACCCTACTTAAAACTGTTGAGTAAATATTTTCCTAGCTGTGTTAATTTCAACCTTTGCACTACAGATATTTTTGGTTGAATAATACTTTACTGTGGTGGCTTCTCTGTGCATCGTGGGATATTTAGTAGTTTCCCTGGTCTCTACCCAGATGTCAGGAGACCTCCCTGAATCATAACAAATAAAAATGTCTTCAGATATTGCCAAATGTCCCCTAGTAGGTAAAGGTCCCATGTCAAGGATTACTGCTCCAACTTGATAAACATAAAAAAAAAACACAAAACAAAACAAAACAAAAAAACAAGCAGACCTACGTATGGCTTTCTTTTCCACAGAAACATTGGCCAATAATTCAATAATTTTTTTTTAATGGGAGGGGGTACTGGGGATTGAACTCAAGGATGCTTTACCACTCAGTTACATTCCCAGTTCTTTGTATTTTTTTATATTCATTCATTCATTCATTCATTCATGTATTTAAATTATAAATTAACATAATGATTTTATTTTATTTATTTTTATGTAGTGCTGAGGATTGAACCCAGGGCCTAACATGTGCTAGGCAAGTACTCTACCACTGAGCCACAACCCCAGCCCTTATTTTTTATTTTGTAACAGTGTCTCGCTGAGTTGCTTAGGGCCTTGCTAAGTTGGTGAGGCTGGCCTTGAATTTGTGATCCTCCTGCTTTAGCCTGCTGCATCACTAGGATTATATAGGTGTATGACTCTGTATCCAATGAATCTATTTCCTGTGTATTCTAAAAACAATCAAAGAACTATACAGTGGAGCCAAGCATGGCAGCACACGTTTGTAATCCCAGTAGGCTCAAAAGGCTGAAGCAGGAGGTTCTTAAGTTCAAAGCCAGCCTCAGCAACTCAGTGAGTCCCTGAGCAACTCAGCGAGACCCTGTTTCACAATAAAAAAGGGCTGGGGAGCTGGAGTTATGGCTCAGCGGTAGAGTGCTCGCCTCGCATGTGTGAGACCCAGGTTCAATCCTCAGCACAACATAAAAATAAATAAACAAAATAAAGATATTAAAAAATTAATATGGATTTGTGTGATACTATGTAAATAAACATACATGTAAACATGGAGGTTGCATATAAATATGTACCCACATCTATTCCTCCCCTCCCCACTTTTTCCTGTTCACAGTGCTGGGGATTATAAATCCAGGGCCATGTATATACTACATAAACAGTCTACCAATGAGCTACATTCCCAGCCCTACACATCTATTTCTTAAGTCTGTCTATTGAGTGGGCTTAGAAGAAATGACACACCAGTAGCAATGAGGACACCAAACACTAAAGATCTTGGTTTCTAAATACCATTTTCTACCAGAGTTCTCTGAAGAAATGGTTGATTTTAGGGATAAGAGAGAGAAAGTACAAGATGAACCTAAAATAACTTTTGGGCCAGAAGTGAGAAAGAGATAAAAGAAGGACTGGGTTATGTAAAAAAAACAAAAAAACAAAAAAACAAACCCAAATCCCCAAAACCCAAATGTCTCCTACTAGCCAAATATATGACAAGCTGAGCATCAAAGCAAATGACAGTGACAGAGTATATAACAGAGTTTATGACAGAATATATTAAATTATAACTCATAAATAAATGAGAAAACTTAAAAAAAGACATACTAAAAAGTTTGCTAATACACATAGACGGGATGATAAAATTAAGAAATCACTATTTGGCAACTATTAAGGTAATGATTCATCAGGCAAGAATCATTAGTAGATGCTAAAACTAAGTGGTTAAAATTCTTAGAGGGTGCTGGGCATAGTGGAGCACTCCTGTAATCCCAGCAGCTTGGGAGGCTAAGGCAGGAGGACTGTGAGTTCAAAGCCAGCCTCAGCAAAAGTGAGGTGCTAAGCAACTCAGTGACACCATGTCTCTAAATAAAATACTAAAAGGGGCTGGGGATGTGGCCTAGTGGTTGAGTGCCCCCTGAGTTCAATTCCTGGTACCAAAAAAAAAAAAAAAAAGTTTGAGAATTTGGGCTGAGGATGTGGTTCAATGGTAGGGTATTTGCCTGGCATGTGTGAGGACTCAAATTCAATCACCATTACTGAGAAAATTAAAAAAAAAAAAAAAAAGTCTGAGGGGTTAGACTTTTACATAGTCTTAAAATAGCTCTGCACAAGAAATAGTTAAAAATAGAAAATAACAACTTTATACTGGAGAAACCAGGGAGACAATACCTTAATCATATACTCAAAGTTAATATCACTAGTGCACAATTCAATATCAGGTATCTCCTGATATAATAATACCTAATATTACTTTGTTGATCTTGCCAAAAACACATGAATTTAATTATGAGGAAACATTAAACATATAAACAGAAGAACATTTTAACTGTCTTGTGCTCTTGAAAAATATCAATTTCATGAAACAGAAAGACTGAAGTGGGCTGGAGTACAGCTCAGTTGGTAGAGTACTTGCCTTGTATGCACAAGGCCCTGGGTTCAATCCCTAGCACCACACACCAAAAAAAAAAAAAAAAAAAAAAAAAGACTGAAGAACTAACTGTTCTAGGCTAAGGGAGAAAAAAAAAGACAGGACAATCGAATGCAATGTATCATGCAGGATTGTCTTTTGTCATAAAATACATTATTGAGATAGCTTTCAAATTGTGAATAAGGTCTATAAGATTTGAGAATAGTAGCATATTTCACTGTTAACTTTTACTTAATTTTGAGAATCATATGAAACAGGAACTATGTATTGAAGTTTTTAGGAATAAAGGCTATAATGTCTGCAACTGACTCAATGATTCAGGCTGAGAAGAGAGGGAAAAGAAAAGAAAGATTAAAATATTAACAACAGATAGGGGTGAAATGTTAATATTTGGAGAATCTGAACAAGCATATGGAATTCTTTGTTCTCTTACTGCACTCTTCTTAAGTCTAGAATTATGTCAAAGTAAAAAGTTAAAATAAAAATTTCTGGGGCTGAGGTTCTGGCTCAGTGGTACAGCGCTTACCTAGCAAGTGTGAGGCACTGGGTTTGATTCTCAGCACCACATATAGATAGATAAATAAAATAAAGGTCCATTAACATCTAAAATAATACAAAATAAAAAATAAATTTCTACATGTGATAAAACAAGAAAAACCAGGTGTGGTGGCACATGCCTATAAGCCCAGCAGCTCAGGAGGCTGAGACAGGAAGATTGCCAGTTCAAAGCCAGCCTCAGCAATGGTGAGGCACTAAACAACTCAGTGAGAACCTGTCTCTAAATAAAATACAAAAAACAGGGGCTGGGATTGTGGCTCAGCGGTAGAGTGCTCGCCTAGCATGTGCGGGGGGGCCCTGGGTTCGATCCTCAGCATCATATAAAAATAAAAAGAAGATATTAAAAAAAATTACAAAAAACAGGGCTGGGGATGTGGCTCAGTGATTGAGTGCCTCTGAGTTCAATCCCTGGTACAAAAAAAAAAAAAAAAAAAAAAAAGGAAAATATGGCAAGCTAGGCAATGTGGTATATACCTATGGTGGCAATTCCAGAGACTTGGAGGGCTGAGGATTGTAGCCTCAGCAACTTAGTGAGACCCTGGTCAAAAATTAAGGCAAAAAAAAAAGAGAGAGAGAGAGAGAGAGAGAGAGGGAGATAGCAGGATGGGGATGTAGCTTAGAGATAGAATGTTCCTAGGTTCAATCCCTAGTATGTCCACACCACCACACAAGAAAATGAAGAAAAAGGAAATATGATAAAACAATAGTTAAATCTAGCTAATGGGCATATATGGGTATTTTTTGTTCTCTTCAACTTTTCTCATGTTTGTTATTTTTTATAATTAGGAAAGGTCTCTTGAAATTACCAATCAAAATGTTATCATCTTAGAAGAAGCCTCAATCATTTCTGCTTAAATTCCTGTATCAACTTATCTTGTCCCTCTGCATTTATTATTATAAGCTTATTAATGGTAAATTAATTACTACAACAACTAAAAGAGGACTGTTATGCTTCAAGGAATCCTTTTATAATGAAGATTCATATGTAATTTCACCTCCATTAAAGTTTATAGTCTATTAAAACAGACTTTTTTGGGGGGATACCAGGGATTGAACTCAGGAGCACTCAACCACTGAGCCATATCCCCAGCTCTGTTTTGTATTTTATTTAGAGACAGGGTCTCACTGAGTTGCTTAGCGCCTTGCTTTTGATGAGGTTGGTGTTGAACTTGCAATCCTCTTGTCTCAGCCTGAGCGCTTGGATTACAGGCATGCACCACTGTGCCTGACTGAAACAAATTCTTGCTATAGTAGAACACTTCCCTTTTTCAATGATGCTGTGAAATAAAACTAATACTTGCTTTTCAAACAAAATAATAATGGAACAGGTTTTATGTCTTATGTTTCAAGAAACAATATCATCAAACCCCTATCTCTCACCATGCATAAAACTTAACTCAAAGTGGATCAAGGGCCTAGGAATTAAACCAGAGACCCTGCTTCTAACAGAAGAAAAAATAGGCCCTAATCTTCATCATGTCAGATTAGGCTCCAACTTCCTTAATAAGACTCCTATAGCGCAAGAATTAAAATCAAGAATCAGGGCTGGGGACATAGCTCAGTTGGTAGAGTGCTTGCCTTGCATGCACAGGCACTGTCCCCAGCACCACAAATTAAAAAAAAAAAAAAAAAGGAAAAGAAAATCAAGAATCAATAAATGGGATGGATTCAAACTAAAAAGTTTCTTCTCATCAAAATAAACAATCTGCCAGATGGGTAGAGAGCCTACATCTTGGGAGCAAATTTTTACCCCTCACACATTAGGTAGAGCACTAATCTCTAAGATATATAAAGAACTCAAAAACTAACACCAAAAAAACAAATAACCCAATCAATAAATGGGGCCAAGGACCTAAACAGACACTTCTCAGAAGATGATATACAATCAATCAACAAATATATGAAAAATTTTCATCATCTCTAACTATTATGAAGACAAACAATAATAAGTATTGGCGAGGATGTGGGGAAAAAGGTACACTCATACATTGCTGGTGGGACTGCAAATTGGTGCAGCCAATATGGAAAGCAGTATGGAGACTCCTTGGAAAACTGGGAATAGAACCACAATTTGACCCAGCTATCCCACTCCTCAGTCTATACCCAATGGACTTAAAAAACAACATTCTGCAGGGACACAACCACATCAATGTTTATAGCAGCACAATTTACAATAGCTAAATTGTGGAACCAACCTAGATGCTCTTCAGTAGATGAATGGATAAAAAAAAATGTGGCATATATACACAATGAAATATTACTCAGCAATAAAAGAGAATAAAATAATTGCATTTGTAGGTAAATGGATGGAGTTGGAGAAGATAGTGCTAAGTGAAGTTAGCTAATCCCACAAAAACAAATGCTGAATGTTTTCTCTGACATAAGGAGACTGATTCATAGTGGAGTAGGGAGGGAGGGGAAGGGAAGGGAGCAGGGGTTAGAAATGATAGTGGAATGTGATGAACATATTATCCAAAGTACATGTATGAAGACACAAATTGGTGTGAATATACTTTATATACCAGAGATAAGAAAAAAATGTGCTCTATATGTGTAAAATGAATTGTAATGCATTCCACCGTCACATATATAAAAAAAAATCAATAAAAAATATCAAACTGGTTGCTGGATACATAAAAAAAAAGAGACAATATAATCAACTCAAAAATATGAGATTATGCTAACTCATGGTCCCACTATCTGCAAATTAATTCTCTGCATCATATAATGAAAAAAATCAGCATTTTAATTAGAACATTTGCCATGTATCAAATTATGCAAACATACAAACTCTTTATAGTGTTGTTTGAACACAGAAGTAGAGATACTTCTATGAGCTTTACAAATTAAGTTTAGTAAACACAAATGACTACAAACTCATAAGTAATTAGTGTGCAGATCCTCTTTCCAGACAACCAAGTGACATTTTTTATTTATTTTTTAACCAAAGACTAATGAGCACATCTTTTTGTGTTAAGGTTGATCAAGGCTCATTGTATTTCACACAGTCGGGTGGGAAAATGCATTATTAGTTTATTGTGGCTTAGGTCTACTCTCATGGGGTCTCTCTCTTGTCCTAGAAAGGGAGTGTTTATTTTAATCTACTTTATAATGTTTAGAAAAGTCTGATGATGCGTATTAATGCAAAATGTTCAGATGAAGGTACATGAAAGCCTTCCTAAGCCAAATCCAGTTTATTTAGATGTACAATTCAAATGAAAATAAATGTTACTTAGGAATTATGACAGGTAGAAAAATTAACAGAATCTGTTTTCCCCTTAACACAAATGGTACATCTTTATAATTGCTTGATTTACAGTATGAGCCAGGGACCAGCTTTTCTTAGACTAAGGCTAACTCATATAAATTCACATAATGCATGAACCCACTAAGTTAATTAGCCCTTGGCCTATGGAATACCAAATATTATTCTAAATTAAACTGTGTGTTACCAATTTAGCTTCAGAAAGGTGGCTGGAGATTTAACTTAAACTCTGATCTTTGCTCTAAATGTGATTGAAATCACTTGGTAAAGGGTCAAATCAAAACATTTTTCCCCCAGTCTATTTGCATGTGCATGCTTGTTGAAGGCTGATCTAGCTAAAACATATGTCATATCAACTGACAGGAGTGATCTAGCTGAGGCAGGAAACACTACCACTGCTTCTTCTTTTAGAAAGTCTTGGCTTCTAAGAACAACCTTCATAATCTTTTTCCATCATGGATATAGGAGGCTGTAGGAGATATTCTCAGGTGGAGGAGGCAGCCTAATTTAAAGGCCTCTTCAAAGTTGATTCTCACCTCTTTGCCATTCATTCTAACCAGCCAGGATTCTTCCTTGACAGTTGGATCTTTTGTTGGCTCCTTTGTCATTCCCACTGGTTCTACTTTCTAGAAATTCCTTCTGCTACCACCATCCATTTTCATGCAGAGAAGTCCCAAACCTGGACACTGTCTTCTGTCTGTCCAAGTCTTATCTTTCACTGTATTTGTTCCATAGAACTTATGCTCCACCACATGGTTGCTCTTGTACACTTGACTCCTGACAGGTGTTATTCCCATTCCAAACATGGATTTGTAAATGTTAGTAATATTTTTAAGAAATGCTTGAGCACTGAAATATATCCCAAGCTCTTTTCCTTTTATTTTTAAGACAGGCTCTCATTAAGTTGCCCAGGCTAGCCTTGCATTTATAATTTGTCTCAGCTTCCCAAATAGCTGGGTTTACAGGCATGTGTAAACCATGAATTTCATAAATGTTTTTTTTTTTTTTTTTTTTTTTTTTTGTGGCGGGTGACGGGTGATTTCAAGTACATAGAGAACTGCAGTTTGATCCACTCTTTATTATCCTTTCAAAAGAGGAATAAATAGTTGCTGGGCATGGTGGCACATGCCTGTAATTCCAGCTTCTTGGCAGGCTGAGGCAGGAGGATTGCAAATTTAAGGCCAGCCTGCACAATTTAGATCCCATCTCAAAATAAAAATAATAAAAAGGGCTGGTGATGTAGTTCAGTTGTAGAGTATCATCGGGTTCATTCCCCAGTACCACAGGGGAAAAAGTCATAAATTGATTGAAATGATTAATATATCAGAAAAAAATGTACTACTGTTATTATAATTTTATTTACATCTCATGATGAATGCTTAGTCTACTTTAGATTATTTTCCCAATCCTAGATGAATAACGTGAAGAGACTATATGATAATTCTCAATAAAGCTTTGCTGGTTTTTTAAAAGGGAAATAATAAAATATGAAAATTATGGCATAGGAAGTTGGATAAAGCATTTTGATGAGAGAAAAAAATGGGCTACTTATATATAATTCCTTTCTGTAGCTCTAAAAGTTGACAGTGAGGTATAAAAATTTATAAACTTCCCTTAGGGGAAAATTATGTCAAGACACTGAAGCTAATTAGAAAGATTACAAAGCATACTCACATACAATAAATAAAATATAACCTAATGTTTGTATTATATGTCAGTAAACACATTATTTTTAAGAAAATTGTAAAACTCTTATAAAAGAAAAACATAATCACCATTTAGAGTTATGGTGATTATTTCTTAGAAGTTCTTCTAAAATATGCCTGCTCTAATTGGATGATTTTTCTTTATATGTAATCATTGACTAATTCAACTTGGGTCTGTTCTTAAAATCAAGATGCAAAATCTTTCAATAGGTGTTGATAAAAATACTATTTCATTAACAAAAGTTGCCCATCATATAGAAAAAAAAAAGGAAAAATTTGAGGTTTCTGTCATCTTAGATAAAGCAAGGTTAAGGAAATTCGGACCCATCTTCATTGATAGCACCTGAAAGAATTACTAGCAGTATTTGCATAGCCACCATCCTTCTTGCACACTCAAATCTCAAACCTCTTTTTCTTCTACAGCTTTCTCTTCCTGCCCTCGCCCTTAGCCCCTAGGCTATATTGTGGAGAATCAGTATCTGTCATTTTGACAGATTTTAGCCTTTCTATGACACTCATAGATTAAAATTATTTTCCTGACATCTGGATGCATTATTTATTGGAAAAGATTCATTACCTAAATGATAAAGTAGGAAATATTTTAAAATCCCCAAATTTTATTCTAGTAATGAAAGTTCTTCAATAGATAGGTTTGGTTTTATCAACCATCACCACTACCATCATGTGTCTTCATTATGGTGGTTGACATATTACATTCCCACTATGGAACATGGTCCATGTATGTTGTTGTATGTACTCTTCACAATAATTCTATGAAGACAGTTTTTCCCAATCTAATAAGTGAGGAAAATAAATGCTAAAGCACAGAAGAGTTAAGCAATTTGCCCAATGACATATTACAAATAAATGGCAAAGTCAGGATTCACTTAGCACTGTGGCTAGAATGTGTTATTTTCCTAATGGTTTTGAGGCTTCATAACTTAGATGTAAGAGGCCTATTATTAATTAATTCATCAAACAACTAAATTTTAATGAATAACTGGCATTGTGGTAGGCAATGGAATTAAAATCGAATTTAAAACAGACTGAAAAAAATAAAAAAAAAGCACTAAATGCTACTTACAAACTAATGTGCACTTGGCTGCAAAAAATATTTCTGGGAGCCAGGCGCAGTGGTGCATGCCTTTAATCCCAGTGGCTCTGAAGGCTGAGACAGGAGGATCACAAGTTCAAAGCCAGCCTCAGCAATGGCGAGGCGCTAACCGACTCAGTGAGATCCTGTCTCTAAATATAAAAATGGGGCTGGGATGTTGCTCAATGGTTGAGTGCCCCTGAGTTCAATCCCCAGTAACAGCCAACCCCCCCCCCCCAAAAAAAAAAAAAAAAAAAGATTTCTGGGAAATTTTTGTAGTACAAAACACCATAAAAATTGCTACTTTTGTATGAGGGGTGTTCATTATTCATTCAGCTCCCCTCTCGCTTTCCATGTTCCCACAAATGCCCACAGGTTCTGACATATTTTTTCAACATCAGAAACAACATTTTATACAATAATGGTATTGTGTTTCTGAGACGAGATTCCTGGACTTCTACAAACATTAACATATTTATTACCATGATACTAGAATAAAAGGATGGCTTGTTAACATCAAAGGTCCCCCAAGAAGAGTATTGATCAGTAAATGTGTTGGAAACCATGACCAAATTTAAGACCAAACTGGCAATTGGCTGCCTGGGCCAGCAGACTTCAGGAACTTCCCTGATTGTGGAATTCAATCAAAGGTAGTTCAAGAAGCCTTATAGTTTTCAGTATCCATGGGGGAAAAAAAAGAAAGCCAGGAGGTCCAGATTAAAGGACACTAAGAAAATCTTGATGATCTCCCTCCATCCCCATCACTATACAACTAGGCCAACAGCTGGGTCATGCAGGGTGAAACTAGGACTCCTTTCAAATATAATCTCAAAGCTCAGGGTCTGACTGTGATATCTCTTAATACCTCAGCCAGAACAATAGGCACTTCTTCAAAAAGAAACTTCCTTAGGCTCTTACTGTTGCTGTGGTCCCAGAGAGCTTCCTGGGTCTACCACTTCTGATATGCTTAACTGACTGGGCTAATAGTTTATGTCAATTTTTCTTGTGTATAATAAGGCAATATAAAAGAGAATAAATGATGATAATCATAGGTTTATCAATAAGGCACCCCAATGTACTTTAAAGACACTTTCATAAATATTGATTTATTTCCTACCCATTTCATATAAACAAATATCAAGAAATAAATGTAATTCCTTTTTAGAGGTTAGACAAGTAAAAGATTTAATTACATGTATTGCTTATTTTAGCCATATATAAAATTTCTCGGTCCAGAATTTCTTGATGAGTGCCCTAAGAACTAGGGAGATTAGAAAATTAGCAAATTTATACTGTTACCATATGAAAACAGCAAACAGGTGATTCTAGAAAGTTAAGGTTTTCACCTTATCATCATTATGTTAATAAGTTCAAATGTAAACATTTCATGTTTTACCACTTACTGCTTTGCCCTTCATAATCTTAAAATTATGATCTGAATTATTCTACATGTTAAATATAATTTTTTAAGGCATTGGGCACCAATATCAACATTTAAAATTTTAGTTTCTGCTACTTTACAGAATCTATTTTAAACTCTTAATTAAAAACTTCACACAATATATGACACAGATTTTTCTGGCAAAAGGTGAATCTGATACCCTGATTTATAATGTCATAAAAACTATTAAAGTACCTTTTAAAAGGGACACTTTAGCAAGAGGTTCATTTAGGTCTTGCTCATCCATTTGGGCGTCTATAGAAAGGTGAAAAAAGAGATAATTACAGACAGCACTCAGAACTATCAGCAATCTATTATTATCAAAATAAGTAACTAAATTTACACAGCT
Organism: Marmota monax; assembly: GCF_021218885.2. Lineage (NCBI taxonomy): Eukaryota > Metazoa > Chordata > Mammalia > Rodentia > Sciuridae > Marmota > Marmota monax. The sequence goes on along the minus strand of NW_026693008.1, from coordinate 13,710,545 downwards.
ACTATAGTTGGATAGTTAAAAGTAGTTTTTAAAGAAATATCTAACAGTCAAGGGAGTGAATTGACAAATGAAAGCACTATTTTTCCCCTACAAAGTTTGAAATCTCCATCTACATTAACTTGCATACCTAACTGCTATTAACAGCTGTAGATTTGTAAACATTAGGTTAAAACTCACCTGTAGTGTCGTCGCTGCTTTTTTCCTTGCTTGGACTCAGAGTATCTGATAAGTCAGAATCCTTTGCTCTTGCCTGGTTTTCTACCAAGAAAAAACATAAAAGTAAAAATCTTATTATAATTAAATATCTTATAACAAGAAAACTGCTTCAGGGTATGAATGCTCAAAATCTACTACTATGCAAAGTAGTAGATTTTAAAAATTAACTGAGATCACTGAATCTTACTTTGTCACTACCCCAGTCCAAAATGGAATGCTGGTTATTACACGGAGCTCACATTAAATTATAATGTGGATTTTATCTGCTACGCAGAGGGCTGGGTTGTTTTTTTTTTTTTTGTTCAAGGTTGTCCACTTGCCAACTAGAAATAAAAATGAAGCAAGCTTTGTTGAAGTATTCAGAGAACTGCACCAAATATAGCAAAATTACCAGTACAATGTGGACATTGTATTAAGAGGATGAAAGAAAAAGGCTTTATTATATAAAAACACTAGCTAGAAGGTTGCCTTAGTAATATATATACTCATGTAATAAAATCCTATAAAAATCACATTTGTTACAAAATACCTTTAGAATAAGAAAATAACAATCTATTTCTTTAGAAACCATAAATATGGAATCACACTGAGGAAAAACTAAAGTTTGGTACTTATTTGCAAGGGATGCTCTGCCAGGTCCAATGAAGACACCTTAGGCCTAGTTTTCAACTAATTGCTCTCAAAAATCCTAATTATAGGCCAACATTTTATTAAAGATGACTGGTAATTAATTAGGCTCCAGATTCTCATCTGTAATGGCATATTCACATATACTATGCTATTTTTTAGGGCAGCATTTACAAAGAAGGCAATTTCTCTGCCCAAAATCCTGTAGCATTTCCTCATTCTCCACAATCCTTCAGGCAAACTTTATGTTGCAGAATTTAGCTATTAGTCCCACCATTAATTCCCACAGGAGTTTTGCTTGAGTCATGTCAGCTTCTTTATAGGGGAGGTGTACCAGCTCATAATAGTCTACCTTCAACTTGGCCTATTCCTTCTGTAAGATAAAGCTGAAGTCCCCATTATCTCTAAGATACTTTTCATTTCTCCAGGATGATGTTTATTTTTATTACTAATTTTCTGTGTCTTATTTATTTGCAAATGTATGTTTATAGTGGTACTGGGGTTTGGACCCTGGGTGCTCTACCACTGAGCTGTACTCCCAACCCTTTTATTTTTGAAAAAGGGTCTTGTGAAAGTCACTAAGGCTGGACTCAAACTTGCAATCCTCCTGCTCAGTTTCCTGAGTTGCTGGGATTAAAGGCATGAGCCACTATACCTAAGTCTATGTGTATATATTTTATTTTTCTAGTGGGATTACAAATTCACTAAGTGTATGCTTATTTCTTATAATAGTATGTGTTTGTACTATTTGTGGAAATATATATCAAAATTTTAAATGTGCAAACTCTAGTATTTTTTCTAAGGAAACAAAAGTCTATGTAAGGTATATGCAGGGTGTATTGATGCTCAATACTATATTGTTCATTATGGGAAAATGAAATGTGCATACTGTGGAATGGAAAATATTCAAGATACACTTACTATTAAGTAAAAGAGTATGTATAACTATGCAGAAAGATTCATGGCAAACATTTATTAATTTCATATAGTTAAACTATTATTTCACATTTTTGTAGTGACTATATATACTGTTTTCTAATTGAGATATTTTCCATTTTGAAAGAAATTAGAAATACATTTAAAACAGCTATTACTGTCAAAATACTTAATATATTAAAATGTAACTAGTTAGGGGTGTTTCATATTAAAACACTCCTAGAATTTGTGGCTTAATTTGCTTCTTTTTTCATTGCCATTTGTAGTCTAAAAGTCAACTGCTAAGTGACAGGAAGCTCAGATTAGAAGTGATCATCAAGGCCCATGGGAACCTAATCTGTGACCTCTGCTACATTATGGTGTGCCACTGACAGACATTTCTGAATGTTCTGGTTTTGATCACAAAGTTACATTCTCAAATAAAACATGCTTGTACACCTAATCTCTATAAATGGATAGAAAAAGAATCATTCTGGAAGAACAGATAGGAAAATGGCTCTCCCCGGATGTTTGCTGATTTTTGGCAATTTTATGATCTTTACTTTGAAGTGAAACAAGTGTTGATGAACCCAACCTAATTCTATCTTAAGAGATAGAATTGGGAACCATCTTGTCACAAAGTTATTAAAAGTTCGTTTCTGTTTTACTAAGATAACTATTTGGCCTGACCTTACTCTGAGGGCTAATCTTATTTGGAATTCTTTCCCCTGCTCTAAACTCACCTTTGCCTGGCTCTCCTTGACCAGATAACAACCCTCCCTAAAACCTTAGCAGCCCCTCAGAAATTCTGATGTTGGAATCTCAATTTACACCCTACCTTGAAAGCCTGTGGATCATTAATCTGCTATCTGCCTTTGAATTATGCTTGCCAGAATCCTGTTAATTGTAAGTTCCCAAGACACCCCCGTTTGTAAGTTTTTGTGCTATAAAAGCTTTTTTCCTGGAGAGCTGGGCTGCTGTTCTCTGCTTTGGGTGAAACAGCTGCTGGCCAACTAGTTCTCTTGTGTACACAATATAAGCTTGCTTTAATTTGATTTAAAATTGGAGTCGGTGGTCTTTTCTTTGTGTCATGGATTTAACAGTGTGTATATTCAAAAGTATTTCCTTGACTTAGAAGGAAGTTTTGTCCTATATTTAGAGTATTAACTTGTGCTAAAAAATTGCCTTAAATGTGGGGCACCAAATCTTCCATCAAGATCTCACTAAAATGTAAGCTCCTTAAGAGAATGGATTTTTGTCTGTTTCATTAACTACTATATTTTCTATGCATAGAACAGTGCTGAAAGAGATGAAAGAAGGAAGGAAGTTGATTGAAGGTACACATCTACTTTGGAATAAGAATGCAAGATTTCAGGGAGTCAAATGACAGTCCATCATTGTGTGGCCTGATACAACAGGCCACACATACAATATTAAAAAAGGGGCGGGGGGGGGGCCTGGGTATGTAGCTTAGTGGTAGAGAGCCCTGGGTTCAGTCTCCAGCACTGTAAACAAAACAAAACAAAACAAAAAACCCCCAGTGGCAAACCAACTCTATTCAAGAATGAAACACAAAACTAAATGAACTAACGTGAGACTATCTACTTATTTTCAAAACATCTATTCTTCAGTTAGAGCATTAACTTATTTTCAAAACACCTATTCTTCAATTATGAAGGTGCCGCCAATTTCAAGTATTAAAAAAAAATCACTGGGTGTGGTAGTGCATGCCTGTAATCCCAGAAATTGGGAGGTTTAGGCATGAGGAACACAAGTTTGAGGCTAGTTTGACAACTCAAAATAAAAAATAAAGAGGGCTGAGGATATATCTCAGTGATAGAGCACCTGGAGTTCAGTTTCTGTAACAAACCCTCCCCAATCCACCTATTACTGATTGTCTCTGCAGTGCTTAATAAGATGTATATTAATAATATATAGAAAATGGAAGAAAGCTATCAAATCAATACCAAAACTGTTCCCAAACTGGGAATCCTAAAAAAGGTATCTTTGAGTAGACATAATTACAGATGGGCAAAACGAATTTAGTGGTCATATACAATTTCCTGTACCACTGGAACAGGAAAACAAAGTTAAATATAAAAAACGGTAAACCTGATAATAGTGTTTCCTGCTTACTAAGCAACATTTCATTAAATTCCCACAACAATCTGGCAAGTGAAAACTTCATTTTACAAATGAGGAAACTGATGTTTAAAGAGCCACGGTAAGCTGCCTGAAAGCATATAGTTTTTTAATGGTAAAATTATTTTCTTGTATTCTTTCTATTTCTACTTCCAAAGCTACTGTAATGATTAGGTTGAGTTAGGCCTTAAACACAAAACATATAAAACTTATGATAACACACTACAGTAGGTGAAATCTTTAGACGATATACTTAAGACTGTAACAGTTTGCAATTGTCAATTTCTAACAACTGATATTTTCAACGTAAAAAAGAAATTTCACCAAAAATATCACCAATGAAAGCATTAAAAAAAGAGACATTTAGCCAGATTAAACAAAACAAAACAAACAAACACCAAAAAACAGCTTTATAAGCCGGACTGAAAACGTTTAAAATGTAACATATTTTAGCCATTCAGTTTGCTCTAAAGATTAATGGGAACAAATGTTGACTACTGATAGAAAAATCCCTGAGTGTATAAAACTTAGCTTTATATTTTCATTTTTAAAAGATGAATTTTGGGGGCTGGGGCTGGGGCTGAGTGGCCTAGCATATGTGTGTGTGTGGGCTCTGGGGATGTAGCTTAGTGGTAGAGAGCCCTGAATTCAGTCTCCAGCACTGTAAACAAAACAAAACAAAAAACCCCACTGAAACAAACATCCTTGCACATTTGTTCAATTTGTTCCTTAAGATAAAAACCCAGGGCTGGGGCTGTAGCTCCATGGCAAAGCGCTTGCCTAGCATTCATGGGACCCTGGGATCGATCCTCAGCACCACATAAAAATTAACAAATAGGGGGCTGGGTTGTGGCTCAGTGGTAGAGTGCTCGCCTAGTATGTGCAGGGCCCTGGGTTCGATCCTCAGCACCACATAAAAATAAATAAAAATAAAGATATGTGTCCAACTACAACTAAAAAATAAATATTAAAAAATTAACAAATAAAATAAAGACATTCTATCCATTTACAACTACAAAAAATTAAAAAATAAATAAATAAAAACCCAGAAGTGGAACTGCTGAATGAAAAATTTATTCTTTAAAACTTTCAATGCATATTTTATATACAGACTTAATAATAAAATCAGCAGTACTGCATAAAGATTTTTCAATAATGGCACATGATTTGAAGCAAACATACTGAAATTTAGAATGCATTAATTAGAAGCACTAAACAGCAAGGCACTTTTCTTTCATTAAAGAAGCACTGATTCCTTCCCTCCCCTCAAGCTTTAACTTTTATTTCAAAGTGCTGGCTACTGAACCAACTAATCTGAATAGGTATTTAGGTGATGAAGTAAAAAGCTATTTTAAAGTGTGCTCTCATCTCCCTTTAATAAGATGAAATAAATTGCCATTTGTCCTAAAAATAGTTCGCTATTCTGAAACTCAATGCCTGTTTGTCAGAACAATATTAGTGATGCATATTCTATGCATTCTTTCCCCAAATAAGGTTATCTGCTGTGAAAAGAATTTCAGAATAGAAGCCACCAGATATCTGAAATAACAACATCTGTTTAGACATTTTTAAAAAGCCAATGAATCTACTTACTTTAACATAACAAAATGTACTAAAACTAAGTATAAAATTTTTATCATTCATTGTTTTAACAGACCAAAAGGATTGCTAGTTTTACACTGGCAAAGTCTAACAGAAATTCTACTATGACAATGAGCACATCCCACCCAGATTTATTTGCTTAATTTTCCTCATGCATAAAAGTGACTTGACAGTACGATTCGATGCATTAAAACTCACTTTTCTTCTGTAAGTCTGATAATTGTAATGGAAAGAATTAACATAACAAACTACTTTAGACAATTGCTGAACCATTCATTACAAAATGTAAGACAATTCTACAGACAAAAGTCACTATTTTTGTTTAAATCAAACTGAGATATCAAAAATCAACAAAACATGAAATATAAGAAATTTTAAAGGTACTATAACCCCTAGGAGAAACCACAAGCATTTTTCCCTATCATATAAGTTCATATTGTGTTTGATTAAAATTTTAAGATCAAAGCTGAAAATAATGCTGGAAGTGAAATAGATCACAACACAATTTTAATGCCTGAAGAAATCTATAACAAGCTTTAACTTTCAAAAAACAAAAACACACATACATGCCCACTTTGAAAGAAACTTCCCAATCAAGATAATCTTTCCTAAAAGAGAAATCCAACTATTTTATATAACATCTGAAATTGTTACTAGATGGCCATTTTGTAAGCTGCAAAAAATAAACTGATGGTTAAAATACTATGACCTTGAAAATTTACACTTATCTATCTTCATTATCCCAGAGAACTCTGAAAAACCACAGAAAAACAGAAACGAACCTTTTGAAAGCTTTGTTTCTTCTACCACTTTGGTCAGATGCCCCTCTACGATCAGCTTCTCTGCCAAAGAAAATAAATGTTACTATCCAAGCCCAAATGGAGCAGCATTTCCCTGAGCGAGGCAGTGTAACACATTCCATGACCAAATTTAAAGATGATAACATTACTCCTATGACCAAGCTTGAACAAAAACTTGAAACTGGAAGGGGAACTAAGAGAATTTAATCTATGAGAGAGCAATCAGGTTAATGCGGAAAACTGCGGGTAGGGAGACAATTGCATTTTATTTTCATTAGATTGCACCTTATTTAATAAGTAAGTCATTGTGAATTGACTAAATTAAAACACTGTCAATTGACTAAATTGAAATACTGTATGCATTACCTCCATACTTATAATTTTTTGAGAACATTTAAAATCTATGAAATAGCCTATACGAAAATGCCTTGCTTCCATACCTTTCAAAGTTTACTAGTTATTAGTAGATAGTAAACTCCTGTTTATTGCAATGAATCAATTTGTTTTGCCTATACTGACGTATTTTTAAAAAGCTCTAGATGTCTATGTATATTTTCCATTTGAAACAGGATTTAATTATTTGTTTATTCCTATTTGAAGTCATAAGTCAAGTCAAACTATACTATTCTCCAAAATAAAAAATTATTTAAAATACAAAAAAAGCAAGTCTAGATCTTTTTATGAAGGAATCAGAGGAAACAACCAATGCAACCTCCTTCTTTTTCTTTTTCAATTAAAAAAATTTTTTTTTAGTTGTAGTTGGACACAATACCTTTACTTATTAATTTTTATGTGATGCCGAGAATTGAACCCAGCGCCTCGCATGTGGTAGGTGAGCACTCTACTGCTGAGCCACAATCCCAGCCCCCCCATTTTTAAACTCTTATTTTTCAGTTATAGATGGACATAACATCTTTATTTTATTTATTTTTATGTGGTGCTGAGGATCAAACCCAGGGCCTTGCACATGAAAGGTGAGCACTCTATCCCTGAGCCATAACCCCAGCCCCCAATGCAACCTTTTTAAGTCAAGGATATTGAGCTGAAATAAAATAATTCTAAAGGAATTTTACTTAGACGAGAAATAAAAATTTTGTCATACCAATAGTTTACTTTTCCCTGCTGACACAATTCAACAAAGATGCCTATAGAACATACTTCAGGAAAATGAAAAATTCTACAACTTAAATTAAAAAAAAAAAGTCTTGTTTTATGTAAGATTATCAGTAAAGGTATAACGTATCTTCTTTATAATTTATTTGAAATCATACTTTCATATTCTACATTTCACTAGAGAGTATAACTATTCTGAATATCCCTTTTTAAAATCCGGCATGCCAATTGGTATCCTTCAATTTATTCTTTTTTTTTTTTAAAGTAGTATAGGGTGCGGTGGTGCATGCCTATAATCCCAGAGGCTCATGAGGCTGAGGCAGTGAGTTCAAAACCAGCTTCAGAAACAGTGAGGTGCTAAGCAACTTAGTGAGACCTTGTCTCTAAATAGAATACAAAATAGGGCTGGGGATGTGGCTCTGGTTGAGTGCCCGAGTTCAATTCCTGGTATCAAAACAACAACAACAACAAAAACCCAACAAACAGGGGCTGGGGTCATGGCTTAGCGGTAGAGCGCTCATCTATCACGTGCGAGGCCCTAGGTTCGATCCTCAGCACCACATAAGAATAAATAAACAAAATAAAGGTATTGTGTCCAACTACTTCTAAAAAATAAATATTAAAAAAAACCCCAACAAACAAAATAACAACAACAACAACAACAACAAAAAGAGTAGTACTGGGGGTTGAAACTGGAGTTGCTTAACCACTCACCGAGTTACATCTCTAGTCCCTTTTTTTTTTTTTAAAGAGAGAGAGAGAGAGAGAGAGAATTTTTAATATTTATTTTTTAGTTTTCGGCGGACACAACATCTTTGTTTGTATGTGGTGCTGAGGATCGAACCAGGGCCGCACGCATGCCAGGCGAGTGCGCTACCGCTTGAGCCACATCCCCAGCCCGCTAGTCCTTTTAATTTTGTATTTTGAGACATAGTCTTGCTAAATTGCTGTCCTTAAGCTTGCAATCCTCCTGTTTCAGCCTCCTGAACTGTTGGGATTATTGGTGAGTGCCACTGAGACTGGCCATGCCTAGATCTTTTTATTTTGTATTTTGAGATAGGGTCTCACTAAATTGTCAATCTGGCCTCAAACTGGTAAGCCATCTACCTTAGTCTCTCAAGTCCCTGGGATTACAGATACGTGCCACTGGACCCAGCTTCTTTAATCTACTTTTGCAGTTTGTGAAATAAGTGCTGTATTCTTTTACTCTTCAACCAGCTGTAACTTGCCTACACCCATCATTCAGTCACTGAAACGACTCCATGATCATTATAAACTTTTGTCTGCCAAAGCCCATAGCTACTTCACATAACTTTCATTTCTTATTGACTATTTGTCCCTGCTTTTTTAAAAACAAGAATTCAAAGTAAAAGGTTTAGATAATTTTAAAAGGCATCAGTCCTATAAGAAGTAAAATGTAAGATGTCCTACCTGTCCTCTTACTCCATTCTATTCCTGAAATTCACTTTATTCCTACAAGCAACAACTTTTTAACTTTTAGTAATTTTTTTGTTATTTACATTTATATTACTAAATAATAAACTGATTTTTAAACTCTTCCATTTGAGGCATTACTCACTCAAAATCTTTAGGATTATTCTCTGATATGTTACTTACTATTATCATCACAAGAGTTACATTTTGCTAGTCTATAATCAAATATTCTTATTGACTATTTTATATATGTGTCATATAATATGATCATATTTCCTTTCTTACACAACACTTAGTATTTTTGGAGTTTGTAATGCCACATTTTGTTTAATGATTTTTTAAAATCTCTCTCTCAAACACAGTCCAAGTTTTAGGAGAACAATAAAATTCCTCAATACTGTCAAACATCCAGGTAATCTATCACATTATCCATCCATCCCTCCCTTCTCTCAATCTTGTAATCTGTGTGCGTGTGTGTGTGTGTGTTTGCTGGATATTAAACCCAGGACCTAAGCTCTACCACTGAGCTACATTCCCAGCTCTTTCTACTTTTTATTTTGAGACAAAAGTCTCTCTATTTTTTTTTTGAGACAAAAAGTCTCTCAAGGTTGGCATGAAACTTGGAATCCTCTTCCTCAGCCTCCTGAGTGGCTGGGATTACAGGTGTGTGCAATGTACCTGCTCAGTCTTTTAACCTTATTGCTCTAGTCTGTGTTGTATCCTGTACAAAACTCCCTGACCCTAGATTTTAAATCTTCCTTTCCTATTTTATTCTCTTGTTTTTTTGTAACACTTCTGATAATATCCTGAGAAGTGGTGGACAGAGGGTAAAAGCTTTTGTAACTTTGTTCCTCTGAAAAATCTTATTAATGTTCTACCCTCACATTTATTTGATCGACAGTTTTTTTTTTTGTACCAAGGATTGAACCCGGGGTGCTTAACCACTGAGCCACATCCCCAGTCCTTTTTTATACTTTATATTAGAGACAGTGTCTCACTGAGTTGCTTAGGGCTTTGATAAATTGCTGAGGTTGGGTTTGAACTCAAGATTCTCCTGCTTCAGCCTCCTGAGCCTCTGGGATTATAGGCATGTGCCATTGTGCCCAGCTTGACTGACTGTATGATGAGACATAATTCTATAAGAAATAATTTTCCTTTAGAATTTTGAAAGCATCATATTTCCTTTCTTACACAATATTGTCTTCTAGCTTCTACCTAGAAGGTAAGCCTGATGATAGAATGACTCCTGTTCTTGAGTATGCATACATAGTAGAGATTTCTTGTGCTCAGTTATACCTGGTCTGACTATTCTTTCTGAGTACCTACGAGGATTTTATGTCTGAGCTCCTTAGAACTGAGGGAGGTTCATAGAATGCATGCTAGCCAGAGCCAGAGCATTTAAGAGAAAGTGGGACTAGAGTGGGACTATTCTATCCCCTCTCACCTCCCACTAAAGGAACTCTAAAAACATATGAAGACAGCAACACCATAAGATGGCAGGCTCTATCAGTCTAGACCCCTGAGTGACAATGTGGAGCACATCATGCACATGTACCGTGAGTAAGAAATAAATGTTTGTCAAATTAAGCTATTAAGACTTCAGGTTTGGGTGCTGTGGTTGTAGCTCAGTTGGCACAGTGTTTGCCTAGCATGTGTGAGGCACTATGCTCGATCCTCAGCACTACATAAAAGATAAATAACTAAATAAAATAAAGGTATCATGTCCATCTACAACTAATATCTTTTTAAAAAAGACATCAGGTTTTGGGCTGGGGTTGTGGCTCAGTGGCAGAGCACTTGCCTAGCACATGTGAGACACTGGGTCCGATTCTCAGCACCACATGTAAATAAATAAATAAATAAATGTCCATCAACAAGTAATAAAAATAAAAAAAAATAATAATAAAAATAAAAAAGATATCACATTTTGACAAAAAAAAAAAAGAGAAAAATTCAGGTTTTGGAGAGAGGAGAGAAAGATAGTAAAGGAGTAAAAAAGGGATTCCTAAGCTTATTTGCTACTAAATTATAATCGGGGGGGTTGGGGTTGTGGCTCAGTGGTAGAGCACTCCCCTAGCACAGGTGAGCCCTGGGTTTGATCCCCAATACCACATAAAAATAAATAAATAAAGATATTGTGTCCAACTACAACTAAAAAATAAATATTTAAAAAATTTATAATTTGGCTTATTATGATTAATGTGAGCCTTTGTTTTTCTCTTCAAGTTTTCTTAATCTTCCCTTTATCCTAATGCTCTTAAATGTCTTATTCCTCAGCATATGGCCTTTTTTTTTCTTAATTGTGGTAAATTCACCTAATGTAACCATTTTAAAGCAAGAATTCAGTAGTTATTTAGTATATTCATGATGTTGTGCAACCACCATCTGTATCTAGTTCCAAAACATTTTTATCACTCAAAAGGAAGTCCCATACTCCTTAATCATTTACTCTCCACCCCACTTCCCCAGTGCCTGGAAGTGACTCCTCTGCTTCCCATCTCTATGGATTTACCTATTTTGAATATTTCATATGAAAGGAAAAATAGTGTGTGACCTTTTGTGGCAGGGTTAGTTTGTGATCTTTAAAAATATATTGTCCTGGGCATTCAGGGTATCTTTTCAGTTTACAGGATCATATCTTTCAATTCTGGTGTGTGGGAGGCCCTTAAGGGTGACTGAGTTACACTCCCCAGTTGGGTGCTGAGGCGCTCAGTCACAGAAATGGGTGTGTCTTGCTACAGCCCCATGGGTAAAGCTATGCTCACCTGTTCCTTTGTAACATAACCCCTTGCCCTGTTTAGGATAGAATCTTCCATGGAAGTGCCTTGTGTGTGTCCCCTCCTCTTACTCTGCCCTTGGGTGTGGCCTACCAGGTGTCAGTCAACCTGCTGATAGTGGACATCATGAAGATAGACTCAGCCCCCTGAAACCTGACCCCTTGCCTCATTTGAATAGCTTCTCCTCAATAAAAGGGGTCAGCGCGTGCTCTCGCTCTCTCTCTTTCTGCGGACCCTTAAGGTCAGAGGAGCCGTCACAGCAACCCCAAAGAAAAAGGTATTTGTGTCTCTTGTGTGGTTATTTTGTGCAGCCCAGTTAGCCCAGTTTAACTAGAGTGACCCCTGAGCCTTTTAGTTGCGAGAACAGAAACCCAGTTGCGAGAACAGAAACCCGGCACTGGTGAATCATCTTGTATTCTATGTAAATGATAAATTTGGTTGTCTATCCTCCATCTTCTCCCATTCTCCTCCCCTTCTATTCTTAAACTCATTCAGATGTTAAAAACTCCAGTAATATTTCTTAATTTTCTTGAATTTTCCCCTTTTTTCTTAAAAAAGCTTGTCATTTTATTAATTTTCTGAAATATTTCCTCTATTTTCTCATATAACCCTTATGATTAAAATAAATCTAATATCACATTTTAATCTTTCTTTTTCTTCGGTACCAGGGATTGAACTATCCCTAGCTTTACTTTGTATTTTATTAGAGACAGGGTCTCACTGAGTTGCTTAGCGCTTCACAGTTCCTAAGGCTAGTTTGAACTTGTGATCCTCCTGCCTCAGCCTCCTGAGCCACTGGTATTATAGGTGTGTGCCACCACACCCGGCCTATCCCTAGTCTCTTTATGAGACAGGGTCTCACCAAGTTGCTGAGCCTGGCTTTTAACTTGTGATTCTCCTGCCTTAGCCTCCCAAGTCACTGGAATTATAGGCATGTGCCACCGCAGCTGGTTATAGTTTTACTTTTCAAAAATTTAATGTGTACTCTGTTCCTTTAAAAAAAAAATGTCATCTCAGCCAGGTGTGGTGGTACACACCTTTAATCCCAGCTATCCGAGAGGCTGAATGAAGTAGGAGTATGTCAAGTGTGAGGCTAGCCTGGGCAACTTAGTAAGAACCTGTCTCAAACTAAAATTAAAAAGGGGTAGAAATGTAGTTCAGTTTGCCTAGCAGAGCTCTTGCCCAGCATTCATAAGGGCCCTGGGTTCTATTTCCAGTACCACACAAATACATACATACCTATATAACCATCTTTATCTTGTTTCATACATGAAACATTTATCTTTCTCTGAAATTAATTTTAAAAAAGACTTTTTCCTTTTCCTTTTTTTAAAACTTGTTTCCTGTTTCTTCCCTAGTCACATTTTGTTTGTTTGTTTGTTTTTATCATTGTTTTCTTCAATAGAGAATTTCCTCAAAAGTCTGGTCATCTTAGCTGTCTCTTTATATTCACAAGGGGGAGGCAATAAAAAGCTGACACAGTTCAATTCAAATATGCAGGCTTCTTACTTGCTAGGTGACAGGTGGCAATTTATGGGGAGAAAAGATAAAGCTTAGAAACATTTTGTCTTTGTCTGATGGGTTTCTCTGGAATAAAATCCTCTAACCACCGTTCAGAGGGAGTATAAACTTGGTGCTGAGCATTCTGATTTACTACAGAGGCTTTCATTTGTTTCTCCCACTTTTTTTTTTCTCCACTAAGACGCTTGTGTCCACCCTACTCTCAGCAACATGTATATATATTAGCTGTCAATAAATCTTTATTTTTATTTATTTATATGTGGTGCTGAGAATCAAATCCAGTACCTCACAGATGCTAAGCAAGCACTCTGCCACAGTGCCACAACCCCAGCCCCTCTCGGCAACATCTGAAGTATCCCAATCTACAGATTCTCTGTACTTAACCACATCCCTATCCCTCCTAACCCCCCCCCCTTTTTATTAAAGATTTCTTTTTGTTGTTGTTTTTGATAGACCTTTATTTTATTTATTATGTGGTGCTGAGAATCGAACCCAATGTCTCACATAGCCAGTGCACTACTGCTGAACCACAGCCCCAGCCCTCCCTAGCCCTTTTTTATATTCTATTTAGAGACAGGGTCTTACTGAGTTTCTTAGGGCCTCGCTGAGTTGCTGAGACTGGTTTTGAACTTCAGATCCTCCTGCTTCAGCCTCCTTCAAGCAACTGAGATTATAGGCATTATGAGCCACTAGGATTACAGGTGTGTGCCACTGTGCCCAGCACAAACTCCTTTTTAATGGCTTTGACTACCTGCTGCATTTGAATAATTTCTAAATGTTGATGCCAAATTTAACACTATTAATATCCAGAACTCTACTAATATCTTCTCCCAGAAACTCCAGAGGCTTATTTTCACCATGTCTAAAACTGAATTCCTCTTCTCCTACCATCTAAATGGTTTTTTTTCTCTCTCTCTCCTCTCTAAGCTTTCATATATTCATGTCTATATAAAGGTATATTGTAGCTACCAATTATATAAGGCCCACGGTTCCCTGAAGTGTACTAATAATCTCTTGAAATATTTACTTTGCATCAGGAATGGTATTAGTAATTCCCAAGGATTACAAAGATATCTGTGATAAATCTAGGAATTTAGGGTTTAGTCATAGTAGGGAGGTATCTTATCAATAACTTAATTCCTAACACAGATCTGGCACACAATAGATACTAACAAATTACTAACACTCAAACATAATAATAAAACAGTATAAACAGACTTTGAAAACTCTTCTAGTTGTTCTATAGTATACTGAAGATCTAAAGATCAGCTTATAAAAACACATCAAAAACTAATTTATTGCTCAAAACTGTCACCAACCCTTAAAACAAGACCTCAAGTCCTTACCACAATGTACAAAATCTATATGCTCTGCACAGGAAACCGATAATTACAGTCCCACAGGCCAAATCCAACCTGCTGTTTTGTGGAAACATGGCCAGGTTCATTCATTTTCATATTATGATGGCAGAGTTTAGTAGTTCAATAGAAACCTGGTAGCCTGCAAAACCTAAATTTTTACTATCTGGCCTTCTATTTTAAAAAGGTATTTGTGGTGTTCTAAAACTCTATAATCTCAGTCTTAGGTTATCACATAGTTTCTTTCTTTATTTGTATATGGTACTGGGGATTGGACCCAAGGCCTTGTGCATGCTACACAAACATTCTACCAGTAAGCTACATCCTTAGCCCTTTTATACATTTTATTTTTAGACAGTGTCCTGCTAAGTTTGGGATCCTCCTGCCTCAGCCTCTAGAGCAACTGAGGTTATAGGCATGCACCACCTCGCCACATATTTTCCCTGTGTACACACAAAATTTACACAGTTTAATCTCATTTCTGTTCAGCTATATACTACCTTTGCTGCTTCTTATCACCTTAAATTCTTTTACTTTCACTGAGAGAAAATGAAAAACTGGTCGGCAGTTAGAATCTCATTCACTAAGAAAAAAATGCTTTTATTTTTCTTTAATGGATTTACCAATCCCAGTTTTTAAAATTTTGGTCCCTTCAAGAGATGTAAATTCCATTAATACAAAGTTTTCTATGCCTCACTCACTGTTTTGTTTATTTAGTTATTTTTCTTTTTTGGTACTGGTGAATGAACTTGGGTGTGCTATACCATTGAGCTACATCCTTTTTATTTTATGTTGAAGGAAGTTCTCACAAATGCTAAGGCTAGCCTCAAATTCACAATCTTCTTGCTTCGGCCTCCAGAGTTGCTGGGATTACAGATATGAGCCATGGCTCCTGGTTGTCTTATGCATTTTTAAAGCCCCAATAGCTAAAATAATGCCTGGTGTATGTATAGGAGATGCTTAATAAATATTTGTTGAATGCACAGATTGAGTTTGTTTTGTTTTTCTTTTGTTAAGGAGTGCTTAACTGCTGAGCAAATCCCCAGCCCTTTTAATATTTTATTTTGAGACAGGGCCTCAATAAGTTGCTATGGCTGGCTTTGAACTTGCGATCCTCCAGTCTCAGCCTCCCAAGACGCTCCCAAGGATTATAGGTATGCACCACTATGCCCAGCTAAGCATCTGTTTTTAAAGTAATAAAATTTTGAGAAATTGTTTGAATGCTTTCATTATCCTAAAAAACATAATTAATAATTTTATGTATGTAAAAGTTTAACAGTACTGGCATATAAGAGCTAAATAATAATTAACTGCTATTATTATCATATTAAATTATTTAAGGTTATATTATCCAGTCCAATGAATCACTAATGGCCTATAATGAAGGAATTAAAAAATATACATCATTAAAGAAAAATCTCTATTGAGTCTCAAATGTGGAGTGGTGACTGCAAGGCTTTAGGAGGATTGAAAATTACTATGGTAACACATACAATCAAAACAGTTGAGAACCAGATCTCTGCCTTTGACCCTTCCCAAAGAGAACTTCTGTATAATTGTAACTACAGGTGTTTTTTTTTTTTTTTTTTTAATATTTATTTTTTAGTTTTCAGCGGACACAGCATCTTTGTTTGTATGTGGTGCTGAGGATCGAACCCGGGCCGCACGCATGCCAGGCGAGCGCGCTACCACTTGAGCCACATCCCCAGCCCACTACAGGTGTTTTGAAAGAGCTATTTGACTCAGCTCGAGTGAAAGAAAAGAGAGCTTTCGTTTTTCAAAAAAACTTCCTCTGTGAAGTTTACTCCAGAGAGCTAACTATTCATTTTCTCCTATTTAAAAACCATGGGTACCTATTGTTAAAACACACACACAAACACACACACACACACACACACAAAAGGAGAGACACACACAAAAAAAAAAGGAGAGACACAAAAGTATAGATAGATAATATTTTTTTAGTTGTAGTTGGACACAATATCTTTATTTATTTATTTTTATGTGGTGCTGAGGATTGAACCCAGGCCTTGCACATGCTAGGCAAGCGCTCTACTGCTGAACCACAACCCCAGCCCCTAGATAGATAAATTTTTATAAAGCAAATTTCTGTGTGACCACAGTCCATGTCAACAAACAGAATCTTCCCACCAAGCTCCAAAGGTTTCCACATTCTCCATCTCAGTCAAATCTTCCCTCTCCTAATGGTAACCACTATCCTGATTTTTAATTTCTCACAATCCTCATGTAAATATGCATGACTAAATAATAAAATTTTAGTAGTTTTGCATTTCATATAAATGGGATACTATGGCATGTATTCTTATATGTCAGGCTTCTCTCACCCAATAGACTGGAGTATATTTATCCATCTGCTAGTGAAAGTGTTCTGGGCTGCTTCCATTTTTGAATTATTGTGTATATTACTGTTAGAAACATCCCTGAATTTGGGCTGGTGTTGTAGCTTAGTGGTAGAGCTCTTGCTTCGTATGTGTGAGGCCCTGGGTTCGATCCTCAACACCACATAAAAATAAGTAAATAAAAATAAAGATATTGTGTCCATCTACAACAAAAAAAAATATTTAAAAAATAAAGAAACAACCTTGAATTTGAACCTGAAATGTATGGTCAGGCATTTACATAGAGAACCTACCTACCAAGGAGTAGAACTGATGGTTTGACTACATTCGAGAACTATCACCTAAGCATTTAGTTTAGTCCGAGAATAAGTGATAGAGTTACAAAAACTGTTAAATCTTCCTAAAAACTAATCAAAAGAGAACCAAGCTTATTTCTTCGTTGAAAGAAATAAATTATGTCCTATGTTACCACTGAGCACAAAATAAAAATGAAGAATAAGGCAAACAATGACCTCAAAGAAAGCACAGGTGTGCCAAGATTGGATTGAATTCTTAAAGCGAAAGACCCATTTTCCTCACATGACAGCTACAACTAATTGAAATTTTAAAGCAGAATATAAACTCAAATAGCATGGCCTACGTCATACTGATGTTAGTTACTGATGTTAGTTTCCTAAGGACCCCAAACAATCTGGTGGAATAGAAGAGTAGGTAAATATAAAAGAACTAGATAATCTGCTGCTATAACTGCCAACTTTAAAATATTTCTAAATCTCACAGTTGGCTTTCAAAAAATAATGTTATAACTAGGCCATCAAAGCAATGTGCTTGAGACTAAATTTTAAGAAGGTATGCATATGGTAATTTAAATCTCTAGATTATGAGAAAATGTTGTTTTAACATGAACAATAAAAAGTTAGCTAGCCAGGCACATGCCTATAGTCACGTATGCCTGTAATCCCAGTGACTTGGGAGGCTGACGTAGGAGGACTGCAAATTTGAGGCAAGCCTAAGCAACTTAGTCAGGCGCTGTCTCAAAAATTAAAAAAAAAAAAAATTAAAGAAAGGGCTGGGGATATAGTTCACTGGTTAAGTACCCTGGTACTGGCAAGGGTGAGAGTGATAGGGAAGACAGATCAACCGTCTTTACTGTCAGACGATGGGGAGTTAAAAAAAAAAAAAAAAGGAAAACAGGTTATTTTGACAAAAAAGCTACTAACACCTCTCCATGATCCCACCTACCCACATATTTTCTACCTACTACCTAACAAGTGTTTCTGTGTGCCAGGCATTATAGAGCACTTAGTAAATACAATCTCAGTTAATTTTTAAAATAATCCTCTGAGGTAGGTATTACCACCCCATTTTGTAAATGAGAAAATGGAGGTTAATTTGCCCAGAATCACTGCCAGGGAGAGGCCAAATCAGGATTCACATGAAAATCCAATTCTAATCATCATAAATAGAAATGAGCAAAAGTTACCAAAAAGATTATTACAAGACAAATATGGGGGCTGGGGCTATAGCTCAGTGGCAGAGTGCTTGCCTAGCATGTGTGAGGCACTGGTTCTATCCTTAGCACCACATAAAAATAAACAAATAAAAATAAAGACATTCTGTTCATCCACAACTACCAAAAAAAAATTCCTTAAAAAAAGACAAATATGTTAAAGAAACTGATACTAGAACGAACATCATGATACAACAAAAGTAGAAAATTACAATTAATGTTCAACAGCAAGCCAGCAACTTCTCTACCTTCAGAAAGTAGCAATTCACAAGTAGAAATACAGCTTTAGGATTGCAAAGGAAAGGTTCTGTGTTACAATTACAATAATGCAGACCCTCACGAGTTTATACAATTCTGCAGAATAAAATTAGTTAATATAATTCTCTAATGTATCCTAGACTAGACAAACTAAGGACAAAGAAATAATAAATTAGCACCATCTAGTTTACACTCTGTTTCCTATACCAGGGACATAACCTAACATACATCAAGTGCCTTCCATTCTTTGCCATAAATTAACTGTTTTGGCTTAGAGAAATACATTTTTTTAAAAAAAGTTTAATAATCTGTTTCAAGGAGACTATGTAATCAGAATAATCCTGAGATTATTTAGAGAGGCTGACCTCATAGAGGGAAGAAAAGTAAACATTCAGTTACACAGCAACACTGATTCAATACATTCCTCCAAAGAAGGCAATTTCAGTGTGAGAGCAAAGCCCTAGCAGGAAGGAGGGAAGAAAAGAAGTATACAGAGATAGTGCCTATAATTTCAAAATGAGGTGGGGAGCAAGGAGAGAATTTTTTGAAAATTAGGGGACAGCCCAGTAAGACACGAAACGTTAAGATAATTCAATTTTTAACTAATAATAACAAAAACAGTAAACATGGATTAAGAATACAAAGGCGTGGGGCTGAGGGTGTGGCTCAAGCGTTAGCGCTCTCGCCTGGCATGTGTGCGGCCAGAGTTCGATCCTCAGCACCACATACAAACAAAGATGTTGTGTCTGCCAAAAACTAAAAACAAATAAATATTAAAAAAAATATTCTCTCTCTCTCTCACTCTCTCTTTAAAAAAAAAAATACAAAGGCGTGAGGTTCACTTCAGGAGAATTGCTAAATCCACTATCAAGAGGAAGATACTTTGGGGGAAGGGGAAAGTTTGTCTCTAAAAGATAGACTTCAGAGGAAAGTTTCTCTGGTGCCCAGCAGAAATGCCTCTCCCTTCATCAGGACAGACAACAGCAAGAGAAATCAAAGTGTCAGGCAACAGTTCAGAGAAAGATGACTTTTACCATGCCGAAAAGAGATGGAAGATCTCCATGGCCTTGTATTTTCTACCTTTCACCTGTCAATTTTTTGCTCAGTATGTAAGTCAATCAAGCGCAAGAGTTCATGGACATGTAGAAGCAGACTGAGAAGCGCACAATTTGTTGGCTCAGAAATCATTGTTAACAGAATACAAAAGTCTCAATGTATCCATTAAGTTAATACAGTAAACCTGAAATAATTAAAATGTGCAGGGAACGTTGAGTGTGGAGTTCTGACTAAACCAAACTCATGTTCTGAATCCTAGAAAAAAATATTGTTAAAAAATTTGAGCAAGTTTTACTTAAGTTACTTTTTAATTCTAGATTTTATGCTATGAATCTCTTTTTATACAGAATACTACTTTATAGTTAGGGAATTGTGCAAAACTTTTTTTTTTTTTTTTTTTTTTTTAGAGAGAGAGAGAGAGAGAATTTTTTATATATATATATTTTTTAGGTGGACACAACATCTTTGTTTGTATGTGGTGCTGAGGATCGAACCCGGACCGCACGCATGCCAGGCGAGCGCGCTACCGCTTGAGCCACATCCCCAGCCCAAAACATTTAAATTCCAAACTCCTTCTCTTTGATTAAGAACTTTAGGTCAAAAGAAGCATTTTTTTTAAAAATCATCTGTTTTACCATTAAAGGAAAACAAGTCTGAAATGTGTCCCAATTCATTTATTTTCCACAAAATCAAGTTGTCCTTTTATGGAGAACAATTATGTTCTCTTACACACATAAATTAAAAAAATGTATCAATACAATAAAGATAAACATAAAGGATCCAAAGGAAGCCAGGTGTGGTGGCACATGCCTGTAATCCCAGCAGCTGGGGAGGCTGAGACTGGAGGATCTCAGGTTCAAAGCCAGACTCAGCAACTTAGTGAGGCTATTAGCAACCTAGGGAGGCCCTGTCTCAAAATAAAAAATAAAAAGAGCTGGGATGTGGCTCAGTGGTTAAGTGCCCTTGGGTTCAATCTCTGGTACAAAACAAGACAAAAAACAACAACAACAACAACAAACCCAAAACCCACCCTCCCCCCCAAAAAAGGAAGTGACTTATCTGCTTTCTAATTTTTAAAGCACAAGGTGAATTTATTCTATATAAGCACTAGTAAATAATGAAGGCAAAGTATTTAACTTTGCTTTTTTCAAGACTGAAAGGAACTGAGAATCTTAAGTACTACAGTATAATGAATTTATACTTTATGATCAAGATCATAAAACAGTTTATGATGCTTATCAATGAAAGTAACAGCAAAAAACCCCCCCAAAAGTCTGGGTAGGCTTGTCAATAAATACTCCAAAATTGTTTTAAAAGTGCTGAGGGTAAGTTCACCTGAGTATGATGTTTGCTGAATTTGCCTTGTTTGTGATAATACTCATTAAAGTCAACAATTTCTACAATGGCAGCTTGTCATAAAATAATGAAATGTTCCTTCTGATAATAAACTGAGCAAGAACTAACCTATACTATTTTAACTCTGGCTAAACAGATTTAAGGAACTGAACAAATTTAGAAAATTTTGAGATACAAGTAGAATCATCATTAACCAAATGATTGCTACTTGCTACTTGAAATTCAAACCAAACATTTCATAACTAGGCTTTACCCTAGTTATATTAGCTTATGGTCTAAACTTTCACTGTTTTTTTTCGGGGGAAAGTACCAGGGATTGAACTCAGAAGCACTCAAACACTGAGCCACATCTGCAGCCCTATTTTATATTTTATTTAAAGACAAGGTCTCACTGAATTGCTTAGCACCTCACTTTTGCTGAGGCTGGCTTTGAACTTATGATCCTTCTGCTTTAGCCTCCCCAGCCACTGGGATTACAGGTGTGTGCCACCGCTCTGGCTTAAATTTTTATTGTTGGTACTCAGAAATCCAATGGATTCAGATACCTAGGAATGCCTATATTTCATTTTTTCTCATCTTTGGTCCATACTTTGTAAACAGGAATGGGATTTTATATGGATTTTTTTTTCTATGTACCACGTTTAATATTTTCCCATGCAATTACATAGTTCTTATAAACATAATTTTATAAGCTGGTCAAATACTCTAATTGAGAGGATTTATTATAATTTACCTAACTTTTGTGCTCTCACTTATGTTTATTTAGCCCATTTCCCCCCATAACTATGATTCAATAAAAATCTGAAACATCTTTTGCTTTATTTAAAATAAACATTGTTCTGTATTAAAACAACAGATATTTTTGTAATATTACTTTGAATGAAATGTTTGACAAATTATAGATTAAATTTTTTTTCTTAAATAATCAAGTGATAAAAATAAAGGCTAGTGACCTTTTCTTGTCACTAAAGTGAAAGAAGGATTTCTGCAAATTGCAACTCAGTAAAACATTCTTGTGACAATTCTCTTATTTTGGGGGGCTCAAAATATAAATTTTAAAAGTTCAAAATAAAAATAACTTATCCAAGAATCATCACATGTAATAAAAGTATAAAGTTTTTCTTCTAAAAAAGTTTATATTTTAGATTATATACTTTTTTCCTGGTTTCAAAGGATACCAATTATTTTGCCCCAAATCAATGTACTGTTTTTGAATAAAGTGAGATTTTTGTAATTAGAAGATAATAAAAAGATGCACCAATCTTTGCTTTATGAATACTGTTTGAAAGAACAAAAGAAATGCCACATTGACTAAATAAATTGCCTCAAAATAATATTAAACTTACATTTAATACTATAATATTTAAGACTGACAAAATCAGAGCTCTTCTAAAAACATTTAATGAAATTTCTCACTTCCTTAAATACTCTAAGGAGTATAATTCTTGATCTACTGAACTCATGTCTGCTGTTTATATCAGTTGTGACCTTTATAATTCTCAAATCCTCCTAAAATCGTAGATGGATGTGCATAAAAATTTGGAAAACCATTCATTTCAAAGAGAACAGGAAGAGAAAAGTGCTTGAGAGTGTTTGCACAAGAGGAAAAAGCATATACATTATCAGCAATTTTTCACTATATATGTGGCTATCTGCTTGTCACTAATAAAAGAATACCACTCCCCTGAGCTCTTTCTACAAGTTTTTATTTGAGACAGGGGCTTGCTCAGATGCTGAGGCTGGCCTCGAATTTGTGATTCTCCTGCCTCAGCCTCCTGAGCTGCGTGGGATTATAGGCGCACGCCACTGTGCCCAGCCCAAACTGAATAACTTTTTAAGGCTTCATTTAAGAACCTCAAAATTCAAATCGTGATTGAACTACAACTTAAAATAGATTATGGTTACCATCTCTTTATTAAGTATTCACATAAAAGGCTGAGGTGTTTGAAAGTCCTTTTATTTCTGTACAGTAATGATGGCACATTAACAAGTTTTAAATTTCGTCTTTTTTTTTGTATGTGACTAATGTAAAATGCTCTGTGAAGGCTGATACAATAGGAATATGTTTCTCAAAAAAACAAAAACAGAAACAGTCTGAAAAGGTTCACTGCTGTCTAAAGTTGGCTTTGTGTACTTCTGCTATAATAAACATATCAAGATCCTCATTATTACTCTCACTTTTCAACTTCAGTCCCTGACTTTATTAAAATCAATGTGAAAAATACTCTGTACTCACTCTGGCATTCTATGAATTGATGAATAAAAGTGCAGTCCCCGCCACTCTTTGAAAGCAAGTGCTCTAATGAAGAAAGAAACACCTTTAAGGATATAGTTTGCTGCTGTCTTTGAAAACTTAACAGCAAAGACAGGAAAACAAAAATGTATCAACATGGGTAACTCTGAGTAGGATTACTAAAAGTTGAATACACATTTTAATATTACAAGCAAACATATTTTGGAATTAAATGACTGAAAATAGTGATTTTATAACTATTAATTTATCCCCTGAATAGTGAGCTTTTAAAGGTGCAGTTTTTATCCAAAGAGCTCAAAAAACAAACAAACAAACAAAAACCCCAAAACAAAACACCAGACTAAAACAAAACCTCCAAACCAAAACAACAAAAAAATATCCAAACATACTGCCTTAAACAGCTTCTCCCACTTTGAAATATACCTTTCTCCTGTAACCCCAGCTACTCAGGAGGCTGAGACAGGAGGATCAAAAGAGTGCAAGGCTAGCCTGGATAACTTAGAGATGTTGCCTCAAATTTAAAAAGGGCTAGGGATATAGCACAGTGTTAGAGCACTTGCAATCCCCAGCACCACACATACGTGTATATACACACACACACACAGATAAATAAAATAACCCTTTCTCTATGAAAACTTCAGTATTAAAATTATATTTCAACATGGTGTGAAATGTGTGAAAGCATTAAAATCTTCAAAAAAGGACGCATAAGTCAGCACCACTCTCACTATAAAACCCTCCTTTCTCTTCTCTATCTCAGCCTACTTTACCTCTTTAATTATCTCAACTCTGCACGATGGTGCCTCACTCTCTCAACATCCTTCCTGTTAGTTGCCTTCATTACCTCTATTCTCAAATTTATTATTCTTTATCTAGTTACAGAGCACTCCACTTTACAGTAACCATGAAAAACATGAAGAAAAAAAGTCTGATATAACCTCACGTTTTAGAAAGATCAACACATGACTTGGTTACAACATAATACTGAGATACACATCATAAACATGCTAACTGCTACAGAAATTTAAAATTTTAAAAATTTAAACAATTTATCAATCAGAGCCAACTAAAGCAAAAAAAGAAGCCCTTAGTAAAACAGCAACTACAAAGATAAAAAACTGTTTTACATAAATTCTTTCTAAGCTATGATACTTTCAAAACTCAAACTACATTACATCATGTTAAACATCAAAACTCACCTGGAACCAAATTTTAACCTAACTAAAGGATTCTATGAAACTTATCTGAAGCCAAAATTCAGAACAATATCAAAAGACTCAAATTACTGAAGTAGGATATCCCAGCCATATCTGACCAGATAAACATCAACCTTTTATCCACTCTGATTTTAACATCTGAACATGATACTAAAATGTTTATCATACACTTGTTTAGATAAATTCTAGAATTAATATAGATACATACATATCCCTTCTACAAAGGCATCTCTTAAACATTTAAGAAAAGTGTCTTACAGATAGTATACATAAAGCTTTTATATTATGACACTTTTAATATTCTATTACTTAAATTCAGGCCTTTTGGAAATCACTCTGCCAAAGCTACAAAAATGTTTGCCACTGATAATCCAAAAGGAAGTAGATATTTATTGGTGAGAAAAGGGGTCTTTATGATATTAAACAGTGTTGTAGGAATGTAAACAAGACAAATATGGAAATGTAAAGTAGAAAACCACTCTACTTAAAATGAGTTTTATTTATACATGTGAGTTTCCTATGGATTTTAATGTTTTATGCCTATGTTTTCCAATACTACAGTCACTAGCCAGACATGCTATTGAGCCTTTCAAATGTGGCTAGTTAGAATTGAGATGTGCTTGTATGTATACAACAAAGAGATGATGAATTCAACTAGTAAGAAAAAAGTAATGTGCAAGGTTTCAATAATAATCTTTGAAAACTGGTTACATGTTAAAATAACATTTTGGATATTGTGGGTTAAATAAAATATATTATTAAAATTTGTTTACCTGCTTCTTTTTATATTTTTAATGTGGCAACCAGAAAAATTTAAATCATATATGTGGCTCTAATTATATTTCTTTTAGATTGCATTATTTAATACTCTTTAAGAGATGTTCAAATTATAATTATTAAATAAAATACAAAAAATAGCACAAAACCTGTGCTTTTAACAGCTCCATTATATTTAATTTCAAAAATTGCAGTTTTCTAGAAGAAATATTAATTTTAACATATTCAGACATTTTTGAAATATTTTTTTATAACCCTTCTTGGTGTTCTACTGCTTATAGAATAATTTTAGTTAAAAACTCGTAATATTATGGTTCTAGATTTTTGTAATATTGGAGCGCTTGGTAATTGGTTTGTATTAAATGACAAGTGATTCAGAATGTTACTGGTAACCCATCTCAAAAGTTCACTATGTAAATCTGGTGTGATGAAGGTTTTGTGTTTATTCAGAAATTTACTACTTAGCTTTTTTTTAAAAAAAAAATTTTTTTAGTTGTAGTTGAACACAATACCTTTATTTATTTATTCACTTATATTTTTCTTAGTTGTAGTTAGACACAATATCTATTTTTATGTGGAGCTGAGGATCGAACCCAGCACCTCACACGTGCTAGGTGAGCACTCTATCGCTGAGCCACAACCCCAGCCCTACTTAGCATCTTTTAAAATATCCTATTAGTCTCTCTCCACATTACTCAATTTATTATCGCCAAAAACCAAATATACCAATAAGGAAAAAATACTTATAGCACAAAGTTACCTTTAAATATCTAAAATATCTTATTTAATCTTGAATAAAGGGATCCACAATATTCTATAATATAAAAACATTCTACTATTCCCAAATCAGTTGGAACTGGCAAAAACTTCATGCAGTAATTTGACAAATATAAATAGTAAAAAGATGGTTCTGTGTATATAAAAGAATTCTCTCAATTGAAGAAAGAGGAGGTTTTCAGTTTAGGTTAATACTAATCCTATGAACAAATACACATTCAAGTCAAAAGAGTGAGGGACTGATTTAAAAGTGTACATACCAGAAAGAAAAATAAACAAAATAATAACAGAAAATACAAAATCATTTAAGGAAGACAAAGTTTTAGAAGAAAAGGATTAATTCATTTTACATCAGTTTGCTAAGTTTATTAAATGAAAAGTAACAAGTAGTTTTTGTGCAATGAATATAAACTACACCTTTAAAAATTCTCAAATTGAAACTCATTCAAATTGGAATTTTTAAAATTGATGCATTTTACAAAAATAAAGAGAATAGTCAAATAGCAATTGTTAAAGAAACTTTTTCTTAATTGAGAGTTCCAAAATCCATTATAAACACAATATTATTAGGTCTTGACCTTGCAGCTCACATATACATGATCACCTGAGCCTATTTTGCTAGTTCTTGATTAAAAACAAGCCAAACAAACAAAACAAAAATAAACCACTTCCCAGCTTTACCAGAATTTGATTGTTGCTCAAGAAGTATAAAGATATCCCCTGATATATGGAAAAACTATTTAATGGAGTTTAAATATTTTATAGAAGTTTTGGTATGAACCTTGATATCTTCCACTAATTTTTATATAAAAATTGAGATGAGAGGCACATAGTGATATCAGTATACACAAGAAAATAGTTTTTAAAAAAAAAAAAAGAAAATAGTTTTATTTCTTTGGTACTCTAAGTATCTAGTGCAGAATTTGGCATAGCTGACACTCAATCAACGTTGGATGAAAGGGGAAGTGTAAAAGGTGAAAAGTTATCTTCAAGACTAAAAGATTATAGAAGCCATTGAGCAAAAAGTAGTCCATGTAGTAACAGTAAAATCAATATCTAGTGGCTTTAAGTTATGGGCAAGAGAACATCTATGCTGTCTAGAAGAAAGGGTCACAACCCAAAAACTAGTAAAATAATTTTTTTCTGATGGCAGAATAACTGACCTCATTTCCTCTATCCAATAAAAGATGGAAAAAAGAAAGCAGTTTCTACATGTCCAAGGCACAATGGGCTTTTAAATAAACTCACACATTAAAAACAGGGGACCAGCTGGGTATAATGGCACATGCCTGTAATCCTAGCAGCTAGGGAGGCTGAGACAGGATAATTGTGAGTTCAAAGCCAGCCTCAGCAAAAAGCAAGGTGCTAAGCAACTCAGTGAGACTCTGTCTGTAAATAAAATACAAATAGGGTTGGAGAGTGGCTCAGTGCTCAAGTGTCCCTGAGTTCAATCCCCGGTACTCTCCCCAAAAGATGGGGGGCCAAAAACAAAGCTTGATGAAACAAAATGATAGTCTAGCTCTCTAAAAATTACATTGGGAGAAAAACAGTTATACTAAGTCAAGTCATTGCTAATGTTGAACTTTATAATTTTTATCATTTAATGGAAATTTCCATATAACAAAGGATATCTAATAATAGATCATGGCACAAGTCTTAGAAAATAAAGGGAACACTGATTTTAAATGATAGAATTCAATAATGTGTGAGCAGTATGTTTTGCATTCCAAACAGTTAAAACTTTAAAACCCTGAATTTCCTATTCTGCTTAAACAGTAAAAGGTTATCATGAAAGAAAAATATTTAAGTTTTTTACACTACCTTTTTCTGTGCTCCCATTTATTTTAGGTAAGAAGTCATCAACTTGTATCCCTAGGATTAAGACAGTATATCATTGCCTGATCAGAGAAAGTAATGTTTTAAGTATTACCCTTGGTCTGAAGTGTAACCATGGCATTTTGTATTCCTATTCACATTAAGACTATATAAAAGACTTTATATTTATTTTTACAAGAAGGGTTCAACATGCTATTTTTTCCATTAATTCAGGCTTAGTGGCCTTCCAATGAACCTCAAAAGAAAAAGGATTCTACTGTTCATGGATTTAAGTAGAACATCTCAGATGCAGAAATTTCATTTATCTCAAGGACTAAACAATGGTGCCCACTGGTGGCAATCCAGCATATTTAAAAAAATTTTTTTCTTTTTTTTTAAAATATATATATTTTTTAAGTTGTAGATGGACACAATACCTTTACTTTATTTGTTTTTACTTTTATGTGGCGCCGAGGATTGAACCCAGTGCCTCACGCATGCTAGGCAAGCGCTCTACCACTGAGCCACCACCCAGGCCCCTTAAAAAGAAATTTTCTAAGAGTGTAGCTATTTTATACCTAATATGTAAAACACCACTTACAGAAAATAAGAACCTAATATGAAATAATAAACAAAGTCAAAAGTTTAATAATGACAAAATTTAGCTTGAAACAGGAAATTTGGATGATACCTACCTAAGCTGCTGCATTCTTTAAGAGTTTTCTCCTGAAGATGTTCTAACCGTACTGTAAATAAAAGTCCAAGAAAAAGATATTTCACAGACAAAAAGAAAAAAAAAATCAAATCAAAAGAATTTTTATATTAGCTAACTTACCTTGTAAAGCTGTTAGCCTTTCATTGGTGAAATCATTATCAGCTTGCAAAGCTTCTATTTTTGCCTGGAGCTCCTGTTCTTTTTCTTCCATTTCATCTATTTTATGTTGTAATTCTTTCTTCTCAGCTTGTCCCTTCTGTTGGATCTCTTCTTGTCTTCCTTCTGCTACCTGTTAAGGAAGAAGAAGATTTAAATCTGATGCTGTTTTAAGAGGCCTAAGCCAGCACTGCCTTTATTCAACTTCTAAGGAATGTATACAAAATTTCAGATTGTATTTATAATGCCAATTTTTCTTTTTTTAAAAAATATTTTTATTTTGTTTATTTATTTTTATGTGGTGCTGAGAATCAAACCCAGTGCATCACATGTAGCCATTTTTTCTAAACCAGCAAAGAAAATAAAGACAAAGACCTAATGTCAAAAGTGATCTGCATTGGGTTCACTCCTCCATAATAGCACCTAAAAGAAAACCTTGTAGCAAGCAAGCAGTTTTATTACATCTAGAGATAAAGGGTCAAAATGAAACTCTATTTTAAAATGTTTTTGATAGTGCTAGGGATTAGACCCATGGGGCTCACACATGCTAGGCAGGTAATCTACCACTGAGCTACATCCTTAACCCCAAAACACCACAATTTTAATGTGGGAAGTAATATGTTCCCCTAAAATTATTATTGTTTTAATTTTTAAGTTCTAAAATACAATTTATTCTGAAATTTTAAACAAAATCATACTTTGATAAAGGGATGATGGTATAAGTCTTTTTTAAAAAGATTTCCTTTTAACAAGACCAATCTTTATAACCATCACAGCCTATTTAGGCACAGTGATACACACATGTAATCCTAGCTACCTGGAACACTGAGACAGGAGGACCACAAGTTTGAGGTCAGCCTGGGTAACCTAGCAAGACCTCATCTCAAAATGAAAAAGGCTGAGAATGTAGCTCAGTAGTAATAGTGTTTGCATAGCATACACACACAAGGCCGTGGGTTCAATCCACAGAAAGAAGAATGGAATAAAAATAGAACTACCATGGGTAAACCAACCACACAGAAGACATATGCATTGGTCTTCTCTAATAAATTCATATCTTCCAGGCATTCAATTCATGGTTTGAATTATAATAATATGGGTCTTCACTAACTCGGTTATAAGAATTTATTTATTCATTTACAGTACTGGGGACTGAACCCAGTACACTTTACCACTGAGTTACATCTCCAGTCCTTTTTATTTTTTATATTTGAGACAATGTTTTGTTAAGTTGCCCAGACTGGCCTTGAACTTGAGATCCTCTTGCCTCAGACTCCCAAGAGCCTGGTTCAGATATAAGATTTCAAAGGACCAACTAGACATTACTCTATGATGTGATCTCTCCTTATCCTAAATGTGCCACAGCTATAAGGAATGGCAGTGGAAGCAGAATCAACTCCATCCCTAAAGGCTAACAGCAATCAAGCAGATTATTCTAAGATTCATCTGGGCTTATTCCAGTACTAAATAGTTGGGCTTTATCTTTGGAATGGGATAAAAATAAACAGTTTCAGGGTGAACAAAACAAAACCCTGAATATCTTAGGTTTTGTTGATTCTCATTTACTTCCTCTTCTATATCAAAAGATGCCAATTGTGAGGCAGTGACTCAAATTCCTCCAGAGGAAATATATTAGCTTTTACAGGCTTTTAATTATCTCTGGTCATTGAGATTGAACTAAATAGAATAGAAGTACCTTATTTTACAACAACTATTCATCAATATCTAAACAATATCTAAAGCTACCCAGTATGGTAGAGATTATTAGCTTAACATGCTTTTAGATTGAATAAATACATACCTTTAATTTATCAGATAAATCTTTAATCTCATTAACTGCTCCATTATATTTATTGGCTAATTCTCTTAATTCTTCCTGAGTCCGCTCATTCATTTCTTTCAGGTGGGTACATTCATCTTCAGTATTACTCAGACTTCGCTGAAATTCAAATTCACAATTTATTTTGACTAAATGTTCATTTATTATTTAGTATTCCTTCTAAATTCAATTTATAAAAAGTATAACTCCATGGGCTATTCTAAATCAACACATTTCCTGAACTTTATATAAAGCTGACTTAAATAACATAAGGATTTAAATTTATATACTAAAACAATAATAAGATTTAAAAAAAATGTTGGGGGTATAGGGGACACTGTAATTACACCTTTTTTTGTACTGGGGATTTAACCCAGAGGTGCTAAACCACTGAGCTACATCCCCAGCCCTTTTTATTTATTATTTTGAGGCAGGGTCTCACTAGTTTGCTTACAGCCTCACTAAACTGCTGAGGCTGGCTTCAAACCCACAGTCCTCCTGCCTCAACCTCCTGAACTACTGGAGTTATAGGCATGTGTTACTGTACTCAGCTAATCACACTTTTAAAAGGTCAACAGCTGTGACTTTTAGACTTGAAAATACTTTAAGCCTGTTGATTCTTTTTTATTTTGGTACCAAGGATTGAACTCAGGGGAACTCAAGGATTGAACTCAGCCACTGAGGCACATTTCCAGCACCCCCCACCTTTTTTGTATTTTATTTAGAGACAGGGTCTCACTGAGTTTCTTAGGATCTCACTAAGTTGCTGAGGCTGGACTTGAACTCCTGCCTCGGTCTCCTAAGCCACCAGGATTACAGATCCTCTTGCCTTGGTCTCCTAAGCCACCAGGATTACAGGGGTGTGTACACTGTGCCTGGCTAAGTCTGTTGATTCTTAAAGTATGTTTAGTAATATGCAGCAATTAACACCAAAAAGAGAAGACAGCTAGCAACTGTAAATAAATTAAATAAAAATGAATTAGGCGCTCTGGGATAAGGTCACTATAGAAATTATCGCTTTCTAAGGATATGTTACTATTTAGTTTAAGATGGACATTTTAACCAATATGAGGGACAGATAATTTCTGTGTTAATTATAACACACAATAATAAGACCCATATTACAAATTAGGGTTTTCCCCCTAATGCAGTGATAAAAAAGTATATATACTTTATATATGCATATATGTATACACACACACACACATATATATACATATGTATAGACATACACACTGTTTTGGGTTTTTTTTAAACCCATGGTTCTACCAGTGATCTGCACTCCCAGCCCTGAGAATCACATTTTGATCACTCCTAAAAGACCCAGAAAGGGCCTTGGAGAGTTTCCCTTTGAGCTTCTAAAGTATAAGACAATTTTCCTCTCTAAAGGACAGGTAAAGTAAGAACATGTATGTTCTTGGTCTTACAGTGACCAAGAAAAAAAAGCAAAATCTATGCCAAGAAATCAATTCCCTAAAACATCAAGGTCCATTATAGAGAGGCTGAATCCTCATCAGAGTGCAAACAGTAAGATTCCCTGGTTAGGCTTTTTTGTTTGTTTGTATCAAGGATTGAACCACTAAGCCACATTCCCAACCTTTTAAAATATTTTTTACTTAGAGACAGGATTTTCCTTAATAAATTGCTGAGGCTGGCTTTGAGCTTGCGATCATCCTTTCTCAATCTCCCAAACTGCTGGGATTATAGGTGTGTACGACTGCACCCAGCTGGTTAGGCTTTATTTCCTTAGCTAGGGACCATAAGCACCAGAACTCACATGATTATATTGAGAATTCCTATCAATGTAAGCAGCATACATGTTCTTTCCCATTTGAGAGACTGAAAATATTTCCTAGCTGCATAATAATACCTATGTTTAAAGGGCCCTGGAATTTTTAAAGTAAAAACAAACAAACAAACAAACACAAAAATAATACTACTACTTGGCATTTAAAAAAATTAGTTAATTAATTTGTTCTAACTAGATACACATGACAGCAGAATGCATTTTGATTCACAGTACACAAATGGAGCACAATTTTTCATTTTTCCGGTTATACATGAAGTAGAGTCACCCATTAGTGCCATCATACACATATACGTACCTAGAGTAATAATATTCATCTCATTCCACCATCTTTCCTATCCCTATGCTCCCTCCCTTCCCCTTCCTCCCCTTTGCCCTATCTAAAGTTACCACGTGGTATTTTTAAAATTGAAATACCTCAACTTCTGAAAGTTTTCTAACCACTTCAATTTTCTCCTGAAGAACCCGCCTCAGGGACTCTTTGGCTGTTGTCTCATAATTGTGTTTATCCTCCTGTAATGCTATAAGTTCCTTCCGTAAACTATCTTCTGTCTGATTCTAGAATAAAAAAAAATTTACAATTATAGCAAAATTATTTTTTTAAAAGCTTCTACTATTTGAAAAAGCTGTACACATTATGATGCTCTTTAAATTTTGTGTTATACCGCCAAACAGAAACAATGCTGGCCCTGTATTAAATGAAGTATATTTAAAAGTCATATCAGTAAATTATGCGTTGACAAATATGTTAATTCCTGCTTCCAATAGGAAAAAAAAGGCAATTGAGAATTTTTCTTAAATATGTAAAATTAATTATTCTTACATTTGTGATATTCTCTGCAAGTCACCATATTGACATTGTAGGAAAAAATAATTACCTTCAAAAGCACCAAGTATTTTGAGGCAAATGTATTATCTTCTGATAAAAAAAACACATTATTATCCATGAAGTTTTGGCAAAAAAAAAAAAAAAACAACCAACACACACACACACACACACACCCTAAATTAAACCAAATATCTAGATCAAAATACTAATTTATGGAGTGTACAGGAGCTAGAAAAATATTTAAATAACAACATAAATTGAGACAAATTCGAGAGGGCAAATGACCCAGTTTTTGCAACAAACATCAACTGCAATAGAAAAGACAGTTGTTGACATTCATCACACAATTCCTTCTACTTACATGTATGTTTGATATTTCTCATGACAAAAGAATGTTGAAAATGTACAAAAGTTTTAGCATATAGTCAAAATAACAAAAAATAAATAAAAAAAAAAATAAAAAACCCATGTATTCTTCTTTATGTAACAGATTAAATACCTACTTTGGAGCATGCCTGTAATTGGTTTCCCATAACTTCTAACCGTGATAAGAGTCTATCTTCATCTATTAAAGCCTGTTGAAGAAAAATTAAATATAAATAAAATTCCAGAGTAACAAAAAAACAACCTATATATCAAAAAGGTCGACAGCCATCAAAATAAATAAAATTATAAAACTGATCAACAACCACTGTAAATGCTAACTTTTTAACACTTTGATTTGCTACCCCCCCAGTGCCCCTGCACTGTCCGAGGGACTAAACTCAGGTGTGTTCTCTACCACTGAGCTACATCCCCAGCCTTTTTATTTTATTTTTTTAATTTATGTATTTTTGGTACTGGTATCAGGAACTGAATCTAGGGTGCTTAACTACTGAGCCACATCTTTATATTTTATTTTGAGACAGGATCTTGCTAAGTTGCTTAGAGACTCACTAAGTTGCTGAGGCTGGTTTTGAACATTCAATCCTCTTGCCTCAGCCTCCTGAGCTGCTGGGATTACAGATGTATGCCATTGCTCCTGGCCCCCAGCACTTTTGTGTGTGTGTGTGTGGTGCTTGAACCCAGAGCCTTGTGCGTGTAAGGCAAGTACTCTACCAACTGAGTTATATCCCCAGCCCTTTTTAATATTTTATTTTGAGGCAGGGTCTCGCTAAATTGTTTAGGGCCTAAATTGCTGAGGCTAGCCTCGAATTTGCAAATCTTCTTGCCTCAGCCTCCAAAGTCACTGGGTTTAAAGGCTGGCACCACCACACTTGGCCAGAACTTTTTATTTTGAGACAGTCTTACTAAGTTAATAGTGAATTTTTGATCCTTCTACCTCAGGCTCCGAAATCACTTGTATTCCAAGTATGTATTCCATGCACCTGGCATAATACCTATTCTTTAGTTAGGAAATAACTCTCCCCTCTTTTTTTTGGTGGTACTGGGGATTGAACCCAGGGTCATGCACATAATAGGCAAGCGCTCTATTATTAAGCTACATGGGCAGCCCTCTTTATTTTTTAAAAAAATATCTTTTTAGTTGTAGAATGTCACAATATCTATGTTTTATTTATTTTTACATGGTGCTGAGGATCAAACTCAGGGCCTCACATGTGCTGGGCAAGCACTTTACCACTAAGCTACACCTCAGTGCTCCCTTTCCTTTGTTTATTACAAAATTTTAATTTTGATTCATCCAACACCTATGAAATATTAAGTTGTTTAAATGCTTCTTGAACATAAAGGCTACTGGAATACCTGCCAACTGGTATCTGAAGCCTCTTGGGTGATGGCCAGTAGCCGCTGAAGTGTGGCTAACTTCTGTTCCAACATCTGTTCCCGATGTAAGGCCTCCTAATATTATAAAAATCACAAAAGAGATTCTAATAAACTCATCATGATTCCTTTGAAGAATAATCAATTTTCTGTACCCTTCTGAATATAGTCTTATAACCCCTTGACATATTTCAAAGTATTTAAAATTTAATAACCCTTTTAAATATATATGTACCACATTGTTTTAGCTTTATCTGTTAGGCTCTAAGTTAGAAGTACTCTTGTTCCAACTTCCCCCCACAACAGAACACGTCACTTACTTATTTTTGTTTTGTTTTTCCTAATTTGGAAAATGAGTTGTAAAAAACGTAGACTCTAAAAAGCTAACAAATCTTGTAGGTTTGCATTACACACACATACACACCCACAAATGTGCATATACTTCAGAACAAATTTGTCACAAACTAAGAAAAAATAATCTGACCAACAAAGATTACTTTACAATGGCTTAACTGCACAATATATCTAAATAATAGCTTCACATTTTCCCGTTTAACCATGTTATTAAATATAAATATATGTGTATTTAAAGAGAGTATTTACAAACATAATCTACTGCATTTTCAGGTGTTCTGGTCTTTTCCCTAACTACATGTCACTGAGCAGGAATTAATACCCCAAATAAACTGCATCCACCAAATATTGGTTCCATGAAATCAAGAGGCCAAGGAGTTATATTTGGCAGCTCCAAGAAATATTTTACAAAGAAAGATATTGGTGAGCAAAGTCTGATCTCTAGGTGACTTGTAACATTTGATAGCTGTTAATAAGGTCAGTCTCCTTCACTAGAAGTCAAGGTGAAATGCTCACAGGATTGTTTTGATTTTGGCACGTTTAGACCTTCTATTACTGTCATTATACAAAGAACATGTACTATCCTACTGGCTTTGAGTCACCTCAATAGAAAAATGTATACTTTAAACATAGTATTTGACGTTTAAAGCAATATATTGCTCTTTATATCTTTGATAAATAATGATTATGAGAAATCTTGCCTAATCAGAATATAAGTACTCTGTTTTAAAAATCATACCACCTCAGAATCCATACTAAAACTGCATACATTTTTTTTTTGAGAGAGAGAGAGAGAGAGAGAGGGGCAGAGAATGAATTTCTTAATATTTATTTTTCAGTTTTCGGTGGACACAACATCTTTATTTTATTTTTATGTGGTGCTGAGGATCAAACCCAGCGCCGCATGCATGCCAGGCGAGTGTGTTACCGCTTGAGCTGCATCCCCAGCCCCAAAACTGTACACATTTAAAAGAGATTATTTGCCATGTTTAAGCTCCTAAAACATTCATAATACCCAGGAAATTAAAGAGACATAAAATGTTTTACTAAAAAACAAAATCTACCTCCACTAGATGGTGTAATTTCACCACTTATCCTTCAATTCCATTAGTTTCTTAATTCTGAACCACATTAACAGAAATATAGTATTTCCAGGAATGGTCTTTTTAGTTCTATGGCATAAAATGCATCTATTCCAGCTTTTATTCAAAAGGTTCACAATTTACATTAGAACTTCAGCAGTTCAATAAGAATGTATACAGAAAAGACTGTGGGGTGTGATTTAAACAAATTCAAAGTGGATGTTCAAAGAACAGACAAAAAGTCGAAAAGACTCTGAGTCAGGGCATTAAAGTCCCAGTCTATGGTGGCTATTAACAACACAAGATAGTTTCAGAAAATATAAATATATTAATATATTTCTCATAAAAAATAAGTGTACACCAAATTAATCTCAGTTTTCTTCTACCTCTAATAAGGACACCTAAATCAATTAAGGTGCCTTCCTATTGAATGGTAAATGACTACTGACATTTATGGCATACATTCTATGTGCCAGGCA
Source organism: Marmota monax (assembly GCF_021218885.2). Classification (NCBI taxonomy): domain Eukaryota; kingdom Metazoa; phylum Chordata; class Mammalia; order Rodentia; family Sciuridae; genus Marmota; species Marmota monax. Next base: position 13,673,658 of record NW_026693008.1, on the reverse strand, counting down.
CTGTTCTAAGTGCTTTATGTGTATTAATTACATATTTTTCACAATTTGGTGAGGTAGTATTGTTCTACCCTTTTCCGAGCTGCAGAAAATGAGGCCCAAAGGTTTTAAACAACTTTCTTGATCAAATCAGAAATTAAAGTCAGGGATGGAATCTAGAGAATCTGATTAGAGTACAATGTGCAAAAATATTTTCTATGCACCAGTACGTTATCCCTGATGTAAGATAAGATCTAACTAATTCATTCATTATTTTCTGATCATTTTTACAGATGTGTACGTTCTTAACTGAGATGGAACTGCTCTCAGTCATTGAGTCCTGTAAATAAATGTAGGAATCCAAGATCACTTGAATAATTCTATAATTTTAAACAAAAGACAACTGAAAGCCTACACATGTAAAATAACTCACCCAAAGATACAGAATTAACTGAGTAGCAGAACCAAGAAAAAGACTTCAATCTCTAAACTCCTAATCAAGGGTTTTCCTTAACTATTCTCTCACCACAATCCAGCCAAAATCTACATAAACCAGGAAAAAAAAAAAAACACTTGTTGGCTTTTTAAAGATTTGAATTACTCTTTAAATATGACATTAACTGCTTCAGGAGACCATTCCAAGTATCTGCTTTATCAATAAATCTTTCTATGTATCCAGTAGCACAGTATAGAAGATTCAGAGGTCTGACTATCCAATCACTATAAACACAGACTAGGTTCAAATCCTAGATGTATCCATTACTAGATGTTTGATACTATGTAAGTTATTAAATCTTCCTGTCTCTCAGTTACTCCATCTGTAAAAGTGGGAATAAAATATGTGCATCATAGGACTGCTGTAAAGATTAAATGACTTACTATAGGTAAAGTGCTAGAATGGAACTTAGGGTACAATAGTGTTATATAATTATGCGATATTAACATTATTAAGCATCCCAAAATATAATGATATTATTATTTAGCAGGTCTAATTTTATTTAAAAGCCATCTATAGATTAAAAAAATTGTTTTGGAACTTCCTCATATTGAAGAAAAAAATCTTATACAGAAGCTTATGTTCTCTGTATTTAACAATTGACTTCTTTTTTCTTCATAAGACTATTTTTAATCCTTTGTTCTTCTTTGAAAAGATATTTCTTTTGTACTTGTATCTAGCCAACACTTTTTATCCTCTATCTGCATACCGGCAAAATAAAATCTAAGTTGTTTAATGGTACTTCTAAAGACTAAGAATTTTCAAAGTTTACTTTTACCTGTAGATACTGAGAAAGCTGGAATAATTCCTGAGAATACATACTTGGAGTGTTAGCAGCAACCTAGAAAAAGAAGTCAAAGTGTCAACAGTCACAAAAAAAACTTCATAAAAGAAATTAAAGACAGAAGAAAAAAGAAAAAGAAAAACAAAACAAAATTAAGACCAATTTCTTGAAATGTCTATTTAAATATGCACATAAATTTATTTTTCAAATTAACTGATTTCCTTAGTGGTACAACAAGTGCTACTCATGAAAACACTCCTTGATAAGCTGAATCACAAATTTATAGTATAAAGGCCATCCAGTATTTTCTTAATCCAGATAAACCTCCTAAATCCAGAGATCCACATATTTTCCCTTTAAGATTCATCATTAAATAGTTCTTCAATATGTCAACTCACAATTCATTTAGAAGTAACCATCTTCAAGATGTTATTTGAAGTAGGGAGGGCAACATAAAATCTATCAATGTTCAATGGTCAGGGGTAATAAAAATAGTTTTTTAAAAATATTTTTTCGTGGGCTGGGGATGTGGCTCAAGCGGTAGCGCGCTTGCCTGGCATGCGTGCGGCCCGGGTTCAATCCTCAGCATCACATACAAACAAAGATGTTGTGTCCGCCGAAAACTAAAAAATAAATATTAAAAATTCTCTCTCTCTCTCTCTCTCCCTCCCTCCCTCTCTCACTCTATCTTTAAATATATATATATATATATATTTTTTTTTTTTTCGTTGAAGATAGATACAATATCTTTATCTTATTCATTTATTTTTATGTGGTGCTGAGGATTGAACCCAGTGCCTCATATGTGTGTGTGAGACAAGTGCTCTGCCACTGAGCCACAATCCCAGCCAGACCTGTCTTTCTTTTCTTTTTTTTTTTTTTTTTCTCCTTTCAACTATAAATACACTTTCTGGAAAAGATGGAAAATAATGGTGTTTAGTCTTGTTTTTTGTTTTTGCAGTACTGGGATTGAACCCAGAGCCTCTTGTATGCCAGGCAAGCACTCTACCACTGAGCTACATCCCCAGCCCTAATAATGGTGCTTAAACACTACAAATCAGTCAAATTGTTTAGAATCCAAGACTATTAGAAGAGGCACTTTCTAGAAGAGTTTTTCAAGGCTGTGAAATATATATACTTTTTTCTTTTTTTTTTTTTTTTTTGATGGTGGTGGTACTGGGGATTGAACCCAGAGGTGACTTTCCACTGAGCTACATCTTTAGCCCTTCCTCACTAAGTTACTAAGCCTGGCCTCAAACTTGTGATTTTTCTACCTCAGCCTCCTAAATTGCTGGGATTATAGGCGAGCACTACTGCACGGCCCAGCAAGGCTGTGGAAATAGAATCATGGCATTAAAAAAAAAAGAAGAGCACTTAATTGGTTGCTATAATATCTACCCACATCTTCAACACTAATAAGCACTGTGTTATTTGATTACCATATTATTCCTCATTAAGCACAGAAAGTATATTTTTATTAATATGATACTAAAAGAGTTGGCATTATTTTTTTAAAGTTAGTCCTAGATCAGTAAGACCATTATTTACTTCTGGAATAATTTTTGGCATTGCAGAAGTTGATTAACCTCTTTTTAATTCTAATAAAGGAATCTAAGAAACCACTTCAGTCTGAGGTAGGCATTTGCTCTTCACTCAAATGGAAGAAAAGATGCAAAATATTTCCCCAAATAGTTTAATTATTGCACTAAGAAAATAACATCCACATTAATGTTAAATGATGAAAAAGATGTTTTGTTTGGGGTTTTGTTTGTTGGTTTTTATGCTCTTTACCAATGACAGGACTATCTCTTGACAGAAAAAAGAATGTTTTTGTAGCAAGCAATTACTACAGTTTCTAATCAAACTGTGTTAAAACTGACCTTCAAAGATAATAAAGGAATAATTTCTGTAAATTCATATTTCTGTGCTACTTTCCTGTAGGGGTAATATTTTGAGTAAACTAAACTGGGTTGATGCTTCAACAAATTTCTAGAAAGAACTGATTCAGGATAAAAAGTAAAAGCTAACATTTCTTACCTTTGGCTAAGAGCAACACAGGTATTCCTAGTCTACACAGTCAATAGTTTACTCAAAATTATAAGACTTTTTTTCCAAAAAAACATTCATTCTAAATTCTCCAGATACTAAAGATTAGAAGATCAAATTAACTGTATAGTCATATGCACTTCACATGTTTTGTTGTAAAATAAATTCTAGGTAGAGCATATTAAAAACAAACATTTTAAAAGCACAGTTTAGGAAAAAATAATCATTAGCAACTTACTTTGTCAACAGGACTTGGTAATGGAGCATGGATGACACTGAAATGTAAAATTTAGAATTTTTATCTAATTTCCTGACAACAGAGGAAACACAGCATGATAGAACCAGAATATCTTAAACCACAAAATTGATACATTTGCCCTCATATAATTAAAAGAGTATGAAATTTTCAATCCTTTATAAATGGGTGAAATCAGTAGAAAATAAAGTAATACATATTAAAACTTACTTTTTATACATTAATGTATTTCTAACATCAAATTTTTATTTTTTAAAATTTATTTTTTAGGTATAGATGGACACAACACAATGCCTTTGTTTTTATGTGGTGTTGAGGATTGAACCCGGGTCCCGCTCATGCTAGGTGAGCGCTCCACCGCTGAGACACAATCCCAGCCCCACATCAAATTTTTAAATTCAAAATGTACTAAATGTTCTTTGAGGATCGACTACTTATTGTGGGTTATGGTGAATTCCTTGATTTCATACAGAAAAGAAGTACTATTTAAATCATCCATTTGAATTATATACAACATATAAATTATTTTAAAATTAAAACACTCCTATATGGAAAGTTTTAAAAAGTAAAGTTCAACTAAAAAGAAATATTACTTAAAACAAAGCATTAAACTACACACAATGGCATGTGCCTATAATCTGGAGACTAAAGTAAAAAAAAATTGCAAGCTTTAGCCCAGCCTTAGCAGAACACTGTCTCCAAAAAAAAAAAAAAAAAAAAAGACTGGGAATGTAACTTGATGGTAAAATGCCCCTGAGTTCAATCCCCAGTACTAACCTCCGATACATGTACACACAAAATAGAAAAAAATTTAAATAAATGACATTAATTGGTACTAATTTCATTTCTGCCCTGATAAAAATCTATTGACAGGTAATACAGTAGCTGGTAAGCATGCAGGCTCAGAAGCTGTACTATCTGGGTTCAAATTCTGGGTCTACTTACTAGCTGAAAGGCACACTGCCTTATAAAGATAGGTCTTAGCTTCCTCAACCATAAAATGGAGGTAATTATAAAACCAATCCCATTAGGTTACTTTGAGTATTAAATGTGTTAACATAAACAAAGAGCTTAAAACAGTGTCGAAAATATAGGAACAACTGATCATTATGACCACTCCCATGAGAAGTAAGCAGTTGAGGAAGTCAGGGTCTCTATTTGACAATGCTCATATACTATATGTGAGATGCGGGTGGGTAATGGGACATAGAGCAAGGCTGCCACCCATCTACTGGTTGCTATCACTCCACAACTTAGAATCCATTAAAGTGACAGCCAGAGCTTAAAACCTGACTAGGAAAAGTTCCCAGATTCCTGTGGCTAACCATGTGTAAAAGCTGAGAAACTGACTTGTAAAATAGAATATTAAGTACCAGCACCCTTGATATCCTGAACCTATATAATCCTATACTGTACTTCTCTGATTATACATCTGTGTCTCAGGAACTATTATCAATTCACCTCTGCATCCCCAGAAACTATCACAGAATCTAACAAAGCTGATGCCTAGTGAAGGTTTAAAAAAATTATGTACAATTTAAGTTTTTCACTTTCATACTACAAAACTACAACAGACATTTCAAACATAAATTTATTTATTTGGGGGGGTACTGTGGATTGAACTTAGGGGCACTTAACCACTGAGCCATATCTCCAGCTCTGTTTTGTATTTTATTTAGAGACAGGGTCTCACTGAGTTGCTTCGCACCTTGCCATTGCTGAGGCTGGCTTTGAACTTGGGATCCTCCTGCCTTGACCTCCCTAGCCACTGGGATTACAGGCGTGTGCCACTGCACCTGGCCATACATTTACCTTTCTTGATTATATAAGCAATATATATCGATTATGAAAATATGTGAAGTAAAGCATGATGAAATAAATTAAAATTATCCAATACCAGTACCCAGAGATAACCACTTTGAATATATATCCTTTTCTCTTCAGATATGTGCATATAGAAGAGTGAACTTAAGAATGTCTAAATGGAAGCAAATAGTATTAACAAGAATTTTTAAAACCAGTTTTCCCAGAGACCCAAGTACAAATTCTTCTGTTCCCATGAAAATCTGACTAACAAATGAAAGGCTAGAAAATCCTGGTATGCCCAAGGCCCTGAGTTCAATTCCCAGCACAACAACAACAACAACAAAAGGCTAAGTATTCAGCAACACATTCCATAAATGATATTTGTATCTTCCAAAAACTACCTTGGAGATGGTTTATTTTGAGTTCTTTAAAAATCCACATGCGGGCTGGGGCCGTAGCTCAGTGGTTGAGCAATTGCCTTGCATGTGTGAGGCACTGAGTCCGATCCTCAGCACCACATAAAAATAAGTAAATAAAGATACTATGTCCATCTACAACTAAAAAAATATTTAAAAAAATCTACATGAATACAAAAAGCCAAAAAAAAGGGAATGTAGAAAATGAAAACTGTTACTTAATGTTTCAATAATGGGATGATAAGCAATTTCTTTCCCTTTCTTTCTTCTTCCTTTTTTTGGTACTGAGATTGAACCCTCTCATACCTTATCACTGAGATATACCCCAGCCTTTTGTTTGGTTTTTAAGATAGGGTCCCACTGAGTTGCTTAGTGCCTTGTTAAGTGGCTGAGGCTGGCTTTGAACTTGAGATCCTTCTGCCTCAGCCTCCTGAGTTGCTGGGATTATAAGCGGGTGCCACTGTGCCCGGCATTTCTCCATTTCTTATCATCTAAAAATTATTTATGCAATATAACAAAAATGAAAAAAGAAAAAAGTCAGCCTTCTGAGAACGACCTAATGAAGACTTTAAAATCACTGATGGTATTTACACAGTGGACTTAAACTCTAGGTATTCTAGCATATCCAAAACCATGTATATTGTTAATAAAAATTTGGTTATAATAACAGAAACAGCTAATGTTTATTGAGGGCTTATTATATGCCAGATAATACACTAAACTCTTTAAGTATGCAATCCTCACAATCCCCCTAATTACTGCTCAACAGGTACTATTAACATCTTCATGTTTCAAATGAGAAAATTGAGGCCCAACTAAATCACAAAACAAGTCATGTCAGGTTTTGAACTGGACTATCTACTTCTAAAGACTATTCCAATCTTACTCCAGCTTTAGAGAATTGCCTGTTCAAAATTCATTTTCTTTAGAAAGTCAGTCCAATTATATACAATGAAATTTATAGCAAAAATTTGAATGGTGTTAATATTTAACTATATAAGGAAAGTGAAACTATAAGAAGACAGGGACAAAGATTAAAAGGATTGGGGAAACAAGAGCAATAGGGACACAAGTCATGCAATCAGACTTTGAAAAAATTCACATGCTCTACTAGATGGAATCTGAGAACAGATAACTCCTTATGTAACTGCTCAAAGCTTTCAACTTTATGAAAGAAAAATCTCATTCTCAAATACAAATATCAAATTCTTTAAAAAGCCATACATCATCTGTTGACTAGTTCTAAAACAAAAACTCTGGACTCATAATAAAAGCTGTTATGTTAAATTTCCTAAAATTCAATGCAATTTTATTAAGTTAATTTAAAATAGGAAATAATGCTTTAAATTAAAAATGTTTAAAATATTTTCTGCTTTGCTTCAACTATCTTTAAAAAAAAGGTAGCTTCTAATTGATGCATAAAGAATGTGATACAAATCAAAGAAAGCAGACTACCACAGTAATGGAAGGGCCTCTCTCTGCCTCATCTTTCCAACTCATTATTCTAACCTCTAGGTATTGTCATGTAACCCAAACCAAGTTGCTAATAAAAAAAAAGAGGTTATAATAGAAACAGCTTTTTCGGGGGTGAGGGAGGTGGGGAGAGTGGGCACTGAACTGAACTTAGGGGCACTTTATCACTGATCTTTATCCCCATCCCTTTTTATTTATTTATTTATTTATTTAGAGACAGGATCTTGCTAAATTGCCCAGACTCTCCTTGAATTTGTGACTCTCCTGTTTCAGTTTCTCAAATTGCTGGGATTATATGCATGTACCACCTCACCTGGCCAGAAACAGCTTTTGATGGACAGAAAATACTGAGTCCAGAAACAAGCTTTTACTATATTCAAGGGATCCTCCCTGCCCCAAATAAAAAAAAGTTTAAGTTTAAATACTGCTTAACTTCCTTCAACACTGTATAATGTTAATCTGAAAAGGACAGGATTGAAGTGTACCTATACTCCGAACAAAATAAGCTACTAACTATATTATCATCACCAAGGACCTATAAGATGATGACATTGCTATTAACTTCAGAGGCAATCACAGTTGATGAAGCTCTATCTTAAATGAAGATCAAAGAAGATGTTATCGTTCACCAATAACATACTCTAAACATTGTGGAAAGTAACTAATTATCCTTCCAAATATAAATTATAAAGTTACATTTGGAAATAAAATAACCTCTGCCGAGTACATTATTATTTACTCCAATTGCAAATAATGTAAAAAACAATTTAAACAAGTGTATTTCAAAAAGCACCACATCAGTTTTGTAATAATGGTATTATAAAATTATAAAATGACCCTGAAGTATTAGCATCATATCATCTTCTAATATTATCCAAGGTAATTAATCCAAAAACTTCACAGCACTAAATTATACTCACTCTGAGCGGAGCCGGGCTTCCATACCATCTGGTAGAAAAAGTTTTATTGTGGAAACAATACACCCATGGGTAACTGGTTAAAACAAACAAATAACATGAAGTAATTGTTTAAAAATATAAAACTTTGTATCTCTTGTATCTAAACGTATATTTTATTCTTAAAAGCAGTAACTTCTGGGGAAAAATAAGTCTGGTGACTTAATGACAATATTACCCAGGAGAAATATCCCTGTCCATAATGAACCACAATTGCAAGGAAGAATTACAGAATGAATTATTATAAAAAGTATCCTAATTTATTTATTTGTTTATTTATTTATAGATAGATAGGATACATTTTATAACAATAACAGGGATTGAATATCCAATTCTATGAATAAATAAATAAATAGACAGCCGAACATGTGTAAATGCAACTGAAGAGGAAAAAGGCACTTTTGCCCCCTATATACCAACATCAAACATGGTTTGACTCTCTTTTAAAACATAATCCTTATTACTAATTCTCCTGTCCTTGACCACACCTCACACAATGCTAAAATTCTTCAGAATACAGTTAAGAATATACCATTATATCCCCCATTTTATGGGCAAGGAAACCAAGACTCTCATTGCAGCCATGGCAAGGGAACCTGCCTAGATTCCAGCTAGCCAGGTTCAGCTGTTCACATAAGAAACAGACAAAGAAATTTCTGTTTCTTTTTCTATCATTCTCCTATTTCCTATGCAAGCAGGTAGCCAATTCCGGGCAGATTCCCTTGGTTTGGTGGCTGGTTACAAGACCTCAGATATGTGAAAGTGCCTCCACAATTCTATGGTAGTAAATATACAAGAGATGCCTGCTAGAACTCACATGGGAGGTTCCTTCAGTTCAGTTAAAAAAATTTTATTTTGCTTTTTTTTTTTTGGGGGGGGGGGTGCGTGGTACTAGGGACTGAACAAGGGTACTTTACCACTGAGCTACATCTCCAGTTCTTTTTATTCTGAGACAGAGTCTCCCTAAATTGCCAGGCCTGGCTCCAAATTTGCAATCCTCCTGCTCCAGCCTCTCAAATCTCTGAGATTATGAGTGTGTACCACCATGCTCAGCTGTTTTCTTTTCTTTTTTGACGGTGGCGGGTGAAGAGTATCAGGGATTGAACTCAGGGGCACTTGACCATTGAGCCACATCCCCATCCCTATTTTGTATTTTATTTAGAGACAGGGTTTCACTGAGTTACTTAGCACCTTACTGTTGTGAGGCTAGCTGTGAACTCACCATCCTTCTGTCTCAGTCTCCTTAGCCTCTGGGAATACAGGTGTGCTTTGCATCATTGTTTTTCAATTTCTCCTTTTCCTACTGAAGTCTTCAAGAGATAAACCTACCCCAACGAAGCACTTGTACAGAACTTCTTTGTGTGGATTTTATAGGGAAAAAAAAATTGCTTCCTCGTTTAAAGACTGTTTTTGTTTTTTTAAATTTCCCTATTCCTCAGATACTGTACTTTCCAGGGTCTAATTGATTATCTAGTTCAATAAACTGATTAAAAGCTGATGTTGGCTGATAAGAATACACCATATAATGATAAGAGGAGTGATAGTTATGTTGACTGTATACATTTGTCAAATTGACTGAATTGTATATGTAAAAATTGATGTGTGAATAAATTACACTTCAATTTAACTGATATTAAAGAACAAAGCTAATGCATTTGGGGCAACTTATTGGATGATAACATAAGATAATATTATAAACATGAAGTAATATGATTGTCATCTAGTAATGTGTGTTCAATTTAAGGATTTTAGGGCAGTTTATTCAATATTGATCTTCATTAGTCAATTATACAAAAAGTGCTAACAGATCAAGAATCACCTATTAGACAGTCTTTTTTTTTTTTTTTTAATTTTTTATTTTGAAACAGGGTCTCGCAAAGTTGCTCAGGCTGTCCTGAACTTGCTATCCTCCTACCTCAGTCTCCTGTATTTCAGTGTTTTTAAAAGAATCCCATTTGAAAAAGGAGACCATAGGCTTTGGACCATCTTTTTTTCCCTTGTGATACTGGGAATTGAACCCAGGGGTGCTCGACCACAGAGCTATATTCTCAGCCCTTTATTTTTTTATTTTGAGGCAGAGTCTTGCTAAGTTGCTGTGGCTGATCTTGGAACTTGAGATCCTCTTGCCTCATTCTCCCAACTAGCTGGGATTACAGGTGTGTGCCCACCTGCCTAGCTATTAGATAATATTCAAAGCTGCATAGAATATCAATCACTGTCATGAACCATGTGGCTCTTTCCTTTCTGGATTCATCCTCTATCCTGTTACCATAGGCTTCCTGTAAGCCAAGCTACCTGCACTCTACACACACTTTACTTTCATAACCCCATGGCTTTTATACAAACTATCTCTTTTGTCAGTGATGTCCTTTGTTGCCTTGCCTAAATGACCAATACTACTTATCCTAAAGGCTCACACTTTTCTGATTCTTCACCAAAGAGACAGTCTCCTATATTTACTTCCTGTAACACTTATGCACACTGCATTGTGATTATTTATCATTTAAACAACTGCCATCTTACCAATTAGATTCAACTCTTTGAGGGCAGCAAGAATTTGGTGTTTTCCACTTTTTAAACCTGTGTCCTTAGCATAGTCATTTGGTACAAAGTAGAAACTGAATAAAAGCTTACTATGTCAAAGAACATATTAATGCTTAATATTTTACAGCTCCCATTACTCAGGGATAAAGAGGTTTCTAAGTTTTAGGGTTCATCATCATTTATAAGAACCACCCAGCCCCTTTCTTTCCCTAACAGAGACAAGGAAAGGATGGATTTATCCCAACTTTATGGCTTCACCAAAGATTTACTATAAAGAGCTTACAATAAATACAAGAGCACAATATAAGATGAAAATCCAGTTAAAACTACATTTTACCAATATATTTAAATGGTTATTAAAATGTTTTTTTTTTCAAATAAGGGAACTAATTACAAACAAAACTGCAGTGCCAGAACTGATAATTGATGATATATTACATTAGGAACTATGTTGCACAGATATACCAACCTGAAATTCAGCAAATGACTGATACATAAATCTCTGAGGTAAACCAAGGGCTATTACTGGCTGGGCAGAATAGGAATGCCACAGTTTCAGAGACAGTTCAAAGAAAGACCATGTCTAGCTAAGCTGCCAATCTGGTCCATCCAATTCTGCCTTTGGAAAGATCTCATGTCAACCAGATACACAGACAACAGAAATGTTAGCTACCTTTTTGATTTTCAACAGAAAAGTATTTAAATAGCTTCCCAGGAGGGTGAGGGGGCCACTGGAACACTGCCATATTAAATATACACATATATTTATAAGACATATGCAAATTTCAGAAATGTTAAAAACATAAAAACCAGGTGTGTATGAATTGAGAAAATAAGGCATCTGGAAAAACAATCTGCACTTGCCTGCTATAGGTATGAGGCTATTAAATATCAGAGTAACACTAGTGCTGACTGCTACTTGTCTGTTTTTTTCCCTATGTTATCTTATTATACAGACCACCTATTTTGCTCTTGAGTTAACATATTTACTTTGTGCATACACCCAGCCTTTCTTACTGCCTCTTCACACAAATACTACTTAGAGGGCCCAGTTCACTTTGGTAAGTTTAAAACTGTTAAGAGTCCCTGGACCCCATGGAGGACAGAAACTCTGGGGTTATGTTGTAGTCTGGCCCTATCTCCCAACCTATAAGAATTAAGAAGGTCAATACCACTTTACACTTAAGAATGGTCTGAAAGACCTCTTAAAATGATTGGTAGCAATAGGAAGGTCAATGAATGTGACCATAAAAACCTAAGGAACATTTAAAAAAAATCAAGACCTAAATCAGAGGCATAAGCATTTTTAGACTGGGGAATTACTTGCATTAACTGCCTTTTGACTATAAGATAAATAGTTAAAAGAACTCTCAATCTTGATTTTTTTTCTGTATAGAGCTTCTAAGTCTTAGAATTTTTTTTCTCTCATTCTGTCTTCATTTATGAGCTGTAGTGCAGCCATCAGAAAAATTTCCTTCTTTAACTACTTGTTTACCTCAGGTAAAATTCTTCTTTTTCTTTTCCCAGTGCTGGAGATGTAACCCAGGGCCTCATGTGTACTAGGCAAGCATTCCACCACTGAGCTACAAAATTAGCAGTCTCAGGAATACTTTTTACAGGAAAAGATGGCTGACTGCTTTATCCTTTCTCTTTATTCATCTGTTTTCAGAATGATAAATTTTTTCCTAAGTTCTTCCAAAGTTAATAAAACCCTTTTATTGTCCTTTTTAGTATCACTGTAAGCACACTGATCTGAACATATTTGATATTTCAAATCACTACTATTATTATTATTGTTTAATGCTCAAATTGTCCATCTTTGATAAGCAGGGACTCACTTGTGATAACTCCTAGAAGTCCTCTGGACTAGAAGTCCAGCAGTGTTAGATAGGCTCATTGCTTTATGACATGAAAAAACCTTCTAGACTCGGAGTCAGCTATTTTTCCAAAGAATTTTGGTTCTATCCAGTTGGGAGAAGGAGTTCTTTCTCTAAATATAGTTATTCATTTAGTACTTTATTTCTCTGAGCATACCATGGAGTGATATTGCACATGGATCTATTTTTGACTTGTCTGTGGGGAGTGATTTTACCTATTTACTCAATAAAAATTCACTAAGGGATTTACTTGACCTGCTTGTAAACAGTTCAATCTAACCTTTGAAACTAAACTTTGGGAGTAAAAATTTGGTTTATCAAGAAATGAAATAAAAAAATTATGATGGTTGCAAAGCAATATTCTGGGAATGATTATAAAAACCAAGATGATTACGATAGCTAGATCCCTGGCTTTGTGGAGATTTCAATACAGTAAGAATAAACTAGAAATACTTAATATAAAATGAAAGCAGGTGATGGGGGGGACCATAAAGGCTATAAGAAGTACCAACTACTATGGGCATTTGGAATGGGCAAGGTCAAAGAAGGCTTTATGAAGAGTAAAAAAGAAAAAACTAAAACAGAATAAAATTTGAAAGCTGGAAATGGAAGGAAAGGCAGAGAAAATGGCATGAGTGAAGAAAAGGAAGTGAGAAAGTGTACATGTAGGGAGAGCAGTTGGAGAAAATTGAATATAAAGAATATAAAGAAACTACATTTCAAGGTCCTCTGGATGCCAGGCCTCAAAGAAAACATTCATGTTAACTACTTATGATGAACCATGTCAATAGTTACTTTTATTCCCTGTTTTATAGATGAGGTGACTAAGGACAAAGAGGCCAAAGTAATTTCCTTGAGATCAGACCTTTGATCAAAGGCAGTGCTAAGATTCAAAAGAATCTTTTCTACATACCATCTTCTAAATAACCCTGCTTAGCATATTTAAGGGGAGTGATGGGGGGGGGATCAAAAGATTGAAATGAGTACATTTTTCAGGACCTCAAATATACAATTAAGCATTTCAGATTTTATTTATGGCACTGCTTCTCAAAGCAAGAAAGAAGCCGTAAATAAAGCTGTGAAGGAAGAATATCCTAAAAGCAGTAGGTTGTCAGAGTATGATGGCCAGAAGTGGAGAGCCACTGTAACACTCTGGGGTGGCAACCGGAAAACAACGGAAGTTGTAGGGAAAGGAGGAAAATGATCTAGACAACAATACTGTTAGAGGTAAGTAAAACAGGAATCAGAAAAGATGTCGAGTTTGAGCTGGAGTGAGAGAATGAAGGAACAATAAAAGACATTGGGAAGTCAGTAGAATGCTCTGGATTGAAGAGGGAATTAAGTTTTGTACAAAATAACTATAAGACAACAGTGGGACATTCAAGAGAAAACAGCAAGTAGACATCAGGAGTACATACAGGTTTTGAGCCACCAAGAATGGTTTCATAGCAGACAAGGTAATGAGGGAAATGTAGGACTTTAGGACAGGGGAAAGCATACAAAACTGTCGATGCTAGGAACCTATTTCAGCAAGGTTTTTAAACCCAGTTGGACAACAGAATCACAGGTTCCACCCCTGGCAATATTCCTTCTTAGGACAGAAGGAAGGAGTCCAGGCATCTGTAGTTGTACAAAGTTCTGAAGTAAGTCTGGGTTGAGAATCCATGCCATCAGTAAAGTTCCCCTTGGGCCAGGCATGGTGGCATACACCTATAATCCCAGTGGCTTAGGAAGATGAGATAGGAAGATCATGAGTTCAAAGCCAGCCTCAGCAACTTAGTGAGGCCCTAAGCAACTGAATGAGACCCTGTCTCTAAATAAAATATATAAAAAGGGCTGGGGATGTGGGTTAGTGGCTAAATGTACCTGGGCTCAATCCCGAAAAGTTCCCTTAGCCAATATGGTAAATTTACTGCAGTCTGTGCTGAATCAGCTTTGTAATTTCCCTTAACATTTGGAAAGCGGAAATTAAGAGTAACTTTCAACAGATCAATGATGGGTTCCAAAAGACAGACAAAGAACCCTAGAGCTGAATCTACTAAGAAAGAGGGGCAAATTTAATGACAAACAATAACTATACAAACATGCAAAGACTTTAGTAACAACAACACTATTGGGTTCCAAGTCAAGCACTTCATATATACTCTCTAAATATTCACACTGAACATTGTGCCACAAGGTGAAAATTAAACACCGTACCACAAGTCAGTAAGGTAGATAATAAGATCATGGTTTTCATTTTTTTTAAAGAGAGAGAGAATTTTTTAATATTTATATTTTAGTTTTCGGTGGACACCACATCTTTATTTTATTTTTATGTGGTGCTGAGGATCGAACCCAGCGCCCCACGCATGCTAGGCGAGCGCGCTACTGCTTAAGCCACATCCCTAGCCCCATGATTTTCATTTTTTTTTAAGAGAGAGAGAGAGAGAGAGAGAGAGAGAGAGAGAGAGAGAGAATTTTTTAATATTTATTTATTTATTTTTTTAGTTTTCGGCGGACGCAACATCTTTGTTTGTATGTGGTGCTGAGGATCGAACCCGGGCCGCACACATGCCAGGCGAGCACGCTACCGCTTGAGCCACATCCCCAGCCCATGATTTTCATTTTTTAAGATGAAGAAATTAAGGTTTAGACTGGTTAAGGACAGATGGCAGAATAAAAAAGACTGTGAGTGATAATAAGATTGCCAATATCATGTCCTCACATTAGCCTCCGAAGATTAGGAAGAGGGTTGTCAAAATCTTGGTTAAGATGCCAGAAAGAACTTTTATAAAATGGTAGATGAAAATTCATGGAACATTTTGAAATTTATGCAAGCAGTATGTGTCAGGCTGAGTGTGGAGATTCTATAAGGAGGGGAGACAAATTAGCTGTTCTTGTATATCTTACAGTTTAATAAGGAAGGCAGATACATAAAAGGGAAGGGTATGGGGTGTAACAGGGGAATGGAGAGCACCTCATCTATCCTTGTGGGATTAAGAAAGGTTTCTAGGCATGGAAAAAGCAAGTGCAAAGGTCAGAAAAGGCAAGGTCTATTGTGGGAAGTAAATTTAATTCAGTGTAGTTGGAGCAAAGCTAATATAAGATACCAATGACCTTACTTTACCAGGCCTTTTGTTCATTAAGAGTTTAACTGACAAACAAATATCTGTGAGGTGGATCTGGGATAATGAGCTGATCAGAGTTACATATGAAATTTATAGAACAAACTGGTCCAAGATTTGCAACAAAGGGTTACTGTAATGGTTTGTATGTGACCCATAAAACTCACACTCTATCAATTTGTGGTTTGGGAACAGTATTTGGGTGACTAATTCATGGCTTTCTCTCTTTCTTCAACAAAATCTATTAGTATATAAGCCTATTTGTTTACAATGACGGGTTTACAGACAAAGGACACTAGAGCTCAAGCTACTAAAAAGAGGGGCAAATATATTTTTAGTGCATATATTTTGTAGCTATTTTTGCTATTTTTAATCCTATTTTACTTTGGATTTTTATTAGTTTTCTCTTCATCCTATTAATTTATATAACCCCTGAATTTATCCAAATGCCTTTTCAACATCCATGGGTTATTCAGTTATATAAATACTGGTTATATAGTTACATGTTTTTTCACCATTAGTGGATTATGCTGACAGATATTCTAATACTGAATCACTGTATTTTTAGAACAACTTTGTTATTTATTCTAGCTTTGTTTCTGAATTTAACTGACTAGTACCTTCATTAAAATTTTCACCTATTATCACAAGTGAAATTACTTATGGTTTTAATTTTTGTGCTATATCTTAATCATTTTAGCATTAATGATATGCTAACTTATTTTGAGAGTTTTTTTAATCCATGTTTGGGATAGATAATGTTCAATTAATCTGTTTTTACACATAAGATCAAATTGAACTGTGAATCTCTATGATGTCTTTTCAATGGTGAATCTTTAATAGATTTTTAGTCTCTTTCAAATAAATTGATTTATACAGGTTTTCCACTTGGGATAATTTTACTAGGATAACATTATTTTATTTTTTTGGTGTGTGTGAGGTACTGGGGCTTGAACTCAGGGACACTCGGCCACTGAGCCACATTCCTAGCCCTATTTTGTATTTTATTTAGAGACAAGGTCTTGCTGAGTTACTTAGCTCCTTGCCATTGCTGAGGGTGGCTTTGGACTCACGATCCACCTGCCTCGCCCTCCTGAGCTGCTGGGATCACAGGTGTGCACTACTGAACCCAGCAACATCAGTTTATTCTAGGTTTTATTTTTCTTTGCTATAGGTAGACATATAATATTCGCTTGAAATTCTTTTATCTTTTATCTGGTTTATTTCTCCTTTCTCATTCCTCACCTTGCGTATTTCTGCTGGTACGTGAACTTAATTAAGGCATTAAGGTTTATAAATTACATTGTTTGCTTGTTTTAAAAGAATTAGCATTTGGGTTTATTTCTTCTAGAGTTTTCTATTTGTCAATTATTTCTGCTTTATTATTTATTTTTCACAGCCTTTTATTGTTTTTTTTCTAATTCTTTCTAAGTGTCAAGTTCCCTCATTATTTTGCCTTTCTTTAATAGTGAAGGAATTTAAGATTATAAGTTTTACTTGACTAAAGAACTTCTATATTACGATATAAAAGTTTCTTTTCTGAATTCACTTACTAGTTCTAGAAGTTTCTTGGTTGAATTTTTTGGGTCTGCTAGGTATAGGATCATGTCATCAGCAAATAGTGCCAATTTAAGTTCTTCTTTTCCTATATTTATGCCTTTAATTTCTTTCGTCTAATTGCTCTGGCTAGTGTTTTAAAAACTATGTTGAACAGAAGTGGTGAGAGAGGGCATCCCTGTCTTGTTCCAGATTTTAAAGGGAATGTCTTCAATTTTTCTCCATTTAGAATGATGCTGGCCTGAGGCTTAGCATATATAGCTTTTACCATTTTGAGGTAATTTCCTGTTATCCTTAATTTTTCTAGAGTTTTGAACATAAAGGGATGCTGTATTTTGTCGAATGCTTTTTCAGCATCTATCGAGGTGATCATATGGTTCTTATCTTTAAGTCTATTGATGTGGTGAATTACATTTATTGATTTCTGTATACTGAACCAGCCTTGCATCCCAGGGATGAATCCCACTTGGTCATGGTGCACGATCTTTTTGATATGTTTTTGTATCCGATTTGCCAGAATTTTATTGAGGATTTTTGCATCTAAATTAGGGATATTGGTCTGTAGTTTTCTTTCTTTGAGGTGTCTTTATCTGGTTTGGGAACCAGGGTGATATTGGCCTCATAGAATGAATTTGGAAGTACTCCCTCTTTTTCTAACTCCTGAAATAGATTGTAGAGTATTGGTATTAGTTCTTCTTTAAAGTTCTTGTAAAACTCTGCTGTATGTCCGTCCGGTCCTGGGCTTTTCTTGGTTGGTAGTCTTTTGATGGCTTCTTCTACTCTAAGATACTCTAAGATACCATCTCACTCCAATAAGAATGGCAGCCATTATGAAGTCAAACACCAATAAGTGCTGGCGAGGATGTGGGAAAAAACGTACACTTACACATAGATGGTGGGACTGCAAATTGGTGCAGCCAATTTGGAAAGCAGTATGGAGACTCCTTGGAAAGCTGGGAATGGAACCACCATTTGACCCACCTATTCCCCTTCTCGGACTATACCCAAAAGACCTAAGAAGAGCAAACTACAGGGACATAGCCACATCAATGTTTATAGCAGCACAGTTTACAATAGCTAGAATGTGGAACCAACCTAGATGCCCTTCAATAGATGAATGGATTAAAAAATGTGGCATTTATACACAATGGAATATTACTCAGCACTAAAAAAAT
The DNA here is from genome assembly GCF_021218885.2 of Marmota monax. Taxonomy (NCBI): domain Eukaryota; kingdom Metazoa; phylum Chordata; class Mammalia; order Rodentia; family Sciuridae; genus Marmota; species Marmota monax. The sequence continues at coordinate 13,655,189 of NW_026693008.1, read as the reverse complement.
AAAATCATGGCATTTGCAGGCATATGGGTGGCATTAGAGCACATTATGCTAAGTGAAGTTAGCCAGTCCCTAAAAAACAAATGTCAAATGTCTTCTCTGATATAAGGGGGGGTGACTCAAAATGGGATAGGGAGGAAGAGCATGAGAAGAAGACTACCTACCACTAAATAGGGAAGAGAGGTGGGAGGGAAAAAGGAGGAGAAGGGGAGTTGCACAGAAGATGGAAGGAGAACCTCATTGTTATACAGAATACATATATGATGTTGTAATGAGAATAAGAAAAAAAAAGTGTGTCACATTAGATTGGATAGAGAGAAAGGATGGGAGAGGAGGGGAGGAGTAGGGAGGATAGGAAGGGCAGCAGAATAGAATAGACAATATGATTGATGTATGTACATTCCATGTATATATTATATGTCAAAATACATTCTGCTGTCATGTATGACTAAAAAAATAAACAAAAAATTTTTAAAAAAGTTTCTTTTCTTTTCTATACAGTTTAAAACACTCCTTTTGATTTCTTCTTTGATTTTGGGATTATCCCATAATACTATATAGTTTCAAGAGAAAATCTTCAAATAGTATAAAGCTAAATCATAGTACTATATAGTATAGGAAAAATCCACACTTTTTTTCTGGCCTATAAGCATAAACAGGTAATCTCAACTTGTGACATACTTGTATCCTCTGAATAACATGTTGACTGTTTTAAACCAGTCAGTACAAAAAAACTCTCAACATTTTAAATGAATAAATTTTTCTTTACTTAATTCCTTAAAGCTAACACAGAGGCTAGGATTAGCTCAGTGGTAGACCTTTTGCTAGCATATGAGAGGCCCTGGGTTCAATTTTCCCCAGAACCACAATAAATAAATAAGTAATTAAGCAAGGAAATAAATGAAGTTTCCAAGAAGCCTGCAAGAATCTAATATTGATGAAATGACATTACACTAATAGTATCCCTAAATTTCAGGGTCATCCTTGGCTTTTCTATAGTATTTTCTAAACAGATGTTCTTCAGTCCTAAGTGGGAAAGAAGAATAGAAAGAAGTTTAGAAAGAGCTACATGCTATAATGGCCATCACTCTAGAAATCTGCACATATGTTAGTATATTAAAGGCTCTGCTTACTTTAGATTAACTAAACTGCCTAAATGTATTTGATTACTTCATTTTTTTCATCAATTAACACCTAATAAGTCGCTTAGGGAAATACAAGCCAAGGTAACAGACATTCCTTGAAGAAAAAGACAGTGTAATCAAATTCTTCACCTCTCTGTGGATTACTCACAGCTGGGCTGATTTACTCTTTGTTGAATGACTTGGTACGAGAGGTACATTATAATAACACCAAATACAGGACTATCCAATGCAGCTGTTCCTGGTGTGGTCATACATAAGTTCTTTTAGTAGGAGTAGTTAATTATTTTGCACCAAAATTAACTCTTTCTTTTGTGTTTTACAACTGCAAATAAAAATTTCTAAGACTGTACAAACTCAAATATCAAAAACTAACTTCCCGAGGAGACCAACAAAACCCAGTAAAAACATAACTACTGTTGCAATACCAGTGAATGTATATACACAAATATGGATGTGAATGTACACACACTAACATCTGCATCTTCACCACTATTAGCACCATCAGGCTCACCTCTACTATGCAAAATACCAGAGTCTAATGACTTAGTATATCACCAGATCAGAGTTTGTTCAGAAAGGAGAAACTTGCCAAATTGTTCTATTGTTCCTATTAAAATAATACAGTGGAACTGCACACTTTTGGTTTCTAACCATTTAGTTTTATGATTGAGCCATACAACTTCATGGTCACAAAATATTGACATAGATAGAGCCAAGAAGCTTTAGAATTGTGAAAATAAAAACCGATCTACATTTATTTAGCTAGAGAACTTCTAGTTTCAAAAACTCTAAGACATGAAATTTTTCTTTATAGTTGTGATAGGTACTATTAACTGCATGCCTTCAATAGCCTTTACCTCTTCCTTTTTGCTAACAAAACTCTGATTTGGAATGAGGTAGGGGTGGGACAACAATGCACACACAACCTGAGAAGATAAATCAAAACTGATCTATGTCAGTCATGGGATTTCCTTGCTCTCCTTTGCTGGGTAAAAAAACTTCCCAGGCTTCTTTGTAGCTATAGGTATCTATATATGTGACCTGTGTGGTCAGTGGGACATAAGAAAAAATACGTTGGAAGCATTCTATGAAAGATTTTTCTTGCAAAACAGAGTCACAGAAGCAGTACAGGAGGACATAAGATCCTGAAACCCTGATATCACTGAGTCAGCTGAACAAATGATAAGACGTATCTGCCTCCAGACTTTTCATTAAGTCTCAGTAAATGAATAATAAATACCCATGGTTTATAGTTTATCTTAGTTGGGTATACTGTCACTGTAATAACTGCTTCCTAACTGATACAACACTCTGTTTTCATAATGTGATTACAAATATAAATTATAAATTGATATTTTAGAATTTAAAATTTTAGAAAAGCAACAGGGGTAGTAGTATATTTGACTTCTCATAGTACAGATATAATGCTGTATTTAAATAGCTTTTATAAGCATGTAAAAGAATGTAACATTTTGTAACACTGACAAAACAAAGAAACAATCTTAAAGAGACAAATAATAGGAAAAATCGATCCATACCCGTACCTTTCCGTGTGTTCTCCGTCACGTCTACCCCAAACTGGATAATGTCACCAGAGAGAATTTCACATGGTGGACTTTCTTCAGAGCCTCGACTCAATCTCTGGCTATTTATAAAGGTACCATTACTACTTTTAGTGTCTTGGAGATAAAACTGGGGGGAAAAAAAAAGCCAAAGATTAATAATTCCAAATCTACTTTAAAAAATAAGCACTTCCAACTTTGCAAACTTTTCAGATGGATTCCCCTCATCAATTCAAACTTATTTCAGCTAATGTTCAACATATGAAATTAAAACCCTAAAAATAGTTTAAATAAAATCCAACTACACAAAATGGTGCAACCACAAAGAAAGCATATGATCCAACCACTAAACTCCTAGGCATTTATTCAACAGAATTGAGAACATCTTCACAAAAATTTGTACACAAATATTCATAGGAGCATTATTCATAAGAGGCAAAAAGTAGGAAAAAGCCAATGCTCATCAACTGAAGAATGGTTAAATGTATATCCACACAATGGATTATTATTTGTCATTTCAAAGGAATAAAGTACTGATACATACTGTGACATGGATGAACCTTGAAAACATTATGGAAATAAAAGAAGCCAATCACAGATGACCATATATTAGTCCAAATGTATGGAACATTCAGAATATGCATATTCATAAAGACAAAAAGTACACTAGTGGTTACAAAAAACAATCGTTGGCAGGGAGACTAGGTACTTAGGGGTAAAAGCATTTTGGCAGAGTGAAGAAAATTATCTAAAAGTAGCAGTGAAGGCTACAAAATGAAAACCCAATGAACTGTACACTTTCTTTAAAAAACAATACCTTTATTTTTATTTATTTATTTTTATGTGATGCTGAGGATTGAACCCAGGGCCTCGCATGTGCTAGACAAGCGCTCTACTGTTGAGCCCCAATCCCAGCCCCATGAACTGTACACTTTTAAAGGTGAATTTTATAGCATCTGAATTGTATCTTAATAAATTTGTTGGGCTGGGGTTCTAGATCAGTGGTACAGTGCTTGCTTCGCATGTGTGAGGCACAGGGTCCAATTCTCAGCATCACATATAAATAAATTAATTAAAAAGGTCATCTAGACAAAATTTTTTCTTTCCACTGCACCCTGACTTTACAATCTTTTTCCTAGGGTAACTGGATCCAACCAGAGGAAGCAGTATTTATTGCACAAGCAAGGGCAACTGGTTTTTGGCAATACCTATAATTAATAGCTATCAATTATCTAACATAACTTGCTATCAAGACTGATGCATCCTCAAAAATTCTTTGTGATCAAGCAGATTTGAGATACTAAAATATTGGAATCATCTATGAAAGTACTATTTTCTGGCCTCCCAAACTTGCCTTTCGTTGCTTGGATAATCTTCCCTTTTTAAAAAGGGAAGGAGTAAACCATGTACAGTGGTGAAAACCTGTGATTCCAATTATTCAAGAGGCTGAGGCAGGAGGATCCCAAGTTTAAGGCCAGCCTGAGCAACTTAGTGAGACTATGTTTCAAAATAAAAAAAAATAAAAAGAGCTGAGGATATAGTTCAGGGGTAAAGTGCCCTGTGTTTAATCCCCAGTAAAGATGGAAGGAATAGGAGGCGGCACAGGAAGTCTATCACCTAGCAAACCTAAAAGTAATTAACAACAACTAGGAACACACAACTTATTAGGATGAGAACAACCAATAAAGAATAGATGTACTACCTTTCTTTTTGTATTTTTTGACATTCTACAGTCGTACTTATTCTAACAACATTATTTTCACTGAAGTTCCTTCCCAAGAAAGGATGGAAAGAAGACACCTAATATATATTAAAATATACTTCATGCCATTAAGCCCTTATTTAGCCTTAAATATATGTATGTGCATGTACATACATGTATACATATTTCTCTATATATAAATGTATAGATATGTGCACTTTCATTTATAAACAAGAAAAGTGAAAGTTATAGGCATGCTAAATATCTTTCCAAAGGTTACAAAGCTAGGGAACACTTGAATAAGGATTCAATAATAGAAATAAAAGGGCCACTTTCCCCCATTACTTCACACTGAACTTCATTATTTCATTTATCCTTCACTCTTACCACAGTACTCTTCCAAAATGAAACACAACAAAGACTAAGCAATTTGACAGCAAATGTGAAAATGACATTTCATTTTATTAATTCTTGTGTGACAATTTAAAGGCTATCAGGCTGTCTATAAATGACTTATTCTGTTTATAATTCAACTAGACCAACTGTTACTTTGGCTAGACTTTATAGATTTAATTACAGACTATTAATAAAGAAAATTGTGTTCATATTTTACAGAGCCATTTGAAATTTACAGGCCTTAACATTTAACACCAGGGAGATAAGCACAGGCAATACTTTCAGGTAGGAACAATTATCCTCACTTATTTATTTATTTATTTTCTCCCTGCACTGGCATTTACTGTATATGGGAGTTATTTCTTGTTTTTGTTTTTTAATAAATATATTCTTAGTAAATGTGGCAATAACTAGATTCTGGTTTAGTTGTTTTCAGTAATGTGTGCCTGGACAATTCAAATAAGGGGATTATACCAGATTTATAGTGGTTTCAAACTTCAAGTAGTAATCCATTAGTAGGTTAAGTCAATTTAGTGCATTGCAACTAGCTTAAAAAAATATGAAAGGGGTGGGCTGGGATTGTGGCTCAGCGGTAGAGTGCTCACCTGGCACGTGCGAGGCCCTGGGTTTGATCCTCAGCATCACATATAAATAAATAAATAAATATGTTGTGTCCAACTTAAAAAATAAATAAATATTTTTTAAAAAATGAGGGGCTGGGGATGTGGCTCAAGCAGTGGCGCGCTCGCCTGGCATGCGTGCGGCCCGGGTTCGATCCTCAGCACCACATACAAACAAGGATGTTGTGTCCGCCGAAAACTAAAAAATAAATATTAAAATTCTCTCTCTCTCTCTCTCTCTCTCTTTTAAAAAAAATGTTTAAAAAAAAATGAAAGGGAACAGAATAGAAATTAAGTACATGAACTATGGTTCAGTACTGCTTAGCAAAACCTATTGAAAAACAAATAAATACACGCACATTTGTCGTTCTTATGTAACTCCAAAATAACAACACCTTTTCAAATTTAAAAAAATATAAATCAATTCTAACCCAAGTTCTTTTCATTTTTACATCTATATTACTGTTCAAAGCACATCGTAGTACATGAACCTCTTATTTAAGCTTGAACATATCATTTCCATTATTTGCTCAATCTTCCTCTCTTCTCAACCTGATGGCTTCCATAAATCTTGACTACTGTAGCCTTTAAGGTCCTACATGATCTGGCTTCTGATTCCTTCTCTGAACTCAGTCACTCCATTTCTTTTTCTCCCTTATCCCTCTCAATCACATCAATCCACTTATGTACTTGACTCTCTGCATTTGTGTATCGCTACATGCATTAAGTTTAGTTCCCTGTAGAAATATATGCCCTTGGTTGTTCTGACTGATATTAGAAATAATGATTTTGTACTGTCTATAAAATAATCTGTTAATATTAAATTATATTGTACAGAAGTTATTGTATTTATTATTAAAGATGTCAACTTGTTTACAAGGGATTGGAAAAGGACTTATTTAATAATCCTGGATACATTTCCAGGAAATAGGTGTGTTATTTGGTCCTTTGTCACTTTCAAATCAGAAGTGTTCTCTTTGCCAAGAAACCTCTATCAGGCTCCTCCCTTCCCTTAAAAGAAATCAGCTTTGACCATACTAAAGAAAAAAAAATTAAATCTGTTGAAGTCTTAACTATCTTTCTTTCCCAGCAGCCTAGGAATGCCCTAAGAGCTCTAAGTGTTTGCAGTAGCCACCATTCACTTTGATGTTGAGCAGGTGTGTAAGGAACCCTAAACTTTTTATAAAATCCTTTGTGGCTTGCAGCCAAAGTTCAACAACAGTGCTTTCCACTGTTTTTAGTATTTAATTCTTCATTTAACTCCTTGCTTTCCCCTGAGGGAACTTTAACTTCCCAAAAATCCTCTGAATTTCCTCTGTCACATAGTCATTTTTCCTCAGTCATTTGCTGATTACTTTCAATGACAGACATGGCATTACTCAGATTGCATTTTTTTTTTAAGTTCTGGTTGGACACAACACCTTTATTTTATCTATTTATTTTTATTTGGTGCTGAGGATCGAACCCAGTGCCTCGCACATGCTAGGTGAGTGCTGTACCGCTCAGCCACAACCCCAGTCCCAGATTGTATAATTTGCTTTCTGGCTTTCAGAAAGTTTTTGCTGTAGCTATCAAACACACTTGCATTCTGCATTACTTTTAACTTTGCTACAATTTATAAATACTTTTTGTTTCTGTTATAACAATATACTGTTTCTTTCTAACCCTTTTCTATGTTGATAAATTTGGCAATATCCAAACACTAACAGGTAAGCTAATGCTTCACGACAAAGCACAAACAGCACAAATGCCATAGGTCACCATGAACTCTAAGTCCACATGGCAGAGTACAAAATATGAACACAAAATGGATTCTGTGTAGAAGGCAGATTACAACAGATTTTTAATTTACCTTAATCACCATCTAACATCAAACAATCTAAGATCAAACCAATATCCCATTTACAAAAAGAGTAGGTGAAGCAGTATCCACACAAACTCCAAAATTCAAGTGAACAGGGAAAACTACCAAGAAGCACAGAGCCACACAGTTTCAGTATCTGTGCAGGAGGACGCACATAGAGGCAAGGGGGGCATATGAGAAAATTGAGAAGAGCATCAAAATAGGCACTAGGTAATCACTGGATGGTATGGGGGCCAGTTTGAGAGGAGAAGCTGAAAGCCAAAAGGTCTAGCTCAATCCAACAACAAATTAGTGCAAGCCCCATAAAAGGCTGGAATAGTTTGAGTCAGATAACTCCCTTGGGTGCCTGGGACTGAACCCAGGGCCTTATACATGGTGAGCCAGGTTCTACCACTCAGCTACATGCCCAGTCCCTATGTAAACTCTTAAAACCAACCTGAAGGAACTCAAAGCTGGCTCCCAAGATAGGGCTTTACAATGAGGAAAAGCTTCCAGGAGTGGAACCAAAATTGAGCAGGACAGGAACAAAAGAAAAGAAAGAAAAGGTCCAGATAAAAGTGAAGAAGGAAAAAGGAGGCCACCATATTTTTGAATATTTTACAAAAACAACAGAAGAGGGAGCTCTGTGAATTAGAAAAGTTATTGTGAACCATGACCTTTTTAAAGTACAGAAAAAACAATTTCACATAAAAGTGAGCAATAAAAAGTTATCAATGTCACATCTCATACAGTTATTTTAAGAAAAAAGAGAAAAAGGAGCAGAATAACATCTTATAGAAAATGAAAGACATACCTTGGGAATAGATCAAAATTGTAGTCCATTTCAAAACAAGCTAAAAGCTATTAGGAAATAATTTAAGAAACAAAAGAACAATATCAATCATAACTATAAAACTCTTAAAGAGAAACCTCAAAAAAAAGAAATAGAAATAAAAGGGAAAGAACATTTCATAAATGAACACAAAGTAGGAGGACCACATAAGTGTGGCTAAATATAACAATGTCTGAAGAGAAATATAAGGGGGAAAAAAGGAGGAAATTTTTTAAAATCAAAAAGAAATGAAAGAAAGTATCACCAGCAAAATAGCGTAGGCAACTTCAAGCTTCTGTGACTACAGAGAAACACTGAAAAAAATCAAGAAAACCATCAGAACCAACTCTGGTTTACAGCAAACAAGCAAATACGAATCAAGAAAATGACAACTTAAAAACGTAGGAAGGCTTTGGGCCTAACTTACCCTTGTCCCATCCCTCTCTCCAGCACAAAAGAAGTCCTAAAGTCAGCCACCAGCATTGCTAGTGTGAGATCCTGGTACCTGGTATTCCAGAGGGAGCAGAGCAGACCTTAATCACAAATTATAATGTCTGTTTTAACCTTTCTGGAGGTGACCTGAAGGGCTGAAAAAGTTTCTTATCTTTGTTTGGCCTAACTCAATAACCCTTTTATTTTCCCAGAGCTGGGTCAAACCCAGGGCCTTGCGTGCATGGTAGGCAAATGTTCTACCACTGAGCTACATCTCTAGTCCTTATTTTGCCAACTTTAGAACTCACCAAAGCTGGAAAAGTGACAGGCACTCCTAGAAAAGTGGATTTATCCAAGGTGCTTCAACTTAATAAAGTCTATCAAAGTAACACACCACATTAGTAGAAAGAGAAAACCCACACGATCATCTCAATTTATGCAGATAAGGCATTTGACAGAATGTAATATTCTTTTATGATAAAACACTCAGAAAGTTAGGATTAGACGGGAACTTGATCATCATGAAAAATAGCATTTATGAAAAACCCACAGTTAACCTATTACACAATACTAAAAGAGTGAAAGCTTACCCCCTAAGATCAAGATGAGGACGTCCGATTTTACCACTGTTATTTAACAATGTACCGGAAGTTCTAGCCAGAGGCAAGAAATAAAATAAATATAAATTGGAAAAGAAGAAGTAACTATGTTTATATTCACATGATATGATCCCATATGTAGAAAATCCCACAGAAGGGGCTGGGGTGTGGCTCAGCGGTAGAGCTCTTGCCTAGCATGTTCAATGCCCTGAGTTTGATTCTCAGCACCACATAAAAATAAATAAACAAAATAAATGTATTGAGCACAGATAAAAAACAAATATTTTTTAAAAAAGAAAGAAAATCCCACAGAAACCACAAGAACAATATTAGAGCTAATAAATTCAATAGAGTTGCAGCTTACACAATCAACACATAAAAGCACTTGTGTTTTTAAATTACTGAGGATTTTGTTTGCTAGGCAAGTGCTCTATCATTGAGTTACACCCATAGCTCAGCAGCTGTTTCTATATGCCCAGTAACGAACAATCCAAAAAGGAAATTAAGAAAGCACTTCCATTTTTAATAGCATTTAAAAAAATACCTACAAATAAATTTAACCAAGGACATAACAGATTTGTATATTAAGAACACAGAAAACTATATAAAGAAATTAAAGACAACCTAAATAAAGATGTCTCATGTTCATGGATTGGAAGAATTAATATTGTTAAGGTGTTGATATTACCCCAAACAATCTAAAGATTCAACACAATCTTTTTTGCTTTGCTTTCTTGAGATAGGGTCTCACTATGTTGCCCAGACAGGGTTCAAACTTGTGATCTGCCAGTCTCAGCCTCCTGAGTAGCTAGGATTAGAGGTGTATGCACATCCAAACGCAGCTTCTCAACACGATTTCTATCAAAATTCTAGTAGCCATTTTGCAAATTCAAAAAGTAAATCCTCAAATTGATACAAAATTGGCAAAAGACCTTTAACATGCAAAACAATCTTGAAAAGTTACAAAATTGGAGAATGCATATTTCCTGAATCCAAAATTTATTACAGATCTACACTAACAAAACAGGGTGGTATTGGTGTAAGGATAGACATATAGATCAATGGAAGAGAACTAAAAGAAATAAATACATACATCTACAGTCAAGTGAATTTCAACAAAAATACATGCCAATCAATGAGGACAGGACAAAATGGTACTGGGACAACTGGATAGACACATGCAAAATAATTATCCCTATATTACAGAAAAAGAAATTATAAATAAGTTGGACCCTAGCTCACATCACATACAAAAAATTAACTCAAAATGAATCAAAGACCTAAATATAAAAGCTAAAACCGTAAAATACTTTCCAAGTATTCTTTATTCAGTTATTTTTTCTTTTCTTATCTCTCTCTTCTTCTGAGATTACCAGAATGCATAAATTGGTATACTTGGTTTGGCTCACATAGGTGCCTCAGGTTCTGTTTATTTTTTTCATATATTTTCTCTCTGCTAATCAGAAAGAGCAATTTCAATTGCTTAACCTTCAAGTTTATTGGTTCTTTCTTTCCCTCACTCAAATCTGTGGTTGAACCACCCATAAATTATTTCAGCTATTTTACTTTCTATGACTTCTATCTATATTCTCTGCTTGTTTAGAAATCTCCTGACTTTTCATCGATGGTTTCCTTTAGCTCTTTGGGCATATTTCAGGGAGTTAAAGTCTGTGTCTATCTAGTAAGTTCAATATCTGGGCTTCCCCAAGGATAGTTTCTATCACATTTCCCCTGCCTCCACAGTCAATAGGCCATTCTTTCCTGTTCCTTTGTATGTCTTTTAATTTCTTGTTGAGAACTGCACATTTTGACTACTATAAAGTGGTAACTCTGAAAATCAGGCTCCCCTTTCCCCAGGGACTGCTATTGTTACTTGAAAGTGGCAGACATTCATTTGTTTAGTAACTTTTTCAAACTATTGTCCCTTTTTTTTTTTTTTCCCTTTGGCAAGGACGAAATTCTTTGTTGTATGTGGTCACTGAAGTCTATTCCATTATCTTCACAGTTAATGACCTAACAGATTTCTTTAAACGCCTGGAGCCAGTAAGAAAAGGTACAGGGTTGTGGGGGAATTCTTTTTCTTTGAATCCCCTTGTCTGATGCCAGGTAAGCCACTCCAGGCGGGTAGGTGGCAGGTGTAAAAGGATGGCCATTTTCTGTACTGGCCCCTCGGGAATAAAAAATGGGTTTCTTAACCCAGTTTTCCCCAGGTCCCTATTGCTCACCCTGGGACCACCAAGTCACATCATAAACATGGGTCATTGTCCCTGTGGCTACTGAAAAAATGAGGGATGGGAGATTGTAGCCACTATGCAAAACACCAGAACAGTGAAATTCTTTAAAATTTTACAGCCTTTCTTTATCAAGCATTCTCCTGGATGTTGCAAATGCTTGACTAGACTCCAGAGTTCTGAAATAGTTGCTTCAGTCAATGCACGCTAGTTCAACAGTTGTTTTGGGGGGAAGGAACTAACTCCTGGAGCTCCCCTACTCTACCATTTTACATGATGTCAATCCCATTACTCATCCTTTAATCTACAAATCTTTACTTGGGCCAAATCAAACAAGTTCCTAATCAATAATTGCTTCCATTTACTGACTGCCTGCTATATGCAGGTATTTGACATGCATTATTTCTGATCTTCAGAACAACATTAAAGTACATACTACCATTCTATTTCATAGACTGAGGAACTGAGGCTCAGACTGCCATGGTCTCACAGTTATTGTAGACTTGACACAATTATTCCTACAGAACTTTCCACACTGCCTTTCTTCCCTACTTAGACTAAACACTCTCTGGTCTCTGATTCCAAACCTCTGATGAAACCCCACTTCACTTATGAAGTTTTCTTGAAGCAATTAGAATACATAGAGCTAATTTCAATCTAACTCTATCATTAGTGTGAATCATTTAATCTGTAAACATTTACTTGACACCCATCTTGAAAAAACCACACATCCATAAAATCATATTCAAGGCAACCCTAAACTAAGAATAAATTAAAAGAATATGAATTAAATGTCAAAATCCTGAGAGGCTGATGAGAAATATAGTTAGGCATAATCAGTTGCTAAGATTATGAGTGAGGGTGGTAATTGAAATGAAAAGGCGAGGAGGAGAAGGAACAGGTATTACAGTACATTTATATATAATTAGGGCCCAGCACCAGAGAGTTAACAAAAAAACAAAGGAACAAGTGGAAAAAGGAGAGATAGAATGACTTTATGAAGAGAGGGCCTTAACACTGACCTAAGGAGATGAGATTCTTAAAACAAAAGGTACTAATGAAGGATTTGGTGAAAATACTGTTTTGAGGAAATTATTCTAACAGCTCTGATGATCTTGCAGCTGTGTGTAGGATGAACTGCAGTGGGAGTCACTAGAAATAGGGTGACCTATGACTTCTTCATTTTTGCCGCGAACTATTTAGTTGTTTCATGGAGTACTCATATTTAGTCTTTATAAGCATGTTCAATATAAATGTATTTATTTACATAGCCTTTCCAGTTCCTGTACATTTCAGAAGCTAGAGCTTTTAAATTGTGCCACTGAAGGCAACAGGGGGGATATCAAGTTTTATTCAAAGGCTAAGGGAAAATATACAGAAAATTGCTGAAATGTTTTTCACCAAAATGAAATTGCACACATACTACATTGAAACTTGTCAACTTCTCACTCAAACAGCTTGTAAACATGAATTTGCCAAAATGTTTTCCCCATTTTCCAAGTGACATTCCAGGCACTGTACAATAAATGTTGTGGGGCCAGTTCACAGGGGAAAAAGGAGAAAGAAAAAATATTTGTATCTCTCTACATACAAGCAGAGATAAGATTATGAAGGACAAAAGTAGAGAAGGTAGGAAGGAGAAAGTTTTAAAAATGTAACTGAAACATTACAAAACATATAACACAGGTAGTATTATTATATCTTTCTTAAACATGCTTTCTTATTTTTTGTTTTTGTTGTTATTGTTATCGGTACCAGGAATTAAACCCTGGGGTGCTTAACCACTGAGTCACATCCCCATCCCTTTTTATTTTTTGAGAAAGAGTCTTGCTAAGTTGCTTAGGGCCTCACTAAGTTGCTGAGTTGGCTTTGAATTTATGATCTTCTTGCCTCAAGTTGTTGGGATTATATGTATGTGCCACTACGCCCAGCAAATATGCTTTCAAATTGTGATAATTCTTCACTGAGAATTCAAAACAAAGTAAATTAGATTTCTGAATATCAGCAAGATAAAAACAAACACACTGTGGCTGGGGTTGTAGTTCAGTGGTAGAGGGCTTGCCTAGTATGTGTGATACATTGGGTTTGATCCACAGCACTACATAAAAATAAATAAAATAAGGGTATTGTGTTCATCTACAGCTTAAAAAAAAAAAAACAGATACATCATCAGAACATTACAATTTCAAGAGGTGAGGCTATTGAAAGCCCACACAAAATTCTAATTCTGAGCAGAGTAACCTATTTCCCTCATCACAAAACTAATGTATCAACAAGTAAATTTTGATTATTTTTTTCCTGCTGATAGTATATAATCACAGTAAGGTACCTTTCTTTTTGGACTCCTACTTGGATAATTTTTATCCAAACTCAATCTGTTCAACTTCAAGGTTTCTAATTACTTCAAAGTATGTAAATTCCAGTATCTAAAATAATTGCACATTTATGCAAGTTTCATAATATTTTAGCATATTAGGGACAAAATAAAATACTGTGGTATTTTAAATACACACATATTCTGACTATAATTTATAGGTCAGTATTCTCCTCACAAAATGTTAGCTTAAACCATGTGGAGATCAGCTAAAACAGCAATAAAATAATTGTACCACCATTCTGAGTTAAAACAACAACAACAAAAAAAAAAAAAACAAAAAAAAACCCACTCTACCCATAGAGTAACAGCCTTGCTTGCCACAAAAAGATATCATTGAGATGACACTTAGGAGAAATAAAGAACAAGATCACAACAAGTACATGAAAAAATGCTCACCATCTCTAGCAGTCAGAGAAATGCAAATCAAAACCACCCTAAGATACCATCTCACTCCAGGAAGATTGGCAGCCATTATGAAGTCAAACAACAAGTGCTGGCGAGGATGTGGGGAAAAAGGGTACACTTGTACATTGCTGGTGGGACTGCAAATTGGTGTGGCCAGTTTGGAAAGCAGTATGGAGATTCCTTGGAAAGCTGGGAATGGAACCACCATTTGACCCACCTATTCCCCTTCTCGGACTATTCCCTAAAGACCTTAAAAGAGCGTACTATAGAGATACTGCTACATTGATGTTCATAGCAGCACAATTCACAATAGCTAGACTGTGGAACCAACTTAGATGCCCTTCAATAGATGAATGGATAAAAAAAATGTGGCATTTATACACAATGGAGTATTACTCAGCACTAAAAAATGACAAAATCATGGCATTTGCAGGCAAATGGATGGCATTAGAGCAGATTATGCTAAGTGAAGCTAGCCAATCCCTAAAAAACAAATGCCAAATGTCTTCTTTGATATAAGGAGAGCAACTAAGAACAGAGCAGGGAGGAAGAGCATGAGAAGAAGATTAACATTAAACAGGGATGAGAGGTGGGAGGGAAAGGGAGAAAGAAGGGAAGTTGCATGGAAATGGAAGGAGACCTTCATTGTTATACAAAATTACATATAAGAGGAAGTGAGGGGAAAGGGAAAAAAAAAACAAGGGAGAGAAATGAATTACAGTAGATGGGGTAGAGAGAGAAGATGGGAGGGGAGGGAAGGGGAGGGGGGATAATAGAGGCTAGGAAAGGCAGCAGAATACAACAGACCCTAGTATGGCAGTATGTAAAAACGTGGATGTGTAACCAATGTGATTCTGCAATCTGTATACAGGGTAAAAATGGGAGTTCATAACCCACTTGAATCAAATGTATGAAATATGATATGTCAAGAGCTATGTAATGTTTTGAACAACTAATAATAAAAAAAATAAATTTTAAATGTCAACAATTAAAAAAAAAGAGTTATGTCAAGATAAAAAACAAATACCAAATGTCTTCTTTGATATAATGAGAGCAACTAAGAACAGAGCAGGGAGGAAGAGCAGGAAGAAAAGATTAACATTAAACAGATACATGAGGTGGGAGGGAAAGGGAGAGAAAAGGGAAATTGCATGGTAATGGAGGGAGACCCACATTGTTATACAAAATTACATATAAGAGGTTGTGAGGGGAATGGGAAAATAAACAAGGAGAGAAATGAATTACAGTGGATGGGGTAGACAGAGAAGATGGGAGGGGAGGGAGGGGGGATAGTAGAGGATAGGAAAGGTAGCAGAATACAACAGTTACTAATAGGGCATTATGTAAAAATGTGGATGTGTAACCGATGTGATTCTGCAATCTGTATTTGGGGTAAAATTGGGAGTTCATAACCAACTCGAATCTAATGTATGAAATATGATATGTCAAGAGCTTTATAATGTTTTGAACAACCAATAAAAAAATAAATTAAAAAAAAAGATAAAATCTTTTGTTAATCTTATTTTACATGAAGAAACTGTCTTGTATAGATATTCACATTTTTCATCACCTGATGGTGATAGTATTATGAATAATGTTCTAGGACTCTAAAAAGTCTGACACATATATCCTATCCATTTATTATTTCCATGTAAAAAACATATTATCATGGAACCAATGTATAGTTCAATGATTTTCTAAGATCAATTAACTTCTTATTGCTTTTATAAAAATTTTCTATCAGTTTGTATTATAATAAAAGCATGGGAAAAATAAAATAAAAATCCTCAGCAAAGAGAAAAAAATAAATAAAATTTAAAATATTTTTAAAAAAAGAACAAGATCACTATGTTTAAAGCTTTATATACAGTTTAATAATGCACACAATGGGTTGAACATAAGGAAAGTTGATATTGATCTATAAAGTCACCAAGAAAGAGGTGGGAAAGAGGAACTAAAAATAAAAAATTTCCATTAAAAAGATTGGCAAAATCAGCAAGACATAGAAAAACAGATATTATTTAGGGGAAAAAAAACTTCTTACATATAAAACAATTTATTTGGCCAACAAATTCAGTAAAAATGTTTAAAAATACAAATAGTACATCTCCCCACAAAAGAACATTCATAACTTTTAACAATGCTTTATAAGGTAATGAAAATAATTATGATGACCTTTTTAGTTATCAGGCACAACCACTTAAGTGAACATAATTTTACCGTTTAAAATACCTTGGTCTTTATTTATGTGTCTCCATTTTTGAAAAATTTTTTTAGATATTGATGGACCTTTATTTTATTCATTTCTTTATATGTGGTGCTGAGGATGAAACCAAGTGCTGCACACATGCTAGGCAAGTGCTCTACCACTGAGCTACAACTCCATCCCCCTTTTGTGTCTCCATTTTTATTGATAGTTAATTCCACAGTGTTTAACTCCTCAAGGCTTTGACAATTTATATATCAATGGGAGAGTTCTTTAAAAATTATAATAATTCTACTTTGAAAAAGAAAAAGAGGGCTGGGGCTGTGGCTCAGGGGTAGAACGCTCACCTAGCTCGTATGAGGCCCTGGGTTCAATCCTCAGAACCACATAAAAATAAATAAAATAAAGGTATTGAAAAAGAAAAAGAAACAAAGTTACTGAGGACTAGAAGTAAAGAATGGAAATAATAACAATATAATTTGTGAAACAATCATTTTGATGGAGATGAAAACTTATTCTTTAGACTAAGGAAAAAAAAATTCCTTACAGTGTTGAGTATAGTGCAGAGGCTCAGGGTTGAGTATAGTGCAGAGGCTCCTCATTTTTGGCTGCCACATGATTCAGATGTTCAAACACAATCTATTCCCAATATCCCTCATAATATCCACTGCTTCTCAGGTTAAGTAATGCTTCTAGTAAACAATCACTAATTATTTTAAAAATTTGAACTGAAATTTAGTAATAGTATTACATGCAAATTTTTCCTCCATTTATGGATTAAATATAAGCCCTAATCATCTTCCCCTAGGGCCAAAGTTTGATTTTAAGACCTTGAAAGCACTAACATACAGAATTCAGCTATACAAAAATTTTAACCTTAGAGAGCAAACCAAAGAAAGAATGTTAATTTTTCAATAGTGACAAAAGAAATTCACAATTTATAAAAATCACCACCAGTTTTTGAGTACATACCTTGTCCTTGGATAAACTACTTTGCATGTTTGTTTTTTTTTTACTTAATCTTTATGACAATCTATAGACAAAGAAATTAGGACTCAAAGAGGTTAAGTAGCATGCCAAAGATCCTCCAAAACATTTCAAATTTTTAAAAAAAATATTTATTTTTTTGTAGTTGTACACAATAACTTTTATTTATTTTTATGTGGTGCTGAGGATCGAACCCAGGGCCTTGCACATTCGAGGCAAGCGCTCTACCGCTGAGCCATAACCCCAGCCCCCATTTCAAACTTTTTGATCTCAACCATTCAACACTATGTTTGGTGATTTTATATCTATACTACTCTTGTTTCTCTCAACACTCTATGAAACAGGAATGATTTTATTGATTTTACAGATCAGTAAATTGAGGCTGACCAATTAAGGCAAGTGACCTATCTATAGTCACAATGATGAAAACAATAAGACAGCAATTGGAACTTTAATAAAGGTAAACTAAAAATTTATTTCAGAAATTCATATACTATCTGGTGCCACTTATCTGACACACAATTCTAATAAAAAATTGGGTCTTCTAATTTCCATGTCCACGGAAGATTAGAAGAGAACTAGTATTTGTGCCAGAACCTATGTAGTATGCTTTATATAAATTACCTTAACTAAACTTCAGAATACCATGATGCTAGCAGTATGCCATGTCTAATGAATAGACAGGAATTAAAAGATATTCCCCAAAATTATAAAAAAAAAAAAAACAGGGACAGCAAACAGCCTATTAGACACCTCATAACTACTACAAATTCCTTGAAAAGACATTTTTTTTCATATAAGAGGAAGTGAGGGGAAAGGGAAAAAAAAACAAGGGAGAGAAATGAATTACAGTAGATGGGGTAGAGAGAGAAGATGGGAGGGGAGGGAAGGGGAGGGGGGATAATAATTGGCCATTTGTATTTCTTCTTTTGAGAAATGTCTGTTTAATTCATTTGCCCATATATTAATTGAGTTATTTGATTTTTTTGGTGTAAAGTTAGGAGTTGCATCATTTCTGGTCTAACTCCAAGGTCTTTTTTTTTTTTTAATGTTTTTTAGTTGTTGATGTACCTTTATTTATGTTTTTTAATATATATTATTTATTTACTTTTATGTGGTGCTGAGGATCGAACCCAGCGCGTCGCATGTGCTAGGCAAGTGCTCTACCCCGAGCCACAACCCCAGCCCCAATGTACCTTTTTTATCCATTCATTCACTCATTCATTCATTTATGGTGCTGAGGATCGGACCCAGTATCTCACACATGCTAGGCAAGTGCTCTGCTACTGAGCCACAACCCCAACCCCAAACTCCAAGGTCTCTGATCCAATTTGAGTTGATTTTTGTGCAGGGTGAGAGATAAGAGTCTAGTTTCATTCTTCTACATATGGATAACGAGTTTTCTCAGCACCATTTATTAAAAAGGCTCTCTTTTCTACACAGAAAATGTTGTATGCTTTTGGCATATTTGTCAAGGATTGAATAACTGCAGATGTGTGGGTTTGCCATGTTTTTATGACAGTACCATGCAGTTTTTGTTATTATTGCTCGGTAGTATAATTTGGAGTAGTACTGTGATGCCTCTAGCATTGTCTTTTTTTGGCTTAGAATTACTTTAGGCATTATGGGTCTTAAAAAGAAGTATTTTAAGGGTGGGTTGAAGCTCAGTGGTAGAGCGCTTGCCTAGCATGTGTGAGGCACTGGGTTTGATTCTTAGCACCACATTAAAAAAAAAAAAATAAAGATATTGTGTTCATCTACAGCTGAAAATATTTAAAAAAAAAAAAAGAAGTTTTTTGGGGGGCTGGGGATGTGGCTTAAGTGGTAGTGCGCTCACCTAGCATGCGTGAAGCACTGGGTTCGATTCTCAGCACCACATAAAAATAAAATAAAGATATTGTGTCCACCTAAAACTAAAAAATAAATATTTTTTAAAATGATTTAAAAAAAGGAAGTTTTTAAAATAAATATTTCATGAGTGTAATATATCCAGTCTAGATGTATCTTGTCATTTACCCACCATTTCCTCAATATTTCTGGTCAGAAATTCAATCAGCAGCCATTGGTAATAGAATAAATATGTGATTATCATAAACTAATCACAGCAAAAGCATAGTAGTAATATTAATAAATACAACAGTACCCCTTATTCATGGCGGACATGTTTTAGGACTCCTGGTGGATACCTGAACCTCAGTAATATGAAAGTTACTGTGTACTGGAACATGTTTTCTGTTCATATTTTCTACCCACAGATTTAATGCTTTTCCATTTTAACTAAGCCCTTATCATGCACCATCACCTTAACTTTTGCAGTTTGAGGTACAATGGCAAAATTAGCATAAATTTCTTCCACCTTCACAATTTCACAGAGAGAAGATTCCTTCTTACCATAGATCCTTAGCAACCTCAGCATATAATTTTCTTTGCTTTTACCTTTTCACTTGAAGAAAGTACTTTATGGTTTCTCTTTGACATATCATTATTGCCAACATCATTACTCTTATGCTCTGAAATAATTATTCAGTAAAATAAGAGTCACTTGGGACTGGGATTATAGTTCAGTGGTAGAGTGCTTGCCTACCATGTGTGAAGCACTGGATTCGATTTTCAGCATCACATATAAATAAAATAAAAGCCCATTGATAACTAAAAAATATTTTAAAAAAAACAAGAGTCACTTAAACATAATTACTACCATACCACAACACTAAATCAGATAACTCAGATGGTCACTAAGTGACTATCACTGGGTGGTAGTGTACACAATGTGGGGTATGTTAAACAAAGGGATGATTGACATCCCTGATGGGACAGAGCAGAACTGGGAGAGATTTCATTACACTACTCAGGGCTGTGAAAGATTTCATCATGTTACTCAGAATGGCACACAATTTAAAACTCATACATTGCTTATTTCTAGAATTTTCCTTTTAATATTTTTGGACTATACTTGACCTTGAGTAACTAAAACCATAGAAAGCAAAACTGGGGCAAAGGGCTATTGTGCTATCAGTAATAACAAATATCAACTAGGTTAGGTGGCACATAATCCCAGTGACTTGGGAGGCTGAGGAAAGAGGATCCCAAGTTCAAGGCAGCCTTAGCAACTTAGCAAGACTCTGTCCAAAATAAAAAAAAATAAAGAGGGTTGGGGATGTAGCTTGGTAGTAGAGCACCCCAGGTTCAATTCCTTGTACCCCCACCCCCATCCCACACACACACACCAAAGAAAGAAAAAAAAATCAATAACCCCACAGAGCATCTATTATGTCACCAATTTCTATGAATTCTGGTTCAGTACAATCTCAATTTCATTTTACCTTTCCTTTCCCACTACTCTCCTTTAACCCAGGCCCCCAACTATTGTCAAGATGATCCCACACTTCACCCTCTACAATGATACTGAATTCATTTCCTAAAATACAAACCTGAACACATTGTTTCACTTCATAAAAGGGCTACTGATCCTCTGCTGACTTCAAAATAAAATCCAAGAGCTGTGATAACTTTCAAAGTCTTTCAAAATAACCCTAATCACCCCACTAACAATGATCTTCTACTCTTACTAAAATCATCCATTTCACCCTTGCCTAACTACTAGTAGCTCCCTAAACAAGCCCTGGACCTCTGGGTTTGCTTATGTGGTTCTTGGACCAGAAGAACCCTTGCTTCCACTTGGCCACACTCTCTACCTGTTAAAAGTCTGCTTTTCTTTCTGAAGTTTAATTTAAATATTGTAAGAAATAAAATTTCTCTTTCAGATGACATTTCTCATAAATAAACACACTCCTTGAATTAAATCACATTCAAGGCTTTATTCCTATAAGGTCCTTGCTTAGCATCTGGATGGCCATCTTAAGTGACAGCTGTCATTTTAAGGAAAAAGTTGATTTCCTACCCAAAGGCCAGCTCACCACTCCCTTACACCAACTCAACCCTTAACTGCCTGAATTAGGCCCCACCTGGCTCTGATTCCTGAGCCTCCACCATAAAAGTGTCAGAACTCAAGCCTATTTTGTCTCTGTCTCCTATAGAGAGATAGGCTTTTTGTCAGCTCTGACAAATTAACTCTCTTGTGTATATCTACATGGTCTCCCATCTTTCATTTTTTGCTTACCCATCTCTCATTCCTCACTTTCCCTTCAATTCCGACTAGAGACTAATTTTCAAACCTCTATTTCCAAATCACACTTTGAACAGCACCATCTTTTCCCATCTATAAACTTTCATTTCCTGTCAGAAAGTTTCAGTAGGCACAAGTCACAATTTCTTTAAATGCAGAAGCAATAAATTAATTTATACTCTAGAATGGTAAATATGAAGTTTTGATTTAACACAGAGCAAGCCAAACTATCACATTCAATGAGCTATATGGAGTACAAAACACAACAAAGGTTCTAATTCCTGCTCTAGTACCTTCTAACTTATTGTGTGACTATGAGCAAGTTACTTAACCTGAGATTCCTTTCAGTTACATTTAAATTGAAGATACTATCAGTACCTACTTCTGAGTGTTTGTAGTAAAGGTTAAATGATATAAAGGATTTAGCATAGTATTTGTACATAGAAACTGTTAACCAGTAGCCATTATTAAACTGACAGTTTACATAAATATGTAATCACAGTGATTTTCTTCATTCAGGCAACTGCTTCAAGACTACTGGTTAAGGTTCTTGGAAAAAAAGTTCTTTGCCAAGTTCATTAAACAGTAAATGCCTGATTGATATATAGATCAGAAACTGCTAAAATCTAACACATACAGGTAGTAAAAATAGTTTACCATTGCCTCATTATACATGAACATTATCATAAATAACTATAACCTCTGTATAGAAGAAAAGCCTTTGTTTCAAAGGAAACACTATAGTATGGATTAGAGCACTCCTAAACAAAGTTATATCAAAAGGAAATTATACTCATCTACTGTGTATATGTTAAATATGCTTAGATGTAATATATATACATATATATATATATATATATATATATATATATGTTAGATTAGACTAGCAATCTACAGATCAATTAACAGTGTGAATTAGTCTATGACTAAATTAAGGCAAGTAGTATTTAGCAAACATATTAAGTCCATTTCTAAAACAGAGCCCTCCTTATACTTCTGGACCAGAAAGACAGGGCCGTAGAATGATGCTAACAGAATGCCATAACTCACTCTGTTAAAAATCCAAAATGTTTCTTGGGATACCCTATAAACTATTATGGTAAGATAGGGACTTTCCAGTTATACTCCTCTATACTATTTACAATTTCCACAAAGAAAAAAAAAAAAAAGACATGTATGAGAGGGGACAAATAGGTGACTCCAAAACTGTCAAGAGACTTAAAACTGAGCTGGGGTTGTAGCTCGGTGGTAGAGCACTTGCCTAGCATATGTGAGATCCTGGGTTCGATCCCCAGCACTACATAAAACTAAATTAAAAAAAAATAAAGGTATTGTGTCCATCTGCAACTAAAAAAAAAGACAGAGAGATACAGACAGACCTAATAAGAACAATTTTAGAGGAAAAAAGTTCATTTGGGGCTCATGGTTTCAGTCTACAGATGGCTGACTCCACTGCTCTTGACTAGGTGAAGAACATAGAGAAAAGCAGCTCAGAACATGACAATCAGGAAGCAGGGAAAGCAATCCCCACCAGGGACAAAATATATACTCCAAAGGCACACCCCCAGTGACCCAACTCTAGCCACACCCTACCTGCCAACAATTACCACCCAGTTAATCCCTATCAGTGGATTAATGCACTGATTAGGTTAAGAATTTCATAATCCAATCATTTCACATTTATTCACTGAATGTTCTAGTACTGTCTCACATGAATTTTGGGGGAACACTTCATCCCTAAACCATAACAAATGACACACACGTAATATGTTAGTATAACAAATATGTGACAGCATTAGAGAACAAACTATCCACAGAGTTATCTGCACAAAAAGAAATCTTACAGAGTTAAATGTTAAATTAAGAAGGATATAAAGCCAGGCATGGTGGTTCATGCCTGTAATCACAGGTACTCAGGAGACTGAGGCAGGAGGATCCCAGGTTTGAGGCCAATCTTGGCAATCTAGTGAGACCCTGTCTCAAAATTTTTAAAAAGGAGGGGATGTAACACAGTGGTACAACACTTGCCCAGCATGAAAAAAAAAAAATGACTTAAGAATATAAAGTTTTATCAAATTATAGTAACATGTAGAAAAGAATGTAAAAAAGATGAAAAGGTGGGAACAAAGAAAACATGAGACAAATATTACTATACAATGAGATAAATGCACACAAAAACAGAGAAAAGAGACAAACATCAAGAGAGATGAAAGAGGAAAGACTTGAATACATTCAAAGGGGTTAGTAAACTGTCATCAACCCACACATGTGAGGAACAGAGTTCAGAAGTCAAACTGCTGACACCAGGAATAAAATCACTGATTTTTGATAAGTTTTTACAGTTCAGTTATTCTTTTGTTCTTTCAGATACAGGATCCAGTTCTGAAAGAAATCACTTTCTTTAATAACCCACGAGAGTTTTTTTTTTAACCTAAGGATAATTTAAACCAAGGCACTTGGTATAACTATGGTCTTCCGGATCTTTGCCCTTAAAATAAAATAATGCTATAAAACTGAAAAAGCATAATGTTAACCTTTTATGCAACACAGTACACAGAAAATGATAATTGTTCAGAACAACATTTTCTGACAGACTGGATATATGACATGAAAGAAAGAAGTCAGGAAGGATGCTCAAGTTTGGAGCCCAAGCAGCTTACAAGGATGTAATTGCCTTTACAAGACAGTGAAAGATGGGAAGTATTTTAATTGGGGTGGAGAGAATAGTAGTGGTTCATTTTTGAACATATTAAATTTGAGATATATGTTAGACATCAGATGGGAATGTCAAAAAGGAAGTAGAACATCAAACCTTCTCAAACTTTGCAAAAAGCTCAAGAGGGAAAACTTCCTAACTCATTCAATGAGGCCAGCCTACACTGATGCCAAAGCTAAACAAATATATTATAAGAAAACCAAAGAATATCATGAACACTGATGCAAAATCCTCAAAAATTACTGACAAAATCAATTCATTAGCATATTAATGGAATTAAACATATTGACCAAATGGAATTTAATCCTGGAATGCAAGGATGGCTCAACATAAAAAAATTGGTTGATGTAATATACCACAGCAACAGAATGAAGAGGGGAAAAAAAAAATCACACGATCATCTCAACTCATGCAGAAAAATCCTTTGACAAAATTCAACACTTTTCAATGATTAAAAAAAAAAACACTCAACAAATTAGGAATAGAAGGAGACTACCTCAATATAATAAAAGCCATATATCATTCCCTCTAAAATCTGGAACAAGACAGGGATGCCCTCTCTCTCCACTTCTCTTCAACATAGTTCTCGAAACACTGGCCAGAGCAATTAGACAGACGAAAGAAATTAAAGGCATAAAAATAGGAAAAGAAGAAATTAAATTATCACTATTTGCAGATGATATGATTCTATACGTAGCAGACCCAAAAGGCTCTACAAAGAAACTATTAGAGCTAATAAATGAATTCAGCAAAGTGGCAGGATATAAAATCAACACGCATAAATCAAAGGCATTCCTGTATATCAGCGACAAATCCTCTGAAATGGAAATGAGGACAACCACTCCATTCAAAATATCTTCAAAAAAAATAAAATACTTGGGAATCAACCTAACAAAAGAGGTGAAAGACTTATACAATGAAAACTACAGAACCCTAAAGAGAGAAATAGAAGAAGATTTTAGAAGATGGAAAAATATACCCTGTTCATGGATAGGCAGAACTAACATCATCAAAATGGCGATATTACCAAAAGTTCTCTATAGGTTTAATGCAATGCCAATCAAAATCCCAACGGCATTTCTTGTAGAAATAGAGAAAGCAATCATGAAATTCATATGGAAAAATAAAAGACCCAGAATAGCAAAAACAATGCTAAGCAGGAAGTGTGAATCAGGCGGTATAGCGATACCAGACTTCAAACTATACTACAGAGCAATAGTAACAAAAACAGCATGGTACTGGTACCAAAACAGGCCGATGGACCAATGGTACAGAATAGAGGACACAGAAACCAATCCACAAAACTACAACTATCTTATATTTGATAAAGAGGCTAAAAGCATGCAATGGAGGAAGGATAGCATCTTCAACAAATGGTGCTGGGAAAACTGGAAATCCATATGCAACAAAATGAAACTGAATCCCTTTCTCTCGCCATGCACAAAAGTGAATTCAAAATGGATCAAGGAGCTTGATATCAAATCAGAGACGCGCCGTCTGATAGAAGAAAAAGTTGGCTACGATCTACATACTGTGGGGTCGGGCTCCAAATTCCTCAATAGGACACCCATAGCACAAAAGTTAATAACTAGAATCAACAAATGGGACTTACTCAAATTAAAAAGTTTTTTCTCAGCAAAAGAAACAATAAGAGAGGTAAATAGGGAGCCTACATCCTGGGAACAAATCTTTACTCCTCACACTTCAGATAGAGCCCTAATATCCAGAGTATACAAAGAACTCAAAAAATTAGACAATAAGAGAACAAACAACCCAATCAACAAATGGGCCAAGGACCTGAACAGACACTTCTCAGAGGAGGACATACAGTCAATCAACAAGTATATGAAAAAATGCTCAACATCTCTAGCTGTCAGAGAAATGCAAATCAAAACCACCCTAAGATACCATCTCACTCCAGGAAGATTGGCAGCCATTATGAAGTCAAACAACAACAAGTGCTGGCGAGGATGTGGGGAAAAGGGTACACTTGTACATTGCTGGTGGGACTGCAGATTGGTGCAGCCAATTTGGAAAGCAGTATGGAGATTTCTTGGAAAGCTGGGAATGGAGCCACCATTTGACCCAGCTATTCCCCTTCTTGTTCTATTCCCTAAAGACCTAAAAAGAGCATGCTACAGGGACACTGCTACATCGATGTTCATAGCACCACAGTTCACAATAGCAAGACTGTGGAACCAACCTAGATGCCCTTCAATAGACGAATGGATAAAAAAAATGTGGCATTTATACACAATGGAGTATTACTCTGCATTAAAAAATGACAAAATCATAGAATTTACAGGGAAATGGATGGCATTAGAGCAGATTATGCTAAGTGAAGCTAGCCAATCCCTAAAAAACAAATGCCAAATGTCTTCTTTGATATAAGGAGAGTAACTAAGATCAGAGTAGGGACGAAGAGCAGGAGAAGAAGATTAACATTTAACAGGGATGAGAGGTGGGAGGGAAAGGGAGAGAGAAGGGAAATTGCATGGTAATGGAAGGAGACCCTCAGGGTTATACAGTGGAGGGGGTAGAGAGAGAGGAGGGGAGGGGAGGGGAGAGGTGGGGAGGGGGGAGGGGGGAGGATGGGAAAGGCAGCAGAGCACAACAGACACTAGTATGGCAATATGTAAATCAATGGATGTGTAACTGATGTGATTCTGCATTCTGTGTATGGGGTGAAGGTGGGAGTTCATAACCCACTTGAATCAAAGTCAAGAAATTTGTAATGTTTTGAACAACCCACAATAAAAAATTAAAAATAAAAAAAAATAAAAGCCATATATGAAAATCTCACAGTGAATAACATTCCCAATGGGGGAAAAAAATCAGGAACAAGGCAGAGATATATACGTTCACTACTTCTACTCAACATAGTTCTCACTAGAGCAACTAGGCAAGAAAAAGAAATAAAAGGCATCGAAATTGGAAAGGAAGAAGTAAAATTATTTTTTCCCAGGAAACATGGTCTTATATGTAGAAAACCCTGAAGAGTCCACAAAAAAATGTTAGAACTAATACTAAGCTTAGCAAAGTAGGATACAAAGTCAACACACAAAAATCAGTTGGAATTCTATATACTAATAATGAACAATCTAAGAATATTAAACTGGGCATGGTGGCACATGCCTGTAATCCCAGTTACATGGGAGGCTGAGCAGGAGGATCAAAAGTTTGAGGCCAACCATGACAACTTAGTTGTGAAACTCAGTCTCAAAAAATGCATCTATAGGGCTGGGGATGTGGCTCAAGTGGTAGCGCGCTTGCCTGGCGTGCGTGCGGCCCGGGTTCGATCCTCAGTACCACATACAAACAAAGATGTTGTGCTGCCAAAAACTAAAAAATAAACATTAAAATTCTCTCTCTCTCTTTAAAAAAAAAAAAAAAAAAAAAAAAAAATGCATCTATAATAGCATAAAAATATAAAATACTTAGAAATTAACCAGGAAAAGATTTGTATAATGAAAACTATAAAAATAATACTAAAAGACATTAAATTTAAAAAGGGTTAAAATGATAAATTTTGCATTATATGTTCTTACTGTAATTTTAAAAACACATTTTTTTTTTTTTTTTAATATTTATTTATTTATTTTTCGGTGGACACAACATCTTTGTTTGTATGTGGTGCTGAGGATCGAACCCGGGCCGCACGCATGCCAGGCGAGCGCGCTACCACTTGAGCCACATCCCCAGCCCCATTAAAAACACATTTTTAAAGGCAGCTGGATATATGAGCCTAGAGTTTAGGGGAAGAAGCATGGATTTGAGGTATTAATTTGGTTGCCATCAGAATATAAGTAGAATTTCAAGTCAAGAGACAAGATGAGACTATAGGGAGCAAGAATAGATACACAAGAAGTCTAAGGACAGAGCCCTGAAACAGTGTAAAATTTAGAGGTCAGAGAGATGAAGACCACACAAAGGAAAATTAAAAGAATGGCCTGTGACACATGACAACGTGGAGAAAGTGCTATGTCCTAGAAGCTGTGTGAAGGATATCTTCCAAGAATGTTCGACAGAACAATTGTTGAATGATGCTGATAGATTAAGTAAGGTAAGGAACAATAACTGCCCACTGGAAATAGCAACATGGAAGCCACTAATGATCTTGATAAGAAAAGTATGAAAAAGGAAACAGTAGTGGAAGACAGGTATTGTGGCTCATGCCTGTAATCCCAATAATTCATGAGACTGAGGCAGGAGGATTTCGAGTTCAAGGCCAGCCTCGGCAGTTCAAGGCAACACTTAGCAATTTAGCAAGACTCTGTCTCAAAAAAATAAAAAGGACTGGGGATGTAGCTCAGTGGCAGAGCATCCCTGGGGAGGGGGGAAGAGAAAGAAAAGAAAACAACAGTGGAGGATGACAGCCTAACCAGAATGATTCAAGTGAAAATGAACAGAGAGAAATGAGAGACAACATATACAGACAAATCTTTTAAATTTTGTTCTAAAGTGAAGCAAAGAAATAAATAATAGCTGGAAGGGAAAGTGGGATCAAGAGTTTTTGTTTTGTTTTGTTTTGTTTCTTAAGAGATGGAGTCTCACTTTGCTGCTCAGGTTGGCCCCAAACTCCTAGGCTCAAGCAGTCCTCCTGCCTCAGCCTTAAGAGCAGTCCAAGTAGCTGGAACTACAGAAGTGTACCACTGTGCCAGCTGAGAACATTTTTTTTTTTAAAAAGAAAAA
The DNA here is from genome assembly GCF_021218885.2 of Marmota monax. Classification (NCBI taxonomy): domain Eukaryota; kingdom Metazoa; phylum Chordata; class Mammalia; order Rodentia; family Sciuridae; genus Marmota; species Marmota monax. The sequence continues at coordinate 13,626,321 of NW_026693008.1, read as the reverse complement.
GTATACTGTCTTATACACTAACAAGAATTATCCAGTAGAGAGAAAAGGCATTTGGCTCAGACTTCAGGATTTAGAGTAGGCTTCCTAAAGAGGCTGTCTCCTGCTGAGCCATAAAGCCTGATGGAGGGTGAGTCAGGATGAGTGGGGAAAGGACTGAATAGCATGAGCAAACATGAGGTGTGGGGCTAATAGGGAAAGAGAAAGGCTATTATGCAAAGTATTAAGGCTGAGAATTAAAAGATATGATGGGTAAAGAGATTACCCAACCTCTCAAGACATAAAATACTACAGTCTTTACCAATATAGGGTCTAGGCAGGGAAGTACTAAGATAAAACTGATATTTTGTTTAGGATGAAAATGGCTCTAGGGGTACAAGACTGAAATAAACAAGGTTCTGAACTCGGACACTTGTAAGTGGTAAAATGGGTTTATTGACAGATCCTATGTGCTTAGTGTTAAAAAGATAAGTTTCTAGTTTGGGATACTGGACAGCAATAATGCCATTATTTATGCTCAGAAATAATGGAGGAGGAATGGCTAGTGAATGAATAATTTCAGTTTTGGATATTTACTTTTAGATTCCTCTCCACTCACCCACCTTGGTACTAGGGTATTGAACACATGGGCTCTTTACCACTGAGCTGCATTCCCAGTTCTTTTTACTTTTTTTTTTTTTTTTTGAGATAGGGTATTGTTAAATTGCTGGGGCTGGTTGTGAACTTAACAATACTCCTGCCTCAACTTTCTGAATCACTGAGATTACAGGTGTCCGCCACTATGCCTCACTACTTTTGGATTCTCCATAGGACATCCAATGAGTAAATGTAGGCAGACAAACAGAAAACTCAGACATAGGGCTCAATATGCTGAAAAGCATCATTATATGAGTGGTCAATAAAATTATCATAATATATGAAATTATTGAAAAAGCACACTTACAGAGAAAACAGTGACTGAACATCTAAGAACATTAAAATTTAAGGATCAATCAATGAAGAAAATATTTAAAGGGATTTCAGATACAAAAGTCAGAAAATTACAAGGAAAAATATCAGAAAAAAAATATCAAAGAAGCCAGGAAAACAACCAACGGCTATATTTCTACCAGTCAGGATATAAAGAGAAGCCATAGGTGACCTAAATAAGCTGACAGAAATCCAAAGAGATCAAACTCACATCACATAACAACCTGGACTTCCTAATTCTATTGTATTAACTTTTCAAAAATTAGTAGAATCTATAAGGACATCTCTTCTTGAGTCCTAAAGTAGTCAAGTTAATGTGAATGGAAAAGACTAAAGGGACCTAACAGATGTACTACTACCTGCAGTAGATCATTTACAGTTATAGTAGAGTGTAAATAAAATTCTTACACTAAACTGGTAATATATTTTCAATAAATTAAAAATTGTCAAGTATATAAAATGAAGCCCCATACAGTGGCACATGCCTGAAACCCCAGAAGCTCAGGAGACTGAGGCAGGAGGATTGTGGATTCAAGATCAGTCTCAGCAAATTATCAAGTGAGACCCTAAGCAATTTAGCAAGACCCTTTCTCAAAAAGGGGAGTGGGTGGGTGCTAAGGTTGCGGCTCAGTGATTAAGCACCCTTGGGTTCAATTCCCAGTTTCAAAAACCAAAAGAATAAACTATACTTTTTATCATTCCTGATCTTCACACATTACCTCCTCATCTTTGACCTCACATAAACTCAAGTATTTACAGTATAAAAATCATACAGCTGGGGTTGTGGCTCAGCGGCAGAGCGCTCGTCTAGCACATGCAAGGTCCTGGGTTCCATCCTCAGCACCACATAAAAACAAATAAATAAAATAAAAGGTATTGTGCCCAACTGCAACTAAGAAATAAATATTTTTAAAAAATCATACAGCCCCTTGTAACAAGAAAACATATTTAATGTAGGAAACGTCAACGTAAGTAATCACGCAAAAACATTACCAATGCTAATAATAAAAATTATCAGAAATGAAAGAATCTGGAGCTGGGGATGTGGCTCAAGTGGTAGCGGGCTTGCTTGGCATGCATGAAGCTCTGGGTTCGATTCTCAGCACCACATAAAAAAAATTAAAAAATAAAGATATTGTGTCCACCTAAAACCAAAACAAATAAAATATTTAAAAAAAAAGAAATGGAAAGAATCTTTGATGTTGGGGGAAAAAATGATACTGGGGAAAATAGAGCAAAGACCAATTTTCGTTTCTTGTTTTTAGCTTCTTTATCACTTTTTGATAGATACTTCGTCAAACTAAAAATCACTTACTCTTGGATGACTGTATAACTAAGTAGGAGTAACTCCTAAGTATTTGGCCCCACTCGTACAGAACTCCACAAAGAACTTTAAAAATATCAACAGGAAACATATATTCAGATGAATGCCTACAGCAAAATCAGTAAACAGCAGAAAGGACACACAGAATTATTTGAAATGAAAAAGTTATCAGCGTTTTATTGGAGTAGGGTGGGGCAAACTCCTAAGGTATGAGTCACTGGATTACAGAACAACTGGATTCATGATTTAGTCAAAGCTAGAAAAGCAGGATTCAGAGACAGAGCAAACATGTAGTTCTCTTGTCCAAAAAGAAGTTATGCTGGGTTAGCACCTCCGGAGTTTGGATGAGTCAAAAAGAAAAGAGTGGAGAAAGGCATGATCAGACTTGACTTCAGCCCATGGGAAATTCTGTAACCTTTTTTACCTTTTGGTTTATTCTCTCTCTTACTAATTTACTACTAAACCATTTTAATTATACTCAAGAAAACTAAAATGAAAATTTACCTCAGAATCACTAATCCAACATACAAAGTTCATGTTACCATCATAAGGTAACACTACATATTCTGATTTTGCTAATTTAATGTAACAACCAGTTAGTAAAATATTTATTTCTGTGGTTAGCCCAAGAATGTTTATTCACTTACTACATTGACTACATATATATACAGAGCGAGATGCATATATATATATATATATATATATATATATATACACACATATATATAAAAATAGGTGAGTGTGTGTGTGTGTGTGTGTGTGTATTTATATATCTAGTTTTTGCAAAACGGGGAATGAACCCAGGCCTCATTCATGCTAGGCAAGTACTCTCCCATTGATCTACTCCCTAGACCCTTGAATATAAATCTCAAATGATTTACTTGATTCCTTTGCCTATTGATCTAATCCACTCATCCACTACTGGGGATTGAACCCAGGGGCACTTTTCCACTGAGCTACATCCCAGTCCTTTTTATTTTGAGAAAGGGTCTTTCTAAATTGCTGAGGCTAGTTTCTAAGTTGCCATCCTCCCAAACAGCTGGGATTATAGGCATGAGCCAACATACCTGGGTATAGTTATCTCGATGGTCATTTTTTATATTAGAAAGAACACTTTATGTAATATATTTTTTCATTCATTTTTCTGTCACAGTGAATGCAAATCATGTTCCACTTCTATTTTTCTCATTTTTCATGGAACCAAAGTTGTCAGGGTTTATCTGGATGCACATTCACTTTTTGTGGCCTTCAACTGGTTTTAGGTTCTGGTAGTTTTTCATTTATTAAGAAGTTCTAAAGTTGTCTTCATTTTTATATAGTTATACTGCATGCTTTAGAAATTTTCATTTGCCTGCTCCTATAATCCCACTATGATTCTTTTTTATCATTCAATTGTATGTATATTTCTTCTCAAGTATAGTCCTATCATTTATTCTTTAAAAGAAACTTTTTGTGGCTAAATAATGATGCAAACCTAATGAGTTTCAATCAATTCTACTCCTAGGTATCTACCCAAAAGAAATGACAGTCACAAAGAATTGTATATAAATGTTCCTAGCAGCATTGTTCATGTCACCAAAAATTGAAGAATGTCCATAAACCACTGAATAAACAAAACATGATACATCAGCATTAAAAAATACATTAACTAGTAGTACATTCTACAACATGGAAGAATCTTGAAAATATAGTGAAAGAAGCCAGACACAAAAATTATATACTGTATGATACCATTTATTTAAAATTTCTAAAAAATGCAAACCTATAATGACAAAAAACAGATTGGTGGTTGCCTGAGGCTGGGTGTAGGATTGACTGTAAAGAGGCATAAAGGAACTTTTTAAGGTAGTAGAAATGTTTTACAGTTGGATTACAGTGATGGTTGTAAAGCTGTACAAAATTACTAAAAATCAGGACTAGGTACAGGTCAGTGGTAGATCATGTGCTTAATATGTACGAAGCCTTAGGTTCAATCTCCAGAGTGCCCCCAAAATAAATTATTAAAAATCACTGACATCATATACTTAACTTACACTTACAAGGGATGGATTTTATTACATGTAAATTATACCTCAATAAAGCTATTTCTATTTTTAAGCCAATGAACAGAAAAAAAGATAAAAAAAGATTAGCCAACTACATGTGTATACATTTTAAATGACCTTAAAACATATAAACTAAGGAGATTCAATCTGTTACTAATAAAAACAAAAAAAAAATTAAATAATACATATTTAGTGCTTCCAAGACTGCTGTAAGAGAAACTTTTTACAAACTGACAGTAAGGGGAATATGAATTGGTACAACTTGTCTAAAAAGCAGTTTATCATTATATACTAAGGAATCTTTAAAAACCTGCCCTTTGGCCACATGTTTATAACAGCTCAATTCACAATAGCTAAGCTATGGAACAATCTAGATGCCCTTCAAGAGATGAATGGATAAAGAAAATATGGTACACATACACAGTGGAATATTACTCAGCCATAAAGAAGAATGAAATCAAGGTATTTGCCAATAAATGAATGGAGCCAGAGACTATCATGCTAAGTGAAATAAGCCAATCCCCCCCAAAAATCAAAGGCCAAATGTTCTCTCTCACATGTGGATGCTGACTCACAATAGGTGTGTGTGGGGCGGGGGGTTTCACTGGATGGGGGGATGTGGAATGGGAATAAAAAAGACAGTATAATGAATTAGATGCAACTTTCCTATGTTCATATAATGAATACACGACCAGTGTAACTCCACATCATGTACAAATGTATGATATGTCAAAATACATTCTACTGTCATGTATTATCTGAAAAGAACAAATAAAATTTTTTTTGAAAATTAATGAGTGGAGAAAAAAACAAAAACTCCCACCCTTAGGAAGAAAGAAAGTAAAGGGAAAAAAATAAAAATAAAAACCTGCCCATTGATATACTTCTCAAGATTCAAATTAATAAAAGTTATGTAAAATGATCTGATTTTTAATATATGCAGCAAAACAAGATTAATAATGGTTTAAAAAGCAGAAACCAGGTACACATTCAATAGAAGAAGAAAGGATGTGAAAAGTATAGCCTGTAAATATTATACACCCTTAAAAATGTCTATGGGTGGCACATGTGTATAATCACAGCTACTTCAGAAACGAGGGAGGAGGATGACAAGTTCAAGGTCAGTCTGGGCAGTTTAGGAAGACTCTGTCTCAAAATAAAATAAAAAGAGCTAGGTATGCAACTCAGTGATAAGAATGTTTGCCTAGACTGTGAAAGGACCTGGGCTCGATCCCCAGCACCAAAGGGTGGTGGGCGGGGGGAGAAACAATGTCTGTAGTCCTGCAGCCAAGAGCAGAGAGTGACATCACTGACACTGCTATCTGTTCTGGAGAGGGAGATGCTCATCCCATTTTACCCTGTGGACTCACCCCAAAGCCAGCTAGTACAGTGCTGGTGGGATCCTAAAATATTGCAAATGATGCAAATTTAAAATTATGAAACGGAAGAAGGCAGCCCTCTTGTCACAACAATGCCCAGCATGTAATATGGACTCCAATTAAATATAAATAAATTAGAATGGAATTAAATAGAATTAAAGGTGAATCAGCTGTATGAACAAAAAAACTATTATTTAGTGTCTATCTCTTGTATTATATCAGGAAGATTATTGTAGGGGTATTCAGGCTGAGATAAATCCCACAGTATACCTCATCACAGCTACTGGGTTCATAGTTTTAGCTTTACTTAAAGATTTTCTGTCCCATAAATTCTTTTTTTTTAATATTTTTTAGTTATAGGTGGACACAATGTCTTTATTTTACTTTATGTGGTGCTGAGGATTGAACCCAGTGTCTCACACATGCTAGGCGAGTGCTCTATCTCTGAGCCACAACCCCAGCCCCTGTCCCATAAATTATTTTTTTTTAAATATTTTTTTAAGAGAGAGGAGAGAGAGAGGGAGAGGGAGAGGGAGAGGGGGAGAGGGGGAGAGGGGGAGAGAGAGAGAGAGAGAGAGAGAGAGAGAGAATTTTTTTAATATTTATTTTTTAGTTTTTGGTGGACACAACATCTTTGTTTGTATGTGGTGCTGAGGATCGAACCTGGGCCGCACGCATGCCAGGCGAGCGCGCTACCGCTTGAGCCACATCCCCAGCCCCCCATAAATTCTTGTAGAGGTTACAAGATGAAGAATAGGTTGTGCCAAAGGAAAAGTAGAACAATGCATATAATGCAAGAATTTCTACAGGGGCAATGGCATTGTCAGAGCTCAGATCCATTAGAAACTGGAACTGGTTTGGCCTGAAAGTATAATGGAAAGATGAGATCTGATTGACTTTATATTTTAAGTCTACAGTGTGGCAACTTTGTGGAATTACCTCATATTTTCAGCTGTTTATGAGAATAAAACCTCTACAAAATGGGAGCACCTGCTGAGAGAACAGCATCCAGCACTGATTACTACAAGAGAAACAACTTTATTCCTGGGCTAAGGGTAGAGAGAATGAACATTCAGTATGTCCAGGAATTAATAAGTCTGTCTCTTGTAGATGTGGAAAGGGGACCATACTCTTGGAGCTACAGACTTACCACTATCAAGGAAGAATCCTAGACTCAGTTATCAAATACACAACTTGAAATTCAAGAAGTTAAAACAGTGACTCCAAGATAAAATGGTAAAGATCAATCTTGCTAGTGTTAAAGAATCAAAGGAAACTGACTTTGAGAAAAAGATGGTATCCAGTTTGCTACAGTTGATCCCAAACTACCTGTAGAACTAGGCTATCACTCGTGTATTTTGAAGTCCATGGTGCCTATCAGTGACCAAGTCTAAGCAGATCATTTAAAAGAAGATTATAAATTTATTATTATGTTTTCAATGGATCATTCATGGTCAACTTTAAGAAACTTTATATTCCTAACTCTGTTAAGAAGAGTAAAACCTATAAAACAAACAAGCTTGTGAATCAAATGGTTAAATTATTCCATAAACATTGCATTTTAAAAGTTGGAAAAAATATTCAGTAGGTTCCAAAGGTCTAGTGGTAAAGTCAAAAGTACATCTTCCCAATGTCCCACCCACAGCTTTCCAATTTGCATGGTCAGAAGCAAGTATGTTATCGATCTCTTATAGATTAAGATATAAAAAAATTTTATTAGGGAAAAAAAAACAAAACAAAAACAAAAAGCTCAAAATGTCTAAAGGAAAAGCTCAGAAATTCTGCATTCAGAAATATAAATACCATGTAATGAATGGAACCCAACTAACAGTAGACACAAAGAAGTACATATGTGGGGAATTAGAGGAAATGAGTTAAATCTCTGAGAAGACAGAAAAAGTTAACTGCCATATAGAATAGGAATTTCCTCACATCTACTGTATACTTACATAAACAACTCACCCTTGGATAAACCCAATCTAAAGGCAAGGAAAAGCCCTCCCTTCTGTCAGTAGGTTACAATATCCACTGGCTATAACTGTCAAACCAGAAGACGTCTTACACTCTCTTTCTCCTGTGATGAGGCTTAGCTTGTATGTTTTATGAATAAGTTATTAAATTAGTAGAGAATGTCTTCCATTATCTATGTAACAAATTGTGGCCCTTAACTATGGCAAACTTCTCCTTTGTTTCTTGGCAATGTTGCCCTGCTAATTTATATTCTAAAAGAAATAATGACCCTTCTAGCAGGCTGCCACTAAGTTATACCATATTATAAAACAAAGAGTTGCTAAAGATCTAATAAATGTATTAAAATATAATTTCCATTCTTACCCCTCTAGAGAAAGAAATATAACCATCTTCATTAGGATTGCCACTACATACTTGGATTCCAGAGTGTGACTTGCTCAAAAATTTCCAAAGCAATCCAAGAGCTGAGTGAGTCAATATTCATTGAAGAACTTAATTATTTCATATAGTTGGTGAAAGAAAATGATACAATATGAAAGTAATTTATTTCTGTAGTCTTTGTTCAGGATTCCAAAAACAAATTTCTTTATAGTTGCTGATTCTGAAGGTGACTTTCACATATTTTGATTTATTTTTTACTAACATTTGGATATCTATGCATCAATTGAGTTAAGCTGGAAGTCATGCTCTACCATTTCTAGCTGAGTTTAGGTTATAATATTAGCTTTTCCTATAATGGGGTGGTCAACTGAGTATATTATCTTGGGTTTTATGCCATTTCCTAAATTTAAAACTGAAGATGGTGCCTGTAAATATTATACACCCTTAAAAATGTCTATGGGTGGCACATGTGTATAATCACTTGTAATCTCAGCTACTCATGAGGTTGAGGCAGGAGGATTGCAAATTTAAGCCCAGCTTCAGTAACTTAGGGAGACCCTGTCTCAAAATAAAAAGGGCTGGGGGGCTGGGGATGTGGCTCAAGCGGAAGCGCGCTTGCCTGGCGTGCGTGCGGCCCAGGTTCGATCCTCAGCACCACATTCAAAGATGTTGTGTCCGCCGAAAACTAAAAAATAAATATTAAAAAAATTCATTCTCTCTCTCTCTCTCTCTCTCTCTCTCTCTCTCTCTCTCTCAAAGTAAGTAAATAAATAAAAAGGGCTGGGCTGATGAAGCTCAGTGTTATAGCACCCTTGGGTTCAATCGCCAATGCAGCAATTAAATGATTAATTTATAAAATTAAAACATGTTGAAGAAAATAAAATATGAGATTTTTAGTGCTGAAAAAGTTTTTCAAAATATCTTCATCAAAGAGATAACTCAAGGCCTCAAATAAGCTGCCTGTACAAGAACACACAACAAGTAAGCAAAGCTAGGAGGAAGGGACAAGCCCAAAGTCCAAAATATTCTGCTTCACAAATTGATACCCTCCACAATCTTGAAAATATCTAAGTAGAAAATTAGCTGAAATTTTCAAATGTCAAATTTAAGAACCATCCACTTCACTAAAAATATTCCTGGTAATAAAAAATTTCATTAGGAAAGATCTTGTATACCCATTAAAGCAGTTAACATTTATTGGGTCCTAATGGTGTGCAAGGTGTCCTATATTAAGTCCTTTACATACATTAACTCATTTAATTCTCACAATTATCACGAGATATTATTATTATCCCTACTTCATAAACAAGAAAACTAATGCACAGAGAAGTTAAATTTCTCGCCAAATGCCACCCAGCAATAATAGGCAGAATCAGGATATAAATACATGCAATGATCTCCACTGCTGTACTCCTCACTTCTCAGCTCTTTACTACTCTACTACCATGACTTTTTTGTTACAGTCCAACTCCTCATGTTGTAGATGAGCAAACTGCGTTCCCCATGGAAGAGAGAAATTCATTCAAGATTCATAACTATTTAATAGCAGAACTAATTTCAACAATTTGTTTTTCTATTCACATTGTAAGGTTTTTCACCTCATTTGATCCTCTCCAAAAATAATTTGCTTTTCTAAGTATAAGATACTTAATATTGAAATCAGGAGAAAACAAAGTAGAGAAGAAAATAAAATAACCCCTCCTGGTTTTCAAGGATAACCACGGTTAATAGTTTAGCATAGTTCTTCATACACATTACACAACTAACATTCTACTCACCTTGTATTTTCAAAGAATTCAGGGACATATTCTATACAGAGCAGTTTATTTGACTTTTTCACTTAAATTGTTCCATAACACATATTCTCACACAGCATTAATATCTTTTGACAAAATGACTTAAATGGTCATATTTCATACATTTCATAACCTATTTAAGGTCAACTAACTATACATGATAGACTTTTTGCAATCAGTCTCTTGGTTAAAATTATTATAGGTATGTGTTTATACTGCATTTTAAATAATGTTCTCAAATTGAGTCCCTAAGAATGACATTACTGAGTTAAAGGATATAAGAACTAACACATGATGGTCACTATTGCCAAAATGTTTCAAGCACATCACAAATATTCTAAATTATATTTGAAGTTGTATACATATATTCACAATGTATAAACACTTCACAGCACAGATATTCTAAGTGCTTCACAGAGATAGACTATTTAATCCTTGAAACAATTCTGAGGGATGAAATGAAGGCCTAGAGAAAACCATGACTTGCTCAAAATCATATAGCTAGGATGTTACACAGCCAGAACTGACACCCAGGCAGGTGGGTTCCAGAATCCATGCTCTTATTCACTATGCTAGACTTTTAATTCTACAACCTTTCAACCACATATGTCAAGTCTCCTAGAAGTTTACTACAAATGTACAAAAAACATCTGAGGAATCTGAAGCATCCTAGGTTGAGGGGATGAGGAAAGATGGATGATGGCACTCTGCACACTAGAATGTCAGCTTCGTGGGGACAGGGGATAGGAACTTTAATTTACCTAAAATTGTGATTATCACACAGGAAGCGCGCAATACAGTTAACTAAAAGAATGAACTGAACTTTGAAATCTATAAAATATTTTATATGTTTTATGAAGACACATCTAGAAAAAGGATTTTAGTGGATTAAAAAGCCACAGATCTGAGATCTAAAACTAGAGTTTCATGTAAGAATTTCCATCAAAATACCAAACTGATAGGAACATAAGAAACAAAATAACCTGCTTATGTTATTTTTTAAAAATACTTTTAGTTGTCAATGAATCTTTTATTTAATTTCTATTTATGTATTTATTTATTTATTTATTTGCAGTGCTGAGGATTGAACCCAGGACCTCACGCATGCCAGGCAAGTGCTTTACCACTGAGCCACAACTCCAGCCCCTTGCTGTTATTAAATGCTTAAATATATTAATAAATTTCCTTTTTAATTTGAATTAATTTTAATCATTAAAACAATCCTTAAGTTAAATATTATTATCTCATTTCACAGATAGGGATATTCACCTCCAGAATTAAATAACATGGGCACTATTATACAACTGAGTATGTAGAAAAACTGGGATTGAGACTCACGTGCATTGAACCATGGAACCAATTAGAGGACAACATAAAATAAGATACAGTAGCCAAGAATAGTGGCACACTCCTGGAATGCCAGTGGCTTGGGAGGCTGAGGCGGCAGGATAGAAATTCAAAGCCAGCCTTAGCAAATTAGCAAGGCCATAAGCAACTTAATGAGACCCTGTCTCAAAATAAAAATAAAAAGGACTGGGGATGTGGCTCAGAGGATAAGTGACCCTGGGTTCAATCCCTGGTACCAAAAAGCAACAACAACAACAAAAACAAGATACAGTATAAGTATGTATCTTAAGACTGGTCTAGAGCAGGGTTTCTCAAGCTTACCATTACTGGCATTCTGGACAGGATTGTTCTTTGGAGGAAATGACCCTGTTCATTCTAAGATGCTTGGTAGCATCTTTGGCCTCTACCACCATTTTGTTTTTTATTTTTTTTGAGAGACACTGGGGATCAAACCTAGGTCCTTGCACATGCTAAGCAGATATTCCACTACTGAGCTATATTCTTGGCTCTTCTTTAGTATTTTTTATACTGTCAGTATATTGAAAAATATGAGTTCATGCACTCCTTAAAGATTTAACTATTTAAATGACACAAATAACTATATACAGTTCACTTAGAATTCATCATGACAGAGGTCAAGTGGGGGATATAGCTCAGTGGTATAGTGCTTGCCTAATATAATATGCCTGGGTTCCATTCCCAGCATCATCACACATGATGAAAAAATTCATCATGGTAAATTTAAGGAACACAATATATCTAAGATAAAATCCCCTTAAACAAAAGAGGACACAGCCAATATCTGAGAGATCTAAAGAGGAAATATAAAACCTAACTGTCAAAACCTATTAATATTAACTAAGAATGATGAAAACAAAAGCAAATAAGACAGGCCTCCAACTTAAAGGAATTAAGAAAATTAATTCTTAGAAGAATTAAGAAAGGAATAGACAACAAAAACAGTAATAAATGCTACAACAAAGATAAGACTAATTTTTTTTTTTGCAACTACTCTTACTACTTAGCTACATTATCAGTCCTGATAACAATAATTGACTCAGCTAATTTACTTACAAATTTAAATGGAAAAGAAAAAAAAGATACTGATTTTTTTTAAGAGAGAGAGAGAGAGAGAGAGAATCTTTTTTGTTGATGGACAAAACACAATGCTTTTATTTATTTATTTTTTTATGTGGTGCTGAGAATCGAACCCGGGTCCCGCCCATGCTAAGGGAGCTCTGCTCTACCGCTGAGCCACAATCCCAGCCCAGATACTGATTTTTTTATGAAACATTAATACATATATATAAAAGTTTAAATAGTAAAGTCAGTATCATCCATTTTATATAAAAATCACTAAGAAGATTGCATTTAAAATTTTAATCAAAACAATTATTATAAAATTTTGCTCTTTAAATCCAAGTACTTTATTGTGAGAACAATAATAAATGTTACTAGTTAGTTCATCTCACTTTTTTTTTAAAGATTACTTCCCACATTAGAATACTGCTTCAGATTTACCTATTTTAAGACTTTATCTAAATTTAAAATATGAAACAAAATTTTATATCATTAATGAATATGTCTTTATATGAATCAATTTGAATTCTAAAGTTTGATAAAAGATACACATTATGAGATCACTACTATCCACTAAAATTACAAGTTTTGAGTAGTTTTGAGCCAACTTAGATGTTATGCTCAGAAGCTTAGGCAATTTTTAGAGTTTTTTGCTAAACAAATTCACTGAATGGTTTATTGAAAATACTGAAATGAACTTTTAAATAATAACAGTAGTAACCAGAAAATTGCTCATACCTTAACTTTTTTTTCTGTTCTCAAACTGTTTTTTACAACTTGAAGAAACTAACACTCTTGTTTCAATCATGTTATCTTAGTAACATCAGGATTTACAAGAAGGAAGTGACAATGCAGATTTGGGGTTATGACATACAGGCTTTACAATAGATAAACATTATGCAAGTACAGAATACTAAGGCTCAGAACTACAACATGTGCTAAATAAAATGACGCAGTTTGTTTTTATTTTTTAAAATCTTTTTTGGTTTTTCTTTATTTATTTTGCAGTGCTAGAGATTAAACCCAAATGCACTCTACCACTAAGATACATCCCCAGCCCATTTTTATTTTGAGACAGGGTCTCGCCAAGTTGCCCCGTTTGGGTTCAAGCTTGCCACCCTCCTGCCTCAGCCTCCTGAGTTGATGGAATTATAGGTGTGTGCCACCATGCCTGGCAAATGATGCAGTTTTAAAAAATAAGACTGCTATATACTTATACTGTGCCAAAAACTCATAAAAACCTATTTCTCTAATCTCCTCCTTTCCCAAGCCCTGCCCAAAATGAGTTTTCCATCTCAGAACTCATAAATTGTACTTAAAATGTATATTTCAGTACATCTTTATTATCTTTATATTCATGGATACTTTAAAACTGAAAATATTTTCTCTGACTCCTTTGTTCAAAAGCAATTTAATTATGCTTTTCTACTAAATTTAGTGAATATTTGGCATTTTTACTCTACTTAAAGGTAACTAATTTATAGGTACCTAGTTTATAAAGTATTTCCACGTATATGACCTCATTTTAGACAATATAAAAGAGGAGGAATGATTCATCATGTCTTTAATTGGTAATTGCTTGATATCTTCATTTTTCTTAATGTTGAATGTCTATTTTAGTCAAGAGTCACATATTCATCACTTACCACAAAAACAGGAATGTAAAAGTCAAATATTATTATAAAATTCCATGAATAGACTGGTAAAAGTATTAAATAAATGGTAAAAGTATTAAAAAGTTAAGTTGATAAAGTTAAATTTGATAATTAAAACAGCACTTTACTGCAAACAGATTAATACTTTCACCACACTACTTCACTTTTTTTTTTTTGTCCTGACCTTGGTTTGTAAGTTTTTGTAACGTTTCTTTAAAAGTGAGGTATTTGTCAGGATGGACACTAAAACATTCAATCCTTTTGTTGGATTCTATAAAATGTTAGTTAAAATTTTAATTTTGAGCCATAAGTAAAACCATAATTAGCTGATGCATATCTGTAACCCCAATGGTTCAGGAGGCTAACGCAGGAAGATTGTGAGTTCAAAGCCAGCCTTAGCAACTTAGTGAGGCTCTAAGAGATTCAGCAAGACCCTGTCTCTAAATAAAATATACATATAAATATATATAAGATATATATTTTTAAAAGGGCTGGAGATGTAGCTCAGTAGTTAATACCCCTGGGTTCAATTCTAGGTACCAAAAAAATTAAAGAAAACCATAATCAGTCATCTTCATATTAAACAATCCTGAGAAAACCTCTCATTCATATGTTTTAGACACAGTAAGAACTGAATATATATCTAGCCCCCTCTGCACACACACATTTACAAAGACTTTTCACAGACTTTTTTTCTACCAAAAATAATGCAAAGATAAATTCCTAGCTTTAAAAACTCCAAGCATAAAAAATAAGAATATTACTTATGACTATTAAATTTCTAATTTATGCTGAATTAGAAAGTTTTAACATTTCTATAAATTTGACATCTGTGACTCATGTCCCATTTGCACAAATTATATTTAACTCAATAAGATTTCAACTAACATGTAAGCCTACTGAGGAATTCACAGGGACAAAGAGTGCCTGACCTACATAGCTTTTCTAATGCCACATTTCACCCCTCATGCAGGGCTCTCTGTTGTTTGAGTGGCAACAATCAAAACTAGGGGAAAACCAAATTATCATCCTTAAGTGTACAAACATTTTTTTTTCATATGGAAATGCTTAATTATTCTTGGTACCATCTCACATAAGCACTTTCACAGCATTCACACTCACTAGCTAACCATTCCACTGACAGCCCCCACGCCACAGAAGAGACAAATCCCTACTGGCCAAATCCAAGGACTACTTTCAGCTTTTATAAAGGGACATTTGAATGCTATCCCTTCTCAAAAATTCTTCCTTACCCTGTACCACACAAATCCAATCTTTCCTGGCCTTTTGACCTCTCTTTTCCTGTCAAGTCTGTTTTCTTTTTCCCCAATAGTTGTTCAAATACAAGTCTGTTTTTTTTTTTTTTTTCCCCATTAGCTGTTCAAATACTGGTCATCCACAAGTTTTTCCCCAGGTTCCACTTTTCTAGACATCTACAAACTTCCCTGAGAGTATATTATCTGCAGCCTTCACTATGGAGGCTGATAACTCCCAAATCTATCTACTTCCACTAAAACGAGCCGGATACACTCCAAGAACTAAATAAATCAATCTCTCTCTCTCCCTCTCTCTTTTAAACTGTATCACTTTACCCAGACCCCTTACCTCCAGGCATATATATCTTCCAAATTATCACCAAGACAGCTGTTCAAATACCAAAGATCTAACCACAAGTCTATTGTATAGCTCCTCAACTTATGATGGGGTTACGTGATACTTTGAAATATTTTAAGTTGAAAATGCATTTAATAAACTTAACCTACTGAACATGATAGCTTAGAAACACAGTACAGTATAGAGTACTGGTTATTTACCCTAATTGCATGGCTGTTGCCACTGTCCAAGGAAAGAACAAGACAAAAGAGCAGCTTCTACTGGATATATATTGCTTTTACACCATTATAAAATCAAAAAATCCAGGACTAGACATGTAGCTCAATGGTAGAACATGTGCTTAGCATGCATAAGGCCCTAGGTTCTGTCCACAGCAACCCCAAAAAGAAAAAAATTCCTAAGTGAATCCATCATAAATTGGGGACGATCTACACTTAAAATCTTTTGGAACTCCTGACCACTTGATCCTAAAGTAAAAGGCAGCATAAGATTAAAGTCCTTCACATAGGAGTCCTAATCTCTTGTCCCTCTCATATAATGTCACACAAAATCAGTTTCTCAAACAAGCCATCTTTTTTTTTTTTTTTTTTTTTTGGTACCAGAGATTGAACCCAGAGTCAGGGGCACTTCGTCACACCCCCAAACCTTTTTAATTTTGAGACAGGGCTTTACTAAGTTGCTAAGGCTGATTTAGAATTTGTGATCCTCCTGCTTCAGCCTTCCCAGCTGCTGGGCACCACCAAACCTAGGTGAAGCCACTTATTTTTCATGCTATCACTCAAGATATTTATTAGTTCTGTCTAGAATGTGTTTCCCCTAACTTCCTTGCCAAAAGATACTCTTCTTTAAAGGCTTGTTTCAGTTTTTACCTCTAGAGAAGCCATTCCAATCCTTCCTTCTTCACTGTCTTATTACTGGTAATTCCATCCTCAATATTTCAACTGCAGTTTATTTGAATAGTAGCTTGGTTAGCAATTATTTCACTGTATTATAATTATCAGTATACATGTCTGTTTATGCAGAATCCCTAAAAGCAGGAATCATATCTTTTCACCCTTGGATTCCTGTCAATTGACAAATGTACCATAAAAATGTCCAATAAGCAAATGCTCCATAATTCCTGAAACTCCCTATTTTAAATACTGTAACATCTCACCCCATGAACTAATATGCAAGGTTTTTACTTCAAATGTGATTGATGTAAATTCTGTCCACAACAAAGCAGATGAATATGTAAGATAAAGTAGACTGAAAGATGTGAAAAGAAAAAAACACTTTTGATTAACCTTTTAATTCAATATCAGATGTCAGAATTAATCGTAAAAGATATAAAGTAGTATATCAATCATAGTCTTCTCTCATAAAAAGAAAAACAGTACTTCAAATTATAATTTCATCATACCTTAATTTTTAAAAAATTTTAAAAGATAATTACCTTATAGATATTAGAATGTTCATAAGGGACTGAAAAACGACTTCATTTTTTTAAGTGTTTTTTTGTTGTTGTTGTTTTGTTTTGTTTTTTAACACTGGGGATTGTGCCCAGGTGCACTTTACCACTGAGCTACATCCCCAGTCTCCCGGTTGCTGAGGCTGGCTTTGAACTTGTGATCCTCCTGCCTAAACCTACTGAGTTGCTGGGATTACAAGCATGTACCACCATGCCTGGCTCATATGCATCCTTGATAGCTACCAATGTTACCTAACTTTTGCTTGAGAAATTGGAAACAAAGCTGAGTGTGGTAGAATGTATTACCATACTCAATTATTCTACAGCTTTTTCCTACATGCGATTAATTATACTTCCCTGATCAATTCCATCAGGTATGGCCACATGACATACTTTGGTCAATGAAATTCGAGTGGAAGGGATAAAAGCCCTTTCTGAGCAGAAACTTTAATTGTAATTTTGTATTTAATATATAAGTTTAGTTATTTTGTTACTAAATAAGAATTTAGGAACATAGGAATGACTGACAAGGAAAACACAATAATCCAGAAGAACCAAAATATAAACATACATATTGGTAATCTTTTTAATATATATATATTTTTTTTAGTTTTCGGTGGACACAACTTCTTTATTTTATTTTTATGTGGTGTTGAGGATCGAACCAGCGCCCAACGAATGCCAGGCGAGCGCATTACCACTTGAGCCACATCCCCAGCCCTATATTGGTAATCTTAAAACATGATAATCTAAAGTCACTTAAAGCTGGGGCAAAAAAAAAAAAAAAAAATTTATAATCTCTCATGCCCCTATGTATGTAATTCTATTAGTAGATACAACTAGTTCACTAAGGAAAGGTTAAACTATACCATTTATTCTTTTTAAGATAACAAGGAAATGGGTTTGATCACTTCTGAAAATCTACCATCCAAAAATGATTTGGGCTGGGTGGTGGCACATACCTATAATCACAGCTGTGGCAGGAGGATCACAAGTTTGAGGCCAGCTTGGAAAACCTAAATGAGATCCTGTCTCAAAAGTAAAATATCATATTTAAAAAGGGCTGAGGATATAGCACAGTGGTACAGTGCTTGCTTTATCACACTCAAGGCCCTAGGCTCCTTACCAAGTACAATTTTTTTTTTTTTAAAGATCTGGATGCAAAAGGTGTATATTCTCATCTGATCAAAAAATACAATTTGCTAAAATGACTCATTCTCTAAGATTCTCAGGAAACTATGGCATCATTATGACTGGTGTAATCCCTAACCTATCATAAAATTGAGTTTTAAATTATATATATATATAATTAAGAGATGTGCTCAAATTTTCTAAAACAAAGTACATGCTTATGTTTGCTGAATCTTGCTACCATTTTATCCTATAACTGTATATTCATTTAAAAACTAACATTAAGCTAACACTACAAAGTGAACCTCAACTTTTGTAATTCTCCTCAACACTCATACAATTCTTGCTCTAAAGCACCAAGACTAAATTAAAAAGTTTATAAAAATAGTTCCATATTCATTTTTCAAATAAACTTTTTTTTAATTTTTTTAATATTTATTTTTTAGTTCTCGGCGGACACAACATCTTTGTTTGTATGTGGTGCTGAGGATCGAACCCGGGCCGCACGCATGCCAGGCGAGCGCACTACCGCTTGAGCCACATCCCCAGCCAGATAAACTTCTTAATAAAGTTTTAAAAAGATAAAAAGGAGCTGGGTGCAATGGTGTACACCTGTAATCCTAGCTACTTGTGAGGCAGAGGCAGGAAAATCTTAAGTTCAAGGCCAGCCTCAACAATTTAGCAAGACCTGTCTTAAAAGAAAAATGTTTTCTCTTCTATATCAAAGGCAAAGCTCTGTAGTAAAATGCTTGCCTAGCATTCGTAAAGTCCTGGGTTCAATTCCCAATACTAGGGCGGGGAGGGAGTTAAGAAGAAATAGTTGGACCACATAAAAACACAGACTTTTCTTATTTTTTAAGTAAATGAAAACTCAGTCACACTAACAACACAGTCTTTACACTGTTTAAATATAAGGTTATAATACTAAAGTAAAGTTTTGCTTATAAATGCACACTGTCCAAAAGATGCAGAAGACAATCAAAAAAGAATTTAAATGGCACTAGAAAAAGGGAGACTCAGTGCCTCAAAAAAACAGACAAACAAGACAAAGAGAAATCATTAAAACAAATTTTCTATTCACCCAACACCCCAACACTCAGCTTGAGAAGCCCCTTTCTGTTCTCCATCATTGTGGGAGGCCATCCTTGCACGTGTCTGAGTTACCTCCCCGGCTGGGTGAGAGGGGCTCAGACACTTTTTTTTGTGTCAGAGCTTTCCCCACCTTTCTTGGGTCCAAGGACTTGTCTGTGTGGAGCGTGGCTGACCACGTCTCACCTGACCTTGGAACACTGACACCCCCTTAACCTTCATTGGATGGGATTTTCCCCAGAATTTTTTGTTCCCCAATAAAAGTCCTCCCCTTGGTGCGCTCACTGTCTCTCCCTAGCCTCTTCAGTAAGCCTCGTTACTTTAATGGGTAACTTGAGGCTGGGGGTTCGAGGAGCCCTCCTAGAGCTGGTTTAAAGGTAATTGGAGTCTGTGTCTTTAATTTAAACTCCCTTAGGATTTTCCCGCATGGCCGAACCTTCATATCATTTGCGCTGGCCACGGACTAAACATCAGGACAAGCAGTAGGGCTTACTTGTTAAAAGTATAGACTTGAGATGACTCCTTGGATCTGATTACAAAGACTGTTACTTATTAGAAGTGTGACTTTAGTAAGTTAAGATTTTTCTGCTTCTAAGCTATAAATAACAAGTACCTGCTTTAAGTATTAAGAAGTGACGAATAAGTAAGTATATATTTAACAATAATTTAAAACATATAATATGTAAAATGTAGCTATTTTTGTATTAACTTTCTGTCTTCCCCACAAGGAAATACACTTACCATTCTATTACTATGGATAGTAGTAAAACATGAGTAAATAGTATGATTTTTAAAAAAAATTATATTAAACAGCATCAAGTATAAATATTCCTTTGCAACTTATTCTTTTCATTCAACATTTCTGAGATGATCCACACAGATATATGCATCTACTATTCATTCATGTTCACTCCTGTACAGCCATCCATTGTGTAAATTAACCACTTTACATATTCCTGTCTATGAACATTTTCATTATTTCATTTTATGCTACTATGAAAATTCCACTACAAACATGCTTGAAAATGAATCCTGATGCTGATATAAAAATTTTTTTCAAAGCTTTCTGTTAGATCCCAGCAACACATACACACACACATCATAGAATATATACCGAGGTATAAAACTGCTGGGTTATTAGGTAGATATTCAAGTTTAGCATTAAACTATGTCAAACTCTGTCAAAATGATTATTCAATTGGGGTGTGATGGTGACTATATATATATATATATATATATATATATATATATATATATATATATATATATATATATATAAAAAATAACGACCATAATCCCAGCTACTCAGGAGCCTGAGGTAGAAGGATAAAAAATTCAGGTCTCCCCCTGGGGAAACTTAATGATACTCTGTCTCAAAATAAATTTTTTTAAAGGGGGAGGGGGTCTTTTTAAAGGGGGAGGCGCTAAAAGCATGCAATGGAGAAAGGATAGCATCTTCAACAAATGGTGCTGGGAAAACTGGAAATCCATACGCAACAAAATGAAGCTGAACCCCTTTCTCTCGCCATGCACAAAAGTTAATTCAAAATGGATCAAGGAGCTAGATATCAAATCAGAGACTCTGCACCTGATAGAAGAAAAAGTTGGCTCCGATCTACACATTGTGGGGTCGGGCTCCAAATTCCTTAATAGGACGCCCATAGCCCAAGAGTTAAATACAAGAATAAACAAATGGGACTTACTTAAACTAAAAAGTTTTTTCTCAGCAAGAGAAACAATAAGAGAGGTAAATAGGGAACCTACATCCTGGGAACAAATTTTTACTCCTCACACTTCAGATAGAGCCCTAATATCCAGAATATACAAAGAACTCAAAAAATTAGACAATAAGATAACAAACAACCCTATCAACAAATGGGCCAAGGACCTGAACAGACACTTCTCAGAGGAGGACATACAATCAATCAACAAGTACATGAAAAAATGCTCACCATCTCTAGCAGTCAGAGAAATGCAAATCAAAACCACCCTAAGATACCATCTCACTCCAGTAAGATTGGCAGCCATTATGAAGTCAAGCAACAATAAGTGCTGGCGAGGATGTGGGGAAAAGGGTACACTTGTACATTGCTGGTGGAACTGCAAATTGGTACGGCCAATATGGAAAGCAGTATGGAGATTCCTAGGAAAGCTGGGAATGGAACCACCATTTGACCCAGCTATCGCCCTTCTCGGTCTATTCCCTGAGGACCTTAAAAGAGCATACTATAGGGATACTGCCACATCAATGATCATAGCAGCACAATTCACAATAGCTAGACTTTGGAATCAACCTAGATGCCCTTCAATAGATGAACGGATTAAAAAACTGTGGCATCTATACACAATGGAGTATTACGCAGCACTAAAAAATGACAAAATCATGGATTTTGCAGGGAAATGGATGGCATTAGAGCAGATTATGCTAAGTGAAGCTAGCCAATCCTTAAAAAACAAATGCCAAATGTCTTCTTTAATATAAAGAGAGCAACTAAGATCAGAACAGGGAAGAAGAGCATGAGGAAAAGATTAACATTAAACAGAGACGAGTGGGGGGAGAGAAAGGGAGAGAGAAGGGAAACTATGGAAATAGAAGGAGACCCTCACTGTTACACAAAATTGCATATAAGAGTTTGTGAGGGGAAAGGTGAAAAAAAAAAAAACAAGGGAGAGAATTAAACAACAGCAGATGGGGTAGAGAGGGAAGATGAAAGGGAAGGGGAGGGGGGATAGTAGGGGATAGGAAAGGTAGCAGAATACAACAGTCATTAATATGGTATTATGTAAAAATGTGGATGTGTAACCGATGTGATTCTGCAACTTGTATTTGGGGTAAAAAATGGGAGTTCATAACCCACTTGAATCAAATGTATGGAAGATGATATGTCATGAGCTTTGTAATGTTTTGAACAACCAATAAATAAATAAATAAATAAATAAATAAATAAATAAATTTTTTTAAAGGGGGAGGGGGTCTGGGGATGAGCTCAGAGGTAGAACACTCCTGACTTCAATCCGCAGTACCAAAAAAAAAAAAAAAAAGTGATACTCTTACTAAAGAGAAGAAGGAATGGAATTTACCCAAGGAATGCTAAGTTGGTTTAACATTAAAAAAAAAAAAAAAATCAACATAATTCATCATATCAATAACACAGTGTGGGAATTCCTATAGCTAGTTCTACAGTGTTACCTATAATTGATGCTCAACTTCTTAAATGATGAAAAATGGTTATCTCATTGTTTAGATTTACAGTTCCCACGTTAGAATAAACATCATTTATTGGCCATTCTTATGTCTTCAGTGAAATTCTTATTTGTATCTTTTAACTATTTCTTTTCTGTTTTTTTTAATTTGGACAAGTTATTTCTGTATTCTGGTTACTAATCCTTTACAAGGAATATGCATTACAAATCTCTTATCCAATATTTTTCTCCTTCACTTTTGAAAATTATTTAACAAAATTAATTTTAATGTATTTTAATTTATCAATCTTCTCCTTCAGTGGGTCCTTTTTTTGTAAATTACTGATATCCTTCCCAACCCCTAAGGTCACAGGAATATTCTCCTACATTTTCTTCTAAGAGGTATTTAAAAAAAAAAAAAAAGCTAGGACTTCTATAATTTGAGGAGAAAGGCACTGTGTTTTTTAACTACTTGCCAGGGACTGTACCTGTATTGTAGAACTATAACACAATAGACTATTAAAATTACCTTTAAGCAGATTACAGGTTGAACATAACTTATTCAAAAATATTTCGAACCAGAAATGTTTG
The DNA here is from genome assembly GCF_021218885.2 of Marmota monax. Taxonomy (NCBI): domain Eukaryota; kingdom Metazoa; phylum Chordata; class Mammalia; order Rodentia; family Sciuridae; genus Marmota; species Marmota monax. The sequence continues at coordinate 13,603,319 of NW_026693008.1, read as the reverse complement.
GGATTTTGGATTTTTTTCAGATTTTATAATATGTGTAAATACATAATGAGATATCTTAGGGAGGAGACCAAAATCTAAACACAAAATTTACATTTCATATACTTTATACACAGTCTGAAGATAATTTGATACAATTTAAAAAATAACTTTGTGCCATGAAATAAAGATTCATGCTATGAGATTTTTCATTTGTGACACGTTAGCATTCAAAAAGTTTTGGATTTTGAAGCATTTCAGATTTTTGGATGAGTGATGTTCAACTTGTATAAACCAAAGAGCTAACCCAAAGCAATATATACGTAATGGTTAAATTAAGGGTTAAACATGATCAAAGTTTAAAATAATAAGGGCAGGGACAAATCAACGAGAATTATGATAATTAGAAAAATTTCATGAATAAACTGTTAACTTTCCCTTAATAATTCTGATTTAGGATAACAACAAAATCCAGAACTTGTCTAAAATATATCCATACTTAAGAGTCATTGATAAAAACCACAAAGTATGAATTAGTATAAAACCTGGTATGTGATATCAACAGGAAATGGGAAATGTTTATAACAAGAGTAATAATGTTAAATTATATAAAATTAGGCTGGGATTGTAGCTCAGTGGTAGAGCACTTGCCTTGTACACACAAGGTCCTGGGTTTGATCCTCAGCACCACATAACAATAAATAAATAAAAATAAAGATATTGTGTCCATCTACAACTAAAAAAACATTTTAAAAAATTATATAAAATTTTTATTTTGTGTGCCTGAATTGCTCACATATATAACTCAGATTTACCCAGTCCAACAATGCAGACAACTGGGAAATTCAAAGTCTGGGAATGTACTTTAGAGATAGAGCATGTACTTAGCATGTGTAAGGCCCTGGGTTACATATCTAACATTACACACACAGAAAAAGTTGACAGGGTAGATGACTTAGAGAACAGTATTAATTGCTACTATTATCAGAGTACTACATAGTCATAAAATGGAGCTATGGCTTGATTCTCAAAAGAAGAAAGAATAATCTCTTCCAGTAAATCATGTTAAAGTGGCTAAACTTGAAACATAAGCTTTTCTCCACCAGCCCTAACATTCAGATTATCAACACTACAAATACGTGGTTTGGGGAATAATATTTTTGCAGCAAGATTTATATATAAAACATAAACACTTTATGTGTGTTTGTGTGTGCACATGCATGTGTATATTTATGTATAAAACACAGAAGATAACAGCCAATCAGCAGTATAGCAGCCAATCAAGAAAATAATTCTCAATAATATTAAAGTATATAATTTCCTTAGTGCACCTAAGCATTCACATTGCTATGTGATAAAGCAATAATAATAAAGATTTGTAAAAGGAAGAAGCAATAATGACTAATTTTAGCAATGCCACAATTTAATACAAATGGTTTTTAATCACTTTCTCACACACTATTAGAATAGCTTGCCTATTGTATCATCTTTCAAAAGAGCTACAGCCGAGTCACACAAATGAGAATTTTGTGATTTGACACAATTCTCAAATAAGATCATAGATCATTGGTAAGAGAGAGGTAGAAAAAAACTACTAATACCAAGTATAGTATCAGTATATTGTGTTTTTTGTAATTTTTAAAAATATTTATTTTTCAGTTACATGTGGACACAACATCTTTTATTTTTTATCTTATGTGGTGCTGAGGATTGAACCCAGTGCCTCACAAGTGCTAGGCAAGCACTCTACCACCAAGCTACAACCCCAGCCCTAATGGAGAGAATTTTTTTTTTTTTGTAGCAATAGACGGACAGAATACCTTTATTTTATTTGTTTATGTTTATGTGGTGCTGTGGATCAAACCCAGTGCCTCATGCATGCTAGGCAAGCGCTCTGCCACTGAGAATTTTGAATATTCCTGAAACACAAAGAAATGACATACAGTGCTGAGGTTGTAGCACAGTGGCAGAGTGTATGCCTTGCATCTGTGAGGCCCTAGGTTCAATTCTCAGCACTACAAATAAATAAACAAATAGACAGATAGATAAATAAATAAAGGTTCATCAACAACTAAAAAATTATTTTAAAAAAAAAGGAATGTATATGCCAACTGTATATGCCAATTACCCTAATCCAATTGTTACATTCTGTATGCGTATTACATGTATTGAAATATCACAATGTATGCCATACACATGTACAATTATTAAGTATCAATAAAAAATAAAAAACAAGTGTAATGCCAATAAACTTACCCGATGCTCATCTGAAAACTCTGCCTCCACATACTTAGAATTATGAGTAAATCTCGATATCAATCTAAAATGGCAAGACTAGAACTACTATGTAAATTTTGTTTCAAAATATATTTCATTTTGATATTCTGAAGTAGGTACTATCACTTCATATCTGCCTTTCATACCAGCCATCATTCCTGGCAACTTCTTTCAGCTTTCATTCAAATTGTTAAATTTATACTTCTAACAATATGAGAAATGGAATTTAAATAAATTTATTGCAAAATTTAAAGTGATTGGCAAAAAAAACCTCAAAACAATGTACATAAGCATAATAACATGCCAAGATAGAAATAATGTTGAAAATAAGAAATCATATTTTGTAATGTCTTCAAGTCTTACCTATTCACTCCCTATACCTGTGAATCCAGTATTCCTCATTTTCTAATCTTCTTATTATGAAGTCTGCATGCTAAAGCAGATGAGTATTTCACAATTCACCTCAAAACATACTAGTTTAGTTATCAGGATTACCTGCATGGATTTCAGGGAAGCATAGCTTTGCGCATACCTGCAACTCCAAAATTCTTTCCCCAAGGTTTATGTCTTAATTTCCTAAAGATTTTTTTCCTTTTGCCCCATTAACCATGTACCTCCACAAACTTCTTAAAATGGAACAAGTTTATCTCTGTCATTTAACCTAACCCAGCTGGTCAATCCAGTTGCAGGGTTCCTTAATACACAAACTCTGCTTGATGAGAACAATGGTCATCTTCCCAGATACCAGAATCTAAAATTCCTGAATATGACTGAATAATTAACCAACTTGGTAGGAAGCAAAGCCTACTCTCAACCAAAAGCTGAAATGTCATATACTGTCTTTACCCCCAGTCCTAGACTACTTTTTATCAATAAAGACAACTCCAATAAACTTGCATATGCAGATCTTTCCTTGAAATACATTCAGTTCAGTTCCTTTGGATATATAATCAGTAGTAAGACAGCTGGATCATATAGTAGTTCTACATATAGTTTGGGTCTTAAATGTCTCCAAATGCCTATGTGTTGAAGGCTTGGCTGTCAGTCTGTGGCATTATTAGGAGATAGTGGAACCTTTAAGAGGTAGGACCTAGTCAAAGTTAATCACTTTAATTTAGCTTCTCAATTAAACTGGAAGCATGCCTCCATGAAGTAAGCAGCTTCCTCTGCCACATGCTCTACACCATCATGTGCTCCCTTACTATAGCCCCAAAGGCATCAAGGCCAAGTGACCATAGACTGAAACCTCTGAACTTTGTGAGTCAAAAATAAACTTTTCTTCCTTATAAGTTAATTTATATCAGGTATTTGTCACAGAGATAGAGAGTTGACTAACACTAAGTCATGACATATAACCTAGGCTTAGCCAATCAAACACCTCTGACCCTACATGAGGAGTTAGTACCACAAATATACATGTTTGGTGGCAGAGTAGAAAGTACACACTTTCCAGAGGTAGCAATGACAACCGTGCCAAAAGAATCATCCCATTCCAAATGTCACATTATAAGGGAAGATATCTAGTGGTCAAGGAATGCAGCAGCATCTCTACACCAGACCATTTCTGTGGCATGATTTTGGCTACGGATCTAGCATCAGAGTTTCCAAACCTGGATTCCCAGCCTTTGAAGAATTCTGTGAGCTACCCTATGTCCTTTCAATACACTGATGTTCTGCTTAAATCAGCTACAGATAGTATCTATGATACACAACTAAAATTCCAAATAATGTGCAGCTCTTCTAGACTCAGTTGCCTTCTGATAATTACTCTGCTCTTATGTCTTTTAGTGCTAGGCTTTTACATGTCAAAGATATGTTATTATTTATCTTAAACTTTCAGGTTCTAATTCCAGTGCCCCTTCCTAGACAAATAAGCTGAACCTATCTTGACCATACAGTGCTTTTAATTCCATTTACAACTTAATTCTTCCCTAATTTTTAACAGCAGTTAGCTTTAGCTTCTCAATTAAACTAAAAGATCCTTGAAGACTGAAGTAACATCATAATACGTTTATTATGATCCATTGCCTATTATGGCATTACAAACTTTGATATGTGTTTCCTGATTGATTAGATTCTTGTCTTTTAGTTTACTGAACTCCTTTAATTTCATAACTTCAAGTAAGACAGACCAAGCATGCTACTGATATTTCCTGCTTTTAGAGTGAAAATACATAAACTGAGAGTATGGAATAATAGGTATTACTAAAAGACTTTAACACATTCAAAAATTTCACACATGTAAAATAATTTGCTTTGTTTAGAAAACTCTAAAGACAACTATTCAAAGAAGGAAATTTTTAACAATGAAAAAGTACTTGTACAGAAAATAAGCATATAAGTATTTTGTGCAAACACAAAACAAGAAAAAATTATAATAGCCACAAGTTATTGAATACTTATGTTCTAGACATCCTGTTAAGTGCTTTATATGAATTCTTATTAAATCTTGCTATTAGCTTTCTTTTAGTTTTTGTTTTTTGAGTTGCTGGGAATTGAATCCAGGACCTTGAGCACACCAGGTAAGGACTCTGTGGCTGAGCTATAACCTCAGCCTGAGACTATTTTTACAGAGGGGAAAATGAAGCACAAAAACTCCCCAAGGTCACTCATCTGGGAAGCAATGGAGCCATGATTCCAACTCAGGGAGACCAACTCCAAAAAATTTAACTACTCCTCAATCAGGCCTATGCCAGCAGTGTTCAGGTACCTCAGAGACTTGACAGTAGTTTTATTTCCCCTCCCCAATTCTGTTAACTTCTGGATTTGTGTTTCCCAGAATATATCATTCTCTTTTAGACTTTCCTGCCTTAAACTCATGCTGTTGTCTCAGGCTAGAATGCACTGCTCTTTTTTATCCACCTAGCAAAACCCTACTCAATTTTCAAACAGTGGCTTAAAAACAACTTTCTCTGTGAAGCCCTCTTCATTCCTCCCACACTTTCTGCCCCCATTCCTGGGGGAAGAAACACATCACTCCTAGATCCCTGGAAACAATGAATCACAGATACTTCTATTGTTCAATTTATTTGAATTATAATTATATTTTTACAGAGCTACCTACTGGACACTATATTACACTGCAAGCTTTAGACTAGAATGCATAATGATCCCAGTTTAAGTTCAACTACAATTTAAGTGAATAGTTTCTAATAATCAAAACAGCATCATTTGCTAGATGCAATGGCACATACCTAAGGCAAGAGGATCAAAAGTTTGAAGCCAGCCTCAGCAACTTAGCAAGACCCTAGGCAACATAGTAAGCCCCTGTCTCAAAAAGGGCTGAGGATGCAGCTCGGTAGTAAAAGCACCCCTGGGTTCAATCCCCATCCCCTCCCACCCGCTTAAAAAAAAAAAAACAACAACCAGCATCATTCATTCTAATAATATTTTACTAGGGCTGGGGTTGTGGCTTAGTGGTAGAGCACTTGCCTGGCATGTGCGAGGCACTGGGTTCGATTCCCAGCATCACATATAAATAAATCAATAAAATAAAGGTCCATTGACATCTTTAAAAATATATATATATTTTACCAATCTCTATATGGCCATATACCTCAAAAATCATTGATGAGTAAAATTACTATCTTACACTTCCTAAGTTCAGAAAGGGAATTTTAAACTGCATCTTACCAATCATTTTTCAATGCCCACATTAAGACTCTAGCATTACAATTTCCAAATAATACCACAGTTGTAGCAAATTACAAATCTTTTTTAAAATATTTTTTACTTGTATAGATAGACACAATACCTTTACTTATTTTTATGTGGTGCTGAGGATCGAACACAGTGCCTCACACATGCCAGGCAAGTGCTCTATGACTGGGCTACAACCCCAACCCCACAAATATTTTTTAATTGGAAATACTCCATCCACTATATTTGTTAAAGCAAAGGTCCAAGAATAAGACATTTACACTAACAGAGACAAATCAAACTATATTGCAAAAGATGCTGAATTAATCCACATCTGAATACTCACTCACTCTCTTCCATTCCTATATCCTAATTTGTTTCACTAAACTAATACTAACTATTACTCCATCTAATGTTCCTTTTTTTAATAAGGGCTTTCTTGAGATATAATTTGCCTACAATACAATTTCCTATTTAAAGTATATAACTTAAGCCAAGCATGGAAGCACACACCTATAATTCCAACTATATGGGAGGCTGAGGTAGGAGGATCACAAGTTCAAGGCCAGCCTAGGCAATTTTGGAGAACCTACCTCAAAATAAAATTCTAAAAAAGAGCCAAGGCTGTAGTTCAGTAGTAGGGCACTTGCTTAGCATGTGTGAGGACCTAGGCTCAAACACCAGTTTGGGGGGAAAAAAAAAAAGGTAAATAAATATATTTATATGTGTGTAAATAAATTATAGGATTCACAGTTACACAACTATCACCACAGTTGATTTTTCATTTTCATCATCTCCAAAAGAAACCTGTACCCATTTAGCAGTATTTCTCTATATCAGTCAGGGTTCTAGAAAAGCAGAACCAATAACATGTGTATGAAAACACACACACACACAGAGATTAATGTTTTTAAATACCTTTATTTTGTTTATTTAGTCTTATGTAGTCCTGGGGCTCAAATCCAGTGCCTCATATGTGCCAGGCAAATGCTCTACCACTGAGCCACAACCCCAGCCCCCAGAGAGATTAATTTTAAGAAATTGGCTCATGTGATTGTGGGGCCTGGCAAGTCTGAAATCAGCAGTGTCAGACTGGAGAGTTCAGGAAGAGCTGTTATTGCAGTTTTAACCACTGGTTCTCTGGGGACAGAATTCCTTCTTGGGGGCAGGGGTCTTTTCTCAGTCTTTTCTCCTTAGGATTCAACTGATTCAACTGATAATGGCCTGCTCACATTACAGAGGAAATACACTTTACTCAAAGTCTATTGGTATGTTAATCATATCTAAGAAATACCTTCACAGCAACATCTAGACTGAGTTTGACCAAAAACACAACCTAGCCAAGTTGACCCAAAATTAATAATCACACTCCTCATTACTCCCTGCCCCTACCAACCTGTCTCAAAATAAAAAAGACTGGGAATGTAGCTTTGTGATAAAGTGCCCCTGGTTCAATCCCCAGTGGTGGGGCGGGGTGGGGAGTGAGAATTTAGAATAAGGGTCTAGTACTTGGTTTTTATTTTGGGGATAAGAAATCTAGATTCTAGTTTTAATTACTACTAAATGACCTTGTGCAAATAAACTCTAAACAAACTCTTTTTGGATAAAAGGAGCCAGACTATAGTGTTCTACTTACTTTTTAAGAGTGTTAAACAAGTGTTCTACTTACTTTAAAAGAGTGCTAAACAGATCAAATAAAATAAGAAAATACTTTAAAATACTTCCTTTAAATACCCAAGAAAGTATTATTCTGCATGAGTGTATGTATGTATATTCAAAACTAATATAAACCACATGATTACCTACAGTCCCAAAACACTTAGCAAAGTGTCTTGAACATTATTATTCTCAATCAACAATGATTTATACAAAGACTATATACTGGTAATTGAGTCCATGATCTCAAATTGAGAACTAACTTGAATGACCTTCTGCCCTTTGACTCTCCAGGGGCTTGTAGAAATACAACTACTCCATTGTTCATATTTCATTTACTCAAAATTTATATAGTACCCACTCCTTTGTTCTCAAGTGTTTGCCTGAGGGAAATAGTACATTTGCATCATGGTTATTTTGTTGTCTATATCCTATAATGAAATTATATACAAAGTTCTATAGGAATATAGAGAAAGAAGCAATTAATTCTTCAGTTAGTGGGAGACAGGAAAAGTTTCACATTGGAACAAAGCCTCAAGGGATGAAGGAGAGAGGTCATTCTGGAAGGGAATACAGCAAAAGGCACTTGTAGAAACAGTAAGCATTGTCAAAGGGCTGGTACACAGTTTGGGATAAAGAAAAAACTGTAATAAAATATAAAGCTGGGAGGAAAAAAGAAAACAAGGAACAGATTTTAATATTAAACATTAATGGGGCAACAACCAAGATTTTTGAACAGGGGTATAAATCGTCTACCTGAAGTACCAGTAAGAGAAGCGTGGTACCCAGGAGAGGAAAGAGTACTGACAACATTTCAGCAGCTAATAAATGCCAACCTTTTTCTTGATTCAAATAATCACCAAGTAACCAACATACACTAAGAACCAATCTTGCAATCTTTTCACTTAAACCCTAAATGACAGACACTCTCCTCTCTATTTACCAAAGAGAATGGATACTAAGCTCTAACATAAATACCACTTAAGAAAACCAAATAAGAGCCTGAGAAGCTAGAGTGAATTTAACCTTACTTACAAATAAGTGGAGAAAAAAATGGTTTTAAGTGTACTCACCCATAAAATTATACATATGTATATTTTCCCCACCCTGTGGTAGCTTGGAACTCAGGGCCTTGTACACACTAGGCAAGTACTCTGCCATTGAGCTATATCCCCAGCCCATTTTATTTTCTGACAAGGTCTAGCTAAATTGTCCAGATTGGCCTTAACTTGTGATCTTCCTGCCTCAGTCTCCGAAGTGGCTAGGATTACAGGCATGTACCCACCTACCACTCATACTTTTTTTGTTTTTGTTATTAGAATTGGGGATTAAACCCAAGGCTATGCATGCTAGCAAGCATTATACCACTAAGCTACATTCTCAACCCACCACCCATACTTTTTTAACTACTTGAAATAACAGAGAAAATAGTTCATCAATTTCCCACTATTGTAAAAAGTAACACTGAGTTGAGCACAGTGGTGTACACCTATAATCCCAGCAATTCTGGCAGGAGAACTGCAAGTTTGAGGCCACTCTCACAAATTTAGTCAGGCCCGGTGTGGTTGTGCATGCCTGTAATCCCAGCACTAGGGAGGCTGAGACAAGAGGATTGTGAGTTCAAAGTCAGCCTAAGCAACTTAGTGAGGTCCTATGCAATTTAGCAAGACCCTGTCTCAAAATAAAACATGAAAAGGGCTGGGAATGTGGCTCAGTGGTAAAGCACCTCTGGGTTAAATCCCCAGTACCCACCCACCCACTCAAAAAACTTAGCCAGGCCCTAAGCAACTTAGTGAGACCACAAAAAGTAACATAGAAATAAATAAATATGTGCTTTATACTGGCTTTCTATCCATGTTAACATTAACCTTAAATATAGTGTGTGTCAAACAATTTTCTCACAAAAAAAACAGCACCTTTTAATGACCTTTTTACTTCTGTGAACAACAACAAAAAAAATTAGTTATCTGTTAAACACACAAAACCAGTGAATGTATAATCTACCTATCTCAAAAGATATTGCCAGGATCTTTGCAGTCATGTTTAAACATGCTAAAGAAAAAGGAAAGAACCAATCTTGGTTTTTTCCTTTGCAAAGACTTCCTTGCAATGTCATTGGAACATGTCCTATCCTTCCTCCTTCTTGCCTTTGCTTAAGCAATTCCTCCTTTCCTTGATTGACTCTATCTAAATAGAGTGCCCTTTATTAAAAATGTTAAGGTCTAGAGACTGGGGTTTAAAGCTCAATGGCCACCTTGCCTAGTAAGAGCAAAACCCTAAATTCAATCTGCAGTAACACACTCACACACACAGTCCTAAGGTCAATAAAATCTTTAGTTCTTACAGTTTCTCTCTTTGCTGAAGTTCTAATGGACAATTTAACACTCTTGTCTGATTTCATTTCTGGCAATTAATCTTTTTATTCCAAATGATCTTACAAAAATCACATCCTAGCTAAAATATTACAAAGTCTTGGAATGGCTTTGGTTATGAGCTCAGGCTCTAGAGTCAAGAGTAAAAATATCTGGGCTCAAATCTCAGTTCTACCATTTACTAGGTAGGTGAACTTGGGCAAGTTAACCTAACCTAATTTCTGTGTCCCGATTTCCTCATTTGTGTGGGAAAAGTAAGCACCTATCTCAAAGAGTTGAGGATTAAATAAATAAGTTAAAGGTAAAACAGTTAATTGAATCTCTTTTGTCTTGTCTTGGTCCTGGGAACTGAACACAGAGGTGCTCTACCATTGAGCTATATTCCCATCCCTTTTTAAGTTTTTCTTTTGAGATAGGTCTTGCAAGGTTGCTAAGGCTGGTCGCAAACTTGTGATTTTCCTGCCTCAGCCTCCCAAGTTGCTGGGATTATAGGCTTCTGTCACTGCTCCTGGCATGTGTGAAGCATTTAGGACAGGGCCTGGTACAGGGCCTGGCATATAGTTAGTGCACAAGTGTTGGTTAAACACTTACTCATTTTTCCCTGTTCCAGGTCAGTCTATACATACTGTTCTTGCATTATTTTTTCTTTCTTTCTTTTTTAATATTTCTTTTTCAGTTGTAGTTGGACACAATACCTTTTATTTTATTTCTTTATTTTTATGTGGTGCTGAGAATCGAACCCAGGACCTCACACATGATAAGCAAGCGCTCTACCATTGAGCCACAACCCCAGCCCACATCATTCTTTCTTAAATGGTGGTTTTAGTGTCAGTGCCTCTGCTCAGAACTCTCCTTGACCTTTACTAAAACAAAGGTGCCACATTCTTGGCTTGGTAATGAAGGCACTGCACAACCTGACACCACACTACTCAGATTTATTTACTCAAAATCTCCTTTATACAAAATAGTAGGAAACAGACACATCTCCTCCAGGGTCTGATAATTAACTACAAAGACACAAACATAAAAACAACATGTCACCCATAAAATGGATGATGTTTACCCATAACTCTCCAAAAGAACACTCCAATATAATAAAATCAGTTTCCTCAGCAATGCGAAGATGCCAAGCTGATTCAAACATTTCTCCTTTTCTTTTATTCTACCCACATCCCCTGAAAACAAAAACAACTAAAAAAAGCTTTACTTTTATTTATCCACCCCATCACTTTCTTATGATTTAAACACATATATTATCATCTCAATCAACTGTTTTCAAGGTGAATAATCACCCTCTCTATATAATATATAATAAGCTCCTACAAAGAAAAAATAATCACTTCTTAGGAGTTGCCATTTCTTCTCACCTCAATACCATATCCTTCATTAAAACAGATCATGACAGAACAGGTGCTCAAACATATGCAAAGTGAGAATGGCAAGACAGCCAGTACTACTAAGTAAATTACAATGAGACTATGGTAGACTACTGTGTCAACCACTAGCCTGTCACCAGTGCCCAAAGCCTCAAATCAAAAGGTACCATTCAAATCACAAGTCTTTTCACCAACTCCTTCTATGCAACTACCGTATGGGTTGATTTGCTTGCTCATGAGCACTTTTGAGTCAACTGAAGGACTAATAATCATTTTGTTACCTAATTTGAAGAGTCTGAACTCCAAAATGGAGTGAAGGATGATACACAGAGCCAGGACAATTGTTACATCCCTGAGAAGATGATTTGGGAAAGATATTAAAAACTACACTTTGTGGCAAACCTGTCATCCTCCAACATGCAGGTTTAAATACAATGAAACATTCCATGGATTTAGCATTAAAAAGTGTCAGCTAGATTTCCATCTGCCTACATTTTGTCAGTTTTCTATAATGAATGTTATTTGTATAATCAAAAAAGTTTCAAGTATTTATTATTTCTTCAAACTTTTAATGGCCCTCCCAAGTTACCCACAAATTGAAAGTCAAGTCAACCAAAGGGCATATTACTCCCATTTCCAACCCCCCAAGCAAAATGTCTACTTGGACAAAGTTATCAACTTCATTAGTTTCTATTTTTAAAATTACTTCAACGTGTATCACATTAAAGAAAAATGATTTTTCATTAGCTTCCTAAAATTGCATAGCACAATAGCAAATTACAAAGTGCTATTCTGTCAAGAGGATTCTCTGTTCCCCCACAAACACCCTCCTCCTTCTCTGAGTACTGAGCCCTTAATAAGGGCCAGGCACAAGGTGCTAAGTGATTTACATAATTATCTCAATCCTCAAAACAATGAGAGGGGGGCTGGGGATACAGCTCAGTGGTAAGCTTCTGCTTTGCACCCAAGCACCAAAAAGAAAAGAAAATTGAAGCTTAGAAATGTTTAAACAACAAACTTCTTTGAAATGATACTTATAGGAGAGGATTCTTGTGTTTTATAATTTGCTAGAGATATATATTAGGCCTGAGGATTTTTGTTATTAGCTGATCACAGCATAAATTTCCAAACTACAAAGTTCACATAGAAAACAGTAAATGATGATATTTGGTCAAACTGGTATGGTTTTTCAGTAACTCCCAGCATCTGGCACATAATAGATGCTCAATAAAAACCTGTCTAGTCAAATCAAGCTTTAATTCCTAAACAAGTTGAAAGCATGGCAAGATCTGAGAGGTTATTATTTTAACTAGACTATGTGGTAGTTAGTTAATAATTCTATGTACACATTAATTGCCTCATATCCTGAATGTTATTTTAGCTAATAAGGCAAAAGAAAAAAACAGGTGAAAATGATAGAAATAAAACAAGTCTATCCTTCAAAAATAAGGTTTTTGTTTGTTTGGGTTTTTACATGTGTGCGGGAGAGTGGGTACTGGGGATCAAGCCCAGGGCCTTGCACATGCTAGGCAAGCACTCTACTGAGCTATATTCCCAGCCAAATGATAAAAAGTTTTCCTAAATAACAAATTCCATTTAAATTTCAACATGTCATCTAAATTCATAACTACTAATACTGATATATTCTTAGTCATCCCAAAATAGTTGGGTTTTTGTTTGCTTGTTTGTTTTTGTGGTGCTGCATGCTAGGCTAGTGCTCTACCACTAAACAATCTATCCCCCAGCTCCTATTGATCTATAAATTAACCTACTATGAGGGTTTTGGTATAGCCATGGGAAGCACTGTGCATTCAGCACTATTTTAAAAAAAGAAAAACTGTAGTCTCCTTTTAGTGTTGAATCAAAGAAAGTATATTTAATAGCATACACTGTGAGCAAACCTATCATCTGATTAAGTTGGACCAAACTGTTGTCCAGGGACAAAAAGGCAAAAATGTAAAAGCTGGTTGAATTAAGACACTAGTTAACTGATACTTAGTTCAACAGCTGGAAAGATGAGCTCCAAGAACACTCATTTTAAAGGATTACAGAAAATGTATGAAGTCTTTGAAGCACCCAAGCTTTAGCTTCCAGGGAGAAAAAGGAGTCTGTTCCACAGGTAAATGAGCAGCTGGTGTTAATACAGAAAAATTGACATAATTTTTCAGATTTTATCCTACACAGAGTAGGTTATAGGTATTATACAAGCACACACACTTGGGCAATTTCATCCTCCTCTATTTAAAAGGTAATTTATTTAATAATTCTTTAAGTCAGTAGCCACAGAAGTATTTTCTTGCTTCGATATGAGGCTCATGTTTCTTTCATTTCAAAAAACTACTCTTGAAGACTTATATTCTTTTAAGAAAAGCTTGATCATTTAACTCAAAGAGGGGGCAAAAAGTCAGGAGATGAAACCTGAGATATTCCTATTAGCCTTACATAACTTACTTTAAGTTGGAATTGATTCAGTATAAATTGATTCAGTTCAAATAAAACCTCAGGTTTAGGCACAAAGATGAACTCTTTGGTATACATACACCACCCCCATACAAGATTAAAAAACGAAAGGATCTTACTCTTTTGATTTCTTAAATTAAAAGCACATGCATACATTAATTAGAGTGTCAACATAAAAATGCCAAAATGTTTACACTTAAAATGAAATGCACTGAACTCATTCTGTTATATTTAAGTAATGCTGTAATTGATAGCATTGGATATAATTTCAGAAAATAAATTAATTTCCTAACACTAATGTTTTAATATCACCCTGTAAGTAAGCATTATGTACTAAATAAGTGCTGCAGAGAATATCAAAAAGTGATTTTCAAAAATAATAGGTATATTTTTCACCCAACTTGTAAACAAAACTCTGAAAACAAAAATTTACAGTTGTTCACACTTAATTAAGTTGCTTTGGTTATTGCAAATTATTCCTTCAAAAGTATAAATACGTAACAGACCTTTGAAAAACATTAAGCTTACACAAGCGATTAGATTATCCTTACTAGAAAGGCCCTTATCTGAACTCAACTAAAAGCTGTGTTAACTACATTTCACCACAGGGACACTTGAGCCCCGGTGTAATACAGGCCAAATTTTCCGAATTGCTTTGGGAAAGGCTACTTGCTTAATCAAGCACTGAAGTGCAGATTCACCTTTCTAAAAAGATTGAAAGCAAGATGCCAAATTTCACTATCTAGTTTTCCGAAAAGAATTAGGGTTTGAGATTTCACTGGGAATGACCACGTTATCAAGATGCCATCGCCCTCCTGAGTCATTTAATTACAATACCTTCTCTGTTTTCATTCAACCACCTCAATTAAATTTCCACTAGAATAAGGCACACAAAAAGTTGGTTCCATGGCCTTTTTGACAGTGTCCTCTGGATGCAACCCTGGGATCCTGCATACATTATGGCTCTCAGCAAAGAAACACTGAAAAGATTGTTAGACAATGTGGTGAAATTACCTTGCCAGTCTTGTGATCAAACCAGACGAGAGCATGGTTCCTTGACAGCACTTTGCAATCAAAGGTGGCATTATTCTGTGCTGGTCGACAGCGTGCCACCGAGCGGCCGATTTTGATGGGCTCATCCAGGTAGACATGACGCTCCTGAAACGGGTGCGAGTTCGGGCGGCAAGTGAAGATGGCCAAGGCAGACGGCATCGAGGACAGACTGGGGATGTCTCTCCTACCAGGGACAACAAGGAGTTCCTCTAGATTCGGAATGCTCTTCACAAGCCAACACCCCTATCCCCCCCAAAATTTTAAATTAAAACAAACTGCACATTCTCTAAGCATAACCAGTGAACATCAACAACTCTTCACTTGGGTGGGGAGACAAGCAAGCCCAAGTCCCATCACCTCCTTTAAAACACAGCAGCGCCCAGATCACAAAAAGTCCCCAACCAGCATCTTTCAGTCCATCTTCCCTGGGAAGAAAAGGCTCAAACATCGGGCAGCTTCGGCCAAGAAAACTCCTGGAAGACAGTTTGGGGACTGAAGGTATCCAAGCAGATGAGTCACACACCAATTCTTGTGTTTTGTTTGAGATCGCGGGCGCTTCTCCCCCTTGGTGGCGGAAACGTTGCAGCACTGCAGCATGAAGGAAGGGTCGGTTTGGTGCGGCCAGGAAGGTCCTTCGAGGCCAAAGAAAGGTGTAGCCAAAGCACCTCTGGGCAGCCACCGCTGGTGCTCAAGGGCCTCAGGGGTGGAGAAGCGAAGGCGACGGCGAGGGGGTCTAGAGGGCCAGCGGGACAGTCTGCATTGCCACTGCTGCGCGGAGGCCGCCCGGGAGTGGGCAAGGGTCCCCGGCCAGGCACGAGCCGAGGCGGCGGTCCTCAGCGCGAGGGGTGGAGGCCCGCAGGGGCTCTGGAAGCAGCCGAATCCGGACTCCCGGGCACCTGGCGGACGTCCCCGCGACCAGGGCGGGGACCCGGCTCCGCAGGCCGGTGCGGATTGAACGAGGCGCTACCCCAAGGAGGCTCGGACGACCGGGTCGGCGGGAAGTTGGTTCTTGGACGCCTGAGCTCTCGGCTGCCGCTCAGCACAACCCCTTAGGATCGCCCCCCGGAGGGTCGCATCTCAGGCACGGCAGCCGCAGATCCCGGAGGACGAGGAGGTGGGGGAGGGAGACTGGCCCGAAGGTTGAGGGAGAGGCCTGGAGGCCCCGGGTTGGGTCCGCCGCAGCCTCCACCACTCGCGGCCAGTGGGGCAAGCTCAGGCTGTGCCTGACGAGGCAGGAAACTTTCCGACCTGGTGGGGAAAACATCAAAACAAACGGCCGTCAGGAGCCGGTGCCCGCCGGTCTCAGCCCTCGCCCCTCTCAGCCAGACCCCCTCCAGAACCCGTCGCTGACCACGACCTCGGTGGATCTCTCCGCAAGCAGGCTGCGGGGATTTGGAGCAAGAACGCCACGACCGGTCCTGCCTTCCTTGCGGTCGCCGCCGCCTCAGCTTACCTTGCCAGCGCCGGCCGCCATAGTGACTCTGACTGAAACCTACCCCGTGCACCGCCACGGGAACGCGCACCCTTTTCAAGGGCCCTCCTACCCCCTCTCCCGTGCCGTAGTCCGGGAATGTCACGTGAACGACGCTGCGGAGGCCCTGTTGGTCGAGGGCAAAAAGAGGGCAAACTAATTTTTAACCAAATTCTGGGTGCCATCTTAGTTAAGGGCTGAAGGCTTCAGCCCCCCGAAAAACCTTGACCACCATTTTGGTTGAGGGCAGGAAAGAATTTGAGTGGTTGAAAGTTTCATAAATGAACCTGCCTACTTTGTATTTTACCTTCTAAGTAAGGAGGTACCAACTTTTACTAATTTTTCTTCAGTGCATTTATCACTGAGAATACTAACTAGCAAAGAAGACAAAGCATTCAAAGGTGATATTCATCAGCAGCCATCTTAGTTGTGGGCAACAAGTCACCCACTGCCGCCCTAGGTGTGAGCTCGCAAATTCCACAAGTCTCAGGATTTGACAACGTGAGACAGACTACCCTCCTCCTGCTAAACTGTTCGTTGTATTTCGTACTGGAAGAAAAACAATTTCTTAGTTCTTTGATTTCGAATGACCGTTCTTCTTACTGGACCTACTGTGTGCCCCAGGGCTCTTGCGTGGATTCTACCCCGGAAGAGTGAGACTTAAAAAAAAGTTTTTTGTGTTACTTCCAGAGAGGGATCGACCAATTGCTGATATGAAAAATTCATTCACAATCCTAAGGTAGATAAGGAATCATTGGTCTAAAGAAGACCTAGCAAAAACTAAATGAAAACTTCAAGAAAAGATAGTTAAGATCTTTATCATTTAGCATCAATGTTTACTTCATTCTTTGAATTCCGGGGACTACAGGCTCCACCGCAGTGTAACCTTGAGGAAGTTTCAAAGCTTTTTCAAGCCTTTATTTCTCTTTTATATCATGAAGATAATAATACTTAACTCATTTGTTGTAGAGAGACTTCAAGATGTTAAACCATGTTGTTCATTACACTACCTATTTATAGAATTTTATCCCCAACCCAGGTTTTGTACCGGGCCCTGGTGATGTAGGTGAATAAAACCTCAATCCTTTCCCTCTGAGAGGATAGTAGGTGTTGTTGTTTAGAGATTAGGGAAGGTGAGGGCTTGGAGGAGGTGTCAAACACAAGTATCACTTCACTTTGATGTAATCAGACATAAGATAGAAGCAAGCAGTAGATGCTAAAGGGATCACCATTCTAGGAAACGTAACCGAACTGAATGAAGGAAGATAGGAGAACCACAATAAATATGGTATTTACTGAATGGTTTCCTAAGTCTCTAGGAAAAGGGATAGCAAGAAAAGAAATGAGACTGTTCAAAGTTGCACACCAATATGCCTGGCACAGGACTAAATAAATATTTGATGCATTGATGAAAAGATTACATACTGTTACTAATGATTAGTAGAAGTGGCACAAAATGAGTCTAGAGATAATAGGCTTAAGACAGGTACTTTCGTACTTTGCTCTTTCTTTTTTCTTTTCTTTCTTTTTTTAATATGCTGGGGACTGAGCCCAGGGCCCCCGTGCATGCTAGGCTAATGCTCTAACTGAGCTACATCCTCCTGATTCTTTATCAGGGGATGGGGTTGTGGCTCAGTGGTAGCGTGCTTGCCTAGCATGCTTGGCGCACTGGGTTCAATTCTCAGCACCACATACAAATAAATAAAAATAAAAGGTCGGTCAACAACTAAAACAATATATTAAAAACAAAAAGGTTCTTCATCAGGGAGTGATATTGGCCAAATTATATTGTTATATTGTGTATTGTGTATATGTACAAATAAATATTTAACAACAAATTTCATGAGCATGTACAATTATAATGCACCAATAAAAAATGTGGAAAAAAAAGACTTCATCAATTCAGCAAATATGTATTGAGTTACTGTTAGACCTCCACCTTAATCTTTAATAAGTTACCCGTCTTCATGGTTTTCAGGGATTGGCTAATAATTTATTGCTTTTGTGCTGTTGTTTACTTGTATATTGTTGTCTTAACATGATATCTGCCTGATGTATTCATAGTCCTGTCATCTACCAACCACCACCATGAACCTCTGGATTGCACTGATGTGCGAGATTCACAAGTTCCAAATAGCCTTACACATGGAATCCAAAACCAAGCTCCCCTTCTACTAGGTACACTTAGATAGGCCTCTGTAGAAAGACCCTGACTGCTGTTCCCCCTTCAATGCCCCTTTTCAGCCTGAAATAGCCAGAGCAGACATAACCCCTTTCCCCTAACAGCAGTTAGGGATACTTCTTCAGAGGTGGGAATGACTTGGTTCCCCAGCTGCCAAGTCATGCAGCTGGCCTACTGGTCCCTGCCTAGAAGCAGCAGTGTATAATTGAGACCAGAGAGTGGCAGCTTGAGTGGGTTGGAGCGCAGGCGGCAAGCACAGTCAACAGCTGTGTGGAGCCTGCCACACCAGCATGGTAGGCCTAAGGCACAGCGAACCACCACCAAAACAAGGCAAAGCCAAAGTGTGCCAACCTGTTACCCTTCAGCATCCAGGCCTGGGCATCGTGTGGACACCCATTGCAGAAGCCCACTGTGGCCTAGAATCTGCAAACACAGACCAACTGAGGACCTCAACTTCCTGACCTGTGGTGAGAAAATAGAGTGGGGCAGTCCTGAAAGGAAGATGGACTCAAGAGTTGACCAATAGCCTCAGTACACTTCCAAACCCCAATTAGCAAGTTTGAACCAATGGTGTTGGTTGGTACTTTTTCAAACCCTAATGTGTATAAGTTTAGACCACTAGCAGTGACTCAAGTGCTATATAAACTCCTAGACTAGCATATGTGAATGGAGAAAATCTGTTATTGAACCCACTCTTATTATGTTTTAATGGTTAAGTTCTATTCCTTTTCTATCCTTCAATTAATCCCAGTCTTACACTTACTTATCCTGGTTTGTGGATTTCATTCTTGGAATTCGCGTGACAAGATTCCTAGAAGAAGAAGAAATTGACAGTGAACTGCTGGGGTCTGCTGCAACACTGGAGGGGATGGTACACCACTAAGAGCTGGAAGGCTTCTTAGCTGCAGACGTCTACAACTTGTGCAGACCCCATCTGCTAGTAGAAGCAGTGAATTGAGTTTTCTCTCAAAACTTTGGTTTCATTACTACTCTGTCCTAGATACTTTGTTCTAGAGATTCATAAGGACATGCTGGAAGGTTTTATTATAAAAGGATAAAAATTTTTCATTTCTGATAACTTTTGAACTTAAATGGAACAAAGAAAGCCTCTCCACACATTCCTAAAGAGTTCCGCGCATAAATTTGTAAGTCCTTTATGTATTCTTTCATTCATTTGATAAATACTGAATTGAGTACCTTCTGAGAAACAGATACAGGATCTGGAACTACAACAATGCTCACAATTTAGATATTGACACTGTAAGATCCTTACTTACTGGAATAAATTAAGTCCTGGTGGCACACACCTGTAATTCTAGCAACTCACAAATTTGGGAGGCTGAGTTAGAGGTTTCCAAGTTCAATACCAGCCTCAGCAATTTAGTGAGGCCCTAAACAACTTAGTGAGACCCTGGCTAAAATAAAAAAAAAAGTGCTGGGAATGTAAGTCATGTTGCTCTATGAATCCTTGGGTTAAATTCCCAGTACAAAAAAAAAAAAAAAAAGTAGGAGTAGGTTAATTAGTCCAATATTAGTGAGATAAAGACATTTTAAGCCAAGAAGATATCGTCCACAAAAGCCCAGAGTCTTGAGAGAACAGGACTTTTAAGGGAATTACAAGAAGATCTGTATTAATGGCACATAAGAGGAAAGGGAAGGTGTGGGAGGGGTCAGAAGTGTGGCTTCCGCCAGGCGTGGTGGTACACACTTGTAATCACAGTGACTCAGGAGACTGAGGCAGGAGGATCTCAAGTTCAAAGCCAGCCTCAGCAACTTAGAAAGACCCTGTCTCGAAATAAAAAATAAAAAAGAGCTGGGATTGTGGCATAGTGGTTAAGTGCCCCTGGGTTAAATCCCCAGTACCCGCTCCCCCAATAAAAGAAAGGTGGCCTCTGTTGCTAAAAAACCTGTAGGCAATACAACAGACTTCAGAACATTTAATCTTCCTTCTAAAAGGTCAAAATGGAGTAATAAAAGTCCAAATTTCAGAATCAGATATGATGTGGCCATTTACCAACACTGTAACTGGTGAATTATTTAGTGTCTCTAAGTCTCAGTTTCCTCTTTTTGGAAAAAAAAAAAGTAGATAATACCTCACAGAATCTTGTTGGAATTAAATAGGTGATGCAAAATAAAATGCCAACCATAATGCCTAGAAAATAGTAGAAAGTCTGAGAATGTTATTTTTTATTATTATTGCTAATAAAATTCTCACATCCTCCCACATATAGTAAGAAGCAAATTGTTTGTTTGTTTTTTGTCTCTAATTTGTATAACTTGGTCATAAAAATAAAAACTGTCTCCTTGTGTTTAGTACTACTACATCTCTTAAAATTAATTTCAAACTAATGTAGTGGGCTTTCTTCTATAAGAAAAGTTGAGGCTACTATAACCTGGCAGGGTAAAGAATCCTACCAAGCTTACACACAGGGTGCTAGAAATGCCAAAATGGCATTGAAGGCGTTCTTCACCCACTGTTATTTGGCAGGCACAGAAAAGGCTTAAATTAAGAAATCTCATACATGAGATATTTTTAATTCTAAGCCATGTGGGTGTTCCCCTCTATGGTTCTGTATCCATACAAAATTTTAATTAAATAAAAAATATGTCATGTTTTGAGAAATTGGAATGGCAATATTTCCTGACGTTGTAGCTTGCTCTCTCCCTTTTAAATTTTTTATCCTTGTATAGACTGATAAGTACTATGATTTCTGTGATTCAGGCTACTTTTCAACCTTAGAAAAGCAGATAACTTTAAGCTTATTATACTAGTACCCTCAAAGATGGGTGGTATTAAACATTTCAGATATACAAGAGACAACTCTGTAAGCTCAATTAATATGCACCCCTCCTTAACTGATAATAGTTAATTGGACTTTAACTAATGACACTGGATATAATAAATTATGGAATGCTTGCATAACTGTTTAAGCAGATATCTGGATTGAAATACTGTGTAGGTAAGCAGACCAATTAAAAGAGTAAGGTAGAAGAACTCAAAGACAAAAACTGAGGGTATATAATATTTTTAATGTCACATACTTGCTTATTAAAAATGAAGTTGATCCTTTTCCCACTAAAGAAGGCTCTCCTCAAATGGGAGATTCTAATGAGTGGAAATACCCTGTCATTTCCCAGGTGCCCAGGGGGAGTTGCTCAGACATTCCAGAAGCACTGCTCATCTGTTTTTGGCTTCCTGGTTCTTCAGGAAATGAAAGAAAAATAATTACCTGAAGACAAGTAAAGACATTTTTTTTAAGTTAGGAATCTTTTTCTGTGAATATAAAAAGAGGGAATCAGGATATCAGAATATTAACTCTAGAAAATATCACAGACAACTAATCCATCTTCCTCATTTTATAGGGAAGGACACTGAGGCTCAGAGAAAGAAACTTCATTAAATATGTATTTATCATGTGGTAAGCATTTTCTTGTAAAATCTCCATGTGGTTAGTATTAGCTCTATTTTATAGTTAGGGAAACTGAGGCCAATGCCCGAAGGTTAAGATTTTCAATATGACTGATCCTAAATTACCATACTATACCCAAATACATGTTGGGGTTTTTTTCTTTCTAAAAAATAGCTTTATTGGTTTTTTTTTTATTGCTAGGAATGCATGCTCCTTGCATATATTCAAATAATCAAAAGGAATTAAAAAGTCCTCTCTAGCCCAGTTATATATACCCAGTCTAGGGCTGTTAAGTTTAACAGCTATATCCTTCCAGATATATTTTCCAAGCCACATGAGGCATGCCCTTTTAAAACTGCCACATTATAGGGGCTGGGGTTGTGGCTCAGCGGTATCGTGCTCAGTCCTCACCCTGGGTTCGATCCTCAGCACCACATACAAAAATAAACAAGTGAAATAAAGGTGTTGTGTCCAACTACAACTAAAAAAAAATTTTTTTAAAAACTGCCACATTATTTAATAGAAATAAGAAAGTCAATACCAAGAGCCTTATTCTTAAAAGTGATAAATAATTTATATTGACAGCAAAAGGCCTGTGTTGCGGGAAAAAAAGAAGGAGAGAAATTATGTTTATTTTTGTCACTCTTATATTGGTCTCCTTTGATAACTGAAAGTGTCCTTGTGCTCTTCCTAATTTAAGAATGTTACTTGGAATGTAGTATATGCTTAAGATAAAAGGGCCTAGTCAAAAAGCCATACCAGACATTTTCTTTCTGAATTTTTATTGATATATATGGGTTTGTTTCTTAGTTAGCAATTAAAATAGAGGCCCCATTTATATGTGGTGGTTTTGTTCAGTCTAGTGATTTAAAAAAGAATTTTAAAGTGTATTCTTCATTTTGGAAAACTATGACATTGGAATAATCATTCTTAAATGTAATTATTTGTGTTTCTTTTAAATAAGCTCCCTTAGAGCTTTTGTTTCAGATAAAGCATGGTTGCTACTATATAGCATTCTCACAGATAATGGTCAACATCCGAGCGAATGCGTGGAAGGATTGCACTGTTTTAAAATTCTCAACTTTTTAACAATAATTTTCATTTTCATTCACACGGGCTCCCTTAAATTATACAGCTGGTCCTACCTCAAATAAACCACTTCAAGACCCCAGCCTTCTTTTCTCTGTACAAGGCAAGCATGTTGACCAGCATGATCTGGGAAATGCTGTAGGAGAAAGAAATTAGCGAGCTATTGACAGTGAAGCTGTAACCCTAGAGAAATTAGACCCTTTAAATGAAATCAGACAGGCCCATTTCCCCATTTCACAGTATCTAATTATATGGTAAGTTAGAACCAGTGGGATAAGCAATAGCAGAAAAAAACTTACCTTGATTTTTTTGTTTGGTTTTGGTTCTTTACTACTGAGCTACATCCCCATCCCCAGTCCTTTTTATCTTTTTTTTGTTTAAATTTATTTTATTTTTTCCATTTTTTATTAGTGAATTATTGTTGTACATAATAATGGGATTTGTTGTTACATACTGATACATGCACACAATATAATTTAGTCAATATCATTCCCTGGTCCCTTTCCTCTACTGATCTCTTTGATTTTCATAAGATTCCCCTCCCGCTACCTTTCTTTTCCTTTTGCCTCTCTAACTTCCACGTAGGAAAGAAAATAATGACTCTTGAATTTCTGAATTTGCCTTTTTTCTCTTAACATGATGTTATCCAATTCCATCCATTTTTCTGCAAATGACATGACATGATTTCATTCCTCTTTATGGCTGAATAAAACTCCATTGTGTGTGTGTGTGTGTGTGTACACATACATACACATTTTCTTTATCCATTCATCTATTTATGGACACCTACGCTGGTTCCATAGTTTGGCTTATGTGAATTATGCTGCTATAAACATTGGTGTGCATGTATCACTGTGGTTGTATAACTTTAATTCCTAAGGATAAATACTGAGGAGTGGTATAGCTAGGTCATACAGTGGTTCTATGCCTAGTCTTTTGCAGAACCTCCACACTGATTTCCATAGTGGTTGTGCTAATTTACAATCCCACAGACAGTGTAAAACTCATCCTTTTTTCTTCACATCCTATTTATTACTTTTTTAAAATTTTGAGTTAGGGTCTTGCTAAGTCGCTGAGGGTCTTGTTAAGTTGCTGAGGCCTTCCCACCTCAACCTCCTGAGTTGCTGGGATTACAGACAGGTGACACTGTACCCAGCCTGTTTGATTTTTGTAACTTCTCATTCTAGCTTAGACTCTGAAGTTACTCCTGAAAATGATAATGAGAATAATATAGCATCAATATAGAATCTCTGTCCATTAAAAATTTGCATTTGGAAAGATTTTCCCAAACTTACTATAATAAAAATTTCAAATGTACAGAAACTTTAAAATAAAAATTACAACGAATGCAAAATATATAACTTCTTGATTCAAAGCTGCTACCACTTTGTCATATTAACTATCAATGTATGTTTTTTCTAATTCTTTGATGGTAAATTGCAGACAATTCATCCAGAAATAGATCAGTGTACATTTACCAATGGGAACATTCTCTTAAATAATCACAATATATGGAGTTTTTAAAAAGTATTTTATTTTTAAAATAGAAAACAGAGAAGCTTAAAGAATAAAATGAAAAATTACTCATAATTACATTGCTTAGGGGTAATCACTGTAAGTAGTTTGGTGCCATACGGAAAAATGACATCACCTTGTACCTCTTGCTTTGCCTGTATAGTATTATACATCTGAACGATACTCAGAACATGGCATGCAGAAGGTCCGCTCAGTGGATGCAACTACTTGCTTCATCCACAACTGCACCTCTATTTCCCTAAAATTGTCACCTTCAAGGACCTTCGTCCCTGGTAGCTGGAACTGGCCTTTCATTTGCTTCCTTTTTGATCAAACCAAAGACTATTGTCATTGGTGGCCTGAGATATATAATGGGTGCCCCTATTGGTCATGCAGGTTCCATGATGAATGTGGTAGCTATTCTTACCACTCACTTGGTTACCCTGAAGGGTGGACTTCTAGTTACCTAAAGTGGCATAAAGGCTCTTCATCAATGGATGGTATACTTTAGATATACCTGACCCCAAGGCCAAACGTTGGGACTAAATGTTGAGTTTGCTGTCTATGCTCGGACAACCTCAGCCAGACCCACAGGGTGGATGACTGTTGGCAGCACCCTGATTACGCCACCTAAAGCAACCATCCAGGTAGTCGAACACATCAAGGAGTCAGAATCAAAACTTTGAGATCTTATCCATAGCCCATCCAAAGAGGATTCAGAGCCTTCAACCCCCTTAGGCCCCCCTCCCACATGGCTCAATTTGCTACACCAAACTCTTCGATTATTAAACTCCACCCCTCTTTCTGTGCCTACTTCTCAGTGCTTTCTCTGTGCTTCACTTAGTCGTCCACTTCTAGCAGCGGTCCCATTAGCGGCAGGAAATATTTCAGCAAAAACTTACAATTTCTCTAAGAAAGGACAACCCCTACATGTGACACGTATCCCACTGTGGGAAAGTTATTCCACCAATACTTCATTTCCTTTCATCTGTTTCCACCTGCCAACAATGAATCCTTTACCCATTTGTTCCTTGAGCTATGGCACCCCATTGAGCCCTGCGTTTATGCAGCCTGGACATTTCCTCTGGTGTAACGGGTCTTTAAGTACCTCAACAATCAATGTCTCTGGCACCTGCTTCTTGGTTACTGTAGTTCCTCAGCTGTCTTTGTATACTCCCACCGAATTCCGGCAGCTGGCCCTACCTTCCCGCACCCGTAGGGCAGTCTTTCTGCCGGTTCTGGTAGGCCTCACTTTAACAACCTCAGTGGCAAGTCTCGGACTCTCTGGTGGAGCTATAGGTCATGCTCTGTGGGCATCCAATGACCTGCAACAAAAACTGCAGGAAGCACTCGATACCACTGCTGAGTCTCTGGGCTCCTTGCAGCGGCAGGTTACTTCATTGGCACAAGTAGCTTTACAAAACCGAAGGGCGATTGATCTTCTCACTGCAGAAAAAGGGGGTACATGCCTGTTCCTCAGAGAGGAATGTTGCTACTATGTTAATGAGTCTGGGCTAATAGAAAAAAATGTTGTTAAATTGCAGGAATTATCGACCCAACTGCTCAAACCCACCTCCTCTAATCCCATAATGGGGTTCTTCCAATCCTCTCTTGCCACGTACTTACTACCTATCTTGGGGCCCCTTATTGGGATGCTCCTTTTTTGTGCTCTCTTGCCCTGCATAATGAAGTTCCTTCAAACCCAATTGCAAAAAATTTCTAATCAAACTTTCAACCAGCTTCTGCTTAGGCACTACCAGCCTCTGATGACCGATGAACCCCCCAACATCTCCAAGAGAACAGTTCACTCAGTGCTGAAGCTCACTACCAGGCACAATGGAATGCAACGGACATCAGACAGCGGGAGACAACGAGCTCGGAGAACCTCTTAATCTGCCATCCTGGATTCATGAGTCTTTATGTCCTTCTAAGCTTCCTCATGGCCCTTGGCCTCTTCTCTGTCAGTCCCCCAACATGGAACTTCTGCCAAAAATTGACCTTTGCTTTAATTTTTATCTTCATTCTGTTTTTATTCGCTCTGATCTTCTTCAGGTGCTGGTGACGCCATGTCCAGGCAACGCTTCCAGTATTTCCTAGAGTCTCTGTTACAGGACCAGTGGCTGATACCAACAATCTCCTCCATCCAGGACTGGTTTGATGCCATCGACAACTTGTGGCTTCAGGGAACTTTCACAGACTTCACCCCTACGGAAGTAGCTGTCTATAGCCACTGGGTTTTATTTCTGGCTGCCATGATATCCCCAGACCTGCCCCCCGAGCATTCTTCCACTTCCCTTTCTAGGCCCCACAGCGCCCCCACACAGCAGGAAGCAGCCGGATCTGACCAACGACGCCCCACTTCCTAAGAAAACAAAAAGGGAGGAATGTTGGGAAAAGTATAAACGGCAGCCATACCCCAGAGAAAAAACCCCAACATGGCGCCTAAGCACCTCTTCTTCCTACCTTCTTCTTTTCTGCAGTGGCGCGAAAAGTTCCCGCCCGTGTGAACTCTCCCGCTGGCGCCAATTTCAAATCTCGCTGGCAGGGAACCTTAGCCCCAATGAGAACTAATTCCTGGGCTCCGGAGCTGATATCTAAAAGAACTTGCCAATAAACGGGTTGCCTGCCATTTATCTAAGCCCTACCATCTCCCCCTTAGTTCTATATAAGCACACTGCTTTTTGCAATAAAATTGGAATTCTCCCGTCGAAGTGTCTTTGCGTGGGGAATTCTTTCACATATATATGTAGATGAACACAATACCTTTATTTATTTATTTTTATTTTTTATTTATTGTTATGTGGTGCTGAGGATCAAACCCAGTGCATTATATGTGCTAGGCAAGCATTCTGCCACTGAGCTACAACCCCAGCCCACAATAATTTTTTTTTAAGGAAGAAAAGAAAAGGCTGTTTTCAAAATGAACTTGGGGACCCCTTTGTGGATGATTATGCTTTTTGTCTTCTTTATTTCTTTTTTTTAGATGTTGATGGACCTTTATTTTATTCATTTTTTAACACATGGTGCTGAGAATTAAAACCAGTGCCTCACACATGCTAGGCAAGTGCTCGACCACTGAGCCCCAGCCCCAGCCCCAGCCCCTTCTTCATTTTTCTTTGCAGTACTGGGGATTGAATTTAGGATTTTACATGATAGACAATCATTCTCACCCTGAACTATAATTCCCAGTCCATGATCATACTTTTATGGAGATTTTCACCCCCAGGATGTAAATTCAGATTACACTAAATGTCCTTTTTGAGAAATTAGTGTATTATTGCATGTGTGAGTTCCTACTAAAAGTTGTCACAGTAGGTCAGGAACAGATTGTCAAGAAAAACAATGAGCAGTGTCTTCACTTCCTCCTGGCAGTGGACTCTGGAGTTAATCAGACTGGGAGTCTGCCCTGGGCTGTCGTGCTCAAGTTAGATTGTATTTCATCACACTGGCTCTCACATGGAGCAGTTTGGGGGCAGTGGAGTTAAAATAACCACTAAAACAGTGCCCCTTTGCTGGAGACATTTCTAAGTGTTACAACTCACAGAAGGGCTGCTCTGCTTTTTCAGTAATGGTCACTTTGGGGAGTGTGAAAATAGGATGTCATTAGACCAAGTGGCAGATCAGGGAAGGGTATACTCAGGGATAATTTTTTTGGTATAGTCTAGATCAAAGTTCCATTTGGGAAAGTGTTTTTGAAAGCAAAAAGTTTTAAAGTCAGCTGTTATTGAGCAGGGCCCTATTTCCAATCAACAAAAGGGGACCCTGTCCATCCTAAATGTTTCAAAATTATCTGAAAGACATGGGGTAGCTCAGAAGATGGAAAGAAATGCTGAAGAAACCCATCTGAGGAAGGATGAGAGAGTTGATGAGAGATAAGAGCCTCTTCAGGACATCATCTTTAGGGGCAATTGGCTTAAACTTTTTCAATCTTTGAGTCTCTTCAAGATTCCAGTGGCCTAAGGAAGCTGATTGACCTAGGTTGAGTCATATGCCTGTTTCATGGCCAGGAGAACAAGGTACTTTGAAGGACAGTCCCATTAACTCTATATCTAATGGAAAAATAATGATTTCTTAAAGCTGTTTTCAGAGGGGATGGGAGAAGGGTATCTGGGCAGGCAAAAAACATTAGATGTCCACTCACCAGCCCACTTAGTATGCATTCAGGAAAATTAGTCTTCTCCTGAACCCCTTAAAAATGAGATATAGTTGCCTCTGGAAACCATTCCATGATTCTATAAAAGAGTAGAGGAAAGGGGCTGCGGTTATGGTGTGGCGATAGAGCACTCACCTAGCATGTGCGTGGCCTTAGATTCGATCCTAAGCACCACACAAAAATAAGAAAATAAAATAAAGGTATTGTGTCCAACTACAACTAAAAAATAAATATTAAAAAAAAGAGTAACAGGAAAGTGGCGAGGTTAATTTCTCATCCCCAAAATTAATAAGAAATCTTGGTTTTTAGGAAATACACACTGAAGTATTAAAGGATAAAGGGGCATGATATTATACAGCTTACTCTCAAAAAATTCAGAGGAAAAATGTGTATGCATTTATAGAGTTGGAGAGGGAACTGGCAAAATGCTTTTACAATTGTGTATTTGGATACAGGGTATGTAAAAGTTCTTTGTGCTATTCTTGAAAGTTGTCTCTAAGTTTATAATTATTTCAAAATGAAATTGAAAAGAATGTCAATGGGCAGGACAGAGGAAATGTGCTCTTCCACTAGCATGTCCAAGGGTCATTTGATGAATTATTATGTGACAAATGAACATTTGTGTGTTCTACTGCTAGATCCAAACTCTAGGGGAAGTTCTTAGTGCCAAGGCATGTACTCTGATGAATTATTGCTATTTGTGTGACAGAGCTCCACTATGGGCCTGTAAGACACTGGATAAGGCCTATCTATTTACTCTTCTTGAGGAGTCTGACTAAATGGGTGGAGATTTCCTTTGGCTTTTATACTTTTGTTTTAAAAACAATTGTTTGGGGAGATGTATTTCAGACACAGTGTATATAGTTACTGCTTTGTATTTTTAAGTACTTGTTTATAACCCCAAATTTTCTCTGCCAAGTACTTACCAAATTGAAGTCAAATATTACTAACTTCACAGTCATTTCTTACTACAAAAATATTTCAGTCTAGGATAATCATAGCAGCCTTTGTATTAGCAAAATTTTGGACCAATCAATCATAGAATAATGGTTAAAAATATTCATGCAATGTTTGTATTGCATAAATATTGCATATTGCAATATTGTGAGGATAGTAAGAAAAAAATGAAGCAGATTTACAAGAGTGGGGATGAAATAAACTCCAAGGGAAAAAAATTAATGAAGCTAGGAACAGTGGTACACATCTGTAGTCCTATCTAGTTGGGAGGCTGAGGCAGAATGATTGCTTGAGTGCAGGAATTCAAGATCAATATGGATAACATAGCAGGACCTCAAGAAAGAGAGAGAAGGAGGGAGGAAAAGAGGGAGAAAGGGCCAGGGTTGTGGTTCAGTGGTATGGTGCTCACTAACACGTGTGAGGTGCTGGGTTCAAGTCTCAGCACCACATAAAAATAAATAAATAAATAAAATAAAGGTATTGTTCCAACTACAACTAATATATGTATATATATATATATATATATGTATATATATGTGTATGTATGTATATATATATATATATATATATATATATATATATATATATATATACAGAGAGAGAGAGAGAGAGAGAGATAGGCTGGGGTTGTGGCTCAGTGGTAGAGGGCTCACCTAGCATACACGAGGCACTGGATTTGATCCTCCGCACCACATATGTGTAAAATAAAGATATTTTGTTCACCTAAAACTTAAGAATAAATATTTTAAAAAATAGGGAGGAAGGAAGAAAGAAAGATCTGTATGAATGGATACAGATAAATCTCCAATATGTATTTTTAAGAGTGATCTGCAAAATCATATGTAACTATAATGCTGTCATATTAAAAGATTGCATGAATGAGTAAGTAACAAGTAGACAATCAGTATTTTTGTCTGGTTAGTACATGCCCATATACAGATATACAGAGTATTTTCTGGGAATATATACAGGAAATCGACAATAGTGATAACTTTTGAAGAGGGGACCTACAAATACAAGTATGGAGCTGGACGACAAGAAAGGGAGGGAGACTGCTTTATATTTATGTCTTTTGAAATTTGTACCAAAACAACCTAGGAGTCATTGTTCCTTTAGGAACAACTCCTTGAAGTCTATTCCTGCCATGTAGGCTTAAGTAGAATAAATCACTATAACTAGGGAAGTTGTCCTATAAGGCTATGAATATTTTAAACTGGTTCTGTGGCTTCTCACCTTTCCTAGTAGGTAGCCCTATCTTTTCATATGGTAGGTGTTTAATAAGTGTTTAATTCAATTAATCAACTGGATTAATTTGCCATATTTATTTATTTGTAGTTGTAGATGGATAGAATGCCTTTATTTTATTTGTTTATTTTTATGTGGTGCTGAGGATCTAACCCAGTGCCTCACACTTGCTAGGCAAGCTCTCTATCACTGAGTGATTTAAGGGGCGCATCTACATACAACTTTGCTTGCTGGTTTTAATACTCTTACTAGCCATATAGGTTTCTTTCTTTTCTAGCCTAATGGAAAAATATGAAACAAACATTTTCTTTTCTTTTCTGAAGAATGTAAAACAATCAGTGGATGTAAGCTAGTGCTTATTTTTTTGGAAATGTGTAAAATGTACTCATGATTTGAGTACCCCTAGCAATTTATCCTAATGAAATAATTACATGCTTCAGAAAAAGATACATGTAAAAGGATCCTCATTGCAATGTTGCTGATAATATTGAAATTTTGGAAACAGTCTAAATGTTTTTGGGTAGGTTAATTTAAGAAGGGTATAGTCATCTAGGTTACTTCTTTTTTTTTTTTGAGAATTTTAATATTTATTTTTTAGTATTTGGCAGACACAACATCTTTGTCTGTATGTGGTGCTGAGGATCGAACCCGGGCCACATGCATGCCAGGCGAGCGCTTGAGCCACATACCCAGCCCCAGAAGAAACCCAGACACTGTTTCCGCCCAGTTTCGAACCGGGGACCTTTACATGTGTGAGGCGAACGTGATAACCACTACACTACGGAAACCATCTGCTAGGTTACTTCTTAAAATGGTTATTTCAAGCCATATTTTTTAAGGTCAATTGATTTTCTTTAGTTAATGTTTTAATTTGTGTATTATAATTAAACATAATAGTTGGATTAATTGTGACGTATTTGTACATGCACATGACATAATTTGCTCAATTTCATTATCCAGTACCTCTCCTTTCCCTCCCATTGACCCCCTCCCTTATTCTACTGGTATCCCTTCTAATTTCATGAGATCTCCCCACTTTTTTTCTCCCTAGCTCCCATATATGAGAAAAAAAAATGACCATTGACTTTCTGAGTCTGACTCATTTCACTTAACATAATGCTCTAGGGTTCCACTCATTTTTCAGTAAATGACATAATTTTGTTCTTTTAAAAATATTTTTAGTAGTCAGTAGACTATATTTATTTATATGCAGTGCTGAGAATTGAACCCAGTGCCTCACACATGCTAGGCAAGCGCTCGACTACTGAGCCACAACCCCAGCTCAATTTTGTTCTTCTTGTTTTTTAATTGTTAATTTTTTTTAGTTGCTGATAGAACTTTATTTTTTTAATATGTGGTGCTGAGAATCGAACCCAGTGCCTCACACATACCAGGCACGTGTGCTACCACTGAGCCCCAGCCCCAGCCCCAGCCCCAGCCCCAAATTTTTTCTTCTTTATGGCACATTTTCTTAATTCATTCATCTGTTGACAGACACCTAACCTGGCTTCATAATTTGGCTATTGTGAATTGTGCTGCTCTAAATATGGCAATGCATATACAATATGCTAATTTCAATTCTTTTGGATAGATATCAAGGAGTGGTATAGCTTCAACCCGTATTTATTGATGAAAAATATATATAATATATTACTAAATGATGAAATTAGGTTGCACAATAACATGTATGTGATTCCATTTATGTCAAATTTCATACACAGAATCACTATTTTTCCATCAAAATATTATCTTTCCGTGATGGTTGATTTTTAATTTCCTCTGTATTTTTTCATGTTATTTTTTTCTAGAATGCTCATTGTATTACTTTTACCAAAGAATAAAACATTAAAAAGAAAAATCATTCAAGTGATTTCACTAGTTTTACTGCTTGACTCAACAAATATTTGATGATTTCACCCTCCTAGATTTATCTCTCTTAGTTTACAGGCTACAGGATTTTCTATGTACCCTTATAAGAAGGCATTGGAGTTAAGTACTTATCAAGGTTCCTTTTGAAAAATGTAAGCTTGCACGTGTGCATGTGCACATAGACACACACAGACACAGACACACACACACACACACACACATACACACAAAGAAAGGTCTTTTATTGGCACCTGGGGTGAGGATTTATTAGAAATTTACATTATGAAGGAACTTGTTAGGGTGACAGCAATGCTCAACATCTTTATAGAGGCTTTGGTTACAAAAGGTGTATGCATCTGTCAGAACTCAGTATGCATTTGTCATTTGTTTTTAAGATTTGTGTATTCCTCTGTATGACAATTTTACATTAAAAGGGAAAAAACAACAAATGGAAATGTAGTTAGTGATCTTGATATCTGGAATTTACTTTGAAATGCATCAAAAACAATATAGATTGACTAATGGGATGGATAAAGGAGTATCCATGTATATATAATAAGGAAATATAATAAATATTAGAGGTGGAATCTAGGTGGTGTCTATACGTGTGCTCATTATAAAATTCTTGGAATTTGGCTATTTAAATTTTTTCTTAATAGAATGTTGAGAAAAATAGAAGTACTAATCTATTTGCCCCCAAGAAAAATTCAACTTCTTTGAATAGGTAAGCTATATAAATACATGTATGTATAGACATAATAGTGACAGGGTTGCTGCTGTGGTTTGGATCAGTTCTTCCAAAGGTCCATGTTTTAAAGGATTGGTTCTCCATCATGTGGCACTATTGGAAGATGATTGTACCTTTAAGAGGTGAGGCCTAGGGGCTGGGGCTAGGGCTCAGTGGTAGCGCACTTGCCTGGCATGTGTGAGGCACTGGGTTCAATTCTCAGCATCACATATAAATAAATAAAAAAGATAAAGATCTATCAACAATTTTAAAAAATTTTTAAAAAAAAG
Source organism: Marmota monax (assembly GCF_021218885.2). Taxonomy (NCBI): domain Eukaryota; kingdom Metazoa; phylum Chordata; class Mammalia; order Rodentia; family Sciuridae; genus Marmota; species Marmota monax. The sequence continues at coordinate 13,569,602 of NW_026693008.1, read as the reverse complement.
AGGTGAGGGCTAGTGGAAGGATTTCCAGTCACTGGGGATATTCACTTAAGAGACTAGTAGAACCCCATCTCTTCCTCTTCCTCTCTCTTTTGAACCTAGCAATAAGTGAATAGTCCCCCTCTACCGAGCATTCCTTCCATGACATACTGTGCTCCACAGGCCTAAAGCAACAGGGATAATTGGTTCTGGACTGAAACCTCCAAAACTGTGAGCCAAAATAAACCTTTCATCTTTTAAGTTGATTATCTCAGGCATGATTGTTACAGTAACAGAAAGCTGGGATTGGGGGTGTGGACAGTGGCAGAGGATCTGCCTATCATGTATAATGCCTTGGGTTAGACACCCAGCACTGCCAAGAAAAAAAGAAAAGACTAACATAGCTGTCTTCATGAGTATGGTAACTATGTAGTGACTTGGGCTTCCTTTGATTAAATGTTCTTCTATTGCCATTTTGAAATTCTGGATTTTTTTTTTAACAAGGAACTCTACATTTTCATTTTGTACTAAGCTTTGCAAATTATGTAGCCAGTCCTGATAATAATAATAATAATATTATTGAACAATAATAATATTACTATAATAATATTACATAATATTATTATGAACAATAATAATATTACTGACATATATTATGTTCTCTCTATGCCAGGCACTATGTTAAATATTTCACATACATTATCTCATTGATTCTTTAAAAAAAGACTAAATATGTACTTGTGTATGTGTGTATGTTTGTGAATGTGTGTTGTGATAGATCTCACTGTGTTGTTCAGGCTGGCCTCAAAACCCTGGGCTTAAGTAATTGTCCCCTCTCAGCCTCCTTAATTATCATTGTGCCTGGCTCACATATATACTATTAATATTCTCATTTTATAGATGGGCAAACTGAGGCTCATAAGTTTTAAGCTATTTGCTCAAATTCACATTTTTATTGTACCTCAGTATGCATAGTAGTGGAGTATACATAATAGACAATAAATGTTTATTGGGATAAATTATAATAATAGCAGCTCCCATTTATTGAGCACCTTTGGTGAACCTAGAATGCTTTAACTGAAATTTTACATATGTAACCTAGATTCCTCAGCTTTTGTATCACTTCCTCAAGACAACATTCCCTGCCATCCTAAATTAGGTCAGTCCTCTTCTTATGATACTCTAGGCCTCATTATAGTATTCATCATAATTGTAATTAGATCTTTGTTTAATGCTTGTCTTTTCTTCTGGACAGGATAGTGGCTCCTTATATTTTTTTATATTTTTCATATATATATATTTTAGATGGAATCTCAAAATGTTGTCCAGGTTGGTCTTGAACTCCTGGGTTCAAGTGATCTTCTCATTTCAGTCTCACAAGTAGCTGAGACTATAGGTATATGCCACAATGCCCAGTTGATAGTAGCTCATTTTCATCTGTTCACCACTTTATTCCCAGCATCTGTGCTGGACCTTGAGCATAGACTGACTGCCTGTCTGCCAGAGTTTGATTATGTTTTCTCATTTAGTCTTCAATCCTATGAAGTAAGATTATCACCATCACTTTACATGTAAAGAAACTAAGGCTCGGAGAAGTTAAATACAAGTCATCCTACCTTGGAGGAAGTGACCCACCAAAATGTAGACTTACATCTGTTCAAGTCCAAAATCTCTCATAATTTCACCACAGACCACTGTTCTCAAGTGACAACCTGTTTGACATCATTTTCTATCAGTAGGCACCACTTATTTCTTTAATATCTCTTCCAGCTTCTATTTTTGCTATCTGACCTCCAAGCTCTAATGAAAAAGAGACATGCTTTCCAGCAAGTAATTACAGCAGTTGATATCATAACTGAGTTGGGCCAAATCACGATTTTGTTTTTTAACCTTGGTGAGTGAAGCAGCTAGAAACATTAACTTCTAAAACCAAAGGATCAATTTCTTTTTGGTACTGATTCTTCCTTAGTCCTGGGAAATAACCTCAAGTGTTATGTAAATGCAAAGCAATCACCCATGTCTAGCTCAAGGTGAAGGCCTGAAAAAATTAAGGTAAAGCTTAATTAAGTTAGATATTTCAGGCTCATAGAGGATTTCTTAGTAGTTTCCCTCCTCTATGTCTTTCTCTAAGGTTGGATTAAGACTGACCTATGCTTGTGCATTACTGTATATCTTTGCAGAGTTAAGAGGACTGTTCGTTCTTTGGGCAATTATTTATGAGAGTTGTGGAAGTGGGATGGAGGAATGTTAACAGACAGTGAAGACTTGTTTTTTCAGCCAATGCTGGAGGAAAGGTGCTCAGCTCAATATTGTGTGGCATGGATTATTGAGTTCCACCTGTGATATTAAAGACTGAAAATCCCAGACCTTGGGAATTAGAGTGATGACAGACTGTGCTGTACTTATTCTTCTGTAGGGTAAATCAAGAGGACACCATCTGGTGGTTGTAGAACTTCTAGAGGACCTAGGTTTGTGCCATTCTGAGGGTGAGTCCAGACTATGAACCTCTCAGAGAAGCCACTGCTAATGGCTGTATAAATTGCCCTGTCTACTTCCTATAAACAAGTCTAAAGACTTGTCAAAAGTCACAGCCTGGCTTCAGTTGTGCTATTTGTCTTGTTTCAGTTTCTTGCAGGAACATCAGCACTTCTCAAAGTCAGTGATGGGAGCAATGGGACAATCATCAATACAGTGGTGCCTAGTGGATTTGCATACTCACAAGGTTAAAGATAGCAGAGCTGCAGCAGATTTATAAGGCTAGGGACGGAATAGGAGGGACTGCTCCAGAAAACACGAGAGCTATATCCTGGGATGTTATCAGACATGTGGGGAGAGGAAGAGGTTGCTATTTCTAGGATATGAGCAATGAGAGTTAAGCCATTGTAATTTGAACAGTAAGTTTAAATATAACCTTAATATAAAACTATTGCCAGGCATGGTGATGCGTGCCTATAATCCCAGCTATTTGGGAGGCGGTGGCAGGAGGAGTGCAAGTTCAAGGCCAGCCTGGGAAACGTAGTGAGACCTTGTCTCAAAACAAAAAGTAAACTGGGCTGGGAATGTAGCTCAGTGGTAAAATACCACTGGGTTCAATCCCTAGTACCACAATAAGAGAGAGAGGGAGAGAGAGAGAGAGAGAGAAAGAGAGAGAGAGAGAGAGAGAGAAATATAAGGAACTTAAAGAACTCTTAGGTTAGTTAACTTTTCATCACTGTGACCAAATTACCTGACAAGAACAAATTAGAGGAGGAAAGATTATTTTGACTTATGGCTGCAAAGAATTGAGTGCATGGTCAGCCAGCTCCAAGGCTTCATGGCAGAAGGTCATAAGAGGAGAAAGCTGTTTGGCTCTTTGCAGTTAGAAAACAGAGGTGTGTGACTGGGAAAAGATAAACCCTTCCAGGACATGGCCCAAGTGATCTTCTTCTTCTAACTAGGTCCTCACTCCCAATAGTCCAGTCAGCTGTCAGTGGATTAATCCAGCAAATGGTGGAGGTCCAATGATGAGGTCCAAGCTGTTATGATCCAGTCACTGCCTAAATGCCCCACCTCTGAACCCTGTTGCACTGGAAACCATGTTTTCAACACATGAGATATTGGGGAGAGATTTCATATCCAAACCATAATAACTCTGTAACAAGAAAACAAATAGCCCAATTTAAAAATGGGCAAATGACCTAAGTAGATATTTTTCTCAAAAGAAGACACACAAATGGCTTCCAAGTATATGAAAAAAAAAGTTCAACATCTCTTATCATCAGAGAAATGCAAATTAAAACCACAAACCACTTTGCATCTGTCATCAAAAAGATGAAAGATAAGGGTTGCTAAGGATATGGAGAGAACACTTGCACACAGTTGGTGGGAATTTAAATTGGGACAGGCACTATAGAAAATTGTATGGAGGTTCCTCAAAAAAACTAAAAATAAACTACCAAATGATCCAGCAATCCCACTTTGGGAACACAGCTAAAGGATTTGAAATCAGTATGTCAAAGAGAGATATCTGTATTCCCATATTCATTGAAGTATATTATTCATAAGAGCCAAGACAGGGAATCAATCTAAGTATCTAGCAATGGATATATATATATATATATATATATATATATATATATATATATATATATATAATGTTTTCTTTATCTATTTATATATATACACACATACACACACACAATGGAATACTACTTAAAAAAAGAAGTTTCCTTTTGCAACAACATGAATGAACCTGAAGGACAGTCATTATGGTAATTAAAATAAACCAGGTACCTATATGTGGAATCTAAAAAAGTCAAACTCATAATAGGGAAGAATAGAATGGTGGTTACATGAGGCTTAGTTAATAGGTTTAAAGTTTCAGTTAGACAGAAGGAATAAGTTTTTGAAATCAATTGCACTATATAATGACTACAGTTAATAATAATGTAACATATAGGGCTGGGGATGTGGCTCAAGTTGTAGCGTGCTCGCCTGGCATTCGTGCGGCCCGGGTTCGATCCTCAGCACCACATACAAACAAAGATGTTGTGTCTGCTGAAAACTGAAAAAAAAAAAATATTAAAAAAAATTATAAAAAAAAATAATAATGTAACATATATTTCAAAATTGCTAAGGCGATAGATTTTAAGTATTCACACTAGAAAATAATGTGAGATGATGGATATAATCATTCCATAGTGTATCTATCACATTGAACTCCATTATATATAATTATTATTTTTCAAAAAATTTAATTAAGTATAATTTTATTTTATAGTCACTAACTGGTGAGATCTGATGTATAATTGAGTTACTTTGTATGTGAGAGCCAGTCTCCAAGATGGCTCCCAGTGATCCTCACTTTTTGGTTTTCTTGTCCTTAATGTAGTCTTCTTTCATGATGAATTAGGATTAGTTTAAATGAAATAAGTATGGTGGAGGTTATAGTTAGTGACTTTGAGGAGTAAGTTGCAGCCTCTGCTTTGGTCTCTTGGGTTGCTTGATATGGAGGAGGCCAGCAGTCATCTCATATCTCATGAGGACTCTCAAGAAGCTCTGTGGAGAGACTCACCAGGGAAGGAGCCAAGGCTTGCACCAATTTGCCAGCCATGTGAGTAAGCCCCGGGAAGTGGATCTGCTAGCCCATTCAAGCCCTCAAATAACTGTAGTCCTAGCTAACATTTTACTGAACTCCATGAGAATTCCTAGCCTGAGCTGTCCAGCCAAGTAGCTCCTAACTTCCTTACCAATAGAAACTGAGAGATAATAAATATATTTTTGTTAAGCTACTAAGTTTGGGGATAATATGTTATGCAGTAATAGATAATAAAAAATGTACATTGTAGATTCTATAGAAATCATGTCTATGTAAAACTCTGCCTACATAGGTCAAGAAAGTCTTCAGAAAAAAAGAGAAAATTAAAAAAAAATGACTATTGGTTAAGTCTTCAGCGATGACTAGGAGGTGCAGGTGGAGCAAGGGGAGTCATTTCAGGCTGAAAGAAAAACTTGACCATACTGCCACAAGTAGGAAGACATGACTTATTTGAAAAACAGCAGTTAGTTCGACATGGCTGGGGTGCATGGTTAAAGAATGAAGTAGAGAGAGATTAGAAGAGCAGACTGGATACAGTTCACAAAGGACCTTCTGTGCTATCTCCTTGTATCCGTTGTTTTATCCTGAAGGCAATGAGGAGCCATTAAAGAATTTTAAAACAAGCAACTGACATAAATCAACAGTAAATTTTAGAACGATGGTCAAATGGAAAATGGATTGGAGGCAGAAAGATCACTTAGAAACTCTTGCACATTCAGATGAAAAATGATTAAGGCCTTATCAATGTGAATAGGGAAGAACAAATAGACTTGGAGGGTTAAAGGAGATCTATTTTTAGAATATGAGAAACAAACGAAAGGGAAGATGTGAGAACCAGGAGGAGAAGAAAGTTTTTTGGGGTAATGGGGTGAGTTTGAACGGTACTTTTAAGTAGATGTGTACAGTGGGCAGGCAACTAGAAACACTATTCTGGGGTAGGACCAGGAGGAAGTGAGGTCAGATTGAAGGAGACTTAAGGGTTTTGTTTTGTTTTTTGGTACAGGGGATTGAACTCAGGAGCACTCAACCACTGAACCACATCCCCAGCCCTATTTTGTATTTTATTTAGAGACAGGGTCTCACTGAGTTGCTTAGTGCCTCACTTTTGCTGAGGCTGGCTTTGAACTCTTGATCCTCCTGCCTCAGTCTCCCCAGCTGCTGGGATTATAGGCGTGGGCCAGCACGCCCAGTAAGATTTAAGTATTTGAAGGCTTTTTCATGCATGCATGCCTTATTAAAATGTAAATAATTTCATGAGCAAAATAAAATCTAAATAAAATTTAGAGTTCTAGATTTATCTTGAACTGGTAACAGTAAAGCCACTTAAAAATAAGATTTAAATACGAACTGGGATAAAATTAGGTTAGAACCAAATAGAGGTAGTGAGAGTAACTCAAAGACTACTTTTTAATATCTTTCAGTTTTGCTGAGGATTAAACACATCATTTGAACCTGGTGGTTAATTAAATGTAGAGACTGAACTTTTGATATGCTTATTTCATCACCTCTAATTTTTTAGGCTCTATGACCCATTTTTCTATCACCAATTTTTTAAAAAATTAATTAAATTTTGCTTCTGTTTACTTCACCTATTTTCCAGTTAATTTGCATCAGCTTCATAATCTGATACTTCCTCCTGTTTTTTTTTCTTTTTCCTCTTCCTGCTCTTTGTGAACAAAACAAAACAAATCCTTCCCCCTTATTAAATATATAATAGGTGTGGCAGGGATCTTAATTTCCTTTATTGAGTACTGGAGAGGATATCATTGTTCTTGATTTCATTGTCCACAGCCATCTAATTCTTTGAAATTATTTTCTAAATAACAGAGTGATTTTAACCTCTAAGTATGGTCTAGTACCCAATACTGCAAGACTTGGAGTTCAATCAGTTCACTTGATTTCTACTTACCCAAGAATTATGTATTCAGAAATAATACCATATGGATAATGTGGTGTGCACAGCATTAGTATTTCAAGGATTGAAGGAAAAGTTATTTATAAGTCATAGTTTTATGAAGCTTGGAAAGAGAATCACAGCAGTAAATGGGCTAAAATGCCAGACTTTGAACAGAACTTTTGATTGTTTTAAAAGTTTTGCCTCAGTAAAAAAATTACTACCAATAAAATTTATGCCATCTTATTTGTGGAAATAGCTGTGGTTTTTAAAAAGTAGCCATTTAATCTTTGTCAGTACAAAGGAAAGTGATGTAAAAAATGAGTAAATGAGCCTAATGTGGTGGTGTAATTCCAGCCACTTGGGAAGACTGAGGCAGGAAGGAGGCGGAGGCAGGAGGATTACAAGTTCAAAGGCAGCCTCAGAAACTTAGTGAGACACTGTCTCAAAATAAAAAAATTAAAAAAGAGCTGGGGCTGTGCTCAGTGGTTAAGAGCCCCTGGGTTCAATTCCTGGGACCAAGGAAAAAAAAAAAAAACAGTAAATGGAGCTGTGTTTTTTATCAGAGTGCCTACTGGAAAGAACTCAAGCATAAAGAGACACCACTTAATGTATTTAACTTTTTCAACATTAAAATGATGAAAAAGGAGGCTTAATAAAAATTTTCTAAGGTGTAAAATATCTAATGAATATTTTAAACAGTTTTATAACAGAATTAAAGGTAAAACCACAAAATCCTAAGTAGAAGACATTTTTTCTAAAACAAAATATTGTTTTTTTTTCTGATTACATAATTGACATGTTCATTTTTTTAAAGTCAGTTAATACAGAAAAGCAGGAAATAAATTATATAAACCTATTAGCCACAGATAAACACTGTTAATATTTTGTGAACGTGCGTTTAATGGTTCCTTCATGTTTGTGTATGTATATTTATGCACAGGGTATATCATATGTAGAATCATACTCTACATACACTGATCCTTCCTTCTGCTACACACTGTGGACATCTTTTCATACTTATAAATATGGATTTATTCTAGCTTTCTAAATGGGTACATGGCATCATACTCTATATAAATACAATTTAATCAACCTTTCCTACAACATTGAACATTTATCAATCAGATTATTCCCAAGGTGTTTACTTTTTTCTTGTCATACTGGGGATTGAACCCAGGGGCACTCTACCAATGAGGTATATTCTATTTTATGTGTGTGTGTGTGTGACAAGTTCTCATTAAGTTGCCAAGGCTGTCCTTGAACTTGCAATCCTTCTGCCTCGACCTCCCAAATAGCTGGGATTATAAGCCTTTGCCACCCTGTAACATGTTTCCCAGGCCTCCTTCAGGCATCCTGACCTGAGTTCTGTCCTTTGCAGGATCCTCTAAGGGAGGCAGACACTTGGAAAACTCCAAATCCCACAATACTTCCCCAGTCTCAGTGCAGTTTTTCTTGTCTTTATATTAGTGAAGAGTTCTTGGAGAACAAAGGCCTATTAATTCCCTGCTGGGTCAAAGGAAGGGGAGGACTCCAGTGCACTTTTCTTGAGGAGATGGGGAGAAAGGGAATTGCCACTCAATCTTTCCAGATAATCCTGTAACAGAAAACTAGACAGTTGCCTTTGAGGAGTTACTTAACCTCCTTAAACTTCAAATTCTTTGTCTATAAGATAGCAACAAATAGCAACTCTATCCTTCCAGTTGTGGAGGCTAAAAAACTCAGTTGTTTTTTGCCCTTTTCATTCTCTTGCCTTCACGCCATCACATTCTGCCTGTTGAACCTTCAAAATAAATCCAAAATCTGACCACTTCTCCCCACCTCTACAGCTTTGGCTTTGGGCCAGACCTCCATCATGTCTTATCTGGGACTTTACAGTAGCCCCTAACAGGTCTCCCTAATTATTCTTGTTTTCCTGTGATCGATTTTCAAGACAATAGCCTCTGACTTTTAAAATAGATAATGGCTTTTTCTCTAATTTAGAGGAAAAAGCAAAAAACCTCCCTGTGTGATTTATCCATCTCTCCCACTTCTCTGATCTAACCATCTTCCTTTTCAGTCATTCTACCCTTGCCAAACATATGCCCCTTGCATTTGCTGTTTTCTGTGCCTTCAGCTGTTCTTAAAGGCCAACAAATAAAACAAGTATTTGTTGAAAATATTACCTTTATCACATCCTTATATTTCTTTTTAAAAATATTTTTAGTTGTAGATGGACATAATAACTTTATTTAATTTATTTATTCATTCATGTGATGGTGAGGATCGAACCCAGTGCCTTACACGTTGATGTGTAGGCAAGCGCTCTACCACTGAGCCACAACCCCAGCCCACATCCTCATATTTCTTGATAACACTTATCATAGTCATATTGTATGTTTAGCTTAATTATTTGTTTGTTATTTGTTTCTTAGAACTGGAATGCCAGGCCATCAGAGGAAGGGACTTGCCTCTTCAGTTTTTCAATGTTTAGAGTGGTTCTCAGCCACTATCAAGGGCTCAACAAATATTTGTCAAATGAACAAATAGACAATCATAATCCCTATCTTTCATGGTTGGAATGAAAATTCAGTGAGGTAACAGTGTCTAGTGAACAGGAAGGACTCTCTACATATAGGCTGTTTTTGCACCATTATTATGGTATTTAAGATAGGCTTTGGAGAACATATTAGAAAAAAGGGTATTCCAGTCTTTGCACTTGGATCAGAAACTTAAAAGTGTGACAAAATGGGTTTTTGGTAAGAGAAAGGACTGGAAACATAGCAATAGAACAGAAGGTGGAAACTGAATTCAAAGTTCAGAATTCCGAAGTTTGTTCTTAACAATCAGGAACAATGGGCTGGGGATGTGGCTCAAGCGGTAGCGCGCTTGCCTGGCATGCCTGCGGCCCAGGTTCGATCCTCAGCACCACATACAAACAAAGATGTTGTATCTGCCGAAAACTAAAAAAAATATTAAAAAAATAAAAAATAAAAAAAATACAGTCAGGAACTAGTCAGGATTTTCAGCAGAGGAAGATATGGTAATATCTTCACTTGGGGGATCTTCTGTGGGGATTATTACTTGCCTTGTGTTTAAAAGTTACATTTTCTAGGGTGGAGTGTATTTGTTAATTAGAGAAAATAGTGAGTTACTTTAAGAAACTTTGAAAGACATTTTCCACATACAGGCTGATAGGACCTGGCCTATGTATATGATCCTCTCTTTTCAGGTAGGCCTCAAACATGCTCCATGGTGGGAGAGCAAAATGAGTGTGGGAAAGACTGAAAATCTTGGTGATCTATTTTTAACCAATCTGGGTTGAATGGGGTTCTAACTCAGCCATTTCTCCTTTCATGATTCAAAATTGCTTAACCTTTGGATTAAGTCTATTTCAAACCCTGGCTATACTTCATGTCTTGGTTTTCCATTTCACATGCAATTTCTGATCATATCTCTCTTTTAATATACCTCACTTTCAGTCTAAAGTCCTGCTTATCTAGGTGCCAAGTCCAGTAGCATTAGCATCACTTGAGAGCTTATTAGAAATACAGAATTCTCAGAATTCAGCCAGTTCCACTGAATTAGAATCTACATTTTAATAAGATCCCTGGTGATTTATGTGTACCTTAAAACTTAAGAAGAACTGCATTTGAGCATCCCTTAACCAATGGCTGTCCCAGTCTCCCTCAGGAGCCCCTCAGTAACTTAAATAAACATATAACATATTTTCTTTCTAAAACAACTTTCTGGACAAGTCACCTAGCCACCTTCTCCAACTAGAGAGCTTTCCACTTTCTACCTTGTGTGTAGACAATATAAAGGAATGACTGCTCTAAAGGTGCAATGTTTCTCAAGGTAGAATCCTTAGATCACTCCCATTTGAATAATCTAGAGGGTTTGTTAAAAATGCAGATTCCTAGCCCCCACCTTGCATCTATTGAATGTGATTCTCTTAAAGGACTCTACAAGCCATTTTTTTCAATTAATACTTGATATATACTAATCTTCAAAGAACCATCAGAGAACTCTTGGCTCCTGAAAGGCAGTTTCTATCCTTAATACTGCTTTTCTTTTCTTTTTTTTTTTATTCAGTTTTTTAAACTTTCTTTTTTTAATACCTTTATTTTGTTTATTTATTTATTTATTTAAAGGTTTAACTATTTTTAAAAAATTTTTATACCTTTTTATTTATTTATTTTTTAATGTGGTGCTGAGGATCGAACCCAGGGCCTTGCACGTGCTACACGAGCGCTCTACCACTGAACACAATCCCAGCCCAATGCTGGTTTTCTTGATATTGCATTATCTTTCCAACTCTGATCCCACTTCCTTAGCCTGTCCTGCAGAGAGTTATTTGAAATACAGTAGTTTAGTTATGACCCTATTGTTATGTAGTACTGTTTTGTTTTTGTGGAGCTGGGAATTGAGCCCAGGGCCTTGTGCATGTGAGGCAAGCACTCTACTAAGCTATATCCCCAGCCTATAGTACTGTTTTTTTCAAGAGATTGTGCTAAATGCTATACTCATATTTCTTTTTCAAAAATATGGTAGTAGCATTCTAGAATTTCATTTTTAATTAGTTATTCATCACTAATATACAAATGAAATATAAATCAGTAATTAAATGTTTATTTCTCTGCTTCTTAACATTTTCTTATGTAATAAAAGAGAATGCTTTTTTCTCTTTGATGCTTTCTTTAAGTCACCATGATCTCCTTTACCAGTACCTCACATCATATCAGCCAGTTTTATTGTCAGGCTTATTGGAAAAGTCCCTGGAAAGAGGAAGGGAATCATGGCAGTTATGGTATTTGTAAGTTTGTGATGTTGCATAGGTAAATTTTAAAAAAATATTTTTAAGTTGTCAATGTACCTTTATTTTATTTATATGTGCTGCTGAGAATCAAGCCTAGTGCCTCACACATGTTAGGTAAGTGCTCTGCCACTGAGCTACAACCCAGCCCTGCATAGGTAAATTTGACTTTATTATACCATTATTCTGGGCTTGGGAATTGGTGGCAGGGTAAGTGACGAAATAAGTGCTTGATGCCTAAACTGCTGGTTAACCTCTTTGTCACTACAGACTGCCATTGAGGAGGGTTCCCACTGCTGACATGAAGGCAGAGAAGAATGGGTAACAGAAAGGTAAAACTCATAGCATACCTACTAGTTAAGAAATTAAATTACATAGTTCAACTTTGAATTAACAGATATTAAATGTTAAATTAATAAAATGATTCTTCTTGGAAATTAAATTTAAATGAAGCCCTAATCTTAATAAAGAGAGTTCAAGAGGGAGAGACAACAGAATGTATTCCAGACTTCTGCATCCCCCCCCAATAGTATTGTTTTAGATTTATTAATACTGCTTTCAAAAAAATTAGAAAATCAAAAAAAGTCTCCCTCTTTTTTTGTTTTTATTCTTGAAAAGGTTAAAGGCTTCATGGATATTCTTAAATGTGTCCGTCTTTATATGTCCTTCTGAACTCTCAGCAAAATCTCTTCTTTTAAAATCTTCTGTTGTGCTACCTTCCTATTTATTCTCATTTTCCTGTTCTTTTCCTTGATTTGTGGCCATTTCTGGGCCTTACCCTTTTTGTTTTGCTTCCTTGGGAAGTTGTAAATTCCCTTAGACAGAAACTGTGTATTCTTTTCTTTGTACATATCAACAAGTATTTATTGGATTATGTATGCTCAGCATAGTGAGACATACAAAGACAAATTATGAAACGGTTTGGCTTGGGAAAAAACCTAACCCATGAACAAGTGTAGTAGTTACTTTAAAGGGGATTTAAGTATATGACTAATGTAGATGTGAGTCCTGATCCTCTGAACTGTCCTGGGGAGGTACAAAACCAATGAAGATGTATATGGGTACCTGGACCCCTCAATACTAAGAAAATTTGCTTTGGAATCTATAATAAAAGTCCTAGTGAATCTACAAAGATTAGATGACCTTAAGCCAACCATTATGGCACACATCTGTAATTCCAGCAATTAGGAGATGGAGGCAGGATTGCAAGTTTGAAGCTAACCTCAACAACTTAACAAGACTGTCTCAATTAAAAAAAAAAAAAAAAGGACTGGGGATGTAGGATATAGCTCAGTGATAAGCACCCACCCTGGGGTTTAATCCCCCAAACCAAACAGGGAGGGGGGGGGGAGGGAGGGAGGGAGAGAGTGAGAGAGAGAGAGAGAGAGAGAGAGAGAGAGAGAGAAAGAAGATCATGTCTGCAGAGCTGCTCATATTCAAAAGGAAAACAAGCTCAGTAAATATCTCCAGTAAAGATCTTGGTTCAACTTTCCTGGATTCCATAATTTACAAGAATTCCTGTATGCTTCAAGGGTAAGAGGTACTTGAACAGTGGTCATTGCATTAATTAAGCAGATGAAGCTAGTGCCACATTTAACTTGATTTTAAAAGATCAAATTAAAATAAAGAGGGCTGGGGATGTGGCTCAAGCGGTAGCGCGCTCCCCTGGCATGCGTGCAGCCTGGGTTCAATCCTCAGCACCACATACAAACAAAGATGTTGTGTCCGCCGAAAACTAAAAAATAAATATTAAAATTCTCTCTCTCTCTCTTAAAAAAATTAAAATAAAGATGAGTGAAAAATTTTAAATTAAATTAAAAATAAAAAAGATAACAGGTGAAGTTTCCGCAGGTTATGAAGCAGTTCTTAAGGCTGCATGAATTATAGTGATTATAGAATGTTTTTGCCTTCCAGTGTTTATGGTGACAGGCTCAATTTGAAAGATAGAATTCCAGGAGTTTCTTGAAAATTTCCATGAGGAAGTGCTCTTTATTTTTCCATTGGATTTGAATCTGGATGTTTATGAAGTTGAAGCTGTTGGGTGGGGGAGAAGAAAAGAGGAATCACATAGAGCTTCTCTGAGAATAAAACAACTTAGTGAGAGGAAGAACCCAGAAACAGCATCCCAATAGTAGGGGAAAGGAATATACCTCAGTTATAGAGTGCTTACCTGGTATGTGCAAGGTCCTAGGTTCAATCCTCAATGACAACAACAACAACAAAAGAAGAAATAAGAAAAATCTTGATGACATTGTTGGAGATTTTGGATAGAGCTGCAATAAAGGAAGATATTCTCTGAACTTTTAAGATATATGAATCATTGTTACCTCTTATTGTTTAATATATTCAGAATTGAGTTTTCTGTCCCTTGAAACCCAAAGAGTCCTAATTGATACATACTTAAATCCTAAATTGTATGGTATCTACTCTAAATGTTTTGGTTGAGTGGGATTAACTAAATATAGTTAAGGAAAGGCCAGTCAGGGAAAGCTTTTATGAGTAAAATGGGTCTTGAATGAATTGGAAAGAGACAAGGAGAGAGAAAATTGGGGGTGAGGGGGGAAGTACATAACTAAAATCTTGGGGGTAGGAATGAGCACATTTTGTCAGTGGAGCCCTAGGGAGAGGAGGATAAGTGCCAGGGAGGACAAAGATGGGAAGTTAAGCTAAATAGGATGAGATTTTGAGAGAGTCTTGAAACTGGGGTAAAGGAATTTAATGTGCCCCAAATAGGAACAGATTGATAGTCAAGGAAGATTAGATCATGTTGAGAGTGGTTAAGGATGGAAGAACCTGATTAGAAAGACTGACTTTCTAAATTGATACATTAATACAGATCATAAGACATACAACAGTGGGGCCAGCAACGGTAAAGAAGAGATGGAAGGGATAGAAATGAGAGCAGTGTAAGTCGGGGAAACAGGTTTGCGTGGTTATGGATAATGAAGGCAAGTTACACATAGCTGACCTCACCCTTTGAAGTTAATAAGCAGGCAGGTAAATACTTAGTACAATTAATCAAAGTTAACACACTGGAAGAGGTGGGGACTTGGGGAGAAAAAAAAATTTCCCATCACCATTTCAGATGGGGATTCCCATTCTATTTCTGTGTTGTATTTCTACAACAAAGATAATAGTTTGGAAATATTTATCTGTTTGTTTCTCTTGATCTTAATTGCTACCATTATAGTCCAAGCCATCATTTTCTCTCACCTGAATTAAAATTTACTATTAAATGATCTTCCCATTTTATTGAAATCTCCTCCCCCTCCATATCAGGGGTCCCCAAGACCAAGCACAGTTTTAGCGAATTGCAAGGAAGACTCAGGGCTCAGAATATAATCATGCAGCTATGATTTATGATAGCAAAATGATCCAAAGCAAAATCAACAAAAAGAAAAGACATGTGGGGCAAAGTCCAGAGGAAATCAGGCCCAAACTACCAAGGGTCCTCTCCCACTGGAGTCAACATTGCACTGTGACAACATTAAGTGAAATGTTGCTAACTATGGAAGCTTATGAATGACTCTGCCCCCAGGAATTTTATTGGAAACTAGTCTCTTAATCACTGCCTGGCATGTGCCAAAATTCCAGATTCCTCAAAGGAAAGCAGATGGTTCTGAATTGCTGTGACTTGAATGTTTTAGTCCTCCCAAAATTCATGTGTTGAAAGCCTAACTCACAAGGCGGTGGTATTAGGAGGTGTGGCCTTTGTGAGGTGATTAAGGTCTTAGCGGCAGAGTCCTCATGAATGGGATTTGTGTCCTTATTAAACAGGCAAGAGACTCCTCATCCTTCCCACCATGCAAGGACACAGCAAGAAAGTGCCATCTATGAGTAACAGAGCCAGACCCCTAATTGATAAAGAATCTGCCAATGCTTTGGTCTTCGACTTCCCAGCCTCAAAAATTGTGAGAAACTTTTGTTGCTTATAAGCCTCTTAATTTATGATATTTTCTTACATCAGCCCACAAAGACTAATAAGATAATCATAAGGTATATTGTACAATTTACATACAATGAGTCATTCTTATCAGTTGGGTGATAGGAACCCTCCCCAAATCTAAGTTCCAGCCAAGGACCGACATGTAAGCTGGGCTTTCAAAGGATAATAATCAAGCCTGCTATGTAATTCTCTTCTGCACATCTTCCAACCTATTCTTCTGTCAATGGCTAGCAGGAATCTTCTTAAAATATAAATCAGAGTATGTGCATCATATACTTAGACTAAAATTCAAATTCTTTCCCATGGTGCATAAGTCCCCATTTAGCATCAAAACAGCATTCCTCTCTAAACTCTTGCCACTGTCCTCAGCATTACCCTCAAGCCACACTGGCCTCTAAGTTTCTAGAACATCACCACCAGATAGAATGTTCCATGATGATGAGAATGTTCTTCTACACTGTCCAGGTGTCCATTGGCGCCCACCAATCACATGTACCTATTGAGCATGTAAAATGTGAGGAACTGACTTTCTAATTTTATTTTAAATTTAAATAGCCACATATGATTAGTGGCTATCATATTGAGCAGGGCAATTCTAGAAGACATCAAAATTGTCCCATTTTAAGACCTTTCTTTGTGTATGTAGGAAATTAATGCAATGGTAGACTTCAATTATATTATCAGACAAGTTATCCCAAATATTGAAGAACAGGAGGGCTAACAGACTAAATTAAAATGCTTGAACCATACACACAGTTTATTAAATCAACTTAAAATACAGTGTAAAGCAAGGGGGAAAGAAATGGGATAATTTCAAATATTATGATGAAAGTATACAAGGAAGGTGGAAATATTAGAATTTCTGTGTTGCATCAGTCTTCTCAGCTGATGGGCCAGAGTGAGGTTCAAAGAAAGGGGTCACAGTGAGAAGTTTGCCTGGGGTCATGTATGGACATTTGTTCTACCAGAAGGACTCAGGAGAGACAAGTACACACGACTTCTAGGTCAACTCGCAAATGGACGTGTAGAACAAAACATGGCTTTTGTTTGTTTTTGTGGTGCTGGTTGAACACAGGGCCTCACACATGCTAGAAAAGCACTAAACTACTGAACTACATCCCCAACTCTACAAATATGGGTTTTATTTGGGCCATAAGTTTACATGTTTTGGTCAGAAGACACATGAACCAGAATAGTTATTACCAATGAATGGTTAAAACCTTATAAATAGGGGCTGGGGCTTGGGCTCAGGGTAGCACACTTGCCTGGCATGTGTGAGGCACTGGGTTTGGTTCTCAGCACCACATATAAATAAATAAAATAAAGGTCTATCAACAACTAAAAAAAATGTTTAACTTTATAAATATTAAACACTCACATATAGTCAGTCTATCCTGGACATTAACTGTTTGGTATACGTTTAATTTATTATGAATACTTAGTGCCTAGGTGTTTTGTGTATATTTATGCCTCATTAATATTAATTGCATTAATATTAATGTTAATCCTTTTATTTCCACCTACATTTAACATACATATGCTCCATCCACTAATTACTTAATACATTTGAGTTTCATCTATCTACTTTGTTTTTTTAATTTTCACCTGTAGCATAATTTACTATTCTCAAACAATATAACAAATGCACTTTACACCTCTACACATATTTCTTCTCTGTAAAGTGACCTTTATCTGGCTCATCCCATAATAAGCTCCTATAGATTCTTTAGGTCTCAATGAAAATGCCCCTTCTTCTGAGGCCCTCCCTGTGAGTTATAGATTAAATTTAATCCTCATCAAGTTCTTATGTTGAAGCCCTAACCCCCAATGTGACTGTATAAGGCCTTCCCAATTCAATAGAATTGATGTCCTTATAAGAAGAGGACAAGACATCAGACCTCTCTCAGTTTGTCTATCTGTATCTCTGTCTCTCTACACTTAAGACATTTCATGAGAAAATATAGCAAGAAATCAGCTGTCTACAAACCAGGAAGAAAGGCCTCACCAGAAAGCTAACTGATCTTGACCTTCTAACCTCTAGAATGATGAGAAAATAAGTTTTTGTCATTTAAACCACCCAGTCAGTGATCTATTGTTATGGCAGCCTCCATGTTACTTTTACTTACATTATTTCTGAAACCAAAAATGTGGGTTTTTTTCCCTCACACTAACCAATTCTTGAACTCTTCATATACCAACAGGTTATCAAATAATTCAATTGACTTCTGACCCAATCTGTCTGGATTCAGCAGCATATTCTACGAATTAAAGACTCAAACCTCAAAACTGCTCTCCCATTTCTGATGCCAGCTCAAGTCCTGATTGCTATCTATACTTCTGATCAACCAGCTATAACTTAGGTGTTCCCATTATTTCCTCTTCAGGTTTGATAATTTGCTAGAATGGCTCATGGTAATCAGGGAAACATTTTATTTGCTATTATGAAGTCTATTATGAAGACTATAACTCAGGAATAGCCAAGTGGAAGAAATGGATAAGGTAAACAGCCACATAAGTGGGGAGTGGAGCTTCTATGCCCTCTCTAAGCACTGATATGTTCACCAACCTGGAAGATCTCTGAATCCTGTCCTCTTGGAGTTTTATGGAGGTTTCAAAATTCATGGTGGAATCATACTAGGCAAGTGGTCTACTGCTGAGAGCCATGGCCGAGTCTGTATGGCCCCTGGCATTTTGCCAACAGTATTGATTGACAGGCGAGGCATTACTATCCGCCTCTGCCGCAACTTTTGAGTTCTCGTGGGGATTTCCGGGGAATCCCTGAGAGTTCCCATTGGTTGGGGAAGTGCAGGAGGAGGGATTTCCGGGAGAGATATTTCCGGCTGGGGGTTCCTGGACGAGCCGCGTGGCATTCGGGAGGATTCCCCGGGAGCTGTGTGAAGTGTTTTCCTGCAGTTCAAAAATAAAGTTTGTTCCTGCTTCAGTGGCTCGTGATTGGTGCCCAGCCAGACTGCGGCATTTGGCGGCCCGGCCCGTGCCGGGAACGTCTGAAGCTTCCGGGTAAGTGAAATTGCTTGCCCCTAAGGGAAGGCGAGAGAATGGGTGACCATTTTAAAAAACAATGTGTTCTTGTTTTGATTTGTTTTGTGTTTGTTTCAAGCTGCCTATCCCTAGAATTTTCTCAGGCAGATTGGGAAAAATGGTTGGCTCAAGGTTTGAAGTTGTTCACCCCTGAGGAAGAGATAGAAATAGACCACAAATGCACATATCAAGAAAATAGGAAAATTGATACAACGATTTTTTTGTTCCGTTTTTGTTTCATTCTGTTTCGGTTTTGTTTTGTGTTATCTTAATATTTATTTTTTAGTTTTCGGCGGACGCAACATCTTTATTTGTATGTGGTGCTCAGGATCAAACCCTGGCCGCACGCATGCCAGGCGAGCACTCTACCGCTTGAGCCACATCCCCAGCCCCTGTTTTGTGTTATCTTATTGGGTTGCATTATCTTTATAACAGATTAGAAATTAGTAAAAAACAAACTGAAAGAGTGTTAAGTAAATTGTTAGAGGTTCAGACCATGGAGAAAGACATTTTAGATCAAGCAAAAGAGAAGGTCTCTCAAGCTAGTCAGACAGAGGAAGAAAATTTAAAGGAAGAAAGCTTAGAGGAAAAACAGCTATTAGGGAAAAAGCTACAACAGGAGGCTGCTACTAACACCGTTCTATCACCAGAGGGCGTAATTCAACCAACAGCACCCCCTATGGAGATAGCTGAGTGGCCCTCAAACCCCGTGGTTGATAGATGGGATCCTGAGACAGGACCTCAAAGATTAGCATGCCCTGTACTTGAGCAGGCAGGAGGGCAGCGAATTCACCATGCTTTAGATTTCAAAACAGTGAAGCAGTTAAAGGAGGCTGTAACAACCTATGGTCCTCAAGCACCGTTCACTGTAAGCATGGTCGAATCCATTACCAACTTGGACATGACGCCAGCAGATTGGGCTAGTATGTGTAAATCTGTGCTAAATGGAGGACAATATTTGTTATGGAAGGTTGCCAATGAGGAATTTTGCAGGGAGACAGCTAGGCGAAATTTAGCAGCCGGTTACCCTCAAAGAAATCTAGATATGTTGTTAGGAAAAGGACCTTATGAGGGTCAACGGCAACAAATTGAATATGATCCTGGCATATACGCACAAATTGCTGTAGATGCGGTTAGGGCATGGAAAACTTTACAGGGGCATGGAGGTTTACAAGGTCAATTATCTAAGGTAATACAAGGAACTAATGAACCTTACGCTGAATTTGTAGATAGGCTTATTCAAGCAGCTTCCAGAATTTTTGGGGATACAGAACAGGCAATGCCATTTATAAAACAACTGGCTTATGACCAAGCAAATCGTTGCTGCAGAGAGGTCATTAGACCATGGAGACATGAAGATTTAAACACATATATTATTATTTTTATTTATTTATTTATTTATTTATTTTTTTTTTAGTTTTCAGTGGACACAACATCTTTGTTTGTATGTGGTGCTGAGGATCGAACCCAGGCCGCACGCATGCCAGGCGAGCGTGCTACCGCTTGAGCCACATCCCCAGCCCCACATATATTAAATTATGTAGAGACATTAATGAACAAGGGCAAGTCTTAGCAGCAGTACAACAGGCTTTAGATGCCAGGCCAAAAACATGCTATAATTGTGATCAAACAGGACATTTTAAAAGGAGTTGCCCCATAGGAGGAGGGTTTAACAAAGCTAGGTATCAAAGGAATAGAATACCGGGTATTTGCCCACGATGCCGTAGAGGGAAACATTGGGCTAATGAATGCCGTTCTCAAACCACCATAGAGGGTATTCCGTTATCAAAAAACAGACAAGGACCAAGTGTTTACCCACGATATCGTGGAGAAAGGCATCGGGCTCCATTGTCAAAAAACGGACAGGGGGGCCCAATGCTCCGGGGCCCACGACCACAAATGTACGGGGCACTGGAGGAACCCAGAAACACCATGGAGGAACCCAGCAACACCATCAGGGTAGTGCCCAGGACGCATTATCCATCAGATCTCTCATCAGACGAACCAGAGGGAGCGCAGGGTTGGACATCTGCGCCTCCGCCAGAGCAGTACTAACTCCAGAGATGGGAGTTCAAATCATTCCCACAGGAGTAAAAGGACCTCTTCCCCAAGGAACAGTAGGCTTATTATTGGGACGCAGTTCTTCAACACTAAAAGGACTTATGATAAGTCCTGGGGTAATTGATCCCGATTATGAAGGTGAAATAAAAATTATAGCTAGTTCTCCAAAGGGTATATCAGTAATTTCACCAGGAGATAGAATAGCACAGTTATTAATAATACCCAGCCTACATGATAAATTTTCCAGTAGTACTATAGAAAGAGGTTCCAGGGGATTAGGCTCCACAGGTGTAGATTGGGCTATGCTGTCTTTAAATTTAGATTCTCGCCCCATGCTAAAACTAAATATTCAAGGACATGAATTTAATGGGCTACTGGATACAGGTGCAGACCTTAGCATCATATCTCGTCAAGAATGGCCAAAACATTGGCCGTTACAACAAGCCACTCAAACGCTTCGAGGCCTAGGAGTGGCAACTAATCCCCATAGAAGTGCAATGGTATTAGATTGGAAGGATCTTGAAGGATGTGAAGGAACTATACAGCCATATGTATTGGATCATCTTCCTATAAATTTATGGGGATGAGATGTCCTAGATCAATTAGGTTTGACATTAACAAATAACATCAATCCAAATGCGCCCACTATTAGGGCTAGACAAGGTTTCAGGAAAGAAAAAAGATTAGGAGAACAACGCATAGCAGCACCAATTCAAATAGATCAAGGAATAAATAGACATGGACTGGGTTTTCAGAAGGGGTCACTGAGGCAATAAAAATTACTTGGAAATCAGATAGACCAGTATGGGTTCCTCAGTGGCCCCTGACTAAAGAAAAGATACAAGCAGCCCATGACCTGGTCAAACAACAATTAGCGGAGGGACATATACAACCTTCCGTATCTCCTTACAATACTCCCATTTTTGTCATTAAAAAGAAATCTGGTAAATGGAGATTATTGCAAGATTTAAGAGCCATTAATAATGAGATGGTTATTATGGGACCTGCCCAATCGGGGATTCCTCAATTGTCTGCTTTGCCAAAAACCTGGTACGTTTTAGCTATAGATATTAAAGATTGTTTTTTTTCAATTCCAATCCATCCTGAGGATAGTCCACATTTTGCATTTACTATCCCTGCACTGAATCATGAAGGTCCTGATCAGAGATATGAATGGAAAGTACTCCCTCAAGGGATGGCTAACAGCCCAACTATGTGTCAAATTTATGTTAACAAAGCAATCCAGCCACTTAGAAATCAAAATCCTAAACTACAAATATTTCACTATATGGATGATGTATTGTTAGCACACAAAGATAAAAACACATTGCTAGAATGTTATGCCACACTTACAAATTTATTAAAAAATTATAATCTAGAGATAGCAATAGATAAAGTACAATTAAATTTTCCAATTAATTATTTAGGAGTTCTATTATCCTCAACCATGGTCCGTCCACCAAAAATTCAAATACGAGTAGATCAACTCAAATCACTTAACGACTTTCAAAAGTTATTAGGAGACATAAATTGGATAAGGCCTTATCTAGGCATACCAACAGGAGAGTTGGGACCTTTATTTGATATCCTAAAAGGTCCATCAGATCCAAATTCACCCCGAATGTTAACGCCTGAAGCAAGAAAGGCATTAAAAATTATTGAAACATATATGGAAAATATGCATTTGGATAGAAATGATATAAGTTTGCCTTTATTATTTATTGTAATACCAACAAAAAATATTCCTACAGGAGTATTTTGGCAAGAAGGTCCATTATTGTGGATACATTTATCTTATTCTCCTAACACTATTCTTACTAGGTATCCTGAGGCTGTAGGACAATTAATACTCAAAGGAATAAAAGCAGCAAAGGGAGTGTTTGGAATTTCTCCCAATAAAATTATTACTCCATATACTATGGATCAAATTGATGAGTTAGCTAATGAGTTAAATACTTGGGCAATAATCATGTGTAATCTAATGTTTCATTTGATAATCACTTACCATCTAATCCTTTGTTGTCTTTTTGGTCTTCGCATCCTGTAGTTTTTCCAAAAATGACAAGAAAAACCCCTATCATGAATGCTCCAAATGTATTCACTGATGGGTCAAATAATGGTACAGCAGCAGTAGTTACCCCTGATCAAACTTTTACATTTTTAGTACCCAAACAATCAGCTCAAAAGGTAGAGCTTAATGCAGTTTTACAAGCTTTTGTGATGTTTAAAGATTCTGTATTTAATTTATTCCCTGATAGTCAGTATGTAGTTAATGCTATAGTATCTCTTGAAGATGCTGGTAGGATTTCCCCTTCTTCTACTGTTTTCTCTTTGCTTTCCACTATACAAAGTCTAATCTGGGACAGAAAAGATCCATTCTTTATAGGACATATCAGAGCACATACAGGATTGCCTGGAGCCCTTAGTTTGGGCAATGATTTAGCAGATAAAACTACACATGACATACATATTTTCTCTACACTAGAAGAAGCTACACATTTTCATAAAAGGTTCCATGTCAATGCTAATACTTTACAAAAGCGTTTTAAAATAACTAAGGAACAAGCTAGACAAATAATAAAACAATGTCAAAATTGTATGACCTTTTTACCACAAGTTAATTTTGGAATCAATCCTAGAGGACTGATACCTAACCATATTTGGCAGATGGACGTCATACACTTGCCACAATTTGGAAAATTAAATATTTGCATGTTACAATTGATACTTCTTCCGGATTTTTGATGGGCTCCCTTCATTCCGGAGAAAAAACTAAAGATGTTATAGCTCATTGCTTACAAAATTTTGCCACTGTGGGCGTTCCAAAACAGTTAAAAACAGATAATGGTCCTGGTTATACTTCTACCTCTTTTAAACAATTTTGCTCATCATTTGGCATTACTCATATAACAGGAATCCCATACAATCCTCAGGGACAAGGCATAGTTGAAAGAGCTCATCAAACTATTAAAATGTACTTACTAAAGCAAAAAGAGGGAATTGGAAAGGGGTATATATCACCCAAAGATAAACTTAAAATAACCTTTTTACTCTAAACTTTTTAAATTTGGATTCATCAGGGCTTAGTGCTGCGGAAAGGCATATGTGTCCAAAAAATGTACATAAGCCTAAGGTACTTTGGAAGGATATTCTAACAGGACAACGGAAAGGTCCTGACCCAGTGATTGTCTGGAGTCGGGGTTCTGTTTGTGTTTTTCCACAGGGAGAACAGCAGCCGATTTGGATTCCAGAGAGATTAACTAAAACAATTTCTACAGACCAAAAGTAAGATGATTTGAATCAAATCCATAATAGCTGATATCCAGAACTCCAGTTTGGCTATTCTTACATCTGCGACAGTGATTAACCAGGATGCTTTTTTCAATATTTATTTTATTATTTGCCTTTTCCCACATCATAAAGTTCTATTTTATTTTCGAGCTCATACAGACCTAGGTTAATGTTTTTCTGATCAGTTTTATTTTTTGACTGTGGAGTTTTTAAGCATTGCAATGGAGATTTCACCTAGGTAAAGCTACAAGGCCTTTACTATTGTCTTATTGTTGTATGTTATGTGTGCACACTTCTGTTTTGTGTTGTATGTCTGTATGTGCGTATGTCCATATATCATATATGAGGAGCGCTCATGAATAAATAGATCCGAAT
Organism: Marmota monax; assembly: GCF_021218885.2. Lineage (NCBI taxonomy): Eukaryota > Metazoa > Chordata > Mammalia > Rodentia > Sciuridae > Marmota > Marmota monax. The sequence goes on along the minus strand of NW_026693008.1, from coordinate 13,545,148 downwards.
TTTTTTATTCATGTGATTTTAATGGTTTAATTTAGATTGGGTAAACAGCTGTTGAAAATTGTTTTAATATGTGAACAAATAAGGAGGTTAACAGATCTGTTTGTTTACTTTCACCTTTCCTTCTCATTATATTTAATAGTTCTGTTCAGGATAATGTAAATTGTTCAAAAAATTGTTTTCTTAGTGCCTGTTGGAATGTTACATAATTTTTTTCTTAGCATCATTGCCAGAATTCCTATCTTCATCCCAGTGCCGGTGAAGACAAAGATAAAACCAAACTACAGCTTCTTCGATAGTTATCACAACAAACTGTAAAAACTGATGCATCAATGAATAATAACTCAACAAGTAATGCTCAATTAAGGAGTCGATTTACTTTGGGAGGAAATGGACATATTGACAGATTCCTCTGCTTTGAATTGCTTGCAGAACTTGCCTGGACTATGTATCACTTGTATGCATTGTGAACTATCTGTTGGTACAGCGAATTGTGGTAGTGCTGGAGTATTTTTGCTGATGGTGTCACCGGTGGTACAATTTTTCAAAGGAGCCCTCAATTGGCTTAGTGTCATGGCATTTTGCATCCTCCTCCCTTCTACTAGTGATGTTCTAAAATTTGGGGGCCAACAGAGGTGAGGCAAAGAACCTCACCCCCCCCACTGGTGCAAAGGCCTATCCACAAGTATGGCTGTATGCTGGACCGGTAGTCAGTGACGGGTATGATCCAATTGCAGTGGTACCAACCTAAGACAGGAGGCTGACGCCTAGAGGTCAGTTCATCCGATGACGGGTAAGGACCATATGTTGAATTGGACTGCCTAACAGGCACGGTCCCTAAGCCACATTGCTTGTTGTTTAATTAAACAAAAAGGGGGAGATGCTGAGAGCCACGGCTGAGTCTGTATGGCCCCTGGCATTTTGCCAACAGTATTGATTGACAGGCGAGGCATTACTATCCGCCTCTGTCGCAACTTTTGAGTTCTCGCACTATTTTGGAGTTCTCGTGGGGATTTCCGGGGATTCCCCGAGAGTTCCCATTGGTTGGGGAAGTGCAGGAGGAGGGATTTCCGGGAGAGATATTTCCGGCTGGGGGTTCCTGGACGAGCCGCGTGGCGTTTGGGAGGATTCCCCGGGAGCTGTGTGAAGTGTTTTCCTGCAGTTCAAAAATAAAGTTTGTTCCTGCTTCAGTGGCTCGTGATTTGTGCCCAGCCAGACTGCGGCACTCTACCACAGCCCCAATATATTAATTTTTTGAGGAACCTCCATACTATTTTCTATAGCAGTGGCACCATTTTACATTACAACCAACAATGCATAAGTGTTCTATTTCTCCACATCCTTGTTGAAATTGGATCTTCCTTGTTCTTGCCATTCCTCCCTTATTTGCTCCTGCCTTGCTTCTCTCTCTTCTTTTTTTGGGGGGTGAGGGGCTATCCGGGATTCAGCTCAGGGGCACTCAACCACTGAGCCACATCCCCAGACCTATTTTTTTTTTTTTTTGTGTGTGTGTGTGTGTGTATTTTATTTAGAGACAGGGTCTCACTGAGTTGTTTAGTGCCTCACTTTTGCTGAGGCTGGCTTTGAACTTGCAATCCTCCTGCTTTGGCTTCTTGAGCCGCTGGGATTACAGGTGTCCCTCACTGCACTGCACCTCGCCTTCTTTCTCTCATTCTTAATGATAGCTACCCTAATAGATATGAAATTGTATGTAATCATGGCTTTGATTTGCAATCTCTAATGATTAGTGATTTTGAGCATCTTTTCATGTGGTGATTTGACTATCTGTTTATTCTCTTTGAATAATTTCAAGTCCTTTTTCTGTTTTTGAATTGGGTTGTTTTTATGTTGTAGAAATTCTTTATATATATTCTAGCTATTATTATCTTATCAGATAAATGTTGGCTAATATTGCCTCCCATTCTATGAGTTGCTTTTTCACTCTATTGGAGGTATCCTTTGATACACAAAAATTTAATTTTGATTAAGTCCAGTTTTATTGATTTTTTTCCTTTGCTGTCTGTGCTTTTGGTGTATATCTAAGAAATTATTGCCACATACAATGTCATAAAGTTTTATTCAGTGTTTTCTCCTAAGAATTTTGTAGTTTTGATTTTAATGCTTAGATCTTTGACCCATTTTGAATTATAAATTGAATATGATGTCAGATATTGATGTTGTAAGAATGCAACTTCATTGTTTTCCATGTTGATATTCAGTTTTCCCAGAATTATTGTTGAAATGTCTGTCCTTTCTCCATTGACTGGTCTTACACTCATATTAAAAATCATTTGAAAAAAAAATCATTTGAACATGTATGCAACAGTTTATTTCTGGACTCTCTGTCTTTATGCCACTCCTGCACTGTTTTGATTATTGTAGCTTTGTAGTAAGTTTTAAAATCAGGGAGTATGAGTCTTCCAACTTCATTATTGAAACTAAATTTTTAATCCACCATCTTTTTAAAATTTGTTCTTTTTAGATAGACATGACAGTAGAGAGTATTTTGATATATTATACATATATGGAGTATAACTTCCCATTCTTGTGATTGTACATGATGTGGAGTTACACTGGTTGTGCATTTGCATATAAACACAGAAAAGTTATGTCTGATTCATTCTACTGTCTTTCCAATTCCTGTTCCCTCTTCCTTCTCTTCATCCCCCTTTGTCTAATTCAATGAACTTCTATTCTTCCCTCCCAACCCCCTTATTGGGTATTAGCATCTGCATATTAGAGAGAATGTTTGGCCTTTGGTTTTTTGGGATTGCCTTATCTCAGCATGATAGTCTCAGTTCCATTCATTTACTGGCAAATGCCATACTTTCATTCTTCTTTATGGCTGAGTAATATTCCACTGTGTATACACCACATTTTCTGTATCCATTCATCTGTTGATGGTCACCTAGGCTAGTTCCATTGCTTAGCTATTGTGAATTGATCTGCTACAAACATTGATGTGGCTGTGTCACTATAGTGTGATGTTAATCCACTATCTTAAATCATTCATAGGAGTTGTCATCTCAGTGACAATGTAAAAATACCTGTTCATATCTGTTATTTATAATGAGAACTAATCCTCTTTGTAAATTCTTAACAGGACAGTGTCCAGGAACAGCAGTCTTAGGTTGGCATCTTTGTATTTCCTTTATTCTTCCTAGACAAAGCTCTTACTCACGACTGAATTACAATTTGCAGTATCCTAGTCTTCTGTTCAGGCTGGCACTGCTGTACTGGGAAATCCGCCAAAGAAGACTTCCTGGATTCAGTTTCATTTAGGTAATTCTTTTACTTTGTACAGATTCTATTAGTTTTCCTAGAATAGAGAAGAGAATAAACATATTCAAAACAAGTTGCTTGGGATTTTTCTCAGGCAAGGTTAGACTAATAAAAAACAAAAATCAATGAGGGAAAAATCATGACAGAAAGCTGAAGCCAGACTCTGGTAACTGAAGAGGAGCCTTGGTTGTTTTAAATGATAAAAGGAGAATCAAGGATATTTTTGTGTGACCTTTGAGATTCTCTTTCCATTATAGGTTGTGCTGAAGAAAAATCATAGTTTGAGATACTTCTTCGTATTTTGCTTTTCTCCTAACAGAGTGAGACAGTGAAAAAGAATGTTGGGTTATGTCTAAGAGGTATGTCTGAAGGCATTTTGTACTGACTCTATATGAGAACAAAGGCATTGGTTTGCTAAGCTACAAATTCCTTTACCATGTGTTGAGACAATCAATACATTTCCAAGAACTCTAATAGCTTGTGGGGAGCCAGTCTGAATGATTTGCATTCTCCTTCCCTGAATGGAGAGGCTTCTGATTGTCACTACATCTTGTAGTGACCTGGACATTGCCCCAGTCTCGGAGATTGAGGACGCCTCTTCAGATGTAGGCATGTCGCCCCATGGATTGAGCTACACTCACCTGTTCCTTTGTGATATTACCCCTTTGCCCTGTTTGGGATAGAACGTTCCATGGAAACGCCCTTTGTGTGTCTCTTTCTCTTGCTCTGCCTTTGGGTGTGGCTTTCCTAAATGTCAGTCAACCTGCTGGCAGCAGACATCAGGAAGCTAGACTCAACCTCCTGAAGCCTGACCACATGCCTCATTTGAATGGCTTCTCCTCAATAAAAGGATTTAGCATGTATGCTCTCTCTCTCTTTCTGTGGACCTTTATGGTCAGAGGAGCCATCACAGGAACCCAAAGAAAAAGGTATCTCTGTCTCTTGTGTGGTTATTTCGTGTAGCCCAGTTCCCCCGGAGTGACCCTGAGTGTTTTAGTCGTGAGGAATGTGACAATAGCTCTAATAATATTATAAGATGTTTAACGTTTTCTAAATATTATTTCTTTAATTCCCTAATTCTCAGAGAATTGTGTAAAACCCATCTATATACATAGGTTTCTTTTTTATCTGCCCTGCTAAATTATTATTTCCTAGAAATATACTCTCTCTCTCTATGTGCGTATGTGTGTGTGTATCTTATATTGTGTGCATGTATGAATATATAACAATGAATCCCACTATTACATATGATTATAATGCAGCAATAAAAATATGGAAAAAAGGAAAACATATCTTATTCAGCTTATTCCTCACAGTTCACTTTATCTTTCTTTTTTATTTTTCCTTTTTTAGCAGTGCTGGGGATTTAACCCAGGGAATTCTACCACTGAACTACATCCCCAGCTATTTTGTTTTAAGACACAGTCTCACTAAGGGAAAAAAAAAAAAAAGAATCTCACTAAGTTGCATAAGTTGCAGAGGCTGTCCTTGAATTTGAGATCCTCCTGCCACAGCCTCCCGAGTAGTTGGGATTACAGGCATGAGCCACTATGCCTGGCTAGCACTATATCTTTCATAAGTTAAATAAATATTTGAAAGAAGAGAGAATGAATTCAATTATCTATTTTTGTTTTAAAGATTATTTTTCAAGAAGTCTTGTTTCTTGTGAGATAAATATTCTTTAGCTCAATGATAATGATTACATTATGGCTCTAAGAAGTCCCATTTCCTTCCTGCATTTTGCCCATCTCTATCCCCTTCAGTTAAAGAATGGCTGATGGGGCTGGGGATGTGGCTCAAGCGGTAGTGTGCTCGCCTGGCATGCGTGTGGCCCGGGTTCCATCCTTAGCACCACATACAAACAAAGTTGTGTCCGCCAAGAACTAAAAAATATAAATAATAAATATTTAAAAATTCTCTCTCTCTCTTTCTCTAAAAAAAAAAAGAATGGCTGATTAGGTCTGTGTTTCATATGTACTAATCTCCTTATCAAATGACTGTTCAGCCACATTCAGTGTTCTCTTCAAAATAAGCTTTTTTCTTTTTCATTTTTTAAAATTATGAATAGGTTGAGAAATTTTTCCAAATCTTTGAGTTCTGGTTCCTTCTTGCTTAACAATTCCACTTTCTTTTTTTTAAAATATTTTTTTTTAGTTGTAGTTGGACACAATACCTTTATTTTATTTATTTAATTTTATGTGGTGCTGAGGATCAAACCCAGCAACTTACACACCTAGGCGAGCGCTCTACCGCTGAGCCACAACCCAGCCCTAACAATTCCTCTTTTAATTGTTTTTTTTCTTCATGCCTTTTACTATAAACAGTGAAGAAGCACTAAGGCACTGCTTCAACACTTTGCTTACAATCTCCAGTTAAATATTCAGTTGGATATTTAGCTTTCTAAGACCTCATCAAAACCATCATCCTTAATACCTATATTTCTAATATGCACCTCAAAATCCCCCCTGCCCTTACCCATTATTCAATTCCAAAGTTGCTTCTACATTCTTAGATATTGTTATAGTAGCATCTTACTCTCAGATTCAAAATCTATATTAGTCTGAGTTCCCCAGAGAAACAGAACTACTAATAATTTACATAGGCAAACCCATATAAAATAAGGAATCAGCTCACAGTTATTGAGGCTGGTCTTTAGTTGGTAAACTGGAGACCGAGCAAAGCCTAAGATAAGAGTTCTACTCTAAGTCCAAAGGCCTGAGAACTGATGGTACAAGTTCCAGACCAAGTCTGAGTCAGAAGGCTGATGACCAATGTCCAAGCTCAAAGGCAGTCAGGCAGAGAGCAAATTCTCCCTTACTCAGCTTTTTTTTTTTTTCCTGTTCAGGCCCACTCACACTGGGGAGGGGAATCTGCTTTATTCAGTGTACATATTTTCTAATGTTAATCTCATCCAAAATGCCTTGTAGACACACCCAGAAAAATGTTTAACCAAATATTTGTGCACTTCATGGTCCAGCCAAATTGATACATAAAATTAATTATCATAGTGGACTAGCAATTTCTTTCTTTTTTAAATATTTTATTTTTTAGTTATAGTTGGACACAATACCTTTTTTTTACTTATTATTATTATTTTTTTATGTGGTGCTGAGGATCTAACCCAAGGTCTCTCACGTGTGAGGCGAGCGCTCTACCACTGAGCCACAACCCCAGCTCTGGGCTAGCAGTTTCTATCACAAGATATATTGGTGAAAACATTAAATTTTATTTTCCTTCTGTTTTAGCTGAGAGTTTTTTCTTGATATAAAAAACTTGTTTAATTTCAAAGATGTTACACAGATAAAGAAAATGAAATGTTTAATTCCAAGAAAAAAATTCCCTCTATACCAGGACTTTTTTTTCCTACTCCAGTGGCCTTTTAAATTTTTTGCATATAGTCTATAAAAACAGTACCATTTCTTATATTTTGTTTGTAACCTACTATTTTCAACTTAAAATACATGCTTTGATGGTGGATGCCTGTAATCCCAGCTATTCAGGAGGTCAAGGCAGGACAATCACAAGTTTGAGGCCAGTCTCCATAATTTAGCAAGACCCTCTCTCAAAATAAAAAATAAGGGGCTAGAGGTACAGTTTACTAATAGAGTTCTTACCCAGAATGTGTGAAGCACTGGGTTGAATCCCCAGCACTCTGGAAAAAGAAAAAAGACTAAAAATAAAAAAGACAGATGAGGATGTAGCTCAGTGGTGGAACACCTCTGGGTTCAATCCCCAGCACCTTAAATAAACACAAATACTATATATACTATATATGTATATATATATATATATATACACACACACACATATATATATATATATATTTCAAACACTTTCTAAAATATTAATCTGTGACATTTTTATTCACTGCATAATAGTCTTTTAAATGGATATATATTTTTCAATCAATTTCCTTTTACCGAACATTTATTTATCTATTTAATTTTTGGTCCTGGGGATTGAAAGAAGGAGTCCTAAGGAACATTCCCAGTCCACTTTTTATTTTGAAACAGTGTATCACTAAGTTGCTGAGGTCTTGCTAAATTGCTGAGGCTGGCTTTGAACTTGTGATCCTCTTGCCTCAGCCTCCTGAGTCACTAGGATTATAGGGGTACACCATCATACCCAGTCCTCATTGTTGAATAAATAGGTGGTTTCCAATTCTTCAGTATTATAAACAACTCTTTTTTAAAATATTTTTTTAGTTGTAGGTGGACACAATACCTTTATTTTATTTGTTTATTTTTATGTGGTGCCAGGGATCAAACCCAGTGCCTCATGCATGCTAGGCAAGCATTCTACCACTAAGCCACAACCCCAGCCCTATAAACAACTCTTTTATACTCTTAATATTTCTTTTTTTTTCTTTACACATTTTTATTGGTATATTAGTTTAGTATCTCTTAATGTTTTAATTATGAAAGCAATATAGGCCCTCTCTAACTAACATAATATGGAAGTTGGTAAAATAAAAAGCAAAATTCCCTATTTTATTCACCTGTACTTGTATTTTCCAACACTTCTATTCTCCATGAGGCAAATAATACAACTACTTCTAATGGTTTACTGTGTATCTTTCTCTTTTTGCTTCCTGCTTTTTTTCTTTTACATTTATTCTATAACCTGTAAATCTTTTGTTTTGTTTTTCATTCTCAGCCTCAAGTAGCCTCTTTGCTCTTCTGCTTAGTTTGGGATATCAGACAAACATATTTGTTAGAATTATATGTAAAATTCAGACAAAAAAATACATGAGAGAACGCCTCACATCTCTCTAATTAAAAAGCATGAAGTTTACTGATTACCTTTTCTGCTTCGAATTTCAGCTGCTATTAGGTCTGTGAAATCTGCTTCCTGGTACTGTGTCAGACAGTTGGAAAAGTAACCTTCAAATAAGTAAAGTGTTAATACATTTACTTTTCATAAGCTAAGGGTGCACTACATTTAAGAAAATCTAAAGCCAGTTGTGGTGATGCACATGAGGCAGAAGTAGGAGCATCACAAGTTGGAGACTAGACTTGGGAACTTAGTGAGACCTTAGTGAAACAGGGCTGGGGATGTGGCTCAGAGGTACATCACCCCTAGATTAAATCCTCGGTACCACACACACATACAAAAAGATTTTATATTAACTTTTCATGTGTTTACACAACTGACCATGAAGGGAAATTCTGTAGAACAAGTGAACAGTGATATATGTTATATGAGATGTGTATATATATTTATGTGTGTGTGTGTGTACTTTTTCACTCCCAGTAGATATTTACTAAAGTATCTGCCATGTGCGAGGTACTGTAAACATATTTAAAATGTAAAGATGAAAAAATACAAAGCTCTTCCAATTTTTTAAAGATTTCATGAACACTGTTGAGGAAGCACCTAATAGTCTTTGGTTCGGTCTTACCTTCAAAATCTGCATTAGAACATTTTGTCTTTCAGAGATAACACAATACTGGCCTTTGTGCATTTCTCTACATATTTTCTTGCCACTGCATTGTAGTTATGTCCCAGGAGCCTTGGTCACATTTGGCTCAGAAGCAAGAGGGAAATCCCCTTGTTGTCCAACCAGATGGATACCTAAGGCATTTATTCTCCCTGCAGGTCCTTTTGGTAAAACCAAGCCCAGAAATCTGACATTGCAATTCCTTCCTCCCTCCCCACATTCCTACCCTTTCTCTCCTATGAAAATTACTGAAATGCCAGGAGTTTGGTTAGGGGTGATAGAGAAGTCAGGAATGTTTTTATTCAGTGTTCAGTGTTCAGTGTTCTTGGTAATACTAGAAGAGCAGTAGAGCCATGAATCCAGTCATGCTCTTGGCTAAAGCAGCCTACCCTGACTTTAGTGCTCCTCACATGAAAAAAAGACTTAGGGCTTTAGCTGATGATAAACACAACCTAAGCCAACAATGTGACCTAACTGCCAAAACAAGCAAATGTGATCTGATCTGAATTGCCATTAATAGAAGGTTAGTGGCTGGGACAAGCAAAGTAATAGTCCCTTGTTATATTCTTCGGTAGCCAGGTCATACCTGGAGGATGGTATTTCCTCTATATTTTAACAGCCATGCTAAGAAGTTGGAGTATGCCCAAGTTGGGCAATAGGATGATGAATGGCCTAGAAACTACATCCTTTGAGGAACAGTTGGAGGATCTGGGGTAGTTTACCCTGGAAACTAGAAGACATGGTGACGTGGGATAACTATTTTGGAACATTCACAGGACTATCATGTAGAAGAGTTGGACTGTTCTGTGTAATCTCAGCAAGCCCAACTTAGACTGATGGGTGTACATTACAAAGTGTCTGATCTCTTTTCTCCATAAAAGGAGGAAATTTCTAGACCTTATGAACATTTGAAAACAGCAGCTCTGAAAGGTAGTGACTTAACTTTAACTTGGGGGGTGTAAGAAAAGAGGTTGACTGAACATCAGAAGATGAAAGGATAGGAGAGGAAGTTTGAAGAGATGACCTGATCCAAAATCCTTCCAGAGTCAAAGATTCTAATGACAAAAACTTAAGAAGGTGTTACTCTTTTTTCCTCCCAGGTTCCATACAAGTATTAACCTTAGAAACTGTTCAAATAGACTCTAAGGATTCTGTGTATGAAGGTTTAAGTAATAAAATGTGCATGTTTTCCAAAACAGACTGAAGGTTTTTTTTCCATTAAAAAACTCTTGGGCTGAGGTTGTGGCTCAGCGGTAGAGCACTCGCCTATTGTGTGTGAGGCCTTGGGTTCGATCCTCAACATCACATAAAAATAAATAAATAATCAAAATAAAAGTATTGTGTCTAACCAAAAAATAAATATAAAAAAACCCTCTCTATATTCTTGGTGAGCTTGATTTCTCATAAAATGTCTGATCCTCTTAATATGTTGTTTTTAAAAAATAAATATATTTTTTATAACTTTATTTCCTTTATTTTTTATGTGGTGCTGAGTATCGAACCCAGGGCCTTACCCATGCCAGGCAAGCACTGTACCACTGAGCTACAGCCCCAGCTCCTTAATATGTTGTTTCAAGGGTACAATATTGTGATAAGATTAACTTTTTTTAAAATAATTTTTTTAAAGATGGGCACATATCTTTATTTATTTATTTTTATGTGGTGCTGAGGATTGAACCCAGTGCCTTATGTGTGCTCTATCGATAAGCTATGACTCCAGCCCTGATAAGATTACCTTTAGCCCAATATTATAAAGCAGCATTTCAGAGAATGGCAGTTTGTGGCCAAATGTCAAAGAACTAGCCCTGTGGAGCAACTGGTCTTTGGAGGTCATTAATCATTAATAATGAAGTAGCATCCAGTAAAATGTGTGTGTTAGGATAGCTTGACTCTCCCCAACAGTTAATGAAGTAATGGTCATTCTCATTTACCAATGCACAAACTGGGGCCCAGAGCTTCTTGCCCACCATGATCATGCATGGGGCTGGCATTAGTATCCAGACTGACTTTTGGTCCAATCCTCTTTCTTATATTGACTATTTTCTTCTATATAGTATGTTTAGAACCTTTCATGAAGGCAGAATATAATGTTCCTCTCTTCTTTTTTTAAGAATATTTTTTTTAGTTGTAGTTGAATACAATACCTTTATTTATTTATTTTTATGTGGTGCTGAGGATTGAACCCAGGGCCTCACACATGCGAGGCAAGTGCTCTACCACTGAGCCACAACCCCAGTCCACATTTTCCTCTCTTAATGATAGTGGTTCTGTGGAGTAGGCTGGCAGGTTGACTTGATAAATAATGTCTTTAGTTCATCTTTTATCCTAAAGAAAGTTTCTAGCAGACACCAATACTGATGTCTGAGAACACTTGACCATCTCTTTAAAAATAAAGATTCCAACACTTACTCCAAATAAAAATTACAAGGATGTGGAGAGGGTAGTGTTTGTCCAATGGAGTAGATTTAACTGGGTAGTGCAGCAAAAATACTTATGAGATCAGAATGAGTCAGAAAACCTGGGTTTAAGTTTGTTTTGTTACCTTGCTGCCTATTAATGTGACACATTCTTCACGTGGGGCTTCAATTTCCTAATAGTTATATAGGACTTTTGGGGTATTTGGGAATATTAGATATGATAGTAAGTATAAGAGTATAAACATTATGCTGTTTTAAAAAATATGTTTATTGTATATTCTCATCAATTGTTTTCTACCCATTTTTCTCTTGGGGTATTATTGTATTTTCTCTTTACTTTCACTCCTGTTTATTGCCAGCATAGTAGGTGCTGTAGGTGCTGTAGCAATAATCAGTAATAATTCAACAGAACAAGTGCCTCTGGGTGCAGCCTAGTGCTGATCTCAGAAAATACATAAAAGCCTGAGACCAGCCCTTGTCCCAGTGTGCAGACAGCATGATCCACAAGTTGCTGTGAAAGTCAACCTGTAGACCAACAAAGGTGGGAGAGGCCTCAGTAGAGAGGGAACAGCTGAGGGAAGGTACAGCTCAAGGTTGGAGTTGTCATACTTGTTGGGCCAGTAATGTAACCTCTCAAAACCTGAATTTCCTTATCTTTAAAGAGAAATAAATAATGCCTACCAACTTACGAGGATGTGAGGATTCAAAAGTAATATATGGCTAGGTGCAGTGGCTCACGTCTATAACCTCAGCTATTAGGGAGGCTAATGTGGGAGGATCCTATATATAAAATATAAAAAATAAGGGGCTGGGTTTATAGCTTAGTGGTAGGGAGCTTGCCTAGTATGTGTGTGGCAATGAGTTCGATTCTCAGCATCACATATAAATAAAATAAAATAAAGGTCCACTGAAGACTAAAAAAAAAATTACAAAAAATAAAATAAAAAGGGCTGGAGATGTAGTTTAGTGTTAGAGCGCCGGTGGGTCCAGTCCTCAGTGTGGAGGGGTGTAAATAATATGTGTAAATATTGGTACTTGAACCGGGCACATCAAATGGCACAGGGTGAGAGTTTAATAATGTTTGCCATTGTTAATGCCGTTTAAATAATTTAATACTACCTTACTGTGATGGTCAATGCTGTCATTCCAAGAATAAGTCATTGCCTGGTCGTTGGACGGAGAACGAGAGTGGCAAAGATTCATACGCCACGGGTTCAGTCTTCAGGAGCTTTAAGACGAGGCCAGCTTCACAGACCGAGACAGGCAGCATCGTGAGGTCTCCAGGTCCGCGCGCTGGCTCTGGGAGACCCAAGCCGAACCCGGCTCCCAGGGTCTGGTGGCCTGAGGCCCCGCCCCTACCAAGCGGGTTCCCGGCGGCTGCCGTAGCGGCTGCTGCGCGTGCGCCGAGCCGCGCGCTCTGCGGCGCGGTCCACGGTGGAGGCGGTGCGAACAGCGAAGGGGCGGCCGATGGCTCTGCGGGGCCCAGCTGGCTTGGGGCCCGGCTCCCGCGGGCCGTTGGACGAGGCTGTGGCGGCGGCCGAGGGGCGCGAGGCGCCGGCCCTTGTGGCGGCGGGAGCTACGCTGGAGGACGATGAAGAGGACGATGGCCGCGGCCGGGGCCTGCTGCGCTGGGACGGTTTCTCGGCATGGCTGCACTGCGTGTGTGTGGTGGGCTTCGACCTGGAGCTGGGCCAGGCGGTGGAGGTGAGGCCCGGCCGCACCCTGTCTCCACGCTTCGCCCCCGCGCGGGCGCGTCTGGCTCCAGCAGATCCTGTGGCCCGCGGGCCGGCCGGCCAAGACCCCAGCTGCCGCTCATCCGGGCGTGGCCCGCAGTCCCTCCGCGGGCTGGGCCTGGCTGCGGTCCGTCTGCCGTTCTCTTGGGAGGATCTTGGGCTGTGGCTAGGGTTGAAATGTGAGCTATTTAGGCCCCTCCTAAATGCTTGTCTTAAAAAAAAAAAGTAAAAAAGTCACAGGAATAACTGAAAGGGTTAGCAGCACCTAGAGAAGGCAGCAGGCAGGATGTTTGAGACTTGCATGAGAAAGAAACAATATTTTGACATATGGTGAACTGTAATAGCTGAAATTGAAAAAACAAGTTTTTAGGCATTTTGTTCGGTTCCTTCTTTTTATTACTCATTTCTGTTATTTCTTAATACTGTTTCTGGAGTAGTTGGCCTGAGGACTGATGTCAAGATGAACATATGGAAAATAATTTGCTTGTAAATCTCAAATTTTCTGTCTTTTTATGTCATCTTATTGATTTCAGTAATTTTTGATAGTGTTTAGGTCCTTTTTTGTAACACAAAAGATTGTCTTTATGTGTTCCTCCTTACCCCCCCCCCCAAAAAAAAAAAAGTTATCAAAAGGTCATATATTTAGAAATGTTGTTGTTGTTTTTTCTTTTGGTGGTAATGACAGTTTTTAATCTCATTATGACTTTGGTGGTCTAAATGGACGGAGAAAAAAAAATTGACCAGAACTACTGCTTTTATATTTAACCTGTCTTCCTGATGTTTTATCATTATACAGTTCAATAAGCATTGAGTTTTTGCTAAGATCTAGGCAATATGCTAGATATACTTTAACTTGTATATTCAAGTTAAAGTATAATGATATACTTTAACTTGTATATTCTTGTATATTCAAGAGTTAATTCAGGGCCAGACACAGTGGCATTCAGTAAATACTTGTTGACAGAATGAGTGAATATATGAGCAAGACATTGATAGACCATGTATGTTTACATTGACATGTTAACCTGAAGTTATAGGTACAGTAAAGTAGAATTTAGCCGGAAAGCATAGGATTGGGTGTTTGTAGTTGACTGCATTTTAAATGAGATCTTTTTGGATTCTCATCATTTGGAACATTCTTTACAATATGAATATTTGATTTTGCTTTTTTTTTTAATGAAATAAGATGGTTATCATAGTTGAGGTTCTGCAAAAATGTGAATTATTAAAGTACTTATTTTTAATTTCATTTCCCCAAACTGTACAGGGTTTCCTTTAGGTCAGTAGTTCTGAACTTCTTTTGTGCTGAACCTTCAAAAAATGTGAACACCATGAATTCTCTATTACAAAATGTCTTATTAAGACAAAATTATGTGTATGCTTTGATGGACTGTTTGAATTTATTCATGAACCTTCTATTCCAGATTGAGTATCACTGATATTAGAAGGTGTAGGATGAGGGTGGGAAAGATTTTCTAATAAAGAAAGATTAGCACATTAAATGAGATACAAAACAATTTTGCTTTATTTGTTTCTAAAGGAGGAATGTGGAATATTGTACCTTGCCTCTTTTAAAATGAAAATGGACCGAGCCAATGGTGTATATTTGTAATCCCAGTGACTGGGAGGCTGAGACAGGAGGCTCACAAATTCAAGACTAGCTTCTGCAGTTTAGTGAGGCCCTAAGCAATTTAACAAGACCCTGTCTCAAAATAAAAAGGACTGGGGATGTACCTCAGTGTTAAAGGGCCTCTGGGTTCCATCCCCAATATTAAAAAAACAAAACAAAACAAAACAACAACAACAAAATAACCCCCCTACCCAAGCAAACAAAAACCAGAAAATGAACACAAATTAGTAACTAGTATGAAAACTAGTTAAAAAATGCTTCACTTTTGTATTAAGACCATATCCATGTTGAAATGGATAAAAGGGGTGACTGGAATGGAAATGTGTAGACTTGTGTTGGAGAAGTGACATAGAGTAGCTATAACCCTACATCCTATAATGTACAACCAAAGGGGCTCAAGAGGAATACTAATTAAAGAATAGGTGTAAAGAAAATTTGGAAAGTAATATCCTGGAACCCACCTGTGTTATCAAAAAGGCAGTCATTGAACCTTGGCCCGAGAGAGACTGAGGCGACTGTTCTGCCCTGACAGCATATATTGGTAGATTTCTTACAGTTGCATAAACTGTGACATTTGGTGGGGGTTGTGGCTCAGTGGTAGAGTGCTCCCATAGCATGCACAGGGAACTGGGTTCAATCCTCAGCACCATATAAATGTAGAATAAAGATATGTATCCACCTAAAACTTTAAAATAAATATTAAAAAAATACAGTGACACTTAACTGAGCTTAAATCCCTACTAAAATGATAATATGGAATAGTGATCAAGAACCTAGTCTCTAGAGCTGAACTGCCAAAATCCATGTGAGTAAGTTACTTAGCTTTTTTTCCTGAGCCTCACATTCCTCCTCTTTACAATAGGACAACTACCTATATCATGGCATTCTTGTGCGGGTAAGGCAAAGTAATGTTTGTAAAGCATTTGGAACAGTGCCTGGGAAACAAATCTATGTAAGTTTTTATTTGGGAAACATGTATTTCCTAGAAATTCCCTTTTTCAGTGAAGAGAATTCCTGACTTTTGCATTCTGAAGTTGGGCCCTAGTTTTATCACTTGTAAAATTGGGCTTGCATGTGTGTATTTGGTTGTGGACTACAGAAACTAACTTTTTAAAAAATATATATATTTTTTACATGTTGATAGATCTTTTTATTTCATTCATTTATTTATATGTGGTGCTGAGAATAGAACCCAGTGCCTCACACATGCTCTACCACTGAGCTACTACCCCAGCCGCTACAGAAACTAACTTAAGGTAGTTCAAACAGAAAAGGGGACCTTGGAGTAAAGGAGTGTTAAAAGGTATTCAAGTGGAGCTTCAGAAAATAGCTAGAGCCCAGAGCCAGGAAAAAAAAAAAAAAGAAATCTTGTTCTTTTTTTTTTCTCTTTTGTGGATCTTTTTCATGCTACCTTCTTCCTACAGACTGACTTCTGCTTCTCTCTTCTTTATGGTGTGGAAGTTGCCCTTTTTAACTGCATAATTGAAGAGTGAATCTTTTATACTTGGAATCTTCCAAACACCAGAGGAAGGTAGCCATGTTTTGAGCAGGTTTCCACTGAGATACAATTGGCTGAAGACCTGGCTGGGTGGGAGAGTGGTTCACCTTATATTAAATGTCCATGGAAGGCCCTGTTCTAGGTAAGGGAGATGTTAAGGAGATCTTTTAGGATAAGATTGAAAATTGTGTTGACTATAGGAGATGCACTTACCTTTTCCCCTGAAGTGATAGCATCACAAAATCCTTGTCCTCTGAAATAAGATTTGAAACTCCCTGGATTTTATAGACTCTTGCACTTCTAGCTTTGAAATTATCTGATTATATAGTAAGGGCTGAATTATCTGAATCCAGAGCTGTCTAGTTTATTAAAAAATGTTTTTTTCTTGAATGATAGTAACATGCTCCTTGTTGAAAACTTGACACAAAAAGAAAATCATAAACACTGGAAAATATCCCTCCTAATTCCACTACTAAGAGGAAACTTCTGTTAATATTTGGCATTTATGTTTATGCTTTTTTCTCTTTATAAAATTTTACATTAATTAAGGATCAATGTGATTGTTATGAACAAAAATCTCATTTAAAAGTAAAGGGAGATTGATTGAGAAGCTTCTAGGCAGTCTCAAAACCCAGGTGCAGGAAGCAAGGATGAACCTCATGGAATTTTTTGTTGTTGTTGTTCTTTTATTTATTTATTTATTTATTTATTTTTTAGTTGTAGTTGGACACAATACCTTTATTTTACTTATTTATTTTTATGTGGTGTTGAGGATTGAACCCAGGGCCTCACACATGCTAGGCAAGGGCTCTACTGCTGAGCCACAACCCCAGCCCACCCTCATGGGATTTTGAAAGCCCAGGCTTTTGCCTTTGTCTCTGAGTCTTTTGTATCTGCTCCTCTTTGGATGTCTGTTCCATATGCCATCCTGATGCCCCTTTTCTCTGTAAACAGAGCCTCAATTGCTACTCCTTCATAACTTATGCCTTACTTTAGGTACCTGGTATTAATTTTAGCCAAAATCTACACTTTTCTTTTGAAACTAGTATGAAGCATAATGCAAATACTAGAATATCCAGTTGACTCAGCAAAGGTCAGTACCCTCTTTGGTTCAGTCAGCTGTGGTCAGGAGATAAGAGTGTTAGTAGTAATAGAGGCCACCTAGGCTTACCTCTGCAATAGGAGAAGGGGACACTTCAATTGCATGGGTTGGGCAGCAGTCCCACAAACATGTACCTGATAAACATTTTCTTTTCTTTTCTTTTTTAATATTTATTTTTTAGTTTTTGGCGGATACAACATCTTTGTTTGTATGTGGTGCTGAGGATCGAACCCGGGCCGCATGCATGCCAGGCGAGCGCGCTACCGCTTGAGCCACATCCCCAGCCCCCTGATAAACATTTTCATAAACAATTTGCTGGATCATTAGAGACTCTTCATAGAATTTTAATATTTAGTTATTAATATTATCTACACAATATAGGGGGTTGTTTGCTTCCTTCGTACACATGTTGGAGATGTTCTCCATTTTTCAGGTTCTTTATGTTTTAGGAATATATGGCACTTCACAGAAGGTTGATGTTTCTATAATTTGGGATTGCTGCCTGATCTACTCTGGTTCCCAGATTTTGTAAGAATTAAAACATCACTCAGCTCTCTCTGTCTTGAAGGCAAATTATCAAATTCTTGGACAGAATTTCAAGCTAGTGAAAAGAGCCCAACCTTTGGGGTTTTGAATATTTTCTAGTTGTCTTGATTAATAGCCAGTTTCATCAGCTCTCATTTCATCAGCTCTCATTTTCCTTAACTATAAAATGAGAAAATATTATCCTGCGAGTACTGTTGAAGGTAAAGAGAGAATGCATGTAAGAACTGATGACTATCATTGAATGCCTGCTCAATATATTAGTCTATTTTATAGACTAATTGAATAATCAGAATGGGACTCTTCTTGGCTAATCACCCATTCCCAATATTTTGCCTACAAATATGTTTTAAAATTCTTTTTAGTTATACACAACAGTAGAATCTATTTTGATATACAAGCATGGTCAAGTGATTTTTTTTTTTTAAGATACACAATTTCCTGGAATGCATGTATATCATCAATATTAAAAGCCTTTCCTGGAATCAAGTTTATTAGATTTCATTTTGCTGATAGTTTACGATACAGCCTATTTATATGTACATAAATTTTGCATTCTACTTCTTGTTGAAAAGAATTTTTAACCACTTAAATTATCCATATAAAACAGGAAAGTATCATTAATTTATTTATAGACTTTATTATGATTATTGGTCTCTTCCTTTTTTTTTTTTGACTGCTGTATTGGGAAATAAACCCAGGGTGTCATGCATGCCAGGTGAGCACTCTACCACTAAGTTATAATGAGATACTATCCCTCGTCCTATATTTTTAATTTCCCTGTAAACTGAAGAATAAATCTTTTTCTTCTTTTCCCCTTTTGGTGTTGGGGATTGAACCCAGGATCTCCTGGATGGTAAATACATACTCTACCACTGGGCTATTCCCCCAGTCCCTAAAGATAAACACTTTTTAATATTTTGGGTCATAAAATAGCCTTGGGTATAGATGGACTGTTCCAGCTCTGGTCTCCAGTAAAGAGAAACTTATGCCATTTTTAAAAGAGCAGTTAGCAGAATTGACTCTCCCTCTCCTGCTTTTTTGAATTACTGCCTGTTCCTTCCTTATCTGGTAAAAAGGTAGATCCTGGAGTGTCACCACATTTTTTTTTATCTTAGCAAAGTTTCTGTTGATTCTTTTTTTTTTTTTCCCTCCACATGACTTAGATTTAATCATCAGAAGCAAACTAAATTGAAAGCTTACAATAGAGAAGAATTACATGTCAGTGCTTGTTTATTCTTTTGAAGAGAATAAAGGCAGTTGCGTGTTTCTTGCCCTTTTCATCGGAGTGTCCATGCTCTCTATTTGATCCTCAGAAGTTTACTGTTTTAATTGAAATGGTATGTTGCTAGGATGTCTCACTGAGCCCTCTCTTCAGATATTTAGCGAACAACTACCATGTCCTAATACAGATGTGTTCTGGAGATGTAGCCTTAATCATTGCTCACTTCTTGGAGTTTTATAGTATCAGAAAAAGTGGGCCATTATAATAGGAGGAAATGCAGGGTATTAATGGCCTTTAAATTTCCTCACAACCTGGTCGTACTTCATAAGTAGCTTGATATAATTCTTTGATTTGGAAGATAAAGCCTCAAGTGACTTCCTGAGCCACTTATACACCCCAGATTTTTTTTTAACAAAGTCTTCTTTAGTTTTAATAACTAATGATTCTGTTATGAAATTATATAATCCCATCTTGGAGATAATCTGAGACATCCTCTTATCCAGTTAGCCTTTGCACAAATGCTTTATGCTTTTTCTATTTACTGTAAGAATGAGTGATGTGAAACATTGACAATTGCTTCTAAATTTTACCCTGTTTTGAGGGAAGTGCTTAACTGTTCATTCCATGTTTAAAGTATTAGTTTTCCAGTAGTGTAATTTAGCTTAGATTTTTAGTGAGCTGGAGTCTGAGGCCCAGCCTTTTCTGATACTGAAATATTAGAGCATTTTTCCACTTTTGAAAAGAAAATGAACTTTTCTATCGAACTATAACATGCATAGAGAAAACCACACAAATCCTTAGTCTGTAATTTGGTGAATTTTCATAAAGTGAGAGTACCCATATAACTACCATGTAGATCAAGAAACGGAATATTACTATTGCCCCAGAAATTTCCCTAAGTCCTCTTTCAATCATGACCACTCACTTCCCCCTCCCCAAGGGTAACCATTATCCTTATCTAGTGTAAAAAAAATTTTTTTTTAGTTGTTGATAGACCTTTATTTTATTTATTTATATGCAGTGCTCAGAATTAAACCCAGTGCTTCACACATGCTAGGCAAGTGCTCTACCAGTGAGCTACAACTCCAACCCCTCCTTATCTAGTTTTATGCTAGAATTAGCTGAATAAATAGATTTCAGTTTTTCTATACTGCATAGTTAACTTGATATTATAGGGCATTCAAGCATACTTTTCTTTTTTTATGTTGTTTCTTTTTTTGGTACTGGGAATTGAACTCAGGAGTGCTTTCCCTTTGTTACATCCCCAGCCCTTTTAAATTTTTTTCATTTTGAGACAGATGGGGTCTCATTAAGTTGCTGAGGCTGGCCTTGAACTTGCAATCTTTCTGCCTCAGCGTTCTGAGTTACTGGTAATACAGGTGTGCACCACTCTCTCCAGCAGGAATTATATCCGTATTACTCATTTAATGAATTCCTGCCTAACTCTAGAGTCTTTTATAAGTTATAAAGGGTCAGTTTTCATGTATTGTTAATTTTTGATGGGTACCTGTTGTAAGATGTACTAAGGGTGTTTGGATAGGCCAAAATAATTTTTTTTTTTATATAGCACCAGAGAGAATTCTATATTAGTGTGTTTTCTGATATTGTAGCGAAATATCCAACACTAGGTTTATTTAGCTTATAATTTTAGAGGTTCAACAACCTGGCACTGGCGTGTACTTAATCTTGTGAGGGCTTTCTAGCTATTTGACAACAGGGTAGATGGCATCTTGGTGGAAGCACATATTAGGGCAGATTAAGATAAAAAGCAAGTGGCAAAGGGTCTGTCTCGCACGTGTGAGGCACTGGGTTTGATCCTCAGTACCATGTAAAAATAAATAAATAAAATAAAGATATTGTGTCCATCTGTAACTAAAAAATTTTAAAAAAAAAGTGACCATAGTGGGGTCAGGGAGCTATGCTGCTCTTTTTTTGTTTGTTTGCAGTGCTGGAACTCAAACCCAGGGCCTTGCACATGTTAGGCAAGTGTTCTATCATTGAACTACATTTCCAACCCCAGGCTGCTTTTTTATAACAACTTCCTGTCCAAGGAACTAATCTCCTCCTCAAGACCAGCATTAATCTCTTCTCAGGGTAGGGCTCCCATGACCTAATTATCTTACACCAGGCCCCACCTCTGATATTTTCCACCACCTCAAAACCCCCACACTGGGACTAAGTTCCCTGCATGTGAACCTTTAGTGGACATGCTCAAATCATATCCAAAACATAGTAGATTATTTTAGGTTTCTCTCTCTCTCTCTCTCTTATTTTTAAATCAATGAAAATGTTCATTTTATTATTAAATTAAAAAATGTTTCATAATATGTTCAGTATAATCTTGAACATAAAATAGGGAAGAAAGATTTAAAGGAAATATGAATTCCATTCTTCCAATTCAAGTGTTTAAGTCATTATTTTCACTAAATCAATTAAGTTCAAGTCTGAACCACCTCTTCCCAGACTTGGACTTTATTTTGAGTCATTTGGAGAGCCTTCAGTTTTCAGAATTAGACCAAGGACAGCAGAATCTTGAAGAAGGTCAGTATGTGACTAGCAGTATCTTTTAGGTCTCTTTTTAAAGAGAGGTGTTATGTTGAGCTAGGGTGGTGAAAGCCCTGGTTTTGATACCCAGCACTGAAAAGAGAGGGAGAGATAGATAGATATTGTGTTTAATATGACTGGGAAGTTCAAGAACAAGGTGCCAGTCAGTTCTGTTTCTGCTAAGATCTCTCTTTATGGCTTTCAAACAGCCATCTTCTTACTATGTCCTTACATGGTGTAATAAAAAGAAATTTTTCTGATGTTTTTTTTAAAATTTTTTTTAGTTGTAGTTGGACACAATACCTTTATTTTATTTATTTATTTTTATGTGGTGCTAAGGATCGAGCCCAGCGCCTCACATGTGCTAGGCGAGTGCTCTACTGCTGAGCCACAACCCCAACCCCTCATGTTTCTTATTATAAGGAACGTAGCCTTATGTAGGCTCTGTTCTTATGTCCTAATTATTCTTATGTCCCAAAGTCTGCATCTCCAAGTTTCATTACAATGGGGCTCAGGGCTTTCAACATCAGAATTTTAGGGAGGCAATTCAGTTATAGTACCATCCAAATGGACTAGACATTTCAGAATTGGAATCCAAATTTATCCCCAGATTTCCTGAGAAAATGGATTCTTTTAAGTTTTACATGGACAAAATATCTTTATTTTACATTTAAATAGTGCTGAGGCTTAAACCCATTGCCTTGTGCATGCTAGGTGAGCACTCTACCACTGAGCCACAACCCCAACCCTGAAAATGATTCTTAAAACTAAATTTATTCTCATTTTAGAAGCCAACCACAGTTTCATGTGACCTCAGAGGGGAATTTTGTGTGAGATACTCTTTATGGGTTTGGAAGAATATGTTTCTCAGAAGAAACAGTAACTATTTATCAAGGCATTTATGTTGTGGGAGAATTTCCTATTGATTTCTGAACTGAAGGGATACTTCTTTAAAAATTAACATCAAGAAGATATTCTAGGATTAGATGTATAGCTTAGTGTTAGGGAGTTTACCTAGTATATGAGGGTTGGATCCACAGCACTTGTGGAAAGGAAGGGAGAAGGTATTCTATAAAGCTGTATTTATTCTGGAAAAAAGAATTAGAGAAATGATTCTAAGACTGTTAAAAGAACTTGAATGCTGGGGTTGTGGCTCAGTGATAGTGCTTGCTTAGCACACGTGAGGCATTGAGTTCGATCCTTAGCACCACATTAAAATAAGTGAATAAAGGTATTGTGTCCATCTACAACTAAACAAATAAATAAAGAACATGATATTAAGCCAGGCACAGTGACACATACCTGTAATTCCAGCAACTTGGGAGGATGAGGCAGGAGGACTGAAAGTCTGAGGCCAAATTTAGCAACCTAGACCCTGTCTCAAAATAAAAAATAAAAAGGTCTGGGGATGTGGCTCAGTGGTAAAGCGCCCCTGGGTTCAACCCCCAGTACCAAAACCAAAAGAACCACAATTTGATGTGAGAGTTAGATTTTAGTGTTATATTTAAGTGGGTTAAGTCCTTTCCTTTTAGCAGTCATTTTGTATAGGAATGGCTAAATGAGATATGTTGGACTGTTTTATTGTGATGAATAACAATTTTTGACAAAAATGGATAAATAGTTCGGGATTTATATAGTTGGAAATTAAGAATGGCATAGCATTTTATAAAGGATACATTTAACCCTTAGCAAATGTCTCTATTTAGGGACCAAGAAGGATTATAGCCAATAGGGAAAAGAATCAGACTTCCCTTAAATGCCTTTCTAACGCAAAGAAAACTTAAAGTCTAGAAAATTAAAGTCTAGCAGTACCTTTTTCTCTCAAGGAAAGAAGTCAGCCGTGCTTCTTTCTGTTAAAAGTGACAAAAACAGCCCAAACTGGAATAAGAAAATAGAATTTATTCATGTTATTATAAAGTCCTCAGGTATGCCTGATCCAAAGGACAGTTGAATTTATGGTTTAAATATGTGGTAAGAATTTGGTTTCTCTTATCTTTCTGCTGTTTCACTGTAGAGGTCTGATAAATATTTTATATTTAAATGATATGAAATATCATTATTAAATATATTAATAGCAGGTGGAAACAGTTATTGAAAGATAACAATAGAGCATCACACATCAATGGCAAATATTCTCAGCCCCCTGTTCTGCACTGGGGTTTGAACCATGATGTGCTCTTTCACTGAGAAATAAAAATGTCTGAAGACATTTATTTTGAGTCAGGGTCTTGCTAAGTTGCTGAGGCTAAACTTGAACTTGTGATTCTCTTGCCTCAGCCTCCCAAGTAGCTAGAATTTAGGCATGTGCTACTGTGCCTGGAAGAAATAGCTTTGTAATTTAATTATTTTAAAAAATTTTTGGTGGTACTTCTGGGAATTGAACCTTTGGCCTTGTGCAAACTAGATAAGCACTCTACCCCTGAGCTCTACCTTCAGCCTCAATGGGAAAATAGAATTTTTGTTTGGAGCAAATAGTTTTGGGAATATTCACAATTTGAAGGGGGGAAAAAAGACCCAGTTTGAGAGACAGCTCAGAATTAAATAAGAAGAAGTCCACAAAATACTAGAGGAAAATGTGCTAATATTCATAGTTGTTTTCCAAATTTCAATTCCCTATCATTATTTGTACTACTAGTGAATATATTTAACTGGACTCATCGCCCCACCTCTACCTGCTGCTTTTACTTTGCTATGCCTCAAGCATTTGTATCTAGGCTATTTTGATTTTTTGAATGTTAGGTTTTTTTTCTCTGTACACTTAAAATACAAATAACTATTAAAATTTTTAAATTGATTATTTAGAAAACAAGGATTTAATATATAAAGGTTGAAGAAAGAACTTTCTAAGAGTAAGAATAATAGTAAATCATAGTCTGTAGATTTGACTGCGTATGAATTTAAAGTTTCTTTCCATCAAATAACCAAAACTGAACTACAAAATGTTTACTGTGAATTGAAAAGTTTACAGCTTGAAAAATTTATAACATTGTCTGTTATACAGGGAAGACTAAATTGTGTATGTATGTTTGTGTTGTGGGCCTAACATTCAACCTTAGATTGCCCTTCAGCACCAAACGTCTCATGTCCTGTTTGAAAAATCAGTCTTATGATAATTGATACCATGACGAAGAGGTATTACTGACAGTTCCAAAATATGCCTTTTGTACTTCAAGAATGTATAGGGTCAGTCAGCTAGTTAACAAGTATTGAGTACCCACTTTTTGTCACTTTAGTAAACTATTGCTCATCTTCTAAGAAGATCAGGATGGTCATAACGTGGCAGTGGATTGTTCTATAGAACAGATGCCCTTTGGGTTTGGTGTTGAATAGTGTTTTTTCTGACAGCAGATGCTCTGCTTAATCCTCCTTCTTTCAAAGGATCCAAGGGGCAGTAGTTCTCAGAAGGTGCTGTGATCACTGAAGGTACTAAACTAACCAGTCTTGGGAAATGTATAATGATTATTTAAGGGAAATGAAGGGAAAACTTTTTAAACTTCAGGTAATTCTTCTGTTTCTTTTCGTTTTTCTCTTAATATGTAATTAATGATGTATATTACTTCTTATAAGCAATCAAATTCTTTCTTAAACGTTGATCCCAGTGGAAAGATAGGTTTCCTTCTTTATAGGGTAAATTGCCAAAGCTGTCCTTGAACTTGGGATCCTCCTGCTTTAGCCTCCCAAATTACTGGGATTACAGGTGTGAGCCATTGTGCCTGGCTTAGATTTTTTTCTTTTCTTTCTTTTTTCCTCTCTCTCTTCCTGTTGTATTCTTTTTTTTTCTTCTTTCTTTTTTTCTTATCTTTCTGTCTTTCCTTCCTTTCATCCTTTCTTTTCTTTTTCTTTATTTGGACAAATCCAGGGCTCTGTCATTAAGCTACCTTTTTGTTTTATATTTTTAAATTTTTTTAGTTGTAAGTGGACAAAATATCTTTATTTCATCTTTATGTGGTGCTGAGGTTTGATCCCAGTGCCTCACGTATGTTAGGCGAGCATCCTACCACTGAGCCACAACCCCAGTCCCATATTTTTAATATTAAAAAATAATTTTTTTGTAGTTGTAAACCGAATACCTTTATTTGTTTATTTATTTATTTATTTTTATGTGGTGCTGAGGTTTGAACCCAGTGCCTCATACATGCTAGGCAAGTGCTCTGCCACTGAGCTACAGCCCCAACCTATGTTTTTTAAATTTTGAAACAGGTCTCTCTAAGTTTGCCAGGCTGGCCTTGAATTCCTGGGCTCAAGTGATCTTCCTCCCTCAGCCTCCTGAGTAGCTGGGACTGCATGTATGTGACACCACAACTAGCTTTGAAGTATTTCCTACAGCTCTTTTACCACAGTTAACTAGAATTTTAGAAGTTTTCTTTAATGTTTATGCCTAACAAAATTAATTATTTTCTTCCAGGTAATTTATCCTCAACATTCCAAACTTACTGATAAAGAAGTAAGTAGAACTATTGCTCCGTATATCTATTGTTATATTTCTGTTTGTTTTTATTGATGTGTGTATGTCAGCATATATAGCTTTTGTTTTCTTTTTCAGAAAACCAATATTTGCTATTTGTCTTTTCCAGATTCAAATTCAGGTAATTATTTTTTATGTGGTGTTCTGTTGAATTATATACTAAGAATACTGGTTACAATTTTAATCTGTGAAAGTTAATTGAAATGGCATATTAGAACGAAGTCTCAATTTTAGCCCAACAAATCAGTGATTTTGATTCCTGGTTTAATGTTGCCTAATCATGTCATAGTTGAGTTTAGTTGGTTCATTTCTTAAAGGAACTTTTACAGTGTGCTGAGGTAATAATACATCAGGGGACAATAAACTGTTGAAATAGTGAGATTGAAAATTAACAACATTGGTATGTTTGGGGACTTAGAGTATGTAGTTTACTTTGAGTTCAGAATTTATGAGCTTGCCTAACTGTAAAAACAGTGAGTTAAAGAAGAAACAATAACAGTGAGTTAAAGAAGAAACATGACTATCATTTATTTTTATATGGATTAATATGACAAGTACTTGCAGTAGTGCTTGGTGTATAAAAATCATGTGTTTGCTTATTGTTAAACTTCACTTTGCTAGTCTCTTTCAAAGTATCATTTGTGTGGTCCTAATTGTTGACATCTTTCAGGTTGCCTGATATATTTTACTTTCAAAACAACTTTTTAGGCTTACAGTGACCAGAACATTCAGATTCTTAGGCCACACACAATTAGAACTCTATAAAGCAGAATCACTCCATTTCCCTTTCCTTTTGTGGTTACTTCTAATATCCTGTTAATTTAGTTCAGTTGATCTGATTTGGGAGATTTAACATTTAAAAATTTTAAGCATTTTTCTCTTTTCTGTATAAATGTTTCTAGAGTTTTTTTTTTTCCAATACATTTGGAATTTGCAGCCTTGGTGAAATATGTGGAAGAAAAATGATAGATATCTCAGTAAATTAGATATTTGCCTTTGGGAGATTATAGTAGGTCTTTTGTTCTGACCTGTAATTATTAGAATTTTTAGTAATTTTTGCCCTTTTTTGGGGGGGTTCTGAGGATTGAACTAATGGGCACTCAACCACTGAGCCACATCCCCAGCCCTATTTTGTATTTTATTTAGAGACAGGGTCTCCCTAAATTGCTTAGGGCCTTGCTAAGTTGCTGAGGCTGGCTTTGAACTCCTTATCCTCTTGACTCAGCCTCCTGAGCTTCTGGGATTAGGTGTGCGCCACAGCACCCAGTTAATTTTTGCCTATTAATGAAATAATTACATAGCGGTCTTCTAGGATCTGTCCTTGTTTAAGTCAATATTATTCTTATAAAATCTACACATTCAGTTCTGAATTGTAGTTGGTATTGGAGTGGATTTCTAGGACTCCAACTGAGTTGTGTGGTTTATAGGATGAATTAAATTTCTGAGATTGAAATCCAGTGGATTGTATTATGCTCTTCTCTTTCAGACCACAGCTAGTTGTCATAGCTCTCTCTTTTTTTCATATCTATACATGAGCATAAGGGGATCAGAGACCCCCTTGTCTTCGTGCTGCTTGGTCTCAGGATTATTTTGAGCTGAAGGCAATTGGGAAACAGCAGTTGCAAAGATCCCTCTCCCTTCTCATTGTGTTCCGAAAAGCAGGACATAAATTTATGAAGGTGTGTACTTGCTCTTTTGTCATACTGAGAAGGGTAGAAAGATTCTGAATCATTGTAGAAGACTCTTATCTTAGGTGGGCATGGTTTCACATGCTGTAATCCTAGGTAGTTGGGAGGCTGAGGCAGGAGGATCATGAGTAGGAGGCCAGCCTGGGCAATTTAGCAAGACCTTGTCTCAAACTGAAAAACAGGGCTGGAGATGTTACTCAGTGGTAGAATGCTTGTTTAGCGTGTGCCAGGCTCTGGGTGCAATCCCCAGTAATGCAAAAAATAAAAAAGTAAATAAAAAATAAAGACAAAAGAAAAAGACTCTTCCTTGGAATGGTATTAGCTTCAGTTTGTATAAATAGGTCTTACTAAAATAACCTTATCCTCCATTAGTTGTTTTTCCACATATATTTTTTGTTCCACAATTTACTGGTTTCGAGAAGCCAAACCCCAAGTCTAATCATTTCTCTGCAGTTTATCCCCTTTGCTAAAATGTTACATAAGCTCCCAGATCTAATTAACTTTTGGGGTCATTACTTTTTTCTGTGAAGTGTTCATGTGCATGTGAAATAAATATTTTCTCTTGTTAATCTGTTTTGGTCGATTGAATACACGGGTCCTAGCTACTAAACCTAAGAGAGTGGAGAAGAAACTTCACTCCACCCCAGCAAGCATATAAGTTAATTCTTTTTTTTTTTTTTTTTGGTAAATATTTTTTTTTAGTTGTTGATAGACACAGTATCTTTATTTTATTTACTTATTTTTATGTGGTGCTGAGAATTGTACTCAGTGTGAAGCAAGTGCTCTACCACTGAGTACAGCCCCAGTCCTAGAAGGTAATTTCTCAAGAAGATACCTTGGTGTTTGAGTAGCTGTTTTAATATCTAGTTTTATAGTTAGCCTCTGCATGTATCATTTTCTTTTTGGAAGTTAAACTCAATTGTATATCTATGTAAATAAAAAACATTTTTCCAATATTTTAGGCATATAAATGACCCACATTTTTTTTTTCTGGTACTGGGAATTGAACCCACGTTCACTTTACCACTGAGCTACTCCAAGCCCTATTTATTTGTTTATTTTTATTTTGAGATAGGGTCTTGGTAAGTTGCTGAGGCTCTCAATAAATTGCTAAGGCTAGGTTGACCTTAAACTTGTGATTCTTCTGCTTTATCTTTCTGAGTCATTGGGATTACAGGCATTCACCACCATGTCTGGCCTTAGAGATGCTTTTTAATGCCTTTTAAAAAAATTTTTTTTTGTAGTTGTAGATGGACAAAATGCCTTTATTTTATTTGTTTATTTATTTATTTATTTTTCTGTGGTGCTGAGGATTGAACCCAGTGCCTCACGCATGTAGGCAAGCTCTCTTCCACTGAGCTATACCCCCAGCCCTAATGCCTTTTTTTAATAACCTGCATATCATTTTATCCAAAGTATCATTGGCACTTCAAGTGGAATTGATGAAAGATTTTGAAAGTAGTCACCTTGCCATCTGAATTGATGAACATTAACTAGACAGCAAGAGACTATGTATTTTGTACATATTTAAGATCATTGGTCCCAGTTATGATTTCCAAACAGTTTGCTTCTCTTCTGTGTCTATTAAAAGGAAGCTGAAATTACTGTGCCAACTTTGGAATGGATTTTATAGTGCTATGGAAGGACATGGTGGAGCAGACTTTAGGAAAGTATCATAAATCAAGGTTTTGTGTTTGTGGATATACAGAAGAAAAACTAAAGCAGCATTTTAGACAATATGAAGGCTATATTGATAAAATGATTTTGGAATTCTCAGTGGAATGGTTTGCCAGTCTTACAGTCCTTCTTTTCTGTTTGTCTCTCACTCACTCACACACGAACACACACACACACACACATTTTATTTGTTTATTTATTTATTTTTATGTGGTGTTGAGGATTGAACCCACAAACACTTACTTTAGATCCTAATGACTTGAGAAAAAACTTTGGTTTGTTTTTAGGGTTCAATTCCTTATTCCATTTGAGTAGCTTTTATCTTCAGAGATGTAAGTTTAAATGTGCTTTCCCTCTGATACATTCTTGTCAGATTCTTTTCCTCCTTATTGTTTATCATTAACATCATTTGTATTTAGGTGTTCTTGCAGCTTAAGCTATATTGGCTACCCAAGTACAGTACACACTGTATTATATAACATGTCCAGAGAGAAAACTCAGCATTAGTAGAGAGAATTTGAAGCACTGATGAATCTAAGGGAAAAATCAGTTTTTGCTCTGGGTGGACTTGATAATATTTGTCTCATGATTTCTTGTCTATATACAGCAGTGACATTATTACATATGTTACATTTTGCACATTTATATTGAAGGATCATTTGGGGTTTTTTAAATGTTCAGTCTGTTGTGGACCAACACTTTTGTAAAATGCAATTTAAATGGATTATTTAATAATGAATAATTATCTAATAATAAATAATCTAATGACACAAAATGAAAAAAACAAGGAATGCAAAACAAAAATCTCAGTTTGTCACAGCAATGTCCAATTGCTATAAACCTTTCAAATGTTTATTCTCACTGTCCTTATTTATTTGGTCTTGGATAAGTAACAAAAGTTTGCGGACTGGCATCATTCTAACAACTACACTTTGAGAATCTCTAATCTAATGTACTTTTTCTCAGGAATTCCAACTTAGCCATGCTAATCACAGGGGGAGTGACTGTGTAAAATTGAGGGCCCAGGAATGGGGATGGCTCTAGAAATTTTTTCTTAGTCATACATATTCTAACCCACTCTGTAGCTGTGTTGTGATAATATAGAAATAATATTTTTAAGTTATGTATTACCTTTAGGTAAAATATTTAATCTTTTTTTTCCTCAAAAAAACTTTTTTTGGGGGTGTATAGGAAGATTCCATCTGTTTACGTTTACTTTGCAGTCTCAGTTTGAGTATCAGATGGAAAGAAAACTTACAGAATACCCTGTGCCTACGATAGTTTTAAAATGGGAGATCTCTTTCTGCCGTATTACCTGTTCATGAAGGAGGAGCCATGATTGAAAGAATTGGTTCCTTGAATGAACAGTATGGCCCAGAGACCATTGATTTCTAGAGCTCTGTGATCTGAGGGGCCTTTTTCAGAGGGGCTTTTGTATTTAAATGAAGAAAAGTTTCATTTTTTTTCTCCAATTGGCAGTGAAATGAATTAAAAAATAATAGCTTTGTTGAGATATAATTTACATAACATAAATTTACCCATATAAAGTATGCAATCCATTGAGTTTCGATTGGCTGGTTATCAAACTAGGATTTTGTGTATGCTAGGCAAGTACTTTACCACTAAGCTATAGCTGCAGTCCCACATAATTCAGTAATTTTTAGTATATTCACAGAACTGTGCAACTGTTGCCATAATCAACTTTAAAACAGTTTTATCACCCCACGGGTGGAATATATTGAGCACATTTCACATTTATTACAATGTTACTAATTCTAAATATAGTAACTTGGAAAATTTGAGTGACAAGTTATTTCATGTTTTTTTTTTTTAGAGTATCTATAGTTTTTAAAAAAGTTAATACCTGACAGCTTAAAGTTTGCATTTAAAGAGATTGGCTAATATAATTAACTTCATTTTAAATTCAGTAGTAAATCAATTACTTGAGCTCTGAATCTTCTGTAGTATATCTTTTTTAAAAAGCTGCTTGGGCTGAGGTTGAGTTCAGTGGTAGAGTGCTTGCCTAGTTTATGTGAAGCCACGGGTTCAATCCCCAGTACTGGATGGGGTGGTGTAGGAAAGAGCTTTTATTGTGAAATATAAAACACATCCAAGATTGAGGAACAGAACTTGGCTAACATCTCAGAAACTTCTTCATGCCACCTCCAATATTATTTCCCCTTACCTTCAAATGTAACCACTAAATTTTTTGCTTTTCTTTATACTTTTATCAACCAATTAAGTACTCCTTTTTTAAATATTTTTTTTAGTTGTAGATGGACACAATACCTTTATTTTATTTGTTTCTTTCTTTATTTATTTATTTCTGTGTGGTGCTAAGGATCGAACCCAGTGCCTTACACGTGTGAGGCAAGTCCTCTATCGCTGAGCCACCACCCCAGACCCCAATCATGTACTCCTTATCATTATAGTTTTGCTTTGAACTTTTTTATATACATGGATTTGAACAATATGTATTATTTTGTGCTTGGCTTCTTTTGCTCAATAGCAGCAGTTTTCAGAATTTTTTTAATTACATGTGGGAAATGGAATAGAAAAATTAAAGATACTTTAGAGTTAAGATATGCTTTAGGGGCTAGGGTTGTGGCTCAGTGGTAGAGCGCTTGCCTGACACGTGTGGGGCCCTGGGTTTGATCCTCAGCACCACATAAAAATAAATAAATAAAGGTATTATGTCCATCTACAACTAAAAACATTTTAAAAAATGGTGGGCTGGGGATGTGGCTCAAGCGGTAGTGCGCTCGCCTGGCATGGGTGCGGCCCGGGTTCGATCCTCAGCACCACATTCAAACAAAGATGTTGTGTCCGCCAAATACTAAAAAATAAATATTAAAATTCTCTCTTTCTCTCCCTCTCTCTCCCTCTCTCTTTAAAAAAAAACATGGTTCCTTCACATAAACCATTTTAAAAAATGGTTCCTTTAAAATTGATGAAACTTGGATAAATAAATATTATGCTATGCTATGCATTTACTTATGGCTTTGCCTCTAACCAGCAAAGATGGTTTGAGTCATCTTTTTTTTTTTATTAGTTGTTGATGGATCTTTATTTTATTACTTATTTATTTGCAGTGCTGAGAATTGAACCCAGTGCCTCACACATGCTAGGCAAGCGCTCTACCATTGAGCCACAATTCCAGGTCTTGAGCCATCTTTTGAGGCATGTGAAGTTTTAGGATCTCCTTTTTCTTTTTAAAAACATGACAGAATGTGTTAAAATTATTCATACAAGGGCTGAGGCTGTGGCTCAGTGGTAGAGTGCTTGCCTAGCACATGTGAGGCACCGGGTTTGATCCTCAGCACCACATAAAAATAAATAAATAAAGGTATTATGTCCATCTACAACTAAAAACATTTTAAAAAATGATTCATATGGTTTCTTTAAAATTGATGAAACTGGATAAATAAATATTATGCTATGCTATCCTTAATTTCTTTCATTTTTGTTTTTATTAGGTTGTCTTGGAGATACCCAGTTTTGTTTTAGATTTCGACAGTCTTCTGGGAGGAAGGTGTCACTGCATTGTCTCCTGGATCAATTTGACAAAGATTTACCAGTTTACTTAAAGGTTGGAAAAGTAGTCATAGAAAAGTGTCTATGTGAGAAGAAACTGAAGAGCTTATTACTGTAGAACTCAATTTATTCCATTACCTCTGATAGCTTTCAGAAATTTGCTTTTGCTTTTATTTATTATATAGCTGAATTTGAGTCTAATTGATAAGAATTCAGCATTTGAGTGAAAGAGACCTTATAAAATTATAAGTTATAATATGTTCTGGAAACATAATGGCATTGTGAATTATAAAAGTGAATTAGAATGCTGAAATAATTTTCTTTCATTAATAATTATTTGTTTGAATGGGGGGGTGGAGTGGTACTAGGTAGTCAGTATCATCTAATGTTGAAGTAGTTGTTCCCCAAGTTGTCCATCATACATATAGTTGTTTCTTTTATATTTTTAATGAATTTTTTTGCAGTTACTGTTTATTAAAACAATCTTAGTAATTCATGATTTCGGAATCTGTAAGTTTCTCTCTTTGAGTACTCCATGCTTGTATGTCTGGTTAGATAAAAAACATTCCCATTTGGATGTCCTGTCAGCACAATAAATATGAACTTAATATCATTTGCCTAAAATAAACTTACAAATCGACCTTCCTGTTTCTACTAAGAGCAGGAACCCGCTCTCAGCACGGATAATACCTTTTGAAATGTTGAGTCTTAGAGTCATTAGTTACTCCATTTCCATTGTCTGTTGCTACCACAATCAACATGCTCTTCCACCTGATGATAATAATAGCTAATATGTACTAAAGCTCTTTATGTTCTAGGCACTGTATTAAGAAACACTGATTAACTTATTTACTACCTACAGTCCTCTGAAAGGGTTCTTTTTACAGATGAGGAAATTGAGCACCCGTGAGAGTAAGAAATTTACTACCAGGACATTTACCTCTTGTTTTTTTAATTTTAATTTTTTTAATTTTAATTTTAATTTTTTTAAATTGATTTTATTATTTTTTTAATACACAACAATAGTGGAATGCATTACAATCCTTATTACACATATAGAGCACAATTTTTTGTATCTCTGTATATAAAGTATGTTCACATCAATTTATGCCATTATTCATGTACTTCTTTTTGCATTACAATTCTTAATACACATGTATATCACAGTTTTTCATATCTCTGTATATAAGGTATGTTGACACCCAATTCAAGTTTTCATACATGTACTTTGTATAATGATGACCATCACATTCCACCATCCATGCTAATCTCTTTCCCACTCCCTTTCCTTCCTACCTCTCTTCCCTATCTAGAATTAATCTAATCCTTCCAAGTTCTCCCTCCCCACCCCACTATGAGTCACCCCCCTTACATCAGAGAAAACATTCGGCATTTGTTTTTTTGGGATTTGCTGACTTAGCATTATCTTCTTCAATGCCATCCATTTACCTGCAAATGCCATGATTTTGTTCTTTTTTAATGCTGAGTAATAGTTCATTATGTATAAATGCCACATTTTTTTGAGAGAGAATTTTTTAATATTTATTTTTTAATTTTCGGTGGACACAACATCTTTATTTTATTTTTATGTGGTGCTGAGGATTGAACCCAGCGCCCTGCACGTGCCAGGCGAGCGTATTACTGCTTGAGCCACATCCTCAGCCCAATGCCACATTTTTTAATCCCTTCATCCACTGAAGGACATCTAGGTTGACTCCACAGTTTAGCTATTGTGAATTGTGCTGCTATAAACATTGATGTGGCTGTTTTTTCTAACACACTACATCTTACATGCTGTTGCCAGCTGAAGTATACATATATATTATAAAAATAGAATCTAAAATGACTACCAATTGCTGAATGAAAAGAAAGAGCTAATAATAGTACTTTTTTTTTGCGGGGGGGGGGGGTCCTTTCTTTTTGGACCATTAAAAATAAAACCCTGGACTGGATTGTGGCTCAGTGGTAGAGCGATTGTCTAGTACATGCGAGGCCCTGGGTTCGATCCTAAGCACCACATAAAAATAAATAAATAAAGATATTGTGTACAGCTACACTTAAAAAATAAATATTTAAAAAAAATAAAATAAAACCCTTGGGGCTGGGGTTGTGGCTCAGTGGTAGAGTGCTTGCTTAGCATGGGTGAGGTACTGGGTTCGATCCTCAGCACCACATAAAAATGAAATAGATATTGTGTGTCCACTTTCAACTAAAAAATAAAGATTTAAAAATAAAATAAAATAAAACCCTTTACCTTTTCGGTTTTCGTCCTCATCTCCCTTCTATACATGTGCCATATTTTAGCAAAACCAAACTATGTACTTTTTCCTGAGATAGCTTGTGGTTTTTGGTCTCTATTTTTTGCTCATACTCCTGGCCCTCTAAACCTAGAATGTGTTTGTTTTTGTTTAATCCATTCTTCAATGTCCAGTTAAAAATTCATATCCTTTTCTCTTGCCCTTCCTGTAATACTTTGTGCTTTGCATGGTAACCCTCCTCCTATTATATAATAATAATTTTTTTACTTTTCTTATCAATCCTAAATTGTATTCTCCTAAAGGAACTGTGTCTTATGTATCTTTTTCTTTTCTAACACAATACATTGTTTAAAGTAGGTGGTCAATGAATTTTTTTTTTTTTTTAAGAAATAACAGTCAAATAAGGAACTGAGTCAAAATATTCCATTAGGATATAAAAGCCCTAAAGGTTTTGGAATGTAATCACCTTTCAGATCATGTGTTATAACATTCTAATGATTCTTTATTACTGGATTAACATATATCTGGCTATGTAAGGTTCAGATTGCGTTAACTCCTTTTATTTTCTCTTTCAAGATTTTATATCAGGGCATCTCATGTTTGGAAAAAGACTGGTCCCTTAGTCTTGATAAACTCAAAATTTTAATCAGAATTAAAAAATAAAACTTACTATAGCTTTGGGGAAAATATAGATTTTTAAATATCTTCAGTTTAACTAATATTGATGGGAATGAAGAACATAAGCTAAGTTACAGATTGTTTTGTAATTTGGACAGGTTAGAAGGTTTTTATCTGGTAATTTGCTATCATGAATTGTGTTGTTAGATAAGCACTAATAGCCCTTTGTGTATATACCTAACATCTCTATTTGGGTTTATAAAGGAAGCTGATGTTAATGTTAAAAGATGGCTATTTATTTATTTTTTTGCTCAATTCTTTCTTAGAAAGATCCTGCTTATTTTTATGGATATGTATACTTTCGGCAAGTTCGAGATAAAACACTTAAAAGAGGCTACTTTCAGAAGGTAATTTTCATATACACTAGTACAAATATTTTTATACTGTGATTAGTAAAATAGAAATGATTATGCTTAATAATTTTCAATTTTTGGTATTTTATCTTTAAACATACTGGACTTTATACTTTTTAGATTATAGATACCTGTACCTAGATTTTGAACAGCTGTTGAATTTTTGCTATCTCTGTGTTAGGCTCCTGATAATGTTTGTTAATATGGAGGAGTCTGCTTGATTTTGATATTTTAGAATAAGAGAAAGAATAAACAGATTATAATATTGTTACAACTAATAAAAGCTTGTGTATCTTTTTTTTTTTTTAAGAGCCAATAAGTAAATTTTAGCAACTTCTTAGCTACTGTTGTTTCTTGTAAACTTAGTCTTTTTGTTCCTTAAAAAAAGAAAAAAACAATTCAATTTTTTTATTTAATCCCAGCTAGCAGGACACACCTTTTCCATTTGTAACCAAAATTTGCCCTTACCACCATTGGATGCTGTATAGAAAGCTAGAGTGTTTTTCTAGGAAAACTTCATTAAAAAAAAAAAAATCAGCATAATCCAAATCTGAAGTGATCTAAGTAGAGGGTCACAATTTCTAATTAGATAGCTATGACAATTGAACTATAGAACACAATAGTCATAGGTCTCTGGGGAAAGCATCACAGTTTGTTCTTTCCTTAATAGGATGATTTCATATGGCTAATTCCTAATGTCTTTATGCTATGGACAACAGTAGCTAGACTTTGGAAATTATCCATGACCTTAATCTGTTTATTGTAAATTGTTCTTAAAGTACAGGAACATCTGAGTTATTTCTTTATGCTTTTCAAGTGTGATAGTAAGCTTAAACTTTATGCATTCCGTAGCTATATTTTTGTATTTCCTTTAAACTATCTGCTATAAAAGCCTTTTTATTTCAAAATTCATATTTTTTGATGAATTCAATTTGTTAGTAATTGTTCTTGTGAGACATGAATGGCAAATTTAAATTATAGTCATTAGACATTTAAAAGAAACATTGTTTCTTTTTCCCCTCCAGTCTTTGGTTTTGATCAGCAAACTACCTTATATTCATTTTTTTCACACCGTGCTCAAACAGATAGCACCAGAGTATTTTGAAAAGAATGAACCTTATTTGGAAGCAGGTAAGCTAATCATTGCAAGAGTTATGTATCTTTATGAAGGAGTCTAAAAGACCGCTGAAAATATATGATAGAAATGAAGTTGACCTTCTGAAAAAATCAGAAGAATTTAAGGGTTATATGGTGGGAGAGAGAAACAAAATTATTTGGCACTTTTTCCCCCACAAACACCAAAAATGGTATCTGTTGTTATTTCCTCTAACAACATAGACAATGTCTATTTATTAGGATAATAATAAATGAATTTTGAGTTGACAGTTCTCATTATCATTGAACAGAATCCTTAGTAACTTGATACAGTTGGAGTGTGGTGTGTATTTGTAGCCAACTTTAATAGTAATGAGTGAACAGGAGTCAGGTGCGGTGGCAAACATCTGTAATCCTAGCAGCTCTAGAGACTGAAGCAGAATTGCCAGTTTGGGCCTAGCTTCAGTAATTTAGCTAGATCCTGTCTAAAAAAATGGGGAAGGGGGCCTGGGATATAGCTCAGTGGTAAAGCAATCCCCAATACCATAAAGAAATAAATGAACAGGAGAACTTCCTTTAAGTTAATTTGTTGCTTTCAAAAAATTATTAACCAGGCCCAGTGGTGCCTGTAATCCCAGCAACTCAGGAGGCTGAGGCAGGAGGATTACAAATTCAAGGCCAGCCTCAACAATTTAGTGAGGCCCTAAGCAAATTAGTGAGACCCTGTCTCAGAATAAAAAATAAAAAGGGATGGGGATATAACTCAGTGGTAAAGTGCCCCTGGTTTCAAGTCCTAATGCTAAACAACAACAATAATAACAACAACAACAACAATAAAAGCTATCTATCTATATCTGTATATCTATATATCTGTATACATACATACATACATACATATATATAAATAATCAGTTTATATCCTGGAACATGTTTCTAAGTGAAATGTTAAGATATTTTCATCACTTGTACTTTTATTTCTCTTCCATTCTTCCCAGTATATTTTTCCTGCTTTATAGAAAGTAGAGTTCTAATTTTTAACACCCCATTTTAATATTTCTACTTAACACCAAGAAAACATTTTGTTTGAAAATATTTTCCAGCTTGTAATGATGTTGATCGATGGCCTGCTCCAGTGCCAGGGAAAACATTACATCTGCCCATTATGGGGGTAGTGATGAAGGTAATAGCTTTTAGCTCATTTGTCTCCTTTTTAAAGAACTTGGTAGGAAGTTAACACATGGGTTTTACTTACTAACTTCCTCATAATATTTTGTAGTGTCATTGTTTTTACTTGTTTGTTGTGAGGCATTACAAAGAAACTAGAGTTTATCCTGCTTGACAGAATCATCAGTCACACAACTCTGCAGCTCCAGTCCCATTGCATCCTGTGGAGTTTTCACAGGAGTATCATTCCTGTGTAATATATGTAAACATAAATGTTGCTTCCTAGAAGTTTACAACTCCATGTTTCCACTAATGCCTCCAGTGGTAAGCAGAAACAGTTCACTTTTTGAATTGAATATTTAAGAGAAATTTGGAAACCTATTAGTTCTCAGTCCTAAATGATCTTCTTAACATGTAGTGTTGACCAAACATGTCTATCCCTAAGTATTCTCTGTTAAGATGATTTTTTAAAAAAAATTAATTAGCATTTTACTCTCAGGCTTTGCAACTCACTATCAAGTTGGACTTACTTTTGACAATGTTCTCTTCTTAGATGTGCTTTTTTTTTTTAAAATGTGTATTCTTTTTTTCCATGGGAAATCATGAAAAATAATACTGATAGTTTCCTGTGGGATTTACTCAAAAATTTGGCAAGATTAAGAGGGTGTGTTTGGGTGGGTATATATTAATGAACCAAAGATTTGTATGATAAACAGGAAGCAGTATGAGATTGATGTCCTTTTTCTGTTTTTCAACAGTTGTGCTTCTCAGTGGGTTAGTGATTTCTCTGTGCATGTGGTTATGGAGTCCTTGGTTCAATTTCTTTCTACTGTAGCTACAATTAATATGACCTTAGTTTTAAAATCTGATATGAATACTTAATATTTATAGCTTTTTAGACATTGCCGAATATACCTTTAAGTATCAAGATAGGGTACTTCTCATTCTTGTTTTTCATAGCCAAAGATAATTTCTTTCTCTTTAAGGTACGGATTCCCACATGTTATGACAAGCCTGGGACAACTCAAATAGTACAGTTAACTCAGCAGGTAGTGTGCTACTATGGTGAAATGATCACAGAAGTTTTAAATGAGCAAATGCAGTTTGTTCATTATATATTTTTGAATGTCACTAAAATATTCCATTGAATTTTTTTTTTTTTTTTTATATTGGGGATTGAACCCAGGGGCACTTGACCACTTAGCCATATCCCCAGCCCTATTTTTAAAATTGTATTTAGAGACAGGGTCTCACTGAGTTGCTTAGTGCCTCGCTTTTGCTGAGGCTGGTTTTGAACTCACGATCCTCCTATCTCAGCCTCCTCATGCCCAGTATGTTGAATAATTTTTAACTTAATTCATAATAAACTTTCTAATATTTCTTGGGCTTTTTTTTCCCCCTTGGTATTTCTCCAGGAGACTCTGGAGAACCCAGAACTTTAATTGTGAGGACAAGGGGAATGTGAATTTTTTTTTTCCAAAAAGGCTTAATTCTGGCAAAAGCAGTTATTTTAGAAGAGTGATCAGTAGATATCTGATTTTAAAAGACTCAGTCAAAGGGATTCTGTGGTGCCAGGCACAGTGGTACTTGCCTGTAATCCCAGTGAATCAGAAGACTGAGGCAGGAGTTTGGCAAGTCAAGGCCACCCTCAGCAACTTAGGGAGACTGTATCTCAAAATAAAAACTTTTAAAAAGGCGTGCTCCTGGGTTTAATCCTCAGTAGTGCACACACACACATACATACACATAGACAAAAGATTCCCTAGTTATGATTCCACTCCAATTTTCCAAAAGCAACATCTGTTCATGGGTGGGGTTGAATTTTTCATTTGAAATGTTTTAACTGGTGTGTTAGCTAGCATTCCCTTTGTTCTTTGAATTGAGTAAAAATTGAGAGCAGTAAAAAAGCTGATATTTTTCTGTTACATATGTCAACTAATATTAATGATAGTATTTCATATATTTGTGAACTAATCTTACATCTGATTATTGAACTAATTCTTTATTCATAGTATCTGTGTTTTCTGTCTTCTGCCATACTATGGGAAATTGGTAAGACCCATTTTCTCTCTGGTTGCTTCTAGCAGAATAGAATTTTCAAAAGGTAGACAGGGAAGCCAGGCTTATTGATCATGAGATAAGCATACTTTAAAAATCAATTTCTGCATCTTTTAGTGACATCTTTTCTATTGTTTTTGTCTTTTACCTCTTAGGTAGACTCACACATATCTGTTATTTTACCTACTGTTCATGAAGTGGATCTTTTCAGGTAAAAAAAAAAAAAAAAAACTTTTTAAAAATGCCTTTTTTCTCTTGCTTTGTGATATTGTTTGTTGAGAAAAAGAATGTTCTTATGTAGGATATGTAAAAAACCAGAAGAAAACACTCATAATGTTTTAAATGATAAAAATCGGTGTTTGCCGGTTTAAAAAAAGAAAACAAAATTAGTGTTCTTTGGTTGTGGTAGCACATATCTGTAATCCCAGTGACTTGGTAGGCTGAGGCAGGAGGATGACAAGTTTGAGGCCAGTGTCAACAACTTATAAAGGCCCTAAGCAACTTAGTGGGACCCTGTCTCAAAATAAAAACGAAAGAACTCAGTGGTAAAGTACCTCAGATTCAATCCCCAGTACCTAAATAAATAAATAAAATCAATTAATGGTTAATGGTTCATCCCTGGCTGCCTGCATCTTTATAAGCTTTGACAGAGAAATTTGGATACGGGCTGGCTATTACATGGTAAAAGCAAATTGCT
This sequence comes from Marmota monax, assembly GCF_021218885.2. Taxonomy (NCBI): domain Eukaryota; kingdom Metazoa; phylum Chordata; class Mammalia; order Rodentia; family Sciuridae; genus Marmota; species Marmota monax. The sequence goes on along the minus strand of NW_026693008.1, from coordinate 13,504,070 downwards.
TTTTTTTTAAAGGGGGGGGGGCGGTTTGTATGAATGGTTTTGGAATGATGTTAGAAAATACACTTTTTTTAGAGATGCATTTTGAAGAATTTTGGGGTAAAATGTCATGATGTTTGTGCTTTATTTTAAAATGCTTTAGTAAGAAAAAATAAATGATGTAAAAACAGCAAATACTAATTGTTAAATCTACTTGTTATGTATGTGGGGATTTTACACTTTTGTCTTCATTTTTGTATGTTTGGAAATTTCAAAATGCAAAGTTTAAAAAACAGAGATACTGATGGTGCATGCCTGTAATCCTTGCGTCTTGGGTGGCTGAGTCAAGAGGATTGGGAGTTCAAAGCCAGCCTCAGCAAAGAGGTGCGCTTAGTAACTCAGTGAGACCCTGTCTCTAAATAAAATGCAAAATAGGGCTAGGGATGTGGCTCAGTAGTTGAGTGCCCTTGAGTTCAATCCCCCACACCAAAAAAAATAAAATAAAATAAAAACAAAGCAAAAAAACAAAAATAGATACTCTGGCATTTAAGAAGGAAGAAAAATTCATAGAGAGGTTGGGAGAGGGAGTATGGGAGGATTAGAAGAACTCTAGATAGGGCATAGGGGCGGAAGGGGAAGGGAGGAGGCATGGGGGTCAGAAAGAGGGTGGAATAAGATGGACATCATTATCCTAAGTACATGTATGAAGACACGAATGGTGTGAATATACTTTGTATACAACCAGAAAAAAATTTTTTTAAATGAATAAATAAAAATAAAATTATAACAAAAATAGACTCACTACCTCCGCACTCATGAGTTTACGTCATTAGGAGCAAACTGAAAGAGTACCCAATGACAAAAATAAAGTATGATTAAACTAAAACCAATGTGCAAGATAAATATACATTAATTTATAATGATATAGTATATTATTAAATAAGTGTTCCTTGCATAAATCATTTAGATTAATTATGTATGTTCTCTATTCTCAAGGAGTAAATCTCTACTCATTCTGTATATAGAGACTTCCTCACAAAATTTTTAATGTGGAAATGGGGGAAAAGAGAAAATAATCTTACTGTACTCTCTTCATAGGATGTGATAACATTGGCATATTATCTCTTTGATTTTTTTCCTAAAATCTATACTTCAGTCTAACAATAAGAGAAACATCAGACAAATACCAACTGGGAAACATTCCATAATTTACCTAATATGCACCCCTTAAAACTCTCATGATCAAAAACAAGGAAAATCTAAACTGCCATAGCCAAAAGAAGCCTATGGGGGCATAAAAACTAGAGTATAAATAGACATCAGATTAAAACCTAAGGAAATCTGAATAAAGTATATATTTCTGTTATTATTAATGATTCAGTATTGGCTTGTTAATTGTGGCAATTAATAATAAAATACACTAGTATATTTTATTTTTTTTTTCACTAGTATATTTTAAATAATAAAATACATATAATAATAAATAAAACACACTATTATAATAAAGTATACTAGTGTATTAATATGAGAAATTGAATGTGTGCAGTATGTGAATTCTGTATACTATTTTCTCAGTTTTTCTGTAAATCTAAACAGTTTTGGATATTAGACCCTAAATAATAAAATGTAGTCACAAATTAGCATGATATGAAAAAAAAAGGAAGGAAAAAGAAAAAATACTAATGTTTGTGCCTTTACCCAGAGCATCCAAATAAAGAGTCTTTAGATTGGTACCCAGTTCTAGCTCTGCACGAAGTTCTGATGTATAGCCCAGCTTGAGAAACCACTACTATCAATGAGCGATTACTATATGTCAAAAAAGTTGTGAGAGACATAGAGTAGGGTTTTTTGTTTTTGAGGGGGAGTTCCCCTCCCCCCCCTCTATATTTTTTGGATGACTTTAAACTTTATAGAATACTGCCTCAAAGGTTGAATTGTTGCTGGATGTGGTGGTACATGCCTGTAATCCCAGCAGCTCAGGAGGCTGAGGCAGGAGGATCACAAATTGGAGGTTAGCCTGGGCAATTTAGTGACACTCTGTCTCAAAATAAAAATAAAAAAAAGGAATGCACTGCAGGTGTAATTCAGCAGTAGAGTGCACCCCTGGATTTTTTTTTAATATTTATTTTTTAGTTGTAGTTGAGCACAATACCTTTATTTATTTATTTTTATGTGGTGCTGAGGATCGAACCCAGGGCCTTGCATGTGCTAGGCAAGCACTCTACCACTGAGCCACAACCTCAGCCCCCAACACCCCTGGATTTAAAAAAATTTTTCTAGTTGTACATGGACACAATACTTTTATTTATTTATCTTTATGTGATGCTGAGGATCAAACCCAGTGCCTCACACATGTTAAGCAAGCACTCTACCACTAAGTTACACCGCAGCCCAAGCAACTTTGGGTTTAATCCCCAGTACCACCAGAAAAAAAAAAAAAAAAAGAAAGAAAAAGTTAAGTTTATTTGTTTTATATGCTTGATTTATTTTGTATGCTTATATTTCTAGGTATTTGTTCAATAAAAATGAAAACATATGTCCACACAATGAATTGTATGTACTAGGTGTGATAGCATACACCTATAATCCAAGCTAAGGCAGTAGGATTGCAAATTTAAGGTCAGTCTGGGCAATTAAGTGACCCTTTCTCAAAGTAAAAAATAAAAAGTGTTGGGGATATAGCTCAGTGATAGAGTGCCTATCAATTCAATTCAAATCAGTTCAATTCCTAGTCCCTCAAAAAAAAAAAAAAAGATTTGTTTGCAAATGTTTATACTATGTAATGGCATGTAGTGGCTTTATTCATAACATCCAGATATTGGAAACAACCTCAATCCCCATCAATTGGTAAATGGATAACAAAGCATAATACATGCATGCCCATAGAATACTACTTAGCAGAAAAAGAAAATGAGCCATTGATTCATACAACAACATCGGTGACTCTCAAAAACATGCAGAGTGAAAGGAGCCATACTTCTGAAAGCTACTCAGTGGATGATTTCATATAATATTCTGGTAATGGCAAAACTCTAGGGATAGAAATCAGATCAGTGTTCTGCTGGGGCTGGGGAAGGAAAATTGACTATAAGAGGAATGAGGGGGCTGGGATTTTGGCTCAGCGGTAGAGTGTTTGTCTAGCACATGTGAGGCCCTGGGTTGAATCCTCAGCGCCATATGAAAATAAATAAAATAGGGGCTGGGGTTGTGGCTCAGCAGTAGACTGCTTGCCTCACATGTGTGAGACCCTGGGTTCAATCCTCAGCACCACATAAAAATAAATAAGTGGAATAAAGGTATTGTGTCCAACTACAACTAAAAAATAAATATTTTTTTAAAAAAGAGGAATTAGGAAATTTTTTGAATGATGGAACAATTCTTTATCTTTGGTAAGGGTAAGTCTTACTGTATATAGGTTATAAATGTGACTTCAAAACAAAATTACTTTTCTTAAAAAATTATATGTTAGAGCGTTCTTAGAATGAAAAGAGGGGGCTGAGGTTGTGGCTTAGTGGTAGAGTGCTTGCCTAGAATGCGTTAGGCACTGGGTTCAATCCTTAGCATGAGGTTCAATCCGTAGCATAAAAACAAATAAATAAAATAAATATATTGTGTCCATCTATAACTAAAAAAAATTTAAAAAGGAGTGTCCCCAAAATGAATACATGGATATCATAGGAAATATACTCAGAGGGATGTATACTATTTCTACTTTTTTTTTGTTTTATTGCAGTTTTGGAGGTTGAAACAAGGGGTCCTCTACCACTGAGCCACACACCCAGCCTTTTTTTAAAATTTGAGAAGGGTCTCACTAAGTTGCCCAGGCTGGCCTTGAACTTGTGATCAACCTATCTCAGACTGCCAAGTAGCTGGTTACAGGCATGCTACTGATAGTTTTGATATATGACTCATTAATAAATGATTTGAGAAATTGGCATAAATTAACATAGAATTCAGTTAACAGAAATTATTTTTTTGAACTTCAGAAATAAGTGTGAAGCCCTTTTGTTTATTACCGATATCTGTGCTATAAGAGTAATTAATTACCTCCATCACTAACACCTTTGATTAGTGTGTGTCTTTTCTGAATATGTTACTTGTTAATGTTTTCAAACTAGGATGTTTGCTGTTGTTGTTGTTGCTGCTGCTGCTGCTTTGGCAGTACTAGAGATTGAGTTCAGGGCCTTGTACATGCTAGGCAAGTATTCTACCACTGAGATATATTCCCAACCCAGTTTGTTGTTGTTGTTGTTGTTGTTTTTAATACCTTTCAAGAGATGAGAAAACTAAACTTTGAAAAATAATCTTAGACAGTGATAGTACTATGTCAAGCATTTAATGTCTGATGATTGGATTAATACTTTGTCTATAATAGCACTCTATTTTGTGTGTGTAGAACTTAATTTTATATTTATTAGTCTGAATGAGAACTTGAATATATACCAATTATATTGAAGCAATATTGTTACAACAGGATTGAGGGTTTTTTTAATATTTATTTTTTAGTTGTAGTTGGATACAACACCTTTGCTTTATTTGTTATTTTTATGTGGTGCTGAGGATCGAACCCAGGGCCTTGCACGTGCTAAATGAGCACTCTACCGCTGAGCCACAACCCCAGTCCCCAGGACTGAGTTTGAGAGCAAAGAACAGACACCTAATCTGGAAAGGCTTATGAGGTTGAGTGGCAGAAATCAGTTGAATTTAGGGGCCTGTGTGCCTCCTTTCATTTGTCCAAGACTTGTTAGGCTACTGTTTATCCCAAGGACCGTGTGTTTGGTTTCATCTCTCTCTATTGACCACAGAAACAGTCCTTTCATTAAGTTTTTAAGTTGAGATTGGAATTGAAGAGCAGTTTTCTAAAATAGTTGAAAGAAACTGTCATTCTCTTGGCTTAGAATCTCTTAGAGTTAGGGCCAGGGGTATTTACATGACGATACTTGACTGTTGGTTCCTAGGCATAGCTTTATGGATTTTCCCTCCCATATCCCCTTGTATGCTAAGAATGAAGAGATTTTGGTTTTCTACCCATTTGCAGAGTAGACAATAGGTATGGGATATCATTGCTTTTAGACCTTTTTAGTGGGTAAATCTAGGGTGTGTCTGGAGGAGAGGGAATATATGCACATATAGACACATAATCTGTATTTTTTTAATATATATATATATGTTTCTGTACCCATATATATTGATAACCATTAAGTCATATTGATACCCTCAGTTACAACACAATATGACAGTGTTTACTCTAGTTTTTTTCCCTTCTCATGTTTGTATTTATCTCTGATAGAATAGCCCCCTATTATTTTTAACATCAAAAGATTGAGCCAGGTGCAGTGGCAAACACCTGCAATCCCAGTGACTTGGGAGACTGAGACAGAAAGATCACAAATTTGAGATCAGCTTCAGCAACTTAGGGAGACTTGTCTCAAATAAAAAGTAGAAAGTACTGGGGATGTAATTCAGTGATGACACACCCCTGGGCTCAATCTCTAGTACAAGAAAATTTTTTTAAAAAAATTGTACACACACACACATACACACACAGATATGTACTGGCTTTTTTATTGATCTTAAGATAGTGAATTATCTCACTATCTTCAGATACAAATGAAATTTCTTATTGTATCACAGTTACAAACGAAACTTTTTATTCTGATCTTTCCCCTTCCTACTATTGCATTGGATCATAAATAATAAATGAAAAAAACATTGGCTTTTGTCTTTTTCATATTTTTGTGGTGATGGGGATTGAATCAGGGCCTCAGGCATGTTAATAAGCACATGCTGTACCACTGAGACCAGCACTGGTTTGTAAATTAAGCACATCCAATAAATGCCCCCCTTAGAAAATTAGTTTTCAAAATTTCCTTCAAAGTATTTAGAACAGAAATTTAAATTATTAATATTAATAAAATAGACTCATCATATGGTAAAACAGTTTAATTACATGCTTTTGTTGTTTGCTATTTCATTTTTCAATAATGTATTGCATTTAATCTTATAAAAATTGGCACGTGTCAAATTGATATATACTTTTGTGTGTATAAAAGAAACTTAGAAGCTAGTATGTGGTGTATGCATGTAGTCCCAGCTGCTTGGTAGGCTAATGCAGAATGATTACAAGTTTGAGGCCAGTGAAACCATGTCTCTTTTAAGAAAAGTAAAGGAGTTAAGGTAGAAGCTCAGTGGTATAGTGTATGCTCAAGGCCCTGGGTTTAATTCCAGCACTGATAAATAAATAAATAAAGCTTTTGATTATACATTGCCATGTTCTAAATTAGTATATCAGATCAAGATACAAATACCAGGAAGAATTTAGATCAATGTGAAGTTTTTAGAATGATTATACAGGGATTTAAAAAGCAGGATTGGATAAATAACAAAATATTTCTTCTGTGTAAATACCTTCCAGGTGTTTCTGCCCAGTTTTCCTTCATAGTCAGATGCTTTGGGAGCTGGTGCTTTTGGGAGAGCCCATTGTGGTCATGGCACCATCACCATCAGAGTCATCAGAGACTGTACTGGCTCTTGTTAAGTGAGTATATTTGCTTCCTGATGGTGATATTTTCAGCACTTTCCCATCTGTGGTATGTTTCCCAATACATCATTACTTAACATCCACACAGCAATTATGTCAGAAGGTAGTTTTTATTGTAGCACCATTTTATGGATGAGAATACTCATTCAAGTTCCATGAGGGCTAGAACTGTGTCTTTGTTGTTATGAGCAACAAGCACATTCATTCACATACCTGAAGTTAGCCCTTGAAAACTGTTAGTGTGCAAATGGTAAGGATTTAATCAAAGGCACATAGCTGGTGAATAGGAGAGCCAGAATTTCACCCTATTTGCGGCATTAAACCCAGTGTTCTTTCATTATGCCATTCCATGTTGCATATTTCCATTTGTCTTTTTAGTTCCTTGAAATGAGTTTATTAGTTTTATCAAAATAAATAAGTTATCCCAGTGGGTATATACTGTTTATACAAATGCTTCATAGTTATGGCATAGGACCTTTAATTTTTGTCCTTTGTTTTACATGTTCTTCTTGTTCCACAGCTGTATTTCTCCACTAAAGTATTTCAGTGATTTCCGACCTTATTTCACTATCCATGACAGTGAATTCAAAGAATATACTACCCGTACTCAAGCTCCGTGAGTAAACAGAATAACTTTTATTCATCAGGTATTAACTTTATAACCAAAATTATGTAGAATTATTTTTGGTAATAAATTTTTAATTTAAAATTTTAATTATAGGCAGATTGATTTTATAAAGGAAGGTTTGAGGAGCTGCTGGTAATAATTTTATATTTCAAGTGTTACTAACTTATTTTATTTGGGCAATTTTATTTATTAATGGAATCTGTATTGTCATTAGACTGTACTTTTGTTTCTGCTGTCATTATGGAAAATCTTTTCCAATCTGTAGCAAGGAAAAAATAATTTTTCCTTTTTCTTTTAGTTCCTGTTCTATTGCTTATTTTCTTTTCATAGCTAAGTTTCTAGAATAACAAAAATCTCCATTTGATGTCTACACTTCTTGATTTTCTGATTGCTTCTCAGTGAATTGCAGGTCAACTTCTCTGCATCCACTGAATTTATTCTTGCCTTATTCACCAAGACATTTCTTACTGCCTGATCCAGAGGGTGTATTATTGCCCTATTTGCCCCACCTTTTCTTTCTTGAAATTATTTTAATCCTTGATCCCACTCTCTTCTGGCTGTCTGGTGGTACATTTCAGTCTGCTTTACAGACTTTTTCTCTATTAACCTTTTAAGTATTGATGTTCTCCACTGTCGTGTTCTGGTCCTGATTTCAGTCTGACAATTTTTTCTGTATAGTTTTGCTGGTACCCATGACCTCTGATAAAACCCTATATGAGGGACTGGGAATGTAGCTCATTGGTGGAGTGCTTGCCTAGTGTGCTCAAGGCTCTGGGTTCAAACTCCAGTAATGGAAAAAGAAAATAGAAAGAAAGCTAAAAGATCCTGTACCACCAGTCAAGGTAGTGCATACCTATAATCCCAGCAACTCAGAGAAGGAGGATTGCAAGTTCAAAGCCAGCCTAAGCAATTTAGTGAGGTCCTGAGCCAGGACCCCATCTCAAAAAATAAAGAGGGCTGGGGATGTGGCTCAGTGGTCATGTGCCCCTCCAGTTCAATCTCAGTACTAAAAGCAAAAAAACAAAACCCTATATTATTGACTGAAACATATATCTTCCTGCCCCAGATCTCTCTCTGAAGTTCAGACTTATGTATCTAGGTTGTGTTGTTGTTTAAGCACATTGCCACCTGCATGTCTTAATGGCATTTAGTTATCAGAATCTGAAATTGTCATAAATTTCTCCTCTTTAACATGCCCTCTGTCAAATTTTAACCAAATTCTATTAATCAGCATTCTATAATATTTTTCCTAACGTTTATTATCTTCTTTCCATTACTCTCTTCCCAGTCTTATTGTCTCTAGTCTTTCTCATATCCACTGTTGCTTTCCCCCTATTACCCTCCCTTCTTTGTAGGGCATCTCTTTTTCATTCATGTGACTTGTCTCCACTTGGTTCCCTAATAGCTTGTCTGAATATAAGATAATATCTAAATTTCTTAGATATAAATTTGGTACTCATCCATCTACTCTCATTTTTGTCTACTCATCCTTTTCACTTTGTGTTCCAAAAATGCTGAACTGTGTGTAGATCTATGAATAGACTACCATCTCACCTCATCACGTGGCACATACTGTTTGTTCTCCTGCATTACCTTTAACTTCCTTTATTCACTTGACAGAAAACTATTCATCTTTCATGTCTTTGTGTAAATGTCATCTCTTTGGTGAGGCTGTCCTTTAATACCCTGGCAGACCATAGGTTGTTCTTTGTGATTATTGTGCGTTTTATTCTACCTTCAGTGTTATGATTTTGGGCATGATATTTAGGTATGTATTCTTTCTGTGTGCTTTTAATCTATATTTAAAGTACTAAATATGTTGCCTGGCATGTAGTTGATATTAATAAATTAAGTAAAGGAAAGGATATCTATATATTGTTCACTCAAAGGAAATTATAATTTTTTTTCCATTGGTTTAACATTCATATTTTTCTTACCTTTTTAAATTTTGTTTTATTTTATTTTTATATAGGCCCTCAGTCATATTAGGAGTAACCAACCCTTTTTTTGCTAAAACACTCCAGCATTGGCCACACATTATTCGAATAGGAGACCTTAAGCCTGCAGGTAAAGTATAAACTTGGTATTCTATTCTTAGTGTGTAATGTGGCTAAGCAGGTTTATTTCTTCCCTTTTGTTTTCATTCCTTGGTTACTTTGTATATTGTTGGAGCTTTCTTTAAGGCATCCTAAATAAAAGCCTTTGGGGAAGAATGTTAAGTTCCCAATAAAATATGTGGGTTCTTTTTTTGGGGAAAATTTTTTTAAATTATAATTATTAATGCTTATTAATTATACAAATTAATGGGTTTCACTGTGACATTCCCATACATGTGTATGTCATGCTTTGATCATGTTCACCTTCCCATCTATTTTCTCTTTTCTATTTCTCTCTCCATTCTCTCCACAGCCATTTTTCCCTTCTTTAATGGTCATTCTTCTACTTTTGGGTCATCTTTTTTTTTTTTTTTCCTTTTCTATTGGACATATGAGAGTAAACGTGCAATAATTGTCTTTCTGTGTCTGACTTATTTCACTTAATGTGATGTATTCCAGTTCCAGTCATCTTCCTGCAGATGACATAGTTTCATTCGTTGTGGTTGAATAATTGTTCATTGTGTATATATGCCTTATTTTCTTTATTCTTTCATCTGTTGATGGGCGTCTAGACTGATTGGGTATCCCAGCTATTGTGAATACTGCTGCAATAAATATGAGTATGCAGATACCTCTTTTGAAGGTTGACCTCATTGCTTTTGGATAAGTATCCAAGAGTGATAATGGCTGCATCATATGGTAATTCTATTTTTAGATTTTTTTTATTTTTGAGGAAACTCCATACTGTTTTCCATAGTGACTGTACTAATTTACCTTTACACATTGTCTTATTTCTCCATATCCTCATCAGCATTTGTTATCATCATTGTTATTATTGTTGTCATTATTATTATTATTATTATTATTGGTTGTAGCCATTCTGATTGGGGTTAGATTGATTCTGAGTGTAATTTTGATTTGCATTTCCTTGATGTTTAAAGATGTTGAAAATTTTTCATTTATATGAAATATATGTATATATTTTCATATACATATGCCATTTGTACTTCTTTTGAGAAATTGCTAAGAACTTTTGCTCTTTTGATTGGATTACTTGTAATTTTATTGTTGAGACAGTTTTAAGTTTTTGTTTTTTTTTTTAAAGAGAGAGAGAGAGAGAGAGAGAGAATTTTTTTAATATTTATTTTTTAGTTCTCTGCGGACACAACATCTTTGTTTGTATGTGGTGCTGAGGATCGAACACGGGCTGCACGCATGCCAGGCGAGCGGGCTACTGCTTGAGCCACATCCCCAGCCCGAGACAGTTTAAGTTCTTAGGTATTCTAGATATTAATCCTCTGTGTGGTACACAGCTGGAAAAAATTTTCTCCCATTCTGTAAATTGTTTCTTTACTTTGTTGATTGTTTCCTTGTTGTGCACAAGCTTTTTAATTTAATCTAATTCCATTTGTCAATCTTGCTTTTATTTCCTGAACTACTGAAGTTCTGTTCAGGAAATCATTGCCTGTGCCTGTCTTAAAAGTATTTCCCTATATCTTCCTGTACTAGTTTCAAAGTTATAGATCTTTGATCCATCTTGAGTTGATTTTTTTTAAACTCAAGGGGTGAAAAATAGGGATCAAGTTTCAGTCCTCTACATGTGGTAGTTTTCCCTGCACCATTTATTGAAGAGGCTGTCTTTTCTCAAGTGTATGCTTTTAGTACCCTTGTTAAGAATCAGTTGGCTGTAGATATATGGGTTTATTTCTTGGTCTGTGTATATTTTTATGCCAATACCATGCTGTTTTTGTTACTGGGGATCTGTAGTATATTTTGAAATTGGGTATTATGATGCTTCCAGTATTGCTCTTTTTGCTTAGGATGGCTTTGGCTATTCAGGGTCTTTAATCCTTCTGTATGAATCTTAGGTTAGGGTTTTTTTTTTTTTTTTTTTTCCCTAGTTCTGTGAAGAATGGCATTGATATTTTGATGGGGATTGCATTGAATCTATATATCACTTTCAGTAATATGATCATTTTTTAAAGTATTTTTTTAGTAACTTTATTTATTTATTTATTTTTTATGTGGTGCTGAGGATCAAACCCAGGGCCTTGCACGTGTGAGGCGAGTGCTCTATCACTGAGCCATAACCCCAGCCCCTAGTATGATCATTTTGACAGTATTATTTCTCCCAATCCCTGGGGAGGTTCCCCCCCCCCCCCGCTCTATTAGCATCTTCTTCAGTTTCCTTCTTCAGGGTTTTGTAATTTTTCATTGTAAAGATCTTTCACCTCCTTGTTTGGATTTATTTCTAGGGAATTTTTGTGTTTATTTTTCTTTTGATATTGTTGTGAATGGATTATTTTCCCAATTCTTTGTCAGCTAGTTTATTATTGGTGTATGAAAAAACTACTGATTTTTGTATGTTGATTTTGTCTTGTGCTACTTCACTCAAATTGTTTTTAAAATTTCAGAGTCTTTTGATAGAGTCTTTAGGGTTTTGTAAGTGTGGAATCATCATCTGCATTCAGGGATAATTTGGCTTCTACTTTTACTATTTGTATCCTTTTTTTTTCTCTTACCTAATTATTCTGGCTACAATTTCACATACTATATTGAGCAAGAGTGCTGAGAGTGGATACCTTTGTCTCATCCTTGATTTTAGAGGAAATGCATTCTCTTTCCCCTTTCATTATGATGTTGGCTGTGAGATTGTTGTATATAACCTTCATTAATTTGTAGTATAATCTTTCTACACCTAAATTTATTCAAGGCTTTTATCATGCAGTGATATAGGATTTTATCAGAGGCTTTTTCTGAATTTATTGAGTTGATCATGTAGTTTTTATCCTTGATTCTATTTATGTGGTATATTATGTTTATCTAATTTACTTATTTATTGCAGTAATGAGCATTTTATCCAGGGATTCTCTACATCCTCAACCTTTCTTATTTTGAGACAGAGTCTCACTAAATTGCTCAGGCTGGCCAGGAATTTGTGATCCTTCTGCTTGAGGCTTCTGAGTAGCTAAGATTACAGGTGTGTGTCACTGCACATGGCTTTTATTACATTCATTGATTTGCATATGTTGAGCCATCCTTGCATCTTTGAAATGAAACCAACTTAATATTTTTTTGGTACCAGGGATTGAACCCAGGGATGCTTAACCTTTGAACCACATCACCAACTCTTATTTTGTACTTTATTTTGAGACAGAGTCTCACTAAGTTGCTTAAGGCCTTGCTAAGTTGCTGAGGCTGGCCTTGAGTTCATGATCCTCCTGCCTCAGCTTCCTGAGCCACTGGGATTACAGATGTGCATCACCATGTCCATTTTGTATGAACTTTTTAAATGTACTTTGGAATTCAGTTTACAAATATCTATTGAGAATTTTTGCGTCTGTGTTTATCAAGAATGTTGGTCTATATTTGTTGTTGTTGTTTTTTAAATAAAATAGATTGAGGTACATTGGTATTAGTTCTTCTTTAAATGTCTGGTAAAATTCAGCAGTGAATCTCTCCAGTCCTTGACTTTTCTTTGTTGAGAGACTTTTTATTACTGCCTCAATTTTACTGCTTGTTAACGATATCTTTATGTTTTTTATATCCTCTTGGTTCAAATTTGTTAAGTCATATGTGTTAAGAAATCCATTTCTTCTAGATTTTCCAGTTCGCTAATGATGCTATGAATTTTGGTGGTATCTTTTGTAATATCCCCTTTTTCATTTTCAATTTTGTTTATTTGTGTTTTCTCTTTTTGATTAGTTAGTGGAGGGTTTGTCAATTTTGTCTTTTTAAAGAACCAACTGTTGCATTAATCCTTTATATTATATAGTCTTTAATATTAGTGTATATTTCATTTATTTCTACCTTGATATTTATTATTTTTTCCTCTATTGATTTTGGGTTTAGTTTGTTCTTATTTTTCTAAGACCTTAAGATATATCATTAGGTTATTTAGGCAATCATAGCTATAAACTTTCCTCTTAGTATGGCTTTCACTGTAACCCATAGATTCCAGTATGTTGTGTTTCTTTTCATTCGAGTCTATGAATATTTTAATCCCCTTACAATTTCTTCAGCACCTACTGTTTGTTCAAGAGTGTAATTTTCAGTCTCCATGGATTGTATAATTTCTGTAGTTTTCTCTTGCTGTTAATTTCTAGTTTCATTCTATTATAATTTGATAAGATTATTTCATATTTTGAATTTATTAAGACTTACTTTATGGCCTGATATTTGTTTTGGAAAAGATCCATGTGCTGATGAAAAGAATATGTGTCCTCCAGCTGTTGGATGGAATATTCTCTTTTTTATATAGATATTTTTAAGTTATTGGTAGACCTTTATTTATTCATTTTATTTTGTTTATTTGAGAATCTAACTCAGTGCCTTACGCATGCCAGACAAGTGCGCTACCGCTGAGCCTCAGCCTCAGCCCCTGGATGGAATATTCTGTGTGCGTCTGTTAAGTCTGTTTGATCTGTTTAACTCTCATCTTTCATTGTTGATTTTTTGTCCATATGCTCTATCTGTTTGTGAGAATAAGATATTGAAGCCACCCACTATTATTGTATTGGACTTTATCTCTCCCTTTATGTCCAATAATGTTTATTTTATAAAATTGGGTACTATTTTATTCAGTTCATTATATTTACAATCATATCTTCTTGATGATTTGTTACCTTTATCAGTATGTAATGACCTTCTTTGTCTCTTCTGATTTGGGCTTAAAGTCTCTCTTGTATGTTGCAAGTATAGCTACTCCTGTTTGCTTATGGATTCCATTTGCTCAGAATAACATTTTTTCATCTCTTCCATCTGTATGTCTTCGACAGTGATGTGATTTTCTTGCAGACATCATATTGTTGGGTTCTGTTTTTAATCAAATCAGTAAGTATCTTCTGTGATGCTTGTTAATACTGGCCATTAATTTCCTTAGTTTATGCTTATCATAGCAGGTCTTTATTTCTCCTAGATTCTGAAGGAAAACTTTGTTGAGTATTGTACCCTAGACTGGCAGTGATTTTCTTTCAGGACTTGAAATAATCTTTCCGTGTTCTCCTGGGCTTTAGAGTTTCTTCTGAGAAATCTTCTGTTACTCTGATGGGTTTACCTTTAGTTGTGACCTGGTGCTTCTCTCTTGCAATTTGTTTTTGTTTGGTTATACTGGAGATTGAGCCTAGGAGCACACTACCACTGAGCATAAAACCCTGGCTCTTTTATTTTTTCTTTTGATACAGGATCTTGCTAAGTTGCCTGAGGCTGGCCTCAAATTTGTGATTCTCTTTCATCAGCCTCCTGAGTCACTTGGAATACAGGCATGTACCACCACACCCAGCCTCTTGCAACTGTTAATCTTCTTTCTTTATTCTATACTGTTGGGAATTTATAATACATCATTGAAAGATTCTTTTGTGGTTGTGTCTATTTGGGGTTCTAAATTCCTCTGAATGTCCATGTCTTTCCCTACATTTGGAAAGTTTTTGCTGTAATGTCACTAAATAAGTTTTCCTATTTATCTTTGTCTTTTTTTGGGGGAGGGTTCCACCGCATGACCAGCACGCTGGTTTCATTCAAGAGATTCGTAGCATAGAAGTTAACTAGTGAGTTCGAAATAAACACACAGACTCAATTACCTTTTTCTATGACCAGGTCCGAGATGATTCTCCCCTCTGGCTCTCACCTCAAACCACCTGGTGGGGCAGCAAGGCTTACTCAGAACTAGCAGGAGAGAGAGAGAGAGAGCGAGCACGCCAGGGAGTGGCCTTTTATTGGGGAACAAGAAATTCAGGGGAAAATTCCATCCAATGAAGGTCGAGGGGGGCAGCATTCCATGGTCCGGGTCAGTGATTGGTCTCAGGGTCAATGGTCAGTCACATCCCCACATAGACAGGCTCTCGCACCTGGAGAGGGTGGGGATTAGCTCCAACACAGTTTGGCCAGAACACGTCACACCCAGTCAGGGAGGTGCCCAATCACATGTGAGAATGGCTTCCCACAGAGGGTAGTAGATTGAACCAAGGGCCTAGTGTGTGTTAGATGAATACTCTATCACTTAACTGTGTACCCGTACCTTTTACTTTGAGACAGGATCTCACTAGGTTGTCCAAACTGGTCTTGACCTTGGGATCTTCCTGCCTGAGGTTCTCAAGTAGCTGGGATTATAGACAAGTGCCATCATGGCTGGTGCTGAATAGGTTTTCTATACCTTCAGCATGTAGCCTTCTCTTGTCTATTCCAAATAGGTGTCACAGAGATCTTTTCTGTTTTATTCATTCTTTCTTATTTTTTTCCTTTTTTTTTTTGCTGTCTGAATATGATAATTCCTAGAGAAATTATCTTTGAGATGTGATAACTCTCTTCCTCTTGATCTAGTCTATTGGTGATGGTTTCTACTAAGTTTTTAATCTAAACTTTATTTCCAAGATTTCTGTTTGACTGTTTTTAAAAAATTGCTCCTTTATCTCCTGCATTGTCTTATTTGTATCCTCTTGGAATTCACTGAGCTTTTAAAAAAATTGATTCTTATGAATTTTTATGTATGGCATTTCATCCACTTGAGCATCTTTGGAATTGGTTACTAGAGAGTTATGAACTTTAAGAGGTGCCATATTGCCTTATGACACCTGAGGGGTTTTTATTTCTCTATTCTTTAAGGTGAATTATGCACCAGGGTCCAACTGGGACTAGGTTCTGGCTGGAGTAAGATGAAATTTTTCTGAGCTGGGCTGAGAGTAGAACTCAGTAATATTACAACCCCTATTGGCAAAACCCTATCCCAAGCATGGCGTAGAAAGAAGAAAACAGACAACAACAAAATATTAAACCAAAAAAATGGATAAAGTAGCTGGACATGGTGGCACACACCTATAATTTCAGTGGCTCAAAGGGCTAGGGCAGGAGGATTGCTAGTTCAAGGCCAGCCTCAGCAAGTTTGCAAGGCCCTAAGTAACTTAATGAAACCCTGTTTCCAAAAAAAAAAAAAGGGACTGAGGATGTGGCTCAGTGGTTAAGTACCCTTGAGTTCAATCCCCGGTACCAAAAAAAGGAAAAACCAACCAACAACCACAACATCAACAGCAATAGAAAAGAAAGGGGGCAAACATAATGTAAAATAAATCAAAGTATTAACAAATAAAAAATTTAAAATTGATTTTTTTTTTTTTTTTATTTTTTTTTATTGGTTGTTCAAAACATTACAAAGCTCTTGACATATCATATTTCATACATTTGATTCAAGTGGGTTTTGAACTCCCAATTTTACCCCAAATACAGATTGCAGAATCACATTGGTTACACATCCACATTTTTACATAATGACCTATTAGTAACTGTTGTATTCTGCTACCTTTCCTATCCTCTACTATCTCCCCTCCCCTTCCCTCCCATCTTCTCTCTCTACCCCATCTACTGTAATTCATTTCTCTCCTTGTTTATTTTCCCATTCCCCTCACAACCTCTTATATGTAATTTTGTATAACCATGCGGGTCTCCCTCCATTACCATGCAATTTCCCTTTTCTCTCCCTTTCCCTCCCACCTCATGTATCTGTTTAATGTTAATTTTTTCTTCCTGCTCTTCCTCCCTGCTTTGTTCTTAGTTGCTCTCATTATATCAAAGAAGACATTTGGTATTTGTTTTTTAGGGATTGGCTAGCTTCACTAAGTATAATCTGCTCTAGTGCCATCCATTTCCCTGCAAATTCCATGATTTTGTCATTTTTTAGTGCTGTATAATACTCCATTGTGTATAAATGCCACATTTTTTTTTTATCCATTCATCTATTGAAGGGCATCTGGGTTGGTTCCACAGTCTAGCAATTGTGAATTGTGCTGCTATGAACATTGATGTAGCAGTATCCCTGTAGTACGCTCTTTTAAGGTCTTCAGGGAATAGTTCGAGAAGGGCAATAGCTGGGTCAAATGGTGGTTCCATTCCCAGCTTTCCCAGGAATCTCCATACTGCTTTCCAAATTGGCTGAACCAGTTTGCAGTCCCACCAGCAATGTACAAGTGTACCCTTTTCCCCACATCCTCTCCAGCACTTGTTGTTGTTTGACTTCATAATGGCTGCCAATCTTACTGGAGTGAGATGGTATCTTAGGGTGGTTTTGATTTGCATTTCTCTGACTGCTAGTGATGGTGAGCATTTTTTCATGTACTTGTTGATTGATTGTATGTCCTCCTCTGAGAAGTGTCTGTTCAGGTCTTTGGCCCATTTGTTGATTGGGTTATTTGTTTTCTTATTGTTTAATTTTTTGAGTTCTTTGTATACTCTGGATATTAGGGCTCTATCTGAAGTGTGAGGAGTAAAAATTTGTTCCCATGATGTAGGCTCCCTATTTACCTCTCTGATTGTTTCTCTTGCTGAGAAAAAACTTTTCAGTTTAAGTAAGTCCCATTTGTTGATTCTAGTTATTAACTTTTGTGCTATGGGTGTCCTATTAAAGAATTTGGAGCCCGAGCCTACAATATGTAGATCGGAGCCAACTTTTTCTTCTATCAGACACAGAGTCTCTGATTTGATATCTAGCTCCTTGATCCACTTTGAGTTAACTTTTGTGCATGGCGAGAGGAGGGGATTCAGTTTCATTTTATTGCATATGGATTTCCAGTTTTCCCAACACCATTTGTTGAAGATGCTATCTTTCCTCCATTGCATGCTTTTAGCTCCTTTATCAAATATAAGATAGTTGTAGCTTTGTGGATTAGCCTCTGTGTCCTGTATTCTGTACCATTGGTCCACCCGCCTGTTTTGGTACCAGTACCATGCTGTTTTTGTTACTATTGCTCTGTAATATAGTTTTAAATCCGGTATTGCTATACCACCTGATTCACACTTCCTGCTTAGAATTGCTTTTGCTATTCTGGGTCTTTTATTTTTCCATATGAATTTCATGATTGCTTTATCTATTTCTACAAAAAATGCCATTGGGATTTTGATTGGTGCCGCAGTCTGGCTGGGCACAAAATCACGAGCCACCACACAGCTTGTAGATTCAAACAGCAACTCTTTATTCCCGAACTCACACCAGCCGTCTACAATCACGTTCTGGGGAAATCCACGTTCTCTTCCCAAATCCACCCCCACTGGGCTTCTGTCTCCCCCAAAATACTGTCTGAATCCCGTGAGAACTCAAGGGGAACTCAGGCAGCAGGATACGCCCTATTCCCAGCAGGAATAACCTTAAACCTGGAAACACCCTAAACCCGGATCCGCCCTGGTCCTTGAGCAAGGTCACCTTAGATGCAATGTCACTGCAAAATGTCCTATTTCCACGAGTCCTTCCAGTAAGCAACATGGGGTACGCTGGCAAGGAAATTGTCATACCTACTTGGCTAATGGCTCCCAGCATCTCCCCCCTTCTGATTAATTAAACAACAAGCAATGTGGCTTAAGGACCGTGCCTGGTAGGTTGTCCAATTCAACATATGGTTCTTACCCGTCATGGGAAAAACTGACCTTTAGGCGTCAGCCTCCTGTCTTAGGTTGATACCACGGCAATTGGATCATACCCGTCACTGACTACCGGTCCAGCATATAGCCATTGGCCCCCAAATTTTAGACCATCACTAGCAGAAGGGAGGAGGATACAGAAATGCCACGACATCAAGCCAATTGACGGCTCCTTGGGAAAAATTGCATCACTGGTGACACCATCAGCAAAGATATGCCAGCACTACCACAATTCGCTGCACCAAACGATGGTTACATAGTCCAGGCACGTTCTGCAAGCAGTTCAAAGCAGAAGAGTCTATCAATATGTCCATTTCCTCCCCAAATCCGTTTCCTCCCAAAGTAAGTTGACTCCTTGATTGAGCATTACTTGTTGAGTTAAATTCATTGATGCATCAGTTTATACAGTTTACTGTGATAGCTATGATAGAAGCTGTAGTTTGGTTTTATCTTTGTCTTCACTGGCACTGGGATGAAGATAGGAATTCTGGCAATGATGCTAAAGAGACATTATCCTGAAAAGAATTATTAAATATAATGAAAAGGAAAGGTGAAAGTAAACAAACAGATCTGTTAACCTACTTTAAAAACAATTCTTAACAGCTGTTTACCTAATTTAAATTAGTAGACAAACAGATCTGTTAACCACCTTTAAAAACAATCCTTAACAGCTGTTTACCTAATTTAAATTAAACCATTTAAATCACGTGAATAAAAAAAATAATAATAATTCGGATCCATTTTTTCATGAGCGCTCCTCATATAAGAAATATGGACATACGCACATACAGACATACAACACAAAACACAAGAGTGCACACAAACATACAACACATAAGAAAATAGTAAAGGCCTTGTAGCTTTACCTAGGTGAAATCTCCATTGCAATGTTTAAAAACTCCACAGTCAAAAAATAAAACTGATCAGAAAAACATTAACCTAGGTTTGTATGAGCTCAAAAAATAAAATAGAACTTTATGATGTGGGAAAATGCAATAATAAAATATTTATTGGAAAAAGCATCCTGGTTAATCACTGTCGCAGATATAAGAATGGCCAAGCTGGAGTTCTGGATATCAGCTGTTATGGATTTAAGTCAAATCATCTTCTTTTTGGACTGTAGAAATTGCTTTAGTTAATCTCTCTGGAATCCAAATCGGCTGCTGTTCTCCCTGTGGAAAAACACAAACAGAGCCCCAACTCCAGACAATCACTGGGTCAGGACCTTTCCATTGTCCCGTTAGAATATCTTTCCAAAGTACTTTAGGCTTATGTACATTTTTTGGATACATATGCCTTTCTGCAGCACTAAGTCCTGATGAATCCAAATTTTAAAAGTTTAGAGTAAAAAGCGTTATTTTAAGTTTATCTTTGGGGGATATATACCCCCTTCCAATTCCCTCTTTTTGCTTTAGTAAGTACATTTTAATAGTTTGATGAGCTCTTTCAACTATGCCTTGTCCCTGTGGATTGTATGGGATTCCTGTTATATGAGTAATGCCAAATGATGAGCAAAATTGTTTAAAAGAGGTAGAAGTATAACCAGGACCATTATCTGTTTTTAACTGTGTAGGAACGCCCACAGTGGCAAAATTTTGTAAGCAATGAACTATAACATCTTTAGTTTTTTCTCCGGCATGAAGGGAGCCCATCAAAAATCCAGAAGAAGTATCAACTGTAACGTGTAAATATTTTAATTTTCCAAATTCTGGCAAGTGTGTGACGTCCATCTGCCAAATATGGTTAGGTATCAGTCCTCTAGGATTGACTCCAAGATTAACTTGTGGTAAAAATGTCACACAATTTTGACATTGTTTTATTATATGTCTGGCTTGTTCCTTAGTTATTTTAAAACACTTTTTTAAAGTATTAGCATTAACATGGAACCTTTTATGAAAATTTGTAGCTTCTTCAAGTGTAGAGAAAATATGTATGTCATGTGTAGTTTTATCTGCTAAATCATTGCCCAAACTAAGGGCTCCAGGCAATCCTGTATGTGCCCTAATATGTCCTATAAAGAATGGATCTTTTCTGTCCCAGATTAGACTTTGTATAGTGGAAAACAAAGAGAAAACAGTAGAAGAAGGGGAAATCCTACCAGCATCTTCAAGAGGTACTATAGCATTAACTACATACTGACTATCAGAAAATAAATTAAATACAGAATCTTTAAACATCACCAAAGCTTGTAAAACTGCATTAAGCTCTACCTTTTGAACTGATTGTTTGGGTACTAAAAATGTGAAAGTTTGATCAGGGGTAACTACTGCTGCTGTACCATTATTTGACCCATCAATGAATACATTTGGAGCATTCATGATAGGTGTTTTTCTTGTCATTTTAGGAAAAACTACAGGATGCTTAGACCAAAAAGACAACAAAGGATTAGATGGTAAATGATTATCAAATGAAACATTAGATTTACACATGATTATTGCCCAAGTATTTAACTCATTAGCTAACTCATCAATTTGATCCATAGTATATGGAGTAATAATTTTATTGGGAGAAATTCCAAACACTCCCTTCGCTGCTTTTATTCCTTTGAGTATTAATTGTCCTACAGCCTCAGGATACCTAGTAAGAATAGTGTTAGGAGAATAAGATAAATGTATCCACAATAATGGACCTTCTTGCCAAAATACTCCTGTAGGAATATTTTTTGTTGGTATTACAATAAATAATAAAGGCAAACTTATATCAATTCTATCCAAATGTATATTTTCCATATATGTTTCAATAATTTTTAATGCCTTTCTTGCTTTAGGAGTTAACATGCGGGGTGAATTTGGATCTGATGGACCTTTTAGAATATCAAATAAAGGTCCCAACTCTCCTGTTGGTATGCCTAGATAAGGCCTTATCCAATTTATGTCTCCCAATAACTTTTGAAAGTCGTTAAGTGATTTGAGTTGATCTACTCGTATTTGAATTTTTGGTGGATGGACCATGGTTGAGGATAATAGAACTCCTAAATAATTAATTGGAAAATTTAATTGTACTTTATCTATTGCTATCTCTAGATTATAATTTTTTAATAAGTTTGTAAGTGTGGCATAACATTCCAGCAATATGTTTTTATCTTTATGTGCCAATAATACATCATCCATATAGTGAAATATTTGTAGTTCAGGATTTTGATTTCTAAGTGGCTGGATTGCTTTGTTAACATATATTTGACACATAGTTGGACTGTTAGCCATCCCTTGAGGGAGTACTTTCCATTCATATCTCTGATCAGGACCTTCATGATTTAATGCAGGGATAGTAAATGCAAAACGTGGACTATCCTTGGGATGAATTGGAATTGAAAAAAAAGCAATCTTTAATATCTATAGCTAAAACATGCCAAGTTTTTGGCAAAGCAGACAATTGAGGAATCCCTGATTGAGCAGGTCCCATAATAACCATCTCATTATTAATGGCTCTTAAATCTTGCAATAATCTCCATTTACCAGATTTCTTTTTGATGACAAAAATGGGAGTATTATGGGGAGATATGGAAGGTTGTATATGTCCTTCCGCTAATTGTTGTTTGACCAGATCATGGGCTACTTGTATCTTTTCTTTAGTCAGGGGCCACTGAGGAACCCACACTGGTCTTTCTGATTTCCAAGTAATTTTGATTGTCTCAGTGGCCCTTTCTGAAAATCCAACCCATGTCTGTCTGTTCCTTGATCTATTTGTATTGGTGCTGCTATACCTTGCCCTTGTTTTCCTAATCTTTTTTCTTTCCTAAAGCCTTGTCTAGCTCTAGTAGTGGGCACATTAGGATTGATGTTATTTGTTAAAGTCCAACCTAATTGATCTAGGACATCTCGTCCCCATAAATTTATAGGAAGATGATCCAATACATATGGCTGTATAGTTCCTTCACATCCTTCAGGATCCTTCCAATCTAATATCATAGAACTTCTATGGGGATTAGTCGCCACTCCTAGGCCTCGAAGCGTTTGAGTGGCTTGTTGTAATGGCACCTGTGTCCAGTAGTCCATTAAACTCATGTCCTTGAATATTTAGTTTTAGCATTGGGCGAGAATCTAAATTTAAAGACAACATAGCCCAATCTACACCTGTGGAGCCTAATCCCCTGGAACCTCTTTCTACACTACGACTAGGAAATTTAGTATGTAGGCTGGGTATTATTAACAACTGTGCTATTCTATCTCCAGGTGAAATTACTGATATACCTCTTGGAGAACTAGCTATAATTTTTATTTCACCTACATAGTCGGGATCAATTACCCCAGGACTTATCATAAGTCCTTTTAATGTAGATGAACTACGTCCCAATAATAAGCCTACTGTTCCTTGGGGAAGAGGTCCTTTTACTCCTGTGGGAATGATTTGAACTCCCATCTCTGGAGTTAATACTGCTCTGGCAGAGGCACAGATGTCCAACCCTGCGCTCCCTCTGGTTTGTCTGATGAGGGAT
This sequence comes from Marmota monax, assembly GCF_021218885.2. Lineage (NCBI taxonomy): Eukaryota > Metazoa > Chordata > Mammalia > Rodentia > Sciuridae > Marmota > Marmota monax. The sequence goes on along the minus strand of NW_026693008.1, from coordinate 13,480,995 downwards.
TTAATGGATAATGTGTCCTGGGCACTACCCTGATGGTGTTGCTGGGTTCCTCCACTGCCCGGTAGATTTGTGGTTGTGGGCCCCAGAGCATTGGGCCTTCCAGTCCGTTTTTTGGCAATGGAGCCTGATGCCTTTCTCCACGATATCGTGGATAAATACCTGGTCTTTGTCCGTTTTTTGATAAGGGAGTACCCTCTATGGTGGTTTGAGAACGGCATTCATTAGCCCAATGTTTCCCTCTACGGCATCGTGGGCAAATACCCGGTATTCTATTTCTTTGATACCTAGTTTTGTTAAACCCTCCTCCTATGGGGCGACTCCTTTTAAAGTGTCCTGTTTGTTCACAATCATAGCATGTTTTTGGCCTGGCATCTAAAGCCTGTTGTACTGCAGCTGCCAAGACTTGCCCTTTTTCATTAATATCTGTACATAATTTAATATATGTGTTTAAATCTTCATGTCTCCATGGTCTAATAACCTCTCTGCAGCAACGATTTGCTTGGTCATAAGCCAGTTGTTTTATTAAAGGCATTGCTTGTTCTGTAGCCCCCAAAATTTTGGCAGCCGTTTGAATAAGCCTATCTACAAAGTCAGCGTAAGGTTCATTAGCTCTCTGTATTACCTTAGATAGCTGACCTTGTAAATCTCCATGTCCTTGTAAAGTCTTCCATGTCCTAACTGCGTCTGCAGCAATTTGTGCATATATAGCAGGATCATATTCAATTTGTTGCCGTTGACCCTCATAAGGTCCTTTTCCTAACAACATATCTAGATTTCATTGAGGGTAACCGGCTTCTGCATTTCGCCTAGCTGTCTCCGCTCAAAATTCCTCATTGACAACCTTCCATAACAAATATTGTCCTCCATTTAGTACAGATTTACACATGCTAGCCCAATCTGCTGGCGTCATGTCCAAGTTAGTAATGGACTCGACCATGCTTACCGTGAAGGGAGCTTGGGGACCATAGGTTGTTACAGCCTCCTTTAACTGCTTCACTGTTTTAAAATCTAAAGCACGGTGAATTCGCTGCCCTCCTACCTGTTCAAGTACAGGGCATGCTAATCTTTGAGGTCCTGTCTCAGGATCCCATTTATCAACTATGGGGTTTTAGGGCCACTCAGCTGTCTCCATCGGTGGGGCTGTTGGTTGAGTTACGCCCTCTTGTGATAAAACGGAGTTAGTAACAGCCTCCTGTTGTGGCCTTTTTCCTAACAACCCCTTTTCCTTTAAATTTTCTTCCTCTGTTTGACTAGCTCGAGAGACCTTCTCTTTTGCTTGATCTAAAATGTCTTTCTCCATGGTCTGAACCTCTAAGAATTTACTTAACATCTTTTCGGTTTGTTTTTTACTAATTTCTAATCTACTATAAAGATAACGCAACCCAATAAGATAACACAAAACAAAACCGAAACTGAATGAAACAAAAACGGAATAAAAAATCGTTGTATCAATTTTCTCTTCCTCAGGGCCGACAAACTTCAAACCTTTAGTCAATCATTTTTTCCAGTTTTCCTGAGAAATTTCTAGGGATAGGCAGCTTGAAACAAAATCAAAATAAATCAAAACAAGAACGCACTGTTTTTTGAATTGGTCACCCATTCTTTCGCTCTTCCTCAGGGGCGAGCAATTTCACTTACCTCCAAGTTTCAGAAGTTCCCCGTACGGGCCACCAAATGCCGCAGTCTGGCTGGGCACAAAATCACGAGCCACCACACAGCTTGTAGATTCAAACAGCAACTCTTTATTCCCGAACTCACACCGGCCGTCTACAATCACGTTCTGGGAAAATCCACGTTCTCTTCCCAAATCCACCCCCACTGGGCTTCTGTTTCCCAAAAAATACTGTCTGAATCCCGTGAGAACTCAAGGGGAACTCAGGCAGCAGGATACGCCCCATTCCCAGCAGGAATAACCTTAAACCTGGAAACACCCTAAACCCGGATCCGCCCTGGTCCTTGAGCAAGGTCACCTTAGATGCAATGTCACTGCAAAATGTCCTATTTCCATGAGTCTTTCCACTAAGCAACATGGGGTACGCTGGCAAGGAAATTGTCGTACCTACTTGGCTAATGGCTCCCAGCAGATTGCCATTGCATTAAACCTATAGAGAACTTTTGGTAATATCGCCATTTTGATGATGTTAGTTCTGCCTATCCATGAACAGGGTATATTTTTCCATCTTCTAAGATCTTCTTCTACTTCTCTTTTTAGGGTTTTGTAGTTTTCATTGTATAAATCCTTCACCTCTTTTGTTAGGTTGATTCCCAAGTATTTTATTTTTTTTTTGAGGATATTGTGAATGGAGTGTTTTTCCTCATTTCCGTTTCAGAAGTTTTGTCGCTGATATACAGAAATGCCTTTGATTTATGCGTGTTGATTTTATATCCTGCCACTTTGCTGAATTCATTTATTAGTTCTAGTAGTTTTTTTGTAGACCCTTTTGGGTCTTCTAGGTATAGAATCATGTCACCTGCAAATAGTGATAATTTAAGTTCTTCCTTTCCTATTTTTATGGCTTTAATTTCTTTCGTCTTTCTAATTGCTCTGGCCAGTGTTTCGAGAACTATATTGAATAGAAGTGGAGAGAGAGGGCATCCCTGTCTTGTTCCAGATTTTAGGGGGAATGCCTTCAATTTTTCTCCATTGAGAATGATGCTAGCTTGAGGCTTAGCATAGATAGCTTTTACAATGTCGAGGTAAGTTCCTGTTATCCCTAGTTTTTCTAATGTTTTGAACATAAAGGGATGCTGTACTTTGCCGAATGCTTTTTCTGCGTCTATTGAGATGATCATATGGTTCTTATCTTTATGTCTATTGATGTGGTGAATAACATTTATTGATTTCCTTATATTGAACCATCCTTGCATCCCAGGGATGAATCCTAATTGATCATGGTGCACAATTGTTTTGATGTGCCTTTGTATCCGATTCGCCAGAATTTTATTGAGGATTTTTGCATCTAGGTTCATCAGAGATATTGGTCTGTAGTTTTCTTTCTTTGAGGTGTCTTTGTCTGGTTTCGGAATCAGGGTGATGTTGGCCTCATAGAATGAATTTGGCAGAGCTCCCTCTTTTTCTATTTCCTGAAATAGCTTGAAAAGTATTGGTATTAATTCTTCCTTAAAGGTTTTGTAGAACTCCGCTGTATACCCATCCGGTCCTGGGCTTTTCTTGGTTGGAGGTCCTTTGATTGCTTCTTCTATTTCATCTATTGATATTGGTCTGTTTAAGTTGTGAGTATCCTCCTGACTCAGTCTGGGCAAATCATATGACTTAAGGAATTTATCGATGTCTTCACTATCTTCTATTTTATTGGAATATAGGTTTTCAAAATAATTTCTAATTTTCTTCTGTATTTCTGTAGTGTCTGTTGTGATATTGCCTTTTTCATCCCATATTTTAGTAATTTGAGTTCTCTCTCTTCTTCTCTTCATTAGCATGGCTAAGGGTCTGTCGATCTTATTTATTTTTTCAAAGAACCAACTTTTAGTTTTGTTAATTTTTTCAATAGTTTCTTTTGTTTCAATTTCGTTGATTTCCGCTCTGATTTTAATTATTTCTTGCCTTCTGCTACATTTGCTGTTGTTTTGCTCTTCCTTTTCTAGGGCTTTGAGATGAAGTGTGAGCTCATTTATTTGTTGGTTTTTCCATTTTTGAGGAATGACCTCCAGGCGATGAATTTCCCTCTTAAAACTGCTTTCATTGTGTCCCATAGATTCCGATATGTTGTGTCTGTATTTTCATTTATCTCTAAGAATTTTTTGATTTCCTCCTTTATGTCTTCTGTAACCCATTGATCATTCAGTAACATATTGTTCATTTTCCATGTGATGTAGAATTTTTCCTTCCTTCTTTTATCATTGATTTCCAGTTTCATTCCATTATGATCAGATAAAATGCATGGGATTATCTCTACCCCTGTATATTTACTGAGGGTTGCCCTATGGCATAATATATGGTCTATTTTTGAGAAGGATCCATGTGCTGCTGAGAAAAAAGTATATCCACTTGATGATGGTTGATATATTCTATATATGTCAGTTAAGTCTAGGTTGTTGATTGTGATATTGAGTTCTATAGTTTCTTTATTCAACTTTTGTTTGGAGGAGCTGTCAAATGGTGAGAGAGGTGTGTTGAAGTCACCCATAATTATTGTGTTGTGGTCTATTTGATTCTTGAACTTGAGGAGAATTTGTTTTATGAACGTCGCAGCACCATTATTTGGTGCATAAATATTGATAATTTTTATGTCTTGTTGGTGAATGGTTCCTTTTAATAGTATATAATGTCCTTCCTTATCCCTTTTGATTAACTTAGTCTTGATGTCGATTTTATTCGATATGAGGATGGCCACCCCTGCTTGCTTACGAGGACCGTGTGCGTGGTATATTTTTTCCCAACCTTTCACCTTCAGCCTGTGTATGTCTTTTGCAATCAGATGTGTCTCCTGGAGGCAGCATATTGTTGGATTTGTTTTTTTAATCCATGTTACCAGCCTATGTCGCTTTATTGGAGAGTTTAAGCCATTAACGTTTAGAGTTACTATTGATATATGGTTTGTACTTCCAGCCATGTTTGATTATTTATCTTCTTCTTTTTTTTTTTAATTTAATTTAGTTTGTTTCTCCATGGTTAGCTTTCCCCCCGCCCTCTGTTTTTATAGAGGCACTTCCCACTGATGGTTTTGGTTATTGTTTTTCATTTCTTCCTTGTGTAGTGTTTTGCTCAAGATGCTTTGCAATGCTGGTTTTCTGGCTGCAAATTCTTTTAGCTTTTGTTTATCCTGAAAGATTTTTATTTCGTTGTCGTACCTGAAGCTTAATTTTGCTGGATACAGAATTCTTGGTTGGCATCCATTGTCTTTCAGTGTTTGAAATACGTTGTTCCAGGATCTTCTCGCTTTCAGCGTCTGTGATGAAAAATCCGTTTTTAACCTTATTGGTTTACCCCTGAATGTAATCTGCCTCCTTTCTCTTGTAGCTTTTAATATTTTCTCTTTGTTCTGTATATTGGATATCTTCATAACAATGTGTCTTGGCGTTGGTCTTCTGTGATTTTGTGTGCTCGGTGTCCTGTATGCATTTACAATTTGTATATCCGTTTCCTTTTTTATTTCTGGAAAGTTTTCTGTAATTATTTCATTCAGCAGGCTACTCATTCCCTTGGTTTGAATCTCTGTACCTTCTTCTATCCCGATGACTCGTAGGTTTGGTTTTTTTATGTTATCCCATATCTCTTGGATGTTTCTCTCATGATTTTTAACCAGCCTTTCTGAGTTGGCTAGGCTCTTTTCAAGATGATATATTTTGTCTTCATTATCTGACATTCTGGCTTCTACTTGCTCCACTCTGTTAGTGATACTCTCAATTGAGTTTTTAATTTGGTTTATCGTTTCCTTCATTTCTAGAATTATTGTTTGATTTTTTTTTTATAATCTCTATCTCCTGATAAAGATGCTTAACTTCTTCTTTTATCTGTTTATGTAATTCATTTTCAAAGTGTTCTTTCACTGTTTGGATTTGCTGTCTCGTATCCTCTTTAAGGTTCCATTCCATCTGTCTAAGGTATTCCTTGAGTTCTTTATATGACCATTTTTCTGCTGACTCTAGGTCCTCCTGAATATTTAGGCTGTCCTTCATTGTTTGTACTCCTTTTCTTCCTTGCTTTTTTATGCTGCTCATGTTACTTCTTGTTCTGTTTGACTGCTGAGTTACTGTTTACTCTTATAGATTTATTTGATGCTTGGGAGGAAAGATACTAGAAGGGAAGGGAAGAAGTCACTAAAGAGAATGAGAGTAGGCAGGTAGAATTCAAGGAAGGGGGAATAAGAAAATTGAAAGGAAATGAAAAGACAAAAGAAACAAAAACAAAACACACACAAGAAAGTTAGAAAATGAAGAAAGAAAGAAAAGAAAAAAAATTTGTTTTACAAAAATAATAATGATAATAAAAATAATGAAAATTAAAATTAAAAAAAATAATAATAAAATAAAAAAATTAAAAAAAATTAAAAACATTAATAAAAAAGAACAACAACAAGAAGAAAAATTGAAAATGAAAGAAAAAAAAGAAAAAAATGATAATAATAATAATAATAAATGCAGTCATAGAGTTCGATTAATTTCTCTTCCAGTAGGTGGAGCTGTGCCCACTGGGTCAAGCTTCTCCTCTCAATAGGTGGGAACCAATCATTGTGCAGCAGCTCTTCCTCACAGACTGGGCGGGTCTCCAATCCTGAGTGCCTAGGGCCTTCTCTTGTGTTTCCTCAAGCCAGGCCACCCTCACCTGTGATGCTCACCTCAATACTGGCTACACGCCAGGTCTGCTGCTCCTGGGAGCCGTGTCGTGCTGGTTTCAATGCAGTTATCTCCTCCGCCCGTGACGTCAGTTCTTTGCCAAGGTGGTATCCCATGCAAATGGTGACCGTTCGTTCCCTTTGCTGGGTGACCAATGCAACGGGTGGGTCCTGACTGTCTCTCCCAATCCCCGTTTCAATCCTGTGGCCACTGCCTATGAAGGCTCGGTTCGTTTTTACCTCTGAAAGTTCATAAGGGCCAACCAGTTATTTCAGCGGGATCGTTAGTGCTGAGTCACGAGAAGCAGGCGAACCGGAGCTTGAATGCAGCCGATCTGGGCTCGGTGTGTGTGTTCTGAGGGGCCCAGACTGTACACCCCAGATCCACGTCAGCTCAGCATTGCCTGGTGATCCTGAGCAAACAGCATTTATACAATTTACAGCTCCCTATGCCCGTGCAGTTGAAGAGGTCAGAGACTTGATCTCTCCCCGCCCGCTGTCATGTTAGATCTCCTCAATGATATTCATGTTGCCCTTACAGCTTCCTGGCATAAGCAAGTTCTTGGGATTATACAAACTGCTGCTTCTGTTTCCAGTCCAGGTTTCTAGAAATTAAACCCTGCTGCCGTCGCCTCTTCCCCGGGGCCACGCTCAGGGGCACCGCACTCGTCCGCGACCGTAGCTGCGCCGCCACCCGGTGCCTGGCCCCCGGGGCCCAAGCGGCTGCCGCCGCGGCTCTCACGCCCCCTCCTCTGGAGCACGGGTCCCCTCGCAGTGGGATGCAGAACGACCCCAGAGCAGGCTCTGCCCAAAGGTGCAGCGGCGAACAGGCGACCCAGGCGCTCAAGGCCGCGGTCCAGCCTTCGGAGGACAGGGCTCGGCACGCAGCCCAGCTCCAACCTCTAGGTGCGGCTGCTGGACAATGTAGACATAGCCATCAAGACAGCAAGCAGAGAGCAAATGGCGGCTCCCACGGAGTGGATTTTCGGCACAGAAACCGCAGCCCAGCCAACAATCCCAATCCACAAACTCTCCCTGTATAAAAAATATTCAAAAAAAAAAAAAAAAAAGGCGGGGCGCACTGAGCTTTCTTTGCCTCAGGTACTTACAATCCACTGCTGATTACACATTCAGCTTCTCTGCCCGGAGTGAAGCGAAAGAGGAAGCAGATGGGAGCAAAGCGCTCGCGGCTCTGAGCGGCAAAGCGTCCGGGAGCCAAACGTCTCTTTTTCGATCTCTTTGTTCTTCCTGCTGCTTGGCAAAGTGGTCCGCTACAGATTAACGGTGAAAGGAGCTCTTACAAGCTGCACGAAATCTCGATTAAAGCCGCTGCTCTGAGCACCACGCTCAGCAGTTCAGCAACCCCTGTGCGCAGTGGCCATCTTCCTCACCTACAATCTAATTTTTAAAAGGAGAAGAAAAATAATAAAAATTAAAACTTGTAAAAAATTAAAGGAAAAAGGGGAAAGCAGGAGAAAAGTAAAAGAGTAAAAAGAAAAAATTGTGAAAAAAGGGAAGAAAAGAAAAAATTATTAAGAGCAATGGTGGGGGTTGGAGTTGTGGCTCAATAGTAGAGCACACTTACCTAGAATGTATGAGGCACTGGGTTCAATCCTCAGCACCACATAAAAATAGATAAATAAAATAAAGGTATGTGTCCATCTACAACTAAAATAAATAAATAAGTCATGTATGCTTGTATTCCCAGCTATTTGGGAGGCTAAAGGCTAAGGCAGGAAGATTCCAAGTTCTAAGGCCAGTTTGGAAACTTGGCAAGACCCTGTCTCAAAATAAAAATGAAGGAGCTGGAGTTGTAGCTCATTTGTAGAGCACTTACCTAGCACATGTGAGACACTAGGTTTAATCCTCAATACCACATAAAAATAAATATTGTATTCATGTACAACTAAAAAAATAAATAAAAATGAAAAGGTGCAGTTCAGTGGTAGAGCCCATCTGGGTTCAATTCTCAGTATCCCCCCCCCCCTGCCAAAAAAAAAAGTGAGAGAAAGAAATATTTATATTTCTTTATATATATGTATATATATAAACAAAAATTGGCAGTAATAAAAATATTAATAAAAAATAAAAACTTCTTTTCCACTGAAGTGTTCAATTGTGCAGGCAATAGCAGATGTTTGCAACCTGTGCTGATCAGAGTTTCGTTCTGTGTCATTTTAGGCTGTGTGTTTCTTGAAGAGAGCAAAGGCTGGTGATTATTTCCCTAGTTCTTTCCTCTATGATGCTTGCCAGGCAACCAGCATGAGTGGTTTGGACTATAATCAGTTGGATTACCTCTCAGCTGCCCTGCATGCCAGAATGAGATAAGGCAGAACTTGGCTTTCCTGGCAACGATTTATTCCAGAGTTATCTAGGTTGTTCAGTCCAAGAGCAGGGCAGGTGCTGACATTGCAGCATGTTACCAAGCTAGTGAAGAATGTGGAACTTGTTTGGCACAGGTTCCTTCCGGTGCTTTTTGTGCTGCACAGTCCAAGGGCAGGGCTGACATTGGTATTGCAGCATGTCAAGGACTCTATTGCTTTTTGTGCTACACACTCAGAGTGGAGAGGTGTTGGGGGGTTTGGCAGCAGGCCCTGCACAATCCACTGGTGTTTTGTGACTTAGCTCCTATGTGAAAATGTAGGGTCCTTTGACTTTCTGAATTTTCACTGAAATAATTGGAACATGAGATAACATGCTACCTTTGAAAATCATTCCTTTTGGTATATACAGGTATGTTTAATGTATTATTAAATAACATTTCTTAAGCTATCTCCTCTACTATACACATACATATAGATTGATGTATTAGAGTCAGAGATAACATCTTAAATCATGTTATTTATAAATACTGGACTCAGTCTTAATCTGAAATCCTTAGAAGCTTTATGAAATAGGGGAAAGAGCAAAGAGCTTCACCTTGGCAATCAGAGCTGTGTGATATTAGAACAGCTTCTGTAAGCTTCAAGTTCTTTGATTAAATACAATACCTCGTGCATGGCACTCTATAAAGGTCATGGTCCCCTGCCATTTCATTGGTGTCCTGTTTGATACTAATGATAGTTCAGAGAGCAACAGTTAGAGCATACTAGAATCTTAGATATAAGAAGATAGGAGAATTTTTAAAAATTCTTAATCTTCATATTTATTTTCATGATTTGGTTCTGTTAATCTAGGCTATTTGACTAATTGTAATATACTAGACCAGTGTTTATTTTTCCTTCCCATATTAAAAAAGACTGTCTTGGGGGGGTGTAGATAGAGAAATTTTATACAAAATCATTATTCCAGTAGCATGAACTGATAAAGGTATTGGAAGAAGTCACCATATTGTTTTCCAAAGTGTTCCAGTACTTTACATTCTTAACAAAATGTTTGAGGTTTTCATTTCTTTTCTTTTTTGGTCTGAAGTTGAACTCAGGACCTTGCACATGCTAGGCAAGTGCTCTACCACTGAGCCTTCAACTCTTGAGGTTCCCAGTTCTTTACATCCTTGCCAACATTTGATATTGTCTTTTTCATTATGACCATCTAATATGTGAGACAGTGGTTTTAATTTGCTTTTCCCTAATGATATTGAGACTATAATGTGTTGTGATAAACAGGGTTGATTGATAGAGGATTTGATGGTCCTTTGTGATGGAGTAAAAGGAAACAGAAAATAAGCATGTAAGTACTTATTCAAACCATTGTGGTTTTGACTCTTGGACATTCTTTGGATTCTTGGTGTCTGAGTCAGATGGCTTTTTAGTTATCTGATAAATATATATTAATACATATGCATTTATGAAGGAAAGGGGAGTCTTGTGATGACAAGTTATGTTGAATTCTGTGAAGCATACCCTAAGATTCTAGAAGAGAGGCATTCTCAAAATAATTAATAAATGGGAATAGGTAAACTAAATTGACAGAATAAAAACTGGGGTATGGTATTAAAAACAGAAATCTGAGGTTTGGGACTGGTGGTATAGCTCAGTTGGTAGAGTGCTTGCCTTGCATGAACAAAGTCCTGGTTCAATCCCCAATCCACATACACACTAAAAGAAAGAAAGAGAGAGAGAGAGAGAGAGAGAGAGAGAGAGAGAGAGAGAGAAAGGTAGAGAGGGGGAGGGAGGGAGGGAGAAATCCAGGTTTTCTGGATTCTTTCCTTTCTCTCAGTCTATCCTGCAAATCTATAGGATTTATCTCAATGGTGCTCCAGTATCTCCCTCTCGTCTTTCCCTGATGTACTTGCCTTGCTTCAGGTACTGTTTCCACTTAGGAGCAGTGCTCTACCATGTATACATGTTATCCTCTAGTTTTCTCTCTTGCACTTCAGACTCCTGTGTGCAGGTACAACAGCTCTGGTTCAGTCCTTTGATTGTGGCATACACTATCACCACCTGGTGGCAGTGAATGTGTTAGAATGCAGATTTGATGATGTCATTATACTGCCCTCATTTACTGTTTCTCACATGTCTGTGCTTCCAATCACTCATTTACCTTGGATGTCAGACATCTTTATAAAGTTCCTCTTGGTTTGACGGCACTTCTCAAGCATCATCTCCTGCCCATTGTAACTTAGCTCTCCATCCCTGCTGTTTTGGTGTCGTGGTTAAGCATGATAGCTCTGAAGTTGGTTGCCCTACTTAATATCCTGACTTAGCCATGTTATCTGTGTATCCCTGGACATGTTTTTCTGTGTCTAGTTGTATTAGAGCTAACAACTTGTCTGAAAGGGGTACTCATCAGTCAAATGGATGACAACAGTAAACAACTGGTTTTGGTGCATATGAGGTGAACACTAGTTTTGCTCATGCCTTAATTTCTATTTCTTTCTTTTTTTTGCGGAGGGGAGGTGGTGGTATGGGTACTCGGGATTGAACTCAGTGGCACTCAACCACTGAGCCACATTTTCAGCCCTATTTTGTATTTTATTTAGAGACAGGGTCTTACTGAGTTGCTTAGCGCCTTGCCATTGCTGAGGCTGGCTTTGAACTTGTGATCCTCCTGCCTCAGCTTCCTGAGATACTGGGATTACAGGCATGTACCACTGTGCCTGGCTCATGCTTTAATTTCTTCATTTTTAAAATAGGTATCATAAACACACTTTTATTTTGAAAATTAAATGCAATAATTTGTGCAGTTTTCCCAGAGCAGAGACTGGCACAGAATAAGAATTTAGTAAATAGCGACTATTAATCTCCTTACCATTTACTACAACTCTTTAAGCAGCATGTTCTTCATGCTTCTTGATTTAACTATTTATTTGAAAGTTGTTTTCCCCCATTTACATACAGATTTTTTTTTAATTTCTCTTATAAGACTGCTTATATGTTACTTCCTCTAGGAACCCTCAATAATTTTCTGACTCCTTTGTACAGGAAACTCTTTTTCCATGGTCTCTTGTTTATAATTCTACCCTAGCATGTATTCCTCTGAATTGTTATCTTTATTTGTCATATTTTTCTATTGGACTATGAGCCTCTTGGTATCAGGATTTAGTTGTTTTATGACAGTATTACATGTCCCTTGCATTATTTACTGGATCAATGGAAAAATAATGCAAATCTTTGATTTTCTTAACATGTATCTGTTTAAAGTTATCTGGGCAGCTGGAAAAATTGGAGTATAGATTGAATTGTTTTTCAACTTTTCTGTAAGATTGAAATTATTTCAGGGTAAAAAATATTATTAAAATATCTGTTTTACCATAGAACATACTCTTAAAAAATTTTTTAACAATATAAGATTGCCAGTGAAAGTGTTCCTTATTGCAATAATCCTAATATCTCCGATTCCTGTAAATGTCCTATCATTTGTTCAGCTGCTCTGTTTATTCCTGCCCTAATAATCCACTCTGTATTCTGAAATCAGAATTGTCTTTTTAAACATGTATCATGAAAGTTTATATAGTACATTTACCAGTATATAGTATATAGTATATAGTACATTTACCAGTATATAGTACATTTACCAGTTTGATCTATGTAATGTTTAAAGAAAGATATTTTCTAAATTTAGATGCTTGGATTAGATAGTTTTTAGATCTGTATATAGTACATTTACCAGTTTGATCTATGTAATGTTTAAAGAAAGATATTTTCTAAACTTAGATGTTTGGATTAGATAGTTTTTAGATTTTTTTTTTCAGTCCTTAGGTTCTTTTACTCTTTAGCAAAGAGAGGGAGGGCAGAAAATAGGAAAAAAAATGTTTTTAAAAACATGTGTGTTCATGACCCTTTTTTTAAAAATAATAACTTTATTTTTTCTTTTTGTGTGTGGTGCTGAGGATCAAACCCAGTACCTCACATATGCTAGGCAAGCACTCTACCACTGATCCACAACCCTAGCCCTGTTTGTGACACTTTTAAGTGTGATCCTAGAGGCATTTTTTTTTCTGCCTGTTATATGGGTTATTTAGGTTATGGCTTCCTTTGACCACAAGACCAAGGCCATTACCTGTACTATACTATTCAACACAGCAGCCTTCTCAGCTCTGTGATCTGTGGCTCAGACTTGTGGTGGTTGCACACACTCTTATCACTTGATGACAGTGTAAGTTTCTATAGTCCAAAGACAGACGTAGTGGAAATAACAAAAAATAAAACTTTTAAATTTATATCTGCTTGGTCACTTTGGAGTTTCTTTCTTTTCTATTTACTTTTTTGTTTTTTTTTGTGGTGGTTCCAGGAATTATACTCCAAAGCTTTGTGCCTGCTAAGCAAGTGCTCTACCATTGAGCTACACCCCTACCCTTCCATTTGCTCTTAAAGGGTATCTTATTCCTATTTGAAACATAATTTTCTAGTTTCATGTACTTTGCACATATATTTTAAATTACAAATTGAGTAACAAAAAGGGAACAATTTAAGTAATGATAGATACATATTAATCAAAGATCAAATATCTATTTTTAGTACAGTTTACCTGAATTGTTTCTATAGTGTTAATAATCCAATGTTCCCCTTTTCCAGTTTTAATATATTAGGAATGAAATGAACTCTTCAGTATTAATTGATGTTAAGAATAATGCTTTATTTACAGCACTCTTAACAAACACTTATTAGATCATTAATCATATAAAATTCCAGTTTTGTAATATGTATGATTATATCATTAATAAGGATGCTTATGCTGTTTCCTTCAGGTGAAATTCCTAAACAAGTTAAAGTGAAAAAATTGAAGAACCTAAAGACTCTGGATTCAAAACCTGGTATTGACTTCTTTTTTTTCTTTTCTTACTTTTATTTACATTTATTTTATGCTGAATTTATTTCTGTGCCATAAGTTTTGATTTTTTCAACTTCTTCTAGGATGTCTTTTTCTTTTGTACAACCTTCTCTTCTGGTTTAGGAACAATTTATTTCTTTTCAGGGAGGATCATTTCAGTGTAGTAGGGGAACTCATGTATGGATTAATCCAACCATGAGCTCTCTAAGTATGGCAGTGTGTTTTGTGTGCTTTGTTCACCTTGGTATGGTCAATAATCAGAGAATCGACATGTAAGTTCAGCATTACTCTCTGCATTTTAAGCAGGTATTGCAAAAATTCTAAATTCAAGAATTTAACCATTTAAAGTTTTTCTCCAATCTTTCTTGTGTACAAGGTGTCAAAATGCATTCTTCTATCATGTGTAAGTAATTAGAACCAATTAAAAATAAATGAATAAAAATTTTAAAAATTTAACTATTTAAAATAATTGAAATTAACTATTTAAGAACTTAGTTTTATTCTAATTTAAATTCTAAATGCAAAAATTATAGGTCACTGACCCTATGTCCAGCCTCACTTGGTCTGCAATATCAACCAACTCCATCCACCATTGTAATACTAGAATGGCACATATTGCTTCTTTAAAGTGACTTCTTTCAAATACTTGGTGGCTTTTCATTTAGGCATGTCCTTGATGGCCTAAGTAGTTGCACAGGTATTCTTAAAGTGAACATAAAGATTTGAACCTCTTGATTTGTGTGATTTTTGGGGGACTTTCTGGGTTAAGAGAATAAGAACCATTTTCACAGATCACCTCAGACCACCTCAGGCACTGTTCAGGAAGAGATGGTATTGACTTTTATTAATTTTTAAATATATACTTCTCTGGTAGTTGAATTTTTCTCTTTACCATATTCTTTTCTTTACTTCTTAGGAGTTTATACTTCTTATAAGCCATATCTAAATAGAGATGAAGAGATTATAAAACAATTACAGAAGGTAATTACTTGTTCATATTATTAAATCTCTGTTCTGGTATGTAATATCTATTTAGGCAATATATGCTTTGTGAAATGGAGTCTATTATTTTTTTACTGGAGATTGAACCCACAGGTGCTATACATACACTGAGCTACATCCTCAGTCCATTTTTTTTTTTTTTAAATTTTAAGACAAGGTCTTGCTAAGTTGCTGAGGCTGGCCTCAAACTTGAAATCCTCCTACCTCATCCTCCAGAGATGATATGATTACAAGTGTGTACCACCAAGCCCAGTGAATCTCACTTTAAAACCAAAGTTTTATAAAAGTCAAAGTAATAGCTTGAATATTGAAGCTGTATCTACTAAGGAGTGCCAATCTTTCTAGAAAGTTGGGAGTTATAGTAAAAAGAAAGTTATAGATTCTACCATGAGGTAGTTCAGCATCTAATGGTAGGAGATAAAGTTTTTAAATGTAAATAGTATTAATATAGAAAATATGAAATTAAGATTTCTTCGCTATGAACTGATTTTTTTTGATGTGTGTATGTATTACTAGTGTATTACTGGGGTGCTCTATCAGAGTTACATCCCTAGCGCCCCCCTCCCCCGTTGTTTTTTTTTTTTTTTTTTGGAAACAGGATCTCTAAGTTACTGAGGCTGACATTGAACTTGCAGGCCCCCTGCCTCAGCCTTCCAAGTAGCTGGAATTACAGGTGTGTACCACTGTGTACAGCATGAATTGATGTTTTTAAGTATAGGATGTTCCCTAAGCTAAAGTCTCTGTAAGTTTTGCTTTAAAGATTCTGTTTGTGTTTAAATAAAATTTATTTTTTAATTGAAGCAAAAACATAAAATTATATATGTTAGTGGTGTGCCATGTGATGTTTTGATGCATGTATGCATTATTTAATGCTTAAATCAGGTCAAACATACCTATCCTCGATTTTTTTCATCATTTTTTTAATGGTGAAAACATTCAAACTCCTTTTTTTCTGGATTTTTGAGATATCCAGTACATAATTGTTATCTATAGTCACCTTACTGTGCAGTATAGCACACCAGAACTTCTTGATCCTGGCTGTAACTTAGAACTAATGGATCACTCTTTCTCCATCTCCCCTCCCTCTACTCTGCCAACTTCTTGCAAATGATTCATTTCACAGGAAGGGACACAATTAACTTCAAATTAAATTACTGGAAGATTAAGTTCTAGGTTTTTTATGTTAATATAAATGTATGTTTACATAGTTGAACTTGGTAATTATCAGTGTTTTATATTTCTGGGCACTAGAATGTAGGTTCTCATTATTTCCTCTTTTAAGGGTGTACAACAGAAACGTCCTTCTGAGGCTCAAAGTGTGATTCTCCGTCGATATTTTTTGGAACTGACGCAAAGTTTCATCATTCCATTAGTAAGTTAACAAATGTGTCTTTGCTTAATTTAATGATTTGTTGAAGGTATATGAACTATTTTCTCATCCTCTAAGCCTTAAGTTGTGTGTTTTGCCTGCTTAATAATTTAGCATAGAGCCCTTTGCAGGGGACTTGGAGTCTTTGTTCTGGTATTAACTGTGCAACTTTGATAAGCCAGTTCATTCCTCTTTTTCTTCAGTTTCCATGTTTGTAATATGTGGCTAATTCTACTTTACCTAAATACTTTCCATGTTTGTATGAATCTTAAATGAGATCATTGATCTGAATTTTTTTTTAATTTGGCAAAAAATATTTTTTTTCTATTTCCATTCTTTGAAAGTGGATACAGTTTTGCTTAGAATAAAGATGATTTTAAGAGCACACAAAAGTTAAATGCGAGTGATAAAATTAAATCCAATAATCCAGAGTGATGAACAGTAAAAGATACCAAGAAAAAGTAGGCACAGTGGTACACACTTGTAATCCCAGCAACTTGGAAGGCTGAGGCAGGAGAATTACAAGTTTGGGGCCAACCTGGGCAACTTAGAGAGACCTTGTTTCAAAATTAAAACAAACAAAGGTGGTAATGAAGCTCAGAGGTGGAGTACTCCTGGGTTTGGTCCTTAATACAGGGAAAAAAAAAGATATTAAGTAGGTGCCTTTGGCATAAAACTGATCATTCAAATGATTACTTAACAATCAGAAGTTGAATTTTTTATACTGCAAAAACAAAATCAGTTTAGTGTATGAACTATATAGTAGTGGATGTTTTTTCTACTCCCTACCCTGGTACTGGGGATTGAACCAGCGGTGCTGTAACATTGAACTACATACCCAGCCCTTTTTATTTTTTATTTTGAGACAGTGTCTTGTTAAGTTGCTAAGACTGGCCTCAAACTTCCAATTCTCCTGTCTTACTCTTCCGAGTAGCTAGGATTATAGGCATGCACCACCACACTTAGCTACAGCATAATTTGTAGCTGGACTTTTATTTATATTATTAATAACTATTAGGATAGTTAATTGTAGTCTTTAGTAGATACCCTGCAACCATGTAAATTAAACAGTATTTTCTACAGTTGATGAATATAAGACCACAGTATTTTGGATAAACCCCTTAATGTAGTGATTTTAATATCAGTGTTATTCATTCTTTGAAAGTGTTTTAAGTGAATTAAAGTTATAGATAATTTTTTAAAAATACTTTTTTAGTTATACATGGGTACAATATATTTTGTTTGTTTATTTATTTATTAAAGAGAGAAAGAGAATTTTTAAATATTTATTTTTCAGTTTTCGGCGGACATAACATCTTTATTTTATTTTATGTGGTGCTGAGGATTGAACCCAGCACCCCACGCATGCCAGGCGAGCTTGAGCCACATCCTCAGCCATGTTTATTTATTTTTATGTGATGCTGAGGATTGAACCCAGTGCCTCACATATGCAAGGCAAGCGCTCTGTCACTGAACCATAACCCCAGCCCAAGTTATAGGTAATTTTGAAAATACTACATACATCATGACTGGTTTAGTATAATTATTTACATTAGGTATTTATTTTTCCCTAGTATCTAAAGAAAATTTAACACTAAATTGTTATAGTAGCTATGAATCAGTCTGACACACTTATTGATTGATTCCACAGGTTTGTAATAATAGTTCAGTGTCTGTTCTTTCAATCTACTATATTAGGAATACAGCATTTACAGAACAAATAAACACAGGTTGAACAACAATCCAGGGATCATATTAGGTCTTCAGTTAGCTGTCAGATGCTCAGCTATACATCCACACTGTATGAACAAAGTCAGATCTAATTATTTATCAAAAGGTGCTGGTGGAGGCTGTTATATGCCTTCTAACATAGTTCCTGGGCCAATGGCCAGTGGAGAAAAGAGCAGCAGAGATGAAAAACCTTTAGAAATTTCACCAAGAAGATGCTCCTTTCTCTGTAGTGTGGTGTTTCTCATATTGAGAGTAGATGTATACTGGTATTTAAGGAGGAACTCCTTGGGGAGATTTTTTAGATGACTTGATCAGCCATTTATTCAATCCAAGTTTTTCTTCAAGATCTTCCAACTTCTTTCCTTAATAACATCTTTCTTGGACTGAGAGCTGTTGTTTTCTCTAATGCTAAGGGTGTCTGTTTCAGAAGCTCTATTTGTATCTAGTGGTGCCTATGAGTGAGATGGCTGTCACATTGAGAACTCTTGGAGCTACTGCATCCAAGATTCATGCTGGGCACCTATCAGTATTTTTTCCATGTCATCATTATAAACAAAAACTGAAACTGAAGCACTGCTCCCATTTCCATTATTGCTAAAGTGCAGTTCTATCCAGTAGCTCTTCAGATTCTTCTGCAGCCTGGAAACTGCTCTGACATGACCTTGGAGGGCAGCTACAGCTGCCTGATTGGGGATCAATGCAGAGCTGAGGGTGTGCCTCTGCATTGGTCAGTCTGAAGAAGGAGCTTGTCCTAGGCACATCCACTTACTAGTTTAATGTGAAATACTATTTTTTTGGAGGGAGTACTGGGGGATTGCTCTACCTGTGCTAAATCCTCAGATCTCTTTTGTATTTTATGTAGACAGGGTCTCACTGAGTTGCTTGGCACCTCGCTTTTGCTGAGACTGGCTTTGAACTCGCAATCCTCCTGGCTCACCCTCCAGAGCTGCTGGGATTACAAGTGTTTGCCACTGTGCCTGGCTGAAATACTATTTTGATTGTTGTGTTTTGTACCTTAAAAGAAGGTTACCTTGGATTTTCTTTCTCTGATATTGTTTTTTAAATATAGATTGATATCATATTCATGAAACTATCCTTCAGGATGACAGGGATCATGTCTGTCTTGTTATCATTTCCTCAGTCTGGCATGTGATAGCATTCTAATATTTATGGAATAAATGACTAAATGATATGACTATTTTAAGAAATTCAGTGGAATGTCGTAAACATACAGACTGTATCACAATATTTTGTCTAGTTATTTGTCTAGTTATTAATATAATCTATCTGAACATCATATGAGGGCAATCTGAAGATCTTTGTTCATTTTGGGGAAAAAATGTTGTTTCTGGGTGTGTGGATGTCAATTACTTTTGTTCTCTTTATATACCTACCTTTCAGGCTGGGATCATAGCTCAGAGACAGAGGGAAGTTATTTAGTTTTTTGAAGCTTTGATTTCCCAGTAATACCTAACACAGAGCATGGTTGCAAGGATTACAAGAGATCATGCATGTAAAATGTTAAGTATATTTTCTGGCACATAGTTACTCAGTAAGGTTAACAGTTATCACTAAAATAAGATCTGGGTGCAGTGATGCATATTTGTAAGTCCTAACTACTTTGGAAGCTGAGGTATGAGAATCATTTGAACCCATGAATTTGGGACCAACTTGGCCAACATAGTGAGACATCCATCTCAAAAAAACAAAACAAAGCAAAAAATGTTCTTTCTTGGATTGTCAAAGATTTAGTAACATTTTTGTTGTAAACAACTTCCAACTCAATCTAAATTTAGCTATATCTACTGTGGGCATTGGTGGAGTTAATTTGAAAGAGCATATGATGGTGAGTAGAAAAAAATAATTCAGTCTCCTGTACACTCACAACATAGATCACTTCTGTGACTCTACATGGTGTGGATTTTCTGTCCACCAGCAAGCAAGCAGTTCTGCAACAGACACCAGTGAGATGTCCTTTATTTTGATTCTGACATTGTGTATCTGGATATAGCATCAGACCCTACAGGTTGAGGGCTCAGTTCCCAAGATTGCACCCCTTCTGTTCAGATTTCAGTCACAAACCTCAAGTTGTTTACCTGTGCTTCCAACTGCCTGGCAGTTGGGTTCCTACAGTCCCCTCCTTGGTGTTTGATTAATTTGCTTGAATGACTCACAGACTTAGGGAAACACTTAACATTTACTGGTTTATTATAAAGGGTATTACAAATGGTACAGATAAAAAATGCATAAGGTAAGATGGGGGGAAAGGGGCATGGAGCTTCCATGTCCTCTCCTGGCGTACCACCCTTCGGAACTTCATGTATTCAGTTGTTGGGAAGTTCTACACACACTGTCTTTTGGGTTCTTATGGAGACTTTATTGCATTGGCATGATTAAAGCATGGATAACTATGTTAAAATGTGATTGGACAAAAAAGATATGATCTAATGCTAATAGACTGAGTGGAGAAAACCAGCAAGGTATGCGTATTCATATTCTTCAGCATTCCTTCCTTGTGGGTATGGGACAGGACCCCTTCTGAAATGGGGGTCTCATCATCTACTATCAGACAAGGTATATCAGAGAATTTATTTATATGTTCAGCAGTTCCTAGTTAGATGGAAGATTAGAGTCTCTATGACCCACTTTGGGAGAGAGATAGTCTAGTTTCTCTGGCCTGCCTTGAGAAGGGAGTTATAAGTCAGGAACTGTGGATAAAAACCCCAAAATATATATCATAATATTCTACTAGGAAACCCATTTTTTTTTAAGTTTAAGAGCTCTGGGTTGAACATGGTGGCACATACCTGTAATCCCAGCAAATAGGGAGGCTGAGGTAGGAGGATCACAAGTTTGAGTCAAACCTGGAAAACTTGGCAACACCACACACAAAAAAAGAAGGCTGGGGATGTGGCTGTATGTAGAGTGCTTCCTAGGTTCAATTCCTAGTAACTGCTGCCCCTGCCCCCAGAAGACCTTTAGGTAAGAATGCCTAACTTTTATTAACTTATTTTTTAAAAAATATCTTTTTAGTTGTCAATGGACTTTATTTTCTTTATTTATATGTGGTGCTGAGAATTGAACTCAGTGCCTCATACATGGTAGGCAAGCACTCTATCACTGAGCCACAACCCCAGCCCTTATTAACTTATTTTTTGGTTTTAGGAAAGGTATGTGGCAAGCTTGATGCCTTTGCAGAAAAGTATCTCTCCATGGAAGGTATGAATATATCCAAATAAATTCCTATTTAAATTTTGTAATCATAATTAACTTCTCTGAATGTATCCATTTCTAATTTCTTAATATAGTATATCTTGTTTTGTAGAGTCCACCCCAATTAAGACAGTTCCTTCCAGAAGAATTTATGAAAACACTTGAGAAAACAGGACCTCAGCTAACTTCTAGAATAAAAGGCGATTGGATTGGACTTTACCGGTTAGTCTTTTCCCTTCATCTGTAGAGCTTTATTTAAAAAGAAAACAAAATAAAAAAATGGCCTTATACATTCTTTTTGGAAAATTCTATTATTTGGAATGTTTTTCTGAATTATAGATAAGAAATGTACTAAAGAGATGAAATAAGTCATAGTCAAACTTTGCTTCTTGCATTTATTTTTTATAGGCATTTTCTAAAGTCTCCAAATTTTGATGGCTGGTTCAAGACCCGGCGAAAAGAAATGACTCAAAAACTAGAGGCACTCCATCTAGAAGCTCTTTGTGAAGAGGTAGAAAACAGTGTGTATGTGTGATGACTAACAACTATTGAGAGTAAAGATAAAATTATCTTTAGAGGTTGAAGATAATGCCCAGGTCTGCATCTTTATAAATAGCAATGATATCTAACTTTTCTAGATTATATACTTTGTGACAGGGACTGTGTGTAGATGATTTATATGGATACTCCTTTTTTAATCTTCACAATTCATCAAGGTAGGCATGTTAGGATCTTTACTTGTGGCTTAGAACTTGAGTGACTTGTCTTAATTTCACATCACCACTAAGTAGCAGAGCCAGTAGTGTTCTGGAGTCCACTTGCATTTGTCCATAAGAGCTAATTGTGCACATCTTTTCCTAGTTAAGCATTTAGTGACTTCAGGTTGGTAGTTTGAAATTGCTTCAGTTGGCAAATACTATAAAGACTTTTTCTGGAGAACTGGTTGCTTAATATTCATCACAACTGGAGGGAGTTAGGATTCAAATTCAAGCCATCTAACTTCAGATCTTTTCCAATATGATTTACTCATCTTTCTCACTTAGTATTAACAAATTTTTCATGGCTTGGATTGGTTTTTCATATAGTATAATTTACCACCAGCCTATTTTAAATTGAACTACTTGTGAAAATATATAGTCTTATTTTTCATTTGTATTTAGCTTTAAATATTGAGGCAGCCTAGCCTCAGTGTTTTCTTTCTAATCATAAATTCCCAGTGATTCTGGCTCTGAGAAAAAGAATGAAGAAAACAACAAAGTAAGTCCAGGAGAGTTTATTTGAAGATACAAAGTTTACATCCAGTAATACATTCATGTTCAGCTTTCTTAATTTGTTAATCAGTGTATATATATATATATTTTTTGGTACCTGGGATTTAACTCAGGGGTCCCCGATCACTGAGCCACATCCCCAGCCCTATTTTGTATTTTATTTAGAGACAGGGTCTCACTAAGTTACATAGCACCTTGACATTACTGAGGCTGGCTTTGAACGTGCGATTCTCCTGTCTTAGCCACCTGAGCCGCTGGGATTACAGGTGTGCACCACTACATCCAGCTACTAATATTTCTTATAAATTATTTATTGGCATGGGAAAGGAATTTAATATTGCATTGATCTACAATTTTTCCTTTTTTTGGTACTGAAAATTAAACCCATGGGTGCTTTACCATTGAGCTTCATCTCCTGTCCTTTTTAAATTTTTATTTTGAGATAGGGTTTCATTAAATTACTGATGCAGGCCTTGGATCTTGTGATCCTCCTGCCTTAGGCTCCCAAATTGCTGGGATTACAAGCATATGCCCCTGTGTCCAGCCACAATTTTTTGTTTTGTTTGTCTGTTTTTTGGTTGACCTAAAAGGACTATCTCAGAAAGGAACTTTCTTCCATTTTGTTTTACTTCCAAATAGTATGAATTTTTTTCTAACTAATGTCAAAACTTACCTAACGAACAATTTCTAGAATACTATGATAATTATTCTTATATTGTAATGGTATATATGAGTTAAATACTGTTCTTTTCCTTCTTTTGCATTAGCCTTGGCTATTAAAATAAAGAGATTTGAATATTGAGTACATACTGATTTGGGATTTGCTTATTGTTCTAGGACCTACTTCTCTGGATCCAGAAACACACAGAAGTAGAAATAGTAGACCTTGTACTGAAGCTGAAAAATAAGCTGGTATGTAGCCAAAGCAGCTGAAGATTAAATTGGTGTGTGAAGATATTTTCCTCTTATTTGAGCCAATGCTCTAAGATGTATCACAGATGTAACTTAAGATTTGAGATTGGTCTGTTGGTGGTAGATCTGAACAAAAATATTTGGTCACTCAGGGAGATCATAGAGATGCCATATTATTCTAAAGATTTTTACATGAATTTAATGAATTCTACAAAAACATTGCCAGTTATATTTAATATCATGTAGTATATCTAGGTTTTATCTATGAATTTATATAGGAGCCCTTTTTTGGCTTAATCATGTATTTTTTTTAAATGGCATGTTCTTTGATTTTTTAGTTTCTGTAAATTCTAGTCTGAGATGGAAAGTTTCCAGCTAGGCTTGGTGGTGCACACCTGTAATCCCTGTAACTTGGGAGGCTGAGACAGGAGGATTTGAAGTTCAAGGCCAGCCTGAGCAACTTAGTGAGGTCCTAAGCAACTTGACCCTGTCTCAAAAAATAAAAAGGGCTGGGGGTATATCTCAGTGGTAAAATACCCTAGTACCAAAAAAAAAAAAAGGGGGGGGGGACAAAAAGACTGAAAGTTTCCAAGTTGTTAGACTGTTAAGACTGTTTATATAGAGATCATAATATATTAATAAAGATCCATTTAAATGCTGCCAAATGTTGTAGTTGCAGGCTGATCGAGAGCATTTACCTGTGAAACCTGACACTATGGAAAAGTTACGGACACACATAGATGCAATTATCTTAGCATTGCCAGAGGACCTGCAAGGCATACTGTTCAAAACAGGCATGACGTGATATTTTCCAGCCAAAAAGGATTGTGCATCATGAAGCATACTGACATTTCAACCAGACGCACAAAGATCTTCCAGTGGCAGCAGAGTGGAAAATAGCTGTGAATGCTAAGATACAGGGTGGAAAGACTGTATTGTATAAACAGAACTTTTTATTGCATTATTTTTAAAAATGGATATCTGTGGTGGTTCCACTTTAATATGAAACACCGAAGGCAGTTCTATATTTTTAATCATGTTCTAAAGTGCTCTTATGAGAGACCTGAGGGGCCATCAGTATACGTGATTCCAAACTGCAGTGCTGGCATTGCAGATATTTTTTTAAATTGGTGCTGCTTTGCCCAATCATGTTAAAACTCAGGGGGTTATAAAAATAACATTCACACTGGCTATCTTCTTAAGAAGGAAAAGACTGAACTGTCCAACTATAGTTGATGCTTATGTAGTGCCTTTTGTTGTCCTTCATGTTTCACAAAGTCCAGCTGCTATTCTTGAGGCTTTTTCTTATTTGATTATGAAACATAATTTTATGAAGGATTATATTGAGTAATCAATGCTTAAAAATATTTATTAGAAGGCATGGTGTTTTTTTTCAATTGTCATATAGGTTTTTATTTCATTATTTTCTTCACTATTTTCAAAATGTAATCTTACCACTTTCTCCAGAGGCAAGAAGGCATCTAGTATTAATTATGGAAGACTTTATTTTCCTTTACCCTTTATTCATTGGGTCTATGTAAATTAATAAGCTTGGATGCTTTTCAAAGATAATTCTAATTATGAATCTCATAATCAAATATTTTTTAAAACTGAAGTATTATTATTTCAAAGGCATTCATAAGCCTTTTATGCAATAGTTATTTGAGTGATTATAAGGTTGATTTCCAGCATTATTTGTTGGGTAGTGTTATTTCCCCCAAACTAATGTTTCTCCGGACATTCTTCCTATTGTTTAACATGGGAACTTTTGTTTTGAATCAATGTTATGGTTACTATGTTTTTTTTTTTTGTTGTTGTTGTTGTTATTTCTCTTTTGTTTATACCACCTTGCCAAAAAAGAAGAATGTGATTTAATTTAGTAAGATTGGTTTGTGTTTGAATGAGAATATCCTACAGAAGCCACTATTTAAAATAGGCACACATGATGTAGCACAAATGTAAATAGCTGTGTCTTAATTACCCTCTCAACTACCAAATATAGTTGTATGTATTAGTAAAAGAAGTGACTTCAGAAGCTCTCTCTTGTTCTCTGTTGCTATAATTCTAAAGGGCATTCCTGACCTAAGAAAGGCTCCTTGTGTTTGTAAGTTGGTCTACTGTGGTTTGATACCCAGATGTGCCCTTTCCTCATGGATGCAGTATCTTGAAGCATACCTCTACGTCTAGAGTATGGCATTTGGAAGAATTCATTTGCCTAGCATCATAGGGGTTATTTTGTGAAACAACAGTTGACCTTTCAGAAAAGGGGCAACTACTTTTTTATGCTAAAGTATTTCATAACTTTCTTGGAAATTTTATTTAGGTATAAATGGTCATCTTATTATTTTTCAAAAAGGTGTATTTTAATAATCTTACAATTTATATACAGTTTGTGACCAGAATTTGAGTCATTAGTGTCATATCAAGGATCTTTTAAATTATACCACTACAGGATGTGTCATATCAAGTTTATTTTGCACAGCTAAAGAGTAGCAAAAGATGCCAATTAGCATGATAATGGTGTCTTCATTTACTGTATGTAACTGAAACTTAACATGTTTGAAAACATTATACTCACACAGTTTATCTCTTTAATTTCAAATTATGTACTTGTAAGAATAACTTAAAGTTACATTGGAAACTGAGAAAGACTGGTAATTTTTTTGTGTGATTTTCAGAGTTTTTTTTTTTTTAGAAGACTTTATTAATATCTAAGCTCTGCCATTTAATGTTTTCTCTCCACCAGCATCAGAAGGAATCACTGCTTTAAGGGTATTAAGTAATGCCTAGGGTGCCTTCTACTTATAGTCCAAAAGAGATTTTGTGAAGGCATTTTGGTCATTACCAAAACTGAATTAAAGGCCTTGGATTTTAAAGCACCTGGATGTCTTGTCTTATTTCTCTAAGTTTGAAATGCTTGGAAAAGCAAAGCATAGTTAATGAAACTAATGCATTAAGAGATTCCTTTTATTTTCAGACAGATTTTAAGAAATGAACACTGGGAACTGTAGCACATGCCTGTAATCTAGCAACTCGGGAGGCTGAGGCAGGCAGATTCTGAGTTCAAAGCCAGCCTCAGCAACTTAGCAAGGCCCTAAACAACTCAGTGAGACCCCTTCTCTAAAAAATAGGGCTGGTGATGTGGCTCCGTGGTTGAGTGACCCTGAGTTCAATCCCAAGTACCAAAAAAAAGAAAACTTTTCTCTGTGTACTAACTATGAACAGATGAATAGTTCAATTAGTAACAGGTTAATTAAGAGATTTGATATCCCTTCTATAACAGTGCATTGATTTTACAAAATATTCCAATAAAAATATTTTAGCCAGTCATACTGGCACATTCCTATGGTCCCAACTACCTGTG
Source organism: Marmota monax (assembly GCF_021218885.2). Lineage (NCBI taxonomy): Eukaryota > Metazoa > Chordata > Mammalia > Rodentia > Sciuridae > Marmota > Marmota monax. The sequence continues at coordinate 13,454,625 of NW_026693008.1, read as the reverse complement.
AGGTTGAGGTGGAAGAATCTCCTCAGCCCATGAATTTGAGAGCACCCTGGGCAATATAGCAAGGCACTGTCTTTAAAAAAATCTTTTTAATTATCTAGATTTTATTAAGATTATCCTTCATTTACTACTTAAGAAAAAACTTTTAAAATCTCTAACGCTTTAAATAAGTTACATTTATTTCTTCCTCTTCCTTTTAAAATATAACAAGCATAATATAGCTCAGTGGTAGAGTACTAGCTCAGCACACATGAGGCCCTGAATTTGATCCCCAGTGTTGCCAAAAATAAAAAATAGAATGTTAAAGTAGCAAATACATTATTCTTTGAATTTTAACTTGTTTGTTAAATACATATTAGATGTTATTCCTTTTTGAAATTACAGATAATAAATGGCCTATAAGATGATACACTGCAAAATATCGCAGTAAAAGAGATGCCATTAAAATATGTTTTATGGCCCAAACAACGGAAATTTTATTTTTTCATAATTTTGGAGACTAGAAATTCAAGATCAAGGTCTAAGCAGTATAGGTCTCATTCTGAGGCCTGTCTCCTTGACTTGGAAAAGGTTGGCATAGATGTCATTAAAACTTGTCTTTGTTTTCACTTCTCATAACTTCATTCATTGGTTTTTAGAGCTGGGTTTTATTAATTTTCTCCTTTTTTAATCATAGTTTGGGGAAAAATTTATATATTTTCTAGTATTAGTTTTCCAAAAATATATCTATTGAAGGCAAAAGCTTTCCTAATTATGGATATTTTAAAATAACAAAATAATTAACTTATATGATAGTATAAGTAATGACTGAATTATCATAAATAACTATCTGTTCATATATCCAAGATGTATTACTTATATGCCATCTAAAAGTTGGCCAAATTTCAGTATTTATAAGTGGAAATTAGCATTTGTTAATGAAAAAGCTAAATTTTTTTCTAATTACATTTCCCTGTTTTTAAAAATATCTAACAATTTTATATAAGATACAGAAATATGATTACTAAAATTTATTCCACATTAACCAATTTTTGGATAAATAAATTTTAAACTAGTAGTTGGTTAATGCAAAATAAGTTTATGATCTTCATGTCTTTGTTTTATTTTTTGTTGCTTAGGGCCTCACTAAGTTCCTGAGGCTGGCCTCAAACTTGCAATCTTCCTAGTTCATCCTCCTGAGTTGCTAGGTTTACAGGTATGGGCCACCACACCCAGCTTATGATGTTTTTTTCACAGTTATAACATTTCCTATCTCATGATGTACAGATGTTGAGGAAGAAAAGATGGTAGAGTTTCACCACATCCTTTTCTCTAGTGTTACTTCTGAATGCCAGCCTTTCTTTACTGGTACTTGAATGGTAAACCTTTCTCCAAATTAGGATCATTGTCTGAGGCTGTAGCTCAGTGATAGAGCATTTGCTTAGCATTTGTGAGGCAATGGGTTCCATCCTTAGCACCACATAAAAATAAATAAAATAAAGGCATGTTGTCCATCTACAACTGCCAAAAAAAAAATGTAAAAAAAAATCATTGTCAACTAATAACCATAGGTCTCATTCTGTTTTACTAGTTTCACCACTGTGGTTGACTGCTTCTGTCCCCCACATTTTTTCATGTCAGCCAGTATGAATACATTATAGTATAAATTGCTTCTAGAGTCACTGAAAATACTTTTTGGAAAATAGTAAGTTTACATTTCAAAGTTGTTATATTTGTTATTAAGTGAATGTATTTTCATACCTCAGTAGGAAGCTATTGAAATGATTGTTTTCATTTAATGAAAGAGGTAAATATTTTTATAGTCAGAGGCTTTTGGTTGTAGAACACAATAATTTTTTTAGTTTTGTTTTTGTGGTGCTGGGGATTGAACCCAGGGGTTCTCTACATTCCAGCTCTTTTCATTTATTTTTTTATTTTATTTTATTAAAGAGAGAATGAGAAAGAGAATTTTTTTTAATATTTTTTAGTTTTCAGCGGACACAACATCTTTGTTTGTATGTGGTGCTGAGGATCGAACCTGGGCCGCACGCATGCCAGGCGAGCGCGCTACCACTTGAGCCACATCCCCAGCCCAGCTCTTTTCATTTATATTTTGAGACACGTGTCATTAGGTTGGCAAGGCTGGCCTAAAACTTATGATCCTTCTGCATCACAAGCATCTGGTTTACCTAGAGTTTTCTTTGAGGAAATAAAAGTATTATTAGTAGTGTTTACACTTTCAATCTTTCAAATGGATTAGAAGGTTATTAAATTGTCCATATCTTCTTTTTTAAATATTATTTTTAGTTGTAGATATACACAGTACCTTTATTTATTTTTATGTGGTGCTGAAGATTGGACCCAAGAACATCACATGTGAGGAAAGCTCTCTATCACTGGCTACACTCCCAACCCCTATCCATATCTTCTTGAGAAAGTTTTGGTAGTTTGTCTTTCAAGAAATTTGTTCATTTCGGCTGGGCATGGTGGCACACACCTGTAATTGCAGCGGCTCGGGAGGCTGAGGCAGGAGGATCCCGAGTTCAAATTCAGCCTCAGCAACTAAGTGAGGCCCTAGCAACTTAGTGAGACCTTGTCTCTAAATGATGAAATTTTCTTATTTTTTATTTTGAGACAGGTCTTGCTAAGATGCTGAGGGTCTTGCTAAATAGCTGAGGCTGGCCTCAAACTTGGGATCATCTTGCTTCTGCCTCTTGAGTTGGAATTACAGGCATGTACCACCATGCCCAGCTTATATCTTTTTCATACTTTTATTCATAACCTAGTTTTGTCTTCATAGTTAAATGTTTTATTGTAGGTAGCATACAGGTTATTTCTACTTTGAATTCAATCTGAGAAAAATGACATTTTTTTGTCAAGATTCTTTTAAAAATATTTTTAGTTGTAGATATACACAATACCTTTATTTATTTTTATGTGGTGCTGAGGATTGGACCCAAGTACCTCACATGTGAGGCAAGCGCTCTACCACTGGCTACAACCCCAGCCCCTGTCCATATCTTCTTGAGTAAAACTAGTAAAGCAGAATATAACTCAGAATATAATAACTTTTGTTGCACATGGATATCCAGTTTTCCCATTATTTTGACAATATTAATTCTGCATATCCAAGAACAAGGTAGATCTTTCCATTTCTAAGGTCTTCTTAATTTCTTTCTTTACCATTTCGTAGTTTTCATCGTAGAGGTCTTTCACCTTTTTCATAAAGTTGATTCCCAAGTATTTTATTTATTTATTTATTTGTGTGTGTGTGTGTGTGTGTGTGTGTGAGAGAGAGAGAGAGAGAGAGAGAGAGAGAGAGAGAGAGAGAATTTTTAAATATTTTTTAGTTTTCAGTGGACACATCTTTATTTTTTTATTTTTATGTGGTGCTGAGGATCGAACCCAGCGCCCCACGCATGCCAGGCGAGCACTGTTACCGCTTGAGCCACATCCCCAGCCCCTATTTTATTATTTTTTGAGGCTATGTAAATGTGATAGTTTTCCTCATTTCCCTTTCAGAGGATTTGTCACTGATATACAGAAATGCCTTTGATTTATGGGTGTTGATTTTATATCCTGCTCTGCTGAATTCATTTATTAGTTCTATTAGTTTTCTGGTGGAATATTCTAATAGTTTTCTGGTAGAATATTTTAGGTCTTCTAGGTATAGAATCAAGTCATCAGCAAATAGTGCTAATTTGAATTCTTCTTTTCCTATTTGTATCCCTTTAATTTCTTTCGTCTAATTGCTCTGGACAGTGTTTCAAGAACTATGTTAAATAGAAGTGGTAAACAAGTGCACCCTTGTCTTGTTCCAGCTTTTCGAAGGAATGCTTTCAGTTTTTCTCCATAATGTTGTCCTGGGGCTTAGCATAGATATCTCTTACAATGTTGAGACATGTTCCTGTTATCCCTAGTTTTTTGGAGTTTTTAACATGAAGTGGTGCAGTATTTTGTCGAATGCTTTTTCTATATCTATTGAGATGATTATATGATTCTTTAAGTCTATTGATGTAGTGAGTTACATTTATTTGTTTCTGTATGTTGAACCAAACTTGCATCCATGGGATGAACCGCACTTGATTGTGGTGCACGATCTTTTTGTTATGTTTTTGTATTCAGTTTGTCAGAAATTTTATTGAGAGTTTCTGCATCTATGTTCATTAGAGATATCAGTCTGATGTATTCTTTCTTTGATGTGTCTTTGCCTGGTTTTGCATTCAGGGTGATACTGGCCTCATAGAATGAGTTTGGAAGCTCTTCCTCTTTTTCTATTTCATGAAATAAATTGGAGAGTATTGCTATTAGTTCTTCTTTAAAGGTCTTGTAGAACTCGGCTGTGTATCCATCTGGTCCTAGGTTCTGTTTGGTTGGTAGGCTTCTGATGGCATCTTCTATTTCCTCACTTGAAATTGATCTGTTTAAATTGTATATATCATCTTGATTCAATTTGGGCAACTCACATGACTCTAGAAATTTTCCATGCCTTTAATATTTTCTATTTTATTGGAGTACAAGTTTTCAAAATAATTTCTATTTATTTTCTGTATTTCTGTAGTGTCTGTTGTGATATTTCCTTTTTCATCATGTATGTTAGTAATTTGAGTTCTCTCTCTCCTTCTCTTCGTTAGCATGGCTAAGGGTTTGTCAATCTTATTTGTTTTCTTCAAAGAACCAACTTTTTGTTTTGTCAATTCTTTCAGTTGTTTCTTTTATTTCAATTTCATTGATTTCAGCTCTGATTTTAATTATTTTCTGTCTTCTACTAATTTGGTGTTGGTCTGTTTTTCTTTTTCTAGGGCTTTGGGATATAATGGTAGGTCATTTATTTGTTGACTTTTTCTTCTTTTAAGGAATGAACTCCATGCAATGAACTTTCCTCTTAGTACTGCCTTCCCAGAGATTTCAATATGTTGTATCAGTGTTTTCATTTATTTCTTAACAATTTTTTAATCTCCTCCTTGATGTCTTTTGCAACCCATCGTTCATTCAATAGCATATTATTTAGTCTCCAGGTGTTGCAGTAGCTTTTATTTTTTATTTTATCATTGATTTCTAATTTCATTCCATTATGATCTGATAAAATGCAGGGTAGTATCTCTACTTTTTTATATTTGCTAAGAGTTGCTTTGTGGCATAATACATGGTCTGTTTTAGAGAAGGATTCATGTGCTCTGAGAAGAATGTGTATTTGCTCATTGAAGGATGAAATATTCTATGTCAGTTAAGTCTAAGTTATTGATTATATTATTTAGTTCTATAGTTTCTTCATTAAGATTTTGTTTGGAAGATCTATCCAGTGATGGAAGAGGTATGTTAAAGTCACCCAGAATTATTGTGTTGTGATCTATTTGACTCTTGAACTTGAGAAGAGTTTGTTTGATGAATGTAGATGCTCCATTGTTTGGGGCATATGTATTTATAATGGTTATGTTTTGTTGGTGTATTGTTCCCTTTAGCAGTATGAAGGGTCCTTCTTTATCCCTTTTGATTAACTTTAGCTTGAAGTCTATTTGAGATGAGGATGGAAACCCCTGCTTGCTGCCACAGTCCATGTGAGTGGCATGATTTTCCCAACCTTTCACCTTCAGTCTGGGGATGTCTTTTCGTACGAGATGAGTCTCTTGGAGGCAACATATTGTTGTTGTCTTTTTTTTTTTTTTTGATCCAGTCTGCTAGTTTATCTTTTTATTGGTGAGTTTAGGCCATTAACATTCAGGGTTATTATTAAGACATGATTTGTATTCCCAGCCATTTTTGTTATTTAACTTGACTTGGTTCCTCCTTTGATTATTTTTTTCCTTTAGTGTAATACCTCCCTCTGCTGATTTTCATTGTTTTTTTCCATATCCTCTTCATGGGATATTTTACCAAGGGTGTTCTGTAGTGCAGGCTTTCTAGTTGTAAATTATTTTATCATGGAAGGTTTTTATTTCATCATCAAATCTAAAGCTTAATTTTGCTGCATATAAGATTCTTGGTTGGCATCCATTTTCTTTCAGAGCTTGGTATGTGTTGTTGCACAATCTCCTAGCTTTGAGGGTCTGGGTTGAAAAATCTGTTGAGATATGAATTGGTCTCCCCCTACATGTGATCTGATTCCTCTCTCTCTTTAGCCTTTAAGATCCTATCCTTATTCTGTATGCTAAGCATTTTCATTATCATATGCCTTGGTTTAGCTCTGTTGTAATTTTGTATATTTGGTGTCATATAAGCTTCTTGTATTTGAGTTTCCCATTCATTCTTCATGTTTGGAAAATTTTCTGATATTATTTCATTGAAGAGATTGTACATTCCTTTAGTTTCAAACTCTGTGCCTTCCTCTATCCCAATAACTTTCAGATTTGGTCTTTTGATACTATCCCTAATTCTTGGATGTTCTGTTCACTGTTTCTTACTATCTTCACTGTGTGGTCACCTTTATTTTCCAGGTTTTAAACTTTGTCTTCATTATCTGACGTTCCGTCTTTCAAGTGATCTACTCTGTTTGTGATGCTTTCTGTTGAATTTTTCATTTGGTTTATTGTTTCCTTCATTTCAAGGATTTCTGATTTTTTTTTTCAGAGTCTCTAACTCAGGTCTTTTACTACCTGTATTTGCTCCCTTATCTTTTTTTTTTTTTTTTTTGGTGTTATCAATGGACGCCTATATTTGCTCTCTTATCTCTGTTGGAGTGATCAATTTTTGCCTGTATTTGCTCATTTAGGTCATTCTTTAATTCACAGATTATTTTAATTATGAACATTCTGAGCTCCTTCTCTGACATTTCATCAACTGTGCTGTTATTGTAGTATCCTGGTTTGTTTGGGGCACTTTCCTCCCGTGTTTCTTCATGTTATTTATGTGTCTTCCTTTCTTGCAGTGTGTATCTGAGATATTACAGTTTCTACCTGTAATCTTGTAGTATCTGTGCAGATTATCTGTACCTCACCTTTGTGTTGGAATTTCAGACCTTGCCAGTGTCCCACATTGGATGCTATTGCAACTAAGGGTGGTGGCAGCAATAGTGGAGGTAACTCGAGATAGCAGTGGAGGTGCCTCAAGGTGGATTCAAAGTGTTTCAGAGATGGGGCTTAAAGGGTGGGCGTTACACTGGCTTTGGGAGGCCTGCTTTGAGATGCAACTGTGTCTAGGCCTTGTCTTTTGTTGCAAGGTAGAGGCTACTGGGAAGACTATGGCAATAGCTGCAGTGTCCCAAGATGGAAGTGGGTTAGGCCTGGGCGCCCAGGTGGAGGAGTGGGTGGACCTGGGCCTACTCTGAGCTGGGGGTATAGCTCAGTGGGAGAGTGTCCGGCAGAGGCAGATCTGGGTTGGGCCCTGAGCTCTGGTGGTTGTCTCTTGGTCTAAGGAGGTGGTCCTGGCCCGGGGCCTGAACTCCCACAGGTGTCTCCAAGTTGGTGGGATGGGCGTGGGCCTCCCAGCCCCTTTTGAAAAGTTTTCCCTAAGTTGCTTTAGGCCTTACTAAATTGCTGTGTCTGGTCTTGAACTTGCCATCCTTCTGCCTCAGTCTCCTGAGTTGCTGGGATTACAGTCGTTTTCTGCTTGCCTTTAACATTTCTTATATTGCAGAGATTCTCATGAATTCTTCAACTTCCATATAATTGAAAAAAAACAATCTTTATTTTGCCTTTGTGTGTGTGTGTGTGTGTGTGTGTGTGTTGCTAGGGATAGAACCAAGGGCCATGCACATGCTAGGCAAATACTCTAACACTAGCCTCTTGGTAAATGACTGATATGAACAGACATTGCCACTGGGATTACAGGTGTGCACCATTATGCCTGGCACATTCCTTGTTTTTAAAAATTTTCCTGCAAGAAATGATAAAATGCTTTAAAACTTTAACATTTATGCCACATTTACAAAGCAAATAGAGGAGGGGGAGTATTTTAAAATGGGGATGTAGATGAATGTTGACTTTGTAAACTCGGGTTGACTTTACTCTTCCAAGTCAGTAATGTTTACCAAAATGATTTAAAAGCAAACAAATCCCTGAGTCCCAGGAAAGACAAGAGATCTGACTCTCTCACAAAATCACAAGGAATAAGTAAAACAAATTTTTAAAGCAGAGACTTCATAAAAGACACTGTAACTAAGGAAAGGTCTTAATTTCATGGCAGAGGCTTTGACTTATTGAGAAGTAAGAAGCTGTGCTAAATTATCCAAAGATTCTGGGAATTCTCATGAATTCTTTCAACTTTCATATAATTGAAAGTTAGTCTGATGTTTTCTTTCTTTGATGTGTCTTTGCCTGAAGGGAAAGTGGGTTGGCAAGATTCTTTGTAGAAGCACTGATACCTGCTATTATGGCTAATAAATAAGTGTTTAGAGAATGTGAACTTAAAGCAAGATCAGTGATGAGTTAAAGTCAGAGCATGAGATCAAATGGAGTTTATAGAGGTTAGGGAGGAAATGAAGTAAAAAAAATTATACTGTTGTGCCATTAATGAGTGGACTAGAAACAACTGATTCAGATGTAGAGCAAATTGAGTTACATGGATTAAAATTAAAAGATTAAATGGATAATGCCTGTTAAATAGGATGTCTGACATACTGTAAGTGCTCAATAACCATTTACTATTGCTATTAAATATTAGTTCTGGGCTGGGATTGTGGCTCAGAGGCATAGTGCTTGCCTGGCATGCCTGAGGCACTGGGTTCAATCCTCAGCACCATATAAAATAAAATAAAGTTATTGTGTCCACCTATAACTAAAAAATAAATATTTTAAAAATAAATAAATTAGCTCTAGTAGAATACATCCTCTCAAATGCTTTGAAAATTTCAAAGGAAATGATAAAGTTGTTTTTTTTTTTTTTTTTTTTTGAATGACCTTGAATTCTAAGAGGATGTAAACAGTCAGCAAAATATTCACATCATTAAGCCCAAGGGACTGGAGATACACACACACACACACACACACATACATACATACACACACATGCACTCACTCGTGATTGAAAATAATCAGATGAGGAAAATAATATCTAATGTAATGTTTATGAACACATGCCTTAGAATTTGGGCAACCTTATAACACCTTCCTGAAAACTGTTAAGATTTAATGAAGTACAGGACTTGATTTATGGAAAGAAATAAACAATAACAAATTTTTTCTTATGGAGCTCAATTTCCTTATTTCTAAAAATAAGACAGTACTTTTAGTGATTAAAGATATTAATATCAGAAGAAATGGATTCTCCCCGCTTCCCATTTTTGGGATTGAACCCAGGGACAGTCTCCCACTGAGCTACACCCCTAGCTCACTTAAAAAAAATGTTTTGAGACAGGCTATCCCTAAGTTGCTGAGGCTAGTGTCAAATTTCCTATCACCTCAGCTTCCAGTATCTGGGGTTATGTGCAAGTTGCCTCCATACATAGTAACAAATGGTTTCTTTCTTTCTTTTTTTTTAAGAGAGAGAGAGAACTGTAGTATTTTTTTTTTTTTTTTTTAGTTTTTGGCGGACACAACATCTTTGTTTATATGTGGTGCTGAGGATCGAACCCGGGCCGCACGCATACGAACCGGGGTCGCACGCATACCAGGCGGGCGCGCTACCGCTTGAGCCACATCCCCAGCCCGCAAGTGGTTTCTTATCCCAATTCCACTACCTTTAGCTATGTGACTTTGGACAGTTTACTTCTCTAGTCCTGATTAGCTTTATAAGTACAATAATAGAAATATTCCAGCCTGTTGTTAACATCCTGTTTTATAACCTAGTACCTAGGTTAGATACTTGATGTGTAGCATACTCTTAAGTAATAAGCTGTAATTTTAATTTAGGTTTTGGAGGCTAAATATGGACAAGAGAACTTTTGTCTTTTATTTTGTTTAGAAAACACATATTAAGATTTGTTAGAGGGCTGGGGATGTGGCTGAAGCGGTACCGCGCTCGCTTGGCATGCATGCGGCCCGGGTTCCATCCTCAGCACCTTTGAAGTTTTTGCTCTAAGAGTGCTCAGGGCCACTACTGAGAAACAAGCCTCTGAAGGGTAGTTCTACCAAAGGGAGCTTTCCTCAGGAAGCCTTCAACAACACAAAAAGCTTATTCTTTTTGAAATTTTCCAGTTTTCTTAATTTAACCCCATTCTGCACAAATGTGTTATAAACAACTACAGGCCTGCATAGGACAGCACTATCAGGAAAACTTTTTTTGGTGAGTACTAGAAATTGACCTCAGGAGTGCTCTACCAGTGAGCTACAATTCCAGTTCTTTTTTATTTTGAGACAGGGTCTCACTTAGTTGCTAAGAGTTTTAAATTACTAAGGCTGGCTCCAAACTTGAAATCCTTCTGCCTCCACCTCCTGAGTCACATGTGCCACCATGCCCAGGTTATTTTAATTTTGAGACAAGGTCTTGAATTTTCTATTCTGTTGCCTCAGCCTTTGGAATTGCTGGGATTACAGGAATGCACCATTGCACCTGGTTCCTTATCATAAAAGTTGAATTTTTGGATCAAAGAGCATGTACATTTTATAATTTGACAGATAGGTTAAGTAAGTTATTTTATATGTACACAATGACGTGCGGCCCATAAAAAGAACAAGTTGCTGGGTATGGTGGCACACGCCTGTAATCCCAGCGGATCGGGAGGCTGAGGCAGGAGGATTGTGAGTTCAAAGCCAGTCTCAGCAACAGTGAAGCGCTGTATCTAAAAAAAAAAAGGTTGTGGCTCAGTGGTAGATCGTTCATCTGGCATGCATGAGACACTGGGTTTGATCCTCAGCACATATAAAAATAAATAAAGGTATTGTGTCCACCTACAACTAAAATACATATATATGTAACAGCTTAAGATTTTAAGTATTGATATTAAGAACTAATATGTTTGCAGCATATTAAATAGAAAAAGGATTTGCTTATCAGTAGAAAATCCCATTAATGTTTATGTAGAGACAGTAGTATTTCAAAGAGGAAAGTCTGGAAGAATATATGAGGAACTAATTGTGCTTAATTCAAATCTGAATATTATTTTTTAAATTATACAAGTAAAGCACAAATAAATTCATCTTGTAAAATTAATGCAGAAACAAAAACACAGGGGTGAGATGTGATGGTGCATGTCTGTAATTCCATATTTGAGAGGCTGAAGCAGGAGGATTGCAAATTCAAAGCAAGCCTGGGCAGCTCAGTGAGACCCTGTCTCAAAAACTTTCTAAAGAAGGCAGGTGAATCTGGGGATGGTAAAGTATCTCTGTGTTCCATCCCCAGTACCCAAAAGAGGGGGGGAAAAAAGGAACGAAAACATATATTCAAATATGCATAATAGCTTTATTCATAATAGCCCCAAACTTTAACATCCCAAAGTCCATTAACTTGCAAGTGCATAAAAAATGAATTATTACTTAGCAATTAAAAATAATAACTGAGGGGTTAGGGGTGTGACTCAGTGGTAGAGTACCTGCCGTGCCCATGTGAGGCACTGGGTTCGATCCTCAGCACCACATAAAAATAAATAAAGATACTGTATCCATCTACAACTAAAAAAAAGTTTAAAAAAATAAAAAATAATAACTGAGGACTGGGGATATAGCTCTGTGGTAGGACACTTGGCTAGTATGTCAGAGCTCTGGGTTCATTCCCCAGTACCACAAAAATACCCCCAAAACTAGTGATACATGCAATTACATAATGAATCTCAAAATCATGCTAGCAGAAAGCAGATAGACATAAAAAAGAAAACTATATATAATTCCATTATGAAATCTTGGAAAAGAAAAAATTATAATGACAACAATGACCTGCTGCTGGAGTGGTGGTGAAAAGAGGGTGACTATGAGGAAACTTTTTGGGGTAAAAGAAATGTAAAGATGGTAACCACACTACTGAACACATTTATTAAAATTAATCAAATTGGGGGCTGAGGCTGTAGGTCAGTGGCAGAGCACTTGCCTCGCATGTGTGAGGCATTGGGTTTGATCCTTAGCACTACATAAAAATGAAACAAAATAAAGGCATGCTGTCCACCTACAACTACTGTTGAGAACCACAGCGGAAGGCTCCCCAGCAAACTTCCAGCTGCCAGCTGATGATTGGCTCACAGCCACCCCAGCAAACTTCTAGCTGCCAACTGATTGGCTCCTCTGCAGTGATGCTCATTGGGCTGTTTCCCAGCCCTTTCAGACCAGGGACCTGCTCATTGGGGAACTTTTTTTTTGGCTCTGCCCACAGGACCCAGCCAATCAGCCTCAAGAGCAGGAGGAGTGGGGGAGGTTGAGAGGCTTGTGGGAAGCCAGTGGTGGCAGTTGGGCTCTGAAGGTTTTTCCTGAGGAGCTGTGTGGTTTGGTGTGTGTGTTCTAAAAATAAAGTTCATTTCTTTTGACAAGTGGCTCCTGAATTGTTCCTTAGCACTACATAAAAATGAAACAAAATAAAGGCATGCTGTCCACCCACAACTACAAAAATTTTTTTAAAAATTATCAAATTGTACATTTAAATTGGTGAATCGTATTGCTATAATTATATCTCAATAAAGCAATTTTTAAAATCACAGATCTCCTTTTACTATCACTCCAAAAATCAGGTTTCCTCACTACCTGCAGGGCTTTCCAGGTGCTTGTTTCCTGCCCCTATTCCCCCCATTTTTATATTACCTACAGCTCTCACGATTCCCACCCCCAACTGTACTTTGGGGATCTTTACATTAGACTGTTGTATATAGTTTTATATCATTCTAACTCATGACAGTATTCCACAGTACCGATATGTCAGTTTATTTCGTTATCCTATGACTCAACCATTTTTACTGAGTGTCCAAGGTGTGCCAAGTTCAAGGAATACAAAAACAGATTGGTTCTCTGCCTTCTTAGTGCTTTTAGACAATTGGGGAAGGGGGGGCGAATTGTGAAGACATCATTAAATGTGAAATTTTAACTATTTTGGGAGTTTATGATGCTTTGAGCCTGAGTAATCAGAATATCTATTTAGCCAAGAAGTCAAAAAAGTACTATAAACAGAGCTGAAGGGTGGATAAACATAGAACTAGTGGGAACTGTGGCACTATTAAACCTAAACGTCAACAACAGAGTGGTGAAGGAGGTGAAATTCATGAAGAACTTGATTTTATTTATTTATTTATTTTTTTAAATTTTTATTGTTGGTTGTTCAAAACATTACATAGTTCTTGATATATCATATTTCACACTTTGATTCAAGTGGGTTATGAACTCCCATTTTTACCCCATATACAGATTGCAGAATCACATCAGTTACACATCCATTGATTTACATATTGCCATACTAGTGTCTGTTGTATTCTGCTGCCTTTCCTATCCTCTACTATCCCCCCTCCCCTCCCCTCCCCTCTTCTCTCTCTACCCCCTCTACTGTCATTCATTTCTCCCCCTTGTATTATTTTTCCCTTTCCCCTCACTTCCTCTTGTATGTACTTTTGTATAACCCTGAGGGTCTCCTTCCATTTCCATGCAATTTCCCTTCTCTCTCCCTTTCCCTCCCACCTCTCATCCCTGTTTAATGTTAATCTTCTTCTCATGCTCTTCGTCCCTACTCTGAAGAACTTGATTTTATTAAACGTTCCTTCTTTTTAACATTTATTTTGTAATAAGAAACAAATGTTTTTAAAATAAGGAAGCTTTACACTTCCTGAACATACAGAATAAATCTTTCATGCTTCTAGGAGAGGAAAGATACAAGAAACCTCCTTGACTGCCTTCTGTTAAAAAAATCAACAGCCGATGGAAACGTCTTGGAACTCTCGTCTTGATATAGGACCTGGTGTGTCCTACCACCTTACTAGATTGCCACCGTTTCTCACCCGCAGATCTGTTATTAACCACTTATCTGTCTGAAATGCAGGGTCCATCTTCGCCTCTCCACCAGGCCAGATTTTGATCGCGTGCTTGAAAAGGGTACATTCGGGGGATCTGGGAATCCCCAAAGCGTAGCGTGAAAGAGAAAGACGCCCAAACATTCACTATCTAACCCATAATGCTTTTCTCGCATTCCTGGAAGCAAGGATACAACCCTACAACACATTTTTCTGAGCAGAGGCGTTTTGCCTTGAGTCTGATTGGAAGTGACAAAGCGAGGCATCACGGGACTTCGCCCTTCTCCCAGTATGCCTGTGCATCCGGCCTCGCCCCACTCCTGGAGCCACGTCCGGAAAGTGGCAGCGGGGAGAGATGCACGTCAGCAAAGGTATGGCCAATTCCCTGCGTGCGCAGGCGTAGTGGCGCTGGCAGTACCGGAAGAACAGGGGGATGGGGCGACGGTGACGCGAATCTGTCCGCGTTGGAGGGGCAGGGCCGCAGCCAGAGTTGCCGGGGCCGCCGTGTGACGTGGCACAGCCGGAGAATTAAAGTCAGAGCCTGAGCTGCCGCGCCAGTCGCCAAGCCGGTCCTCCACCCGCTAATTCCTGTCCCGAAGCTTCACCCGTCACGCCGGCCAACGAGCGGTCCCTGTCGCCCCCTTTCTGCCTCAGGTCTTTCTTTTCCCTTGCGCTCAGTTTGTTGGGAGTGTGAAAGGAGAAGGCCCAGGGACGCCCCGACCCCTTATTCTGCCCATCGCAAGTGCCACTACCGCCATGGGCCTCACCATCTCTTCTCTGTTCTCCCGCCTCTTCGGCAAGAAGCAGATGCGTATTTTGATGGGTGAGTGAGGGACCGAAGGCCAGACCCCTGTACGGATCGGGAAGGAGGCCGGATCTTGAAGCTTGGGGCCGCCTCGGGGCCTGTTTTTTCCTCCGCCAGCTGTGGTGGGGGAGGGGTGACGGGTCGGGGGTCGGAAAGAATTCTTTTGGGGGAACAATGGCGAAAGGTGAGCGATTACCGCAGATCGGCTGCTGAAGAGGCAGGTTCAGAGCCTCGGGAAACATTTTTCTTATTCTGGACTTGATTTTCCTTGATCTAATTGAAAACCGGACTAGATTGGGTGGAGATTTGGGGAAAGCGAACGCTGGTAAGGTCCGTTCTGAGAGTGCGATTTTCTTTTCCTCTAACCTGGGTGTGGGCAGCAATTGAGAGGGAGGCTCAGCGTCTCCAGCCTTCCTCCTCCTCCTTTCCTCTTGGTGTACACGGTCTGCGTACACCATTGGTAGGTGAGCGAGCGGCCACCGACGACTTGGTGCCGCCTGGGGCAGGAAGTGACCAGGGCCAGTGCGATGGCGAGGGGGCACCCTAGGTTTGTGGGGAGTCCGGAATCTTTAGCTCATTTTGCTAAACTTTGCCTCGCGCTGGATTCGGCTTCTTTTTTCCCCCCTTATTAATGAGCTCATTCCATGCAAACCAAGTTTAGCATGTATCTATTTCTTTTGTCTACTTTTAAGAACTCTAAATATATTTGGTTTATTATAAACTAATATCTGTCCAGCTTAAGGTTTAACACAGAAAACTTTGAGAAACTACTTTTAAAACCTGGTAAATTTTTAATATCTTAACCGAACATCATGACGTTTGATTTTAAGATAACCTTATCAAATAGTAACTACAATTTTTTTTTAATTTCTTTTCGAAACTTAAAATTTTAAAAACTACTTTTTCAGAGGCTTTTTTTTTTTTTTTTTTTTACAGCTGAGGGAGAAGGGCTGTCACTTGGGTGATGTAAGCAACCCCTCCTTCCTAGTACTGTGAGTAGTTTCTACCTCACAACCGAATAATAGACCTGAATAATGTTAAAAGTAGCCTCTCAAGTGTGAAGCTTGTTGGTTTATTTGTTTTCTAGAGAGTGGCAGTGGGACCTATTTTTCCAGTTCTGCTATTGTGATAAGTTCAATATTTTAAGGTATATGAAGAGTTATTTTACACATTTGGTTCTTGTTTTATTTTCCTCTTAGTTTCTTTACAATCCATAAAACAATTGTTCATGATTCGTTCACAAAGACAAGTTAGTGTTTTTAAGTTTCTCATATTTCCTTTATAAGAGGACAGACTTAGAAGGGCAGGCATATTTTTTAAGTTTTAAGTGGCTGAAAGTTGGCAGTCAGAAAAAGAATCTGAAGTCAGTGGGAGAACTTTTGGACTATGATAAATACAATTTCCAGGCTGTTTCTTAGAGGTTTACCTGGACGTAATTGTGTTCCTGAAAATGTAGTACATTGGTTGTTTTACTTAATGTTTATCATAAATCAGTTGCTATTTTTCCTTTCCTTGGTCTTTTGTTATGGTTAAAACTGTCAGAATGGGAAGAAGGGCAGAAATATGCTATAAACAATGTCTTATATTTGCTTTCCCCTCTTTCCCACATAATGATCAGAAGAAAATGGAAGGGGATAAGTATTTAATTTTCTGCAAGTGATAGAAGACAGGATTTGGAATTATTTATTTTATGGTTTGCTATTCTTTTTTCATTAATTTTTCTTTTTTCTTTTTTTTTTTTTTTTTGGTAATTATAGAATTACAGAATGCCTTTGTTTATTTTTATGTAGTGCTGAGGATTGAACCCAGTGCCTCATGCATGCTAGTCAAGTGCTTGCTGCTGAGCTACAGCCCCAGTCCTATGGTTTGCTTTTCTTCTTTTTTTACTTTAGTTTAGGAATAATCAGTTTTACTTGATTAAAAACACTTTTGTCACAAGGCGAATTTTTATGGTAACTTATTAGAGTAAGTACGAACAGGGATATGTTCTCAAGAACAGGGAAAGGAGGTGGTTTAAAAGTTTGATAAGTCTTAGGTTTTTCTTTGTGGCTTTAAGAGTGACAGCATAAATAGTAGGTCACAAAATGTATTAAAAGCAGTTAGCTAATGTGTCTGTTTTGCCAGGCTACTGTGGAAAAGATGTAAATTTAATTCCTGCCTTTACTGCTGTCCCAAAAGTTCAAGTTATTGAAAAAAATCAGTGTTGGAAGATAAGGCTGGTAGTTAACTGTAATTAGAAATAAAAAGCCAACACTCTCAAATTTAAAGTCTTTTGGACTCTTGAAGGACAGAAACTATGTAGTATTTATAAGGGCTAATTACTCATGTTTTGCTATTAAGTTTAAATTCAAGGGCAGCCAGATATCATCCGAGTTCTTATACAGCTGGAGTTAGAAAGCAGTTAGCCTTACATTAACTTATTTTAAGTAGATATCCATATCTTGGTCTGTGATAAAATGTTAGTTTTAATAAGGGAATCTGTGAATTTTTGTTTATATCTGAATATGCTCATGGGTTCTGCAGAGGATAGTTATTCTCACCTCTTTTACTTTGAATTTTTGAGTTTTTAACCTGTTGAAAAGGATCGAAAAGTATTGCTTTAAAAGTTTGCTAATACCATTGTAGTCTGTATTGCCTTGAATGTTACTGTGGTTCTTTGGGACCAGAGAGGTTCAAGAGGAAGGATCTTTTATTTGCCAAGTTTAAGAAATATTAGCAATATTTTATGTGGGTCTTCAAACTAAAAGTGGTGTTTCATATTTTTCAGCATATTTCGTAAATCCATTTATTATGTAGTTTTTTTGCACTGATTAAAAAATATGTCCTGTTTGTGAAATTTAGACAACATGTGAAAGAATAAAGTAATAATTGCTTGTAATTACTATTTCACTATTATTTGCCATCTTTACTCTCATGTTTTCAAAGTTCCAAAGTAGCTATATCATTTTTCAGTTCTAAAATTGAGTTGTGATAGTTTTTGTTCTCATTTTTAACTTATCCTTATTGCAAGCATTTTCTCATGTCATTAGTTGAAAACATAATTACTAGCCCTTTAAATTTTTTTTGTAAAGGGGCCTGGGCTGGGGATGTAGCTCAATGGTAGAGTACATGCCTAGCATGCCTGCAGTCCTGGATTTGAGTCCCAGCACTGCAAAATAAAATAAGGCCTTTCTGATTAGTTATGAGAGTATAGGAAATTTTCAAAATCTGAAAGGGAAAAAAATCAAGTTTCATGTTACTAGAAGTTGATAGATACAGCCATACCTAGATACATCTGCATTACAACAAAGTGTGGCTAACACTGACTTTTATGATATGTTTCTAATTAACCTGATAAATCAAGTGCAAATGTTCCTGAACTGTTAAGTAGAAGCAAAACTTACACTCACTGTACTTTTTCATAGCTGGTAGCCTCAGTTTCTGTTTGAATGGTCAAACAGATAATATTAAGGTACATTACATCCTCCAGAAAAATTTAATGGCAGTATTTATAAACAATACTTTAGCACTCTGGTGTCAGGATTAGGTTGTTTGTCTTTTTATTTTTTTAAGTTGTAATATTTATGTACCATAAAATTTACGGTTTTTAGTATATTTGTATTTTGTAGCCATCACCACTGTCTAATTCCAGAATATTTTCATCATTCCAAAAAAGAAATCTATACCCTTTAGCAGACATTTCCATTCTCCTCTTCCCATTCTCTGGCAGTCTCTAATCTACTTTATTAATTTATTAAAAAAAAAATTTTGGAGGTGGGGGGCTGGAGTTGCGGCTCAGCTGTAGAGTGCTTGCCTAGTGCGTGTGAGGCCCTGGGTTCGATCCTCAGCACCACATTAAAGTAAATTTTAAAAAGGTATTATTGACAACTACAATTAAAAAATAAATATTAAAAAAATTTGTAGTTGTAGATGAATAGAATGCCTTTATTTATTTTTTTATGCAGTTCTGAGGATTGAACTCAGTGCCCCACACATGCTAGGCAAATGCTCTGCCATTGAGCTAAAGTCCAGCCTCTCTAATCTACTTTATTTTTGTGTTTGTCTATTCTGAACATTTTATACCATGGAATCATGTAATATGTAGCCCTTTGTGTGGCTTTTTTCGCTTGGAATGATGTTTTCAAAGTTCTTGTTGTAGCATGTATTTGTACTTCATGACTTTTTTATTTTATTTATTTTACTTTTTAAATATTTATTTTTTAGTTGTAGTTGGACACAATACCTTTGTTTTATTTATTTATTTTTATGTGGTGCTGAGGATCGAACCCAGGGCCTCACACTTGATAGGCGAGTGCTCTACCGCTGAGCCACAACCTCAGCCCTTCATGCCTTTTTTAAATGGCCAAATAGTAATTCCATTGTATGACACCTATAACACATTTTGTTTCTCCTTTCATTAGTTGATGTAAATTTGGGCATTTGTACTTACTGGTCTCATAAATAATGGCATTATGATATTATGAACATATGTGACAAGTTTGTTTTGGTGGGCACATATTTTAATTCTCAGGTAAAAACCTAGGAGTGCAATTTGGGGGTCATATGATAATCGTTTAACATTTTGGGGAACTGACAAATTGTTTTCAAAAGCAGTGTGTCATTCACATTCCCACTAGCAACATTTGAAGGTTCTAATTCTACAGAATACCTAGGGTTTTGAACACCTGCTGTTTTACTTCTGTGATTCTGGGGACATTTCTGAACTTAAGATGCCTAGTCTGAAAAATGGAAGGTTAATTTAAGGATGTAAGTGTCAAAAATATGGACCTGCTACTGTGCTTGGAACACAGTAACTCTCAATTTTAAATGATTATTTTAAAATTATGGTGTATTTCAAACTTTTTACGAAAATTTGAAGTGGAAAATGAAATTAAAAGGAAAACAAAATTTGAAAGAGAAAGGAAAACATGAAGGAAAATAATTTTTCCCATCTGGAAAGGGTTTTTTTCTGTACTTTTTTTTTTTTTCCTTTCAAAGTTGATATAATTGCATCTGCCTTCTTTTTAAAAATATTTTTATTTAGTTGTAGAAGGACACATTAACTTATTTTGTTTAAAATTTTTATGTGGTGCTGAGGATTGAACCCAGTGCCTCACACATGCGAGGCAAGTGCTCTATCACTGAGCATCACATCCCCAACCCTGCATCGGCCTTCTTTAACTTGAAATATAAGAATTTCTGACTGCTGTAAGTTGGTAGGCATATTTTTTAATGATTGGCAAAGGTTACTGAAGTAGTTTTGCTTGGAATATTAACACTTTGATCATCCATATTGAAACATAAGGAAATACATATTAAGAAATGACTAAAGTGGGACCAGCGTTGTGGCTCAGTGGTGGAGCGCTTGCCTAGCATGCTTGAGGCACTGGGTTCAGTCCCTAGCACCACATAAAAATAAAACCAAATAAAATAAAGGTGTTGTGTTCATCTACTACTAATATATATATTTAAAAAAAATAGAAATTTCTAAAGTGGCACAAAATTGTTAGACCAATAAGTTTTTGTGTAAAGAACTATATAATGAGTTTTAAGTTGATGATGGTGTGTTCCTACAATTTGTGCATCTTAAAGCTCACAATAGAAATGCCTTTTTTTTTTGAGTTGTTGACAGACCTTAATAATTTTATTTACTTATATGCAGTGCTGAGAATTGAATCCAGTGCCTCACACATGCTATGCAAGTGCACTACTGCTGAGCCACAACCCCAGCCTTTAAAAAACAAAACAAATAAAAAACAACTCTTGGTTTGTATTTATACAGCACCATTATTTTGGATACAATTGAGAAGATATCTTTTATGTGGCTATGAGCTATTAAAACTGTAGTTTGGGCTGGGGATGTGGCTCAAGCGGTAGCGCGCTCGCCTGGCATGCATGCGGCCCGGGTTCGATCCTCAGCACCACATACAAACAAAGATGTTGTGTCCGCCGATAACTAAAAAATAAATATTAAAATTCTCTCTCTCTGTCTCTCTAAAACAAAAACAAAACAACTGTAGTTTGGGAGGCAGTTTTGTGGTGCTATAGATCAGACCCGGGGCTTAATGCATGCTGATGTGCTCTGCCACTGATCTATGTCCCCAGCCCTGTTGTCTGGTAGTTTGTTTTGTTTGTTATGCTGCTGGGAACCAAACCCAGGGCTTCTTGAATACTAGGCAAGCTTTCTACCACCTAGCTACAGCCCTAACCCCTTGTAATTTTCATGTAAAAAATAATTTGTGGGTGCTTAAAAGGTCTTTCTGATTGCATTATTTTGTAAATGCTTCCCTGAAAAAAAGTTCTTATTGAAGGCTATAAAGCAGTCATCTTCAAAAGGATGCTTCAGGAAATGTAAACAGTTCAACATTTTGATAAAAGAAATTTATTTATTTATTTATTTATGTATTTTTTTAATGAAAGCCATACTTGCTAATCAGGTTAAAAAAGACTCTGGGGGGCTGCTGTTGTAGTTAAGTGGTAGAGTGTTTGCCTAGCATGTGTGAGGCATGGGTTTGATCCTTGGTGCCACATAAAAAATAAAAAAAGACTTACCGTTATAAAACTTATTAAAAGAATAATTGGAATACTTGTGTCTTTTTTTATAACTTAAAATAATTATTTAATCATGATTCATCTTGGACTTTATGCATTCTTAGTATTTTTTGATTTATATTTTATTTTTATTTTATTGGTGTGATACTGGGAATTAAACCCAGGAGTGCTCTACCATTGAACTGCATCCCCAGTCCTTCTCATTTATTTTAAGACAGGGTCTTGTTAATTTGCTTAGGCAGTTTAAACTGGCAGTCCTCTTGCTCAGCTTCCTCACTTGCTGGAAATGCAAGCATGGGCCACCATGCCTGGCTTTTACATTGTTTTTAAAAGGTGGAATGAGGTCTTGCTGGACCTCCAATGAGGATTGGTCAGTTCTCAGTATATGATTTGAGTGCTTTTGTTT
Organism: Marmota monax; assembly: GCF_021218885.2. Taxonomy (NCBI): domain Eukaryota; kingdom Metazoa; phylum Chordata; class Mammalia; order Rodentia; family Sciuridae; genus Marmota; species Marmota monax. Next base: position 13,433,118 of record NW_026693008.1, on the reverse strand, counting down.
TTCATTTTCCTTTTTCCTAACCAGCATTTCAGTTTCAGTTCTGACTTGGCTTAATTGTGTTTGGATTTTAAGGTGATTTTGTTGTTGTTGTTTTCTTAAAAATATCTTATTCTCTCAAGAGAGATAGCATTGTAGAAAAATTAAAAGATTTGGTTGTTTTACACGCCTTCCTTTTGTGTGTGTTTTCACTGAAGATGTCAGATTTTACAGTAGTGTCTTCTCTTTGCTAATTATTCAAATTGTTTTCTTATTTATTTTTTGTGGTGCTGGGGATTAAACCCATGGCCTTGCACATGGTAGACACTTTTCTACCATTGAGTTATATCCCATGCTTTCCTGATTTTTTTTTTTTTTAACACAATACTTTTATTTTATTGTTGTATTTTATGTGATGCCGGGGATTGAACCCAGTGCCTCACACATGCTAGGCAAGATCTCTACCACTGAGCCACAACCCTGGCCCCAAAGAGCACTTTATTTTTATTTTTGGTGTGTGTTGGGGATTGAACCAAGGGCCTTGTGCATGCAAGGCAAGTACTCTACCAACTGAGCAATAGTCCTCACCCTCTACTGATCTTTTTGTTACTGTTTCATATTCAAAAATAAAACTTTGTATAGTAGTTCTTATGCCCAAGAATGAAGGCTTGGGGTGGATGACTCATTGTACTGTATGTGTCATAGAATTTTAGAAAGAATAAACCTGTGATCTAGTATAAAAGGGGGAAAAGGATTTGATTAGAGGGCACAGGTATAAGAAGTCATAGAGGCTAGAGCATGAAGGGAAATCTTAAAGTAGGGTAGAGAATAGGAAGGATTAGGTGGGATAAGTCTGAATTACTATATAGTCTTCATTTTGGACAAACTGATAAAAATTAAACTTACTGCACAGGAATGAAAACAAGATAATTGAGATGATTTCAGTTTTTTTTTTTTTATATAAAACTTACTGTCATTGCTTTCATGTGCTAAATTATGCTTTGATGTAAATATATAGAATGTGTCCTTGCTGCAATCAGTACTCAGTTGATTTTTAAATAATATATATTTTTAGTTGTAGATGGACAGAATACCTTTATTTAATTTATTTTTTTTATGTGGTGCCAGGAATCAAACCCAGTGCCTCACACAAGCACTCTACCCCAGAGCCACAAACCCGGCCCCTCAATTAATTTTTTAAAAAATATGTCATAAAAATAAATGAGGCTGCTAAAAGTGATGTTCTTAGAAAATTGAGACATTCAGTGAGGTTATTAGATATTGGTCTTTGATTTATGAGGGCTTTTGCAAACAATATAGAATATACAGATTTTGAGAGAGTCATACTTGAAAGGACTTAATTTGTTCTTCCCTATCATTGTAATAAGTTTATCATTTTCCAATGTGGATTTTTTTCTCTATAGCAAGTACATTCCTCCCTACTTACACCTTAGCTTCAATTGAATTGTTTTAAGAAGAAAGACTTGATTTATATTGGAGAACCATTTTTACAATACAAATTAAGCCAGACTTTGGTTCTTTTTTTTTTTTAAGAGAGAGAATTTTAATATTTATTTTTTAGTTTTTTAGCGGACACAACATCTTTGTTTGTTTTTTGTATGTGGTGCTGAGGATCGAACCCGGGCCGCACGCATGCCAGGCGAGCGCGCTACCGCTTGAGCCACATCCCAAGCCCCAGACTTTGGTTCTTATTTGTGCATATTTGATGTTGAAATGGATGAGGTAGGGGTATATTTAGCCTTTTCTTCATTTATTATTATAAGGAGACCAAGACACTGTTACCTATATTTTCTCCTTAACATCAAGTCATTTTGCTTAAAGTATGCTCTATAGATTTTGTTATTATTCTGTGTTCTCTGATTCATCTTCTAATTTGTTTTTGTTTTTTAGTTTTTTTTAGTACCAGGTATTGAACCTTTTATTTTATTTTGAGAACAGGGTCTCATTAAAGTTGCCTAGGGCCTCATTACAAGGCTGACCTTGAACTTGTGATCCTTCTGCCTCGAACTCCCAAGTTGCAAGGATTACAGGTGTGTGCCTCTAAGAGGGTGGGTGATAGACAGGTTCTGAGATGTGCACCTGTAATCACAGCTCCTTGGGAGGATGAGATTGGAAGATTTTAACTTTGAGGCTGGCCTCAGCGATTTAGTGAGGCCCTGTTTCAAAATAAAAGGGACTGAGAGAGGATGTACTTAGTGGTAAAACACCCCTAGGTTTAAGCCCCAGTACCACAAAAAAATAAAATAAAAAATAAAAATCATTTAACCTAGGGCTGAGTATATGGCTCACTGCAGAGTGCTTACCTATCAAGTTTGTGGCAGAACCAAAGATTAGATTCTGAGTCAACCAGGTATTCTTTTCCTTTTGCTACTTTATGCTGTCTTGATAGGTCTAGAAAGAAAAATAGAAAGGCTTCTAGTATATTCCCTTTGGGAATCAGAAGTGAGGTGATTTTTGTTTCTAACTCAGATTTGTGCCGTGAACAGTCAACTTTTACTTTCAGATTAATAAGTCATTATAAAATTATTTCTTTGTATGCTTTTGGTCTAGATTTTAAATCTGTAATGTCTTCTTCTAGTTGGATTGGATGCTGCTGGCAAGACGACCATTCTGTATAAACTGAAGTTAGGGGAGATAGTCACCACCATTCCTACCATTGGTAAGAAAGTTTACTGTTGACTTTAACTTACATCTTAATGGGAAAAAAGGCAGAATCTGTGTTTTTGTTAAAACTTGATGATTTTCTTGATAGGATAACTAAGATATTCCATAGTAAAGGAGTTTATTTTAACAATGCATTATGCACAGCATTTTTGTTTTTCCTTGTAGGTTTTAATGTGGAAACAGTAGAGTATAAGAACATTTGTTTCACAGTATGGGATGTTGGTGGTCAAGATAAAATTAGGCCTCTCTGGAGGCATTACTTCCAGAATACCCAGGTAAGAATGGTATAAAAAAAATTTAAGACCTTTTTTATAGGTTTCATGTAATGAATTTTACATTAATATCTAGTGTTTACTTGGAGGTTGGTGTGTACCATATGAGTTGACCTTATTACTACTCCCATATTCTTTAGTGGACTTTCATTCATGCCTTTGAAAGCTAAACTACCTGTGGTAAGAGTTAGCTAACCCAGTAAGATTTTGAAAGATGAGGTGGGATGGGTGCAGATGTGGTTTTCAAGAATGAGGTACCAGAAGATCTCAGACTATCTCCCAAATTAACAAATGAATTACAACTTCCACAGAGACCAGTGGAATATGGCCTTGAAATCACCTCTTCAAAACCCCCTGTCCTGCTGATGGGCAGAATCACAGCCTCTGGGACAGGAGTCTCCTGTGTTTCTCCTTTGCTAGCAAAGAAAAAAAAAAAAACTTCTTTTTCTCAAAAAAAAAAAAAAAAAGCATGAATTAGGTCTCTCATTGTTAGTTTAGAAAGAAAAGTATGTGTAAATTTTTATCGTAGTGGTTTCTAATAAATGTAAGATAATGATAGACCTTCTCAAGTAGCCCAGTGTTTGTTACTTTATTTAAAATTTATCTTAAAATATTTAAGATAAATGTTATGTTGACTTGTAAGATAATTTTATTAGTGTCATATAGTATATATAATACTGGCATGGAAGAGACTTTAGTGATCCTGTAGATTAGGAGTTCTCAAATTTAGCTGCATATGATAATCACCTAAGGAGCTCTCAAAATCCAGAAGCCTCAATCATATCAAAATACCACTTGAATCAGAATCTCTGAGCAAGTAACTAAGCATCATTAGCATTTCTAAAACATGAATGTGCATATGAATTACCTGGATATTTGTCAAAAATACATATTGGTTAAACAGAGCCAGGCCTGGGGTTCTAGCAAGTTCTCTGGTGATGCTGATTTTGGATCTTACAACAGTCATACTAACACTTTTGGGCTGTAAGTAAGGCTCTCTTCCTTGTCCTCTACTCATTAGATAAATGTCAGTAGCAGCTGTCTCACTGAATTTTGACAATCCAAAATTTGGAAAATAGTCCCTGGGAGCAAAACTGCTTCTCAGTGAGAACCACTGTTGTAGTTTAAATCTCATGAGGAAATTAAAACTTGAAATGACTTCAAGATTGGAGAGTTCTTTGCTTAATCTAGTCCCGATTCTGCTGTCTCTTCTACTCATTAGTTTTTTTTTTATTACTGAAGTTGATAATTTTAAAAAATTAAAGTGTGATGGGGCTGGGATTGTGGTAGAGCACTCCCCTAGCATGGGCGGGACCCAGGTTCGATCCTCAGCACCACATAAAAATAAAGGCATTGTGTTGTGTCCATTTACACCTAAGAAATAAATATTAAAAAAAATTAAAGTGTGATATTAAAAGTACTGATATGTTTTAAATTTGTAACGTTAGACTTGCTCTCCAACATTTAAAATATTGCATGCAAATGAGATATAATGCCACCAGAGGGCAGTGAATATCCCAGGTGAGAGGTTGGAACAAACCTAGTATAAGTAGTAGGTCAAAATAAGAAAATGGGATACTTTCTTATTTAAAAACAAGAATGTGTATGTCATTAAAATAGCTTTGCTTATCAAAGTTGCCATACTTTAAAAAACTTTATTTAGCATAATAAATTCCCATTATTACAATTTTAGTTGTTGGATATAGTCAGTATTGTTTAACCGATAGTCATGTTTAGTGAACCCCAATCCCCTGAATTATTTAAAAATGAGTCTTAGTGTTTCATTTAGGGAGTTTTTGTTTTTGTTTTGGGAGTTTGTTTTTGTACTGAGATTGAAGCCAGGGGTGCTTTATAACTGGGTTACATTCCCAGCCCTTTTTTAAAAAATTTGAGATAGGGTCTCTGGATAAATTGCCCAGGTTGCCCTTGAACTTATGATGATCTTGCCTCTGCCTCCCAAGTTGTTTGGATTACAGGTGCCACCACTGGGCCTGGCTAGGGAGCATATTTTTGAAGTAAAGTTAAGCATCATGTAAAACCTTATAATTCTTGATCCACCAGTAATGGTTTTATCTCTGGATTTACTTACAACACTTTGTAAGAATTTTTGAGTTTTAAATTTTAGATTAGCTCCATTCCTGGCCTTCACGCCACCCTAGAATTAAAATCCCAAGTATTTCTTCCTAGGGAATTCATATTTGCTGGAGAAAGTCTTAGGTGTCACCTGATGTAATCACAGTTAAGCTCTTAGCTTGCATTTCTAGCATTCCTGATCAGTTTTTCTCAGTGGTAGTGCACTTGCCTGGCATGTGTGAGGCGCTGGGTTTGACTCTCAGTACCACATATAAATACATAAATAAAATAAAGGTCTATTAACAACTAAAAAAATATTTAAGTAAAAAGAGGGCTGGGTTGTGGCGCAGTAGTGTAGAGTGCTTGCGTAGCATGTGTGAGGCACTGGATTTGATCTTTAGCACCACAAAACAAATAAATAAATAAAGGTATTGTGTCCATCTACAACTAAAAAAATAAGGAGAAAGAAAAAAGAAAAGTAAAAAGGGCTGGAGTGTAGCTTAATGGTAGAGCCCCCTAGGTTCAATCCCCCATTACCAAAAAAAAAAAAAAAAACCATAAATAAAATACTTTAGAAGGTAGGGTTGTAGGAAGAAAAATATTAAAAGCAGTGAATCACATTAGCAAAATACCAATAGATTTTACCAAAGCTATTAAATTAATCTGTCCCTGCTTTTCTGGCTGAGAATTTCATACTTTCCCATATGAAAGTTGTTTTAATGTTTTGAGGTACTGGATTAAACCCAGAGCTGCTTTATCACTGTGCCACATCCCCAGCCCTTTGTATTTTTTATTTTGAGACAGGATCTTGCTAAGTTATTTAGGGCCTTTCTAAATTGCTGAGGCTAGCCTCAAACTTACAATCCTCTGCTTCAGCCTACCAAGTTGTTGGGATTACACCATGACTGGCTTCCATTTGAAATTTTTTCAAAAAGTCTTAATTCAAATGGTATCTCTTTTGTAGTACAGAATTATTATATTTGTAAATATCTTTAAAGACTGTCACTACTGAGACCCTGCTTCAAAATAAAAACAGCTTGTGATGTAGCTTGGTGGTAGATCACCCTGAGGTACTGCCGAAAAAAAAAAAAAATCACTACCTTCCTTTTTTGTTAAAAATTTCTTATTTGCACAGGGCACAGTTGTGCACCCCTGTAATCCCAGTGGCTCCAAAGGCTGAAACAGGAGGACTGAAATTTTAAAGCCAGCCTCAGCAATTGAGCGAGGCCCTAAGCAACTTAGTGAGATCTTGTCTGTCAGTAAAATGTTTTTAAAAGGCTGGATATGTGGCTTATGGTTAAGTACCCTTGGGTTCAATACCCAGACCAAAAAAAAAAAAAAAAAAAAAAAAAAATTCAGTTTGATCAAGTGAATCTTGAAATTTTCATGTTTTTGTTTTTTTTGTTCCCAGATTAAACTTGATGATGAGATAGTTTTAAAGATTTTATGGGGCCGGGGATGTGGCTCAAGCGGTAGCATACATGCGGCCCGGGTTTGATCCTCAGCACCACATACATACAAACAAAGATGTTGTGTCCGCTGAAAAACTAATAAATAAATAAATAAATATTGAAAATTCTCTCTCTCTCTTTAAAAAAAAAAAAAAACTTATTTTTCCCCTTTGGCAGTACTGAGGATAGAACCTAGGGCCTGTGTGTGCAAGGCAAATACTTTACCACAATCCTTGTGTTATATTTTGTTTGAGTCTTCTCATGATAGAGTTGGCAGGCAACATTCTGGAATAAGGCTCTTTTTTTCTTTCCACGTTGAAGCATATGCAAACTATTTTAGGGCATGCTCTCCCTTCACTCCTGCCACTTTTTTTCTTTTTTGTAGCATGCTTTTTTGGGAATAAGCCTGTTCTTAGTAAATTCATGATTCTTTGGAATCATTAGTTTATCCTTTTTCCTTTTGTCTTCACGTTGTGTTTATTTTGCTCTTTACTTACTTGTGCTTATATATGCTAGGGAAGAAAAAAGGGTTGAAAAGTATTTTAAGCATAGTTGAGAAAAGTCGTCATTGGTTAAGATTAAGATTTTTCTTTTAGATTTGAAATTACATAAGTTAAAATCACAAATAATGCTTATTAGTTTTTAGTATTAAAACCCTGAGGTTTTTTTTTTTTGTTTGTTACATTTCAGTAAGGGAACATTTTCTTCCAGTGTCTAACCTTGATAACATTTTGCTAGTTATGTTTCATATTTACTCTGTGCCTTAAGTTTTATTTTATAATTTATTGAAATAATTTTTTTTCCTAGGGTCTTATTTTTGTGGTAGATAGCAATGATCGTGAAAGAATTCAGGAAGGAGCCCAAGTACTGCAGAAAATGGTAAGGATATATTTTAAATTTCATCATTTCCAAGGTTTGTTTTTCTGGGCGATTGTGGTGGTGTTAGTGGTTGGTATATATTTTTAAGAGGTAGAAAGTAACTTGAGAAACTATATTATTCTCAGATTCTTAAGAATGCACAAGAAAAAATCTCCTATAAAACTATTTATTTATTTATTTTATTCGGTTCCAGCGATTATACATTGGAAGTATGTGTTCTGTCACTGGACTTGCATCCATGACCCCCTATGGAGCTTATTTATTTATTCATTTATGTTTTTGGTACTGGGGATTCTACTGAGCTTATATCCCTAGTCCTTTATATTTTTTATATTGAGACAGGGTCTCGATAAGTTGCTGAGGTTGGCTTTGAATTTGTAATCCTCCTGCTTCTGCTTTCTGAGTTACTGGGATTACAGTATTATGCCACTGTGGGAGTCCCTGTAGAGCTTTTTTTTAAAAAACAGAAGAAAAGCTCCTTCGGTAAGTTGAAAAAGATGCATGGAGCTTAGTGATAGTATACTTGCCTGGTATGTTCAAAGCCCCTAGGTTCATTTTCTCATATCACCAAAAAAAAAAAAAACAAAAAAAGGGAAAGAAAAACTGCCCAGAATGCTCTGATTGATTTCAATGCCTGTTTCTGGTTAAGGATATTTGATTTAGTCCAGTTCTTTATTTTACAAATATAAAGTCTGCAGTTTTTCAGTTTTAACCTGAGATTTCTGGTTTGAATCCCTTCTTCTCAAGGTCATCAGGTTCAGTTTTCTTTTTTTTTTTTTTTTCCATTTTTTACAGTACTGAGGATCAAACTCAGGGGCACTACCACTGAGCTATATTCCCAGCCTTTTTATTTAATGTTGAGACAGGATCTCACTAAGTTGCCCCTGGGCTGGCATTGAACTTGAAATTCTCCTGCTTCAGCTTCCCCAGTTCTTGGAATTATAGGAATGTGCTACCACACTGGACTCAGGTTCAGTTTTTTCTGTGCTGTGCCTATTATTCAGAAATATTTTATAACAGCAGCTATGATGAAGAATTCCATTAGAAAGAGGGGATTTGGTTGACAGTGGCATTTCTGCCTTGCCATGTATCTGATTAATGTTCTCATGTATTTATGATTATTAAAAATCTGGAAGAGAGAAAAATTGTTGAGGAACCTTGTTATGGTTTCAGATGTATGGCCATGAAATATTGACTGAAATGAAATTGTAATTATCATTCATTGCTCCTGTGAGTGGAATAGTTTATAAAAAAAATTTTTCTGTTATTTGTATAACTAAGTCACTGATGGATTTTTGCCAGTTAAGTCAAATTTCACCTACTCTTTGTTGCAAACAGCTAAATTGAAATATAATTCACAAACCATAAAAATGGGCAGCTAAGTCTGGATGCAGTGGTACACGTCTATAACCCCAGTGGCTCCGGAGGCTGAGGCAGGAGGATCATGAATTCAAAGCCAGTTTCAGCAATTTAGTGAGGTCCTAAGCAACTCAATGAGATCCTGTCTTTAAATAAAGTATAAAAAAGGGCTGGGGACATGAATCAGTAGTTAATACCCCTGGGTTGGGTTAAATCCCCAACACCAATAAGTAAAGATAAAATAAAATGTGCAAGTCAAGGCTGGGCTGTAGCTCAGTGGTATAGCATTCAGTATATTCAAGGCTCTGGGTTGGATCTCTTGTACCCTAAAAAAGGTATACGTCAGTGGTCTTTAGTATACAGAGTTTTATAAACATCACCACAATCTAATATTAGAAAATTTCCATCATTCCAAAAAGAAATCCTGGAACCATTAGCAGTCACTCCCCATTACTTCCCTTTCCTACCCACATCCCTGGCCTCTGACAACCAATAATCTAGTATTCGTTTCTTTGTAATTATTTATTCTTTATGTTCCTATAAATGGAAATATTAATATGTGATCTTTTGTGTCTAACTTGTTTCACCTAGAATGATTTTTCAAGGGTCATCCATGTTGTGTTATACAATACTTAATCCTACTAGCTTTATGCTTGGTACTCTTCTTGCACCTTTTATGATACTACTAATATCTTAGTAATTTTATTTTCTCAGTGTTGTGAGACCCCATTGTCTGGAAAGGATAAAAATCCAAAAGGATCACCATCTAAATACTTTTGCTACTAAGTACTGTAAGATCATGCCTTAAACACTATATTCCCTTATATATTTCTTGTCCTTGGCAGTCTTCATTCTCTGTGGAAATTCTTGAAAGTGATTTGCCTTGATGGGGTATAGGATGATTGGCTTAAAAAACATTTTTGCTTTACTTCAAGGCATATGATTATTTACTCTGGATTTAAAATCTGAAAGATATGAGATTTAAGTTGTAAGAGTACCTGAAATTTACGTAGAGAAATTTGGTTGTTGTTTAACACTATTTAATGTTGAAAAAATATATATATATAGGAAGACATTGTTTTGGACAGTTAGTTACAATAATTGGACCCAGTTTTGTAGTTGTTAATGGTCTACTTTTTATTTCTAGCTTGAGGAAGATGAGCTGCAAGATGCAGTGCTGCTGCTTTTTGCAAACAAACAGGATTTGCCAAATGCTATGGCTATCAGCGAAATGACAGATAAATTAGGCCTTCAGTCTCTCCGTAACAGAACAGTAAGTATTTGAAGGTTAATATACTGACCTCCTGACTTCTAGAGTTACTATTTCAGCTAATACTCAATTTAAAAGTTGATAGTTATCCTCTGTGAAGGCAATGAGCACATCATTTATAAAAATTATGGTAACATAAGCCAGGCTGGTTCATGCCTATAATCCCAGCTACTGGGGAGGCTGATGCAGGAGAAATTTCAAGTTTGAGGCCAGTCTCAACAACTTAGTGAGACTGTGTCTCAAAAATAAATAAGTAAAAAGAGCTGGGGATGTTAGCTCAGTAGTTGAATGCTTGCCTAATGTGTGAAGCCCTGGGTTCAAACCCTAATACAATATGATAATTTTTGATTATACAAAAGTCAGCCCTTTCAGTTGAGTAGTTTGTTAGTTACTGTTTCCTCATGAATATTCTCTTCAGTTTAAATGGTGGAAAGTTTACTAAATTTAATGACTAGGTAGATGTAGCTTTAAATATAAGGGGGGTTTGTGAGAAGCAAGAGGTGTGAGAAAACTCCTAATCTTAAAGCATAGATAATTTTGAGTAATCTTTATAGTTAGAAAATCTTTAGATAGCAAATTAATTATGTTTGAGAAGAAGTCATTTAATACATTTCCTCATATTTTCCATTGTTTTTGCATATTTTCGTTTTCTTTTTTCCATATAGTTAACAGTGACTGCTGACTTAGTAGTAACCTTGGACATTTGAAGGGGGAATACTTAGTATTTTGATTAAGAAAGTTTAAACACTGCTTATACACAATCTTGTTAATCAGTATTTTCTTGTCCTTTCTTCACAGTGGTATGTTCAAGCCACTTGTGCTACACAAGGAACTGGTCTGTATGAGGGACTTGATTGGCTGTCAAACGAGCTTTCAAAACGTTAAATAAAACTGGATATCTAACCAAGGACACATTTTGATAGAATTGGTCTAGGCTTGTTACAACAAAATTAGTTTGCATCTTGGTTATTAAACTGTATCTGGGACTGGTTTGGGCAGAATATTACAGCGTTTAAACTTATTTTGTTGCCAATTATTGTTTACCAAGTATAATGTTGCTCTTTAGCAATATGCTTGGTTTTGAAGAAATTCTTGGGGAAAAAAGTATCCTCTTTTAATTTTGACTTCCTTTAAACCTAAATGCCTGGACATAGCTATTGTGACACCTTTAAATAAATCAGTTTTGAATGTTTTTTGAGCCCACAACAAATAATGTTTTAAAGTTATCCCCTTGCTATTTTACTGATACCTGTATCATTCCTGGGACAGTCTGCTGATTTGAACATGTAGCATTCCATTTGTATTTATTTCTATCCCTTGCCAAAAGGATTTTCTAATACTTCTTGTACCAGCCAGGGAAATGCTCCAAAACACTATTCAGCTATCTTGCACTGAGGAACTTAATATTTTTTCCCTATTATTGACTTCCTGGCTTCCGTCAGCCAAACTTAACCTTGGTGTGGTTTGGATTTGATAGCTAATTCTGTGCTGGTTGCAAAGAGTTCATATTGAGATGGCTTTTAATACTCAGCAGATTGTCTTTCTTTATATTATTATCTTCTTTATGTTGCATGTTGCTTTTGGTATCAGCCTGACTCTTTGCCCAGTATATGATAGTTCTGCTGGTGTTTTGTTTATTGATGAACATATCTTCATTAAGAGTTTTTTTGAAAACTCAGCAAACACAATAAGTTTTCTTCATAACCCATTTGAAATTATTCCTAATAAAATGATAAAATATATAACTGTGTGTTCTTCATGACTCTTTGTGTTTGAAATAAATTTTCCTGTATAGCAAAGTTGATTTGCATATTTTATAAACTGTGGCAAATAATATAAATCCCAGTGGGTTTATTAATTATTTAAGTTAGAACTAAATTTATCATGGGTTATTATTACCACGGAGTGGGCTGCAATATCAAAACTTTAGTTTTCAGCCAGACATAGCTGTGTGTACCTGTAATTCTCAGCAACTCAGGAAGTGAGGTAGGAGGATCACAAGTTTGAGGCCAGTCTCAGCACCTTAACAAGGCACTAAGCAACTTATTTAAATCCTGTCTCAAATTAAGAAATGAAAAGGGTTGGGGATGAAAATCATTCTGGGGTAAATCCCCAGTACCCAAAACAAACAAAAAAACCCAGAAAAATTTAGGCTTATAAAATTCCATTTGAAGCAGTAAATTTCAAAAGTTGCATCAAGAGCAAACAAATGGACTGCTCCAAAAGCATGTGTGATGTTTATTTTACAGCTAACACTAGTTGAAAAAGTTTTTTCCTCAAGTGCTGTTTGCATGGCAGAATACATAGACTTAGGTGATGCCACTGCACTACAAAGAAGAGCAAAGTTTACAATCACTTCTCTTTTTGATTTTACAAATTTTAAACTTCAACTGAGAACTGTACGTGACTCATTCTTTAGTTACTAAGGCAATAAAATTATACCCTATTAACTATATCTACTAAGTTATTAAGGACTAGAACTTGTTAGCTTTGAGTGACTTAAAGATTTTGTCTGTATTCTAATATTTTATGTATTATAAATCTTGCTTTTTTATGGTGTTTTATTTTATTATACTTACTGAGGATCAAACCCAGGGCCTTGAACATGCTAAGCAAGTACTCTACCACAGTGTTACTTTTCTTATGGTTCTTAATGGCCTGAATAGATTCAGACATATTTATGGATCAAAAAGTTATTTCTAAAACCAGGTATACGCTTTAAAAATTGTATACTTTTGAATTAAAAAAAACCCATGGATTGAATGTAAGGAAAATGTACGTAAGCAGTTTATGATCATTTAAAAGAGGTTCTGGGATATAGAATATGTTTAACTAGTTTGTGTCACTTGATGATTACAACTTTCCTAGACTACTGGATGAATTCTCTCTTCTTTGCAAATAAGGGAGTTCTCATGTATATGGGATATGAAGTAGAAGATACAAAACTTCAGTAAGTTCAAAGTTCAGATCATTAATTTTAAAAAGCTAATAACTCAATTAAGCTGAAGTTACTTTCCATGGACTCTAGAGAATCCATATACTCTAATTTGTTATAAAGGGCAGCTGTTGCTACCATTGGAAATGACTGTATTAAAAATGTTAAAGCCGGATGCGTGCTGGTGCATGCTTAAAATCCCAGCAGCTTGGGAGGCTAAGGCAGGAGGATCAAGAGTTCAAAGCCAGCCTCAGCAAAAGTGACTCAGTGAGACCCTGACTCTAAATACAAAATGGGGCTGGGGATGTGGCTTAGTGGTTGAGTGCCCCTGAGTTCAATCCTTGTTACCCGCGCCCCCCCCCCCCAAATAAAGTTGTCTAATTTTCACCAAATGGGTTGAAAAATACTTGTAAGACTGTTTTGTTTTGTTCTGAAAACATTAACTTGGTAACTGGTTTCATTATTTATTCAAACGCATTCCAAATATCTAAAATGAAAATTTCAGAAACCATTAACTTGGTAACTTGGCAACTTTTACCTCTAGAAATAACTTTTTTCTTAAATCCTTAAAATATTAAAGCCAAACTGAGAATTTTATTTTCAAATAGAAGCGATCAAATGCTTTGGGAGAGTAAATCATGAGATGCTAGAATGATTTTCCCTGTTTTATACAGACTTACGAAATCGCTATCACTGTCCTAATCTATTGTTCATTAGTCTTATTAAATATTTAACACTCTCAACATTCAATGTTTCCTCAAATGTTAAAACAGTGTTGGTCAGTCAGTAAGACATCTCAGTGACCTCCCTTATACAGACCAGTTAATTATACCCCTAAAAAGTATTTTGCCAAATAGTAGTCAAATATGTTAATAGAAAAACTGAAGAGGAATTGTAATTACTTTTAAAGGCTCATTAGCAGCATCAGGGTTGAAGATGGACCATTATCTGTTCTCTGACCCCTGTCCAGTAAGCATTGTTTTGGTCAATAATATATTTCCCACTGTCTTTTGTCTAGCTTATCAGTTGCTTTTCTGTGGTGTATATCTTGATATTTTGCTAAAGATTTCAATTTCCATGGATTTCCCCCCTTTATCTTACATATTACATACTCTTTGTTGAAAATAAAACCTGAGTGAAATATATTACCTTAGTTTTGTAGAGTACCAGTGTCTCACTTAGATACTTTATTTCAGTATAGGCACAGAATTACCTTATATGTAATAATTACTAAACTTTCTTTAATATGGATTTCTGGTTCTTTGTGATGGAGCTTTGAAAGTGACTTTAGATTTGTTGAAAACAAGTGTTGTACTTCATGGCATGTTGATATTTCGGTAATGTACTGGCTATCAACTTGGATAGAATTAATATGAAAGGTTGAGTAATAAGAACAAATGGTATTTGCTAGTACACTGTCTAAAGATCTGATGTAGAGGAAATTATTGAAGCAGTTCTAGAATCTTCACTGATTATTTAAGAATGTTCAATTCTGAGAATGCTATTGGAAACAATCACATTGCCAGCATTTTTCCGAGGGATTAACAGAATTAGTATTGGGACAGCACTAACTAGCATGCCAAGAACTCTTCTCAGATAACATTTATGTAATCAACTAGTTAATTTTTAGGAAAATGTTTGGAATGAGGTACTAGCTTTACATTCTTAATGTCATTGAGAATAATATAAACATTTTACTTTAAAGGCTACATTACTATAAAAATGGAATTCATTCAGACGTGGTCTAAAATTTACTTGAGTTATTAAACTTTATCATATTTTTTGATACATTTCTTCTAGTATATGCATTATGACATTGTATTCAAGTGCCTAAGTTATCAGTACAGGAAGAAAATGTCCTTTATTTTGTATTTCCACAAGCCATATAAAATGTTTTAAGAACAAAGATTGTGAGAAGTAAATAGCATGAGCAAATATCTGGACTAAGGCAAGAAACAATGTAGCTGTACTAACAGATGACTCCTAGGTCACTTAAGTGTTTAAGAACAGTGAAATTAGATTCCCTCTTGACCTTGTCACCAATTCCTTTACTGTTGTAATAGTACACATGGGCATGTTAAGTACTTGGTGGTGGGAGGCTTAGCCCTGCCTTCTGCAGGCAGAGAACTGGTTAAGAACAGACTGCCCCAGTCATGTTTTCTCATGTGGAAGCAAGAAAGGGAAAAGGGAAAAGAAAGGTGGTGGGTGCTGGGGCAGGAATCTCATGAAAATGAAAAGAATAGTAGAATAGAAGAAAGTGACTGGAAGAGGGAAGGGAAGGGAAGGGAAGGGAAATACTGGGGAATGATACTGACCAAAATTGTATTGTTATATTGTATGCATGTATGAACACATAACAACAAATTCCACCATTATGTACAACTATAATGCAGTGATATTTGTGTGTGTGTTGATAACCATGTCTGGCCACATGGTTCTTTTTAGGCTGGATTGCCATTCAACTAAATAGAAATGTATAGTAGTTACCCATTCTGGTGTTGTTTTCCATGGTTTCAGTATTTAATTCAAATGTATTCCAAAAATCTTAAATGGGAAATTTCAGAAACCGTAAGTTTTAAGTAACTTTTATTATAGTAAAATGTATTTTACAAATTGTTAATCTTACTGTGTTTATAAGTTAAATGTTATTATAAGTATATACAGGAAAAAATAACATATATAGGGTTTGGCACTATTTGTTGTTTCAGGCATCCACTGAGACTGGGGGTCTTGGAACACATCCCCATCAAGGAAATCTAAATCAAAACCACAGTGAGATGCCACTTCATAGTAAGATACTTACAATCAAAAAGAGAATAACAACTCTGGTTCAACAATTGTAATCCTATACTGCTATATACCCAACAATTGGGCAAGAGATACGTGTACAAAAAACACTGCTTACAATGGCAAAAATAATACAAAAGTGTTCTGGTTAAATTATTATGGCATATACAACTTGAAAAATAGTTATTGTCTGTTGACATGGGAAGATAATATACAATGCAGATGATCCTATATGTACTTAAATAGGTGTATGTTTTTATTTATGGATATTCAAAGAAATGGTCTGGACAGATAAACACTAGCTATTAAAATGGGTTTAGGGAGTTCAGGTATGGCAAATACAAGTTTTTACATTGCTGTATTGTGATTTCCACTTTAAAAATGAGCATATTTTTCTTTTTATTTGGCAGTACTGGGGGTTAGTTTCAGGGACGTTTTTACTACTGAGCTACATCCCCATCCTTTTTTATTTTGAGATAGGATCTTGCTAAATTGTCCAGGCTGCCCTTGAACTTGTGATCCTTCTGCCTTAGCCTCCTTAGTAGTTGGGATTACAGGTAAGTACCACTGCAACTACAAGAGCATGTATTATTTTTATAATAAGATATTAATAATAAAATGTATTAATAAGAATGAGGATGTAGAGAAATTAGAACCTATGTGTATTGCCGGTGGGAATGTAAAATAGTACTTTAGTTAATAGTATTAATTTTGGTAGTATTTCGGTAGATCCTCAAAAGGTATAACAGATCCCACATGAACATCTATCTACTAAAAAACATGTACGCAAATATTTGTTGCAGCAAGTAGAAGTAATCTGGAAGGCAAATAGAAGTAATCCAAATGTCTGTCAACTGACGAATGATAAATGTGGTATGCATGAAATGGAATATTCATAAAAATGAGTACTAATATATGCTACAACATGGGCACATCTTAAATGAAAAGAAGCCAATCATAAAAAACTGCATAATAATTTGATTCCAATTATATGAAAGGTACAGAGTAGACATTCATATAGATAAAGTAGGTAAATGGTTGCCAGGAGCTAGGGAGAATGGGAAGTGACTGCTAGGATTTCTTTTAGGGCCTGTGAACTAAATTGACAGGCAGTGAAATCCCTTATAGACAAAAAACATCAATTTAGGATAGAAGAACCAAATCATCATGGAGTTATTTCATTTGGAGAGAAGAAAAAGGACACAATGCAATATGCAAAAAGCCAGACTTTTCTAAGATATGTAATAAAAGGATGTTAAGGGTGATATGCCATTGTTTCTAAATTATTCTACAAGGGAAATAAAGATATTTGATAATTCTTGTAAAAGTGCATATTCATCCAATACAACAACTAAATCCAATTGACTACTGAATCAAGTTAAATATAGAAAGAACACAAATAGGACAAACTAGTAAAAATATAACCCAGGAATACTTCAGCACACTAAGAAAATGTCCATTGGCAACATTTCAGGATGAAATCATTAAGATGAGTTACTGGGCAAAAATGAACTATGTTATGCAAATGTTTTGACAGCATCAACACAAAATGGGCAGATGGAGATGAATTGTTTTTAGGGAAAGTTTTCAAGGAGATTTAAAATTACGATTAAAACCTACACAAATATGGATTTTGACATCCCAGAGTTCGTTGACATAACAATGAATCCACATCAACCAGGGTGAACTGATATGTTTAATACGTCACTGGGATTTCAGGCATGTGCCACTATACCCAACAGAATTTATACATTCTTGTGATCTATTATTCTGTGTACCTAAGATTTAAAAAGGAGCATTGTTAATTGTAAGCCAGTGTTACTAAACAAGTTCATTCTGAGACAAACATTTTAAGATTTAACTTTTTGTTATCCTAGGTTTTTTATTTATTTACAGTTTACGCTTTGGTATTTTTCTAATTTTTGTCTTCTCAAATTTCTTCAAAGAAAGCCAGGAAACTGACCTTTCCCACTTGACACAAGCTTGTAAAATGAGCAGGAACTGAATATGGGCCTTCTTGGAAAATAGGAAGTCATGTAAACCATTTGTGAATAATCTAGTTCATGACTGTCAACATTAATTCAACTAAAGTTAAAAAAGAAAAGAGAATCACATACACATTGGTAGAGCGGGGAATGGTGGTGCACGCCTGTAATCCCAGGAGGCTGAGGCAGGAGGATTGTGAATTCAAAGCCAGCCTCAGCAATGGCAAGGCACTAAGCAACTCAGACCCTGTGTCTAAATAAAATAAAAAATAGGGCTGGGGATGTGGCTCAGTGGTGGAGTATCCAAGTTCAATCTCCAGTACCTCCTCACACCAAAAAAAAAAAAAGCATTGGTAAGGGCTGGGGATATAACTCAGTTGGTAGAATGCTTGCCTTACATGCACAAGGACCTAGATTCAATACCCAGCACCACACAAACACAAAAGCACTGGTAGAGATATCACTTCAAACCCACTATTTGGTGAGGATGTGGAGAAAATGGGGGACCCTCATACATTACTGAGGGAATGTAAAATTATACAACAAGAAAACAGAATCACATACAGCCCAGCAATCCACTCTTAGGTATATACTCGGAAGAACAGATTCAAACCAAAAAAAACTGCACAGATGTTTATAGCAGCACTAGTGAAAATAGCCAAAAGACATAAACCATACAAGTAAGTGTCCATTTAGATAAGCAAATGTGGTATATCTACATAGACTGTCATTCAGCCATAAGAAGAGATGAACCCTGAAAATATATGTTAAATGAAAAAGGCCAGATACAGAAGATCATATGGATTACATTTAGATGAAATATCAAAAATAGGTAGATCCCTAGCAGATTAGTAGTTTTCAGTTGCTGGGGGAGGTGAGACTGGGGATTGACTGCTTGTTCCTTTGGAGGTAATGAAAATGCTTTGGAACTAGATGGTTGTACATGTGAATGCATTATACACATTAAAATGGTTAATCCTATGTGAATTTCATTTAAAAAATGCTTTGGTATCATCTCAGAATGTAGCAATATTTCCTTATAAAAAAGGACCAAAAGACTTAACCCATATGAATTAAAGCTCTTAAAATTCTTTCCTTCCCCCAAATGAAATCTAAACAGTATTTCCTTTGAATATTATCCTAGGCAAAATATTAAAAAGTTTCAATACATTTAAATGTTTTTGAATTGATTTTAGAGGAAAGATTTTTCCTAAAGAGTTGTTCATTTGGGTCTTATTAAATTAATATGCAGTATCTTTTATTATTATTATATATGGATTTTGGATTTTACTTAAAAGGATTAGTTTATAGGAAACCTTTGCCTATATTTCAGAGCTAAGACGTGAGATCAAAAATGACTATTTTGACTAGGGAGATCTTCCCACAGTAGAGTTCCTATCTTTTCTCCCTTTTTGTTTGCTCTTCAGACATCTATCCTCCAGTATGAAACACCACATTCAAAAGGAAATTTGGAACAACTGATTTCAGTATTCAAAATTTTAAAACAACACACATTGTTGCCAGAAATGATTTGTTTGCTAATGAATTCTGAACTATCAATGTATATATTTGCTGTAGTGTCAACTGTGCAAGAGATCATTTTAATAGAATAACATATCTTAGGCTGGGGTTGTGGCTCAGTGGTAGAGCGCTTGCCTCGCACGTGCGAGACTGTGGGTTCGATCCTCAGCACCACATACAAAAATAAACAAGTGAAATAAAGGTGTTGTATCCAACTACAACTAAAAAATAAATATTAAAAAATAGAATAACATATCTTAAAATACTTGTACTCATTTATAGCTATAAAATTTTGAAATGTTAATTCCTGCAGCAAGAACTTAGGACATTATAAAATGTGATATGCTATAAAAAGTTGTTAAACTTCCCATATTTGTTACAATAAAATATACTGAAAATTCCAATGTAATAGAAAAATTCAATCACAAAGATAGCTTTAAACATTTCTGAATAACACTTTGTCTTATGAATACAGGAAATTTTGGTATGCTACTTACATAATTTTCTTACTGTCATCTACCTTTGGACTCGAGTCATTCTAATGTATCTGTTTATGGGAGATCTGACTAGAGTATATAGCACTTGAAAATAACATTCCATTGTCCTAATATCTTTAAATACCTGTATATAATCTGATTACACTGTTTAGTCAGGAAATACCAACTTTAGGTATTTAGGATATATGGACTATTTAGTAAGTGCTTAAGAGATTTTCTGACTAGATTTCAATCTAGCTAGGACTTGTATAATATAGAACCTGTGTGTTCTTTTCATGGACATGGGTAATTATATCACATTAGAAAAATTTTTTACATTTTTTTTTTAACATTTTTCTGAGAAACTTGTTTTCTCTTAAGTTACTATATGGGTCTGTTAACGTGTATTTGGAAGCAGACCAAAACCAAATTTTTAAAAGAAAGAAAAAGTATATAAAAAAATCAGATTCTAGCTTTATTTGTTTATTTATAAACTGCTGTTAAAATGCTCTTGAAAATGGTTTTTAGGAAGGCACAAGTCGGTAGCATCGATTTCCCCCCCCTACCCCCCAATTTAATAGCTCTTTCTAAATAAGATCACAAGAGACTGCCACCTTGCTGGGCATAGAGGCACATGCCTGTAATCCCAGTGGCTCTGGAGGCTGAGGCAAGAGGATTGTGAGTTCAAAGCCAGCCTCAGCTGGCTAAGGTGCTAAGCAACTCAGTCTCTAAATAAAATACAAAATAGGGTTGGGGATGTGGTACAGTGATTGAGTGCCCCGGAGTTCAATCCCCAGTTCAATCTGGTACCTTAATCTTTCCCTTCAAGTACTTCAAATACTTCAAGGTTTAATCTGAAGTGCAGGTAAAATTTCATTCTCAAACTTGCTAAACTAAGAGATAACAATACATCTGATAGCAGATTATCTAAAGAAGACAATTCTTATGGTACTAGATTCAGAGATTAAAGAATCTGAAATGAGCATTTTCATGACTGGAAAATCAGAGCTTTTCTTGAGATGAGTAGGATTTAATACCTAATCTAGAAATTAAATGCAGAAATATGAGTATACTATAGTTATCTTGAACATCAAAAAAGCAACAGCTTAAGCATTACAAATAAGGTATGGTGATAAATTGGTCAGTAAAGCTTAGTTATCACTGTAGGCTGTTTGTAATTTCTAATCTTAAAAGAGTTTGGCCTCCTATTTAAATCTTGTTTTACAATAAATTATATTGTTTACCTATAAAAGTAATAGTTTTTATTTCAGATATACTCAAAAGCCAAACTACTTCTCTATTCCCTATTCATAAAAACTAACAATTTTGAAAATGCTTATGGCATAGAAATGCTGAATGAGTTTATCCAAAGTTTCAAGTCCATATCAGTAGGCATTTTCTCAAAAATAATGTATTGTGCTGTATTTTGTTAATATCACCTGGTCAAATACTCTTTTGTCTTTAAGTTTTTTGTAGGCAAGAGTAATTAAATAAAATGGGATCAAATGTTGCTATTTACTTTGAATACTAAATTGTGCTTACATACTAGAAATTAAAATGAGCTGCTGTATGACTCAGAATATAAATTGTGTCCATTTTACCATATATTAACAACAAAAATACTAAAGAGAATGAAGACAATTCATTAGCTGAAAAACGGAAGTTGGTTACAATGGTGCATGGGAGGCTGGGGAGGCTAAGGCAGGAGCATCCCAAGTTCAAGGCCAGCCTGGGCAACTTAGACCATCTCAAAATAAAAAGGGTTGGGGATGTAGCTCAATGAAAAAGCACTTGCCTACTGTGTGAGAGCCTCGGGTTTAAATCCTAGTACTTGGGGGTGGAGAAAAAAACCAGAAGCAATCAACAACAACAACTTTAATTTTTTGTCAACTCTGAAATTGTAATAAACTGCTGACCAAATTGAGGTAGAGGTAGACCCATGTGTCAGAATTTAGGTCTTTCACCTTAACCTGTATGCATTTTTTCATATAATTAAATAAACATGATTCAAACTGAAATGTGTCATGAAAAAAAAGATCATTCAAATGGTACTTAAAATATTCTTAATTAGATTAAAAATCATTTATAAAAATGTACACAATATATGAACTTCCTGTTTCTCAATAAATATATTTGCTTTTCCTCCAAGTGTAGGGGGAAAAAGGGTCTATATGATGCAAACATAAATAGTCTTGGAACATAACTAGTAGGGAATGAATAGAAAGTTTTACCATTGAGTCTATATTTCCTCTTTGAAAGTTACATATTAGCTTTGATTCATATCAAATTTTCTACAAAGTAACTAATTTCCTTTTTATACTTAAATTCCATTAAACAGAAATCTATTTCCATTTTAGATCACACACAAGTGCTATGTGATCAGAAGGATGGGAAACACTAGGTAAGGCCTGGTGGGTGGTAACTTCTTCATGACTAGGTAATGGAATCACCTGTTCAACCTCTAAAGCATGTAAGTCAATGAAAATGTAATCTAGACATCCATGAAAGCCACCAACATAATTTGTGTAAGCTGGTTCACCACAAGCACTTTTCAGTTTGAAGAAATGTGTTAGAGACATGTTGCATCTTTCTTCTTCCCCATTGGAAGCCCAGTCTTCATGATCCTCTGGAATGTTGCCAGTGATGACAAAATGATACATTCCTGTTGATGGTGTACTATTAAAGTCCCCACAAAATATAACCGGTATGCCAGGATACAGATCACATGAGACATGTCTAATGTGAGCCAAAGCTACTGCCATTTGAATGAGACGAATGTACCCACCTATGAATATAAAAAACATTAATGTAAGTACTTTTTAAAGTAGTCTTTAAAAAGCAAAAAAAAACCATTTCATATGGTGACACTCAAAATATATGTGTAAAATAGATTTAGTAACATTAAGTCACCATGTTTAAGTCACAAAAAATAAAATGTACCTTTTGGATGCCAGTAGAGATGGGTATTAGCAACACATATCTTTTTAGAAGACTCCTTTGTAGATTGAAGAACTGAAACCTAAAATAAATGGAAAGTGTCAGGAAGTCAATTGATGTCTGTCAATCTCCTGAAGATTTTTTTTTAACGTTTTTTTTTTTTTAGTTTTAGGTGGACACTATTTTGATGTGGTGCTGAGGATTAAACCCAGTGCCTCATGCATAGGCGAGCGCTCTACCTCTGAGTCACAACCCCAGCCCCAGATTTTTTTTTAATCTAAGTCTATATGATGGACATTTTATTCCATATCTTTCCCTTGATGAACTGATATCAAGTATGAAAAGTTTCAGAATATATATGAGTAGGATTTAGTGTAATGTATTTTAATAGTCCAACATAAAGCTAATATGATACATTATAGATGAAAATATTAAAGTTGGAGACGGTGTTTTCTAGTGGTCAGGGGCAGGTTTTGGAGTCAGATGGACTTGTGTTTGAATATTCAACACAGCAGTATGACATGGAGAAACACACTTCTAAACTAGTTTCATAATGGTAAAAAACTCTATCCTTACCTCATGGAGGACTTCAATGTGTATTCAATTAAATAAATTTACAAAAAGGTGCATAAAACACAGGTGCTCCAGAAAACCCCAAAAGGTAGCTAACTCTTTTTACTCTGAACCAAGCCAATGACCTCAAAATTCTGGACAAACACAGTAAACATATTTCTAAAAACAAAGATAGCTTTAAGTAGCAGTTAATACTCCGCCCAGTGATGATTGTTATATGTATATAGTTGAGAATCCTGGCTCCATGTTTGTGTGAATATGGATAAATAAATTTGACCATTTATAAAATGAGCAGAATCACATCTGTAAAATGAGAACACAGGGATTACTGTGAAGATTAAATGCTCCAATGATAAAGACTACTAGTTAATAGTTATGAAGCACATGGTAAAGGTCATCAAGCACTTTAAGTACTTTAAAATATGTCAGAACAGTGCTTGACAAGTAGTTAAAAAATTAAATATTGCTATTATTCTTGTATTTAACATGTCTCCCCCAGATTATGAAGCACTAAGAAAATCCTTGTTTGTCTTGCTGAAGGCAACCTGCAGCATAGGAGGCACACAAGAGTGCTCAATAAATGCCAAATAAATGAAAATTAAACTTTTAACACTTCAATAAAATTTGGATGATTTCAGTCATAACCTCTGCTGCCCTCCCCCTACACCGCATTCCAGGCCCCTAAAAATGAGAAAGTATGAAAAAAGAGCTTCTTCACCTGAAGGACAGAAGATCTCTGGAGCACTCTTTCCTGTGCCAATGGGTACAAAACTAGTTTCTGCAGCAGTTCTTTGTGAAGTGGGTCAGACTCCAGGGCTTCTTGGAAAGAAATGTCATGCTGGCTAAGGAGGTTGAACTTTGACTTCCGGTAAAAAGTGGCCAGGCCTTCGTGCTGCTTGATTCGAAACACGCCCTCCAGCCCGAAAGCCTCCAATGCGGGTACCAAACTGTCCGAAAACACCGCGCGGTCAACCTCCTGCAAACAGATGAGGTCGGCATTGTAGCCTGTGAGTTCCTTCTGGATAAGGTTCTGGCGGTAGTCAAGCTCCAGGGCATAGGGGGCACAGTATGGGTACAGAACAGTCCGTGAGAACTCAGTCTGGGCGTACGTGTCTGCCAAAATGTTGTAGGAGACAGTGCGGATGAGAGCGTCCTCTGTCACTTTCTTGGTGTAGAGATGCCGATGGTCAAAAGTGCAAGTACCAGGCCCGGCCTCCACTGGACACACACTTTCCAATTCCCTGCTCGGCCCGAAACGCTGCCCATTGCCTGGAGTGCAGTGAAGTTTCAGCCGCAGTCCGATGTCAGCATTGGACGGGATGTAGACGCGCTCATTCACACCCGTTTCGGTCCAAGTAGAAGACGGCGAAGAGGGAGACAATGACGAAGGGCCACTACCTTCAGGTTCCGCGGCACCAGGGTTGGCTTCCTTGTACCAGCGGTAGAGAGAGCCAGACGGATCCCCAAATTCAAGGGTGAGCTTGGGGCACACGGGGAAGCCGGCCATGATGTAGCGTGGCAACTGAAGCTCGGTGAAGGCGGGTGGGTTGCGCTCCACCTTGTACTTGACATCGCCAATCTGCAGCACCGCGCCGTCCTGCCAGGCGTCCACGTTGAGCACATCCTCAGCCACTGCTTCCTCTCGGTAGTACAGCTTTACCACGGGCTCGCAGATTGCTGCCGTCTCCGACCCAGACCCTGCACAGGCCGCGCCGCCGCTCGCGTTGGACCGGTTCTTCCGGTTCTTTCTAGCTGCGGCTGCCTTAGCGTGGCCCTTGAGGGCATTGGTAGCGATCCGGCTGAGGGCCCGACCCAGCGGCTCACTCTGGTCGCGCTGCATGTTCTTGTGGCTGCCGTCGGCCAGCGCAAACGACAAGCTCAGCTTGGGCTCCGAGGGAACACAGCGCACTACAGCGCGCTCCATCGCGCCTGCCGCCTTTTCAGGAGCCGCTTCAGTCCGGCTGCGCTGCTCCACGGCCGTCCGGACCCCACGAAGCACGGCGCGGGTGCTTGGGAGCCTCCACATGAACCTAGCAACCCAGAGGCTGACAAGACCAGCAGCCAAGCAGCCGCCCGGTGTCAAGTGAAGACAGAGAAGCTACAGCCGCCGGCTCCGGAACCCATTCAGACCCAGCGACTTCCGGCAGGCTAGGAGAAGGCGAACAAAGCTCGCGCCACGCACTTTCGCTAGGCCTACTTATCTGCTCCTTTTCATGGCAATACTTTTCTCTAATTACCAGCCAATTAATTTTTATATTCAACCAGAGTTAGGTTTATTGAGGTGGAGGAAATATATATATATATGCTATAGAGAAATATCGTACTCCAAGCTTTGTTGAAAGTGCAACTGGGGGTCCAGAGGGGACGGTGCATCAAACCGGAAGAGGTTGGACGGCGTCACTCGCTCTATTTTGCGAACTGAGGCGAGCGTTGAGCGGGTTTTCTGGAGGCGTCTTCCTCATACTCCCTGGGGCTGGACTGAGTGAGGGTGTAGGGGTTCCCACCCGAATTGGAAGGCTCACTGGGGACGTGGAAAGCGTTGCTCATTTCCTCTCCATGGTATTGTTCACCCTGCTCGCCTTTTCCTGAACTGTGAAGGGTTCAACTCTGGCGGGGCCGGCAACCAAGCGCCCAACTGAGTCTCTGATAATGACCAATATACGTTAACTCCCATTTAGTGAACATTGAGTATGCTAAAAACGGTACACACTTGGTGTCTATTTAAGCCTCACATTTTTTGTGAAGTAGGCTTTATCCGTCGCTTAGAGGTGTGTTACAAATCCGGTCAAAGTTATACAGACAGCTTAGTAAACGAACAAAAACAAATAGTAGTGATGAACTGCGGAAAGCTGTTCATTTTTAGTTAGCAAAGAAGATCTTATCTTTTTAGAGACGCCAGATTTAGCAAATAAAAATCCAGGACTGCCAATTAAGTGAATTAAAAAAAATAATGATAATGCTGCATACTTACACCTAAAAATTTCTTTTTCTGAAATTCAAACTTAACTGATCTATTTCTCATAAGTCCCTTGAAAGGAAAGGATCTTGGTTTGTTTGTGTACCAGAAAGAAGTCCAGTCTAACTTGCAGTGAGCCCAGGGAAGAGTAGCAGGTTGGAAAGTCACCCACTACATTGAGTGAGCAACAGTATGAAGGTCTGCGTTTTCTACTTATTTATACAGAGAAAGCGAAACTTTACTTTAATGGTGGTCTCACCCCCGAGAACAGTTACAATCGGCATTTAAAAAAAATGTTTAGTTTTTTTTTTTTTTTTAATTTGGAGCTAAGAATTGTAACCAGTGCCTCAAGCCTCCTATGCAAGGGCTCTACCACTGAGCCACAACCCCAGCCCTACAACCAGCATTTTATCCCCTAGAGTGCAAGTTTCTTCCTCTGATTTCTCATTGGCTGAGCACTAATGGAGTGTGTGTTTTAAGAAAAAGAGAAGGCATTGGAGTAGTTTTGCTTGCAGTTTTGGAAAATAATTTTAACTTTCATTTTTCTCAAAGGAGGAAAGCTAATTGTTGCTTAATCACGAAGGGAAGTTTTGTGTATCCTAATTCTCATTGGCTTCCATATAGTTTTGTTTCACAGTTTTCATAGAGCCTTAATAGCCCAAGAATGGCTGTGCATTTAGCCACAGATCCTGGGTTCCATCCTCAGCACCACCAAAAAAGAAGAGAAAAAGGAAAAATATTAAGCTGTGCGCTGTGGTGCACACCTGTAATCCCAATGGCTGGGGAGGCTGAGGCAGGAGGATTGAGTGTTCAAAGCCAGCCTCATCAAAAGCAAGGTGCTAAGCAACTCAGTGAGACCCTTTCTTCTAAATAAAATACAAAATAAGGATGGGGATATGGCTCAGTAGTCAAGTGCCCCTGAGTTCAATCCCCATTACCCACCTTCCATGCCCCTACCCCCCCAAAATCAAATACACATATCTAGTAAGGCATTGTATAATTAAAAACAACTTTTTGTTAAGTTTTTTCCTGATTCTTTTATTTTAAAATTGAGGTATAATTCATAAACATAAAAATCACTCTTTTCAAACGACATAGTTCAGTGGCTTTTAGTACTCTCATACAAATTTGTGCAACCATAATGCTAGGCAATTCCAGAATCTTTATCATCCCCCAAAGAAATACCACACCCACCAGCAGTCAGTCTCCATTCCCACTTACCCCAGTTACTGGTAACTACCACTCTACTTTGTGTTTCCATGGATTTACCTAATCTGAATATTTAAATCATACATTAAGGGACCTTAATAGGCTTCTCTTAAAAATTTTTCTTTTCTTTCTTGCAATTTGGAATTGAAACAGGAACCCTTTATCACTGAGCTACATCCTCAGTCTTTTTTTTTTTTTTTTTTTTTAATTTTGAGACAAGGTCTTGCTAAGTTGCTGAGCGTCTCACTAAATTCCTGAGGCCTGCCTCAGCCTCCCAAGTGATTGGGATTACAGGTGTGCACTGGCTATTGTGATGGACCCCAACCCCCACACCCCACAGTGGAGAACCTAGGGGTATATTTTACCACTGAGCTACATTGCTTCCCCTTTTTATTTTTTATTTTGAGACAGGGTCTCACTGTCCAAGATAGTCTTAAACTTGTAATTCCTCTGCCTCAGCCTTCTGAATCGCTAGGATTACAGGGGTGCACCATCACACAAAGCTTCACTTAGAATATTTTCAAATTTCATCTGTATTGTAATATGTATTAGTGTCTTATTCCCTTTTAGTGGCTGAAAAGTGTTCTATTGCATGGTTATACCACATTTTGTTGATCCATTCTCCCATGGGAAGATTTTAATTAGGGGAGTAAACTTTCATGATACATGTTTAAAAAGACAATTCTGATTTCAGAATACAGAGTGGATTATTAGGGCAGGAATAAACAGAGCAGCTGAACAAATGATAGGACATTTACAGGAATGGGAGATATTAGGATTAGAGTATATTTGCAGAAGAAAATCAAGAGAGTGTCTAGACCATATTAAATTTTAGATATTTGTTAGGTTCCAGGAGGTTATTTCTCATATCCATAGGCAGTTGGATATGAATCTGGATGTGGAAAGGTCAGGCATGAGAAGACCTGCTCTTATTTGAGAGGTCTAGGGCAAGTATCCAAATGGAGGCCCACATAGCATTTTAAATCAAGCTGTTAAATAGAATGTGTTTGATTTTTCTATTTTGAAAATGTATCTTCCTAAAGACCTGAAAGACCAGACTGGATTTGAATTGGGGATTGTTGGTTTTCTTTTCAGGTTACTCTACCACTGAGCTGTATCCCTAGCACTATTTTTTCTTTTTCTTTGAGATAGGGTTTCACTAAGTTGCTTAGGGCATTGCCAAGTTGCTGAGGCTGACCTTAAATATGTGATCCTCCTGTCTCAACATCCCAAGTTGCTGGGGTTATAGGCACATGCCACTGTTCTAGTCTTTCTTTGTCTTCTTAAAGTTCTGAGCCATAACATACATCTACAGGTAAGTTAGTCCTTGCTCATGGTACCAGGACCATGTTCAGTCCTTGGCTCTGTTGCCAATCCAAAAATGAGAACAAAGTTTTTAGAAAAAAGAAATTTTATTTATTTGCTAGCAAAGGAGAAACACAGAGACTCCTGTCCCAGACTTAAGGCAAGAAAGAGATAAGTCTCCAGTTTATAGGACCCACATGAGTGATTCTGAATTTTTTTAATGTTTATTTTTAGTTGTAGTTGGACACAATACCTTTATTTATTTATTTATTTTGTATGTGGTGCTGAGGATAGAACCCAGGGCCTTGCATGTGCTAGATGAGTGCTCTACCACTGAGCCACAATTCTGAATTTTGAAATGTCATTTATTTTTCTTATCCCCAGTATTTTCTTCAAGCAACTTTGCAGAATTTAGTCAATCTTAAATTAGCTTATTTATGCAAAATGAAAGTTCCATTAGAAAATACGATTTTCCTTTAGGCAAGCTGATCTAATTTAATCTTCTTTTAGTTTTAATCATTGTTTTGTTACATACCATAAAAATATCTCTGACTGCTAGAGATGGTGAGCATTTTTTCGTGTACTTGTTGATTGACTGTATGTCCTCCTCTGAGAAGTGTCTGTTCAGGTCCTTGGCCCATTTGTTGATTGGGTTGTTTGTTTTCTTATTGTTTAATTTTTTGAGTAGTTTGTATACTGTGGATATTAGGGCTCTATCTGAAGTGTGAGGAGTAAAAATTTAGACAGGGTCTCACAAAGTTGGCCAGGCTGGTTTTGAGCTAGAGGGTTCCAGTGATTCTCCAGCACCCTCCTGAGTAGCTGAGTCTACGTACAACAGCATGCCCAGCTAGTGAAGTGTTTTTTTAAAACAAAGGTGCCAAGGTCACTCAGCTAGGGATGCAAAAATGCACATGGATCTATATGCAGAATTAACCCTATGCAAAAATTACACCATTTATTGTCACCGCATACACCAATTAACTCTAACTGGATCATAGACCCAAGTAAACAAAATTAGAAGAAAACAGGAGAAAATCTTCATGATTTTCTGTCTTTATAGATGATTTCACTGTCACAATCTATAAAATAAATATATACACTGGGTTTTATCAAAGTTAAAAACTTGCTTTTCAAAAGATACCATCAAGAAAAGGATTAGACATTGAGTTGTAGTGGCACATACCATTGATCCCAGCAACTTGGGAGGCCAAGGCAGGAGGATTACAAGTTCGAGGCCAGACTGGGCAATTTAGCAAGACCCTGTCTCAAAATTTTAAAAAGGATTGTATGTAGTTCAGTGCTAGAGTGCCCTGAGTTCAATCCCCAGCACCCCAGTATTGGAAGGGGAAAAAAAGGGGATTAGACAGGGTTGAGTAAAGCTCAGTGATGGAGTACTTTGCTAAGTATGCACAAGACTTTGGGTTCAATCCCTAGTACTGGAAAAAAATCTGATAAGACAGTCAGGAGGATATATTTATAAATTATCTGATAAAACCCTTATAGACAGAATGAATATAATTTTATTTTTATTCTCTAGCTGGGCACCTGTGATACCAGCAGCTCTGGAGGCTAAGGCAAGAGGATCTTGAGTTCAAAGCCAGCCTCAGCAAAAGTGAGGTGCTAAGCAACTCAGTGAGACTCTGTCTCTAAATAAAATACAAAATAGGGCTGGGTTGTGGCTCAGGGGTTGAGTGCCCCTGAGTTGAATCCCTGTTAAACCCCCCATCCAGCCCCCCAAAAAGGAATTCTACTGATTGAGACAAACTCATTAAAGATAATCTTTCTAGGCTAATATCAATTGATGGGGGATTTGAATTATATCTGCAAATTTTCTTTATTGCAGCACCAAATTAGTGTTTGATTGAATAACTGGGAGAAAGCATATCATACAAAAGATTGCTGTCTTCTCTACAGTTAGTATAGTTAAGCCTAATCAAATTAGCACTCAAAAGACCATCACAAACTTATAAAAGTATTTTGTTTTCTACAGAAAGATAGTTTGCTTTTACAAACTACCAGGACAAGCTGGGCATGGTGGCACACATCTGTGATCCTGCAGGAGATTGAGGCAAGAGGATCACAAGTTTGAGGCCAGCCTGAGCAACTTATCGAGGCCCTAAGTAATTTAGTGAAATCCTGTCTTAAAATAAAAATATAAAAAGGGCTGGGGATATTGCTCAGTGCCAAAGCACTCCTGGGTTCACACCCTGGTAACCAAACAAAAAACCCACAAACAAAAAAAAAAAAACTATCAGGACATTCTATTTTGTCATTCACTGACTTAAATGACATTTTGGAGCACTTACTGTGTGTCAGACATAATAGTGTAAGGCTGTGTAGGGACGGCCCAAGATGGCTATAGTTAGGCTTCTTCACTAAGGCTTCTGGCAGGCTGTTTTTAGATATAGCTAAAGTCATAGTCTGATTCAGCATATGTACTCAAGGTCATAAACAGTGCTTGTGAGCATACATTCACTTATGTAACTCATTGGCAATGTGCCTTCTTTGTCTGGTCTGCATATAAAAAAGGCCTATGAAAGGACTCAAGGGTGCTGAAATCAGGCTGGGGCTACTGTTGCTTCCAAATACAGCATGACTACTCTACCAATGGCATCTTACTTCATTTGCTGGGATCCTGAATCTCTTTCCCAGGGTCTGAGCCTCAGCAGGATAGGCTATACCCTCATTTAATTTTTTTTTTTTTAAACCTGGTGACTGGCACAGAGAAAGTACTCAAAGGTTTGTCAAATGACTATGCCAGTCACACAACCCTGATTTTGTTTAGGTATAGACTAATCATGTATGCTGTTCTTTTTAAAATTTTTTTAAAAAATTTTTTAGTTGTAGTTGGACACGATATCTTTTTAAAATTTATTCATTTATTTTTTAATGTGGTGCTGAGGATCGAACGCATCCAAGGCCTCTTATGTTCTAGGCAAGCGCTCTACCGCTGAGCCATAACCCCAGCCCCATGTATGCTATTCTTTAGAGGGAGTATATACTGTGCAGCTTCCAATTGCAACATTTCACATTTGCTTTCCAGACATACAAAGTTCACACCTTACCTATTTGATTTTGGCAAGATTTCCTGAAATTACTGTAAACTAACAGCAAATATAAAAACAAGATAAATTATATTGCTGATTAGTTGTAATATTTACAAGTCACTATGGGTACACTTGATTTTCTTTCTTTTCTTTTTTGACTTGGGATTGAACTCAGGGGCATTTTACCACTGAGTAAAGCGCCACTCCCTCCCCGCCCTTTTTAAATTTTTTTGAGGCAGGATCTCGCTAAATTGTTAAGGCTGGCTTCAAATTTGTGACCTGTCTGCCTCAGCCTCCCCAATCTCTGGGATTATAGGCATGCACCACAGCTCCCCGAACTATGCGGACACTTGAAGACTTGATTCTCCTCTGAGAGTAAGTATTTATATAAACCTGTTTATTTTCTAGCGGATTAAAATTTCCAGTCACACAGTTTTTCGAGTTTGAAGGTCCTGATTTTCTGAACCCTTTTCGAAGAAAGACAGGTAATCTGACTCACCCTCCATTTACTTGAATAATGGGAATTATTGTTGTGACAGGTGATCTAAATCTGTTGTGCTTCACAACAGGCTCTCCAGGCAACCTTCATTCAGCCCTTCTGGCATTGGCCACAGGGTTTCTATGGCGACAACATTGCTAACACTGGGTTGAGGATTGCTGTTCACCAGTTACTGGACCTGGAGCCTGTGAGATGCCTGAGGATACCCCTCCTTACCTCTTTACTTTCACCAGAGGAGAAGTCTCTTTTCTTTTTCTCCCCCTGTCACTCGTCCTCTCCCCCTACTTTGCCTCTCTCTCTTACACTCTTCTCCTCTTTCCCTCTGTCTCATATTTGGGAGGGAGATGAGATCTAAAAGGGTGTAGAATTTTATTTTGGTCTTGAGATGTTATGAATATATTGAGGCTTGCTTTTACAATAATGGCTA
This sequence comes from Marmota monax, assembly GCF_021218885.2. Taxonomy (NCBI): domain Eukaryota; kingdom Metazoa; phylum Chordata; class Mammalia; order Rodentia; family Sciuridae; genus Marmota; species Marmota monax. The sequence continues at coordinate 13,400,496 of NW_026693008.1, read as the reverse complement.
TATGGAACTTTTCAGAGTATATTTTAATTTTTAGGGGACAAGATGTCAGATCCAAACAAAGCTGCCATTGAAGCAGAAAAGGAGGCTTTGAACTTGAAATTACCCCCTATTGTCCATCCCCCAGAAGACATAGGGGTTGATACACCACAACAAAGTAAGCTGCTAAACTACAAAAGATCCAAGGAGCAGCAGAAGACCATCAATCAGTTAGTGTAAGTAGCATATCAGTAATTAATTCTTGCTTGGAATTCAAGTGAACTGATTAGTGTTCATATTCTCATAAAAAAGTTTTAAGCATTGTAGGTTGTTTACAGGCAAGATACTATCAGGAAAACAGTTAAAAAGTAATCATAATGATAGCTAATATTATATAGTGCTTACTTTTTTAGATATTGTTCTTTTCACTTATATTTTTCACAACAGCCAAATAAGGTAGGCACTATTATTTCTACTTTTTAGATGAGTAAACTGAAGTACTGAGAAGTTAAGTAATTTGCCCAAGGTCGCACAGCTGGGGTTGAGACTTAGGTGGTCTGGTTCTAGAGTTCACATACTTGAAGCACCATACTATTCTACCTCTCAAGTAGGTAAACCAAATAATTGGGTCTGTAAAAATAGCATTTCATTTGAAAAAATATTTAAGAAAGTAAATTATCTTTAAACTACTTGCAATTAATTTTTTTTCTATATAAAAGAAAACATAGTCTAACATCTTGCTTTTCTCCCCCAATTTAGTGGAAATTAATTTAGGTACCAGTAACCAAAGGCTGTGATAATGCTGATGCAGTTCAATTCAATAGTTAGAATTTCCTGGGTACCTGACTCTGTTGGACTCTGGGGATAAAAAGAAGAAAAAGACGTGGATCTTGTTTACAAAATTCCAACCTGTTAAATGGGAGATTTCTTTCTGCTTCTCTTTCTGGATTCTCTTTCCTTTCTTTGTTAGCTTCTTTTATCAACAATTTTGCAATTGATTGGGTTTTATTATAACATTGTCAATGATCATATTTGAAAGCAAATGAAAGAGAATAAAAAAAGGAAAAAAAATGGAGACAGTCCTCAATGCATCAGCAATGCTTTATTAAGCAGCGGAGGAGCACATTTTCAGGAAAATGGTGACTGGCTATAGCAAGGGTCTGAGTTTTATAGGGTTTAGTAGGACCACACCATGGGAAGAGTTTGTCAGATACTTTTGGTGGGCTTACTTTTGGCAGGCAGGGGAACTTTGGAAGATAAGGGAAATTGCAAAAAGTCCTCAGTTTCCTTTTCCCCCACTAGGGGTTGTAAATTTCCACCTCCGTCAGTGTTGTCACTTTAATAATTTAAATATTGGCTTATGTTACTTTTCTTACAGCTAAATAGATGTGTTAATCATATAACTTTTTTTAGATTTTAATTTTTTATTAGGTCATCAATCTTTACTCATATTTAAATCTAAATTTATAGGTGTAATGACAAATACCAATACATGTACTATTAAACATCTTTTATCCCCGTCATTTCTAAGACTCATATTGTTTCAGAAGACTTAAAAGGGAGTTCACTAGGAGTTAAGACTGTTCTTCCTCTGAAGCTTTTCATTATCTCATATTGCCATATTGAATTACTCACAATTCTAGAATGAATCTTATTTTCACAGTTTAAAGATGGACTCCACAATTTGCTTCACTGTACTGCCTGACTAAATACTTAACACTAATTCTTCAATGCTTATTTATGGATCTCCTCCTTTGGAAAGCCTCCAAATCCCTTCTTTATCCCCTCTACATATTTCTCTTAAATCATTGTATCACCAGAGAAGAGATATCTCTGGAAAAGTGTACCAAGGAGATCTCAGAAGGGGGGAGACTTGACTTAGTATTAATGGGGTTGTTGATGTATGTGACAGAAAAGAATTTCTGCATGTGTTAGTAGAGGCACAGAGATTTATTTAGGAAAGCAAGTAGTATACATTCAAGGGAGAATGAGGATCAACCAGCTTAAGAGTGAGAGATGCATTTTCAGTGTTCTTGACTATTCTTTTAAAGGTAAGTTGGTGAGGGGTGGGTATGGGAAGGTATTTAAGGGTGACATCAGTCTGGCTAGTCTCAGGATCCTTAGGCTGATGTGGTCCCTAGATAATGTTGGAAAGCCCCAATATTATAGGTTTTTAAAATGTCATCTCTCTATTAATCTGTTTATTAGTGGGCTGACAATGCACAAGATAATTTTTATAAGTGAGTAACTTTTTAAGATTTATGGATTTCCCAGAAATTTAGGAGTGACAGGGCTGAAAAGGTATGCAGAACTTTAAATTAAAATTATATTTCTTTGTCCTTCCTTACACCTATTTTTATTTCTTCTAACCTCAATTTAGAATATTCAGGGGTGTTTAGAAATATTAAGTACTTGCTATTATACAGATGCTGTGTTTGCTCCTAGGGAGATCATAAAAAACACCAAGGGAAGAACTGTGTTGAGTGGTAGAGTGCTTGCCTAGTATGTGTGAGGCATTGGGTTCAATTCTCAGCACCACATAGAAAAATAAATAATTAAAATAAAGTTATTATGTCTAACTACAACTAAATATATATATTTTTAAATATTTATTTCTTTTAGTTATTGGCGGACACAACATCTTTGTTTGTATGTGGTGCTGAGGATCGAACCCGGGCCGCACGCATGCCAGGCGAGTGTGCTACTGCTTGAGCCACATCCCCAGCCCCAAATATTTTTTAAAAGGAACTATGCATTTAAGAAGTTTGTATACTAGTGGGAGGAGACAGTAAATGAGTAAAGAAAAAAAAGTTATGTTAGTCTTTTTTAGATTGTGATAGATGCTATGAAGAAGTAAGATAATGAGATATACAGACAGGGAAGGTGTTCCCAGGAACACTGCAGGAAAGGCCTCTGGAGATAATATTTAAGTAAAGATCTAAAGAATGGGAAGAAACCTGTCACTCAAATAAGCAGGAGCAAAGCACTCTAAGAAAGGTGATAGCAGCCACAAAAACCTTGAAATATGAATGTTTTAGTCTGTTGCAGCAGTTGACAAATGCCTGTATTACTGGAGTATCACAAGTCTGGGGAAGAGTGGTGTGAAGACAGAGAAGAAAGTGGGGCAAATTGCATGAGGTTTTATAGGCCATGATAATGAACTCAGATCTTTTTAGTGTAATAGAAGCTGTTGAAATATTCTAAATGGGGATGAATGTGAAATCTGATTTACATTTAAAACATTCCAGTTATTAAGAATATACAGAGTGGTGGAGAAGAAGGCTAGAGTAAAAGGAAAGAAGCCAGGTCAGATGCTATCACAGTAGCATAGATGAGAGCATATGGTAATTTGGGAGAGAAGATTTTCGAGGCTATGTTTTGGAACCAGAGTCAGTAGGACTTGCTATTAGATTTGCTTCGTTAGCTGGGTGGATGGTAGTGTCATTTATAGAGAATTGGAAGTCCAGGAGATGGGGGTAAAAAAAAAAAAAACAACATTAACTCACTTTTGGAGCTGAATTGCCTATGTAATTTAAGGGAAAATGTTATTAGGAAGTTGGTATTAGTAAGAGAAGTCTAGGCTGAAGATAGAAATTTGGGGATCACCAGCATTTAGACGATTTTTAAAGATAGGGGAATGATTGAAAATCACTAAGATGGGGGTAGGGGAGGAGGAGCCAAAGGGGGAAGAAGGAGGAAGAGGCAGAGGGTTGAGGGAAATATGAAGTGAAAAACCTAGGGCTGAGGTATTAGGAATTAGATGCAGTGTGGGGCAAGGGCAACTAAATATGACTGATAAAGCAGAAGGAAAAGCAACAGAAAAGAGAATTACAGGGAGCATTGCTGTTTTTTTCCTAGTAGTATTTCTCTTCCACTAAACTCTCACATGCTTAAGGAGAGAAATTTCAACACAAAACATAGTGTTTGGTATGTTATTATTGGTGAATGAATGTGATTGTGCTTTATACAGATTTGTAAATAGTACCACATTTATTTGGCTGCTTAATCAAAAAATACTGCCTCAAAATTTTCTGAAGTATAATGTCATATTTAATATCAGACTTAGAATTGCCATATGTTTCTTTGGGAATAAAGCATTTAGAATTGGAAGTTTTAATGCTGGAAACATGTCTTTCTGGATGGCCACAGCTTTGGGATTTTCTATTTCCTCATATTAGACAATTGGAGAATTAGACAATTGGAATGCAAGCTTGTTTCAAAGATGGGATGAGGTTTGTGGAATAGAGTCCAGGGTGAGGTAGAATGTAAGGAATTCTAAGCAGAATTGGGCCCCGCTGCTGGTACCAGTTCCTGAGACCCACATCGATGAGTCAGCATCATTTCATACCTTTCCCAAGTTCTGGGAAAGAGCTGCCTTCTTCCTTAGCTACTACTTCCTTTCTTGAATTAAACCAGTATTTCTCTTTTTTACCACATGTGGTCATCCACAGTCCTGTGAAATCCAGTTTTTGTTTATTACTTTTAAATTGTTAATATACAGAGCAAAAACAGGGAGTAAAAGGCTCATTATTATGTCCTTCCCAGTTCTTTTTATTCATAGACAGTAGGAGAAAACATGTTCCAGAAATTGTTGCTTTATTAAGATGTGGCATTTTGGGGCTGGGGATGTGGCTCAAGCAGTAGCACACTCGCCTGGCATGCGTGCGGCCCGGGTTCGATCCTCAGCACCACATACAAACAAAGATGTTGTGTCTGCTGAAAACTAAAAAATAAATATCAAAAATTCTCTCTCTCTCTCTCTCTATCTCTCTCTCTCTCTCACCTCTCTCTTTAAAAAAAAAAAGATGTGGCATTTTCATATAGAAAGTTCAAGGAAATTGGCATTTATCTTTATGTTGGGCTAACTACAGTGCAAGCCTGCCTACACAAATGCCAATTAGCATACCAATGTATAAGTAACATTCCTTGAAAGTAGCAATTGCTGAAATCTAGGCTATTCAGGGAGAAATGAAGAAGGGTCTTGAAGATTAACAAAGAAAAGAGGAGGGTCAGGTGTGGTGGTGCACATCTGTAATCCTAGAAACTCAGGAGGCTGAGAAAAGAGGATGGCAAGTTCAAGGTCAGCCTCAGCAATTTAGTGAAGTCCTAAGCAACTTACTGTAGACCTTGTCTCAAAAATAAATAAATAAATAAAAAGGACTGGGGATGTGGCTCAGTAGTAAAGAGCTTCTGGGTTTTATCCCCAGTATCCAAAAAAAAAAAAAAAAGGAGTATTTTCCACTTAATGTCAAAAAAGTCTTAAGATGTGGCTGTGGTTGTGGCTTGCCTTGCACATGTGAGGCACTGGGTTTGATCCTCAGCATCACATAAAAATAAATAAAGATATTGTGTCTATGTGTAAGCTAAAATATATTTTTAAAAAGTCTTAGGAGTTTAGTACAGGCTCAGTAAGATTCAATAGGGGTGGTAAGGGTACTCAAAAAAGCAAATGCAGTCTTAGGCTGCTTTAATAAATGTAGAATATCTAGTATAGGGAAGAGGAAAAATTCACTCTGTACTTTTCAACATCTGGGATCCTGGGATCACATTTTAAGAGAGACATTGATAAACCAGAGGAGGGAGGAAATTTGAAACCACAAAATTTACTTAATTGGTGAGAATATAGACTCTCACATCACTCAGGCCTTGATTCATATCCCATCTCTGCAGTCATGTGAATTTGACAAGTTATATAACTTTACTTATCCTTATATACCTACCTATAAAAGGAGAAAAGAGGGGCTGGGGTTGTGGCTTAATGGTAGAGCGCTTGCCTGGCATGTGCAAGGCCCTGGGTTCAATCCTCAGCACCACATAAAAATAAATAAATAAAATAAAGGTATTGTGTCCAACTACAACTAAAAAATAAAATATTTTTAAAAAATATGGAGAAAAGAATATTGCTTACTTAGGATTGGTATGAGAGTTAAATGAAATCCATGCTTGTAAAGGTCTTAAGTCAATGCCTAGGATATAATAAGCTCCTATAAACAGTAACTCTTATTAACAGGAGTAGTTGAAGGAACTGGGCAGGTTATCAAGTTTTTGGAAGAGTAACATGGAAGAATCTGACCCTTTGTATATAGCTGCAGAGAATAGACGTATAAAGCCACAAGTCAATATAAGAAATTTGTTTCTAAGAAAATGAATTTAACTGATAATAAATTGGGTTGTCTCAGAAAGTGATGATGACTGACCATCCCCCCACTGAGCCCTTGCCCTGGGTTACCATGGGTATAGCTTGATATTGTTGAGAATGTTCACATATCAAGCAAAGTACTGAACTAGACATCTGATATTTTCCCCACATCCACTATTCTGGTCGTTCATTCATTAAGTATTTATTGAGCTTATGTACCTTGGAATAGTGAGTAAAACAGACATGGCCCTTTATGCCCAGGCTATGGTTCCCGTAACCACACTTACTGTGAAATTCCTTTTGGTTCTTCTCTTACCTTTCTAATGGTATCTCCTTCATCCTTCAGTTGTTGTTTTGTTTTGTACTGGGGATTGAATGCAGGGGCGCTTAACCACTGAGCCACATCCCCAGCCCTTTTTACTTTTTATTTTGATAGAGGGTTTTGCTAAGTTGCTTAAGGCCTCACTAAGTTGTTGAGGCTGGCTTTGAACTCAAGATCCTCCCACCTCAGTCTCCCATCTCCTGAGTCTCTGGGATTACAGGTGTGTGCCACTGTACCCCACTCAGTTGTTGTTTTTTAATAATTCTTGTCATACTTGGCATCCTCCAATCTTTCTGAGGTCTCTTTTCCTTGAATGTCTTCTTCTTTGGTCATCTTTTAAAATGTATCTGGCCTTTATAAATGGTTAGGTTTGTCTTAAAATGTTCCTTGCTCAAAAGCTCTTCATCATTCCCATTGTTGATTAAATGCAAAAGTTGCCATTTGAGGCCATTAGGTGGATATTCCAAACCACTTCTCCAGACTTAAGTCCATCTCATCCCGTAAACTTTGGACAGTTTGGACAACTCCTTTTATCCCTTTTTCCTTTGATCCTTCCTTTGCCTTCCTGTTTTTCAGATCCCAGTAAAACCACAGCTCCACCTGAAATCTTCTCTTTAATTTAAAGCTCATTGCAAATGCTGATATGTTCATCAGGTGGAACAAACTCATCTTTCTTCTGAACCACCAGAGTGCCCTTATGGCACTCTCTTTTTTTTTTTTTTTTAGAGAGAGAGAGAATTTTAATATTTATTTTTTTGGTTTTCGGCAGACACAACATCTTTGTATGTGGTGCTGAGGATCGAACCCCGGCCGCACGCATGCCAGGCGAGTGTGCTGCCGCTTGGGCCACATCCCCAGCCTGGCACTCTCTTATTTTCTCACTCAGTTTATAAATTCCTAGAGATTTATTGCTGCTATATTTTAATAGTACCTAGTATACCATTTGCATGTATTAATATTTGTTGTAAGATGAATTTTTTTTATCCAATATGGTACAAATTAATTTAAAGAGGAAATTATATTTTATATATGATAAAAATCCATACACAGTTTTTAAGGTAAAACTGAGTACATAATGTGTGCCAGATACTGTTCTTATTGGGGATAATGGCAATGAATAAAAAAGTCTACAGTATATATTAAATGTTGGTAAGTGCTATGAAGAAAGATAAATGAAGACAGATAGTGAAAGAGAGAGGTACTTATTTATATAGTAGATAAGGGAAGCCTTCTCTGACAGTATTAATTTGAACAGAGATGATTCCCTCTGCATTGGGACTAATTTTCAAATTGTCAGTAAGTTACAATTGAAAAAGTTGATTTTATTTTTACTCTCACCCTTTTACCTTATACTTGAACAACATAAAATTTTAGGACTCATTGATAATTTTTTCATAGAAAATTTAGTCAGATAAAGAGTTTTTGAATATCTTTTCTTTTAGTGGAATTGAAAAAATGTTAGACTTTCAGTGTTTTTAATAATTTATGCTAATGTTAGCTTCTAGAGTTATATGTTTTTCTAATTATAAATTTCAGAATTGATGGAGCCAAAAAAAATCTAGACAGAACATTGGATAAACGAATACCACCATTACCAGAAGTTGATTATCCTCCAACTGTAAGTTATTTTCTTTTAAAAATACTTATCCTTATACTATATTAATTATTTTAATCTCAATATGAATAATTTTAAATAATAGATACATTTAAAATATTTTCGATTTTTAAAAATTTTCTTCTTAATTATCTTATTTGTTTTTTACAGATGACCAGTGAAATTAAAAGAAAAGGAGTGAGTTCAATTTTTTATTTCTTGTTTTGAAAATGTTCAAATAAATTAATTCAAAGTGATTTTTCTAAGACCCCTTGTTATGCCTCATCCTAGGAAAGAAAGAAATTTAGAAACTGAGGTTTTTGGTTTTTTTTCCTGCCCAAGGAAACAAGCATGTCATGGATAATACGGGGTTTTTCTGGGGTGGGGGTACCAGGGATTGAATTCAGGGGCACTCAACTACTGAGTCACATCTCCAGCCCTATTTTGTATTTTAGAGAGAGGGTCTCACTGAGTTGCATAGTGCCTCACTTTTGCTGAGACTGGCTTTGAATGCTGGATACTCCTGCCTCAGCCTCCCGAGTTGCTGGGATTATAGGCATGTGCCACGGTGCCCAGTGACAATATGGGGTTTAAGAGTTACGCTTTGTTGTCATTTATTATTTGAGGGTTAGTTGTGTAAATAATAGTTCTTATTCCAAACAATTTAAAAAATATTCTGAGTGGCAATTTTAAAGGAAATACATCTTCATTTTAAAATTAAGGCTATAATTGATTATACTGATATTGATATAATGATGGCTATTTATCCAAACAACAGATACCTCATTAAGAATCTAATATATGCTAGATACATACTAGGTGCTAGAGATTCTTTAAAAAAATGACTCTGACTGCATGGATGATGATGTGGGACTGCAAAGTGATTAGCAGAAATATGATAGCATGTAAATATTATTTAATAGGAAGGATACAGAGACTTTTGGAATTGGTTATGTATAAGAGGAAATTATACTGCATGTTCCCAGATGGGGCTATAAGCCTTATAAGTCCTGGAAGGTTTTCTTTTCTTTGAGGATAGAGGGCTGAGAATACCTTCCTATGGGTTGAGGATATATGGAAGAACCTTTCTTTTTTCAGTTAGTCAAGGCTTTGTTCTTTAAATGCCCTTCCCCTTTCTTCCCCTGTCTCTAAACTTTTCTGGAGACTTTAGATGTACCTCTTTACAAGATATAAGAACTGGAATGTACACCATAACCCCCAAACATGAGGTTGGGTGAATTGTAAGGTGTATTTGTGTATATATTTAGCATTCTTTTTTTTAATATTTATTTTTTAGTTTTAGGTGAACACAATATCTTTATTTTTCATTTATGTGGTGTGAAGATAGAACCCAGTACCTCATGCATGCGAGGTGAGCACTCTACCACTGAGCCACAACCCCAGCCCCTCCAACTGATTTTTGACAAAAATAATTCAATGGAGGAAGAATAACTTTTTCAACAAATGGGGTGGAGTAATTGGACATCGATAAAAACAAAACAAAACCTTAATCTAAACCTCATACCTTATACAAAGATTAATAAAAAATTGATCATAGGTTTAAATATAAAAGGTAAAATATAGGGTCTGGGGCTGTAATTCAGTGGTAGAGTGCTTGCATAGCATACATAAAGCCCTGGCTTTGATTCCCCAGTGCCTTTGATTCTCAGTACCACACATAAGCACATAGACACACATGCACACAACCAGTTGTGGTGGGGCATGCCCATAATCCCAGTGGTGTGGGAGGCTAAGGCAGGAGGATCACAAGTTCAAAGCCAGCCTCAGCAACTTAGCAAGGCCCTAAGTAATTTAGTAAAATCCATGTCTTAAAAAATAAAGGGGCTGGAGATGTGGTTTAGTGGTTGAGCACCTTTGGGTTCAATCCCTGGTACCAGTTTAAAATAAAGTCTATAAAAATACTTTTGACATCTAGGGATATAGTTTAGTGGTAGAACAATTACCTACCATATCTGAGACCCTGGTTCAATCCCTAATATCAGGAAAAAAAAACCTTTGAGAAGAAAACATAGGAGAAACATAAAATTATAAAACTTTAGACAAAAAATGTCAAGACTAGGCAAAGAGTTCTTGTGTATGACCTCAAAAGCATAATCCATAAAAAACTCCAATAAGAGTTTATCAAAATTGAAAACTCTTGCTCAGCAAAAGACCATTAAGAGGATGAAAAACAAGTCACTCACAGGGAGAAAATACTCCCATATCCAAAAGAACTAGAATCTGGAATATATTAAGAACTCCTAAAATTCAAAAGTATAAAAATAAACCAACTAATAGAGAACTGGGTAAGACATTTCACCATAGAGGATGTATTGGGGGCAAATAAGCACATCAAAGATAAATCAGTATCATTAACCATTAGGTTAATATAATTTAAAACCATGATGAATTTTTCCTACATACCTATTAGAATAGCTGAAATAAAATAGAGACAATTCCAGTTTATGACTATTACTGCTGCTGCTGCTGCTGCTGCTGCTTTTACTGGGGATTGAACCCAGGAGCATTTTTTTATTTTAATTTTTTTTTAGTTGTCAATGGGCCTTTATTTTATTCCTTTATTTATGTGTGGTGCTAAGAATGGAACCCAGTGCCTCACACATGCTAGGCAAACACTCTACCATTGAGCCACAACCCCAGCCCACCCAGGGACACTTTAGAACTGAATTACAACTCAGTCCTTTTTATTTTTTGTTTTGAGCCAGAGTCTCAAATAGTCTTAGTCTTGCTAAATTGCTGAAGCTAGCCTTGAATTCTTGATCCTCCTGCTTCAGCCTCCTCAGTTGCTGGGATTAAAAGCATGTGCCTGGCTCCAGCTGATTTCTTTCTTTTTGAATATTCCCTTGTATTTGCTTTTCTGACTCTTGTTATTTCTCTGTCATCTTCATGGTTTCCTCTTCCTTGTCTGCCTATAGCTGCTGTTCTCTTTCTGTGAATCTTCCTGGATGATTCAATTTCTGGTTTTAACTACCTTTTATATGTTGCTGATTCCAAAATGATTTTATGTAAAAATACCTCAAATTCAATATGTTGAAAAATGAACCTTCCTTCCTGAGATTGTTCTAGTTGTTATTATCACTATCAATCACTCATGCTTAAAATGTCTGAGTATTCACTTCTTTTCCCTTTCAACTACCCACTTGCCATGTAATTTGTCCCCACATGGCTGTGACTATTTCTCAAATTGATCCTATTCATGTTCTATCCTTAGATCAGAATTTCATTTTTTGTTTTAACTACAGCAACCATCAGTAGCTTACCACAATCTAGAAAATTAAAGCTTAATGTGGCAGGCAAGGCCTTTCATAATGTGACCCTTACCTATTTGCCAACCTCTTCTCATCACTCTCTATATTATACTTTATACTCCACCATCATGGACTTGCTTGAGGAAACAGGACATTTCTTACCTGCTACTTTTGCCCAACATGTTCTCTTTCCATCTGTGCTTTCTGGTTGTCCCTAATCCAGCTCAGTCATCATGCCCAGGAACCCTTCCTCTATTACTATGTATTTGGCTAGATGATTCCATCTTTAAAATATTTGAAATGTTGGTACATATGTTTTACCCATTTTTAAAAAAATATTTATTTTTTAGTTATAGGTGGACACAATATCTTTATTTTATTTTTATGTGGTGTTGAGGATAGAACCCGGTCTCGAATAGTAGGCGAACACTCTACCTCTGAGCCACAACCCCAGCCCCTGTTTTACCCATTTTAATTGTGAGTTTGGACTTATTGTCCCTTTATGAATTGTGGTAAAATACACATAACACAAAATTTACCGTGTTAACCGTTTTAAGAATATAGTTCAGTAGTATTAAGCCTTTTTACCTTGTTATGCAACCAATCTCCAGAACATTTTCATCTTGTAAAACCCAAACTCAATATATTATTAAATAATAACCTTCCATTTCATCCTCTCCTCAGCTTCTTGTTATTACCCTTCTTTTTTTCTATGAATTTAATAACTTTAGATGCTTCATATAAGTGGAATTATACAATATTTGTCTATATTTTTGGTGATTGCTGATATTAATAAGCGTGTGCTCTACCACTGAACTATATTCCCTACCGTGTATTTGTCTTTTCATTATTATCTTGATTCACTTAAAACACTGTCTTCAAGATTCACCCATATCCTAAATTTTCCAAGAATTTGTTGTACTTTATCTGAGGTGTATCTTGCAAATATTTTTTCCTGGAGTGCCAGTATTTTTGACTTTTTAATTGACATTTTTGCCTTGCATACTGTTTTTATTTTTATTTTATTGTACCAGGGATTGAACTCAGGGGCACACAACCACTGAGCTACATCTCCAGCTCTATTTTGTATTTTATTTAGAGACAGGGTCTCACTGAGTTGCTTAGCGCCTCGCTATTGCTGAGCCTGGCTTTAAACTCGTTATCCTCCTGTCAGCCTTCCAAGCTGCTGGAATTACAGGCATGCCCCACTGCACCCAGCCCTTGCAAATGTTTTTATATAGTCAAAATTTATCTATCACAAAGCTGGGGATGTGGCTCCATAGTAGAGTGTTTGCTGGGAGTGCATGAAGCATTGGGTTCATATGGCAAAATTTATCACTTTTTTTCTTGATTGTATCTGAAATTTGAATCATACTTGAGAAGTTTTTCCCTATGCTTGAGCTATAAACTTGATTTTTTTTTCAAAATGTTTTTAGTTGTAGATGGACACGGAACATTTATTTTATTTATATGTGGTGTAAAGGATCGAACCCAGTGCCTCACATGTGCTAGGCAAAGCACTCTATACTGAAGTATAAACCTAGCCCCTTGATTCATGTTTTTTTTTTTTCTTCTTCTTCTTGTGTAGTTTCAATGTAGAATTTAAATTTCTGATCTGTTTGAAGTTTATTCTTGTGTATGGTAGAAGGTATGGACTAATTTATCTTTTTCCAAATGACTAACCATTTGTCCCAGGACTATTTATTCAAACCTTGATCTTTGCCCCACTGCTTTGAGATGCAGTGATAATTTTATGTTAAATTTTCTGATATACTGTTCTGTTTCTGGACTTTGTATTCTTTTCCACTGGCCTGTCTGCTCATATACCTTTATCTTATTGTTCTAATCACATAGGCCTTATAGTATGTTTTGATGTCTCCCAGGGCCAGTCCTCCATGGTAGATCTTATTTCCTAGAGTTTTCTTGGCTATTCTTATATGTTTATTTTCCCACAAGAACTTTATGATCAAGTTATCTAGTTTTATTAAAATGTGTATAGATATTTTTATTGGATTGTGTTAACTTTGGAACACAAAATTGATATTTTTTTAGGACATTAAATGCCTTTACTGAGATTAAATGTTGTCTTCCATTTATTTATGAATATTTTTTGTTAGACTCCTCATTCTTATGGAAGAATTTGTGAAATTAGACTATACTACTCTTATATCAGAATATAACATTCAAGAGAGCATAGGCTACTGTTATGTTTTTTCCACATTTTTAATAATTATGTTTAATACTTTAAAATTTTTTAATTTGTTCTAATTAGTCATTATGTTTAATACATAGCTCAGTAGTCACAACAGTGTTTGAGTATTTGTTGAATTAAGTAATAATAAATTAGTTAAAGGAGCTTCTTTTTAGCTTGAGAAAATGAAGGATGTAGTAAGAACATTAATTTGACAAGAGCTCATCAAAAAAAAAGATAAAATGTTTGTGACGCTTTTTTTTTTTTTAAAATGGTTTTTATTCTGAAAACATGTTATTGTTGACAATTTTTTTTTTCAGTACTGGCAATTAAACTAAAGCTCTTGAAAGTGCTCTGCCACTGTGCTACAGCTCCAGCCCTTTTCATTTTAATTTTGAGACAGAGTCTGGCTAAATTGCTGCGTTATTCTTGAATTTGTAATCCTCCTTCCTTAGCCTCCCAAGCAGCTGGGATTATAGATATATGCCACCTTGCATGGCTACGAATATTTTTATTCTGAAAAACATGTTTTAGTAGGCTTGAGCTCAGGAATTATACTGAAATGTCACACCATGAAGAACATTTAATATTTCTTATTACGTTTTCAGTTCAACTACATGTTTATGAAGCACTGTGTAAAAAGTAGTCCTATAGTACCTATTCAGCAGGAATGGCTGGATAACATGTTAATGCTGATACCTGAGTCTTTAAAGGAAGGGAAAAAAAGAGAAGAACTGCTTGAAAGTCTCATAGATGAGGTGTCAAGTGACTTTGAAAAAAGCATGAAGAGATATTTAGGTAAGTAACACATCAAGCTTCTTTTGCCTTTGCTTCTGGTGTTGAACCAAAAGTAGAAGCAAAATAAATAGGGAACACTATATATTTAAACTATTATCAATTTCAAATATGAATTTTTCTTAAAGTTTTTTAATTTTTAAATTTTTCTAGTTGTTGATGGACACAATATCTTTACTTTATTTATTTATTTTTATGTCATGCTGAGGCTCAAACCCAGTGCCTCAAATGTGCTAGGCAAGTACTCCACCACTGATTCACAACCCCAGCCCTGAAAGTTTTATTTTGTGCCCATAATATAGTCAAAATCTTTGTAGCTTTAAGGGCACTTTTTGTAATTTTTGTGTTTATTAGCTAATCCTTGTAGAGTTTTGATTTTTTAACTTTGCCTTTTTGATTTTAACTTTCCTGTATACAGGGTTTTCAGAACATATTAATGTATTTGGCAGATTTATTAGGAATTTAATCGTTATGATTGTTATTGGAATATTTTTCTTTTTAAAAAATATTTTTGTTATAGATGGACACAATACCATTGTTTCATTTATTTATTTAGTTTTATGTAGTGCTGAGGATCAAATCCAGTGCCTCACAGGTGCTATATAGGCATTGTTACCACTGTGTTACCACCTCAGCCCTGGAATATTTTTTTCTTAATTGAAAAAAAATTGTATATTTTATCATGTACAACATGTTTTGAAATATGTATACATTGAATAATGGCTAAATTGAGCTGATTAACATATGTATTGCCTCATGTACTCATGATTTTTTTAATATTTAATTTTTAGTTGTAGTTGGACACAGTACCTTTATTTTATTTTATTTTTATGTGGTGCTGAGTATTGAACCCAGGGCCTCCACATGCTAGGCGAGCGTTCTACCACTGAGCCACAACCCAGCCCTCTCATGATTTTATTTTTTTGTGTGTATGGTAAGAATACTTAAAATCTACTTTGTTAGCAGTTTTCAAGAGTGCAATACATGTCATTCACTATAGTCACCATATTGTACAATAGATCTCTTGAATTTATTCCTCCTATAAAACTGAAATATTATATCTTTGAACCATCATCTCCCCAGCCCCTTTTCCCTCCAGCCCTATTAAGTACCATGCCATAAGTTTTCTTAAGTGGCCATATCAGGGACCTTTGAGTAGACAACACAAAGAACTGAGAATTAAGAGTTTTCCTATAACTGAATTTACCTCCATACTATGGCTAAAATAGTATTAAGAGCTTGATTTTGCTGAATTTGATGGTGAATGCCTGTAATCCCAGTGGCTTGGGAGGCTGAGAAAGAAGGATGGAGAGTTCAAAGCCAGCCTCAGAAAAAGCGAGGCACTAAGCAGCTCAGTGAGACCCTGTCTCTAAATAAAATACAAAATAGGGCTGGGGATATGACTCAGTGGTTGAGTGCCCCTGAGTTCAATCCCTGGTACCACCCCCACCCCCACCCCCCCACCCCCCGCCAAAGAGCTTGATTTTGTTCTAAATAAAGTTTTTTTTCTTATGCTCATTTTAATTCATAGTAAACTACCATCCTGTAACCCAAATCAGAGATTTTGATATGAACAGGTCTTGCAAGGATTTCAAGAAATATTAATACAAACATATATTTTAGTACAGAGTGTTCTTGTGAAACCACCAGTTAAATGGCTTGAAGATGAAGGAGGCCCTTTACCTGAATCCCCTCTGTGAGTAAATCATTTACTTTATCTATTTTCCTATTTTTTGTGCACATGTCAGAATTTATTTATTCATATATTCATGCATGGACATAGTAAAATATTTTTAAAAGTAGTATTACATCTAGTTTTTTTTTACACTGTTTGAAAATGAACTGATTTTACATTCACGTCTACTGTTGTGAAGCACTAGGGTATATTGTTTTAATCATATTTGACATGGTGTTTTGCTTTTTAGAGGACTAGATTATTCCAATCCTTGGCATTACAACTATGTGCAGGCAAGAAATCAAATAGCATCTGATTTGCACATTGTTCATCCAACTATGAAAATATTACTGGACCTTGGTTATACAACATTTGCTAATATAGTTTTGCTGGATGTAACAGGAATTAGGTAAAATCCTATATTTATTAATTATCATTCTAAATGTCTCCTTGCTTGACATTTTGACTGTATAATTTTTAAACTGACTCATAAATCTTCAAAACATTTCTTTAGATTTTAGAACTAAAAACAATTGTCATCAATAATTGTGTATGAAAACCAATGTCTTTTGCTTCAAAATAGATATTTTTTTCCCTCAAAAATAGAGCTAAAGGCCCAATTGATTGTGAATCACTAAAAACTGATCTGTCCATTCAAGCTAAAAAGGCAGAAGAGAAGATAATGAACACATGGTATCCACAGGTTATAAGTCTCTTTACCAAAAAGGAGTCACTAGAAGGCATTAAGCCTGAAAAATTGGATGCATTTTATAGTTGTGTTTCCACACTTATGACAAATCAGGTAAATACATTTTATGTATCTTAAATGATAGCATTGTTAAAATTATTCAGTATTTTAGATAACATTCTGTTAACAGTGCTGAGTAATTATTTTGAAATAAATTAAGAAAATATTTTTATTGTAATTTTGTTTATATTTATCAAAAAATAAATTTTGAGGCAATCTAAAATGAGAGATGACTGGGGATATAGTTCAGTGGTAGAATGCTTGCTAGTAAGTGTGAGACCCTGGCTTCCATCCCTAGAATTGTAAAAAATAAGTAACTTAATAAAAAATGAGGAAAGTCTAGAAGTATGTGCCAATATTATGAGTGATTAACTTGGCTCATTCTTAAAGGATGAAAGCTAATCATCTCTAGGAGTATGTTAAGAAAAGGACTATTCTAGTAATACATTTTCGAAGTTATTAAATTCCAAGTTGATTGAGTTTTTTCTCATTTTGTTCTCATCGAGTCTTGGTTCAAAATGTTATTGATTATTGATCACCACCCCTCCTTTTCTTCCCGCCATCTGGGGATTGAACCAGGGTGCTTAACGACTAAGCCTACCTCCTCAGCTCTTTTTATTTTTTTACTTTGAGAGAGGGTCTCACTATGTTGCTGATGCTGGCCTGGAACTTGTGATTCTCCTGTCTCAGCCTCCTGAGTTACTGGGATTACATGCATGTGCTACTGAACTCAGCTATTTATCATCTTTGAATGACAGAGAACATTAACTTCAAACAATTATGTTTATAGGCTCCTCAAATTTTTATGACTGTAAACATAACAATCCTAGAAAAACAGTTTTGATTAAAAACTTTCTCTTTTGGTAAAGATATCCAAAGATTCTACGAATTTTGTATTGTTTCTTTAAGAGGATAATATATATGTTTAATATTTGTATGTATTACTGTAACTAATATATATGGTTTCCTTTCCACCTTTACTCTCTTAAAGGGACTAATTATTTGGTGAACAGTAAAGAAATGCACATTTTGAAGATCATTTCAATTTATATTTGTCTGTTGGGCTACATTTCCAACAGTTGGTTCTCTATAAGATTGAATTTTTTTATACTTAGAAATATATTGTGTAAATACCAAGTTCCAAAAAAAAAATTAAAAAATACCAAGTTCCAGTGGCTTCAACTTCACCTAACGAGTGTGCTAGACATCTGGCTCTCCAGAGAAAATAACCACCTAAGTTCTGGTGTTTGATGATTTCTGTGGTGTAAATATTCTCACCATAATCTCTAGTTTCTTAGTGTTTAATAACTGGCTCCCAT
Source organism: Marmota monax (assembly GCF_021218885.2). Lineage (NCBI taxonomy): Eukaryota > Metazoa > Chordata > Mammalia > Rodentia > Sciuridae > Marmota > Marmota monax. The sequence goes on along the minus strand of NW_026693008.1, from coordinate 13,382,468 downwards.
GATTCTTGAATATTTAATAATTGGCTTTTGTAAAAACAGGAGCTCTAGCACACCACTTCTCATGTGCATGCCATGCTGTTACAACACTCACCTTTAAGGGTCAGTCCTGCCTTATGCCCAGTATTTACCATGTTATTTGATATTCTGGAATGTTTTATGTGCCAGGGACAGACTTACTAAAGAATCTGGAAAATTCTCTGTTGCCATTTTCAGATTGTTGATATTCTATTTAAAAGTATGGTTTGCAGGGCTGGGACTGTAGCTCAGTGGCAGAGTGCTTGCCTTGTATTTGTAAGGGACTGGTTCGAACCTCAGCATCACATATAAATAAGTAAAAAAAAATAAAGGTCCATTGACAACTAAAAATATGTAAAGAAAAATGTGGTTTGCATATATTGTTCTGTTTATTATCTTAGACTATTTATTAAAAATATATTTGCTGAATGGTAATTCCAAGACTTATACATTATAGTGATTTAATTATGTAAAAGAATTTAATGATTTTAATTAAAGATTGATTTTTGTACTTTCTAAATTAATAGTAATTTATAATATCATGCAGCTAAAGGATCTCTTAGTAAGGACTGTAAAAGCATTTGTAGAACTGTTTGACTCAGAAAATCAACAAAGATTGCCAATATTTAAGATGGAATTGACATTTGATGAGGATAAAATGGAGTTTTATCCTACCTTTCAAGATTTGGAAGATGTTGTTCTGAGTGTGGTAGAACGAATAGCTGAAACTCTGCAGGTATTACATCATCCTTACCTATCAGGTTTCTTTATATAGCTCTATTTAGGAATTTTAAATTATTTGAGTTGAATCTTTATGAAGTGTTTATATGCATAAAGTGCTTTAACTTTGTTTTATTTTCTTCCCTTAATTATTTTATTTTTTAATATTTTTAGCTGTAGATGGACTCAATGCCTTTTTCTTATTTATTTATTTTTATATGGTGCTAAGGATTGAATCCTGTGCCTCACATGTGCTAGGCAAGTGCTCTACCACTGAGCTACAACCCCATACCCCCACAAGTTATTTTAAATTAGAAAGTGCTTTCTCTTTGAAAATGTCTCCTGGTTGAAACGGACATTATCCTTGTTTGAGTTTTTTCTTATAGTTATGAACTGAATTTTTGTGCATGTCTCATTTCCCCTACTGAATAGTGAGTTTTTGTTTTTTGTTTTTTTTTGGCCCTGGGAATTTAACTCAGGAGCATTTTACCACTGGACTACATCCCAAACCCTTTTTATTTTGAGACAGGACCTTGATAAGTTGCTGAGGCTGACTTCGAACTTGCAGTCCTCATGCCTCAGCCTCCCAAATCCCTAGAATTACAGGTGTGTGCTGCCATACCTGACAGCATTGTGAACTTCTTAAGAACAAGATCTACTTTCTAGAGCTGTCTATGTAATCACATTGACATTATAATAAATAAATATTTGTGGAATGATGTAAAACTAACCCAACTTAAGTTTTTATATTGGATTGCATGCTATTGTCACTTTTAAATTATTACTTTGCATTGAGTTATTTTTCCTTGGACCATGGAAATCAGAATTTTTAAAAATATAGAATAAAATCTCCATATGGATCAATTGTACATATAATTAGTACATATGTTTTAATTTGTATTTGTATTAGAATATCCAAACAGTACCCTCTTGGCTATCAGGAACTTCAACACCTGTAAATCTTGACACAGAACTTCCTGAACATGTGTTACAGTGGGCTCTTAATACGCTGAAGGTGGCAATACATCAGAACTTACAAGGTGCAAGGAAACATCATGAGACATATGGTATATTTAAAATATTTAATATTATGTGTCTTCATTTTAACTACAATTTGATTGGATATTTGGTTATCCAGGGTTGTTAAGGAAGAGCCAGAACTGAGCATAGTTACTGCTTTTGACAAGAGTCAAGGATCAAACCTCCCAAATTTGAATTTTATTGCCTGGTATAAATGATGAATGTTAACAGAAGAAGAGAACCCAGTGCTCCATGCATATGAGGCAAGCGCTCTACTACTGAGCCACAACCCCAGCCCCTCCATTTAAAAAAATTTTTTTTTAGTTACAGATAGACAAAATGCCTTTATTTAAATAAGGAGGAAGCTAAATCAAGGGTAAAACCAAGGTAATTCTTGAAAACAGTTTTAAAAAGCCTGGGGGAAAATTTTATTGGTGTGTAGTCTCCCTAAGTTTGTTTGAGGTCAGATAGATAATTGTCGTTTGGCAGTCTATTATTTACTGGTATCATTTATATCACTAAGTTATTTTAAAAGCCTCAAATACTCTGTTGCCCTTATTAAAAAATATACTTAACTTCATTTGCTTATTAAGTCTTTTATTTTATTCTATCCATTCTTTTAAATTCAGAAATCTATGTATACGCATAGTATATTAATAATAGTATATGAGTAGTCTACCCTATTTTATGATCATATAAAGAAGCACTTTACCTTTTTAAAAGAGTATTATCAAGATTTTAATTGGCTTATTAATTTTCAGTTGAAAAATATAATTGGCTCCTTGATGGTATTGCAGTTAAGGTGATACAGAATTTTCAGGCAGAAGATCATACTTTTGATGAATACACAGAGGTAAGTAGTAATTCTGTTTTTTGTTGATGCTTTTTGAATTTCTCTTTAAATTATTCTAGGTCTAGATGTTTTAATTAAGTTAAATAGAATTTTTATTTTAAACACCATTTTAATAAACTAATTGGTTAGTGTTTTTTTTCTTAGTTACTCATTTACTCATTCATTATTTTAACAAAAAAAATCCCTATCATATTCAGATACCTCCTAAGATTTTGGTGATTCAGAAATAAATAATACATAAATACTTTCTTCAGGAGCTTAAATCTGGCTTGAAATCCTGATATAGAAAGAACTAGTATGACATAAGATAAATACTGGAAGGAAGAGATGGTCAAAGTATGGTAGAAATACAGAAGAAGGAATGATTGCTTTTGCTTTGGAAAATTGAAGGATTCATAAAAGAAATGAAAAGTGAGCTAAGCTTTGAAGTAGATGTTAGATGCAGAAGGAAGAGGGTAAAGCATGAACAAAGACCTAAAGTGTTCAAAGGTTTTTAAAGAACGTCAAATAAATAAAAATAATGAAAGAATGGGCAACAGGAATACTGTATGTGGCAGATTTAGAATATGATGAGGTTGGAAATGTAGGTTGGAGTCACATGGGAAATTCTTTTTTCTTTTCAATTTTTTTTTAGTTGAACACAATACCTTTATTTTATTTATTTATTTTTATGTGGTGCTGAGGATAGAACCCAGCGCCTCACATGTGCTAGGTAAGTGCTCTACCACTGAGCCACAACCCCAGCCCCTGGGAAACTCTTGATCAAGACTTTGGACTTTGTTCTGAAAGTTTTTAGCCATGGAAGTAATGTACTTGGATTTGAGCTTTAGGAACTCTAGCAGCAATGGGGGAAAAACAACTGCATAGAAAAGATTCCTATCTCCTCAATGGACCTTATTCTGTTGGTTAAAACTGAGCTTATTTTTCTTATTTCTTCATCTTCTCTCTACTGACTGTTTAGCTTGTATTTTTTCTTTTTTTTTTTTTTGTTTGTGGTACTAGGGATTGAACCTGGAGCCTTCTATATGCCAGGCAAGCATTCTGCCACTTTTTTTTTTCAGTTGTTGATGGACCTATATTTTATTTATTTATATGTGATGCTGAGAATCGAACCCAGTGCCTCATACATGCTAGGCAAGCACTTTGCCACTGAGCTACAACCCCTGGCCCCCAGCCCTCTATTTTTAATGTACAATTTATAAATTTTAATTATTATAATATTTTAGAATAAGAAAATTTTAAACATTTAGAAAAGTTGAAGGCATTTTATAAGGAATACCACCTAGATTTTAGCATTTTACTGTATTTGCTTACCCACACATTTATTCATCAATTCATTCCCTTTTCTATCCTTCATTAATTTCAAGAGTGAATAACTTTTTAAAAATCAACTTTATTGAGGTTAAGTTTCCATACAATAAAATTTATTTATTTTAATTGTACAGTTACATGAATAATGGGAAATTTACACACCCATGTAACCATTACCAGAACCAAGATATATAACATTTTCACTACTTCAGAAAGTTTTCTTGTGCTCTATCCTGGTCAGTTTTTTCCATGCAGACCTCAGGCAACAGCTTTTACTTTATATCTTTCTTTTCTAAAGTTTCACATAAATAGAATGGTATGTACATACTTTTTTGAGACTGGTTGCTTTTATTAACATATTTTTTTGAAATTTTTCTGTGTTACCTGTATCCTTGTTTTTGAGTAGTATTTCACTCTTATGGATATATGATTTGTTTAGTTATTCATCTTTTGATGAACATTTGGGTCATTTCCAAGTTTTTGGTTATTATGAATAAAGTTACTACTGTTTTTTGTGTGTAAGTCTTTGTGTGAACATAATGTTTTCAGTTCTCTTCTGGGATTTGGATTGCTGAATGGTATGGGTATTGTATCTTTAACTTTTGAAGGAACTGCTAGTTTGTTTTTTTTTTTCAAAGCAATTATACCAATTACAGTCTTACCACAGAGTTCCAGTTCTGTCACATCCTTTCCAATCTTTGTCAGTCTTTTTAATTTTAGTCATTTTGTTATGTGCACATTGGAATCTCATTGTGGTTGTAATTATCATTTTTCTGATGACTGAGGGTGTTGAGTATCTTTAATGTGTTATTTTTCATCTGTGTATCTTTTTAAAATTAATGTGTTCTGATAGTTTCCACATTTTAAATTGGATTTAAAAAATGTTATTGTTGAACTATAATGGCTCTATATTATTGGGTGGTATTATAATAATTCTTATTGTTGAGTTTTAAAGGTTCTTTATATATGCTGGGTAAAGTTTTATAATCTGAAATATATTTTGCAAGTATTTTCTTCTAGCTTGTGACTTGGACTCTTCATTTTTGCAATGATGCATTTTAAGGAGCAAACATTTTAAATTATAATGAATTTTACCTTATCAATTTTTTTCTTGCAGAGTCATGCTTTTTGTGTCCTAAGAAATATTTTCCTACCCTGTGATCATAAATATTTGCTTCTACGTTTTCTTCTAAAGGTTTTATAGTTATGGTTTTTACATTTAGGTCTATGATCAATCACAAATTAACTTTTTCATGTGGAATAGGATATGGAACATGGTTTGATTTTTTTTTTGTTGTTGTTTTTTCCATATGCATATCTAGCTATCCCATCGTTGTTTATTGAAAATATTATATTTTCCCTGTTAAACTATCTTGGCATGTTTGTTGAAAATCACTGTCTGTATTTGTGTTTCTTGTCTATTTCTTAGTCTATTCTTTTCCATTGATCTATATGTATATTTTGACAATCATTCCATTTTATTATTATTTGTTATTGTTAATCCCTTACTGTGCCTAATTTATAAATTAAACTTTATTATTAGTATGGGGGAAAATGTCTGTGGGATTCAGCGTTATCTGCAGTTTCTGCATCTGAGGAATATCTTGGAATGTATGCCCCACAGATATGGAGGAACAACTATAACTGCAGTTGCTTCAGTCTAAAGCTATAAGAAAACAGTCCCAGTTTCTTCTTCTGTGAAAACATTCAGCTTGTCATCCTCCCCTGCAGTTTGAGCTTTTTTGTTGTTGTTCTTTTTAGTTATACATGACAATAGAATGTATTTTGACATATAATATATACAGGGAATATAACTTCCCATTCTGTGGTTGTACATAATGTAGAGTTACACTGATCATATATTCATGTATGAACATAGGAAAGTTATGTCTAATTCATTCTACTATATATTTATTTTTATTATAGTACCAGAGTCTTGATTTCTGTAGTTTAAAGGTAAGTTTTAAAATCACATTATATAAATTTTCCAACTGTGTTCTTTTTCAAAGTTATTTTGACTGTTTGAGGTTTTTCGCATTTTCATAGAAATTTTAAAATAACCTGTTGATTTCTAAAGAGGCTAGCTAGATTTTAGTTAGAATTGCTTTGAATTTTTTAATCAAATTTGGGAAGAATTGCCATCTTAAAATTGAATCTTTCAATACACAGCCATAGTATATATTTTAATTTATTTTGACTTTCTTTAATGCCTCTCAACAATGTTTTGTAGTTTTCATTAATTTTACAAATATCTTGAAAATAACAGTTTTCATTTTCATTGATAGTATATACAAACATACTTTTGACATTTTGATCCTACAACAGCCTTTTTTAAAGATTCCTTAGGATTTTTTATATATGTACACAATATAAACCTTTTTTATTTTCCTTTTCCTATCTGGATCTTTTGTTTCTTATGTTGCTTTATTGGCACTGGATAGGATTGCCAGTAATGTTGAATGAATAGTAGCAGTGAGAGAGGACATTTTTGTCTTATTTATGATCTTATGGAAACATATTCAGATTTTTACCATCAAAATGTCTTAGGTATAGGTTTTTTGGTAAATGCTCTTTATCAGGTAGATGAAATTCCTTTCTAATCCAGGTTTGCTAAGAGGGAGGTAGTTCATTGGTTTTTGAATCATTTACTTTTTCTGTATATATTGAGTAGATCATGTGGTTTTTCTCCTCTTTTCTGTTAATGGTTTGAATTACATTTATTAATGTTTAGATGATAACCCAATGTTGCTTTCCTGAGATAAACCCAAATTACTTCCAGAATTTAGTGGCTTAAAAATAACAAAACTTGTGGAGCTGGGATTGTGGCTCAGTGGTAGAGCGCTTGCCTGGCATGTGTGAAGCATCACATATAAATAAACGAACAAAGTAAAGGTCCATCAAAAAAAATTTAAAGAAACCCAAACTTTATTATTACAGTATTTGTGGGTCAAGAATCCAGCTTGGCTTAGCTAGGTGCCAGTGTTTCAAAGTCTCTCATCAGGTTGCAGTCAACCTGTCAGCTGGAGCTGTAGTTTCATATGAAGTCTCAGTTGAGAACAGAATCATGCTTCCAAGTTCACTTAGGATTCAGTTTCCCATAGACTGTTAAAGTTCTGTTTCTGGATACATTCACATTTAGGATTAAATTTCCTTGATGAACTCCCTTTATTATTTTGAAATGCCTCTCTTATTCCAGAAAAATATCCTTAATCTAAAACCTGATATAAATACTCTCTATATTTCATTTTTAAGAAAAGCTTTACTAAGGTGTAATTCACACATTATGCAATTCAATATTTTAAGTATATTTATAATCATTACAATATGACTTTAAAATATTTAAAAGAAGCTTCAGGCCCAGTAGCTATTATTCCCCATCCCAACCTCAGATCCTAAACAACTACTGATATGTTTTTCTGTGTTTATGTTTGTATAGTTTTTTAAGAGAGAGGGAGAGGGAGAGGGAGAGAGAGAGAGAGAGAGAGAGAGAGAGAATTTTCTCGTATTTATTTTTAGTTTTCGGTGGACACAACATCTTTATTTTATTTTATTTTTTATGAGGTACTGAGGATCGAACTCAGTGCCCTGCACATGCCAGGTGAGCACGCTACTGCTTGAGCCATATCCCCAGCCCAATGTTTGTATATTTTATAATTATTTTATTAATATTGTAAAATTATGTTGTGTTTTGTTCCTGGATTCTTTAGTATATTGCTTTCACGGTTCATAATTGTTATAGACTGAATCTTCATGAGGTCATGAAAATTTACTCCTATGTTTTCTTTGAAGAATTTTATAGTTTTGGCTTTTACATTCCTATCTTTGTTCCAGTTTGATTTGATGAGTTAATTTTTACATATGTAATGAGCTAAAACTTTAATTTCATTCTTCTACACATGACTCTCTAGTTGCCCCAGCACAATTTAAAAAAAAATTATTTTCAACAAGGGTACCATTGGATAATCCTCATACCCTTGTCAAAAATCAATTGACCATACATGCAAGGTTTTATTTATGGCCTCTCAATTTTATTCCATTGATCTATGTTCTTTCCTTGATTGTTTTTGCTTTGTAGTAAAATCTGAAATCAGAAATTACAAGTCTTACTGCTTTGGTTTTTAAAGATTGTTTTGGTTATTCAGAGTCCCTTCCAATTTCAAGTGAATTTTAGAATCACTGTCTCAGTTTCTTCAAGTAAGTCAACTGGAACTCTGATGGGGATTGTGTTGAATTTATATGTAGATCAATTTGAGGAGTATAGGCATCCTAACAATAGTAAGTCTTCTAATCCATGATCATGGAATATCTTTCCATTTGTTTAGATATTCTTGAGTTTCTTTTAATAGTATTTTATAGTTTTCAGAATGCAGATTTTGCTTTTATTTTGTTAAATTAATTCCAAAATATTTAATTTTTTGATGCTATTTTATTTTTAGATTATTTATTGCTAGTACATATAAATGCAATAGATTTTCATGTATTGATCTTGCTTCCTGCAACCTTGCCTGGCTTGTATATTAGTTTGAATAGTTCTTTTATTAGGGGATAGCTTAAGATTTTCTATATATATGATCAGATCCTATTAATAGGATATATTACATTAATTGATGAAAACAACTTTGCATTGCTGGAATAAGTTTCACTTTGTCATGATATATAATTATTTTTATATGTTGTTAGATTTAGTTTGTGATATATTGTTGAGTTTTGTGTCCATCTTCATAAGAGATACTGTAGTTTCTGTTATTGTGATATTATAGTTTGTCTGCTTTTTATTTCAAAGTAACACTGGTCTTAAAAACTTTTCAAAAATTTTTGGAAGAATGATTGGTATTCTTTTTTAAGTGCTTAGTATAATTTATTAATGAAGGGTCTGGACTTTCCTTGTAAATAGTTTTTGGGTTATTAATTCAATTTCTTCACTTTTCATAGATCTACTCAGATAATCTATTTTTTATCACATCAGTTTCAGTAGATTGTGTCTATATAAAAATTTATATATTTCATCTAAAGTTATGTAATTTATTGCATACAATTGTTCATAATATTCCCTTATGATCCTTTTTATTTCTGTCAGGATGTCCTCTTTCATTTTTCTTTCCCTTACAAAAATTAATGTTTATTCCATCTTTGTGTTATATTCCTGGATCCTTCACCAGTGTTACTTTAGGAAAAAACAAAACAAATGAGAAACTGAAATCAGAGTCACTGATATTATCAAGTAGGGAAACAACTAAAATCTAGCCACCATCAGCAAGAAAACAGCAAAGATAATGCTGTCAAAAGAAACAAAGAAGGGCTCTGGATGTGGCTCAAGTGGTAGCACTAGCTTGGCATGCGTGAGGCACTGGGTTCTATCCTCAGCACCACATAAAAATAAAATAAAGATGTTGGGCTGGGGATGTGGCTCAAGTGGTAGCGTGCTCGCCTGGCATGCGCAGGGCACTGGGTTCGATCCTCAGCACCACATAAAAATAAAATAAAGATGTTGTGCCCACCAAAAACTAAAAAATAAATATTAAAAAAAAGAAACAAAGAAAACTGCTTAAAAAAACCCTGTATGCATCATATTCTTTCAAAGCAGCAAAATATGTCCCTGCATACAATGGAATATAAACTCAATTATTTTCATTTAAGGTATAGAAATGTAAGTTCTTTTGAATAGTATGAATGGGTAAAATGTGTTTGTAATGGTAATTCAACTAAACTAATTAAGAGTGGTCCAGGAACACATATAGGGCTTCTGGGGATGATGTGGCTGTAATTCTTTGATTGGAACAGTGGAAACACTAATAAAAATTTTCAAAAATGAACAAAGAAGTACAAGACAAAGGCAAATGGGACTTCTTTTATATCTTAGCAACATTCAGATGGAATCAAATTTGAATGCAGTCCACTCTGCTTTTAAAGAAGTTTTGGTTCAGTTCCCAATTATGGATTCCTTGATGCAGTCTTAAACAACAAACTTGTTTGTAGTGGTGGAGCTGCCTTAGTAGCTGTGTCTGCATGGAACTGATAACTAATCACTGTCTTTGGAGGAAGTCCTAGCCTTTCCTTGTATAGTCTCTCTATATGTGTAATAGCCTCTCTTTTCATATTTAGTAGTCCATATTGCTATCTTACCACCTTTAGCTCTAACATTAACAACAGCTCCACAAACATCATCACTATAGTCATCAAAAGATTCTACAGTAAGGCATAGCAGGTCACTTCATCTCTGCCATTTGTTCAATATAATGAGCCATCTTCTACCCCGTTTGTATTTCTCATCATCCCATATAGGATCAATACCATCCTTAAAAAGTGAGTAGTCACAGAGAGGCATTAAATTACTAGACAACTAGTTATGGTTGTGGAGAGCCCAAATGGTCTTCAACAGTATCCAACTTAGAGATCAGTTAAAAGTTTGGTTGCCAAGTTACTTTAATCATTTTTTAAAAATGAGAGTGCCCATCTACTCTGTAAATGTTTTATATAGTGTTATGAGTTAGCAACCTCCTGATAATTAGATTCTGTTTTCTCCTCTTCTGTAGGCAGGTGATTAGGAGTAGAGGTAGTTTCCAGTTCCACAGATGCTGTCTTAGATTGATCTGATCATACTCCTCTTCTATTTCTGATTACAGTAATTTGCATCATCTTTTATCTTAGTCACTGCAGTTAAAGGTTTGTTGATTTTGTTGTTCTTTTCAAAGAACTGATTTTGGTTTTATTGATTTTTTTCTTCATTTTTTTAATATTCTATTTAATTTTCACTCTAATCTCTTATTTACTTTATTGTACTTGCTTTATTTTTTTGTTTGCTTTAGTTTTTCCCAGGGACTTATGGTGGATGTTCAGGTTATCATTTGAGAACTTTCTTCCTAATATAGGAATTTATAGCTATATATTTCCTTGTAAGCACTGCCTCAGTTGCAGCCCATAAATTTTTATATAGTAGTTGCCTTCATTTGCATTAATCTCAAAGTATTTCCTGATTTTCCTTTTGATTTATTTTTACCAATAACCTAAGACAGTTTAATTTCTACACATTTGTGTTTTTGTTGATTTCTAACCTCATTTTACTTTTGTTAGAGAAGATACTTTGTATAGTTTCTACCCTTTTAAATTTACCTAATTTTGTTTTATTCCTTAGTAAATGGATATCCTGGAGAATGTTTTCTGTGTACTTGAAAGAGTGTACATTGTTTTTGTTGGGTAAAGTGTTTCTTATGTCTGGTACTCTAGTTGTTTATGGTGTTGGTCAAGTCTTTTGTTTCCTTTTTGAGTATCTGCCCAGTTGTTCAATCCATTATTTAAAGTGGGATATTGCAATCTTCAACTATTTTTCAATTGTTTATTTTTATTTTTGCTTCATTTCTCTCAGTTATTGTTGCATGTATTTTAGTATTCTGTTGTTAGGTGCAAATGTATAAGTAAATGTTATATATCTTGCTTGTGGATTGACCCTTTTTGTTATTTTGAAGTGTTCCTTTTTATCTCTAGTTAAATTTTTTTTTGAGGGGGGCAATACTTGGGATTGAATCACTGGTGTTCTACCATTGAGCTACATCCCTAGCCCTTTTTATTTTTTATTTTGAGACAGGGCTTCCCTAAGTTGCTGAGACTGGCCTGGAACTTATAATTCTGAATTACAGGCGTGAGCTACCATGCCCTGCCAATTTTGTTATCCCAAAAGCTCAGAATGCTGAGGCAGGAGGATTCCAAATTTGAGGCCAACCTTGGCAATTTGGTGAGATCTTTCCCCAAAATAAAAAAGAGTTGGGAGTGCATCTCAGTTGTAGAGTGCCCCTCAGTTCAATTTCAAGAAAGAAAGGAAGGGAGGGAGGGAGGGAGGGAAAGAAAAAAAGAAGAAAGAAAATTATCCCTTTATTTGGGTGTTAAAAAATTTATAACCAGTATCTTCGATATTTGGTAATAGCAGAATGTCTCAATTTTCTCTCCTTTTAGATTATTTTGAACCAAAAAGTTTCTTACATTTCTTTTCCTAAATACTGAACTAGAATCATTAGTGAGGCATCAGTAATGATAAAAGCAGATATATATTAGCTACAGAAATTGTCACATGTTATAGGTTTCTTTCTAAATGGAGAGGAATGAGTTGGCTCTGGGAATAACTATTTTTTAAAAATATATAAATATATAAACTATTTTTAAAAAATATATAAATATTTTTTTAAAAAAATATTTTTTAGTTTTAGATGGACATATATTGTTATTTTATTTATTTATTTTTATGTGGTACTGAGGATCAAGCCCAGTGCCTCACACATGCTAGGCAAGTGCTCTGCCACTGAGCTAACCCCCTGGGCAGAATTTTTGAAAATAATTATCGAGGAAAATTTCACCTAGTGAAATGCTGTAAATGGCATCATACTGGATATTTATTTACTAGTAGATTGACAAATTACTTAGTGAAAAGATGGGTTAGAAAAAGATTTATGTTGGCTGAAGGTATAGCTTTGTGGCAGAGCATGTACTTAGTGTCTCTGAGGCCCTAGGTTCAATTCCCAGAACCAAAAAAAAAAAAAAAAAGATTTATGCAATGAAAGGAAAGATTTTTATTTATTTAGCAAAAAAGAAATGAGTTTATATTCATGATTAATAATTTCATACAGTGCAATATTATAAAATCACTGATGATTAGAAAATTCTAAGCATTTTTTTTTCTTTTTTTTTAAGTTTATAGAATCATTTTTCAGTCTTGCCTCAGAAATAATGCTATTGCCTCAGTGGATGCATTACCCTATGGTGCGTTTGGATTGTGAAGATTTGAAGACAGGCTTGACAAATAAAGCAAAAGCCTTTGCAAATATATTATTAAATGACATAGCCTCAAAACACAGAAAAGAAAATGAATGGTAAGTAGAATTAATTACCATCCTCAGAATAATACGGCCAAAAGAAATATTTTGCTAAAATAATTCTCATTTAAAAAGAAAAGATTAACACAGAAAGTACTTACAATTTCTCCTCATTAGCTGCTCTCCTAAGGAGGTTCCTTTTTAGTCTCATTGGGCTGGGTTCTTTTTGTCTGATACTGTTTGAGACTGGTTTTAAGGCAACTCAGGATTGAAGAAAAGAAAAGAAATTGAAAGAAGTCAGTGTTTGAACACAGGGAATATGGCAATAAAAAGGTGGTATATTTTCTGTGATACTGGGAAGATCTGTAATCATTCCTTACCCAAATATTTATTTGTATCACATAGCTTATTTTTCTTTTTGTGAAATGGAGACAGTGATAACTACTTTGTAGGGTAGCTATAAAATTGGATTAATAAACTAGTGGCCTATTAGCTGTGTGTGTCATGCAGATATGTTTTGTTTTTCTCACATTGTTTTATTTTGTTTAAAAAAATTTCCATTTGCTGTCAACATTTCAAAATTTAGATCATACACAAAGCTCACATGCCCCCCAACCCACTAGATTTCCTACTTTTTTTTTAATAAAAAGATTAAGACTATGCCATATTGGGCCTGCAGTGGTAAAAGGAACTAAGAAGTGACTTTTCTCTTTAGATGGGAAATGTGTCCTGTGTTTTGTTCACCAGTGGTCAAGCAACTCATCAAAACTCATTTAAGTCATTTGTTTCCTCTCAGCCCCTGCAAAATTTGAGTTTGTACCTTACTGTAAAAGTTAAAACTAATATATGTATAATACCTAGCTCAGTGTCTGACATATGGTAGGTACTTTATAGATGTTAGCTATTATGTTTATCTTCCCAGAGGCAGAGTGCAAAGAGTATGTATTTTGGAATCAGACCTGAATTTAAATCCTGGCTCTGCGATTAACTAACTATTATACGGGCAAGTTACTTGATTTCCCCGAGCTTCAGTTTCCTACTATGTCACCTATGAAGAATACCTAGAATTACTGTTATGATAACAGATAACATTTGTAAAGCATATAGCCTTATGAGTGACATAAAATAGGCATCCAATACATACTTTGAAATGAATATTCAAATGAATGTCAGAAAGTGAAATGTTTGTCAGGTATACTTAGGACAAAAACATACTACACAAAAAGATATCAAAGATGGTTAAGTATTAATCCCTATCCCTTTCTTGAGAATCTTAACAATTTTGTTAAGAGCAATGATAATGGCATAATTAATTCAGAAATGGTTGTATGTTTAACATAACCTATTAAAAATTTTTTAGGGGCTGGGGTTGTGGCTCAGTGGTAGAGTGCTCGCCTAGCATGCATGAGGCACTGGGTTCAATCCTCAGTACCATATAAATGTAAAATAAAGATATTGTGTCCATCTAAAACTAAAAATATATATAAAAGATTTTTAAAAAATAGTACTTATGATTTTTCCAGAAATTTTTATTATTTCCAACAAAATGACTATAACTTACAAACCCATAATAAAAGAGCAGCTGGAAAGTCTCCCAGTTTATTCTACCTAGTTGTTTCTTTAATTCCTTCCTGAATAAATTCCATGCTTGAGATAGGGGAAATGTGTTGCCACTATGTTAAGTGCAGGATCATTAAAGAGCAATTTGCTTGGGCCACCTTAATCTTACCATATTGTTTACCTCCTGTACTTCTGCTGAAATACCTTCCCAAGGGACAGATTCTATTCTGTCAAGAAGAAAATTTTACAAGATTCTCTTTTTGCATTATCCACACTGGGGCATCGCTTTTGTTTTTGATATTCAAGAATTAACTATAAAGTTCTTCATGATCTGACTCCTGCTAACCTCTCTAGTTTCATACCAGGTCCTCTCCCTTGGCCTGTTTACTATTCCTGAAGTATGCCAAATTTAATGCTGCCTCAGGGCCTTTGTTCTTGCTGATTTTTCTTCCTGAAAGCTCTTTCTTGATATTTGCATGACTCAGTTTTCTTCTCTAGCTTTGAGAGAGGCCTTCCTTAACTACTCTATATAAAATAGGTCCTTTCCCTATACTCCATCATTCCCCCCCACCCCCACTTTCCTTGCTTTATTTTTTCCAGATAGCACATTTTTATTACTTAACATTATGTGTGTTTATGTGCTTTTGACTCTCTCCTTAGCTTGTATATAAGCTTTATTAGGGCAGGGACTTGGTTGTATATGCTTCTGTTTCTCTAGTGCTTAGAACCTTGTAGGCACCCAAGTCTTTATTAAAGAAACAAGTTAATTCCTCCACATAATATATATGAAATACCTGCATGAACTAAGATTTATTTTTAAAATCACATCACTTTTATACTTTTTTTTTTTGGCATGGCCTTTTCCCCCTGATATGTCTGGTAGTAACATGATAATACAGGTATTTTAAAGCACAAGATGACAATTCTATAAAATGTTGTTTTAACTCAGTAATTGCTATAGGGTATCCAAGACATTCATACACAGGATATTAAAAGAGAATTGTAGCATTAAAAATATAAATAAGGAGGCTGGGATCATAGCTCAGTGGTTGAGCGCTTGCCTTGCATGCGTGAGGCACTGGGTTCGATCCTCAGCACCACATAAAAATAAATAAATAAAGATATTGTGCTTATCTACAACTAAAAGAATATTTAAAAGAAAAAAATAAGGATTTGATATATTTAATTCCTATATGGTCATGTTTCACAAAAGGCACTAATAATTAAACTAATGATTATAGTTACTGATAAATGAGAATATACTATGTTTTAGACTCTTTATATTTTTATTGCATTACAACAATATCCAGCAAGATTAATAGCTTAATTTAGATAAAATATGGAAACCGAGTCTTAGAGATTTGCTGAAGTTCACAAAGTTAGTAGAAACTGAGGCAAAATTTAAATTTATTACTGACTGATAGAAGGTATGTTTATCTTGGTAGTGAAGAGGGTTGAAGTGATTACTAGAAAAAAAATTTAAATATGCCATAATTTCACATGAAGATATTACATAATTTTATAGACTTGTATACTGAGTTATATTAGACAAGTTTAAATATTATATGATATCTTAATGAATTAACTAATTATTTTTAGGATATTCAGTTCATATTTTATGCTAATCATAATAATACACATTTATTGAACATAAAATTAATTACGTTAAGAATAGTAACACAGAGAATCATGTCAGTATTTGCAGTGAGTTTGAAGCAATTAAAGATCATGCATTAAAAGTCCCTGAAACAACAGAAGAGATGATGGATCTGATATCTTATGTAGAAAAAGCCCGGACTATAGGAATTCAAGAGTTGGCCTTAAGAATCCAGGTAAGAATTTTAATTTATATATTTAAAAATTTTTTTTCATTGTGAAATATGATATACATATTGATAGTATGTAAAATGTAATTAAAAATATTTTTGAAGTGAGCATCTATGTTTCCACCAACCAGGTCAAGATAAAGTAATATATATTTATAAACTTTCATATATAATTTTAATTCTATATTTATATTTATACGTTTATATTGATATATGTATTCCAGTGGTAATCCTTACCCTCAACCAAGTCCTTAACTTGGAACTAAACCTAACATACCCATAACCATCAGTCTTTTATACAAAAATTATTACGTTGAATACCCATTTATGTTTTATGTTTATAAACATGTATATATGTACCCCAATGCTAAACAAAATCCTACTCATAAGTTTTCATATATATTCAGTTACATATTCATAAAATATATCTAAACAACAATGTAAACATCCATCTCAAAAAATTAGCTATATAAAAATTCATATACATTTAAATATTTCCATGTATATTTTTACATATATATTTTATATTATATTCATATAGTTGGATAATAATGTTCAAAACCTAAACTAATGCTAACTATGTTTCTACACTTATTCCTATACCTACCAATATGCCTCACAGAAACCTCTATAAACTATAACAATTTACATGAATGTACCTATACATTATGGAATATAGATTCATAAATATTGTTACATATAAGCAATAATACTTTACATGAATATTTCTGTATATTTTGAGATATATATTTATAAACTCACATACAGATTCATGTATATGTTCATATATGTTCATTTCTGCAGGCTTACCCTATCGTTAACACAAAACCTAACAATTCCCCTTACCATAAACCTAACAAGAGATAAAAGCACATATAAGTATATATTTTTATATATAATTTTGTTTATATATTTATATTTATAGTCATATTTACATATATATTTTAATCTATAACCCTAACCACAATGCTAGTTTGTAACTCTGAATTAACCCTAAACAAAAACTTTCAAATATAAACTAAAAATATTACTTTGAATATCTATATATATTTTCACATATGTATTTTTATATATCATTATATACACTTGTATGTATATATATGTGACTAATGTTAACCATAATCCTATCACTACAAGAAACCCAAATCTTCTAAACCAAACTGTAACACATATGAAAATACTAAACATACTCCTGTATATTTACA
This sequence comes from Marmota monax, assembly GCF_021218885.2. Classification (NCBI taxonomy): domain Eukaryota; kingdom Metazoa; phylum Chordata; class Mammalia; order Rodentia; family Sciuridae; genus Marmota; species Marmota monax. The sequence continues at coordinate 13,365,157 of NW_026693008.1, read as the reverse complement.
AATTTATTATTCTTTCTAAAATGTTTATATACACATGCATAAATATCTACCTCTATTTATATATATTCATTTTATTTGTATAGAAATTGCTACCATATATTACCATAATTCTAACGGTATTCCCTAGTATTAATCAACAATTCTTAATCTCTACAGCTGTAGCCCAAATGCACAACTATAATTCTAGGTGCTTAATTTAAAAGATTATACAAAGACTTCAAAGCTGTTCTAATTCCACCCCAATTCCTAAATCTAACTGTGCATTTTTTTTCTGGTGCTGGGGATTGAACCCAGGGCTTTGTGCATGTGAGGTGAGCACTCTTTATATAAATATATGTTTATATATATATTTATGAATATATATAAATTTATATTTTAAATATATATAATATATATTTATAAATATATATTATATATATAAAAAACACACACATATACAATACATATGCTTATATGTTCTTTACTCAAACATATTTATTTATTATTGAAATATGGTTTGTATTCCTGGTCATTTTGATTTATTTTTGGCTTTAAACTTGACCTGATTTGGCTTTTCCTTTAGTGTAGTTTTTCCCTTTGCTGATTTTCATTGTTGTTTTTCATTTCCTCCTCATGGAATATTTTGCAAGAATATTCTGTAGTGCAGGCTTTCTTGTTGTAAATTCTGTACAAATATATATATATATATATATATATATATATATACACACACACATACACACACACATATTAGTTGTAGATGGATACAATACCTTTTATTTATTCATTTATTTTATGTGGTGCTGAGGATCAAACCCAGTGTCTCACATGTGCTAGGCAAGCACTCTACCACTGAACCACAACACTAGCCCTTATAGATTCTTTTAACTTTTGTTTATCATGGAAGGCTTTTATTTTGTCATCAAATCTGAAGCTTAATTTTGCTGTATATAAGATTCTTGGTAGGCATCAATTCTTTCAGAGCTTGGTATATGTTGTTGGAGGATCTCCTAGCTTTGAGGGTCTGGGCTGAAAACTTTGCTGAGATCCAAATTGGTTTCCCACTATATGTAATCTGAAATTTTCTCTTGTAGTTTTTAATATTCTTTCCTTATTCTGTATGCTAGGCATTTTCATTATAATGTGCCTTGGTGTAGATCTCTTGTAATTTTGTTCATTTGGTGTCCTGTAAGCCTCTTGTATTTGATTTTCCAATTCATTCTTCATGTTTAGGGAAATTTTCAGATATTATTTCATTGAAGAGATTGTGCATTCCTTTGGTTTATATCTCTGTGCCTTCCTCTATCCCAATAATTCTTAGATTTGGTCTTTTCATGTTATCCCATAATTCTTGGAGGTTATGTTCATGGTTTCTTACCATCTTCACAGTGTGGTCAACTTATTTTCAAGATTATATATTGCCTGAGGTTCTGTCTTCCAAGTGACCTATTTGTTGGTGATGCTTTCTATTGAATTTTTATTTGGTTTATTGTTTCCTTCATTTTAAGGATTTCTGGGTTTTTTTTCAAGCCTCTATCTCTTTCTTGAAGTAATCCTTTGCTACTTATATTTGCTTTCTTATCTCTTTGTTGGATTGATCAATTATTGCCTGTATTTGCTCTCTTATGTCATTTTTTGCTTTGCAGATCATTTTAATTATGTACATTCTGAATGCCTTCTCTGACATTTCATCTACTGTGCTGTCAGTGGATTCTATTATTGTAGCATCTTGGTTTGTTTGGGGCACTTTCTTCTCTTGTTTTTTTTTAGTTGTAGTTGGACCCAATACCTTTATTTTATTTATTTATTTTCATTTGGTGCTAAGGATCGAACCCAGAGCCTCAAATGTGCTAGCCAAGCACTGTACCGCTGAGCCATACCCCAGCCTCTTCTCTTGGTTTTTCATGTAGTCCATGTGTCTTCCTCTCTAGCAGTGCAGATCCAAGATATTATAGTTTCTAACCTATAATCTTGTAGTGTCCATGCAGGTTACCGATACCTTACCTTTAAGAGGGAGATCCATATTTACAGCACCCAATGCAAACAATATGCAGTCTTAAACCATATAGCTCCTATTTAGACAATTACAATTTTGTTGCAATAAACAGAAATGATGTGTTTGATTAATGTCTACAATATAAATAGTAGGTTTGGATAAGGGTCTACAGTTTCTGATGGTGGACAAAGAGAGAGTAGTGTGTGTGTGTGTATGTGTGTGTGTTTGTGTGTGTGTAGGATGTGGGGTTTATGAGGCAGGAGGTAAGAATATAGAGGTACTAAATCACAGGAAGAGTGCAAGAGGAATTAAAAGACGTAGGCTAGCAGGGATACCTCTAGTATAACCAAGCCTGCAGGGACCTTGGTGATGGTCTTCCAGGTCCTGGATGTTGTCTCTAGATGGAAGCAGGCATGTCCCTACTTGGTGGTGGTAGCAGCGTCAAACCTGTAGGTATCTTGATGTTAGGCTTCCAGGCCCTAGCTATTGTCTTAAGATGGAAGCTGCCTCAACTAGTGATGATGGTGGTGGCAGTGGAGGTAAACCAAGATGGTGGAGGAGATGTCCCAATTGGAGGCCACCACTTTTGGAGATAGGGCTGAGAGGGCAGGATGAGGTGGCATTGGGTAGACTGTTTGGACATACAGCACTGTGGTGTGCAGTGCTATGGCCACTGCTGCCTCCAGGCCCTGTCTGTTGTCCCAGGGGGTTAAGGAGGTGGCTGCAGTGTCCCAAGATGTAAGCAGACGGGAGAGCAGCGGTTGGTAGATGGGGGCCCATAGCACTGTCGCTCTCCTCCTTCGGTTGCACTGGGCTGGGATCATTGATCTCCTTCCCCTCCTCCTCTGCGCTTGAGCAATTGCTCTGCTCCTTGTCCTCTGTAGGCCGGGGTCACACTGCTCCTCTTCTTCTACACACAGCTTCATATACATTTTAGAATCAGCTTTTAATGTTCCAGAAAATTCTGTTGGCATTTTGATTAGAAATGTAGTAATTAAATGGGTGATGGAGAGAAGTGACATATTTACAAGATGAAAGCTAATTCATGATAGACCTTTTATTTATTTATCTCCTCTTTATTATCTCTTTTTTATAGTTTTCTCTGTCAAAGTTGTATACATTTTTTGTTAGATAATTTCAAGTATTTAATATCTTTTACATTTAGATGGTCTTTTAAGTTTTTCATCTTCTATTCATTGCTTGAATAGAGAAACACAGGTTATTAAAATAAGGAACAGACTTTTTTAGAACAGTTTTAAATTTACAGAAAAATTGATTAGATAGTACAGAGTTCTCTTAATAGCTCCCCTTCCTGAACACACTTAATTTCCCCATTATTTACACCTTACATTAATATGGTACATTTGTTATAATTAATAAACCAATATTGACACATTATTATTAAATGAGGCTGATGAAGTTGATTCAGATTTCCTTAGGTTTTACCTAATGTCCTTTTTTTTTGGTTCCAGAATCCATCTCATCCATGATACCACATGGTATCTAGTCATTTCTCCATAGAGGCTTCTGGGGCTGATAGTAGTTTCTTCGGCTTTTTGTTTGTTTCTTTTTGATGACTTGATAGTTTTGAGGAGTACTGGTTATGTGTTTTATAGAGTGCCCTCTATTAATATTTTTCCTTATGATGAGACTTATGTATGGGGATTTTTTTGGAGGAGGATCACAGAGTAAAGTGATCTTATCATATCAAGGGCATATATTATTAACATGACTTGTCTCTGTTGATGTTGGTTTTGGTACCTGGTCAAACTAGTGTTTGTCAAGTCTCTCTACTCTTTTACCCCATTCTCATTTGTTCTCTGTCTCTTTTTTATGGAGTGTACTTGAGATTGAACCCAGGGGTGCTTTAACATTGAGCTACATCCCCAACTCTTTTTAAAAGTTTTTCATTTTTCATTCAAATGAGTCTGTTCTCAAACTTGTGATCCTCTTGCCTCTGCCTCCTGAGTCACTAGAATTATAGGCATGCGTCATCAGACCCAGCTCATTTTGTACTCTTTGGAAAGTCACTATGTACAGCCCATACTTAAGAAGTGGGAAAGTATCCTCTCCCTCCTTTAAGATGGAATATCTATATAATTTGTTTGGAATTCTCATATGTCTGAGATTTGTCTGTATTCCTCCATTTTAAAATTTATTTAGTCATTTATTTATATCACTATGGACTCATGGATATTTATTTTATACATTGGACTATAATATAATTTATTTTATATGCTAATTTAATATCCATCACCCTCAAGGATAACTTTAAAATGTTTCATTTTATTAAAAAATTTAATATATTTTTAATTTCTTGATTTTAATAGTTTATCTGAAGATTATTCTGGAATGTCTGTATATATCATCATGTAACTTTTAAATAATTACAGTCTTATTTCTGTCCTTATCAAATATTATATATTTCTTTTCTTTCCTTTTTTTCTTTTTTTTTTTTTTTGGTGCCAAGGATTGAACCCAGGGACACTTAACCATTGAGCCACATCCCCAGTACTTTTTATTTTTTCTACAGGGTCTCACTAAGTTGGTTAGGGCCTTGCTAAGCTGCTGAGGCTGGCTTTGAACTCATGATCCTCTTGCCTCAGCCTCCCAAGCCACTGGGATTATAGGCATGCACTACCACGACCAGCCCCTATTGCTTTCATCGATCCATATGTTGTGCTATAGTGCTATCATATTGAAGAATTGAAATTCAGATTCAAATGCTAATTTAAAGTTTAGATTTTACATATTATATACATGTACATGTAATGCATATAGAGATATAACTTTAAAAATTAATTCATATAGTTCATTATATTAACACATTAAAGAGGAAAACATCTATGAGCATGTGAGCTTCTCTATAGACACAAAAGTTAAGTGTTAAATAAAATTCAATACCTGCTCATAATAATTTTTAAAAAGCTAGTAGCATATCAACAACAAAAGGGAACTCAGGAATTTAATAAAAGTACCTATTGAAAATGTACAGCAGATGTCACATTTAATAGTAAAACCTGGAAAGCTTTCCCTTTGAAGATGGGACAAAGATGAGAATGCCTGCTATTATCTACTGCTATTCAACACTATTCAAAGCCAGCCTCAGTAAAAGTGAGGCACTAAGCAACTCAGTGAGACCCTGTCTCTAAATAAAATACAAAAATAGGGCTGGGAAGGTGGCTTAGTGGTAGAGTGCCCCTGAGTTCAATTCCTAGTACCAAAAAAAAAAAAAAAAAGGAATAGGGGATAAAAAGTATTCTTCTCTAATCAGATAAATCTGTGTTTTAAGTTTTTTTTTTCCCCTTTGCCATTCTCCACAAACTCCTTCTGGACTATTGCTGTAATGTTAAGTAGCCAAAAAAGATAACAATATTACTGAAGATGCAAAGTAAAATTAAAGATAATAAAATATTTATCACAAAAGACTAAAAATATTTTTTTGATTCTAGAAATAAAAAGAATTTAAAAATCTTTTTAAAATGTTTCAAGGGTTGGTGAGGATTTGAACATTTTTTTCAGACATATGCAAGAAGGGCCAAGAGTACCTTATTTTGCCAACTGCAAGTGAAAATCTTGAAAAGCTTTATTGCTACTATAAAAATACAAATGCAAGACCTGAAGCCAAATTAATACTATGACTATTAAAATATCCATGTGATTTGAGAATTACATAAAATACCAATTACTAATCTGAGTCATGTTGAAATTTGAAAGAATATTAGAGATGTTTGGATTTTTTTTCTCATAATGCCTCAAATTTTCTATATGGCATATTATATCTAGAGTTTCTTTTGTAGGAATCTAGACGCCAAATGAGTTACTTTTTAGATAATTTTCTGTTTCCTCAAGAAGACTTAGCTTTAAATGCAGCTGTCCTCATGTGGCCTAGAAAAATCAGTCCTGTCTTTAATGAAAATGATGAGGTAACTATATTTTTCTGTATATATGTTTGTATTCTGACATTTTAAGCATAAGTGCACATTTAATTTTCATACCTACTTGCCTCCTATTTTTAAAAACTGGATGCTTCAATGTAAGTTTGATTTTGACCATATTTATGCCCTTGAAGACTTAGGACACACTTTTAGATTTAACTCACAGGGTTTGGTAAGAAAGAGGGTTGCATGCAGAGCTAGAATGCATGCAACAGGTCTGATTTAATATTTGTGGTAGTAGCTGTGTTTTACTCACAGATTAATAAGAAGTCAGACTACTATATAAATTGATGATAGTAAGCCCTGAACTTAGTGCTCTCCTTTTATTAACTCATCAAATATTTTTGAAAATCCCAGATGCTCCTGTTTCTCCCATTTCATAGATAAGAAAAAAACGAAACTCATAAGTTAATAATTACTCAATATCATTGAGATAAGAGTTAGTGGATTTACAATTCACAATAGCAAGACTGTGGAACCAACCTATATGGCCTTCAATAGACGAATGGATAAAAAAAATGTGGCATTTATACACAATGGAGTATTACTCTGCATTAAAAAATGACAAAATCATAGAATTTGCAGGGAAATGGATGGCATTAGAGCAGATTATGCTAAGTGAAGCTAGCCAATCCCTAAAAAACAAATGCCAAATGTCTTCTTTGATATAAGGAGAGTAACTACGAACAGAGTAGGGGCGAAGAGCATGAGAAGAAGATTAACATTAAACAGGGATGAGAGGTGGGAGGGAAAGGGAGAGAGAAGGGAAATTGCATGGAAATGGAAGGAGACCCTCAGAGTTATACAAAAGTACATACAAGAGGAAGTGAGGGGAAAGGGAAAAATAATACAAGGGGGAGAAATGAATGACAGTAGAGGGGGTAGAGAGAGAAGAGGGGAGGGGAGGGGAGGGGAGGGGGGATAGTAGAGGATAGGAAAGGCAGCAGAATACAACAGACACTAGTATGGCAATATGTAAATCAATGGATGTGTAACTGATGTGATTCTGCAATCTGTATATGGGGTAAAAATGGGAGTTCATAACCCACTTGAATCAAAGTGTGAAATATGATATATCAAGAACTATGTAATGTTTTGAACAACCAACAATAAAAAATTTAAAAAAAAGAGTTAGTGGATTTAGCATTTTATATCAGACTTAATGTAGTTCAAAATTTAGAAAATTCTTCATATAAACCAGCATAACTAAATTGGGAGGTAAAAATGGAATAGTAATAAAAAGCGTGGGCTTCAATCAGATGAAACAAGGTTCAAATCTAAATTTTGACTTTTATGATTTTGTGACCTTGGACATGCTTCATTTTCTTCATTTCTGGATTAAAAAAAATAATACCTGTGATAATGTAGGTAAAATATTTAATTGCTTTCGATACATGGCATGTACTTTCTTAATGAAGGGTAGCTTTTTATTATTATTATCCCAGATTCTGTTAAATAACTAATAAGAATTGCTATTCACTTTGGAGAGCTATATTTTTTTCTGTGTGGTTTTTTTTTATTATTGGTTGTTCAAAACATTACAAAGCTCTTGACATATCATATTTCACACATTTGATTCAAGTGGGTTATGAACTCCCATTTTTACCCCGTATACAGATTGCAGTATCACATCGGTTAAACATCCACGTTTTTACATATTGCCATACTAGGGACTGTTGTATTCTGCTACCTTTCGTATCCTCTACTATCCCCCCTCCCCTCCCATCTTCTCTCTCTACCCCATCTACTGTAATTCATTTCTCTCCCTTGTTTTGTTTTGTTTTGTTTTTTACCTTTCCCCTCACATCCTCTTATATGTAATTTTGAATAACTTCTGTGTGGTTTATTCTTTGCATTTCTTTATCAGTCATTATAGACAATATTTATTTGTTTATTTTTCTCTGATGGATTTTTTTTATTTGAAAACTTTTTTTGTACTACAGTAATTAACATCATTGAATTATCTCTTAAAAAGCTCATTGAGAATGCTAAACATAAAAGAGAAAGTGAACTAATAGCCAAGAGAGAGAGACTGATCTTGGAAGTAGAAAAGGAATCACGCCGCATGGAGGAGTTTACAGAATTTGCGGAGTTAGAACGCATGCAACAGGTCTGATTTAATATTTGTGGTAGTAGTTGTGGTTTACCCACAGATTAATAAGGACACTAACATAAATTTAAAATTATAGAAAAAATATGCTTACTATTACAAAGATTTACTTCAGTATTAGGCCTAGAACAGTACTGTGTACATGATCTTTTTTGTGACTTAATTTTTTATTTGTAGAGTAGATGTAACCATATTTTCTGTTCTTTATCATAGTAATGTTGTGAAGTTAATATTTAATATAAATATAAGGACATAAGCTTTGTAATATATGATCTTATTTTTATAACATGGATTTTTGTGTGTGTGTGTGTGTGTGTGTGTGTGTGTGTGTGGTGCTGGGGATTGAACCCAGGGCCTGTGCTTGTGAGGCAAGCACTCTACACTGAGCTACTTGGGATGTTTTTTAAGGTAAAATTTTATTTGCTTTCAGTATGTGACAGATGTAAGACAACTACAGAAACGCATTCAGGAATCTGAAGAAGCAGTGCAGTTTATTAATAAAGAAGAGGAACTTTTCAAGTGGGAATTGACAAAATATCCTGAACTGGATAAATTAAAAGTTAACATTGAGCCCTATCAGAAGTTTTTTAATTTGGTTTTGAAATGGCAACGAACTGAAAAACGGTAATTTCTAGTAATGTAATAAAAACTAAGTAAATGAGGTATAAGAATATGTAAAATATAAGTTGTTTTTATTTTTTTTCTTTTGGCTAAATATTTAATGTAAGATTTATTTGTTCATTTTAATGAGAACCAAGTATCATATAGGAAGAGTATCAATGATGCTAATGGGTCACCCAACTTTATCAATATAATTTCTGCAGTATCATTTGGGTTGTCCAGAGTCAATTTACTTAATTTTTTTAATATTTAGTTTTTAGTTGTAGTTGGACACAATGACTTTATTTTATTTATTTATTTTTGTGTGGTGCTGAGGATTGAACCCAGTGTCTCGCGTGTGCTAGGTGAGAGCTCTACTGCTCAGCCATAACCCCAACCCCCAATTCACTTTATTTTACAATTAATTAACTTGACTTATATTTACACAAAAAATTAGATGGGTGGGATAAAATCTACATTTTATTTGGGTACTGTTAGTTGCCCATCTGTAATCTAATACATGTTTTATCACATGCAGTATAGTTAAAAGTAGTTACAGCTACTACCACAAATATTAAATCAGACCTGTTGCATGCGTTCTAACTCCGCAAATTCTGTAAACTCCTCCATGCGGCGTGATTCCTTTTCTACTTCCAAGATCAGTTTCTCTCTCTTGGCTATTAGTTCACTTTCTCTTTTATGTTTAGCATTCTCAATGAGCTTTTTAAGAGATAATTCAATGATGTTAATTACTGTGACTGAGAAAAACTAATAACAGCTTTCACCTCAGATGTTTCTTTTACAAAAGTGAGGAGTCAATATGGTACTATTGAATATAGTACTTAAAATTTCAACCAGAAAAATAAGTTAAGAGAAAGAAATAAAAAAGGGTACAAGCTGGGCATGGTGGCACACGCCTATAATCCCAGCAGTTCAGAAGGCTGAGACAGGAGGATTGCAAGTTCAAAGCTAGCCTCAGCAAAAGTGAAGTACTAATCAACTTAGTGAGACCCTGTTTCTAAATAACATATAAAATAGGGCTGGGGATATAGCTCAGTGGTCGAGTGCCCCTGAATTCAAACCCCAGGACCCAGCCCCTGCCACCGAGAAAAGGGTACAAATAAGAAAGAAAGAAGTCAAATTATCACAATTTGCAGATGAAATGATCCTATTTAGAAAACCTAAAAAATTCTACCAGAGTGTTAGAATTGCTAAATAAATACAACAAAGTGGCAGGATATAAAGTTAACATACAAAAATCAATAGCTTTTATATATTCTAATAATAAATCTGCTGAAAAAGAAGTTCGTAAAACACAATTCATCCATACCTTCCAAAAATTTAACAACCTAGAAATAAATCTAATCAAGGAGGTAAAATTCCTCTATGTGAAAATTACAGAACACTGAAGAATTGAAGAAGACACTAAAAAAGGAAAGATCTCCTGTGTTCTAGGATAAGCAGAATTAATATTAAAATGGCCAAAAGTCATTAAAGTCAAAATTAAAATTAAATTTAAAATTAAATTAAAATTACCAAAAGTTATATACAGATTCAAGTAATCTCCAGTAAGATATTAATGACATTTTTTCACAGACCTATAAAAATAGTCCTAAAATTCATATGGAAGAATAAATTTACAGAATAGCCAAAACAATTCTGAATAATAAGAACAATAAGAACAATGCCAGAAGTGTCCCAGTTCCTAACTCAAAATTATACTTCAGAGTTACAATAATGAAAACTGAATGGCACTGGCATAAAAACAGACATATAGAAAGTGGAATAGACTAGATGATATTGAAACAAACCTGCATGGATACAGTCATCTGATCCTTGACAAAGGTGTCAAAAACATATGTTGAAAAAAAGACAGACTTTTAACAAATAGTACTAGGAAAAACGAATATTTATACATGGCATGAAACTGGATCCCTATCTTTCACCTTACATAAAAGTCAACTAAGGGCTGGAGTTGTGGCTCAGTGGCAGAGCGCCCACCTAGCACATGCAGGACCCTGGGTTCGATCCTAAGCATCACATATGAATAAATAAAATAAAGATATTGTGTCTAACTACAACTAAAAAAAATAAATTGTTTTAAAAGTCAACTAAAAGTGGATCAGAAACCTGTAAATAAGACAAGAAACTATGCAATTGCCAGAGGGTATCAACTCTCTGGCATATAGATACAGGCATCAACTTATTATTCAATAAGATCCCTAAAGCTCAGGAAATAAAACCAAGAAATAATAAATGTTATGTTAAGTTAAAAGGCTTCTGCACAGCAAAGGAAGCAATTGAGAATATGAAGAAAGAGCGTACAGATCAGGAGAAAATCTTTGCCAGCTACTTTTCTGACAGAGGATTCATATCCAAAATACATAAAGAATTCAAAAAACTTAACATACACAAAAATGCATATAAAACCCAATCAATAAATGCATAGATGAATTAAACAACAGACATTTCTCAAAAGAAGATATACAAATGGCCAACAAATATGTGAAAAAAATATTCAACATCTTAGCAATCAAGGAATGCAAAGTGAGATTTTGTCTCCATTTAGAAGAGCAATAATCAAGAATACAAATAATAAATATTGGTGAGGTTGTGAGGGGAAAAGGAACTTGTATACTGTTGGTGGAATTATAAATACAACCACTATGGAGATCCATATGGAGGTTTCTCAAAAGACTAGGAATGGAACCAGTATATGAGCCAGCTATACCACTCCTTGATATTTATCCAAAAGAATTAAAGTCAGTATATCACAGTGATACATGCATATCTCTATAGCAGAATTATTCACAATAGCCAAGTGTGAAGGGACCAGCCTAGGTGTCTATCAACAGATGGATGCATAAAGAAAATGTGACATATATATGCAATTGAGTTTTACTTAGCCATAAAGAAAAATGAAATTGTCATTTTCAGGAAAATGGTTGAAACTGGAGAATATCATACTGAGTGAGATCTAGACTCAGATAGCCAAATGTTGTATGTATTCTCTCATGAGAGAAAAAGGGAAAGAAGAGGGACTTCATGAAAATAGAAGAGAGATCAGTAGAGTAGTAAAAGGAAATTGGGAGAAGGAGAAGGTGAAGGAGTAAAGGTATGGGAAATAAAGCAGACCAAATTTTGCTATGTGCATGTATAAATATATCAGATTGAATCCCACTGTTATGTATAATTATAATTTTTAAAAACAATTTTAGTTGTACATGGACACAACACATTTATGTATGTATGAATGTATTTAATGTGGTGCGAGGATTGAATTCAGTGCTCACATGTGCTAGACAAGTATTCTACCACTGATCTACAACCCATCCCCAGTAAAAATGAATTTTAAAAAAATGAGGGATCTAGAGGCTGGATTTGTGGCTCAGTGGTAGAGCACTTGCCCAGCATGTGTGACACACTGGGTTCGATTCTCAGCACTACATATAAATAAATGAATAAAATAAAGGTCCATCAATATCCCCCCCCAAAAAACCCCAAAATGAGGGGTCTAGCCTAAAGGCTGTCTAAGGCCTCTCATGATCCAAAAGTCTAAGTTTAATAGTATTTTTTCTTTTTCAATTCAGCTGGATGGATGGAGGGTTTTTGGACCTCAATGGAGAAAGCATGGAAGCTGATGTAGAAGAATTTTCCCGGGAGATTTTTAAGACATTGAAATTTTTCCAAATGAAGCAAAAGAAAGAATTACAAGAAAAAAGAAAGGCAGCAAGGAAACGATCTCTGATAGAAGAGAAACCTGAAGAAGAACCAAAAGATAATCCTACAATCATCATGTGCTCTACAGTAATGGAGCAGATAAAGGTTTTTAAGGTATAAACATATTTAATATGGCATTTAATATTATAATGTCTCCTCAACTTTGTGTTGCATATTATATAAAATAAATAAAATCCATCCTCTGATTTTACATAGTTATGTATAAAATGAGATTGGTCAGCATATAGCCAGTCTTACCCTTGGCAGTCATGTAACTCAAGATTAATTCTAATCATCTCTCTGGCCATAATAATTGGTTCAGGAATAAGCCTGAAACCCAAACTGGGTCAGAGTTCTCTTTAGAATTTTTGAACTGACTCTGGAAAAGGAGCCTCTTTTTCTTTATAAGTTGTGAAGGTATGAGTTGTGAGATCCCTGTAGCCAGCCATAGGGCTGGCTTGAGAGAATGACATTGATATTAGAGAAAAGAGGAAATAAAGAGACCTGATTATGCTCACTTCTTTAGGCTCCAGGATAGATACTTGAGTCATTTATTTTTGTCTCATCTCACTTTGAACGCAAGCTAATAGTGTCTTTCTCCTGCCCCTATTTCTCTACCTTCTTTTTTTTGCTGGGGGTGAGGGTTGGTACTGGGAATTGAACTCAAGGGCACTAAACCACTGAGCCACATCCCTAGCCCAATTTTGTATTTTTATTAGAGAAAGTGTCTCACTGAGTTGCTTAGTGCCTCACTTTTGCTGAGGCTGGCTTTGAACTTGAGATCCTCCTGTCTCAGCCTCCCAAGCCACTGGGATTACAGGTGTAAGCCAGCATGCCCAGCTTCCCTACCTTCTTTGATCAGTGGATTGCATCTCTATTAATTGTAATCAAAGGAATACAGACTGAGGATGGCATTGAGGATAAATAATCAGAAAACAGTAAGATTTTCAAAGTTTCTTTTCTGCATCAACCTCTTGGTCAAGCTCTGACTCAATCCTGTCTTCTATTCTGGACATGGATATTATGAGAAATGGGGGATCACTTTTGGGAGGAAGTGGTAAAGGGACTTTTTCCCCTCTTGGGATTTTTTTTTTTAACCAGAGACTGAACTCAGGGTCCTTGATCACTGAGCCATATTCCCAACCTTATTTAAATTTTGTTGTTGTTGTTGTTTAGAAACAAGTCTTGCTAAGTTGCTTAGGACCTGGGTGAGTTGATGAGGCTGCTTTTGAATTTACAATCCTCCTGCCTCAGCCTCCTGAGCTGTTGGGATTATAGGTATGGGCCCTGGTGCCCAACCCTTCTCATATTTTCAATTAAAATTTATTGTGTGTTTGACATTTTAGTATCTCAGTTTCATATTCCAGTCTCTCATCATGAATTAGCACTGTCAAGGGTGGTGTATAGAAAAGACTGATTAAGTGGTGAATAGTAGTTCCATTGGAGCTGGTTGAAGAAAACATACATATAAAGCCAGATGAGGCAACATGTTGGCAAAATGGTTTCTTTGGCCCAAGAAAGGCAGAAGATGATTGCTCAGACCTATATGACATATTGCCTTCTGAACATGACATCAAATCAGTAGCTGGAAAACAGGAAGATTTTACAACTGTTTATAATTTACTATAATAAAACTGTTAGCTTTCATTACTGTAACAAAATATCTGAGATAATCAACTTAAAACAATTAAGGTTTATTTTGGTTCATAGTTTCAGAGGTTTCAGTTAATAGTTGGTTGACCCCATTGCTTTTGGGTCAGTGGTGAAGCAGGCAGAACAAGCTTCTTGCTTTATGTCCAGAAAACAGTGAGAGGGAGGAGGAAGGGAGAGAGAGAAAGAAGAGAGGAGAAGGAGAGAAGGTGGAGGGAGGGGGAGAAGGAGGAAGGAAGAGGGAGAGAACAAACTATGAGCCAGGGACAAACTTTCAACCAGGCCCTACATCTTAAAGGTTCTATCATCTACCAATAGCACTACAGGCTGGGAACAAAACACATGGGCCTTTGGAGGGCCACTTACCGAAAAAATAGCAAAAACAAAATGAAGCAGTCTGTCATTAATTCAGTATAATCCAAATTTTGAATAACATTTTAACTATTTTTTTCAGGATGAATACATTTAAAATTTTTAGTGTTTGCAAAAATACTTAGGAGGAAAAAAAAAGGGTTTTATTCTAGAAGTTGTTGACCAATAGACACTGAGTCTTAAGAATAACTCAAGAAATACCTGGTAGAACTATTCTCATCATCAAGTACTAATGAAGAAAAATTAAAATATTTGGAAGCAGAATCAAAGCTGAATCCAGAAAACTTGATTTTATTATGAAATCTGTTTTTTATTTCTTTCCTGTTAAAGCCATTGAAATCTGTCCCTTCATATAAGAATACTTGATAAATATAAAAGACTATAACAACTAGCTACAAGTATACAAAGGGAGTGAACCTTCCAAATCATTGATGCAGATGGTTGAATGATTTGCTAGTGCTGTTCACATCCTAGAGTTTGTTAAGGACAAAGCTCATAAGAAAATCTACTCCGTATGTCATCCAGGGAGTTAGACCAACATTAAAAGAACTAGGAATATTCAATCCAGAGCAACTGGTCCTTGACAAAAGTGTAAAGTCCATGGATTGGCTTCCTAAGGATTTATTGATATTGCTTCTGGATTATAAACAGTTACCTGGAAAATTCTTCTGTTACCTTATTTGAACAAGTTTTCTTTTATTGAATAGCAAATTATGTAAGGGTCACTTGGACATTGTATAAAAAGGGAATGAATTTGAACTAAAAACAAAAATCTGATGTTCTTATCAAGCAAAATAAAAAGTTTACTAATGGGGTTGGGATTGTAGCTCAGTGGTAGAGTGCTGGCCTAGCACATGTGAAGCACTAGGTATAATCTTCAGCACCACATAAAAATAAATAAAATAGGGCTGGAATTGTGGCTCAGTGGCAGAGCGTTTGCCTCAGATGTATGAGGCACTAGGTTTCATCCTCAGTACCACAAAAAATAATAAAATAAAGGTATTATGTCCATCTATAACTAAAAAATAAAGTTACTAGCTTATAGTCCTCCAATTTTAAAAGCTTATTAAATTATTATTTACATGAAATAGAAACATAACTCATACAAAAATGAGATGTGTCTAATATTTTGAGAGAATCTAGAAGTTGGTAAGGCTAGTTCAAAAAGCATTTGAAGAGATGAGTATTTATAGATAATTTAATAACTGAATGTTAAATAAAAATTGCTAGTATTGACACAAAAGCAAGTAATGTCATATAGGGTAATGAAACATAACATCTGGAGGTATCTTTTATAATTGACAGAAATTTTTTGCATCTCTGCCAGACAAAAGTAAACATGTAATTGTATAGTCTGTGACCTTTAGTAAATAGTAAACAGTGAATTGAATAGAGTAGTCTTTAAATCATAAGGACAACCACTACTTCCTACCCTGCCCCAGGTTTTAAATAAATTTTGGTAACACCTGTTGAAAATTTAAAAATTTGGTACTAGTATCCTAGTGTGTGCTATATAGTACTCAATGATGGAAGGAAAATTGAAATAGAGTAAGGTTTGTTGACTGCTTTCATGTTTGAAAAAATTGTTACATGCTTATCATTGCAATTTTACCAGTAGTTTGCTGTTTTTTCTCTTTTCTTTTTAAAAAATACTTATTTCTTAGTTTTAGGTGGACACAATCTCTTTATTTTCTTTTATGTGGTGCTGAGGATCGAACCCAGTGCCTCATGCATGTCAGGCCAGCGCACTACCACTTGAGCCACATCCTGAGCCCGTTTTTCTTTTTTATTGGCTAGTATTTTTTATAATGGTTTTATTGAGATATAATTCACATACCCTAAAATCCACCTTCTTAAAATATGTAGTCACTGGTTTTTAAAAAGGTCACAGTGTTGTGCAGCCATCACTGTCATCTACTTGTTGAATATCTTCATTGTTCTAAAAACTAAACCAACAAATGTTAGCAGTTACTCTCCATTCCTTCCTCCTCCTTGGCCATGGATGCTACTAATCCACTTTCTCTATGAATTTGTTTATTCTATTATTTTATATAAATGAAATCATATGTGACCTTTGTGAACCCAGGGGTGTTTTATCACTGAGCTATATCCCCAGTCTATTTTATGTGCACATGGGGTGTCTTTCTATTTAATCAGGTCTTCTTTAATTTTAAACAATTATTTGTAATTTTTACTTATAAGTCTGTACTTTTTAATCTTTTTTTAAATTTTTATTGTTGGTTGTTCATAACCCACTTGAATCAAATGTGTGAAATATGATATGTCAAGAGCTTTGTAATGTTTTGAACAACCAATAATAAAACAAACCACACAGAAAAAAATATAGCTCTCCAAAGTGAATAGCAATTCTTATTAGTTATTTAACAGAATCTGGGATAATAATAATAAAAAGCTACCCTTCATTAAGAAAGTACATGCCATGTATCGAAAGCAATTAAATATTTTACCTACATTATCACAGGTATTATTTTTTTTAATCCAGAAATGAAGAAAATGAAGCATGTCCAAGGTCACAAAATCATAAAAGTCAAAATTTAGATTTGAACCTTGTTTCATCTGATTGAAGCCCACGCTTTTTATTACTATTCCATTTTTACCTCCCAATTTAGTTATGCTGGTTTATATGAAGAATTTTCTAAATTTTGAACTACATTAAGTTTGATATAAAATGCTAAATCCACTAACTCTTTTTTTAAAAATTTTTTATTGTTGGTTGTTCAAAACATTACATAGTTCTTGATATATCATATTTCACACTTTGATTCAAGTGGGTTATGAACTCCCATTTTTACCCCATATACAGATTGCAGAATCACATCAGTTACACATCCATTGATTTACATATTGCCATACTAGTGTCTGTTGTATTCTGCTGCCTTTCCTATCCTATACTATCCCCCCTACCCTACTTTTTAATCTTGAATGTTTATTTTTTAGTTGTAGTTGGACACAATATATTTATTTTATTTATTTATTTTTATGTGGTGCTGAGGATTGAACCCAGGGCCTTGTATATGCTAGGCAAGTGCTCTTCCACTGAACCACAATCCCAGCCCACTTTAATTCTTTATTTTTAGAAGTACTGGGACATTGAGCTCAAGGATGCTCTACCAGTGAGCCATATCCACAGACTTTGTTACTTTGAGACAAGGTCTTGTTAAATTACCCAGGCTGGCCTTTAACTTGTCATCTTCCTGCCTCAGCTTCCCAAATGTTTGGGATTACGAGTGTTGCCATTTTGTCCTGCTAAGTTTTGCCCTTTTTTCATTAAATTTATTCATAAGTATTTTATTCTTCTTGATGATATGATGTGTGAGAATTTTCCCTACTTTTAATTTTGGATTGCTTATTATTAGCTCATAGAAATATAATTGATTTTTGTGTATTGATCTTGTATCTTGCAACCTTACTCATTAGTTCTCATTTTTTTCCACATTTTTTTAATTGGTACATGATAATTATACATAATGATGGGATTTGTTTTTTTAGATATTCACACATGCACACAATGTACCAATATAATTTAGCCGGTTTTCATTTTCATGCGATTTCTGTTCCTCCCACCCCCACTTTTTTTTCCCTTCTTCTCTAGTGTCCATATATGGGAGAAAAATATGACCTTTGACCTTGTTAGTTGACATATTTCCCTGGATATAATGGTCTCTAGTTCCATCCATTTTCCTGCAAATGACATAATTTGTGGTATATAAACCACGTTTTCTTTTATTCATCCATCTATTGATGGACACCTAGGATGGTTCCATAGTTTGGCTACTGTGAATTGTATCACTATAGTATGATGACTTTCATTCTTTAGGATAAATACTGAGGAGTGATATAGTTCTCTCTCTCTTTCAATCAGAGATTGAACTCAGAGGCACTTAACCACTGAGGCAGTCATTTTTATTTTTTCATTTTGAGAATAGTGTCTCACTAAGTTGCTTACAGCCTTGTTAAGTTTTTAAGGCTGGTCTCAAATGGAATTCTCCTGTCTCAGCCTCCCAAGTCACTGAGATTAAAGGAGTGTGCCACTGCACCCAGATATAGTTCTCATTTTTTAAAACAAAATTGTTTAAAATTTTCTTATTTATTTAAATACACGACAACAGTGGAATGCATTACAATCCTTTTACACACAGAGAGCACAATTTTTTCTATCTCTGTATATAAAGTATGTTCACGCCAATTATAGCCATTATACATGTACTTGATTTTTTTGCATTATAATATATATACACCACAATTTTTCATATCTCTGTTTGTATATAAGGTATTTTGGCCCCAAATTCAAATCTTCATACATGTATTTTGTATAATGATGACCATCACATTCCACCATCCTTGCTAATCCCCTTCCTCCTCCCTTTCCCTCCCACCCCTCTTCCCTATCTAGATTTAATCTAATCCTCCCATGCTCTCCCTCCCTACCCCACTATGAGTCACCCCCCTTATAATAGAGAAAACATTTGGCATTTGTTTTTTGGGGATTGGCTAACTTCACTTAGTATTATCTTCTCCAACATCATCCATTTACCTGCAAATGCCATGATTTTGTTCTTTTTTAGTGCAGAGTAATATTCCATTGTGTATAAATGCCACTTTTTTTTTACCCATTCATTCACTGAAGGACATCTAGTTGGCTCCACAGTTTAGCTATTGTGAATTGTGCTGCTATAAACATTGATGTGGCTGTGTCCCTGTAGTATGCTGTTTTTAAGTCCTTTGGGTATAGTCTGAGAGGAGGAATAGCTGGGTCAAATGGTGGTTCCATTCCCAGTATTCTAAGGAATCTCTATTCTGCTTTCCAAATTGGCTGCACCAATTTGCAGTCCCACCAGCAATATATGAGTGTACCTTTTTCCCCACATCCTCACCAACACTTGTTATTGTTTGCCTTCATAAGAGCTGCCATTCTGACTGGAGTGAGATGATATATTAGTTTTGATTTGCATTTCTCTGATTGCTAGAGATGGTGAGCATTTTTTCATATATTTGTTGATTGATTGTATATCCTCTTCTGAGAAGTGTCTGTTCGGGTCCTTGGCCCATTTAATGATTGGATTATTTGGGTTTTTTGGTTCTTAGCTTGTTGAGTTCTTTATATACCCTAGAGATTAGTGCTCTTTCTGATGTGTGAGGGGTAAAAATTTTCTCCCAGGATGTAGGCTCCCTGTTCACCTCACTGATTATTTCTTTTGCTGAGAAAAAACCTTTTTAGTTTGAATCCATCCCATTTGTTGATTCTTGGTTTTAATTCTTTTGCCAACTTGGCTTGGATATTGACATTAAATAAGGTCTAATAATGTAGTATGGGTTTTTTGTTGTTGTTGTTTTTAGTTTTTGCCAGGTCTCTCAAATTGACTTTCGACCATATCTAATAATTTCATTAGTGAAATTGAACATTGTTTGCAGTACAGAATTGATACAAATAAAATAAAATTAAATTCAGAAAATATTTGACCATCACTGAGAGGAGTATTTTTTATGTGTTAAGGGGCAAGGATAAGTAAGAAATGGTTCTTGCACATCAAGGAGAATACAATATAGTGAGAAAAATAGATTTTGGACAACTACTGCAAAGGTTGTAGAACAAAAAAATCATTAAAAAAAATTTTAAATTTGTTTTAGTTATATGAGACAGTAATATAATGCACTGTGATATGTCATATATAATGGAGTATAATTTCTTCTTTTTCTGGTCATACATAATGTAGAACCCCACTGGTAATATAGTTACATATGTACATAGGGTAATAATGTTTGATTCATAGAATAAAGAAATTCCTAAGTAGAGGATATCAGTATCCTGTGAGAAAAATAGGGCCTGAAGCAATTAATTTTTTTCATTTGGAGAACAGGTAAGGTGAATTTTATTTTAAGGAGGTAGATCAGAATAACAGTGTGATTTTTAAGGCTTTGGATTGGGAAGAGGGACAAATAAGCACTCTTTCTTCTCAACACTTGTATTATCTTATATATCTTATTTTAATTTTTTTTAATGATTTCTTTGTTCTACCACCTTTGGAGTAGTTGTCCAAAATCTATTTTTCTCACTATATTTTATTCTCCTTGATGTGCAAGAACCATTTCTTACTTATCCTTGCCCCTTAACACAGTATATATTTAATGTGTTTAAGTTATGAAGTACAGTAAGAAAATGAGCACCCATGAATCCTTTCCTCTTCTTTAGAGTCAGGTTACTAATACTGTTGTTTTCCTTCTGTGATTCCTTCCCTATTTTATCCCTTTAATTCCTCTTAGAGTTAAATGTATCATAAGTTTTATGTTTCAAATTCCTTTGCTTTTTTGTTTTAATCAAATTTTAATTTATATATATATATATATATATATATATATATTTTAGTTGTAGATGGACATAATACCTTTATTTTGTTTATTTATTTTTATATGGTGTGAGAATTGAACCCAGGGCCTTACACGTGCAATGCAAGCACTCTACTGCTGAGCCCCAGCCCCAGCCCCAAATTTGAATTTAATAAATATGCCATCCATAAGCAGTTTTGTATAAATTGATTTTTTAAAAAATGGAACACTGTGTTTTTTCCCAGTATATACGAGGGGTTGAATTCAGAGCCTCACAGACATTAGGCAAGCACTCTACCACTGAGCTTCATCCTCAACTCTTTTTATTTTGAGGCAGTCTTTTTGAGTTGCCCAGGTGGGCTTGAACTTGCTATTCTCCTGCCTTAGTCACCTGAGTAGCTGGGAATACAGGTATATATCACCATACTCAATTCAAAATTATATTTCCTTTCTTTTCAACTACTATAGAATATTTCTTACTTAATTTATTTATTTTCCTCTTTATAGTCATATGATATATTTCCTTTTTGCTATTATTAATACTTGTTTTCTTAGGCATTTTGTCACAGTAATGGAAAGCTGGTTAACACAGATGAGATCTCATTGTAATTTTAATTTGTGTTTCCCTGTTTATTAGAGATGTTAAGCACATTTTCATGTACCTATAATACTGTTAACTTATATAGTCTTGTGTCCTAGCGTATATGGGCAAGAGTTTTTCTAAGAAAGGCATATGCCTAGTAGTGAGACTTCTGAATATTAAAATATATGGTTGTTCAGTTTTGTCAGAAAATTTCAAATTATTTCTCAGTTTAAATTCCTACCAGTCCCATATTCTCACATCATCAGATGTCATGATTTTTTGCTACTCTAGTAAATACAAAATTATGTTAATATGGTTTTAATTTATATTTCCCTGATTTCTAATAAAATGTAACTTAGCTTTCAAATTTTATTTATTAAACAAATTCTTATTGGTTGACAGTGATATAACTGGTAGTATTCTGTGTGCTTCATTGAGACATACCAGTAAAAAGAACAAAAGTTCCTACCACCATAGAACTTACATTCAATTTGACTTTCATACTTCTTCTTCTGCATAAATCCTCAATTATACCTTTGGACTCCACTTGTGTGGTTGGTTGTTTCTGTTTTTATTGTTAATATTTGGGATTTTTATAACATATTCTGGACAATGACCTTTGTCACTTATGTGAATCTCTATCATTTAGATTTATTTGTATCTTATTAGATTTATCTTTATTATTTAGATTTTCATTAACATTATTGAATAAAGTTATATGGTTTCTCCCAAATAGCTTTGCAGAGCTTTAATTTGATTATCCCAGTATACTTTATTTTGTTATTACTATTATAAATTGATCTTTTTATGTTTTTAGCTGTGACTAGTATGTAGAAATTTTGTTTAATTTCTTTATGTTAATTTAATATCCAGAAACTATACATAGACAGCAATCTGTGAAGCATAATGTTTTTGTTTTTGGTTTTTAATCCCCATATCTTTTATTTACGTAAATTTTTGGACTGGCTGAAACACTGAATACATGTTGATTAGAAGTAGTAACAATTGGTATGCTTATTTTGTACCTGATTTTAAGAAAAATGTTCTGTTGATATCAAGAATGACAAATGTGTTGTTGAATATATTATTTTTATTTTAAAAACTTTAAAGTTTATATTATTTTAAGCAGTACTTAAAAGCAGATAATACAGAAAAATGTAAGATGATGTTTAAAAACTCTTGATCTCACTCAGAAGAAATTAAAACGTTGCTACATTTTGGCATTTTGATAAGGCTTTTTCCCCCTTCGTGTGTGTGTGTGTGTGTTATATTTTAATATTGTAACATATGTTTCTACATATAGTATATATATATAAAACAACTTAAAATTTCTAAAATAATGCTATTGCTTTAGTTAGTATACTTTTATCAGATACATTTTTTAAAAATTTTCTTTGGTGAAGGCCCTTTATTTTATTCATTTATTTATACATGGTGCTGAGAATCAAACCCAGGGCCTCACACATGCCAGGTGAGTGCTCTACTGCTGAGCCACAACTCCCGCCCTTATCATATACATTTTTATAGAACATTTACCTCTCATTCTTTATAACTTTTATACTTTTCTTGGCTATTTTTACATGCTTATTTTTCAGGTTAACTTTTAAAACAAATTTTTTATCTTTAAATGTAAAAATGTATTTATTTCATCTGATGAACTTTAGAATCATTTTGTTAGTTTTCCTCTTCCTCAAAATGTAATTGAGACTTTAGTTGTATTCCTGTAAATAGATTAAATAATTTGAAGAAATATATATTTCATACTATTAAGGGCTGTCTATAGAATCTACGTGTATGGGAGTCAAATGACATTATTGTTTATATTTTTACCATTAGGAGTATATTCCTACTGTCTCCATTCTATGCAATCCAGGAATGAGAGCTCGTCACTGGAAACAGATGTCAGAAATTGTTGGCTATGACTTGACTCCAGACTCTGGAACCACATTGAGAAAAATTTTGAAATTAAACCTTACACCATACTTGGAAAAATTTGAAGTGATAAGTGCAGGAGCAAGCAAGGTAAATATCAAGATAAACTGAAATACTTTGATTAATTTGTAAATTGCATAATCATAGCTTTGTTGTGATCGAATGTGTTTAGTACTGGATAGCAGTGGATAGAGATGAGGGCAAAAATGAAAGAATACTCTCTTTTCTGCACAAAGCATGTGCTTGCTTGTCTTGAATACAGACTAGAAATGGCTTTTTTGACCTCTTCCTGATTCATCCACATTCTAATCTGGCTGGATAATAAGTTTGCATTGATAAATGATACATAATTATTCCATTAAGAATCCTGGGGAGGGGCTGGGGATGTGGCTCAGTGATAGAGCACTTGCTTAGTATGTATGAGGGAAGCACTGGGATTGATCCTCAGCACCACATAAAAATAAGCAAATAAAACACAGGTTTTAATAAAAAGAATCCTGGGCAGGTACATGTGTAACATAGGTGTGTGTGTGTGTGTATGTGTGTGTGTGTGTGTGTGTATGTGTGTGTATGTTTCCTAGTAAAATAAATGGCCATAGAGATAGTGTTCTTGAAATACACAGAGAATCTTCAGACCTGGCCTACAGAAAGACTATGTTAGAGAAACTCCAGAAGGTATTTTATTCTGTTTTCCATTTAAATACTGACAGCAGTAGTTTTTAGAGCAAAAAGTGAATTTTAAAGCTACATTCTTCTGACAAATTTTTGAATTATTTAAAAAAAAACTTTCTAACAAAAAATTATTACATTACAGAAAATGCTAGTGTAATGCAGCAAGTTGCTTACTGAATCACATGGGAAAAGGCAATATAGTAAATAAGATCCTCTTTTCACCAAACCATTATTTCTCTCTTTTAGGAATTTTCCTTAGAGAAAGCCATGAATAACATGATAGGAACTTGGGATGATATTGCTTTTCATATAAGTCTGTATCGAGATACTGGAGTCTGTATTCTTTCTTCAGTGGATGAGATTCAGGCAATCCTTGATGATCAGATTATAAAAACTCAGACAATGAGAGGCTCACCTTTTATCAAACCATTTGAAAAAGAGATCAAGGTATGTTACATATGCAATTTTATTACATATGTGCTGTCAAGTAAACAAGTCCATTTGTTGAATATTCAATTCGTTCTGCATTTCCTCCTGGTTTCTGTCCCTCCTACCTCCCTCTTGATCTCCTTTTTCTTCTCCACTGATCTTCCCAACACCTGACCCACCCCCACAAATTTTCCCCTTATTTTGTTCTAGCTTCCACCTATGAGAGAAAACATTTGACTATTGATTTTTCTAAATCTGCCTTATTTAATTTAGCATAATGGTTTCCATTTCTATCCATTTACTAGCAAATGTCATAATTTTATTCTTTATGGCTGAGTAAAACTCTTAATTCATTCATCTACTGAGAGTTGCCTGGGTTGGTTTCATAATTTGATTATTGTGAATTGTGGTGCTATAATCATTGAAGTGACCATATCACTATGCTGTATGCTGATTTTAAAATCAGGATGCTGATTTTAGCTCTTTTTTATAAATACCAAGGAATGGGACAGCTGGGTCTTATAGTGGTTCCATTCTTAATTTTTTTAACCTTTACTTATTTTGGTGCTGGGGAATGAACCCAGGGCCTCTCACATGCTAGGCAAGCGTTCTACCACTGAGCCACAATCCCAGCCCCCATTCTTAATTTTTTGAGGCATCTCCATAATGCTTTCTGGAGTAGTTGTACTAACTTACAGTCCCACCAACAATGTATGAGTGTACCTTTCTGCCCACATCCTCACCAACATTTAAAAAAATTTTTTTTTGTTTATAGAAGGACATAATACCTTTATTTTATTTATTTATATGTGGTGCTGAGGATCAAACCCAGTGCCTCATACGTGAGAGGTGAGTGCTTTACCACTGAGCCACAACCCCAGCCTCTTCACCAACATTTATTATTATTTGTATTCTTGATCATTGCAATTCTGAGTGGAGAGAGATGAAATATTAGTGTGGTTTTGATTTGCATTTTCCTGATTGCTAGAGGAGTTGAACTTTTTTTTGTATATTTGTCATTTGTGTTTCTTCTTTTGAGAAATGTCTGTTTAGTTATTTTGCCCATTTATTAGGTTATTTGTGTTTTGGTGTTAAGTTTTTTGAGTTCTTTATATATGCTGGATGTTGATCTCCCGTCAGAGGAATAGTAGGCAAAGATTTCCCCCCATTCTGTTGTCTCTCTCTTCATGCTCTTTTTTCCTTCACATTCCACTTACTGATTCTTGGTTTTATTACTTGAGCTTTAGGGCTCTTGTTTGAGGAAGTTAGTACTTGCACCAATATGATGGAGTGTTGGTCCTATGTTTTCTTTTTCCTAGCAATTGCAAAGTTTATGGTCTAATTCCTAAGACTTTAATTCACTTTGATTTGACTTTGTGCAGCGTAAGAGATAGGGATGAAGTTTTATTCTTCTATATATTGAAATTAATCAGTATAATTATATTTTATCTTACATTTTTCCATCCTGCAAGATTATGTGGAAAGGGAGTGTAGGTATGTACAATGTATATTTTATGTGTATATATTTGTACACACACACACCTATAATTGTACTTTCATTTTAATTGCTTTCTTCTTCACCTGCTTATGATTTAGCCTTGGTTTGACTTAGATGGGGTATAATTATATGTGGATTTGAGCTTTTTTAAAATTTTGTTTTTAGATGTTGATAGACCTTTATTTTATTCATTTATGTATATGCGGTGCTGAGAATCGACCACAGTACCCCACACGTGCTACAGTTATTGAGCCACAACCCCAGCTCCAAATTTGAGTTGTTTTGATCTGACATTTGTTTGTTCATATCTTAGTTTTTGTCCCTCATATTGCCCCTTATTTGCTGTCTTGCCCCAATAGTATCCAATTTTCCTGTTTCTTCTTCCTCTCTTTTGTTTTTTAGTACTTTTAAAAAACTCCTTCTCCTTTATAGTTATCATCTTCTACCTACCTCCTGCCTATCCTCTGTTCATTTTTTAAAGAGGTAATGTATTTTAAAATTTTTTTTAGTTTTAGATGAGCACAATATCTTAATTTTATTTATATATTTTTATGTGGTGATGAGGATTGAACCAGTGCCTAACACATTTGGCAAGTGCTCTACAACTAAGCTACAACCACAGCCCCACCTCTGTTCATTTCTTAAATATTTCAAATCTGTGTGCCATATATTGATTTGGCACATTTACATTTATTAACCAATTTAATTCATGTAGCAGACCTTTAAAGTAGATACTTTGGTTATCTGTATATGTAGAGAAGGAAACCAAGGAATAGAAGGTTAGATAATTTGTCTACATTCACTTAGATAATAAATGACAGAGTGATTCAAACCGAAGCAATTTTTTATGTTTTTTTAAAAATTTTTTTAGTTGTAAATGGACACAATACCTGTATTTTATTTATTTAATTGTATCTGATGCTGAAGATTGAATCCGGTGCTTCACATGTTAGGTAAGCGCTTACCACAAGCCACAACCCCAGGCCTCTATTGTGTTTTTTACCAGCAATAACTTTTATTTATTTATTTATCTATTTATTTTTGATACCAAGGATTGAACCCAGGGGTGCTTAACCACTGTGCAACATCCTCAACCCTTTATTATATTTTATGAGTGGCAGGATCTGGTTGAGTTGCTTATAGCCTTGATAAGTTGCTGAGGTTGGGTTTGAACCTCAGCCTCATCCTCCCAAGCCATTGGGATTACAGTTGATTTTATTTTAATTGAAAAATAATAACTTTGTGGTACATTGATGTTTTGAAGTATGTTTACAATACGTAATATTTAATTTGAACATCATAGTGTTTTGTAGATCTTGGCCATTATCTGGAAACAACAAAGTAGTGGTCTTCTCAGAGGACATAAATTTGGGTATTTTCCCATGAATCAGATTCATATAGCCTTTCATGATTAGATAGCATGTCTTTTGTGGAAAATTATTATTATTTTCTGTTTTTATTTTTATTTTTATTTTTTTGCAGTACTAGGGATTGAATCCAGGGACTCCTACCCCTGAGCTGTATCCTCAGTGTGGAAAGTTCTTATTTGTCTAACAAGGGGAATTTAGAAGACATTTAAAAGTTCTGCTAGAATTTTTTTTTTTAAAGAGAGAGATGAGGCCTAATTTCTTGACATATAGGACTTTAGGTCATACTTTAAGAACTAAAAAGAGTTATATGAATTATTTTCAATTAATGAAATAACTTGTTAAGTATAAGCAACCTATGAGATGAAGGAAATTTATTTTACCTTTTTTTCAATGTCATTTCATTTCTCTCCAAATTGTGTTGATGTAGAGCAGGATTCCTCACCCTGGTGCTGTTGATATTTTGGGCTGAGTAATAATTCTTTGTTATGGCCTGTGTGTTGTAGGACATTTAACATTATTTCTGGCCTCTGCCCACTATATATTACTACCATCTTTTCCCTGTCATTTGTGACAACTGAAATTTTTTTTAGACATTGTCAAATATTCCCTGGTGTGGAAGACAAATGGATTATGATTGACAATCACTAATATAGAGCAGGTTACATCCTTTTTGGACTTGGAGTTTTTCTAAAGGTTAGGAAACTGGTTTAATAACTTTATACTCATTTCCAAATGTGAGTTTCAATGCTTTAGAAAAAACCCTCAAGCTTCCTAGGGTTTTTCTAAGCCTATGTAAGATACCCATAGCAATCTTTAGTTGTAAACTATTTTGCATTGATTAAAAAAACATTAAATTTTAAAAAAAATTGTCTTATAATCTAGAGCATTTCTTTAGTAACTGGAATTTAGTACAGTATGCTTTTCATTAAGGCTTGGGAGGACCGTCTGATCCGAATACAAGAAACAATTGATGAATGGTTAAAAGTACAAGCTCAATGGCTGTATCTGGAGCCTATCTTTTGTTCTGAGGATATCATGCAACAGATGCCAGAAGAAGGACGTCAGTTTCAGACAGTAGACAGACATTGGAGGGATATTATGAAATTTTGTGCAAAAGATCCAAAGGTGAAGTATTTGTTTTCATTCTTATAATAGGTGAACCAATCTTTCCTTCTTTTCTTTGTTTATTTATTTATTTTTTAGTATTGGGGATTGAACCAAGGGCCTCAAGCATAGTAGGCCAGCAATCTACCACTGAGTCACATATGCATCCCTGAACCTTTATTTTTGGATATTAAAGAAAGCATTAACTTTTTTTCTGATTACAGAAGTAAATCCTATGCAGTATATACAAATTAGTTCAGAAAATGTAAAAATGTATGAAAGTATTAGTAATTTAACTTTTCAATTCATAAAATACACTAACTTATAGCTCTTTACTATTTAGTGGAGCTGCTTCAAATGGACATTTAATTTACTTGACTATATAAAATCACCATTTCTCTCCTAACAAAATAAATAGGTAAATAAAATGGAGAAGTCAGTAAAGAATAGTTGATTGGTAAAGGTGATTCTCTGTATGCTCAAAAATGATGGAGAAAAAAGAATCTGCTCAGTTGGTCTCAATTCATATGTATCTTTCCTAGTGAGTTAATACCTTGTGTCTATTTTTAATACTGAAAACAGACTATTTTTCAGACACATAGTAACCACAGACCATAGATATACATTTATTTTTAAATCTGGTATTCAACTTACATAACAATTTATTTCACTTCTAGACTTATTGAGAGTCAATAGTATACTGAAATTTATAAGTTTCAGAAACTTTGTTTTACCTGTTGATTTTAAGCATTGTGAGATATATGGTCATTTTTGCAGTGACTCAATTCTGCTGTCATTATAGTGAGAGAATGGCCAGAAATAATATGTAAATGAATGGGTTGTCTGTGATAAAATAAAACTTTGCTATGGACACTGATATTTTTATATATCATGACAAAATCTTCTGATTTTTTTAACCTTCTAAAAGTATAAGAATAATTCTTAATTCATGAACCATATAAAACTCGCATCAAGTTAAATTTGGCTAGTGGGATATAGTTTATCAATTCCTGTGGTAAATCATGTTTATAGTTGAAGGCTGTAAAAGTAAAAATTAAAATATACTCTTTCTACAGCATTCAAAAGAATGTAGGTGAAGTGAAAATATGCATGAGAATCATAACTTCTCATTTGTAATTAATATCCTTTGATAAGAATAATTATGATCTATTGAATTTTAATAGTTTTTATATTACAAAACATTTCACTGAAGAGATACAAGATGGCAAGCTACAGGAAGGCTATATTCCTTGTTACTCTGTGTCTCAGGATTCAAGCAGAGGAAATAATGTTTCTCTGAGAGGCAGCTATCACTGCCCACCAACCTTCTGCTTTTTACCTGCCATTTGTCCACTGTGATTGCCCACTGCCTGCCAGCATATCATCTGCTTTTTGAGTGCAAATCACTTGCTGACTGCCCCCTATCATCCACCATTTGCCTGTTTGCCCACCTCTTGCCTGCCTATTGCTTGCCTTTCACCTACCCATTGCCTACTGCTTAATGTCCACCTGCCGATTGCCTGCTGTTAGCCTGCAAATTGCCCACAGACTACCAGGGGATTGCCTGCTGCCCGCTGTTCCCTGAAAATCCATTGTCACAGTACCCACAGGTAAGGTACTGGAAACCTTCAGGGACACTATAAGACTACAGTTAAGAAACCGTATTGCCTCAGATCCATACCGCTAGATGGGAAAACACACAAACAACATGAAAAAACAAGGGAACAAAGTGCCTCAAACAAACCAAAATGTTCCAACAACAGAATCCATAGACAACATAATAGAAGAAATGTCAGAGAAAGAGTTTAGAAGTTTCATAGTTAAGACTAATCTTTGAAATAAGGGATGGTATCTGAGAGAAAATACAGGAAGTGAATGATCACTTCAGTAAAGAGACAGAGATTATAAAAAGGAATCAAGCAGAAATCCTTGGAATGAAGGAAACAATAAACTAAAATAAAAATTCAATGGGAGATATCAGCAGACTAGACTACTTAGAAGACAAAATCTCAGGCAATGAAGACAAAATATATACTCTTGCAAATAAAATCAGCCTCACAGAGAAGATGGTAAAAAATATGAACAGGATTTCCAAGAAATATGGGATAACATGAAAAGGCCAAATTTAAGATTTGCCGAAATAGAGGAAGGCGTGGAGATACAAACCAAAAGAATGCACAATCTTTTCAAATGACATAGTATCAGAAAATTTCCCTAACCTAAAGAATGAAATGGAAAATCAACTACAAGAGGCTTATAGGACTTACAGGACCCCAAATGTATAAAATTACAACAGACCCACACCAAGGCACATTATAATGGGAATGTCTAACATATAGAATTTTAAAGGCTTCGAGAGAAAAAAAGTCGTATAACACATGGGAAAACCAATTCGGATTTCAGCTGATTTCTCAACCCAAACTCTGAAAGCCATGAGGTCTTGGAATAACATATATTGAGCTCTGAAAGAAAATGGATGCCAATTGAGAATTGTATATCTAGCAAAATTAAGCTTCAGATTTGATGACAAAATAAAAAACTTCCATGATAAACAAAAATTAAAAGAATTCACAGCTAGAAAGCCTACACTACAGAACATACTCAGCAAAATACTCTATGAGAAGGAAATGAAAAAGAAAATAAAAACAATGAAAACCAAAGGGAGGAACTACCACTAAAGGAAAGGACAATCAAAGGAGAAACCAAGTCAAGTTAAAAATAAAAAATAAACCCCATGACCAGGAATACAAATTATATCTCAGTAATAACCCTGAATGTCAATGGCCTAAACTCATCAATAAAAAGACATAGACTGGCAATTGGATTTAAAAAAAAGACCCAACAATATGCTGTCTTCAAGAGACGTGCCTTCAAGGAAATATCGGACTGAATGTGAAAGGTTGGGAAAAAGTGTATCACATGAACTGTGTAAACAAGTAGGAGTTTCTATCATATCAGATAAAGTGGACTTCAAGCCAAAATTAGAATGATAAAGAAGGACATTTCATACTGGTTAAGGGAATCATATGTGAACAAGACATAACAATTCTAAATATATATGCCCCAAACAATGGAGCATCTACATACATCAAACAAACCCTTCTTAATTTCAAGAATCAAATAGAATACAATACAATTATACTGGCTAACTTTAACCTTTCTCACCATTGGATAGATCTTCCAAACAAAAACTACACAAAGAAACTAGAACTCAATAATACAATCAATGACTTAGACTTAACAGACATATAAAGTATTTCATCCATCATTGAGCGAATACATTTTCTTCTCAGCAGCACATGGATTCTTCTCTAAAATAGACCATATCTTATGCCACAAAGCAACTCAGCAAATACAAAAAATAGAAATCCTACCGTGCATTCTATCAGATCATAATGGAATGAAACTAGAGATCAACAATAAAATAAAAAATAGAAGACACTCTAACACCTGAGACTAAATAGCATGCTATTGAATGATGAATGTATAGCAGAAGAAATCAGGGAGGAAATAAAAAATACTTAGAGGTAAATGAGAATACCTGTACAACATATCAAAATCTCTGGGACACTATGAAGGCAGTGCTAAGAGGAAAGCTTATTGCATTGAGTTCACTCATTAAAAGAATAAAAATCCAACAAATAAATGACCTAACATTACATCTCATATCCCTAGAAAAAGCAGAACAAATCAACACCAAAAGCAGTAGGGGACAGGAAATAATTAAAATCAGAGCTGAAATCAATGAAATTGAAACAAAAGAAACAACTCAAAAAATTGATAAAACAAAAAGTTGGTTCTTTGAAAAAAATAAATAAAATTGATAAACCCTTAGCTATACTAACAAAAAGAAAACACAAATTACTAAAATTTGTGATGGAAAAGGAAATACTATAATGGACACTACTAAAATACAGAAGATAATTAAAAACTATTTTGAAAATTTATACTCCAATAAAATAGAAAATCTCAAAGACATCAACAAATTTCTAGAGACATATGATCTACCCAAATTGAATCGGGATGACATACACAATTTAAATAGACCAATTCAAGCAGTGAAATAGGAGACACCATTAAAAGCCTACTATCTAAAAGAAAAGCCGAGGACCAGATGGATACTCAGCTGAGTTCTACAAGATTGTCAAAGAAGAATTAATATCAGTATTCCTCAAAGTAATTCAATGAATTAGAAAAGGAGGGAACCTTTCCAAACTCATTCTATGAGGCTAGTATCACCCTGATACCAGACAAAGACACATCAAGGAAAGAAAACTTCAGACCAATATCCCTGATGAACGTAGAAGCAAAAATTCTCAATAAAATTCTGGCAAATCCCATACAAAACATATTAAAAAGATAGTGCACTACAGTCAAGTGAGTTTCATCCCAGGGATGCAAAGTTGTTTCAACATATGGAAATCAATAAATGTAATCCATCATATCAATAGACTTAAAGAGAAGAATTGCATTATTATCTCAATAGATGCAGAGAAAGCATTTGACAAAATACAGGACCCTTTCATATTCAAAACACTAGAAAAACTAGGGATAGTAGGATCATACCTCAACATTGTAAAAGCTATCTATACTAAGCCCAGGGCCAACATCATTCTAAATGGAGGAAAATTGAAAGCATTTCCTCTAAAAACTGGAAAGATAGGGATGCCCTCTTTCACCACTTCCATTCAACATAGTTCTTGAAACTCTAGCTAGAGCAATCAGACAGACCAAAGAAATTAAAAGGATACGAATGGGAAATGAAGAACTCAAACTATCACTGTTTCTGACTACATATATTTAGAAGATCCAAAAAAATTTCACCAGAAAACTTTTATAATTAGTAAATGAATTCAGCAAAGTAGCAGGATATAAAATCAATTCTCATAAATCAAATGCATTTCTATACATAAGTGATAAATCCACTGCAAATGAATTAGAAAGATCACCCCATTCACAATAGTCTCAAAAAAATACCTGGGAATCAATGTAACAAAAGGATGAAAGACCTCTATAATGAAAACCTAGAACACTAAAGAAAGAAATTGAGGAGTTGGAGTTTTGGCTCATTGGTAGAGCACTCCTCTAACATGCGTGGGGCCCTGGGTTCAATCCTCAGCACCACATAAAAATAAAATAAAGATATTGCGTCCGACCACAACTAAAATAAATTTTTTTTTTAAAAAAGAAAGAAATTGAGGAAGACCTTAAAGATGGAAAGATATCCCTTGTTCTTGGATAGGCAGAGATAATGTTGTCAAAATAGCCATACGACCAGAACTGTTATACAGATTTAATGCAATTCCTATTAAAATCCCAAAGATATTCTTCATAGAACTTTCTAGTTCTGTTGCTTTCTCTAATAGAGCAATCATGAAATTCATTTGGAAAAATAAAAGACCCAGAATAACCAAAGCAATACTTAGCAAGAAGAGTGAAGCAGGAGGCATCACAATACCAGACCTCAAACTATACTACAGAGCAATAGTAACAAAAACTGCCTGGTATTGGTACCAAAACAGACATGTAGACCAGTGGTACAAAAGAGAAGACACGGAGGCATAAATATTGTTTTTTCATAGTAGATAAAGATGCCAAAAACATACATTGGGGGAAAAATAGCCTATTCAACAAATGGTGCTGGGAAAACTGGAATCTATATGCACCAAAATGAAATTAAACCTCTGTCTCTCACCCTGCACAAAAATCAACTCAAAGTGGATCAGAGACTTAGGCATTAGAACAGAGACTCTGTGCCTAATAGAAGAAAAAGTAGGCCCAAATCTTCATCATGTTGGCTTAGACCCCAGCTTCCTTAACAAGACTTCTAATGTGGAAGAAGAAAAACAAGAATCAATAAATGGGATGGATTCAATCTAAAAAGTTTCTTTTCAGCAAAGGAAACAACAACATGATGAGAGAGCCTACAGAATGGGAAAAAAATCTTTACCACATGCACCTCATATAAAGTACTAATCTCCAGGATATATGAAGAACTCAAAAAACTTAACACCAAAAAAACCCCCCCACAAATAATCCAATCAATAAATGGGCTAAGGAAATGAACAGACACTTCACAGAAGAAGAAATGAAATTGATTAACAAATATATATAAAAATTCATCTCTAGCAATTAGAGAAATACAAATCAAAACAACTCTAAGATTTTGTCTCACTCTAATCAGAATGGCAATTACCAAGAATATAAGCAATAATTTATGTTGGCAAGGATGTGGGGAAAAGGTACACTCATATATTGCTGGTGGGACTATAAATTGGTACAACCACTATGGAAAGCAGTATGGAGATTCCTCAGAAAACTTGGAGTGAAACCAACATTTGACATAGTTATCCCACTCCTCAATTTATACTCAAAGGATTTAAAATCAGCATACTACAGTATCACAGCCACATCAATATTTATAGTAGCTCAATTCACAATAGCTAAACTATGGAACCAACATAGTTTAGCTATTGTGAATTAGATGCTTTTCAACAGATGAATGGATAAAGGAAATGTGGTACATATACACAGTAGAATATTACTCAGCCTTAAAGAAGAATGAAATTATGGCATTTGCAAGTAAATGAATAGAACTAGAGAATATCATGCTAAGTGAAATAAATCAATCCCCACAAACCAAAGGCAGAATGTTATCTCTGATAAGCAGGGCATAGTGAGGAGTCAGGTAGGGAAGAATGATAGAACTCTGGATTGTGCAGAGGGGAGTGAGAGGAGGGGTGGGAGTGAGAAGGATAGTAAAATGAGATAGACATTATTACCCTATATACATTTATGATTACACTACTGGTGTGACTCAGCACCATGTACAGCCAGAGGAATGAGAAGTTATGCTCCATTTATGTACAGTGTGTCAAAATTCATTCTATTGTCAAATATAACTAATTAGAATTTTTAAAAATTAAAAAAATTCACTGTGTAAACTTTTTGAAATTATAATATTTTATCATATAGTATAGATTGTTTAGGTCTTATATCTAGTACACAAGTGTCTCTTACACCAACATGTCTCTTTTAGGTTCTTGCTGCTACTTCTTTAACAGGTTTATTGGAAAAACTACAAAACTGCAATGAACTTTTGGATAAAATTATGAAAGGACTTAATGCATATCTTGAAAAGAAACGTCTTTTCTTCCCTCGGTATGATGGATAATCAAAAGTGCTATGATTTAAAGTGTTATCTGATATTGATGAATATCACTAAAGTTTTTGTATTTGCATGTTTTTTTTTTTTTTAGTTTTTTTTTCTTATCTAATGATGAAATGTTGGAGATTTTGTCAGAAACCAAAGATCCACTTAGAGTTCAGCCTCACTTAAAAAAATGCTTTGAGGGCATTGCTAAATTGGAGTTCCTTCCCAATTTGGACATTAAGGCCATGTATAGCTCTGAAGGTGAGCGAGTGGAGCTTATTGAACTCATTTCCACATCTATAGCCCGCGGTGCTGTAGAAAAGTGGCTCATTCAAGTAGAAGATCTAATGCTTCGAAGTATTCATGATGTGATTGCTGCAGCCAGGCTGGTATGTTTCTTAGGACTTAATGTATAAAACTATATTCTGCAAATGCTGTTTAGAAGGTTTGAGTTGGTACCAATAAATTAATACTTAAAGTTCTTTCTGTTTTAAACCATTTATTATTTTATTTATTTGTAACTAACATTAAAATAACAATATTAGTTAGAATTGATAATATGTGTCTAAATATTACAAAATGATATTAGAAAATAATAAAAGGTATTTTTATATAGAATGGGGGAGGGTCCACTGATAGGCTCTTAGAGAAACTGAGGTTGAAACTGGGACACAAATGATAAATAGGGAATAACCAGGTGAAAAGCAAGTGGAAGAGTGTGTAGGTGTCCTGGGTAAAGGCCCTGGGATCAAAAAGAAGCAGGGATTTGTGAGAACCTCAAAGAAGACAACTGTGTCTGGAATAGAGTGAGTACAGAGTGAAGTCAGATGAGGTTGGAAAGGAACACAGTTACTAGATTGCATTTTATTTTAAATACTATGAAAGGCTAAAGATATTTTAATCAGAGAAGGGATATAGTCTGATTTATATTTTTACACCACTATGGCTGTGGTATAAAGAATGAATTAGTTGGTGTATGAAAATAGGAAGGCAAATTGGGAGACACCAGATGAAAAGTGATATGGGCTGGTACTAGGGAAGTAGCAAAAGATGTGGAGCAAAGTAGACAGAAACATAATTTGTAGTTAATTTCAACAGGTCTTGGTGATGAATTGGTTGTAGAGTAGAAAGATGAGGAGGGGCAAGTCTCAAGAATTAGCATTAAGTTTTCTGATTTGAGTATATGGGTGGCATTTACTCTGTGGAGATGCCTGGAAGAGAAGCAGGCTTGTGGAAGCTTGGGAGAAAAATCATGGGTTTAATTTGAGACGTGTTTAATTGAAATGCTTATAAGGTAGCCTTGTGTATATGTCTTGTAGGCAAACCATCATGCCCTTCAGTGCTTGGCTGCCCTGTAGGTTAGTTCTCCTCAAATAGTTAAGTGAATGATCTAGTTCACTTGCTGTTTTTTACACTTACAACTACTTTAAAATTCCAAATGAGACGAACAAACATCGAAGGAGGATACATAATAAATTGGAAAGAAATACAACACCTAGGTAGTACATGTACCCCACTTAATGATAATCTTGAATGATAAACTTCAATGTGTTTCTGCCTTAGGAACACAAAGGAGCAATTATATTGTACAAGAAATAGTTTTTGAAGCCCTTATAGACTTATATCAGCAATTCTCTGCATGAATGAAGTAGCCTTTTTATTTTATCAAGAACGCATTCAGCTCATTCTTTTGGGGTAGCTTTTCTGTTCTTGCAGATAAAGCTGTACTTTTTCTCTCCTTTCGCTACTTATAATTCCAAACAAACTTAAAACACACAAGAAAGAATAAACATTATCCACGATAGTATTTCCTTAATCACTATAGAAAATATGCTTTAATATCACTGCTCATCCTTCTTTAAAGCCTTAGGTTATTGTCATTTGTTTACAAAGATTGCTAATAATAAGGATTTTGTAACAATGTATATTTATAGTCTGTGTTATGTTAAACACATTCTTATATATAAGATGGTATGATTGTATTGAAAGCATAGTTTCCATTAGCATCAACTTCAAAATTCAATCTGTACTTGGTTTTCTCAATATATAATTTATGTCGGCATTATCATTTATTATCAAAGTAAACTATTTTTATAATGAATCCACAAATCTATTTAAATATCTTTTAAATATGAAAGCTTTAGAAATAAATGAAAGTATACACTTTGAACACCAAAGCACAGATTTTTTCAATTATATATAATCAAACAAATTGTTTATATACTCTGGTCATAGAAGTTTTTAGAAAAGCTGTAGATAAATAGTATAAGGGTTGTAACTTCTAGTCCAGTTTTCTACTAGATTATATAGTCATCTTTTCAACTAAATATGTCATCATTATACAAAATCTATTTGACTTTATTTTTTACAGTTTAAGTTGGTTTGTAATAAAAGTAATATGTATTCTTTATAAAAACTTGACAGCTCCCATAGCAAGGAACATAAAAATCACATAGAAATAAACTTCAAGAAGAAGATAACCCATTACTAACATACTGATGCTCATTTTTAGTTCTTCTATAAATAAAGAAACATGTAAAAAATATAATCTTGGTTTGTAAAAATTTTCACATCTTTTAATCTTCCAAAGTTTTTCATGGATGTAAGGTATTATAACCCACAAATATACTAAATATTGAATTTTACATTATAAAACATTTAGCTTCTTTTCTTCTGCAATCTTTTAAAATTAGAAATTACTTTTAATTATTCAGGCTTATCCAGAATCTCCAAGAAGAGACTGGGTTAGAGAGTGGCCTGGCCAGGTTGTACTTTGTGTTTCTCAAATGTTCTGGACTTCTGAGACACAGGAAGTTATAAGTAGTGGGACAGAGGTAAAGATTATTTGATTTTGAACAACATTCTTTACTTCATTGCATATTTAGCTTGTATCTCTGTTTCTTTCTCTTTCTGTGTGTCTCTCCCTCCCCCTCCCTCCCTCCCTCCCTTTTCATCCCTCTCTCTCTCTCTCTCTCTCTCTCTCTCTCTCTCTTTTCAGTACTAAGAAATAAACCCAAGGGTGCTCTACCACTAACCTACATAGTCAGCATTTCTTTATTTTAAGGCAAGTTCTCACTAAGTTGCCCAGGCTGGCCTTGGACTTGCAATTTTCCTGCCTCAGCCTCATAAATTGCTGGGATTGCAGGCCTGCACCTATAATCACTGCACCTGGCTGTTTGTCTATTCTTTGCAAAGGCAATACTTCCCTAAATTTCTGTATATAGTATTAAATTATATATTTCTTAGAAAACTTATTCTTTTACTGGGTTTAGAGAAAAACCACTCTATAATGTATCCCTTTTTTTAACTTTTTTTTTTAGATGTAGGTATACACAATACCTTTATCTTATTTATTTTTATGTGGTCCTTAGGATCAAACTCAGTGCCTTATCCATGCTAGGCAAGTGCTCTATCACTGAGCTATAACCCCAGCCCTATAATGTATTTCTTTTTTTTTTTTTTTTAAAGAAAGAGTGAGAGAGAGGGAGAGAGAATTTTTAATATTTATTTTTTTTGGTATTTGGTGGACACAACATCTTTGTCTGTATGTGGTGCTGAGGATCGAACCTGGGCTGCACGCATGCCAGGCAAGCGCGCTACTGCTTGAGCCACATCCCCAGCCCCCCTATAATGTATTTCTATATGGGATAGATTATGAAGTCATAATTCTTTTGTAAATGAATAAATATATAAAATATAGATTTAGGTAATGCATATAAAATCCATTAAATTGTTTTATTATTTTGTAGGGATTAAAGAAGTACTATACAGAACTCCAGAATCAACTAAATGATATTGTAGAGCTGGTAAGAGGAAAATTGTCTAAGCAGATCAGGATCACTCTGGGGGCATTAGTTACAATTGATGTCCATGCTAGAGATGTGGTCATGGACATGATTGAAACAGGTTTGTGACTTCTTCCTTTAATATTTTTAAAAAATATTTATTTTTAGTTGTAGTTAGACACAATACTTTGTTTTATTTATTTGTTTTTATGTGGTGCTGAGGATCGAACCCAGGTCCTCGCCCGTGCTAGGCGAGTGGTCTACTGCTGAGCCATAACCCAGCCCCTCTTCCTTTAATATTTTTAAAAATCTTTTTTTTAGTTGTAGATGAACATAATTTTTTAATCTTTATTTTATTCATTTATTTTTACATCATGCTGAGGATTGAACCCAGTGCTTCATACATTCGAGGCAAGCACTCTGCCACTGAGCCACAACCCCAGGCTGACTTTTTCCTTTAATATTAAAGTTAAAAATATTTATAGCTTTCAGGAATAAAGATTTATTACTGTATGTCTTTTTCAACAGAATTGCATGATCTTTTCTATAAGTTGGAAAACGTGAATTGTTTGATATTTGCTGATAAAATACTGTTTTTCGAATTATTTTCATTTAAGGATTATGTGTTTTATTCTTTCTAGGTGTCTCACATGATACAGATTTCCAGTGGCTTGCTCAGCTTCGTTATTATTGGGAATATGAGAATGCTCGAGTTCGTATCATTAATTGTGACGTAAAATATGCTTATGAATATCTTGGTAACTCACCTCGACTTGTCATTACTCCTCTAACTGACAGGTGTTACAGAACATTGGTATGCATTTAATTTTTTTTTTTTTTGGTACTGGGGATTGAATTTAGGGGTACTCGACCACTGAGCCACATCCCCAGCCCTATTTTGTATTTTATTTAGAGACAGGGTCTCATTGAGTTGCTTAGCGCCTCACTGTTGCTGAGGTTGGCTTTGAACTTGTGATTCTCCTCTCTCAGCCTCCTGAGCCACTGATATTACAGGTGTGTGCCACCACACCTGGCCTGCATTTAAATTATTTTAATCCATACATTAAAATTACTTTTCAGTGAGGTGTCAACTTTTTTTGTCTAAATTTAATATGGCTCTCTTCATTTATTGTTTTACTGGTAGTAGTTGAATACAATTATCCCTTCTTAATCCCAAATTCTCTTTATGTGAAATTATGGCAATAAATAATTACTTCTGGGTACTTTTATAGCATACAAGAATGTTTTTATTCTAATGTATAGAAGTTGTGAGTCTCTTCCATTGTGAATAATTAGGAAAAAGGGAGGGACTGAAAATATAAAAATAAAGCCAAAGCTTCACAAAATAGTATTAGTTTTTATAGTGGGATACTGGGAGAGATGAGAGAAAGATGAGAAAAGTACCTTTGGGTCCTGGAACTCCAACTTAGTGCGACTCAATAGGAAGGACAGAGCTTACATATAGGGGATTATGCTTAGTTAGGCCTGTGCTTAGTTGTGAAGCTATGGAAGATAGAACAATGACTGTTAAAACCCTGGGAATATGGTTGCCAGGTTTACTCCCAGGTTAACTCTGAATTTAAAACAAATAACAAAGACAGTCATGTGTCACTTAATGATAGAGATATATTCTGAGAAATACATCATTAGGTGATTTTATCATGCAAAAATCAGAATATGCTTTCACAAAACTAGATGCTATAGTTTATCTAAAGTGTGTTGTATATATCATCATCTATGTAGTCCACCGTTGACTGAAACATCATTATATGATGCATGACTGTAATTTTTTTAGTATGTCCTCAATATTGCAAGGGACATACTTTTGTAATACTAATAAATTATTTATTATTTATCTGAAATTTAAATTTAATTAGGCATTTCAGATTTTTCTGTGCTAAATCTGGCAACCCAACCTGGGAATTGAAGAGGAACATCAAGGAATACCAATCCACATATGTAAGTGAAATGAAGGTGTCTTCTATTGACTTCTCTAGAAGCAGAGAAGAAATAAAGATACTTGTGCAAATGATTTATTTCTTAGGGAATGGTCTCAGTAAAAATCTGTAAGGAAATGAGGGCAACAGTTTTGGGCTGGGGAAAAATTAAATGAAGAAGTGGTTTGAGCAATGGATAGTTATAGCAGGATCTCAAGGGGAGCTTTGAAGCATGAATGACATGAGTTACTTTACTTTAAGGCAATAAGATCTGGCTTTTGTACCCCTTTATTGTCGTTGGTCAGTCACCTCTGGGACAAAGGAATGAGTAAGCTTTCCAGTATTTGCTGATGAGGTAGTTCCAATAGGAGAGCAAGTTGAGGACAGTTCTTAGGAGAAAAAAGCAACTCTGAGCTATTTGCAACCAAGATTTCACAGCAAATGGGAGGCGAATGTAATGACCTGATAAAGGGGGATTTGGATGAGATTCTAAAAGGTCTATGATATTAGATAATATCTATGATATTAGAACAGACTGTAATTTCTATGATAAAACCTTTCACCAAACCCTCTGTTTTTTCAGCAAGCTACCTGAATAAAATAGGCATTATTATTGCTGTGAGTATATACGTGACTGCATGACCAATGTAATTCTGCAACCTGTACACTCAGAAAAATAAGAAATTATATCCCATATGATGCAAATGTATGATATGTCTAGATCATTGTACTGTCATGTGTAACTAATTAAAAAAAAGAATATAGCAACTCAATCATGTGAATTCCTAAGAACAAAGAAAGCATCACAATTTATGAACCAAAACCAAAAATAAGTAAATAAAAGAGAAAATAATAGGTGTACAATCAAAATAAATAAATAAATAAATAAAATAAAAAGAACATACTTGTGAGCATTTTCTTGAAGTTGAGGGGAGAGGCCAAGGTTCCCAGAAATTAAGTTAATGGTATAACATCCATTATAAATTTAAAACAAGTATAATATCTTTGATATTGACTTTATTTACTTAGCTATCTCTATTGGTTTTTTGGTAAAAGTAAAAAAGTTTATCATTTTTATGGATTTATTTTAAAAATAGACTGCACTTTTTAGAGCAGTTTTAGGTTTATAGCGAAATTAAATGGAAAGTACAGGGCTCTTTTATTTCCCCTGTACACCCAAATTTACAATCTTGATCCTTTAACCCTATTTTTTTCTAAAAGGAGTTAAGTTTCACAAACTCTTGTGGTGATTTTTGTGAAACAAATTCCATAATTAGAACAGGCTGTAATTTCTATGCTAAAAATTTCCAGTTGCTGTTCTAATTAATGTAAAGACCCAGAAATAATTCAGATACTGCTGATGTTTACTTAAGGAGCTTAAATACTAATTTATGAGAAAAAGAGTGTATGTAATAACATTACAAGGCAAAAAACAATAGAACTGGTAAGAGAAGTATAGAACAGTGCTATGGGCATGGAGAAAATGGAGAACGTATAGAGAACAGAAGACAACAGCCAGGCAAATCATGGCCAAAATTTGTAGAATAGTTCATTTGTTTCTCTTTCAAACAGTACTCACTTCAGGTGATTGTCCTCTTCAACTGACCATCTAGAATGTGTCACTATTGTCTTCTAAAGTCATCTCCATAACTTCTAATTAAAACCTTTTTGAACTAATTTTACCCCTTCAAAGCTAGATGTTCTTTGTTTTTAAAGGTAAATGGGATACATATGAAATATTAGAAAACAAGATTTTGATGCATTTTCATTCTTCTTGGGTATTTTAAGCTGCTTTTCTTTTTGCAACCAGAAACTTCTATGCTAAAAAGTAACTGAACACAATGGGCATGGTGGCATGTTCCTCTAATTCCAGTGGCTCCGGAGGCTGAGGTGGGAGGATCATAGTTCAAAGCCAGCCTCAACAATGTAGCAAGGCCCTCAGCAACTTAGTGAGACCCTTTCTCAAAATAAAATAAAAAAGGGCTGGGGATGTGGTTCAGTGGTAAAGCACTCCTGGGTTCAATCCCTGATACAAAATAAATAAATAAAAGTAACAACAATAAAATATATAACCAGCTTCTCTGAAGCTATAACTAAGAATAAATCCATTTGGTAAGCAATTATCTATTTGTTTGTTTGTTTTTGGTGATGCATAGTTTCCTTTTCATATATATTTTCCTTTTCAGATAGGTGCCTTCTATTTAAACCTTGGAGGTGCTCCAGAGGGACCAGCAGGCACAGGAAAAACTGAAACTACCAAGGACTTGGCTAAAGCTCTTGCTGTACAGTGTGTGGTATTCAACTGTTCAGATGGGCTAGATTATCTAGCAATGGGAAAGGTGATTCATTTACTGAGT
Source organism: Marmota monax (assembly GCF_021218885.2). NCBI lineage: Eukaryota > Metazoa > Chordata > Mammalia > Rodentia > Sciuridae > Marmota > Marmota monax. The sequence goes on along the minus strand of NW_026693008.1, from coordinate 13,321,627 downwards.
TGGTAATATTAAATGTTCCAAACTTTGTAGCTTTAAGTCTAACTGGATAAACTGAAGCAGACTTATATAAATACTATTGCAGTGTGGGTTAAGCATTTCTTGAATGTTGGCTTTAGAGCTAAAAACGTTGTTTTTATTCTTGGGACTTTTATCAAACTGAGCTTTCAACTTTTACTCAAAAGGTTAAACATTTGTTTTAATAGTTGGTGACATTTCTGCCGTGCACAGTGGCACACTCCTGTAAGCCCAGTGGCTCAAGAGGCTGAGGCAGAAGGATCACAAGTTCAAAGCTAGCCTCAAAAACTTAGCAAGGCTCTAAAGCAAAATAGTGAGACCCTGTCTCTAAATAAAATATTGAAAAGGGTGGGGGTATGTCTCAGTGATTAAGCACTACTGGGTTCAATTCTTGGTACCAAGAAGAGAAGAACATATATATTGATGACATTTCCTAAGAAAAATCACCTCTATTTTTCTTTCTTTTTTTTTTTTTTCCTTAGTTCTTTAAAGGATTGGCTTCTTCTGGTGCTTGGGCTTGCTTTGATGAATTTAATCGAATTGAGTTGGAGGTGTTGTCAGTGGTGGCTCAACAGATCCTTTGCATTCAGAGAGCCATTCAACAGAAGTTGGAAGTGTTTGTTTTTGAAGGGACAGAACTTAAGCTCAATCCAAACTGTTTTGTAGCTATTACCATGAATCCTGGCTATGCAGGGCGTTCTGAATTGCCAGACAACCTTAAGGTAATATTTGTTAAAGTTTTAAGTTTGTTAATCATAAATAATAGCACAATATTCAAAATATTAACATTCTTCCCATGTATCTGTTATTTCCATTTTAACTCCATTTGATATAAGGTATGCTTCTAATAATTTTTTTAGACATACAAAAGATACTAAGGACATAAACTATAATTGTTTTTTCAGTAGCGCTTTAATATTTTTATGAAAATGTGTTGCTATGGGGGAATAAACTTGAATATCAACACATTTTCTTTGAATGCTTATAACTAGTTTTTAAAATGGTTTATATTATGTAAATATTTTATTTATTATATACTCCAGGTTCTTTTTAGAACAGTGGCTATGATGGTTCCAAACTATGCCCTTATAGCAGAAATTTCCCTCTACTCCTATGGATTTTTGAATGCAAAACCTCTGTCTGTGAAGATAGTAATGACTTACAGACTTTGCTCAGAGCAGCTCTCATCGCAATTTCATTATGACTATGGAATGCGAGCAGTAAAAGCAGTTTTAGTGGCTGCTGGAAACCTAAAACTAAAATATCCAAATGAAAATGAAGATATATTGGTAAGTATTAAATATTTATATACATCTAAATATACTGTGAAATTTTCAGTAGAAAAGTTTTTTAGTGAGATCAGTCAGGAACGATGCAGAGGCAAGTAAGGCAGGTATTGCTTCAAGTCTTTCTATGTGGGGTTGAAATTATAGTTTTGGGTTATGTTTATTATTATTTATATGAATACAAGGACCTTTTGGCTTGATAAGCATAGAATTATTTTTATTTTTTTCACTTTGGGAATTCCATGGAGAAAAATTTTGGTTAGAGGGGTGGAATGGAACAATAAATGTAGGCAATTAACTTATTTTGTCCTTTTTTGTGATTTTAGCTTCTTCGATCAATTAAAGATGTGAATGAACCAAAGTTTATGTCACATGACATACCTTTATTTAATGGCATAACTAGTGACTTATTTCCTGGTGTTAAACTTCCTGAAGCTGACTATAATGTAAGTAAACCTATGTGAATGACTTGCTTTGCACAACAAATTCATCTGATTACTCAATTGTTCACAGAGTTTTATTAAAGTAATGAAATTACTCTTTTTGGAGGATGGTAGTCTATTTAACCACTTTAATTAGGATAAGTAAATTTTGTTACCTTCTGTTATATGTTACCAGGTTTAACATGTTTAAATTTTAAGTCAAAGGTAATGTTCTTTTTAAGAGAATAAATATTTAATTTCCTATCTTGAGATTAATAATACCTTCTAGCATACATACTATAATACTTAGTGTTGTGTGTGTGTATATATATATTTTAATATTTTTAGTTGTAGATAGACACAATACTTTATTTTGTTTATTTATTTTTATATGGTGCTGGGGATCAAACCCAGGGCCTCACACATGCTAGGCAAGTGCTCTATCACTGAGCCACAACCCCAACCCTTTGTTGTATATTTTTTTTAGGCAGAAATGAAAGTAGTAAAACACCCTGTAGTTAACATAGTAAGAGTTTATTTCTCAAGTTTAACTAATGTACTGACCTTTTTCCTAAAGGAAGCAATGTTCCCCTCTACCAGATAAATGGTAATGATGGGTTGTGATGGACGTGTTAATTAGTTTGTTAACTATCACACAATTATGTATTTATATCAATCATCATGTTGTATATCTTGAATTATATCAAATTTTATTTTCTTAAGCTTTAAATTTTAGTTGAAAAATAATAATTGCTTATATTTATGGTGTTGTTTTGATATATTTATACACTGTGAGATCACCAATTCAAGTAAATTTGTGTATTCATCACCTTGTATTTTTATCATTTCTTTGTGGTGAGAACATTTAAAACCCTCTCTTAGATATTTTGAAATATACAATACATTATTATTTAACTATAATCACCTTGCTGTGTAATAGCACATCAAAATTTATTCCTCCTATTCAACTTTAACTTTGACTTTTCTTTCCCTCTCCACCTGCTCCTGCCCTCAGGCACTAGTAACCACCAACTTAACTCTCTACTTCTATGAGTTTGACTTTTTTAGATTCTACAAATAAGGGAGATCATATGGTATATGTCTCTCTGTACCTGGCTTATTTCACTTAACATAATGTCCTCTAGGCTCATCCATGTTTTCATGAATGACAGTTTCCTGTTTTTTTTAAGGCTGAATAATATTCCATTGTGTTAATATACCATGTTTTAAAAGCCTATTCACTTACATAGTTTCCATATCTTGGCTATTATGAATAATGATGCAATGAATATGGGAGTACAGACATCTTTTAAGTATAATTGATTTCAATTCCTTCAGCTATATCCAATAGTGGGATTGCTTGATCATATGGTAGATCTATTTTTAAATTTTTGAGGAAGTATCTTACTGTTTTCCAAAATGGATGTGCTACTTGAAAATATTACCAATAATGTATGAGTTCCCCTTTCTCCATGTTCTCGCCAATATTTTGTGTGTTTTTTATAATAGTCAATCTAAAAGGTATGAGGCGATAGCTCCTTCTGGTCCTAGTTTGCATTTCTCTGATGAGTAGAGATGTTGAGTATTTTTACAAAATTTAAAATTAAAATTAAAATTTTAAAAAATATCTGTAGGCTATTTCTAAGTCTTCTTTTGAGAAAATTTCTATTCAATTTCTGTGCTCATTATTAAATGGGTTTTTCTTTTTGTTTTTGAATATTTAGGGTAGTAGCTCCTATTCCAATGTATAATTTCTAAGTATTTCTTTCCCTTTCCATGACTTGTATCCTCTTTTTTTAATATTTATTTTTTAGTTTTAGGTGGACACAACATCTTTATTTTTATGTGGTGCTGAGAATTGAACCCAGTGCCTCACACATGCTAAGCGAGTGTGGTACCATTTGAGCCACATCTCCAGCCCTACTTGTGTCCTCTTTTGCTTGAAGAAGTTTCTAAATGTGATGAAATCCCATTTTTCTATTTTTGTTTTCATTGCCTGTGCTTTCAGGGCCAGATCTAAGAAATTTCTGCCTAGGCCAATTGTCATTGGGCTTTCCCCCCTATATTTTCTTCTACTTGTTTTGTACGTTTCAGATTTTACATTTAGGTTTTCAATTCATTTTGAGTTGATCCTTATATAGTGGATGATGTAAGATTCCATTTTCATTCTTTTGATGTGTATAGCCAGTTGTACTAACACCATTTATTGAAAAGTGTGTATTCTTTGTGCCTTTGTCAAAAGTCAGTTGACTATAGGTATATGCATTTATTTCTGGGTTCTCTTTCCTATCCCAGTGGACAAATAACAAGACCATGATGTTTTGATTTCCATAGCTTTGTAATTTGTTTTAAATCCAGTACCCAATTTTGTTCTTTTTGGTCAACATTGCTCTGGCTATTTGGGTAGTTTGTGGTTCCATATGAATTTCAGGATTTTTTTTCTATTTCTGTAAGAACAAAATTGGAATTTTAATAATGACTACCTTTCATCTGAAGATCATTTTGAATAGTACGGACATTTTGACAATGTTAATTCTTACAATCTATGAACATTGGCCATTTTTTTATTCATTTATATCATCTTCAATTTCTTTCATCAATGTTTTATATGTTCAATATACAGATATCTCACTCACATGGTAAAATTTACTCAAAAAGTCAACTCAGAATGGATCAAAGACCTAAGAATTACACCAGAAACTATGCAATTCCTAGACAAAAATATAGGGCCAATATTCCAACATATAGGAACAGGCAGCACCTTTCTCCACTAGGGTCCCTAAGACTCAAGAAATACTGCCAAAAGTTAATAAATGGTATAGTGTCAAATTAAAAAACTTCTGCACAGTGAAGGAAACAAATAAGAATGTGAAGAGAAAACCTACAGAATGGGAGAAAATCTTTGCTAGCTACTCTTCTGACAGAGGATTAAGAACATATAAAGAACTCAGAAAATTTAACTCCAAAGGAACAACCCAGTTAACAAATAGGCTAATGAATTAAACAGACACTTCTCAAAAGAATAAGTACAAATGGTCAATAAATATATGAAAAAAAAATGTTCAACATCATTAGCAATTAGGAAAATGCAAATCAAAATTACACTGAGATTTTATCTCACTCCAGTTAGGATGCAGTAGTCAAGAATATAAACTAATAAATTCTGAAAAGGTTGTAGAGAAAAAGAAACACTTTCGTACTCTTGGTAAGGTTGTAAATTAGTACAACCACTATGAAAAGCAGTGTGGATATTCCTCAAAAGGCTAAGAATGGAACCACCATATGACCCTCCATAGCACTCTTTGGTATTTATTCAAAATAATTAAAGTCAGCATAATATAGAGACACATGCATACTCATGTTTATAGCACCACAATTCACAATAGCCAAACTATGGAACCAGCCTAGAATGTCCATCAATGGATAAAAGGATAAAGAAAATTGATATATATACCTCATGGAGTTTCATTCAACCATAAAGAAGAATAAAATTATGGTATTTGTAGGAAATTTGATAACATTATGGTAAGTGAAAGAAGCCGAGCTCAGAAAGTCAAGGGTCAAATATTTTCTCTCATTTTGGGGAGTTAGAGAGGAAGAAGGAAAAGAAAAGTAGATGGAGTATTTCATGAAAAATGAAAGGAGATTGGTAGAGAACAGGAAAGGAACCAGGGGGAAGGAGGAGGAGAAAGGAGTAATACCAAAGAATGAGATAGGCCCAATTATATTGTTATATTGTCTGCATGTACAAATGTGCATGTTACCACTAATCCTACCATTATGTAAAAGTATAATGCATCAATAAATATAATAAAATGTACTTAGCAGTAATTTTTTCTTTTACTATTTCACTTACTATTGTAAATGAAGCTTTAAAATTTTTTTAAAACTTTATTTTATTCATTTAATTTGTATGTGGTTCTGAAGATTGAACCCAGTGCCTCACCCATGTTAGGCAAGTGCTCTCTCTACCACTGAGCTACAGCCCCAGCCCCAAAACTTTAAAATTTATAATCAAATTTTTTAAATGTTTAAGAATACCACTGATTTTGTTTTGTTTTGTTTTTGGTTTTGAGAAACATCTTAATACTTTAATACTTTGGGAAAGTGAAGATTAAAAAAAGCATGCATTTTCATCTTTATTAAAGATAAAAGGAACACCACTGATTTTTATATGTTGATTTTATATCATGAAACTTTACTGAATGTGTTTATCAATTCTGATATTCTTTGTATAGTCTTTAGGATTTTCTATATATAAGATCATGGCATCAGGAAACACAATTTCACTTCATTTTTTCTTATTGAGATGTCTTTTGTTTATCTTTCTAAATAGCTCTGGTTGGGTCTTCCAGTACTATATTGAATAAAAGTGGTGAATGTGGGCATCCTTATCTTATTACTGATCTTAGAGGAAAAGTCTTCAACTTTTCACTGTTGAGTATAATGTTAGCTATCAGTTTGTCATATGTAGCCTTTATTGTAAGGCGGAACGTTCCTTTTCTACCTTATCTGTTGAGTCTTAAAGAATTTGAATTTTTCAAATGCCTTTTCTTGATCTATTGAGATCATCTTATGGTTTCTGCCCTTCATTCTGTTAATATGGTGAATCACACTTATTGATTGTCATATGTTGAGATAGCCTTGCTTTTCAGAGAGAATTCTCACTTGATCATGGTGAATGTACTGCATTAATGTATAGTTGAATATGGTTTGCTAGTTTTAGTTAAAAATTTATGATTATCAATGTATTGACTTATACTTTAGTTTTCTTGTAGTATCTTTGTCTCATTTTGGTCAGAGTGATACCAGCCTTGTGAAATGAGTTTGCAAGTGTTCCCTACTCTTTAATTTTTACAGAAAATAATTTGAGAAGGGTTTGTTGTTAATTATTCCTTAAACGGTAGAATTTAGCCATGAAACTGTGGTCCTGGGCTTTTCTTTGATGGGAAGCTGTTATACATTATTGCTCTGTTTAAATTTCTGATTTATTCATGGTACAGCCTGGATAGGTTATATGTTTCTAGGTTATTCAATTTTTTGTCATATAATTGTTCACAGTTGCCTTCTTTGTATTTGTGGTAGAAGTTATATCTGTTCTTTCATTTTTTATTTTATTTGAATTTTCTCTTTTTAATATAGCTAAAATTTTTGTCTGTTTTATTTATTTATTTATGCTTTATTTTTGCAATGTTGGGAATTGAACCTAGGACTTTGTTACATATAAATCAAGCTTTGTATCATTGTATGGCTTTTTGAAAAACCAACTCAATCTTGTTGATATTTTATATATTTTTAAAGTATTTACTTATTTATTTCTGCTACAATTTTATTTATTTATTTATTTATTTTTATTTATATATGACAGCGAAATGCATTGCAATTGGTTGTTCAAAACATTACAAAGCTCTTGACATATCATATTTCACACATTAGATTCAAGTGGGTTATGAACTCTCATTTTTACCCCAAATACAGATTGCAGAATCACATCGGTTACACATCCACATTTTTACATAATACCATATTAGTAACTGTTGTATTCTGCTACCTTTCCTATCCTCTACTATCCCCCCTCCCCTCCCCTCCCATCTTCTCTCTCTACCCCATCTGCTGTAATTTAATTCTCTCCCTTTTTTTTCCCATTCCCCTCACAACCTCTTATATGTAATTTTGTATAACAATGAGGGTCTCCTTCCATTTCTATGCAATTTCCCTTTTTTCTCCCTTTCCCTCCCACCTCATGTCTCTGTTTAATGTTAATCTTTTCCTCCTGCTCTTCCTCCCTGCTCTGTTCTTAGTTGCTCTCATTATATCAAAGAAGACATTTGGCATTTGTTTTTTAGGGATTGGCTAGCTTCACCTAGCATAATCTTCTCTACAGAACACTAAAGAAATTAGAGTAGACCTTAGAAGATGGAAAGATCTCCCTTATTCTTGGATAGGCAGAATTAATATTCTTGGATAGGCAGAATTAATTAATATAATTAATAAATTAACTATACATATTTAATGCAATTCCAATCAAAATCCCAATGACATTCCTCATAGAAATAGAAGAAGCAGTCATGAAATTCATCTGGAAAAATAAGAGACCCAGAATAGCTAAAGCAATCCTTATCAAGAAGAGAGAAGCAGGTGGCATCACTATACGAGAACTTAAATTATATATACTACAGAGCAACAGTATCAAAAACAGCATGGTATTGGCATCAAAATAGACTGGTAGACCAATGGTACAGAATAGAGGACACAGAGACTAACCCACATAATTACAGTTATTTTGTATTTGACAAATGTGCCAAAAAACATACATTGGAGAAAAGATAGCCTCTTCAACAAATGGTGCTGGAAGAACTGGAAATCCATATGCAACAAAATGAAATTAAATCCCTATCTCTCACCATGCACAAAACTCAAAGTGGATCAAGGATCTAGGAATTAAACCAGAGACACTGTGCCTTCTCAAGAAAATATAGGCCCCAATCTCCATCATATCGGATTAGGCCCTGACTTCCTTAATAAGACTCCTATAGTGCAAGAATTAAAACCAAGAATCAATTAATGTGATGAATTCAAACTAAAAAGGTTCTTCTCAGCAAAAACAATCAGCAAGGTGAATAGAGAGCCTACAGCATGGGAGCAAATTTTTTACCACTTGCACATCACTTGCACTAATATCTAGAGTATATAAAGAACTCAAAAAGCTAAACATCAAAATAACAAATAATCCATTCAAGGAACTGAACAGACACTTCTCAGAAGATGATATACAATCAATCAACAAATATATGAAAAAATGTTCAACATCTCTAGCAGTTAGAGAAGTACAAATCAACACTACTCTTAAGATTTCATTTCACTCCAGTAAGAATGGCAGCTATTAAGAATACAAACAACAATAAGTGTGGGGGAAAAGGCACAGTCACACATTGCTGGTGGGACTACAAATTAATGCAGCCAATATGGAAAGCAGTATGGAGATTCCTTTGAATACTGGGAATGGAACCACCATTTGACCCAGCTATCTTACTCTTCAGTCTATACCCAAAGGACTTACAAAGAGCATACTGCAAGGACTCAGACACATCAATGTTTATAGCAGCACAATTCACAATATCTAAATTGTGGAACCAACCTAGATGCCCTTCAGTAGATGAATGGATATAGAAAATGTGGTACATATACACAATGGAATGTTACTCAGCAATAAAAGAGAATAAAATCAAATCATGGCATTTGCAGGTGAATGGATGGATTTGAAGAATATAATGCAAAGTGAAATTAGTCAATCCCCCAAACCCAAATGCCAAATGTTTTCTCTGATATAAGGAGGCTGATTCATAGTGGGGTTGATTGGGAGGGGAAACTTGGGAAGATTAGACAAACTCCAGATAGGACAAAGTGGAGAACGCAAAAAGGAGGGAGCAAGGGGTGTAAAAAAAATGGAATGAGGTGGACATCATCACCCGAAGACACGAATGGTGTGAATATACTTGGTATACAACCAGAGATATGAAAAATTGTGCTATAAAAGTGTAATATGAATTTTAATGCATTAGAATAAAAAAGAAAAATGATGATGATAGACTTGCTGAATGCAATGTTGCAACAAACCTTCAATATGTAAAAATATAATTTCTGTGAAGCACAGTAAAGCACAATAAAATGAGATATGCCTGTAATATAGTGCCAAAATAAAATTAAAAGTTAAATGCCATGAAAACAATCTCAATAATATTCAATTTAGCTCAGTTAATTAAATTAGAGAAACAAAGTTGTCATTTTATGGCAATTCTATTGTAAAATGAGGATTGTTTTGCATTCAGCATGTATGAACTTCTTTTTGCCATATAAAGATTCATGTCTCCCACCATGTTTCTCTGTTGATATTACTGTAATTTTTTTCCTCTTCATTTGAACTGTTAAATCGTTAAGGAATCACTTTACTTAGTCATCATTTTCTTTTTAGACTTTTTAAAATTCTCACTCTTGAATGCTAATATACTTCTCCTCTGGCAATACCAAGTTGAAGTGATTACCAGGATGATTCAGAATTGCTAATGTTTTTTTCTTTTTCATACTGGGGATTGAACTCATGTGTAAACATGCTTGGCAAACATACTGTTGAGTACATCCCAGCCCTCTTTATTTTTGCATATTGAGACAGAGTCTCATTAAGTTGTTCGGGCTGGCCTTGCACTTGGAATTCTCCTGTCTCAACCTCCAAAGTAGGTGGAATTACAGGCACGTGCCACCACACCCAGCCTAATATGATTTTTTTAAAATATCAGAAATGAAAATTTCAAATTTTAATGTTATCTTGAAAGATTCTTGTGCTCCTACTAATATAGTAATAGATCCATAGAGTCCAGTTTGAAAAATGCTACTAAATGTATTATTTTGCTTTTTAATATGTCCTACATTCCCTTGTCTTTATTTACTGACTTCTTTTGGATTTCAGGTGATATTTATTACCCATTTTTTTCTCTCTCTCTTTTTTTTTTTTTTTTTGGCAATACTAGGGATCAAACATAGGTCTTTATGCATGCTAAGAATGCACTGTACCTCTCTACTGTGCTGCACCCAGTTTATCACTCCATTTCATCTTCTCTTTTGGACTTCAGTGTCATTCCACAGATTATACTTTGGCTTATTACTATTTACCTTAAGTTAGTATTTTACCATTTTGCAAACAATTTAAGCAATTTCAATGGCATAATTCTTTTTCTCCTCACTTCTGCCCATTGTACTATTGTTGCTAAAATACAGTGTTATTATCTTTTGCTTCAGACAATAGTTTTGAAGAGAAAAAACCCCCAACCCAACCCTGGTGCTGGGATTTGAACCCAGGAAGCAAGCTAGGCAAGTGCTCGACCACTGAGCTACATCCCTAACCTTACAGAAAGACTTCTGTATGGTGTTTTCTAGTGCTTATTGTGCTTATTTTATTTACCCTCCTTTCAGTGCATATGTATTTTTTAAAATATTTTATTAGTTGTTGGTGGACCTTTATTTTTATGTAGTTCTGAGAGTCAAACCCAGTGCCTCACACATGGTAGGCAAGCGCTCTACCACTGAGCCGCAACCCCAGCCCTCATATGTTTTTATCTGGGATCTTTTTCTTTAATCTAGAAGACTTCCTTGGGTCTATCTTGTGTGTATGTGAATATTCTCCTTAGGTAATAGGGTTCAAAATCGGTAGGGTCGTCCCCTCTTCCCCCCAATATTTAAAGTTATTTTTATCAACTGGCTTTCATTGTTGTGATTAGAAGGTAGATATTTTTCTATTTATGATCCCCTGAATGTAATGTGTATTTTTCTATTTTTAATAATTTTTCTTTTTCCTTCATCTTGAGCAGTTTGACTATGTGCTGTATGAGTATGTGTGTGTGTGTGTGTGTGTGTGTGTGTGTGTGTGTTTAACTTAGCCTGCTTGAGATTGCTATGCTTCTTGAATCTGTGGATATGCCTATTTAGAATATTCTCAGTAATTATCTTTTAAAATATTTCTTCTTTCCTTAAAATATTTTTTTCTCCTCTTCTGGGGCTCCAATGACATTTATGACCTATTTTCAAGATTAAATATTCTATTTTTTTTGGCTTTGTCCAGTTTTCTGATAAGCCCATCCAAAGAATTCTTTTTTTAATATTTTATTTTTTATTTGTAGTTGGACACAATACCTTTATTTCACTTATTTATTTTTATGTGGTGCTGAGGATCGAACCCAGGGTCTCACCCATGTGAGGCGAGAGCTGTACCGCTGAGCCACCACCCCAGCCCCCCAAAGAATTCTTAATTTTACATATTTTGTCTTTCTGTTAATAGTGTATCTGATTTGGCTCTTTTTATAGATTTTCTTTCTCTGCTGAAATTCTCTATCTTTTCATGTGTTTCTGTCATTTTCTTATATCTTTGTTTTATTTATTTATTTTTGTATGTGGTGCTGAGGATCAAACCTAGTGCCTCATGCATGTGAGGCGAGCGCTCAGCCACTGAGCTACAGCCCCAGCCCCTGTTTCCATCATTTAAAAAATATATATATATTTTATTTTTTTAGTCATAGTTCCGACACAATACTTTTATTTCATTTATTTATTTTTATGTGGTGCTGAGGATTGAACCAGGGCCTCGCACATGCTAGGCCAGTGCTCCTACCGCTGAGCTACAATCCTAGCCCTGTTTCCATCATCTTGTCTTTTTTCTTTTACACTTTATAAAAGATAAAGTTCTTATCTACTAATGGTAATATTTGAATATTTGTATTTATTTTGTTTACTATTTTTTCTTGGTCATTAGCTATTTCTCATGATTTTTAAGTTCTGATTTTATTTTAAACATTGTCATATAACGTGAATTTAGGGGCTATATTGGTTTATTTTCCTAGAGAAATATTGTGTTATTTTTTTCTTTTAGATAGCTAGGTTGAGTTGCTGATCAATTCTATCAGGAGTTGACTTAAGTTAGAGTTTTATTGCTGCTCTTTTGACTTATAGTTTCCTGCTGATTTCAAATGCCTGTAGAACAATCACTATCTTGTTCTATTATAGACTTCTCCCTCCAGGAGGATTTTGAGATTTAAACATCTTGAGACTAAGGAAATTCTGTCGTTTTCTAGGTGAACTTGATCTTATATGTGTCTACATGCTTGGTAAAAACATGAGCAATAGGAAGAACCACCTTTGCATTTGGGGTCATTCAATCCTATCACATCAGCCCACATAACCATTAATCTCTATTAATTTCTCTTTACTAACTAATTCCCTTTGTCTACAACAGGCCCAAACAAATGCATATCATGTCCAGTCTTAGAAATATTACCAGGCTGCCAACAGCTTACCTAAGAAAGGCTCACTCTTTCTGAAATTAAAATACTTTAAACTTAATTGCATCCAGGATGGTCCTGTATCTTCAATATTTATATAATTTTTTTAGCTTCTCTGTTTATTTATAATTACTCTGGGAGAAGGATTGTCTGACATATTATTCTACATTCTAACCAAAACCAAAACCAAAAGTCTGGGAAACGCTATTAAAGAGTTGTGTCTTCTTTTTTTTTCTTTAATGAAGAGTACACCCAATGCTATGATATTGTGATTATTAATAATTTTATACTAATATAGTAAAGCTATCTTAATTCTTCTCAATTTGGAAAAAAAGCTATGTGACATTATTTGTAATAATAGTGTATAATTTTTGTATTTTATAGAAATGAATTCCACTTTTTTTTGTTTCAGGAATTTTTGGAATGTACTCATGAAACTTGCCACGCACATAATCTTCAGCCTGTTAAATTTTTTCTTGAGAAAATAATTCAGACATATGAAATGATGATTGTTAGACATGGGTAAGATTATAGATCATCTACCATAGTTAGATGGTATTATTTGAAATTAAACTGTTTAACAACTGAAATTCATAATTAAAAGAAGCAACAGATTTATATAATAAGTAAGCTAGGAAACAAACAGCCCTTCCCTTCCCTTTTATAAGACAAAGGTCCATTGTTCTTTCATATTACATGTCCAATAAGGGTTGGTAAGAAGTGCTTAGTGACTAGTAGTAATAGCCATCACAATTTGTGCAATAATGTCTTATTCACCTCCTTAATGTACATAAATACACTCTTCCCTTTCCAGAGAGACAACTTAAAAGTTGTAATCAATAAATGAAACATACATAAATTCAGAATTTCTAGAGGCATGGTTATGTCTACATCAGATTTGGAAGTGGTTCCTCTTGATCCAGAGTCCTCCAAACTAGAAAGACAAGTTGTCTGACCTCTACACATTCCGTATATAGTAGTGGGTTTACAGAACAAGTTTTCCAGAGCAAACACTCCCATTCAGAATTTGGAGAATAGAAAACATAACATTGTTCTGTAGCAATTTTAAAATCTGCCTGGGCATCTGAGGACTCCAGTTCCAGAGATGGATTTACTATAAAGCTAATGGGGCTTAAACTTTAGGACCTCTCACTTGTTGGGCCATTCCAAGAGGCTATAAACATTTTCTTTACATAATTTATTGTATAGGGTATCATTACAGTGGATATGGTAATTTTACAGTTCCAAAGTGTACTATCTTAAAGCTCCTGAAAACTTGGATCTACTTCTGCTTGATTTGGTTCCCTCAAAGGAGCTTTCCAGTTCATTGTTCTCTGTAGGGCTTGGTTTAACCTTCTGCAAGGTCTTTTCATTTTCCCTACTGTGTGAAGTAGACATTGGGGAAAATATTGTCCTTTGTAACTGAGAAATGTTTTCAGCTTGCTTCCTGCTTATAGAAAATTAAGATCTCAATAGTCATGATTCTTTTTTTTAAAAAAAAACTTTATCTTTATTTATTTATTTTTATGTGGTGCTGAGGATTGAACCCAGCGGCTCATGCATGGGAGGCAAGCCCTCTACCACTTAGCTACAACCCCAGCCCAGTCATGATTCTTTTTAAAGGCAAGGTATTAAAAAACACTTTGTGTTATGCAAATTTTCCAGCATACACAAAAATGAGGGGAATGAGTGCAATCAACCCTGGTGCATCTAATACCTAAGAATCATTTTGAGTTTTATATATTCATATATGTTTTAGGCTAGACTTGGGGGGGTGTCATTAAATGCCTTTAAAATTTTAATCAACTTTTTGTCTCTTTTATTCCAGGCACTCCATGTGCCTGTAGCTATAAGTATGGTCCTTATTAAATCATATCCTTCTAAATTTCCTTGTAGTATACTTGAACCTGTCTAGTTTAGTTGCAAGAGTCACACCTTTAGTCTATTTTCCCTGAATTATTTTTGCCTTCCTAAAATGATTGCATTAGTTCTCCCTCATCTATGATTTTTATTTTCCACTGTTTTAGTTACCCATGGTCAACTGTAATCTGAAAATATTAAAGGGAAAAATTCCACATTTTGAGAGATACCGTATTTGCATACTTTTTATTATAGTAAATTGTTATAATTGTTCCATTTTATGATTGTTAATTTTTTTATTGTGCCCAGTTTATAGATTAAAATTTGTCATAGTTATGTATGTATAGGACAACATATAGTATTATATAGGGTTCAGTACAACCTATGATTTCAGATATCTAGTGGGAATCTTAGAACATATCCTCCACAAATAAGGGGACAACTGTGCTAGGAACCACATTATTCCTTCATAGATTTTAAATATGTAATACAATGACTCTACCCTTGAAGTGAGCTTTGCTATCAAGCTGAGTTTTAATAGCGCTGGGGATGTTACTCAATGGTTAAATACCTCTGGGTTCAATACCCAGCACCAAAAAAAAAAGAGTAATATGTAGTAAGTTTACATTGTCACCTAGAGACTTTTTATCATAGTTTTGGTAGATAATGATATGAATGTGGGTCAACCAGTATAAATGTTAAATTATATTTTCATCATGTCTTGAGAAAAGTTTGAATAAATTTTTAAAATTATATGTAGTAGGGCTTGGGATGTGGCTTAGTGATAGAGTGCTTGTCTAGCATGGATATAAGCCCTGGTCCCTCACACCACACACCAAAAAATAAACAAATAAACAAAAAGGAAGAAAAAAATTACATGTAGTAAGTATCACAGGATAAAGTTTTTATATACTGGAATAAATAATTTTCCATTCTAGTTTTTGGAACTTATTGAGTAATTACTTTAATAGTTTTATGTTAGTAGGAAAGCCTTTTGCTGGTAAGACAAAAGTACTACATGTGCTGGCTGATACTTTATCTCTTATGAATGAACGCGGCTATGGAGAAGAAGAAAAGGTCATTTATAGAACTGTGAACCCCAAATCAATTACCATGGGCCAACTTTTTGGACAATTTGACCCAGTGTCTCATGAGGTAAGCCACAACAGAATGTTCTCAACTCTCCTATTGACAGTGTATAATAAAGCAAGAATTTCAAGTGTTTTTATGTTTTTACTGCTAAATCCAGTTATCTGAAAGGAACTCTCCAACTCTTCCTTTTTTTTCTTCAGTGGACTGATGGTATTGTGGCAAATACTTTTAGAGAATTTGCCTTATCAGAAACCCCTGACCGGAAATGGGTTGTATTTGACGGTCCTATTGACACTTTGTGGATAGAGAGTATGAACACTGTATTGGATGATAATAAAAAGGTAAATCACTCTGATTAAAAGCAGAGCAGATTCAGACATGATTAAGTAATTTGTTGTATTTAACATCTCATCAACTAGGATTATATATTTAAAATAAAGGATGCAATAAATTTAATGTTTATAAATGATCATTTCAATGAAAACTTTGCTGTAGTAAGTGCTTTGTTCTTTTTTGATATAGAATGAAAACATATTAAAACTACTGTATTAAGAGGAAGGCATAGTAATCTACTACTAAGAAAGAATAAATTGTCAAATAACTGTATCATTTCTTATAGGACTTTAAAATTTTTAGGAGAAAATAAAAAGGATTTGTTCCTTTTCAGAACATTGAACACTTTAGTCCTTATATGTGTTATACTTAAGTAATATATTTATTACTATAGGTATAAGTTAGAAGAACTAGAAAGTGAAAGTCTCCTAATATTTATTTTAATATATGAGATAATATACATAAAGTATTGAATGTGTGCTAATTCTAAATACAGATTCTGTAATTTATTTATTTTTTTACTATATAGGTAAACCCATACAACTATCATCCAAATAAAGATAGGTAAAATTTCCTGTACCCTGCAGGGTTCACTATGTACATCCCCAGTCTGTACATTCTACCTCAGATAATCACTCTTTTGACTTATGTGATAAATTAGTTTTGCCAGGTCTTGAACTTCATGTTATGGAATCATGTTTTTTAATATTTTTCTTTTTTCTGTCATTGTATATGAGATATTCATGTTGATGTGTTTTATTTATTTATTTATTCTTTTTATGTCTGTATTAGTGTTATATTGTATGATTCCATTTCAATTTATTTTCACATTTACAGGAAATGGCTATAATTCTAAATAAGCATTCAAATATATACTCAAGTGCTTTATCATAGATGCTTGTTCATTTATTCATTTTCTTTCTTTCATTCACTTAATATTGATTGAGCTAAGGGTGGAATTTAAACAGATAAGAAACCGTGATGATTTAGAAAAGAATGGTTAGTCAGTGGGGTGAAGGCTAAGGTTTCAGAGCCAAGTAGAAGGGTTGTCTCATATTAGATGATAAGAAAATATAGAAGTTTAGATATACAGATTTGATAGTGGAAATGTAAAGGGCAGATCCTTCTGATGATTTTTCTTCCTTAAGAGGTATACCCTGATTCTTTGCAGACTTGAAGAGAAAGGAAGTGTTTTAAATTAACCTTTATGGAAAATGGAAAAGAGATCTGCCTAGGAAAACATATAAGCATATCTGAATAGTTCTAGAGGCTGACTGAGTTAAAGGCTTTAAATAATTATTCATACTATGAAGGTCTGACTTTGTGTGAAATATTCTCTACCAGTCTAAGAAGGCTGGGTGTGGATGTAGGTGTAGGTAATGATGCAAACCTGGAAATATAGTAATACTTTAAAGATACTGGCATGATAATAATAGAAGCATGGGACCCTAGAACAGAAGTTGCCTAGCAAAGGAAGTGAAAGTTTCAGTGATGTAGAAATCCTTATGAAAATGTATAGCAGGTGGGTTAGGTGTCCATGAGCGGGAGAACTAGGTGGATTAGGAATCTGTGGCAGAGAATGAGGTACTTGTATTTAATATTTCTGGATTATGTAGTATTTTAGCAGAGAAATTTCTAGATATATAAATTGTATGGCTGGAATGGAGTAAGGAGAAAATAAATGAAGACAAGTTGGTCAAGGATCTGAGGGGCTATTGTGTTGAGATGCTAATCCTTATGAAAACTGGATGAAGCCAGACTTATGGAAGGGAGAAAGACTAGGTCAAGTGCCAAAGGCTTTAGCTAATGAGAGGAGACTACTTGGATACTGATAGGTGACAGAAAATGGAGGAACTGTCAAAGTGGCAAGAGTTGTACTCAATGGTAAAGTAGAAGTAGTTGGGAAACAATATAGTAGGGTGAGGAAAATATTGATTCTACCTCCCAAATTGGTGGCAGATAGAAGAGTCTTTGCTGAAATTATCTGGTGGAAGGTGAAAAGTATTCTAGACTAGCACCATCTAATATGGTTTTCTGCAGTGCTGGAAATATCTGTGCTATCTGAAAGGTAGCCACTACTCACTGTGGCTATTTGTTCTTTTAAGAGTGGCTTAGTGAATTGAAGAACTGAATTTAAAATTTTATTTTTGTTAGGTAAAATTAAATATTAATAGCTACATAATGGACAATCCGGGTCTAGACCATTTATTTTACATTAAAAAAAAACTGAATCTAGATGTGTTAAATGCCTCATTGTTGATAAATAACTAGATGGGGTAAAGCTGGGGCTAGAACAATGATTGTAGAAGCAGAGAGGAAACTATGAGAAATATATGTGGAATTTAAAAGAGTGGGAAAATTAATTTGGTTTATCAATAGACAATCATTAATACATTAAAAATTAATGATAAAACCAGATTTGGTGGCACATGCCTGTAATTCCAGTGACTAGGGAAGCTGAGGCCACCCTCGCCAACTTAATGAGACCTTGCTCAAAATAAAAACAAAAATCAATGGCCTAGGGATGTGGCTTCGTGGTTCAATTCTTAGTATGGCAAAAGAAAACTATTATAATGATAATTCCCTAGGTGCCAGCCAAGGATATTGAAGAGATGGCTATAATAATAATAGACATGATAAGAATTTGAGAGGAAGGAAGCAGTTGATAAATTCAGTTTTTGACATATCTGACATATTTTAGGTTAAAGGAGATTAGGAGATGTAATAAACCCCAAACTCTATGTCAGGATTTTTTGGCTCCCACTAATACTTCCCATTACACCACAGGAAAACCTTTATCTTATAAGTAGAATAAATTTTTATCTGAAAAGCTTGAAATATTTTAAAATAAATGTTTGGAAAATAATTGCTTTTAGCTTTGTCTTATGAGTGGAGAAATCATTCAGATGTCTCCTCAAATGAGCCTGATCTTTGAAACAATGGACCTTTCCCAGGCTTCGGTAAGTTTGTAATTTAATACAATAGTAGTTCATTTATTTGTTAATTCATTCATTTAGTCAGAATTTTTTTATTATGTGTCATAAAATGGGTTTAGTAGTGGGTATACAGATGATAAGACACAGTATAAGCTTGTTTAGGAAGGGTAAGAAGCATGCTTATAAATAATTCCAATACACAGTTACGTGTGAGTGCTCCAAGAGCATGGAGGAGACTGAGCCGCCATAAGGGGAATGGATAGTGGAGGACCATGAAAGGTGTTTGAATATTTGATCTGGTTTTGAGAAAGATGTAACAGTTCTCCAGGGAGATTGGTTGGGCCTGGATATTCCGTATAAAAATAAGATGATGTGTAAAGACATGGAGCTATGACATGTCTGGGGAATAGAACTGAAAACAGTTTTCTGTTTGGTGAACAGCTATATGAGGCTATAGATATAGAAACCAGATTATGACAGGCCTTATAAATCATGCTAAGAAGTGTTGATAATTGTCAGGTTTTACTGGTATAGAGGTAACTATGGAAAAAGAAAACTTGTGTTTTTTCTCTAGCCTGCCACTGTAAGCCGATGTGGCATGATTTATTTGGAACCCTCACAGTTAGGATGGGAACCACTTGTGTCTTCTTGGTTGCATTCCCTGAAAGGACCTCTACTTGAACCAGAACATCAAACTCTTCTGAAAGAACTTTTTGACTGGTTAATAACACCTTCTTTGAGGTTTCGTAAGAAAAATTGCAAGGTAACATGATTCTCTGACCTCTTCAAGTTTCTTAAGTTTTTTATTCAACTTAATTAATCTAAAGTCACAATGGTAGTGAATAATAAATAGTTTTCTTTATACACATTCAGTATCCACTGGGAGTTTTGTATTGTTCAAGTTACAGTTGAATAACTATAGGTTAAATTTATTCCAGCTAAACTATTTGTTTATAAACATAGAATTTAAAACTTTTAAAATCCCAAATATTTTCTATATTTAAGAAATGTTTTCAATGAATGACTTCATAAACTCATGTGTTTAGTATTTTATGAAAAATCACATATTTTATTAGTTTCCTAAGGCTGTCATAACAAACCTGATGTTTTCAAACAATGGAAATTTATTCTCTCACAGTTTTGGAGGCCAGAAGTCTGAAATCAAGATGTTAGCAGAGCTGAGCTTCAAGGGAGAATTTTTGTGTATCTCTTCCAGATTTTGATGGCTTCAGAAGTTCCCTGGCCTGTGGCTATATAACTCCAATTTCTTCGTCTATCTTCACATGGTCTTCTCCTCTGTCTCTGTTGTGTATGGCACTTAAAAAGACTTGGGGTGTTGGGTATAGGGTCCATAGGATAATCCAAAATGATCTCCTCATCTCAGGGTCCTTAATTACTTCTTCAAAGATCATTTTTTCAGTTAGATCACTTCCATAAAATCCTGGGATTAGGACATGGAACTCTCTTTTTGGGAGCTACTATTTAGCTATCTTCCCCAACATGTCACATGTATATCAACACATGTTTACTTATGCATAGATAAATATATTCATATAAAAAGGGAAAAGTAGTATTCAGTAGATTTCTAATCCTAAAGTATTATTTTAGGGGTAGAAAAATGTGGTATATAAAAGAAAAATCAGCTAATTCTACCTTGTGAAGATCGTATGCATTGTCTTCATAGAGAAAATACACAAAAAAGTTCTTCTGCAGTTCTTAAGTTTTAAACCTCTAATACTTATACATTTTAAATAATACAAAATAGACTCCATCTTTCCAGGTAATGAATGATGGATTTCTTTTCACAATTCTATATTTTCTATATCCAGTCAGTTCTCAGAGAACTATTGATTTTTCCCTCCTTGATAACATTTTTATTTATCTTCTTTCCATTCCCATTTCTTTTCATTCCCACCCTTTTTATTATGGTAGGCTCAGTTCTGACCTTAATAATTTGTTCAGGTCTACTGAACAAATACAGTAGACCTGCTCTGGTCCAATATATATCCTGATATTAGAGTGAAGATTCCAAAACATAAATCTATTCTGATTACTCCTTCACTTAAAACCCTTCACTGGAACTTTCTCTTATACTGAGACCACTAACACACCCCACAGTGCTTTTTGGAATCTGACCTTTGTCTGCTTCTCAAGCCTTGTTTTTTGCCATTCGTCCTTCACACTCTATTTTCATATCCAACAGAATTTTACTAATTATCTGCTCATATCTCCTTTCTTTGAATGAATGGCTGCCCCTACCTTGAACATCCTTCCCTACCACTTTTTCCTTCCAAATTCAACTCAGCTATTGCTTCCTCTGGGAAGCCTTCCTTGCCTTAATCCTCTTCCATTTCCTTGGGGCCAGGCTAATTGTTTATCCCCAGTATTCTAATAACATTCTCCTACCCTGAGACTTCCTCTGTCATACCATTATCACAACACAATATATTTGACTATTTAGTTTTTTAAAAATATTTTTAGTTGTAGATGGACACAATACCTTTATTCTATTTATTTATTTTTATGTGGTGCTGACGATTGAACCAAGCATCTCATACATGCTAGGTAACCACTCTACCACTGAGCCACAACCTCAGCCCCATCTATTTAATTTTAATGTTGCTCCTTTTCAGGCATTGTTTTTTATTTTCATTATCTCCTAACATGGTATATAGGCATATAGGCATGTCTTTCATGCCTATATGAAATGTTTGTTGAATAAATAAATGAATGAATTGCTATAAGAGACTTCATTTTTGTTATCTTTAGAACATTATTTATTCCCTTACAGAAACTAGTTTGCATTTCTCAGAGGATTTAGAGTATGTTATATACAATTTTTTGGTTATGGTTATATGCCAAGCTAAAGTAGTCAAGAAATGGTTTTTATCAGTCAAAAAATTAAATTCTTTAGATGTTTTTAAATTAATGTTTTAAAGTTCATGTTTATGAATATAATGTATGTTATCATTTTTTAAAACTGAAATATTTATCTTCTTTTATTCTTCAAATAAACTGAAAGTTATGAATAATGTCTTATTCTTTTCACTTTGCAGGAACTGATTCATACCAGTAATAGCAATGTGGTTGTCTCTCTCACACGGCTCATTGAAGTACTACTCTGTAATGTGGTAGAAAACGATCCTACTAGCAAGCACATTCGTGTTTGGATTATGGTTGGTTTTATACTTTATGTAGTTTTAAATTACAGAATAAAATATGCTTCTGGCAATTGATACTTGTATTGAGTAAGACATTTATAAGATTCAAAACTGTTTTCTGGTGATCACTGAAAGAATATTGAAGACGTTAAAGTTACCCGACCTGGCAACTTTGATTCTGATACTAAAAAACACAAGAAAATAACATATGTCAGAATGAACCAAAACTGCCCTATATTTTATGAAACATCATAATTTGATAAATACTTGATAAGGTGATTTAATAGTAAGCCCATTGAGACTTTAAATTGATTTTATCTTTATAATAATCCAGCATTAAACAGCATATAAACTAACTATGAAAGACTAAAGAAGCATGACAGGCAGAATCCCTGAAGGATTTAGGTAGAGAGAAGCCAGTAGACTTGGCTAGCTAATGTCAGAGTTCAGAGAAGACCAGAGACCATGGTAATAGTAAGGAGAAATTATCAAAGAGAACCAAAGGAAAGGTTTTGTTCCTTTTCCTTGTCTAGGCCTCTTCCCCATCTGTCACATTTTTTTTTCTTTTCAAAAACAAAAAAATATTGTTTAGATATATATGACAATAGAGTATATTTTGACATCTTATACATATATGGAGTAAAACTTCCCATTCTTGTGAGAGTTACATTGGTTGGGTATTCATATGTGAGCATAAGAAGGTTATGTCCAATTCATTCTACTGTCTTTTCTATTCCCATCTTCCCTTTCTTCCCTTCATTCCCCTTTGTCTAATCCAATGAAATCTGCTATTCTTCCCTTCCCTACTTATTGTGTGTTAGCATTCTTATATCAGAAATAATTTTCAGGCTTTGGTTTTTGAGGATTGGCTTATTTCACTTACCATGACAGTTTCCAGTTCTATCCATTTACTGGCAAATGTCATAATTTCATTCTTCTATATTGCTGAGTAATTTTATATATATACCACATTTTCTTTATCCATTCATCTGTTGCAGGACACCTAGATTGGATCCCTAGCTTTGCTATTGTGAATTAAGCTACTATAAACATTGATGTGGCCATGTCACTTTAAAATGCTGATTTTAAGTCTTTGGGGTATATGCCAAGGAGTGGGATAACTGGGTCAAGTGGTGGTTCATTCCAAGTTTTCTAAGGAATCTCCATACTGCTTTCCAGAGTAATTGCACCAGTTTTCAGTCTCACCAACAATGTATGAGAGTACCTTTCTCCCCACATCCTTGCCAACATTTATTGTTACTTGTATTTTTGATAATTGCCATTCTGACTGAAGTGAGATAAAATCTCAGTGTAGTTTTAATTTGCATTTCTCTAATTACTAGAGATGTTGAACATTTTTTCATATATTTGTTGAACATTCGTACTTCTTCTGTTAAGTGCCTGTTCAGTTCCTTTGCCCATTTGTTGATTGGATTGTTTATTTTTCTGGTGGTAAATTTTTTGAGGTCTTTGTATATCCTAGAAATTAATACCTTATATGAGTTATTGGTGGTGAAGATCTTCTCCCGATCTGTAGAATCTCTGTACACATTCTTTTTTTTTTTTTTTAATTTTTTATTGTGGGTTGTTCAAAACATTACAAATTTCTTGACATATCATATTCCACACTTTGATTCAAGTGGGTTATGAACTCCCACCTTCACCCCATACACAGATTGCAGATTCACATCAGTTACACATCCATTGATTTACAAATTGCCATACTAGTGTCTGTTGTGCTCCGCTGCCTTTCCCATCATCCACCCTCCCCCCTCCCCACCTCTCCCCTCCGCTCCCCTCCTCTCTCTCTACCCCCTCCACTGTATAACCCTGAGGGTCTCCTTCCATTACCGTGCAATTTCCCTTCTCTCTCCCTTTCCCTCCCACCTCTCATCCCTGTTAAATGTTAATCTTCTTCTCCTGTTCTTCGTCCCTACTCTGTTCTTAGTTACTTTCCTTATATCAAAGAAGACATTTGGCATTTGTTTTTTAGGGATTGGCTAGCTTCACTTAGCATAATCTGCTCTAATGCCATCCATTTCCCTGTAAATTCTATGATTTTGTCATTTTTTAATGCAGAGTAATACTCCATTGTGTATAAATGCCACATTTTTTTTTATCCATTCGTCTATTGAAGGGCATCTAGGTTGGTTCCACAGTCTTGCTATTGTGAACTGTGCTGCTATGAACATCGATGTAGCAGTGTCCCTGTAGCATGCTCTTTTTAGGTCTTTAGGGAATAGACCAAGAAGGGGAATAGCTGGGTCAAATGGTGGCTCCATTCCCAGCTTTCCAAGAAATCTCCATACTGCTTTCCAAATTGGCTGCACCAATCTGCAGTCCCACCAGCAATGTACAAGTGTACCCTTTTCCCCACATCCTCGCCAGCACTTGTTGTTGTTTGACTTCATAATGGCTGCCAATCTAACTGGAGTGAGATGGTATCTTAGGGTGGTTTTGATTTGCATTTCTCTGACAGCTAGAGATGGTGAGCATTTTTTCATGTACTTGTTGATTGACTGTATGTCCTCCTCTGAGAAGTGTCTGTTCAGGTCCTTGGCCCATTTGTTGATTGGGTTGTTTGTTCTCTTATTGTCTAATTTTTTGAGTTCTTTGTATACTCTGGATATTAGGGCTCTATCTGAAGTGTGCGGAGTAAAGATTTGTTCCCAGGATGTAGGCTCCCTATTTACCTCTCTTATTGTTTCTTTTGCTGAGAAAAAACTTTTTAGTTTGAGTAAGTCCCATTTGTTGATTCTAGTTATTAACTTTTGTGCTATGGGTGTCCTATTGAGGAATTTGGAGCCCGACCCCACCGAATGTAGATCGTAGCCAACTTTTTCTTCTATCAGACGGCGGGTCTCTGATTTGATATCAAGCTCCTTGATCCATTTTGAATTCACTTTTGTGCATGGCGAGAGAAACGGATTCAGTTTCATTTTGTTGCATATGGATTTCCAGTTTTCCCAGCACCATTTGTTGAAGATGCTATCCTTCCTCCATTGCATGCTTTTAGCCCCTTTATCAAATATAAGGTAGTTGTAGTTTTGTGGATTGGTTTCTGTGTCCTCTATTCTGTACCATTGGTCCACCCGCCTGTTTTGGTACCAGTACCATGCTGTTTTTGTTACTATTGCTCTGTAGTATAGTTTGAAGTCTGGTATCGCTATACCGCCTGATTCACACTTCTTGCTTAGCATTGTTTTTGCTATTCTGGGTCTTTTATTTTTCCATATGAATTTCATGATTGCTTTCTCTATTTCTACAAGAAATGCCGTTGGGATTTTGATTGGCATTGCATTAAACCTATAGAGAACTTTTGGTAATATCGCCATTTTGATGATGTTAGTTCTGCCTATCCATGAACAGGGTATATTTTTCCATCTTCTAAGATCTTCTTCTATTTCTCTCTTTAGGGTTCTGTAGTTTTCATTGTATAAGTCTTTCACCTCTTTTGTTAGGTTGATTCCCAAGTATTTTATTTTTTTTGAAGATATTGTGAATGGAGTGGTTGTCCTCATTTCCATTTCAGAGGATTTGTCGCTGATATACAGGAATGCCTTTGATTTATGCGTGTTGATTTTAAATCCTGCCACTTTGCTGAATTCATTTATTAGCTCTAATAGTTTCTTTGTAGAGCCTTTTGGGTCTGCTAGATATAGAATCATATCATCTGCAAATAGTGATAATTTAATTTCTTCTTTTCCTATTTTTATGCCTTTAATTTCTTTCGTCTGTCTAATTGCTCTGGCCAGTGTTTCGAGAACTATGTTGAAGAGAAGTGGAGAGAGAGGGCATCCCTGTCTTGTTCCAGATTTTAGAGGGAATGCCTTCAATTTTTCTCCATTCAGAATGATGCTAGCCTGAGGCTTAGCATAGATTGCTTTTACAATATTGAGGTATGTTCCTGTTATCCCTAGTTTTTCTAGAGTTTTGAACATAAAGGGATGCTGTACTTTGTCAAATGCTTTTTCCGCATCTATCGAGATGATCATATGGTTCTTATTTTTAAGTCTATTGATGTGGTGAATAACATTTATTGATTTCCGTATATTGAACCAGCCTTGCATCCCAGGGATGAATCCTACTTGATCATGGTACACAATTTTTTTGATATGTTTTTGTATCCGATTCGCCAGAATTTTATTGAGGATTTTTGCATCTAGGTTCATTAGAGATATTGGTCTGTAGTTTTCTTTCTTTGAAGTGTCTTTGTCTGGTTTAGGTATCAGGGTGATGTTGGCCTCATAGAATGAATTTGGAAGTTCTCCCTCCTTTTATATTTCCTGAAGTAGCTTGAAAAGTATTGGTATTAGTTCCTCTTTAAAGGTTTTGTAAAACTCTGCTGTATACCCATCCGGTCCTGGGCTTTTCTTAGTTGGTAGTCTTTTTATGGTTTCTTCTATTTCCTCAATTGATATTGGTCTGTTTAGGTTGTCTATATCCTCCTGACTCAATCTGGGCAGATCATATGACTTAAGAAATTTATCGATGCCTTCACTATCTTCTAATTTATTGGAGTATAAGGATTCAAAATAGTTTTTGATTATCTTCTGTATATCTGAAGTGTCTGTTGTGATATTGCCTTTTTCATCCCGTATGCTAGTAATTTGAGTTCTCTCTCTTCTTCTCTTCGCTAGCATGGCTAAGGGTCTGTCGATTTTGTTTATTTTTTCAAAGAACCAACTTTTAGTTTTGTCAATTTTTTCAATTGTTTCTTTTGTTTCGATTTCATTAATTTCAGCTCTGATTTTAATTATTTCTTGCCTTCTACTTCTTTTGCTGTTGTTTTGCTCTTCTTTTTCTAGGACTTTGAGATGAAGTATGAGATCATGTATTTGTTGGTTTTTCCTTTTTTTAAGGAATGAACTCCAAGCAATGAATTTTCCTCTTAGAACTGCTTTCAATGTGACCCATAGATTCCGATATGTTGTGTCTGTGTTTTCATTTATCTCTAAGAATTTTTTAATTTCCTCCTTGATGTCTTCTATAACCCATTGATCATTCAGTAACCTATTGTTCATTCTCCAAGTGATGTATGCTTTTTCCTTCCTTCTTTTAGCGTTGATTTTCAGTTCCATTCCATTATGATCAGATAGGATGCATGGTATTATCTCTACTCCTTTATATTGTCTAAGAGTTGCCCTGTGACATAATATATGATCTATTTTTGAGAAGGATCCATGTGCTGCTGAGAAAAAAGTGTAACTGCTTGATGTTGGGTGGTATACTCTATATATGTCAATTAAGTCTAGGTTATTAATTGTGTTATTGAGTTCTATAGTTTCCTTATTCACCTTTTGTTTGGAAGATCTGTCCAGTGGCGAGAGAGGTGTGTTGAAGTCTCCCATGATTATTGTATGGTGGTCTATTAGACTCTTGAACTTGAGAAGAGTTTGTTTGATGAACATAGCTGCACCATTGTTTGGGGCATATATATTTATGATTGTTATGTCTTGTTGGTGTATGGTTCCCTTAAGCAGTATGTAGTGTCCCTCTTTATCCCTTTTGATTAACTTTGGCTTGAAATCTATTTTATTTGATATGAGTATGGACACGCCTGCTTGTTTCCGAAGTCCATATGAGTGATATGATTTTTCCCAACCTTTCACCTTCAGCCTATGTATGTCTTTTCCTATCAAATGCGTCTCCTGTAGGCAGCATATTGTTGGGTCTTGTTGTGTGATCCATTCTACTAGCCTGTGTCTCTTAATTGGTGAGTTTAAGCCATTAACATTTAGGGTTATTATTGAGATATGGGTTGTTCTTCCAGCCATATTTGTTTATTTCTGTTACTAAACATTGTTTGTTTTCCTCTTTGATTATTTCCCCCCCCCTTTACTGTCCTACCTCCCACTGTTGGTTTTAACATAACTTGAAATCTTTAAGACAGAAAATAAAACTTGAATCTTTAAGACAGAAAACACATATATGTATCATTTAAAATTTTTTCATAATTGAAGTTCCTCTTCATATTTACAAAAATTAAATCAGGAAATACTGAAAACAGCAGGATTCTTTTCCTTCTTTTGTTTTTCTTTTATAATAACCAATTCTTGTAACCTGAACAGAAATTTTATAATTCTTCTTTCTGCAGACTTACATTCTTCAATTAAAGTTATGATTGGAATATTAATATAATATCTATGGGATAAGCTTTTTAGTCAATTTCCAAATCATGTAAATAAAAAGCAGTTTTAATGTCATTGTTTCTTAAAATCATTTCCACATCTGCATAAAACGTACTGCTATTCTGAAGTACATACATACATTCCTTTTTTAATACTAGACCTTAGAGAGTACCTGGAAATACCAAGCAATATCTGTTCCTATTAAGAGACCACAGTCATCTAACGTTTGAAGTTCAGCATTTTTAACATGCCTTACGGAAATGTTTAAGAAACCAATAAACCCTTCTTCACATGTCAGTAAATAAGCAGAGAAATGAGCACTTTCAGCAGGAAAGCAGTTCATGGGTCTTGTAATAAAAAAAAATGCATACAAGAGAGTATTCTGCTTTGATGTGAAAACTGAACTAATTTGAGTGAAAGAAAAACAGTAAAAAGACTAGTTTACAAAAATAGAAGCCAGATTGGTATTTTGCATCAAGTACATGCTTGTTTGAAAATCTTTGCTCCTGAAGTAAATATTTGGCAACCACAGTGATTAGCAGTTAAAGCAATTTCAACAAAATAAGAAGTCATCAAAAATGGACTACTTTTCTGAAAGAGCAGTACCTATATTATATAGATTGAACTTCATGGCTCATCACAACCATTTCCAAAATTTAATTCCTACTATCTTTTTATAAATTAAAAGAATTTCATTTGTGTTCCATAGTGCGATGACCAGAAAGAAAAAAACAAAAACAAAACCAAAAACCCTTATGCCTAAATTTAGAATATTGTATTGTGTGGCAACCCAAAACATTCAAAACAAATTAAATAGTTTAACTTATTGATAGGCATATAAGCATTTCAAAAGCATAATGAAATCTAATTATGTAGCGCATAATGTAGATAAGAGTGGAATCTAACATTATGCAGACATTTTCTAAATAAAAGCTCCCTGTAGGACCATTATATATAAACATGGGTAAAGTTAAATGCAGACTAGTTCTGTGAAACCTTTTTGAAATTATGAGTCTGAAACACATTTTTCAGGTAGGCACCAAGTTATCCTAAAAATTTTTCACGTTGGTTATTTTGACGTTTCTTTCATCAGATTCTCTACGCACATCAACAACACATGTGATTTGTCAGGAAAAAAAAATATCCCCCCAAACCAAAACACCATTTCAGATCCAGTACACTTAAATATATCACTCTCATTGGAAGTGCTATCAGCATAGTCTTTGCAACTAGCCCAAAGCATATATTTAAGAAGTTCTTATAAATTGTTTGTGATGTTCATTATGTTTAATTCTTATGCCAAACTGTTTTCTGATGAAGACAGCATTGTGCTTTATGCGAGAATGGAAACCTCAAAATAATCACCATAAAGCTTCTAAGACTTATGGGAGAATAAACTAGGATGGTCCACAGATATAAGATGAAATCCACAACGTTGGAATTATAAATGTTTAGAGCGGCCCAGACTAGAAGACAAGCCCAAACCACCATTAGAAGAATGAAATACGATATGGTCCAAGATGTATCCTTAAAGTTTTGTCTCAACCCTCAGTTTGAATTGTGAGGATTGATCTTCAGTTCAGTCCAGCCAGCAGAAATCGACTGTGCAATTTTCCGTTGTATTTATTGTACAGACTATGTACATTCTAGAAGGTTCCTTTAGTGCTAAACTGTTGTACTTTTTGTCCCAGCAATTTGAGGGTGTGCAAATTCCACAAAGTCATCAATGAGAACAGGCCATGCTCCTTCTTCATCGTAATTAGACATGTCATCTGCAATCATTGTACTGAAGTCTAAAAGAAGATTCCAAGTATCTTTTGGTATTGATCGTTTATGATGTTCCAACAAAAATTTATTCCATAAGTCTAAGAATTTAAATCTTCCATTAAGCACTAAGTTCCAGTAGGCAATGGCCATTTCTAGATCTAATCCTTTTTGTCCTGGATTCTTTGCAAAATTAAAAGTAAACTGGTAAAAATCCTTAAATCGTCCTGGTTCTTTCAATTCTTGTTCCATCTTGGGTATTTGGGCCTTTAGTTTTTCTATGCTGTCACATCCTAATTCTGTCATGCCATCCATGAACTCCTGTTTGGAGAACTCGCACTGTGTTGCTGCTCTGAACTTCCATGCAATGATCAACACACTAATGCTGGCTGGATCAAGTGCGAGGTCATCACAGAACTGCTGTATACCATCTATTCCAATTTTATTTTCATCTTGAGGATTGCTGTTTTTTCACTAGATTGTGTGAAGATCATAAACTGACGAACTTTATCCTTCTGCGATGATTTCAACTTGTTCATGTTGGTGTCCTCCAGGCCTCTCCCCTCCTCCTCCGGCTCCGCAGCGAATTGTACACATTCTTGATTGTTTCTTTTGCTGTGAAGAAGCTTTTCAGTTGGATACCATTCTAGTCATTGATTCTTGATTTTACTTCTTTTACTTTAGGAGTATTGTTGAGGAATTTGGTTCCCAAGCCGGCATGTTAGAGAGTTGGGCCTACTTTTTCTTCTAGTTCTTTTAACTTTTGTTTATCATGGAAAGTTTCTGACAGCCTTTAAAATTTTATTCTTATTCTATATGTTAGTCATTTTCATAATTGCAATAATATGGAACACTTCAAGAATTCACATATCATCCTTGTGCAGGGGCCATGCTAATCATCTCTGTATCATTCTAATTTTATTAATATGTGCTGCCAAAGGAGGACTGCCACTGCATTCTTAATGCCTTGAGGTTTTCTGCTGTCCTCTTACTCTATGGTCATAGCAGTTCCCTCCTGTTGTTTTCCATTCACTTTGTTGTCACAGAAAATATTCTACCTTAGACATCTCACATTCCAAGGTTTCCTGATAACCATAACTTCTTCCTTTCTGCCTCCC
This sequence comes from Marmota monax, assembly GCF_021218885.2. Lineage (NCBI taxonomy): Eukaryota > Metazoa > Chordata > Mammalia > Rodentia > Sciuridae > Marmota > Marmota monax. Next base: position 13,290,683 of record NW_026693008.1, on the reverse strand, counting down.
TTGTTATTGTTACATACCTCCACTTCAGAAAAAAATTGAACAGATATACTTTTAAAAAATATTTTTAGTTGTCAATGGATCTTTTACTTTATTTATTTATATGTGGTGCTGAGGACCGAACCCAGGGCCTCACACATGTCAGGCAAGTGCTTTACCACTGAGCCACAACTCCAGCCCTGAACAGATATCTTTGAAGTATAATTTATCTATCCCTTCTCCCTACCCCCAGGCTTGGAACTATTTTTCGCAGGACTAATATCTAACATTCTTCCATACACATCAGTATTACCTTTTACAAAATAATTACTTGTCACTCCACTAAAAACTCAGAGAACTTTGGCAGGAAATTTGGTTTATTCAAAGCCAGCTTTGAAGAATATGGAAGAAATCTTTCAGTTTCAAATCTCCATCTCTGGGGAGTTCAGCAATACAAAAAACTTTTAGAAGGCAGAGCAGGACAAAGGTAGAAAACATAAATGTGTAGATATAGCTAGCCTGTGTTCATCAGAAACATTCAAGTCTAAGGTTTCCTGGCTTCCAGCAGGTTGAGGTGGTAGGACAGGGCAGGGAAGTGAGAGGCTGCCCTTTAGCCTCTTCTCTCAGTCTGAGGAAGTACAGGATGCTGAAAAACAGGTATCAAGAAGTTGCCCTAATTTCAGAGTCTGTTTCATTTCATTCCTCTGTAGCTTACTAGAGGTATTTTATGCATATACTTCTTTTGTATTCTCAAAATGTGTCTTGGAGTTTGTTTCATATCAGTACTTAAGAGTCACTTTGTTTTTTAAGAGCTACATATATGTTAGTATGTGTAGCATAATATTAAACATAACCCCTGTTGAAGAACATTTGGGTTGTTTCTGATCTTTTGTCATTTACAAATAGTGCTGCAATCACAATTATTGTGCATTTTCACAGGCAGGAATATATTTGAAGATAAAGTTAAATTCCTAGGTAATTTAGTATGGGCATTTGAATTTTTCATAAATATTGCCAGAGAAATGACTCTTCATATAGCTTAGCTGTGCTTCATTGTACTTTATTCATATCTGTGACCAACTAGTTTGAGCAAGTCCTGGTATGTTAAATTTTAGTTAAGTTTTTCTTTAAATTTCTTTTAATTTTTTTTCATCAACAGGCTTGCTTTATATTCTCTTTAATATGGTCCATTGGAGGAGGTTGTGATACAGATAGTCGTCTTAATTTTGATTCTTTCATAAGATCACTTATAATGGGCAAAAATGAAAAATACCCAGTGCCAGATGGTGTGGGTAAATGGGAATGCCAATTTGAAGAAAAAGGCCTGGTCTATGACTACATGTATGAGGTATGACATAAAATGTTTATTATGATAAGATATAAAACATAGTGTCTTGAATCAGTAGACAAAGCTCCTGATTTTCTATCCCAGTGTGATTTAGATTCTTGAGGTAAGCTTTTTCATCGCTTTATTTCTTGTTCTATAACTTGTTGGTAGTATAGATTTGCTTTAATAATATCATATAATTTCATGTTTAATTTTAATTTACTATTCCACTTTATATAAAAAGAATCCACAAAAGGATTCTTTTAAATAGTAAGTATTTAAACATCATTTTATTCATACAAATTTTATTTCACAATCCAGAAGATCTTGATAGAGCCTTAATTCTAATTTTACCTAAATTATAGAAACTTTGAAAGGTAAGTGGCTAGCAGAGCCAGAACTTGAACCCAGTTTGGCAGACCAACAACAGTGTGGGACTCCTTCCCTCAAAATATGCTGACACAGAAATTTAAGAATATGACCAGAAAGAGTTTCAATCTCAGTAGTCAGAGAGAGAAGTCAATGAAGTACTCACTAAAAGTGAAAAACCAAGAGGTAGTAATGCCAGCATGTTCTTTTAAGAATCGAAGGTAAATATCAAAATGGCTGGATTAAAGAGGTAAAGGTAGTTGCCACTGGAGGGGAAAATGGGAGGAGGGAACTACTGTTTTTCTTGTAAATCTTTTGTCTCTAAAATATGTGTTTATATAACTTTGATGAAAATAAAAGCTAAAACTTAAAATAATGAATTACTAAAGAAATGTTTACCCAAATTTGAAAAATGACCACCAGATATACATGTGTCATAGACATATATAAACGACTAGAAAATAGGAAAAGATTCTTAGAGCCAGCTATAACACCAGAGCAAGATCCTAGGCTTCTGCTACTTTGCCAGGTAAGAGTCCTTTTATTATTACTTGACAGTGGAAAGCCTGGTAGTCTCCAGGGAGAAAGACAACATGAAGAAGAAAATAATGGGTAGAAATGGTGCAGATGGAAAAGCACTTAATTGTGTCAGCACAATAACTCATTCAGCCAGTGGTTCAGAAGAATTTCAGTATTTTAACAATTAGTTCCACCATGCTGATATGTCCTGTTAGACTATCAGCCAGTATCAAAATGCCAAAGAGAATAATTTTATAGAAACAAATATAGAGAATTAAAGTGATGTTTTTAGATTATTGCTTGTTTACTCAAAATATGAAAAACATGGTCTCAAAATGCAGAAAATTCTAACTAGAGGTACATTATAGTGGCTTTCAGATAAATATGTGGCATTTAAATGCAAATTGAGGGCTGGGGATGTGGCTCAAGAGGTTGCGCGCTCGCCTGGCATACGTGCGGCCCGGGTTCAATCCTCAGCACCACATACAAACAAAGATGTTGTGTCTGCCGAAAACAAACAAAAAAAAATATATTAAAAAAATAAAAAAAATTTTAAAAATAAATGCAAATTGATATCTTAAAGGATTTGGGGGGAGATTAGAGTGTTTAAGAGGACATAAAGGCAAATATATTTGGAATTCTAGATATGTTAAAATAGTAATAAAGTAACGTTACATTTTTCAGATTATCATTTAAAAAGAAAAGTCTAAAGAAAAATATATATCTTAAACTGGGTGGTAGATTCATGGGTATTTATATTATTAATCTGCTTTATTACTTATATTCTTTTATACAAATCTAATATTTCCATAAAAAGAGGAAAAGATCAGAAGTTTTTTTTGTTTTGTCTTGTTTTGACTTTTGTGGTACTGAAAATTGAATACAGGGTATCACTAAGCTACATCCCAGTCTTTGTATTTTATTTTGGAGACAAGGTCTTGCTAAATTGCCCAGGCTAGCCTTGAACTTGGACTTTTCCAGCCACAGCTTCCCAAGTAGCTGGGATCACAGGTGTGTTCCACTGTGTGCTTCTAAAACTAAAGAGCCTTTTGGGTATAGCAGTTGCATTGTTATAATATTTTGAAATATATTCTCTTGTAGTTGAAAAACCGAGGTCGATGGCTCCATTGGAATGAATTAATTAAAAGTACTGATTTAGAAGATAAGCGCATCAAGATTCAAGATATCATAGTCCCTACGATGGACACAATTAGATATACATTTCTAATGGATTTGAGTATTACCTATGCAAAGTAAGGAACCCTATTATATACATGAATTTTAAATGTAACAGTTCATTCTAATACAATTACAGCAATTTTTAAAGTAAACTCTGAGGTTATCCAATTTCAGGTAACCGAGATCCTAGGGGACTAATTGTATGCCTAAAGTGACATCTGTGCTATTGGCAAACCTAGAATTCAGGTTTCCTATTGTGTACTCCAACATCTGCCATCATATTTGTTATCTTGTGAGTCACCTTGTATTTCTCTTGTTTGTAACAGATGACTAAAAGCCAGTTGCAATGTTATTGTGAAAAGTTATACATTATAGCTTAGTTATAGTTCATTTTGATATCTAAGATATCTTTGATATCAAACTGATGATGATCCACATTCTTCCATTACACTTAGCATTTTTTAAAATATGTTCTATGCTGGTTCTGATTCCATAGCTTAATATGAATATTACAAACTCAGATTTTAATCAGAATAATACATCAAAAAATAGTATATAAAACTGGTCAGGAGACTAGACATTTACTGTAGCCATATCTATACCAACTTTTTTTTTTTTTTTTTTTTGGAATACTTGGGATTGAACCCTGCACTGCACTACTGAGCTACCTCCCCAGCCCTTTCTTTTGTATTTTGAGACAGAGTCTTGTTAAGTTGCTAAGGCTGGATTTGAATTTGTGATTCTCCTGCCTCAGCCTCTCAAGTAGCTAAGATTAGATATATACTACCATGTCTGGCACCATGCCAACTTTTAAAATAATATTTTCAGTTTCTTTTAAAACATTAGGTGTAACTTATCATCAATACTACTTAAACTTTATAAATGTCATGTTATTTTTAAATAAAGAACTTGCATCTGAGTGTATTTTGTAGCACTTTCATGTTGGTTTTTAAAAAAAACAGGAAAATAGCTATGGGGAAAATTATTTTATCCCTGTTTTGTATCTCTAGTTGCATTTTTTTAACTTTAGAGGCTAATAGTCAAAACTTTGTAGCAGGTCTTGGGAGCCTAATATAGGAGGATAAGGCTAGCCTGGGCATCATAGTGAGAAACCACCTCAAAACAACAACAACAAGAAAAATATTTTAAAATTAATAAGTACATAATTACAGAGGAAATTACTTGTATAAAAATGTATTAAAATACTGAGTATATTTGAGTTATAGTAGTCAAGTTTCTGCTTCTTTATTAACACACTAATAAGATGCAGCAGTGGATTTGAAGACTATAGTATTTAAAAAAAAATTTTTTTAGATGTTGATGGACCTTTATTTTATTCATTTATTTATATGTGATGCTGAGAATTGAGCCCAGTGCTTCACACATGCTGGGCAAGCACTCTACCACTGAGCCACAACCCCATCCCCTATAGTAGTTCTAAAAGAACTTTAACTTGGTGTTCCTCCTTCAATATTAGCATAATTTGGCTCACTTAGGTAACCTTTTACAACTGAGTACTGCTCAGTTTCAGTGCCAACCTTTGCATTTATTTTTATGTATTATATGGTGAGAAATTACCAAGGTGAAAATATTTCATTTTACTGCAACATTTCTCAAACTTAGTTTTTCAATTTCTCAATTCCTTAGTTTTGTGAACATAAACTCATATGATTGTTTCCCCTTTCAAATTAGTAAATTTTATTCAAGAATGGGAAACCCTGATTGAGGTCTCACTGAAGGAGGAATTTCCTAGAGTTTTCTTTTAGACAAATAATTTCAGTTAGTAATTGAATTGATTTAAAAATGCTCTTAACAGGTGTGTGTGTATGTGTGTGTGTGTGTGTGTATACACATACATATATACATTTAGCTTGAGAATTCACTGTTATTTCATTTTCACCAAAATTTTATGCTTTTAATTTTTAAAATCCTAAACCTATAACATTATCACTTTATTATTCTTCTCCACACTGCCAACCCTATGTCTCTACCCCAAATTTGAAGTACAAATACATCACCTTTCTGGGGAGACAAACTTAGACTTTCTTTTATGAAAAAACAAACAAACATATCATTATTTGTTTTATGAGTGTTTCATTTTGGGGTGTGGGGTATGGTTATGATATGGGGTCTCACTAAATTGCCCAGACTGGCTTCTAATTTGCAATACTCCCATCTCAGCCTTTCAAATAGCTGGAATTACATGCACTACCATGCCTGGGTTTATGGGTGGTTTTGTTCATACTAACATTAATCTGTTTAAATAATAATTTATTACTATTAGACACTGCAACATTATGCAAAAATGTATGCCAATCATTAATTTTAGTAATCTTTAATAAAATAATTATAGATAAAAGTGTGAATTTTTAGATAAAGAATAATTTATGATTTAAGTTTTCAACTAACTCCAGCTTCTTTCAGTGAAAATATATTCCAAATTTCTTACATTTTAAATGATATATTCATTATTTTCATAAAGGCCACTGCTTTTTGTGGGTCCAACAGGCACTGGAAAATCAGTGTATGTGAAAGACAAACTAATGAATCACTTGGAAAAGGACCAGTACTTCCCTTTTTATGTTAATTTCTCAGCACGGACCAGTGCCAATCAAGTGCAGGTTAGTTTAAAACCAGAAACATGGGTCTATAACTATGAAATTTTTTCCTTATCTGATAAATGTTTTAAATTTCATGTCAAATGAGAAACTGAACAAATCTCCTATAAAGTTAAAATGAACAGTTTTGTGTTAATAATGTATTATTTAGTATTGTCACTTTTTTCTTTTCTTTTTTTTTTTTGCCTGAGAAAAAGCAAACATTGATTTCTTAACTGGAGAAGGGAATATAAAAGAAAGATAAACCACACACACCAGGCAGTAGTGGGTAGAGATAAGAGAACTTCCAGTTGTTCTTTCTAGACTCCTTGTGTTGTCTTAGGAGCATATGCTTCTCATTGGGTCTTTTAAAACATGGACTATCATGTGACCTTGTGTAATAAGAATATGTAGTTGTGTATCCCACCCTTGGCCCCTAAATATGACAAGGTGAAACTACTCATGAAACCTTTTCAATTGTCACTTTTAGCATCCATTCCTAAATCTATGCCTATTCATTCTTACCTGACCCCATTTCTCTTGTTTTAAGCTCATAACATTCTCTTGACTGCACAAATCTGACAAATGTAAAGCTGCTTTACTGTGGAGCTTAATTTGAATTAAAATAATAAATTCAGTATTCATGTTTACAATAGACAAGAGAGTTCCAAAATTACGAAATACAAGAAAACATTTACATTCCTATTAACTATAAAAAGTTTGGAGCTGGGAATGTGGCTCAAGCGGTAGTGTGCTTGCCTGGCATGCGTGCCACCCGGGTTCGATCCTCAGCACCACATACAAACAAAGATGTTGTGTCTGCCGAAAAACTAAAAATAAATAAATAAATATTAAAAATTCTCCCTCTCTCTCTCTCTCTCTCTCTCTCTCTCTCTCTCTCTCTCTCTCTCTCTTAAAAAAAGTTTATAGAGGTTGTAAAGATAAGTGCTTTTAAATATTAAGTTAATGTTGGGATATAAAATGAGGAAAACAGTATAGAAATATATGCATGTACAATATAAGCATGATATATAAATATCTGTGTAACAATTCTGAATGTGAAAAAGGGTTTCCATAAATATTCTTTGAATGATATTATGAAGTATTACCCTAAATTTGAATAAAGAAGAAGAAGCACATACATAATAATGGATAACATTATTTCTTTACAAAAACTGTTAAACTCCTTTTTTTTCTAGTGTTCAATAAGGATTTTATGTTGAGTTAGTCTTTGATAAGATAAACAAATGGGAGAGCTTCCAATCACTCATGCAAGGTAGGCGGGCCTTCGACCCTCCGGCAGAAGAGGAGCAGCGGCCTGCTGAGAGGCAGAGCCGCCCCCTCCCCCTGCGCCGGCAAGGTAGACGGAACTGTGACCACCCACAGAGCAGGCCCAGCGGCCTGCTGAGGGGCAGAGCCGCCACCCACCCCCCGCGCCTGCAAGGTAGGCGGAACTGTGACCACCAACAGAAAAGGCCCAGTGGCCCGCGGAGGGGCAGAGCTTCCAATCACTCCTGCAAGGTAGGCGGGCTGGCGACCCACCGGCAGAAGAGGAGCAGCGGCCTGCTGAGAGGCAGAGCCGCGCCCTCCCCCTGCGCCGGCAAGGTAGACGGAACTGTGACCACCCACAGAGCAGGCCCAGCGGCCTGCTGAGAGGCAGAGCCGCCCCCTCCCCCCGCGCCTGCAAGGTAGACGGAACTGTGACCACCATCAGAACAGGCCAGACCTGCAACCGACAGAACAGACCCAGTGGCCTGAGGAAGGGTAGAGCCGCCCCCCCCCACGCCTACAAGGTAGGCGGACCTGCGACCCACTAGCAGAACAGCCCCAGAGGCCTGCAGAGGGGCAGTGCCGCTGCCTGCGCCTGCAAAGTAGGCAGAACTAGGACCACCGACAGAACAAGCCTAGCGGCCCGCAGAGGGACAGAGCCGCCGCCCGCGCCTGCAAGGTAGGCGGACCTGCTACCGACCGGCAGAGCAGGCCCAGCGGCCTGCCAGCGTGGTAGGCACATTGCCCTAATTGGAGGAGGGGCAGAGCCGCCGCCCGCGCCTGCGAGGGAGACTTTGCAACTATACAAGACCAATATAAATATATAGGGGGACAATTCAATAGCACAACAGTTTCACCAAGTAGAAAGGAACGCGAACAGTATGAAGAGACAAGGAAAGAAAGGACCACAAGCAATGCAGGTCAACTCAACGTTAGAAGAGGTAATAGCTGTAGCAGATGGAATGTCAGATAAAGAATTCAGGATATACATGCTTCAGATGATCTGGAGTCTCAGGGAAGACATCAGACAGCAAAATCAGACAATGAAAGATCACTTCAACAATGAATTACACAAACAAATCCAAGAAGCAAAAGATCAACTATACAGGGAGATAGAGGTTATAAAAAACAAACAAACAGAAATCCTAGAAATGCAGGAATCAATAAACCAACTTAAAAACTCAATTGAGAATACTACCAGCAGAGTAGAACACTTAGAAGATAGAACATCAGACAATGAAGATAAAGTATTTCAACTTGAAAAGAACATAGACAGCTCAGCAAGACTGTTAAGAAACCATGAGCAGAACATCCAAGAAATATGGGATAACATCAAGAGACCAAATTTAAGAGTCATTGGGATACAGGAAGGGACAGAGTTTCAAACCAAAGGAATGAGCAATCTATTCAATGAAATAATACGAGAAAACTTCCCAGACTTGAAGAACAAGACAGAATCCCAAATCCTAGAAGCCTACAGGACGCCGAATGTGCAAAATCATAAGAGGCCCACACCTAGACACATTATAATGAAGATGCCCAACATACAGAATAAGGAGAGAATTTTAAAAGCTACAAGAGAAAGGAAGCAGATCACATTTAGGGGTAAGCCAATCAGGATAACAGCTGATCTTTCAACACAGACTCTGAAAGCTAGAAGATCCTGGAATAACATATTTCAAACACTGAAAGAAAATGGGTTCCAACCAAGAATTGTGTTTCCAGCGAAATTAAGCTTCAGGATGGAAGATGAAATTAAAACCTTCCACGATAAAAAAAGTTAAAAGAATTTGCAGCTAGAAAACCATCTCTTCAAAACATCCTTGGCAAAACATTACAGGAAGAGGAAATGGAAAATAACAATGAAAACCAACAGTGGGAGGTAGGACAGTAAAGGGGGGAAAAATAATCAAAGAGGAAAACAAACCATGTTTAGTAACATAAATAAACAAATATGGCTGGAAGAACAACCCATATCTCAATAATAACCCTAAATGTTAATGGCTTAAACTCACCAATCAAGAGACACAGGCTAGTAGAATGGATCACACAACAAGACCCAACAATATGCTGCCTACAGGAGACGCATTTGATAGGAAAAGACATACATAGGCTGAAGGTGAAAGGTTGGGAAAAATCATATCACTCATATAGACTTTGGAAACAAGCAGGAGTGTCCATACTCATATCAAATAAAATATATATCAAGCCAAAGTTAATCAAAAGGGATAAAGAGGGACACTACATACTGCTTAAGGGAACCATACACCAACAAGACATAACAATCATAAATATATATGCCCCAAACAATGGTGCAGCTATGTTCATCAAACAAACTCTTCTCAAGTTCAAGAGTCTAATAGACCACCATACAATAATCATGGGAGACTTCAACACACCTCTCTCGCCACTGGACAGATCTTCCAAACAAAAGGTGAATAAGGAAACTATAGAACTCAATAACACAATTAATAACCTAGACTTAATTGACATATATAGAATATACCACCCAACATCAAGCAGTTACACTTTTTTCTCAGCAGCACATGGATCCTTCTCAAAAATAGATCATATATTATGTCACAGGGCAACTCTTAGACAATATAAAGGAGTAGAGATAATACCATGCATCCTATCTGATCATAATGGAATGGAACTGAAAATCAATGCTAAAAGAAGGAAGGAAAAAGAATACATCACTTGGAGAATGAACAATAGGTTACTGAATGATCAATGGGTTATAGAAGACATCAAGGAGGAAATTAAAAAATTCTTAGAGATAAATGAAAACACAGACAAAACATATCGGAATCTATGGGTCACATTGAAAGCAGTTCTAAGAGGAAAATTCATTGCTTGGAGTTCATTCCTTAAAAAAAGGAAAAACCAACAAATAAATGATCTCATACTTCATCTCAAAGTCCTAGAAAAAGAAGAGCAAAACAACAGCAAAAGAAGTAGAAGGCAAGAAATAATTAAAATCAGAGCTGAAATTAATGAAATCGAAACAAAAGAAACAATTGAAAAAATTGACAAAACTAAAAGTTGGTTCTTTGAAAAAATAAACAAAATTGACAGACCCTTAGCCATGCTAGCGAAGAGAAGAAGAGAGAGAACTCAAATTACTAGCATACGGGATGAAAAAGGCAATATCACAACAGACACTTCAGATATACAGAAGATAATCAAAAATTATTTTGAATCCTTATACTCCAGTAAATTAGAAGATAGTGAAGGCATCGATAAATTTCTTAAGTCATATGATCTGCCCAGATTGAGTCAGGAGGATATAGACAACCTAAACAGACCAATATCAATTGAGGAAATAGAAGAAACCATAAAAAGACTACCAACTAAGAAAAGCCCAGGACCGGATGGGTATACAGCAGAGTTTCACAAAACCTTTAAAGAGGAACTAATACCAATACTTTTCAAGCTACTTCAGGAAATATAAAAAGAGGGAGAACTTCCAAATTCATTCTATGAGGCCAACATCACCCTGATACCTAAACTAGACAAAGACACTTCAAAGAAAGAAAACTACAGACCAATATCTCTAATGAACCTAGATGCAAAAATCCTCAATAAAATTCTGGCGAATCGGATACAAAAACATATCAAAAAAATTGTGTACCATGATCAAGTAGGATTCATCCCTGGGATGCAAGGCTGGTTCAATATACGGAAATCAATAAATGTTATTCACCACATCAATAGACTTAAAAATAAGAACCATATGATCATCTCGATAGATGCGGAAAAAGCATTTGACAAAGTACAGCATCCCTTTATGTTCAAAACTCTAGAAAAACTAGGGATAACAGGAACATACCTCAATATTGTAAAAGCAATCTATGCTTAGCCTCAGGCTAGCATCATTCTGAATGGAGAAAAATTGAAGGCCTTCCCTCTAAAATCTGGAACAAGACAGGGATGCCCTCTCTCACCACTTCTGTTCAACATAGTTCTCGAAACACTGGCCAGAGCAATTAGACAGACGAAAGAAATTAAAGGCATCAAAATAGGAAAAGAAGAACTTAAATTATCACTATTTGCAGATGACATGATTCTATACCTAGCAGACCCAAAAGGGTCTACAAAGAAACTATTAGAGCTAATAAATGAATTCAGCAAAGTGGCAGGATATAAAATCAACACGCATAAATCAAAGGCATTCCTGTATATCAGCGACAAATCCTCTGAAATGGAAATGAGGACAACCACTCCATTCACAATATCTTCAAAAAAAATAAAATACTTGGGAATCAACCTAACAAAAGAGGTGAAAGACTTATACAATGAAAACTACAGAACCCTAAAGAGAGAAATAGAAGAAGATCTTAGAAGATGGAAAAATATACCCTGTTCATGGATAGGCAGAACTAACATCATCAAAATGGCGATATTACCAAAAGTTCTCTATAGGTTTAATGCAATGCCAATCAAAATCCCAACAGCATTTCTTGTAGAAATAGAGAAAGCAATCATGAAATTCATATGGAAAAATAAACGACCCAGAATAGCAAAAACAATGCTAAGCAGGAAGTGTGAATCAGGGGATATAGCGATACCAGACTTCAAACTATACTACAGAGCAATAGTAACAAAAACAGCATGGTACTGGTACCAAAACAGGCGGGTGGACCAATGGTACAGAATAGAGGACACAGAAACCAATCCACAAAACTACAACTACCTTATATTTGATAAAGGGGCTAAAAGCATGCAATGGAGGAAGGATAGCATCTTCAACAAATGGTGCTGGGAAAACTGGAAATCCATATGCAACAAAATGAAACTGAATCCGTTTCTCTCGCCATGCACAAAAGTTAATTCAAAATGGATCAAGGAGCTTGATATCAAATCAGAGACACGCCGTCTGATAGAAGAAAAAGTTGGCTACGATCTACATACTGTGGGGTCGGGCTCCAAATTCCTCAATAGGACACCCATAGCACAAAAGTTAATAACTAGAATCAACAAATGGGACTTACTCAAACTAAAAAGTTTTTTCTCAGCAAAAGAAACAATAAGAGAGGTAAATAGGGAGCCTACATCCTGGGAACAAATCTTTACTCCGCACACTTCAGATAGAGCCCTAATATCCAGAGTATACAAAGAACTCAAAAAATTAGACAATAAGAGAACAAACAACCCAATCAACAAATGGGCCAAGGACCTGAACAGACACTTCTCATAGGAGGACATACAATCAATCAACAAGTACATGAAAAAATGCTCACCATCTCTAGCAGTCAGAGAAATGCAAATCAAAACCACCCTAAGATACCATCTCACTCCAGTTAGATTGGCAGCCATTATGAAGTCAAACAACAACAAGTGCTGGCGAGGATGTGGGGAAAAGGGTACACTTGTACATTGCTGGTGGGACTGCAAATTGGTGCAGCCAATTTGGAAAGCAGTATGGAGATTTCTTGGAAAGCTGGGAATGGAGCCACCATTTGACCCAGCTATTCCCCTTCTCGGTCTATTCCCTAAAGACCTAAAAAGAGCATGCTACAGGGACACTGCTACATCGATGTTCATAGCAGCACAATTCACAATAGCTAGACTGTGGAACCAACCTAGATGCCCTTCAATAGACGAATGGATAAAAAAAATGTGGCATTTATACACAATGGAGTATTACTCTGCATTAAAAAATGACAAAATCATAGAATTTACAGGGAAATGGATGGCATTAGAGCAGATTATGCTAAGTGAAGCTAGCCAATCCCTAAAAAACAAATGCCAAATGTCTTCTTTGATATAAGGAGAGTAACTAAGAACAGAGTAGGGTCGAAGAGCATGAGAAGAAGATTAACATTAAACAGGGATGAGAGATGGGAGGGAAAGGGAGAGAGAAGGGAAATTGCATGGAAATGGAAGGAGACCCTCAGAGTTATACAAAAGTACATACAAGAGGAAGTGAGGGGAAAGGGAAAAATAATACAAGGGGGACAAATGAATGTCAGTAGAGGGGGCAGAGAGAGAAGAGGGGAGGGGAGGGGAGGGGAGGGGGGATAGTAGAGGATAGGAAAGGCAGCAGAACACAACAGACACTAGTATGGCAATATGTAAATCAATGGATGTGTAACTGATGTGATTCTGCAATCTGTATATGGGGTAAAAATGGGAGTTCATAACCCACTTGAATCAAAGTGTGAAATATGATATATCAAGAACTATGTAATGTTTTGAACAGCCAACAATAAAAAATTTAAAAAAAAGAAATGCTGTTAAGAATAAAGCAAGATAAAAAGAAAAAAAAAAGAAGAGAATTAGAGAAGAAAACAAATTTATGTTTCTCATTATTAACTTTCTTTTTTCCTGACATCCTTTGTACTCACTGTAAGTAGTTGTAATAAAAATGGAAGAGAATAAAACATTGCAAAACAAACAAACAAAAAAGATAAATGGTATCTCCTACTAATAAAAATCCCATGGATATTGGCAGTATAAGTCCTTCTTTATAGTAATTTAACATAAGCAATAATAATAATAACAAATATGTAATATGATTATAGGTTAATATATCACTCTTTCTTTTAAAAACTTTAGAATATCATTATGACTAGATTGGATAAGAGACGCAAAGGAGTTTTTGGACCACCTATGGGAAAGAAATGTATAATTTTCATAGATGATATGAATATGCCTGCATTGGAGAAATATGGAGCTCAACCTCCTATTGAATTATTACGACAGTTTTTTGACTGTGGAAATTGGTAAATATTAACTGACACCTTAATAAGTAAGCTATGCTGAAGTAATTGCTCATTTTTATATTTTAGTTTTTCAAAGCAAAATAGTACATTTTATGTTATTTAAGGAAAAAGATCATTGATGAGATTTTCCTATACAGAAGTTTTGGAAGGATTTTCTATATCTTGTGTTTGTTTTTGTTTCTTTTCTTTCTTTTTTTGAGATGGTATCTCTCTGTGTTGTCTAGACTGGCCTTGAACTGTGCTTAAGTGATCTTCTCACCCGACTCTTCCAAGTAGCTAGGATTATAGGTGTGTGCCACCATACCCAAGTGTATATCTTTTTTGAAGATTATTTTAGAGGAGTTTTAGACTTATAATGAAGCAATAAGAAGGTATAGAGATTGTCTGTATAATTTCTGTTCCCAAATATGCTAGCCTCCCCCATTATCAACATTTTCCACTGGAGTGGTACATTTGTTCAGTTGATAAGCTTACATTGACAAATAATTATCACCCAAAGTTCATAGTTTACCTTAGTGCTTGTTCTTCATGTTGTACATTCAAGAGTTTGGAAACTGTATAATTTCATGTGTCTATCATTATAATATCATATATATTAGTATCACTGCCTTAAAAGTCTTCTGTACTGTTTTTCACCACCCCCTACCTGGCAACAACTAATCTTTTTATTATCTCCATAGTTTAGCCTTTTCCACTTAGTCATCTTTTTGTTGCTTTAACAATATATGAATAATCAGCTTATAAAGAACAAGGATTTTTTTTCTCTTATTTTTAGAGGTTTCAGTCCATGTTAGTTAACCCTTTCGCTTTCAGTCTTGCAGAAATAACACATTATGGCAGGGAGTGTGTAGGGAGCAAAACCATTCAACTTATGGCTAGGTAGCCATAAGGGAAAGACGAGGGTCCCAGAATCCTCTTTGAGAGCATGTCCCCAGTGACCTGAAAAACTCCCACTAGACCCCACCTCTTAAAGTTTCTACCACCTCCCAATGGTGCCAAGACTTTAACACATAGGCCTATGTGGGATATTCAAGATCCAAACTATAGCAGTTATATAATTGGAATCATACAGTATATAATCCTTCCAGATTGCCATCTTTCACTTAAAATGTGCCTTTAAGTTTCCTCTGTGTCTTCTTTTGGCTCATTTCTTTCTAGCATAACAAAGTACATATAGGTACTATTTAGACAATCTTATGTATTCTGAAGATTAGATTTGATATGAGAAAAAGAAAGCCAGGACATCACCATAACTAGGGCAACTGTATAATTCATGGTTCAAACTGGGACATTTCTGAGAATAAAAGGAGGATGTCATTAATATTTACTGGACAACCAGCATAAACTAGATTTGTCCTAGGTAAAGTGGGACATAAAGCCATCCTACCTATATCTAGCTACAAGTAGGTTGTAGGAGCGTTCATCCATGTTTCTGGGTTTGGAGAAAGAAAAGGAAAAATGGAGAGTCAAATTGGAATGAAATGTAGGAGGAAATAAATGGAAGGATAGGATGAAGGGCCATAATTTTTAGTTGTCAGTGGACTTTTATTTTTATTTATTTATTTATACGTTGTGCTGAGAATTGAACCCAGTGCCTCACACATACTAGGCAAGTGTTCCATTATTGAGCTGCAACCCCAGAAGCTTTAATTTTAATGAAGTCAGCTTTTTGATTATTTCTTTCATAGATCATGCCTTTTGTATTGAATCATAGAAAAATCATCATCATAGAATCTGGGTAATTGAATCAGTGTCATTGAAGGCAGAAATAAAATTCTACTTCAAATAAAAGATTATCTCCTACTTAAAGCATATGTAAAATTATTCCTTTTATAGAAGCTAAAATCAGATTAAATTTCTAGGGATATCTATATTAATTCCATCTTATTTATAACAGATTGTTTAAATTTTTATGTGTTTATAAGGTATGATCTTAAGGACACAAGTAAAATCACACTGGTTGATATAGAGCTGATTGCTGCCATGGGTCCTCCAGGTGGTGGAAGAAATCCAGTCACTCCCCGTTTTCTTCGACATTTCAACATCTGCAGTATTAATTCTTTTAGTGATGAAACTATGGTTCGAATCTTCTCAACAATTGTGGCATTCTACCTCAGGACTCGTGAATTTCCTACAGAGTATTTTATAACTGGGAACCAAATAGTCAGTGGGACTATGGAGGTGAGAAAGTAATGCAGTATAAATTGTTTTGGTGTTACATATTTCCCTCATTTGGCCTTTTTATATTTTGTATTTTATTGATGCTTTATGATTTGTTGTTACATTCTCATACATGCGCACAATATAACAATATAATTGGGTTATTTAATTCAGTAGTACTTCCCATTTCCCTCTCTTCCTCCCTTCCCTTGGTTCCCTTCCTCTACTCTATTGATATCCCCTCTATTTTCATGAGCTCCCCCTCTATTTTTCCCTTTTTTGTCTCTCTAACTTCAACATATGAGAGAAAGCATATAACCCTTGACTTACTGAATCTGGCTTATTTTGCTTAATATAAGCTCTCGAGTTCTATCCACTTTCCTGCAGTCAACATAATTTCTTCTTTATGGCTAACTCCATGGAGTATATATACCACATTTTCTTTATCCATTCATCTGTTGATGGACACTAGGCTGCTTCCATAATTTGTACAATCTATATATTATGCTGATTTTAATATTTTAGGATAAATACTGAGAAGTGATGCTATCTCTTTTATTAATTCTTGATATAGCTGGTTTTTGAGGTTTCCATTCCTAGTCTTTAGAGGAAAATGCACATTGTTTTCTATAGAGATTATATTATACCAACAATATAAGTGTTTCTTTCTCCCACATCCTCTTCAGGATTTATTATTATTTATATTTGTGATGGCTGCCATTCTAACTGGAGTGAGATGAAATCTCAGTGTAGTTTGGATTTGCATTTCCTGGATTGCTAAAGATGTTGAACATTTTTCGTATATTTGTTGGCCACTTGTATTTCTTCTTTTGAAACATATCTTTTAGTTCATTTGCACATTTATTGATTGGATTATTTGTTTTTTCAGTGTTAAGTTTTTTGAGTTCTCTATACTCTGGATATTAATCTTCTGTTGGAAGAGTAAATTGCAAAGATTTTTCTCCCACTCTATAGACTCTCTCTCTACACATTCTTTTTTTCTTTTTGGTGGGGGTTAATGGCAATTGAACTCAAGGGGACTCAACCACTGAGCCACATCCCGAGCCCTATTTTGTATTTTATTTAGATATGGGTCCCACCAAGTTGTTTAGCACCTTGCTTTTGCTGAGGCTGGCTTTGAACACACGATCCTTCTACCTCAGCCTCCAAGCCACTGGAATTACAGGCATGGGCCACCGCACCCAGTGGATTCTCTTCACATTCTTAATTGTTTCCTTGTTGTACAGAAACTTTCTAATTTAATGCTCTCCTACTCTTTAATTCTTGGTATTATTTCCTGAGCTTCCATAGAGGAAGCTGTTGTCTGTGCCTATAGGTTGGATTGTTGACCCTACATATTCTTTTAGCAGTCACAGAGTTTCTGGTCTAATTTCTAGTACTTGATCCATTTTACATTGACTTTTGTGCAGGGTAAAAAATAGAGATCTAGTATTATTCTTCCACATATGGATATCCAGTTTTGCCAGCATCGTTTGTTTAAAAGGCTGTCTTTTCTCCAACATGTTTTTGGCACCTTTATAAAGGATTCAGATGACTGTACTTGTGTGGGTTTGTCTCTGTGACTTCTGTTTGGTTGCACTGGTCTATGTGTCTCTTTTTATGCCAGTACCATATAATTTTTGTTATTATAGCTCTGTACTATAATTTGAAGTCAGGAATCTGCATGTCTCCAGCATTTCTTTTCTTTTTTTTTTTTTTGTTGCTTAGAATTGCTTTGACTATTCTGAGTCTTTTATTCTTCTTTAGGACTATTTTTTCTAGTTCTGTGAAGAATGTTGTTGGTATTTTGATGGAGATTACATTGAATATATAGATCACTTTTGGTAATATGTTGACCCTTTTAAAAACATTTTTCCTTAGCCATCTACTTTGATCTTTGTTATCAGAGAAGATTTAAGAACAGCAAACAAATCACAGGCTTTGAAATTAGTGGATCTAAGTAGGGTTGAGCTTTGACTACTGTTTCATGACTGATTGACCTTGAGCAAGTAATTTGACCTTTCAGAAGCTCAGTTTTTTAACCACTAAAATGGGATATAATATCCACTTCACAAGATTCCTATAAGAAATTCATCCAGAACCAGTATCTGCCATATCATAGGTATTTTCCCAGTTGTTAGGTTTCTACTGTGGTATTTGTTAATTTTCTCCTGTCTTCCCTCTTGTTCTTCATGCTTGTCTTGGAAGGAAGGAAGGAAGGAAGGAAGGAAGGAAGGAAGGAAGGAAGGAGTTTATAATACATAACTTAGAAGTAGTAGTGAAAAGATAATAGATAAATAAAAGCATGGGAGTAGAAAACAAGACTTCCTATATGATCAAAGAACAGCTCCCTGCACAGAGGCCAAAGCCAGCCTCATATTTAATGGTAAAAAGAAAAAAGTATTTAAAGCAATCAGTGGCAATCTCATCAAACTAAGCTTTCTGGAAGCTTGATAAAGTGGAGTTCATTTTGGGATGACTGCAACAGGAGGCAAAAAATTCCCTAGCTTTATTCTATCAGTTTCTGAGAATACTGTATCTTTTTAAGGTTATTTTCTCTTTGTTTCAGTGGAAAATTTATGCTGCTAAAGTAGAGAAGCTATGAGCAAAGGGGTATTTATTTTGAAACAGAATAATATCATGTAACAGTACTACACAAATAATACATTTATTTTGATAAAGAAAAGTGCTTCTATTTATAAAATATAATATTTATATTTCAGGCCTCTATTGGAAAGGTAAGGAGGTCAGACACAAAAAGGATTCCTTTCTTTTTTTTCTCTCCTCTCTTTGAAGCATTATAGACCAACCAATGTGTGGAAATTGGGACAAGGGGATGAACCAAAGAATGCATACAAATTTAAATATTTTTCTTTGACTTTCTATATTATAGAAGATTTAAATCACCTTTCTTAACAGAATATTGATAGCAAATATATACTTCTTTTCCATAATCTACCAGTAAAAATAGAGGAAAGAATAGAAGGACAAACAGTAAAAGAAGGGAAGGGAAGAGAAAGAATCAGTCAATGGGAAATTATTTAATCCTCTTTATTTGGAACGTTTCAGAATGAATTACCTAATTTCACTTCCTACTAAATTTTTAACTATTTAACCCCAGTCACTCATCTTTAAATGGCACAACTGTAATAATTGGGAAATATAAGTAGACTTAGTATCAGAAGTTCCTTTAACTTCATAAAGCCTGGTTGAGAGCTATAGAAAAAAAGAAACATGCTATGCTAGGCTTAGTACTACACAGTTTTCCAGGATGATATAATCTGATAGGATAAATAAAATATTTCTTGTATTATTCATTATACTTTCACTGATTATAAGCCTTTCATTTTTGCTTTGTTGTGTTTTTTCGCATACAGATATATAAACGATCCATGGAAAATCTTTTGCCCACTCCTGCAAAATCTCATTATACTTTCAACTTGCGTGATTTTTCACGCGTCATCCGGGGCTGTTTACTCATTCAAAGAGATGCTGTAGAGAGCAAGCACACTATGATCCGCCTGTTTGTGCATGAGGTTCTCCGAGTGTTTTATGATCGCCTCATTAATGATGATGATAGAAACTGGTTGTTCAAATTAATCAAAATTGTTATAAAGGACAATTTTAAAGAATCATTTGATGGTGTTTTTTTACATTTGAGGAAAGAGAATGCACCAGTGAGTATATGTAGTGATTAAAAAATATGTCAAGTTAAAGCAATACATTTGCATGAATTGTATTTATCAATTAATTTATTTTTAAAAAATATTGCTTTTTTTGCAGTATTTGAACCCAGGGGCAACTCGACCAATGAGCTACATCTCCTACCCTTTTTAAAAACTTTATTTATTTATATTTTATTTTGGCACTCCAGATTCAACCCAGGGGTGCTTAACCACTAAGCCACATTCCCAGACCCTTTTTTATATTTCTATTTTGAGACAGGGTCTCATTGAGTTGCTTAGGGCCTCATTAAGTTGTTTAGGGCCTCATTAAGTTGCTGAGGCTAGCTTTGAACTCGTAATCTTCCTGCTTTAGGCTCCTGAGCTGCTGGGATTACAGGTGTGCACCACCATACCTGGACTTTATTTTTTATTTTTAAACAGAATCTCACTAAATTTCCAAGGCTGGCTTTAGAGTTTCGATCTTCCTGCCTTAGCCTCCCAAGTCACTGTTGTGTGCCACCATACCCACCCAGCAAAATGTTGCTTTTTAATGATCATATTCTTGCAGCTTTTCTTATGAATAGGTGTTTATTTTGAAGAAGTTAATCTTCAGAGAAATGAATATAACAGAAGTTATTTAAAGGATAAAACCTTGTATGATAGTAGTTAAATGATATAATAAAATATGTAACATAGTACCATCCCTTAGTAAATAATAATTGGGAGTCACCCAAGATGATCCTCCAGACTAGAAAAAAACTTATTATTTACTAGGAATATAGTTTTAGGCATTAATTTTACAAGTATATGATTCCCTACATAATGTTTAAAACAATTATTGAATTTATAATCATTCCATAACATACATAAAACTAAGTTTTGTGTCATTTGTTGAGAGCCACAGCCGAAGGGGCCCCAGCAAACTTCCAGCTGCCGGCTGATGATTGGCTCACAGCGGCCCCAGCAACATCTAGCTGATTGGCTCCTCTGCGGTGATGCTCATTGGGCAGTTTCCCTGCCCTTTCAGACCACGGAGCTGCTCATTGGGGGACTTTTTTGGCTCCGCCCACGTGACCCAGCCAATCGGCCTCAAGAGCAGGAGGATTGTGGGAGGTGGAGAGAAGCTTGTGTGGGAGAGAGAGGCTTGTTAATAAAGTTAGTTTCTTTTGACAAGTGGCTCCTGATTGTGCCCAGCCAGACTGCGGCATTGAAAGCCATAAATAGCTCCAATTGATTATTAATATTAATGACAAAGCTGAGAAATTCTAAGTCCACCAAAATTGCTTAGTAAAGCAAAAAGAAGGAATTGGGAAGGGGTAAAATTGAAGAAACTATTTTTAGAACCACACACGCCAAACAAAACAGCCTCTCAGGAAAAACCCTCAGAGCCTCAACTGCCACCACCGGCTTTCCACAAGCCTCTCTCTCCCACACAAGCTTCTCTCCACCTCCCACAATCCTCCTGCTCTTGAGGCCGATTGGCTGGGTCATGTGGGCGGAGCCAAAAAAGTCCCCCAATGAGCAGCTCCGTGGTCTGAAAGGGCAGGGAAACAGCCCAATGAGCATCACCGCAGAGGAGCCAATCAGCTAGATGTTGCTGGGGCCGCTGTGAGCCAATCATCAGCTGGCAGCTGGAAGTTTGCTGGGGCCCCTTTGGCTGTGGCTCTCAACAGTCACTTCCTTAAATATATTTTAGAAAAATTTTTAAGTTTTGTAATCTGTTCATTTCCATTCTATAGGTGACTGAAGAAGACTTAAGAAATCTCATGTTTGGTGATTATATGAATCCCGACCTTGAAGGAGATGATAGAGTTTATATTGAAATTCCAAATATTCGCCATTTTAGTGACATTGTAGACCAATGCTTAGATGAGTATAATCAAACTCACAAAACGAGAATGAATCTTGTTGTGTTTAGGTACCTACATTTGATATTAATGCTTAAATTGCTATTTGTAAAATTTTATTTTGAAATATTTAAAATGTACAAAAAGATATAAAGAAAAAGATATTAAATACACATTATACATATATAATATGAAAAATTTATTTGAAGTCCCCTGCTGTAGTCTACCCTTCTTCACTGTGTCTCCCATCATAACCTATAGTAATAGTAACTCATGTGTTTCTTTGGACTTTCACTACACCTGTATATTTTCTTACACATATATGCAAAGTCTTATTTTGCATATTTTAAAAATAAATTTACTTGTGCATATATACAGTATAATATAATTGTTATAAACATGAAATAAAATGGTAAACATATTTACCTATTTATTGTGATATATAATTAGTGTGGGGTTTTTTCTTAGATATGTTTTGGAACATTTGTCAAGAATATGTCGAAATCTAAAGCAGTCTGGTGGAAATGCTTTGCTTGTTGGGCTTGGAGGAAGTGGTCGTCAGTCTTTAACTCGTCTGGCTACATCCATGGCAAAAATGCAGATTTTCCAACCAGAAATTTCTAAGAGCTATAGTATGAATGAGTGGAGAGATGATTTAAAGGTAAAATTATGAAGAAATCTAGCATCTAAAATGATAATAATGTGTACTTTTACCCATATAGAAAGAAATATCCTGTGTAGATGTATACTGAATACACGGATGATGATAATACTGTCCATTGATCACCTACTATGTGTGCTGAACACTGTCCTGAGCGTTTTACCATATGATCTTATTTTATAGGCACAACAGTATGAGTACACTGAAATAGAGGGAAGTGATGCACAGTAGAGCATGGCTTTCTGATTCAAGTCTTATTCACTATACTATTACAACTGTTGCTGCTGATACTATCTTTATTCTAGTTCTGGGAGGATTTATTTTAGATAAATATGTGACTTCCAGTAGACAACATGAGCAGTATGGGCTAGGGGTTTAGCTCAGTGGTGGAGTGCATTGCTAGCATGTGTGATGGTTTGGGTTCAATTTCTAGCTCTTCAAAAAAAAAAAAAAAAAACTCGTAATTGTTAGACCATGATGCAAGAAAAGACCACTGACTCCAATTAAAATCAAATTTAAGCAAGCTTATTATTTCAACCTGCTGGGCTGCCTTTCCCAACAAAATCGTGGGAGCCAAGGACAGCCCTGCAGCTCTCTTGCAGCCCAGCTTTATAGCCCAAAAAGTTACACAAAGGGGGGGTTACAGATAACAAAACTCTGATGAGCATAACACAAATGCTGGTTTACATTTTTGCTGGCCCCGACATCAGAATTTATGAAAGTCGTTAGAGCCTCAGAGAGGGTCGTTATCTAGCCAGGGAAGGCCAGGATTTATGAGGTGTCACTAAGGTTTAGGAAACTAAGGTTTGTTATCTGGTCAGGGAAAACCGGGCATGGGTGAGTTAAAGGCATGGGCAGCTTTACAACATTAACTTATGGCCAGGCTATACAGACATCCTAATATTTTTACAGAAAACAGAAATGAATCCTTCATAACTTGTGACAATCTACAGAGAGAATTAGGCTAGGTATATCAATAATGATGATGATAATGATGTATTAGTAATTTCTTTAGTGCTGTGTTGCTGTCCTAGCAACCAAGAGAAAAGTGCAGTGCATATTTGGAGTTTTATCCTTAATTTACATAGGGATCTACGGTCTTCTATAGAGACTTCAGTACAGAGATGACCCAAAAATGGCCAAAAAAGAAAAGAGAGAGAAAGAGAGAGAGAGAGAGAGAGAGAGAGAGAGAGAGAGAGAGAGAGAGAAGGAGAAGGAGAAGGAAAAGGAGAAAGGAGATGTTGTGGACTTCTTTCACTTTCACTGGACCATACCCATTATATAGTTTTTAAATATTGTTAGTTGTTAATAGACCTTTATTTTATTCATTTATTTATATATGGGGCTGAGAATCAAATCCAGTGCCTCACATATGCTAGGCAAGAACTCTACCCCTGAGCCACAACCCCATTAAATCTTTACATATTAAAAATTAACATAGAGAGGGCTGGGGTTGTGACTTTGCAGTAGAGTGCTCACCTAGCACATGTGGGGCTCTGGATTCGATCCTTAGCACCACATAAAAATGAATGCTTGGAATAAAGGTATTGTGTCCAACTACAACTAAAAAAATAAATATTTAAAGAACATTAACATAGAGAATTACTTTTTCTTGGCTAGTAGCAGGTAGAAATGGTAGAACTGAAGGAGATATCAAAGAGTTCCACATAGACGTGAAAGGAAAAAGGATATATTTATATCATTTCCTCTTTGTTTTTGTTCATGCTTTAAAGGAAAAATTTTTATATGTTCACTGCCTAATAAACTAATAGACTTAGAAAGCATAATACTTATGTATTGATTCCTTCAAAGTAGCAAAAACATTGAACCTTGAAGTCAGATATACTCAATTTTAACTTCTGCTTTGCATGATTTGTTAGCTGTGTTGTCTTTGCATATTTTAATTTTTTAAATAAATTTAATTGTTCATATATGTAGTATAATATGATTGTTATAAACATGAGATAGAATGGTAAGTATATTTACATGTATATTGTGATATATAATAAGTCTGGGGTTTTTTGGTAGATATGTTTTGGAATATTTGTCAAGAATATGTCAAAATCTGTGTTGTAATGGAGTTTCTATGAACTTATCCTATTCTGGGTTACTCAATTTGTTGGTACTCAGTTGTTTATAGAATTCTCCTGTAATCTTTTTTATTTTGTGGCATTGGTTATAGTGACCTCTTTATTTCTGGGTATGTATTTTCCTTTTTTTTATTAGTTGTTTTTACATGACAGGGTATATTTTGACATACATACATGGGATGCAACCCATTACAATTTTGTTCCCATTCTTGTGGTTGAACTTGATGTGGAGTTACACTGGTCTTGTGTTCATATATGAGCACAGGAAAGTGATGTCTGGTGCATTCTATTGTCTTTCCTATTACCACCTCCCCTCCCGTCTCTTCCCTTCATTCCCCTTTATCTAATCCAATGAATTTCTATATTTCCCCATCTTACCCTCCCTTGTTATGGGTTAGCATCCACATATCAGAGAGAACATTCAACCTTTGGTTTTTGGGGACTGGCTTATTTCACTTATCATGATAGTCTCCAGTTCCATTCATTTACTGGCAAATGTCATAATTTCATTCTTTTTTATAGCTGAGTAATATTTCATTGTATATATATATATATATATATATATATATATATATATATATATATATACATACAAAGTTTCTATATCCATGCTTCTGTTGAAGGGCATCTAGGTTGGATCCCTAGCTTTGCTATTGTGAATTGAGGTGTTATAAACTTCCTCTGCTTCCCGGTCACCATTTAATCTGCTTCCCTCTCCCACACTTTTCCGCCATGATGTCCTGCCTCACCTTGAGCCCTGAGGAATAGAGTCAGCTGTCCATGGACTTAGACCTCTGAAACCATGAGCCCCCAAATAAACCTTTGCTTCTCTATAGTTGTGCTGGTTGGATCTTTTAATCACAGCAGTGAAAATTCTGACTAACTAGGAATCAATCTAACAAAAGAAGTGGAAGACTGACCTCTACAATGAAAACTACAAAATACTAAAGAAAGTAATTGAAGAAGACCTTAGAAAAGATACGACCTCCTATGTTCTTGGATAGGCAGAATTAATATTGTCAAAATGGGGCTGGGGTTGTGGCTCAGCGGTAGAGTACTTGCCTAGCACATGTGAGGCCCTGGGTTCAATCCTCAGCACCACATAAAATAAATAAATAAATAAAGGTATTGTGTCCAGCTACAAATAAAAAATAAATATTTAAAAAGTCAAAATGGCCATACAACTAAAAATGCTATACAGATTTAATGCAATTTCCATTAAAATTTTAGTGACGTTCTTCATAGAAATAGAAAAAAGCACTCATAAAAGAGGCCAGAATAGCCAAAGCAATCCTTAGTGAGAAAAGTAATGCAGGAGGCATCACAATACCAGACTTTAAATTATACTACATAATCATAGTGTTGGCACAAAAATAGAATTGAAGACCAGTGGAACAGAAGACTAAGAGACATACCCACATAAATACAGGTGTCCCATACTAGACAAAGGCGCCAAAAACATACATTGGAGAAAAGATAGCCTCTTCAACAAATGGTGCTGGGAAAACTGGAAATCCATATGTGCTAGATTGAAATTGAAACCCTGTATCTCACCCTGCACAAAACTCAAAGTGGATCAAGGACCTTGGTGTTAGACCAGAAACCCTGTGCATACTAGAAGAAAAAGCAGGCCCAACTCTCAATCATATCAGCTCAGGAACAGACTTCATCAATAAAACTCCTAAAGCACAAGAAGTAAAATCAAGAATGAATAAATGGGATGGCATCAAATAAAAAGCTTCTTCACAGCAAAGGAAACAATCAAGAACATGAACAGAGAGCATACAGAATGGGAGAAAAATCTTTCCCACCTGCATCTCAGATAAAGTATTAATCTTCAGGATATAAAAAGAACGGTATTTTCCTTTTAGTAACCATTATTATTATATGAAAAAACTTAAAAGTTCTAACAATCTATTTAAAACTGATAAATTCAATTGCATAGAAAAATTTTACTCAGATCTACACTTTTACACTTTGTTATTGATGTCACAGAGTATATCTTCATAAATTGTGTGCCCATTAACATACATTTATAAGTTTTTGTGTTTTTATGCTTTTTTCCTTTTGGAATTAAAACTAGATTTGTGCACCAAAATTACAATAATGAGGATTCTCTGTTTACTGTTACTAGAAAATTGATACTTTTGTATGGCTTTATGTTGCTGTCTAGGTCCTTTAACTTCAACTTGAAGGACTCCCTTTAGTATTTGTTTGGGGCAGATCTAATGGCAATGAACTTATTTATTTGGAAAGGCCTTAATTTCTCCTTCATTTCTGAAAGATAAGTTTACCAGATATAGTATTGGTTGGCACATTTCTTCTTGTAGCACTTCGAATATATCACCCCACTTCCTTCTACTATATAGGTTTCTGCTGAAAAATTCACTGATAATCTTGGGGGAAACTCTTTTATACATGATAAGTTGCAGGTTCTTACTACTTTCAATACCTTCTATTTGTCTTTGACTTTTGAAAGTCTGATTATAATGTTTCTCAGTGTAGTCCCTTTTAACTTATCCTAATTACTATTCATTGAGTTTCTTGACTTTGTATATCCCTTTCTTTCCTCAGATTTTCAAAGTCTGGGGCCATTATTTCTTCACATTAACTCTCTGCCCTTTTCTCTCCCTGTGTCCTTCTGGGGTTCCCATAATATATATGGTGGTCCAGCTGATAACTTGTTTTCAAGTTAGCTGACTCTTTATTCTGTAAGTTTAATGTTGAACCTCCCCCTAAGGAATTTTTCAGTTCAGTTATTGTACATTTTCAGATCCATAATTTTTATTTGATTAGATTTTTTAGTTTGTATCTCTTTGTGGATATTATCATTTTGTTTTTCTGGTTTAGTTTAGTTGACAGTATTCCTTTTTAGTTCATTGAAGTAGTTATTTTAAATTCTTTATTAGGTATTTTATAGATCTGTATTTCCTTAGGGTTGGTTTCTGAAGTTTATTTTATTTCTTTGCAGGCCACGTGTCCCTGTGTCTTTGCATCCTTTGGATCTTCTATTGCTATATGGGCATTTGAAAACACAAGCTACTTCTCCAAGTCTTTATGACTGACTATAGGCCAGGGAAGACCTTTACCAACCAACCTGGATCTCTAGCCTAAGACCTTTCAGACTTTTTCTTAGAATGTATCTTTTTGGGGGTTGTGTGTGTTTGTATGCGGGCACACATGTGCTTTTTAAATTTTCTTTTTTAGTTTTTAATTTTTTAATTAGTTATATATGACAGTAGAATGTATTTATGCACTTTGATATACATAGATAGGATATAATTTCTCCTTTTTCTGAGTGTACATGATGTAGAATCACATTGGTCATGCAGTCATATGTATACATAATGTAATAATGTCTGTTTCACTCTACTATTCTTCCTATCCCCACATTACCTCCCTTCCACTCCCTTTACTTTCCTCTACCTAATCTAACTCTATTCTTCTCTAGTGCCCCCCAACACTTATTGTGAACTAGCATCCACATATTAGAGAAAACATTTAGTCTTTGGTTTAGGGGGATTGGCTTATTTCACTTAGCATAATATTCTCCAGCTCCATCCATTTACCGGCAAATACCATAATTTCATTCTTCTTTATAGCTGAGTAATATTCCACTGACTGTATATACCACATTTTCTTTATCCATTCATCTATTGAAGGACACCTATGTTGGTTACATAGTTTAACTATTGTGAATTGAGCTGCTATAAACATTGATGTGGTTGCATCACTGTAGTATGCTGATTTTAAGTCCTTTGGGTATAGACCTCAGAGTGGGATAACTGGGTCAAATGGTGAATCCGTTCCAAGTTTTCTGAGGAATCTCCATATTGCTTTCTATAGTGGTTGCACCAGTTTTCAGTCCAACCAGCAATGTGTGAGTGTGCCTTTTTCCCCAACATCCTTGCCAACATTTATTGTTGCCTGTAGGCTTAATGATTGCCATTCTGACAGGAGTGAGATGAAATCTTAGTGTAGTTTTGATTTGCATTTATCTACTTGCTAGAGATGTTGAATACTTTTTCATATATTTGTTCATCAGTTGTATTTCTTCTTCTGTGAAGTGTCTGTTCAGTTCCTTAGCCCATTTATTGATTGGGTTAATTGGTTTTTGGTGTTAAGTTTTTTGAGTTCTTTATATATCCTAGAGATTAATGCTTTATTGGAGGCTCTCTCCTCACATTACTGATTGTTTCCTTTGCTGAGAAGAAGCTTTTAAATTTGAATCCATCTTATTTATTGATTTTTGATTTTACTTCTTGCACTTTAGGGGTCTTGTTAAGGAAGTCAGATCCTAGGCCGACATGGTGAAGATTTGCGCCTACTTATTCTTCTGTAGGTGCAGTGTCTCTGTTCTAGTGCCTAAGTCTTTGATCCTCTGTAAGTTGATTTTTGTGCAAGGTGAGAGATAGAGGTTTAATTTCATTTTTCCAGCACTGTTTGTTGAATAGGCTGTCTTTTCTCCAGTGAATGTTTTTAGCACCTTTGTCTAATATGAGATAACTGTATTTGTGTGGATTTGTCTCTGCGTCTACTATTCTGTGCCATTGGTCTACATGTCTATTTTGGTGCCAGTACCATGCATGTGCTTTTATTCTAGTGTATGGAAGAGTTTTTTGACTGTCTTAATTTCCTATTCTCAGGCCCTTTTGTTTTTTGTTTTATACCTTTGATTTTGATCTCTCGCTCCCTTTGCTGCTGTCACCCACTAAGGCACATGCCTGTTTTCTGTGGTGTGGTGAGAATGGGAGAATAATTCCCAAATCCTGCCTCCATATATCACTTGAGTTCAGTATTCTGATTTGTCCTAGGGCTGTCTCACCTGGCTTGGAATTCTGATAGGAATAACACCATAGGTAGGATATCAGCTTGGAGAGACTCCTAAGAGGATCTGAAGCTTCCTAGCCTGTTCTCTTGCTGCTGCCACTTGCTATATTTTTCATTTGTAAAATTTGAATAATACAATCTGTTCTATAGATTATTGTGGTTAAATTGTACAAAGTATTCTTGTAATATGCCTGGCATATAATTACTACTTTGAAAATGTTAATCCTCTTTTTATTTGGAGATAGTTTCACACATGTTTGAATACTAATTTTACATACAGTGATGATCATGGCAATAAGTTAAAACTAATTATATTGTATTTTCTATTTGTTTAGATATATTAATAAGTATAAAACTGATATGATTTGATATAATACTTCTTTAAAAACTATTAGCTACTCTGGTTTTGATGATAGAAAATTATTTCCAGGAACAAATCAGCCTACATATTAGAAAATAGCTTTACTAGGAAAAGACAGTTTTATACAATTAGAAAATATTGAATTCTTGGGGGAGCGGGTACTAGGGATTGAACTCAGGGGCACTCAACCACCGAGCCACATCCCTAGCTCTATTTTGTATTTTATTTAGAGATAGGGTCTCACTAAGTTGCTTAGCACTTCACTTTTGCTGAGGCTGGCTTTGAACTAGCAATCCTCCTGTGTCAGCTTCCAGAGCCACTGGGATTACAAGCATGTGCCACTGCACCCAGGACATAATTTAATTTTAATCCTGACCATAATTAATAAACTGCTCAGAAGTTCCTGAAGTTTTAACAGTCTAACAAGACTATACAATCAGTTCCAGCACACTACTGAGTCCATATCTTTTTATCAGTTGGAAATTTTGGTTGCAGTTGATAACCAAACAAAAATAGTTCATAGTAGTTTAAGCTAAAGAAGAAGTTAATAACTTACAGGATTCAAGTGTCTGTAGGTAGATTGTCTTTTGATATGGCTGAATTTAGGGCCTCCAATTATGTCTTCAGTAATTATTCTTTTCTAGTACAGCTCTTATTCTTTTGTCTTCCTTCTCCAGCAGGCTTAATCCATGAGGCAAGTACAGTTGGTTTCATGAATTATTGGCCTTTGTATCCTCCATCTCAAAACAAGAATTCTTTTTGTTTCAACTCCATCTCAGGCCCCGAAGCAACACTATGACAGGGTTCTGCTTAAATAATGTGCCTTCTTCTGAATCAATGTCTATGCCTAGGGGATTGGGGAAACTGACTAGTTTGGATAACCCACCTAGGGAATGAGAGAAATGGAGACTTGATTGATAGCCCCACCAGAAGTCGGGAGACTTAGTGTCCTTAAAAGTGTTATCAAAAGAAGGAGAAAGGGAGGGAAAGAAAACCAACATAAGTCTATCACATTCTACTAATAAAGGCATTTTACTTTTAAGGGTCTGTTGAAAAATGTGGGCATGAGAGGCCAGAAGACAGTCTTTCTAATTACAGACACTCAGATTAAAGAGGAAGCTTTTCTAGAAGATATTGACAGCATGCTCAATACTGGAGAAATACCTAACATCTTTGCTGCAGATGAAAAACAAGAAGTAATGGAGGTAAAAACTTTTGGGGAAGTGCTGCTCTTACAATAGCATTTTTCTCATCTTGAAACCTTCCCTCTGTTATTCAGCATAAATATAGTTTGCTCAATTAAAAATTTAAAGTATATTAATTTAATACATCATTTTGGTGAATTTTGAATGCATCTACCATGGTTACAAGGTAGAATTTTTATAATTCTTATCTTCATAATAATGGAATTTTTTTACCTGTTTGATATTATTTTAGCATGTGTTATAAATGATTAGAGAGTTTAAAATCATCTCTTAAATTGATAGAAGTAAACATGATTTTAATGCTATTCTATTAGCTTTATGGCTTAACTCTGGTTAGTAAAAGTTTCTGAAAACTTAAACTACTTATCTTATAGTTCTGATATATCTGAAAGTCAAGTTTATGATCTAATTGATGAAAAATACACTTACGAAGCATCTACTACTGTCAGATGTCACATACTTTGATCCCAATCTTTCCCACTAAGATCTCTGCTAGTGATTTTTCCCTTCCTCATTAGTATAACTGCTCTTATCTACAGAATTTATCACTCAAGCTTGGATGTTTCATTCTCAGCCTCTAGTATTAGTATCTGGAGTGGAATGAACTCACCCTTCTTTGTAATAGGAGCACAGCTAATAGTTCCTTGTGCATAGAGTTGTTGAAGTCTGAGACTCAAAGAAAATGAAACATTTATATAGTGTTAGGCACTTAGAAAGCCTTTGCAGTTATGGCTTGCTTATGTTGAAGAAGAAGAAAATATAACAGGGAAAAATTCAAGTTATTTGCTTTTACCTGGGCGATATCAGGAATGTGGAGAAGGTTGCCAATGAAGGGTAATTCTCACAGGAGAAATTCCTTCTTATTTACACTCAAAAGGTTGTTACCTTGGAAGAGTGGGATTTCCTAAGCTTTGCCAAGCTCCCCTGGTTACTTTAATAGTTTTGTCTTTTCCTTCTATCAGTTCAAAACTAAACCTTTCCATTCCTTCACTCTTTCTCGTATATTCGCATTTTAAATATATATATATATATATATATATATATATATATATATATATATATATAGTATTTGTTTTGTATTTTTGTTTCTTTTGTTGACTAGGCTGGGTTCAAACTCTGGTGCTCAAGTGTTCCTCCTTCCTGGACATCTCAAGTGGCTGCAACTACCAGTACACACTACCATGTATGGCTTATATCTGTGTGTTTTTTCTAATTTAACACAAAATTCCTCCATTCTTTCTATGCACCACCACCCCCCAATTATGGACCAGCATCCACTTATCCAAGAAAATATTTGGCTTTTGGTTTCTTGGGATTGGCTTACTTCACTTAGCATGATATTCTCCAACTCCATCCATTTACCTGCAAATGCCATAATTTTATTCTTTTCTAATGCAGAGTAATATTACATTGTGTATATATACCACAGTTTCTTTATCCATGCATCCATTGAAGGGCATCTAGGTTGGTTCCACAGTTTAGCTATTGTGAATTGAGCTGCTATAAACATGAATATGGCTGCATCACTGTAGTTTGCTGATTTGGTATTGACCTTTGGGTATTGATGGAGGAGTGGGATATCTTGGTCGAATGGTAGTTCCATTCTAAGTTTTCTAAGGAATCTCCATACTGCTTTCCATAGTGATTGCACCAATTTTCCATCCCACCAGAAATGGCATACACCTTATTTTTAAAATTGTATGAAATTCCAATATATGGATGTTTGATGTTTTTAACTAGTTTCTTATTGACTCTTCTTGTTTCTGTTGGTTTTCTTTTCCTCTTACAATGTTGAATTATAGTTCTTAATCTATAGCTTGGTGAATTTTTGAGATCCTCTTTTGAAGTAAATTCTTGGCAAATATTTGTTTTTATTTTTATTAATATTTTTAGTTATATGTGATATTAGACTCTATATTGATATATTTATACAAGAATGGAATATATCATATTCTAATTAGGATCCAAGTATTGTGGTTGTACATGATGGTTTCACTGTGGTGTATTCGTATATGTACATAGGAAAGTTATGTCAGATTTTCTACTCTTTCCTATTCCTATCCCTGCTCCCTTTCCCCTTCACTGACCTATGTTAATCCAATGAGCTTCTGTTATTCCCCTCCCCAACTCATTATTGTGGATTAGCAGTCACATATCAGAGAAGACATTTAACCTTTGGCTTTTGGGGATTGGCTTATTTCACTTAGCATGATAGTCTCCAAATTCATCCATTTACCAGCAATGTCATAAAGTCATTCTTTATGACTGAGTAAATACTTCATTGTGTGTGTATATCACAATTTCTGTATTCATTCATCTGTTGAAGGGCACCTAGGTTGGTTCCATAGCTTAGCTATTGTGAATTGTGCTGCTATAAACACTGATGTGGCTGTGTCACTGTAGTATGCTGATTTTAACTCCTTTGGAGATATATATATATATATATAGATATAGATATAGATATAGATATATACCAATGAATGGGATAACTAGGTCTAATGGTGGTTCCATTCGTAGATTTTTTTTTAGTTGTTGATGTACCTTTATTTTTATTTATTTATATGTGGTGCTAAAGATCAAACCCAGTGTCTCACACACGCTAGGCAAGTGTGAGCCACAGCACCAACTCCCCCATTCCTATTTTTTTAAGGAATCTCCATACTGCTTTCCAGAGTGGTTGTACTAATTTTCAGTATGAGTGTACCCTTTTCCCCACATTCTCACCATTTATTAGTACTTGTATTCTTGATAATTGCCATTCTGGTTGGAGTGAAATAAAATCTCAGTGGAGTTTTAATTTGTATTTCTCTAATTGCTACAGATGTTGAACATAAATGTTTGTTTAAAATTATTGAATTTGGAGTTGGAAGAGATTTTGTAGGTATTAATTATGCCAAAGCCATTCTGTTGACATAAAAGCAAAAATTTAAAAATATTTATTGGAAGTAATAAAACTTCTTCCTGTTCTAATATACATTAATCTTGTTATCAGCAAATCTGTTATTATTTACAAGTTTTTATTTTCTTATATTCTTTAGGGTGTTCGTCCAGTAGCTCAGGCTGGCAGTAAACATGAAGAACTCAGTCCTTTAGCACTGTTTGCTTTCTTTGTGAATCGCTGCAAAGATAATCTTCATATTGTAGTGGCCTTTAGCCCTATTGGAGATGCTTTTCGAAATCGCTTGAGACAGTTCCCATCCCTCATCAATTGCTGTACCATTGACTGGTTTCAGGTTTGTAATTTTGGTGACAGAGTGGATGGCTAACTCTTGGAATTTTACTTAAGTCTTATTTAAGCTCAATTAATATATATTCTGGGTTTTTTTGGTAAACTACTATAATAACAAGCATAGTGCTTAGCAGAGGTACATGTTTCCCACAAGGAGCTCATATTCTTAACTAGAAGATATGAAAAGCAATTAGCAGTCAAAATTCAAAAGCCATAATGTTTGGATACAAAAGATATACATATAAAGACAGTAAATCTCTGAAGTATGAATTACATACAGTGGTATATTAGGAACCAATAGGATATTATACAAATGATTAATAAAATATATAATTACATGATTAATAAAAATTAATTTCTGATATTAATTTGTTTTATTACTTTTAACTTTATTATCAATTTTATATTTTAAAACTAATTCCATTTTGAAGTTAATATATATGTGTGTATGTTTTGCCTCAAAAGGTCATAATTAGTTTTTATTCTAATATATTGGTTTATATATGCATATATGTACATATACATATGTACATGTATATTAGTTCATATGTATTCTACTATATTAATAATATATAATATGTTCTAATATTATGTTATATAATGTATATTCTAATATTAGGCAATGTATAATTTTAGAATATAAATATTATAAATATATTTGTATATATACATGTATATGGAGAGAGAGAGAGAGAGAGAGATTGACTGATTTGAGAAATTGTCTCATGTGATTACAGGGCTGACAAATCCCAAAATCTGCAATCTGCAAAACTGGAGTCCCAGAAGAGTCAGTTGTGTATTTCCACTCTGAAGGCCATTAGGCTTAAGACCAGAAAGAACTACTCTTTTACTTCAAGTCTGAAGTCAGCAATAAAACCAATATCCCAGATTGAAGTTAGATAAAAAGGAGGATTTCCTCTTATTTGAGAGAAGTTCAATATATTTGTTCCATTCCAGCCTTCAGCTAATTGGATGGGGCTCACTGACCTTAGAGAGCACAACCTGCTTTATTAGTCTACCAATTTAAATGAATTAATGTAAAAACATCCTGACAGAAACACCTAAAATAATGTTTAAACAAATATCTGGATACCTCATTGCCCTGTCAAGTTGATATATATAACTAATAATCATGAGAGGATAGCATGTGCAGAGGCAGAAGGATGGAGGAAAAATGGCTCATTTGGGCAACTTCACCTAGTTTGGTATAGCTGACTAGTAATGAAGGCCCCAGGAATTAAGTTGGAGTTTTGGATGGGTGCCAGGTTATAAAGGAAATTATAACAAAGATGTCATAATGGCATTAATATATTTTTAGCTAATCTTTATTTTAGGGGAAACAAAACACTTGGAGGTTGTATGGTAGAAGAATTGGATTTGGGCAAAACAAGAGACAGAAAGATCAATTAAGCAGCAATTTTAGTAATGTTGGCAGCAAATGATGGTATTAATTTGTCATCGCCTGTGTAGGAGCACTAAATATCAATAATCTTGAAAACAGTAGCTCATGATACCTTCTACTTATTTGTTTTATGCCCAAGAGAATGTGGACTATACATTGAACCTAGATAATTTCTTTTAAAAGTTAATTTCTGGAACTAATTTATCATGAATTTTATGTTTAAAATCTAATTCTGACCTTTTGAGGATTACATGCATGTTTTATCAGTGGATGTTCTAGTGTGTTCATACAGTAACAGAAGCTATGTGAAACAATTTTGCTTTATATAAGCTATATCTTAGTATTGCTTCTATTAAGTAGACAAAATCCAAAACCATACAAACATAATCTGTCTAACCATAGTCTTCTTTTATAAAACCTTATAAATACAGTTCTGTAACTTCTGGGTGTTTTTTTTTTTTTCATAACCATGATATTTGCAGTTCTATTATAAGTGAGTCATACCTACTGGGAAAAATCTGAAGAAAATGAGTCTTGAAAATAAGGGAAATTAAATAGGCAACAGAGAGGAATAAAGACTTTACAGTTAAGAACTGGGGAGAGGGCTGGGATTGTGGTTCAGAGTTAGAGTGCTTGCCTAGCATGTGTGAGGCACTTGGTTCGATTCTGATTCTCACCACTATATATAAATAAACAAAATAAAGTCCATTTAAAACTAAAAAAAAAAAAAAAAAGAACTGAGGAGAAAGAGCCTGTGTCAATGGAGCTAATGGCATTATTTGGGACTTGGGTTTGTGAAACTCAGGAAGTAAGTGTAAACTGCTATGTGTCATGTACCCTCCCACCCTATGGCTGGTTTAATATCATTTGTAACCATAATTTTTTTTTTTTTTTAGTTTTAGATTGACCGCATGCCTTTACTTTGTTTATTTTTTATATGTGGTGCTAAGGAACAAACCCCAGTGCCTCTCACATGCTAGGAAAGTACTCTGCCACTGAGCCCCAGCTCAGAAGTTAGAATATTTATGATTAAAGGAAAACTAATAATATTACTATGTCTTCCCAAAAAGGGATGTATCATCTCATATAGAAAGAAGTCAAAAGTATCTCCAGTTTTACTTAATTTACAGGCTCAACCATGTTATCTGGGATCCAGGTTCTTTCCATCTTTTTGCTCTACCATTCTCAGTGCACTCTGTTTCATTTATTATTGTGACAAAATGATTGCTGTAGCTATGGGGATCGCACCCTTAAGAAACAAGGTTGAGAGACCTGAAGGCCCTTTTCCTACTGCAACATTATATACATGAACCACCCAGTCACAGGGTTGGGGGGGAGGATTGCGAGGTCAAAGCCAGCCTCAGCAACTTAGTGAGGCCCTAAGTCACTCAATGAGACCCTACCTCTAATAAAATATTTAAAAAGGGCGGGGGATGTGGCTCAGTGGTTAAGTGCCCCTGGATTCATCCTTAGTACCAGGAAAAAAAAAAAAAAGAATCACCCAGAATACAAAGATAAGCCTCTAAGAATTTAATGATATGACATTTAATCTTTATTTTACAAAATTTCTTCATTCCTAATATAATAAATCCTAGAAGTCTCTTTTAGGTTTAAAAATGTATCAGAACAATAATGTTGCATGAATGTAATCTATTAATAAAAATCTATATAATGGGGCTGGGTGGGTGTGGTGGTGCATGCCTGTAATCCCCAGTGGCTTAGAAGGCTGTGTCAGGAGGATCAAGAGTTCAAAGCCAGCCTCAGCAAAAGTGAGGTCCTAAGAACTCAATGAGACCCTGTCTCTAAATAAAGTACAAATTAGGGCTGGGGATGTGGCTAAGTGACAGAGTATCCCTGAGTTCAATCCCTGGTCCCCCCAACCCCCTCCCCAAAGTATATAATGGCAATATGTGCTTAAAACTTTTTTACTAATAGGTTGCTTCATCAAAAAGATTGAATTTGGGGAGCTGGTGTTATAGCTTAGTGGTAGAGCTCTTGCCTCGTACATGTGAGGCACTGGGTTCGATCCTCAGCACCACATAAAAATAAATAAAGATATTGTGTCCATCTTTAAAAAAATCTTTAAAAAAAAAGTTTGAATTTGGGACTGGGGATGTAGCTCAGTAGCAGAACATGTTCCCTCATGCTTGAGGCCCTGGGTTCAATCCCCAGCACTGCAAAAAAAAAAAAAAAAGTCTTAAAGTAAATATTGTTTTTTCTAAAAGAAAAAAATTACAAGTCTTTTATTGAATCTAAATTAAAGGAAATCTGAAAAATATTCTAATGAGAAAATGAAAGTTACTCATTAACATTTAATTAAATATTTGTTGCAAAGTGTTCTTTTAGGGACTGAAGGTATAGCACTGAGAAAAAGTCCTTGCTTTCATGAATTTTACAATTTAGTTCAGGGCTGAGGGGTAGACCAACAACAGATGAATAAATGATATGCAAAGTATTTGTAAGTACTAAGAATAAAACTGATTATAATGTTCAGAGTAATAACAGAAGGAATGCTGTTTTAAAAAGAATGCTCTGGGGGCTGTGGATGTCACTCCTTGCTAGCACATGTTTAGCATGTGTAAAGCCCTGTGTTTGATTCCCACCACCAAAAAACAAAAACAAAACAGCTGAAGGTAAGCAAAGTGGTTGGTGTTTTTGTGGCTTTTTAAATAAAGCATCACTATCCCATGTTCTTTCTGCTTTATTATCTTTAACATGTGATTTCCATTCTCAAGGTCAATTTATAGTCTGTAAGATGATTGGTAGACCTCGAGTTTTCATAACTGTAGTC
This sequence comes from Marmota monax, assembly GCF_021218885.2. NCBI lineage: Eukaryota > Metazoa > Chordata > Mammalia > Rodentia > Sciuridae > Marmota > Marmota monax. The sequence goes on along the minus strand of NW_026693008.1, from coordinate 13,252,478 downwards.
CAGACAACAAGTATAGAAGAATAAAAATGGGACAAAAAGTATGCAGACCAACTCTGTAACCCTCTAAAGACCTTTCTCTGACGTCCTACCCAACAACTGCTTATGCTCTTCTGAATTACAAGGGAATCTAGCAATGGTTGTCTTTTAGCTGGACATATTGCTATCCAGAATAAAATTGGAGTCCTAAGAAGATGATGCTGGGTGGACAACTAGAATTTTCTGCCACTGGCATGCATTCAAGTAGAAGAGTTGGAAAAGCAGTGTAATATGTCTTTAATATTTAAAATATCATTGATTCTTCATTTATATTGTTATCTTTATTTTTAAATTAATTCATAAAAATACTTATTAAATCTTTTATAAACCTAATAAATATTGTGAACTCAGTCCTCCTTATTCTATTTTTCTCATTAACGCTTTAATTTTCTCTATCCCAAATTCTTTTTCTATAGGAATTCACTTATATAGTTGGATTGGGACTGCTCACCTTTAATTTCATAACTTTCCCCCCCATTTTTAGCCATGGCCTGAAGATGCTCTCGAACTTGTAGCTGTGAAATTCTTAGAAACACTGGAGCTTACTGAAGTCGAACGAAGAGAGATAGTTCCAGTCTGTAAACACTTTCACACCTCCATTATGGACCTTTCGGAGAGGTCAATAGTAATAAATTTTAAAATGACATGAATGCCTTATAGTTTAAAGCATTTCTTTCTGCTAAAGTCCAAATTTTTAATATATTTTTTATTTCTTTTCGTTCTTTCTGATCATTTAATTAGTTAAAACCTTCAGCCTGCAAATAATAGAAAACTACTTGGTCTAGCTTTAATAAAAGGGGGAATTTTATTATAAAGATCCAGGGGTGTTTCACAAAGCTTAAGGGGAAGTATACAGCTGGATCTTAGAAGTAATTGGAAAAGCCTGGTGCAGTGGTGCATGCCTGTAATCCCAGTGGCTCAGGAGGCTAAGGCAGAAGAATTATGAGTTCAAAGCCAGCCTCAGCAATTTAGCAAGGTCCTGAGCAACTTAGGGACACCCTGTCTCTAAATAAAACATTAAAAGAGCTAGGGATGTTGCTCAGTGGTTAAGTGCCCCTGGGTTAAATCCCTGGTATCAAAAAAAAAAGTAATTGGAAAAGCAGGTGTTAGAAAGCCATGGGTGGGGAGGGGGCTGGGGTTGTGACTCAGTAACAGAGCGCTTGCCTAGTACTTATGAGGCACTGGGTTCGATCTTCAGCACCACATAAAAAATTAAAATAATGATATTGTGTCTATGTATAACTAAAAAAAAAAAAACTTTAAAAAAAAAATCAGGACCCTAGAATGTTTCGTTTTTCTTTTTCTTTTATTTACCTACTTTATTTATTTTTTTCTTTTGTTGTTGTTTTGTTTTCCTGTTTCTTTTTTTTTTAATAATTTTTTTAGTTGTAGTTGGGCACAATACCTTTATTTTATTTATTTATTTTTAATGTGGGTTGAGGATCGAACCCAGCGTCTGGCACATGCTAGGCAAGCACTCTACCACTGAGCCACAACCCCAGCCCTGTTTTCCTGTTTCTCATCACTGCTTCTCTCTGGGCATCTGCTTTCTTGTCTCTTTTTGTAGACTGCCCGGTGTACTTCCCAGTACATTTGGAAGAAGCTGGCTACCTCTCAGCTCTCCAGTTTACTTCTTGCAGTTACATTTATAAAGAGAGACTAGAAGGTCATTTCTAGCTCCTTATTCCAAATTTATTCTAAATAAATGATTAGTCTTGTTTGTGTCCAGTGCTCAACCCTGGCCTGATCAGCTGTGGTTAGAGGAGCAGATTTTGTAGATCAAACATTGTTGCCCAGGCACCAGGTAGAAGTTCTTAGAAAGAGGGGGCTAGTTGGGGTATAGATACTTCTAGAATGTCCTTTCTAACTCTGTTCATCTGACGTACTCATCTCAAGGATGAGTAACCCTAAGTACCCATGTTATATTGCCTGTCCAGAATCAAATAGCCAGCACAGTTGGCTTAGACAGTGGCTGTAGTGTGCTATAGTTCATTTACTTACCATTAAATATCATTGTGTGGTAGTCTTATAATTTTGGATTTATACCATTCAAGCATTGTATAACATACTTGTGCCATGGAATGATGCTTGGAAATTTGTTGGAAATTTTCTCTTTCCAATTCTACTTGCCTTCCTCTCACAATATCTTGGGTCACTTACAGGTTTAGATCCCAGTGAATAAAATTTTAGGGAGGAAAAAAGTCTGTATTGTTTGTACAATAATTCACTTTTTGCAGACATCTTCACTGGTTTATGTTTTTAAAATATGTCATTCTATTTAATATTTTGCAGATAAGAAATTAGGATATGGTTATGTGCAGAATTCTGGAGTCTTATAAAGTTCAAGTACTTAGCACTTCCACATAAAATTTGACTTTCATTCTTAAATGTTCGTTGTTAAGACTCTGTTGAATTTACCTCTTTATGAAACTTATTACTTACAGGAATATATGTTACCTGTCTCTCTTTTAGGTTCTTGCATGAGTTAGGAAGACATAACTATGTTACTGCTACTTCTTATCTTGAACTTATTGGTTCATTTCGACAGCTTTTGACTAAGAAGCGACAAGCTGTCATGGAAGCAAAACAACGATATGTAAATGGTCTTGACAAATTAGCTTTTGCTGAGTCTCAGGTAAATTTGATGAGCTGCTCAAAATGGTAATATATACTGAGAAATACAAGAAATAATAACAAGAGCTACAATTGATTGGGAATTTGTTATATGCATGCTTTTCACGTGCATTCTTTCAATTATTCCTCATAACAACTCCATAAGATCATCAGTATTATGATTGTCATTTTACAGATAGAGTTACATTAAGAAACATTCATTAAATTGCCCAGACCACACTGTTTTATTTTTAGTTAACTTTTTGGCATTTGAGAAAATATAAAAAGTCTGTGTTGACTTTTTATTAATTATAAGATTTGGGTTTTTTAAAAATCAAGTACTGGTAATACTTATTAGTTTAGTATAAGTAATAGAGATTTTTGTTGGTTCATCTTTGCACTGTATACCATAATAATGGTATAATATGGATACCTGAGCTACCCACTTGTTTTCTGTCTGCATTTCTTCCATGGTAACTGCATTCTCCCACTAGCCTGTCATATACTCAAGAATGAGAAAAAATTTTTTTTAGTTGTTGATAGACTTTTATTTATTTATATGCAGTGCTGAGAATCGAACCCAGTGCCTCACACATGCCAGGCAAGTGCGCTACTGTTGAGGCACAACCCCAGCCCAAGAAAATATTTTTGTGAGAAAAACTGGCTACATTCTCATCATTTTGTTTATCATACAAAGAACTGTAAAAACATTAAGATTTTCTGCCCCAATACTTTATGATATGTTCAAATTTGTATTTTCTATGTTTGATTTTAGTAGCTATGATAGCAATGGAAACTTAATGACAAACTGTCTATTTAGGTTGGTGAAATGCAAATAGAGCTTGTTCAGTTACAGCCCAAGTTGGAGGAAGCTAAAATTGAAAATGCACGTATGATGCAGGTAGAGTATCCTGAATGTTTTTGTTGCCATCAAAGGACAATTGAAATATGTTAAATTTGTCATGAAGATAAGCCCTCTCCCCCCACTTTTATCACTAGATCCTAGGGACTTAACCCTTTTCTGTCTCACCGGGTCCCGTGTGAGTTCATTTTTTAAAAAAATTATTATTATTGTAGATTTTTACAATACCTTTATTTTTATTTATTTATTTTTATGTGGTGTTGAGGATCAAACTCAGTGCCTCATACATGCTAGGCAAGCGCTCTACCACTGAGCTACAACCCAGCCCAATTTGTTTTTGAAGAGGTGTGAAGCCCATTTCCAAAATAGCTCACATATATTTGCATTTCTCATTTTACCCTAGACCTTTCTAGCCTTCAAAATAATATGTTGGATGACTTATTTTTTTACATATTCTTTTGCCTCTAGATTGAGAGAGCAATTGGATGCTTGCAGAATTGTCTTTATTTTTTTTTTTCTTTAGATAATTGAAATAGAATCTGCAGAAGTGGAAGCAAAAAAAAAGTTTGTGAAATTAGATGAAGAGATAGCCAGTGGAAAGGCTGAAGAAGCCCAAGCTCTAAAAAATGAGTGTGAAAGTGATCTAGCTGAGGCAATTCCAGCCTTGGAAGCAGCTCTGTCTGCACTGGATACACTTAAAGCAAGTATTTGAATTAGTCACTTTGTGTTTCCTCAACAAAGTGAAACTATACAGGTCTTTGGTTAGTTACACATAGTTCTCTTTCTTTAGGTGGTATTGTTTTTGCTCAGTCAAATGAAACTTGTCTCTTGACATTTCTTTGATATATTGTTATATGTTTGCTTTTCATATATTATTTCTAATTTTCAATCAGGATATTCCATTGAGAATAGGATGAACAGTCTCTGAGAGGCAAATGTGATTCTGTACAGGGACCAGGAAGTACATGTTAAAAAGAGTGGTTACACAAGGTCCTGAATTCAATTTCTAACACCGAAAAAGAAAAAAGAAAAAGATTGTGTTGTTATTTCTTTAGTCTTCTCTACATATATGCACAGAAAAACTCAAAAGTTATTTCCGATGCACCTGTCTGTACCACAATGTGTTATATAGGCGTTTTGACAGGCTCTTTAAGCAAGACCAGAATAACCTCACCAAAGAGAACAGGAGAGAGAGCATCTGTTGACTAGAGAAGCCCAGTGTAACATGGGAGCTCAGGATATTCAGACAACCACCCCCCTTTTTTTTTGCACCTTCTTTCCTAATCAGTGCCCTAACTTTTATGTAATAGACCTGAAAGACTGAACTCAGCCTATGGGTAATTCAGTATCTCAAAGGATTAAGCTATGTCTTGAAGTTACATCGGTTTTTTAGTAGTTTTAAAATGAGATTATCTTAGAGTATTTATAGAAACTTCCTACTGTTTTGTGTCATGAACCAGGAATTTAAAAATGAGTTGGTTATTTTCTTTCTTTATGCTCTCTAGTACATTTAAAAGCCATGTGCACTCTATAGTCTTTCTTCATTCCTTTCTTAGAGATTTATCACAGCAACCACTTAGTTTGACAAAGGCTTGTTTGTTTGTTTTTTAAAGAGAGAGAGAATTTTTTTAATATTTATTTTTTAGTTTTCAGTGGACAAAAAATTTATTTTATTTGTATGTGGTGCTGAGGATCAAACCCAGCACCCCGCACATGCCAGGCAAGCGCGTTACCACTTGAGCCACATCCCCAGCCCCAAAGCCTTGTTTTTTATGGGCACTCCTTTCTAGACATCCAAGACCATTAATTTAAGGAACAGTTTTATTACTATGTTCCATGAACTTTTAGCACTCCCTCTTCTGATACAGGATTCTTGATGCCTCCAAACCCCACCAGTTCAGTTCATTAATCCTAGGCTCCTCTTTGCTTATGAGCGTGTTGCTTGTACCCTTTCTTGTATGCAATACCATATTATATAATTTAGAATTCAGTTGCAGGGAACAGAGTTGACTCTATTTAGTACAAGTAGATAAGGATTTTTAAAGGGAATTTTATAAATGGATTGCAGAATTGTTGGAAGAGCTATAGAAATAGATCCTATATTAAGCCACTAGAAATATCTCACAAAGCCAAATTGTTGATATTGTTTACTAGATTAACTGTTCCTCTGAAAAGGTAGCCAACAGAGCCTTTCTACAAGCTACACTGCCTCCACTATGATCCATACCAAGAAAATGGATACTTCACACTATCACTTTCCCCATTTATTGTCTGAATTCTGTTTTCACTCAAGTTATCTGATTGTGGGAAATAATTCTCACCCAGAGCTCTAGTTGCATGTGAAAGAAAGATATGTAGATGTTAATTTTCCAGCATTTGTATCATTGCAAGAAATGTCAGAAGGATATTTATGTGTGGGAATGGGTAATAAATAAGTGAATCTCTAGTGTCTGTCATAACAATAAATGCCTTTTTAGAAATTAAGTTTAGAAGTAGGACCTATTTCATTATTTTGTCAATAAAACTAATGTATATGGGCAAATACAGAAATAAATCTTTGTCTAAATCAGGGTTCTTAACCTGAGTTTTAGATAATGGGGGCTTGGGTATGTGATTGTACATGGGTAAAAATACATTTTCTGCAAGGTTCAGAGCTGTCATCCTCATAAGAATCTATGAACCCCCAAACATTAGAGAACATTAGTCTTTACCTGTGATAAATACTGTTTTGGTAATTATTTCATAACCATACAAAGCAAAATAAAAAATCACAATTTTGAATGAAAGGGTATACTTCATTATTCCCCAAAATTACTTTAAAAACTCTCCTTATTTGAAAATAAACTATTCTGAAGATGTCTTGTTTTCTTTTGGTTTAGCCATCTGATGTTACAATTGTGAAATCAATGAAGAGTCCTCCATCTGGTGTTAAACTAGTTATGGCTGCTATTTGTGTCATGAAAGATATAAAACCAGAAAAAATTTCAGACCCTTCAGGAACTGGAGGGAAGGTAATAACTGGGCCCAGATTCAATCATATTCCTGACTATATAGGACTTGTTTGTAATATCAATATCAAATTAAATATCAATAGTACTTAATCCAGGAAAGAAATATTCCTTTCTGGATTGAATAGATGGAGAATTATCTGCAGAAACACTGTATTCTAGGGAGTATAGTGTCTGGAAAATGTGATTCCAATTGCTTCTGTCTCCTTTTCTGTTTATACAGGTCTCCCTGCCATCTTGGAGTTAGAATTGAATGAACACTGAGATACTTGTACATTTGTAGCTAAGATTCTTGAGAATGTGATACATACCATATAGGTTATATTTCTGAGCATTCAAAATATACTGTTTAGTTAAATAAGCAGTATAGTGAAGTTGTTAAAAGCATGTGTTCTGAAGCCAGAATATCTATATTGAGAAATCCTGAACCTCCTAGCTGTGTAATCTTATACAGGATGCTTAATCTCTGTGGAATTCTGTGAAAAGACATCACGGTACTAATGTGAGCATTAGAGTAATTAATATATATAAAGTTCTTAAAAAAATTAAAAAAAATAAAGTTCTTATGTATAAAACCTTATAAATAATAATTACAATAAATGTTAGCTGCTATTATAATTATTTTTCAAGGATATATTCCTTAAGAAGGCAGGCATAGTATCCATCCATATTACAGACTGATCTTCTTTTCAGGGTTTCATAATGCCTAGGTTTGAATTCCTAAATTGAAATCTTTTTCTTTTCTTTTGTCCTTTCTTCCTCCATTTCTTTTCTTGCTTGTCTTCTTCTCCTCCTCCTCCTCCCCCTCCTCCTCCTCGACATTCTATCCTTCATTGAAATAATAAAGAAAATAAATAGGCTCTTGTCAAGTTATTCCCATGTACATGCACCCCCAGTTCCAGTCAGGCTTCTGATAGTAGAAAAAGAATGGTGAGCTAGTTATTCAACATCTTTAATTAGTATGTGGCTTTACCCTGTTACAGATAGAGCAATGTATATAATTTTTGGCTTTCCATTTTCTCTTCTTTTTATTTCATTTGGAGAGCCTAGATAGGTAAGGAGATTGCCTTTAAGAAAAATGCATGAGCCAGGTGCAGTGGTGCACACCTGTAATCCCAGCAGCTCGGGAGGCTGAGGCAGGAGGATTGCAAGTTCAAAGCTAGCCTCAGCAACTTAGCAAGGTCCTGAGCAACACAGTAAGACCCAGTCTCTAAAAAAAATACAAACAAGGGCTGGGTTTGTAGCTCAATGGTAGAGTGCTTGCCTCACAAGCGTGAGGCACTGGGTTCAATCTTCAGCACCACATAAAAATAAAAGTGATAAAAATGTACTTTCTTATATGAAGTTGATGTCTATGTTAGCTTTAGGTTTTCAAAAGAAATGACTACACATTCTCTTTTCAGTATTTAATTTTTTGACAAAAATTTATAATTTCATCTCCATAGTTAAAATATTTCATTTATGTAATATGTTCTCAGAGAGGAATCTTAGTTTCCAAGGAGAGATGTAAGTTGATGTTTTGAAAGCATATGAACAGCTTTTCTGGATAATATGTCCTTTTTTAAAAGATAGATAGAAAGAGAGAGAGAGAGAGAGAGGAGAGAGAGAGAGAATTTTAATATTTATTTTTTAGTTTTCGGCGGACACAGCATTTTTGTTTGTATGTGGTGCTGAGGATCGAACCCGGGCCGCACGCATGCCAGGCGAGCGCGCTACCGCTTGAGCCACATCCCCAGCCCTGGATAATATGTCTTAAACTTTAAAAAGAAAAATTTTATATTTAACATTTATTTTATTTATTTTTGTTTTAATTAGTTATACATGACATCAGAATGTATTTTGATTCATTGTACACAAATGGAGCACAACTTTTCATTTCTCTGGTTGTACATGACGTGGAGTCACACCATTCATGCAAATATTCATATACCTAGGGTATGATGTCCATCTCATTCCACCATCTTTCCAACCCCCATGCCACCTCTACTCCCCTTACTCCCCTCTGCTCAATCCAAAGTTCCTCCATTCTTACCTTGCCCTCCGCATTACAGATCAGCATCCACATATCAGAGAAAACATTTGATTTTTATTTGGGGGGAAGGATTGGCTTACTTAACATATCCCCCAACTCCATCCATTTACCTGCAAATGCCAGAATTTTTTTCTCTTTTATTACTGAGTAATATTCCATTGTGTATATATACACAGTTTCTTTATCCATGAATCTGTTGAAGAGCATCTAGGTTGGTTCCACAGTTTAGCTATTGTGAATTGAGCTGCTATAAACATTGATGTGGCCATGTCACTATAGTATGCTGATTTTAAGTCCTTTGGATATAGACTGAGGAGTGGGATAGCTGGGTCAAATGGTGGTTCCAATCCAAGTTTTCTAAGGAATCTCCATACTGCTTTCCATAGTGGTTGCACCAATTTGCAGTCCCACCAGCATTGTATGAGTATACCTTTTCCCCCACATTCTAACCAACACTTATTGTTGCCTGTATTCTTGATAATTGCCATTCTGACTAGAATGAGATAAAATCTTAGTTTTGATTTGTATTTCTCTAATTATAAGTGATGTTGAACATTTTTTAATATACTTGTTGATCAGTTGTACATCTTCTGAGACATATCTGTTCAGTTCCTTAGCCTATTTATCGATTGGGGTTTTGTTGTTGTAGTTGTTGATAAGTTTTTTGAATTCTTTATATATCCTAGAGATGAGTATTCTATCTTATGTGTGTGTGGTAAAGATTTTTCTCCAATTCTGTAGCCTCCCTCGTCACATTATTGATTGTTTCCTTTGCAAAGAAGCTTTTTAGTTTGAATCCATTCTATTTATTGATTCTTGGTTTTATTTCTTGTGCTTTGGGAATATGGTTAAGTAAGTCAGATCCTAATCTGACATGATGAAGATTTGGGCCTGCTTTTTCTTCTGTTAGGTGCAGGGTCTCTGGTCTAATTCTTAGGTCCTTGATCCACCTTGAGTTGAGTTTTGTACATGGTGAGAGAGAGGGGTTTAATTTCATTTTGCTGTATATGGATTTCCAGTTTTCCTAGCACTATTTGTTGAAGAGGCTATCTTTTCTCCAATGTATGTTTTTGGCACCTTTGTCTAGTATGAGATAACTGTAATTATGTGGGGTTTTTTCTCTGTCTTTTGTACCACTGGTCTATGTGTCTGTTTTTGTGCCAATAACATGCCATTTTTGTTACTATAGCTCTGTAGTGTAGTTTAAGTTCTGGTATTATGATACCTCCTGCTTTGCTTTTCTTGCTAACAATTGCTTTGGCTATTCTGGGTCTCTTATTTTTCCAAATGAATTTCATGATTGCTTCTTCTATTTCTATGAGGAATGTCATTGGGATTTTAATTAGAATTGCATTAAATCTGTAGAAAGTTTTTGGTACTATGGCCATTTTAACAATGTTAATTCTGCCTGTCCAAGAACATGGGGGATCTTTCCATCTTCTAAGGTGTTCTTCAGTTTCTTTCTTTAGTGTTTTGTAGTTCTCATTGTAGAGGTATTTTGCTTCTTTTGTTAGATTGGTTCCGAATTCTTTTTGAGACTATTGTGAATGGGGTAGTTTTCCTAATTTCTCTTTCAGAGGATTTGTCATTGATGTATAAAAATGCATTTAATTTATGGGTATTGATTTTATATCCTGCTACTTTGCTGAATTCATTTATTAATTATAGAAGTTCTTGTGGAATTTTTTTGGATCTTTGAAATTAGAATCATGTTGTCAGCAAATAGTGATAGTTTGAGTTCTTCTTTTCCTATTCGTATCCCTTTATTTTCTTTCATCTAATTGTTCTGGTAGAGTTTCAAGGACTATGTTGAATAGAAATGATGGAAAAAGGGCATCCCTGTCTTGTTCCAGTTTTTAGAAGGAATGCTTTCAATTTTTCTCCATTTAGAATGATGTTGGCCTTGGGCTTGGCATAGGTAGCTTTTACAATATTAAGGTATATTCCTACTATCCCTAGTTTTTCTAGTGTTTTGAACATGAAAGGGTGCTGTATTTTGTCAAACGTTTTTTCTACATATGATTCCTATCTTTAAATCTATTGATGTGATGGATTTCATTTATTGATTTCTGTATTTTGAACCAACCTTGCATTCCTGGGATGAAACCCACTTGATCATCTTTTAAATATTTTTGTATGGGATTTGCCAGAATTTTATTGAGAATTTTTGCATTTATGTTCATTGAGGATATTGGTCTGAAGTTTTTTTTCCCCTGATGTATCTTTGTCTGGTTTTGGTATCAGGGTGATACTAATCTCATAGAATGAGTTTGGAAGGGTTCCCTCCTTTTCTATTTCATGGAATAATTCGAGGAGTATTGGTATTAATTCTTCTTTGAAGTCCACTTTATCTGATATGAGCGTAGAAACCCCTGCTTGTTTACACAGTCCATGTGAGTGATATGCTTTTTCCCATCCTTTTACCTTCAGTCTGCGGATGTCTTTTTCCTATGAGATCAATCTCTTAAAGACAGCATATTGTTGGGTCTTTTTTAAAAATCCAATCTGCCAGTCTATGTCTGTATTGATGAGTTTAGTTAGGCCATTAACATTCAGGGTTATTATTGAAATATGATTTGTATTTCTGGTCATTTGGATTTATTTTTGATTTTTAACTTGACTTAGTTTCTCCTTTGACTGGCTTTTTCTTTACTGTAGTTCCTCCCTTTGCTGATTTTCATTGTTGTTATTCATTTTCTCCTCATGGAATATTCTGCTGAGAATGTTTTATAGTGCAGGCTTTCTCATTGTAAATTCTTTTAGCTTTTGTTTATCACAGAGATTTTTATTTCACAGTCAAATCTGAGGCTTAATTTTGCTGGATATAAGATTCTTGGTTGGCATCCATTTTCTTTAAGAGCTTGTTGTTCCAGACCTCCTAACTTTGAGGGTCTGGGTTGAGAAATCTGCTGAGATCTGAATTGGTTTCCCCTTATGTGTAATCTGAAACTTTTATCTTGTGACTTTTTAAGTTCTATCCTTATTCTGCATGCTAGGCATTTTCATTATAATGTGCCTTGGTATGGATTTGTTGTAATTTTGTATACTTGGTGTCCTGTAAGCCAATTCATTCTTCAGGTTTGGGAAATTTTTTGATATTATTTCATTGAAAAGATTATACATTCCCTTGGATTGTATCTCTGTGCCTTCCTGTATCCCAATAAATCTTAAATTTGGTCTTTTCATGTTATCTTGTAATTTTTGGAGGTTTCTTAGTATCTTCACTGTGTGGTCAACTTTATTTTCAAGATTATATATTTTGTCTTTTTTGCCTAAGGTTCTAGTCTGTTGGTGATACTTTTTATTGAGTTTTTTAATTGGTTTTATTGTTTCCTTCATTTCAAGGATTTCTGGTTTTGGGTTTTTTTCTCCACAATCTCTCTTTCTTGAAGTAATCTTTTGCTACCTGCATTTACTTTTTTATCTCTTTATTGAAGTGATAATTGTTGCTGATTTGCTCTCTTAAATCATTCTTTACTTAGCCGATCATTTTATTTTTAATATTTATTTTTTAGATGGACACAATAGTTTACTTTGTTTACTTTTATATGGTGCTAAGGATTGAACCCAAGACCTTGAACATGCTAGGTAAGCACTCTACTGCTGAGCCACAACCCCAGCTCCTCTTAGCAGATCATTTTAACTGTGTACACTCTGAACTCCTTTTCTGACATTTCTTCTACTGTGCTGTCAATGGATTCTATTATCATAGCATCTTGGTTTGTTTGGAGCACTTTCTTCCCTTGTTGTTTCATGTTGTTCATGTGTCTTCCCTCTAGCACTGTGAATCCAAAGTATTATAGTTTCTATCCTATAAACTTATAGTGTCCTTGCAGGTTTCCAATACCTCACCTTTAATAGGGAGATTAATATTAACACCCAATGCAAACAATATGCAGCCTTAAACCAAACAGCTCCTATTTAGATGATTCCAGTTTTGTCGCAATGAACAGAAATGATATATACGATTATTATCTACAATACAAATAGTAGAATTGCAAAAGGGTCTTCAGTTTCTAATGGTAAAGAGAGAACTGGGAGGAGGTGTAGGATGTGATGTCTATGAGGTAGGAGGTGAGAATATAGAGGTATTAGAGCGTAGGAAGAGTGAAAGGCATCAAACAAAGTTGGCTGTTAGTAGGAGAAAAGAGAGAGACTCTGGGGAAACAGATAAGTGAGAGGAAAATAGAGTAAAAAAAATAAGAAAAGAAAAAGAAATAAATATTAAAATAAAGCATATACAAAAAAAACTGTAATATACTGTTCAAACATCCCAGTCCTTAGTAACCTGATACAAGAAAAGTACTTGGTTTCAAAAATGTGGAGAACATGAGAGCAGGGAACCAAAAAAGAAAAAGGAAAGAAAAAAATCTCAAAGGAAAATTGAACATTGTTTCTGTTGGAGTTCAATATCTTCTCTGTGTTTCTTCTTATCCAATAGGTGGGGTTTTCTGGAGTTTGCTGATAACTCCACCCTCAGGGTGGTGAGGGTTACTAAGGTGGGAGGCAGAACTCCTGGAGGCGGTGGGGTATAGTAATTGTCAGTCCCACTAGAAGACTGCACCTCAGGAATCTCCTTTGGGGTCCACTGGTGTAATGCAGGAGCCTGATCTTAGCCTCTTATAATGCTTGTGGACCCCACAAGTTCCTAGTCTCTAATTTAGTCTCTAAATTGTAACTATCCTACCCTTACCCTTTCAACTTCCCAATCAGGAGCCTCTCTCTCCAGAGATTCTGGGGGCTGAGTGCTGGGACCCATATACCTGTCGTGGAAAGCTGTTCTGTATCAGGTAGATCAGGACCAGGTGTTGACATCTACAGGCCAGCCATGTAGCTACAAGCACTAGGCTGGGGTGGTGGCTGGGGGGTTTGAGGAACCAGAGGGCCCTGTGATTGCCAAACTGATGAGATCAGTTGATTGGTGGATGTTGGATTGGGAGGGAGTAGAGGACCAGGCTGGTGTTGAGTCCCAGCAAGTGCCCCCCAAGTTGGCCCTGGGAGACTGGTGGGCACCAGGCTGGTTGGGTGGGTGAGATGGGATCAAAATGCCCTCTCGCAGTCTTCCTACCTACTGACCCCGTGCAAGGCTCTCCTGCTTCTGCAACAAGTTGGTGGCTATTTGCATACCTAGCAGGGATACCTCTAGTGTAACCAAGCCTGCAGGGACCTTGATGATGGTCTTCCAGGTCCTGGCTGTTATTCCTAGATGGAAGCAGCCACATCTCTGGTTGGTGGTAGCAGCAGTGTGAAACCTCTAGGTACCTTGATGTTGACCTTCCAGGCCCCAGCTGATGTCCCAAAATGGAACATCAAGTAAAGATAGCAGTGGTGGCAGCACTTGCAGCGGCAAAACCCAAGATGATGGAGGAGGTGTCCCAAGATGGAGGCAACTGCTTTCAGAGATGGGGCTATGAGGGTGGGCCATGGGGTGGCATCGAGTGGTCTGTTAAGAGATGTAGCACTATGGCATGCAGTGCTTCAGTGGGTTGCTGCCTCTGGACCCTGTCCATTGTCCCAAGGTGGAGGCTACCATGTAAGGGGTTTGGTATGGTGGTGGCTGCAGTTTACCAAGACAAAGGCAGGCCCAAGGAGCCACATGTTGGTAGATGGGGAGTTGAAGCATGGTCATTGCTCCGTGTGGTGGGTGGGGCCAGCAGGGCAACCGTTCATATTGAGTATTTTTAATTGCACATTTAGTAAGTTCTATAAATTTTATTTTTAGATATTTGATTACTGGGGACCTAGCAAAAAACTTCTGGGAGATATGAATTTCTTAAGAGATTTGAGAGAATATGACAAGGACAACATCCCAGTGAGTTATATTGTATTTTTTTTTCTCTAGATGTGACTTTGCCAAGATGTATAAGATCTTTAAAATTATAGAATGCTTTATAAAACATAAGGAGAAAGTCCTTTTTTAGGATTAAGGTAATTAATAAAAGGACATTACATTTACTAATGATTGTATTATGAGTTGTCATAATGCATAAAACATCATTTTCAGATGATTGGAAAGTTATTTAATATATTACTGGTTTATTGTATTATTGACTTGAAAGAGTTCTCTAAATGTCTTCATACAACAAATAGTTTATTAGGAAACTATACATGTATTTATTTAAGATAAAGTATTATCTTTTCCATTCACATTGTTATTTCATTAATGTTTAATTGTTCTTTTACTTTGTTTTCATTTTTCCATCAACCCACAAGAGTCTTTTAATATTCTTGAAAAAAAAATCTTGCTTTAGTATCTATAATAAATTTGCATATTTTCACATAAATATTACTTGTGTTTCTACTATAGTTATGCTTGTTTTTAAATTATCTCAAAATATTGATTTTGGCTTTTAAATACAACATATTACTTCTTTATTCAAATGTTTTTATTACATATGCTTTCTTCATCTTATGACTGTGATACATGTTGAAATTTTAAAATCTAAATCTTTATTGTATAGGTGACTGTTATGCCGAAGATCCGTGGTGAATATTTGACAAACCCCGAATTTGACCCTGCTAAGATTGCTAAAGCTTCTTCTGCAGCAGAGGGTCTGTGTAAGTGGATCATGGCTATGGAAGTGTATGACAGAGTTGCAAAGGTATTTTGAGCATTTTCATATCTATTTTCTGCTAAAATATTCTCAGAAACTAAAGCCTATGCATATATTTACTAGTTAAAGAGTTTTTCAAAGCAATTCCAGAGAGAATTTGTCCTGTTACAGCATAATCATCAGATGTTGATTGTATACCTAGAAGATACAGAGACTATTCCTGGTTGGACCTGGTACTGTAGTAGTGCTGTGGGAGCATGGATGAGCAGTGGAATTATCCAGACTAACCTAAGGCCCTGAGACAAAGGGGAATTTGGGTTTGATGAGGGGAGAACTGAAAAAGAAAATTTCAAAACATTGAGAGCAAAGCAGCAGATTAAAAATTTGATTCAGCTTTTTTGATTCTACATTTAAGTGAGATCATGTGGAATTTATCTTTCTGTGGCTGGCTTATTTCACTTAATATAACATCCTCCTAGTTCACCTGTGTTGTTGGAAATGAGAAGATTTCATTCCTTTTATGGATGAATAATATTCCATTGTGCATAGGTACCACAACTCCAACTATCTATTGATGGACACTTACGTTGATTATGTCTTAGTGGGAGTGCATATATCTTTTTAATATACTGAATTCATTTTCTTTAGATATTATAAAGTAGTTACTAGAGGCTTGGGTGATTAGAAGGGAGAGGGGATGGAGAGATCTTGGTCAAAGGATATTGTAATTATAGTTAGAAAGGAGGAATAAAGTGTTCAGAATATGGAAATATTCTGAGACAGAAAGTAGCTAAGTGATTGCCTGGGGACAAAAGATTAGGGGAAAGGATGATGGGGAAGGGTTGAAGTGGGAATAATGGTTATGGAGTTTATGTTTTGGGTAGTGAAAAGGTACTAGAATTGTGATGATTGTTGCACAATTCCGTGAATATGTTAAAAACCATTGAATTATACACTTTAAATGGGCAAATTGTGTGATATGTGAATTATATCACAATAAAGTAATTTTTTAAGTTGACTGAAAAGATCAGAAGAAGATCTAGTAGGTAACCATTAACAGAGATTATGGAACGATCCCCTGAAGCCATGGCAGTCACTGATCAGGAACCTTTTATAAAGTACACATTGGGATCAAGTTCATGGGAGAGCGGAGAATTGTTAAGAGCATTTTGTAAGTATGTCTAGTAAAGGACCAGAGAAACACAAACTTTACCCCCTAAAAGGCATAATTATACCCAGGGAAGCAGGAAATGAAAGTTAAAATGTAGATGAAAATACGTAGTAGCATGTATTTAGAATAAATTCAGAGAACAGAACGAGTGATCAGACTACAACAATTTGAGATATTCCTTAATGAATATAACATTTGCTTGTATAGAGATAGGGGCTTTAATGTAAATAAAACTAATTTCGTCTGGGATGTCCTTCCCTTGAACATCTAGTCTATCCACATAGTAATCTCATGGAAGGCTGATAACCTCTCAATTTGGCTAATTTCCACTGTCCCACAGGGCATATGGATTCTTTTGGATCCTTTCTACAAAGCAGAGAAACCAAAGTATTCAAGCTCTGTCCTGTCTTCCCACTCTATACATCCACACTGCCATTTTTATTCTGATGCAGCTGCCCCATGTTGAGGCAAGAGGATGGAAGGGAGATAACTAACAATGTCCCCTCTGAAATCCAAACTAGGAAAGGGAGCTTCCGTCCTCTGTTTGCTTTTTCAGTATGCTCTTCCTTCAGGATTTCAGAGGAGAGAAAGCAGGATATTGGTAGCTGATAACCATGCTTTCACTTCCCTCTTTGTCTTCTTCATTCATGTTGATGAACCAGAACTGTCAGGAGGACCTTTTTTCTAACTGGCACAGACTCTCTGATCATCTTCTGAATTTTTTGTACTAGTGATCAAGTTGGCCAAACCTCATTCTTGACATGCTAATAAGTACAACAAAATAACAACTTTAGAAGATCTCTCTTTTCTCAACAAAGTGGCTTTTCAATATTTGTGAAGGAAAAATTAATTTTGTGAAACTGAATACCAAGGAGCTCTCTCCTTTGTATTTCATTTTCACAGTTCTTATCACACCATGTATATGTGTACCTTGGGGTGACTAGGAGGAAAATCACAGATTTGGAAATTAAATAAAAAAC
Organism: Marmota monax; assembly: GCF_021218885.2. Lineage (NCBI taxonomy): Eukaryota > Metazoa > Chordata > Mammalia > Rodentia > Sciuridae > Marmota > Marmota monax. The sequence continues at coordinate 13,235,222 of NW_026693008.1, read as the reverse complement.
ACCAAAACCAAAAACACATTCATGTATTTTAAATACTTCTTTTTTCTTTTTTTAAAATATTGTTTAGTGTTGACAGACCTTTATTTTATTAATTTATTTATATGTGGTGCTGAGAATTGAACCCAGTGCCTCACACATGTGCTTCCACTGAGCCACACCCCAACCCCTTAAATACTTCTTATTTCTATTATAAATTTTCTCTGTTTGTCATGCAACCAGCAGTTTCTTACTTTGTCAATCCGAAATAATTTATTTTGTAGGTGACATTTTACTAGTCCAGATGATTTATATGTTTTGTGAACTATATACATACTTTTTTACTTTTATGTAATTTATTATCTTAATACATTTGTATTCATAATACCTAAAAAGGAATTATTTAAATTTTTACATAGTTCACATCTATATATATTGTTTCCAAATAGGTCGTGGCGCCTAAAAAAGCTCGCTTAGCAGAAGCTCAGAAATCCTTAGCTGAGACAATGGGACTTTTGAATCAGAAGAGAGCAGAACTGGCAGAAGTAGAACACCATTTGGAAAATTTACAAAAGACATTTAAAGAGAAAACTGAGGAAAAGGCTGCTTTAGAAGATCAGGTGGAACTCTGTGCTAAGAAACTTGAAAGAGCCTCAAAACTAATTGGGGGACTGGGTGGAGAAAAAACAAGGTCAGATTTCTACTCATTTTAACAAGATTTAAGAATGTCAGACTTGACTATGTGACTACCTCAGGGTATTTTTTTTTATATTACTACCAGTTTTATAATGGCTACTTGAGAATATGAGACATTGTACAAGATACTTGGCTAGACCTCTCCAAAGATGAATATCAGTGTTGAGCATGGTGTTTGTAACTTGCTTTTAAATAGTTTTAAAAAGGCAGTTAGTAGAGGCTGGGGTTGTAGCTCAGTGGTAGAGTGCTTGCCTAGCAAGTGTGAGGCACTGGGTTCGGTCCTCAGCACCACATAAAAATAAATAAGTAAAGGTATTGTATCTATCTACATCTTTATAAAAAAAGGCAGTTAGTAACTATTTTTTAAAATATTTTTAGTTATAGATGGACACAATACCTTTATTTATTTATTTAAATATTTATTTTTTAGTTGTAGTGAACACAATACCTTTATTTTATTTATTTATTTTTATGTGGTGCTTATAAGTTCCTTGCTTAGTATCTGGATGGCCATCTTAAGTGACAGCCACCAATTTAAGAAAAAAGTTTCACTTTCCTGCCCAAGGGCTTTTCTGAGAAAGGCTCACCACTCCCTCATACCAACCCAGCCCTTAACCAACTACATTAGGACCTGCTTGTCTCTGACTACTGAGCCTCCCCCATAAAAGTCGCAGAACTCAAGCCTGTTTTGCCTCTCTCTTCTATAGAGAGATTGCCTTTATTTTGTCAGCTCTTATAAATAAACTGTCCTATGTATCTCTGCCTGGTCTCAGTCTTTCATTTCTTGCCTACCCATCTCTTGCTTTCCCTTCAGTGCTGAGGATCAAACTAAGGGCCTCACATGTACTAGGTGAACACTCTACCACTGAGCCACAACCTCAGCCTGATATTTACTTATGTGGTGCTGAGGATCGAACCCGGTGCCTCACACATGCTAGGCAAGCACTCTACCAGTGAGCCACAACCCCAGCCCTGGTTTTTCATTTGTGATATGTAGTTGTTAGTTATATAATTCTTCCCAATTTTGTAGGTGTTCAAAATTTTTTTTGTAATAAAATGGTTTAAACTATTTCAAAGAAGATAAAACTGATTTAATTTAATAAAGGCAGTTAGCTTTCTTCTAATCTACTTACCTGGGCTGGACAGCAAACTATTTCATTTATTAATTATATTTGTCCAATCCATAGCATGATAAGGTAATATGTCTTTGAAAGTGTTTTGTAGTGCAGATCAGATGGTTTTGGAATATAACTTTTTATTGTGAGGGTTCCATTAAATGAGAAAAATATCAATCTTAGTATTTCAACTTCTATACAACTTACATACAGTTTTTATAATGAGTTGCAAATGTTTTCTGTTAACAGTCTAACAATGAATACTGAAACAAATAGTAGGAACATTAGACTAAATCATCCTAGCAAAAATTATTAGGCAAAATGCTCATGTTTTGTTTTTGCTTGTTCTGAAGAGCTAGGTCCTGTAAGAAATACCTAATATTATTTTTTATTTTCTAAAAAATAAATGATAGCGGAATGCATTACAATTCTTATTACACATATACAGCACAATTTTTCATATCTCTGGTTATATATAAAGTAGTTGACACCAATTCGTGTCTTCATACATGTACTTTGAATAATGATGTCTATCACATTCCACCATCCTTGCTAGTCCCCTGCCTCCTCCCTTTCCCTCCCACCCCTCTTCCCTATCTAGAATTCATCTATTCCTCCCATGCTCCCCCTCCCTACCCCACTATGAGTCAGCATCCTTATATCAGAGAAAACATTTGGCATTTGTTTTTTGGGGATTTTTTGGCTAACTTCACTTAGCATTATCTTCTCCAATGCCATCCATTTACCTAATATTCTAAAAATGAAAGGCAGATTATCATTCAAATAATATAGATATATAGGTATAAATAATAGCATATTAGCGTTAGAAGGGATCCAATCTCCTTATTGTACAGATAAACAAGTACCCAAGGTTTAAATAACTTTTTGTTATAGAATTTGGTTTGGAAGCCTCTTGCCCTTTTACTTACTGTCTTCTGTTGTTCCCTATCTATTGTATGTCTCTTTTGCCTCTGGCTAATCACACAGATGGGCGCAAGCTGCAGATGACCTTCAGATAACATATGAAAATTTAACTGGTGATGTCTTAGTATCAGCAGGAGTAATAGCTTACCTTGGTGCTTTCACTTCTGGCTTTCGACAAACTTGTACAGAAGATTGGAGCATGTTGTGCAAGGTACTAGTTTTATATTTAGTAAGTTTTGTTTTAGAACATTCAAGTACATTTTGAAGTATTTTGGGCGAAAGTGAAAATACAGGGTTTTTCTTGCTTCTTGTTTTTGTTTGCTGCTGCTTTGATCAGTAAAATACTTTTACAGCTCAACATTTAATTCAGTTTTTCCCTTCCCTGGCTCTTAGAGTTATTACATAATACCTAATGGTAATTAAATATATTTTTTAATCTAAAAAATGTTCCAATTAGCAAGATGAAAGAAAACATCAGATTTTTGTTTATTTCCTACAGGACAAAAAAATCCCATGCTCAGAAGAATTCTCACTAAGTAAGACCCTCGGTGATCCAGTAAAAATTAGAGCTTGGAATATTGCTGGACTACCAACAGATACATTCTCGATAGATAACGGAGTGATTGTTAATAACTCTAGGCGTTGGTAAGAAACATAAAGTATTAATTTTTTTTCTATTATATTATTTTAAAGTTTCAGTGTGTAAAAGTTGAAAGAATAAGCACCAATAGAGCTGTCACCTCCTAGATACTGTAATTAACATTTTATTATACTTGCTACTTAAGTATACATGTCTGGATCCGGGGGAAGATGTCGGCAAAGGGAGAGCATTACCCCCGTGTACCGCGTCACTGTGCGGGAGAATGACGAGTTAGAACGGCTAAAAGCTATCTTGTTAGGAATTTCCAGCAAAATTGGGGTGCTCCAAAACCTAGAGGAAGGATTTCCATCGCACGAGGATCAGCTACGGGGGCTCAAACGCGAGAGATTTGTCCGCACGGAGGGTCACGCTGCTTATTCAGCAAATCGCCCCGCGGCTAGAGTCTGCGGCGCACGCTGGGAAACGAGGAGGTAGCAACGCAAAGATACAGCGCTGCAGTTTCTGCGGGCTTCTGCCAGCTGTGCAATCACCATACTCAGTGCTGAATTCTGGGTTTGAGACGGGGGAAGGAAGCGGTCCAATTCGGTTCTCCACACCGGTCAGACCACAGAGGAAGCCAGCGGCCACCATCTTGGAGAGCTGACGTCACCATCCCTGTTTTCGACTGATCGCAGCTCATTCAGCCATAGAACAGGTAATTTCAGGCTGCCATTCGCCTGCAGCTCGCAGACAAATTACTCAGGCTCAGTGCTAAATAACCCGCGGAAACTGCTTCTTGGAGCCTGCTCCTATCAGAACATACACCGAGCACGGAGCAGCCGAATTCTGGCTCCTGGAACTGGTCTGGCCCAGGGATAAAGAACCTGTGGAAACTGCTTCTCGGTCCGGGTCCTGCTGAATACTGTGGGGGTAAATACCAACCGAGCCTTCATAGGCAGTGGCAACAGGACTGAGACAGGGCTTGTGAGGGCCGGTCAGGACTCACCCGTTGCTTTGGTCACCCGGCAAAGGGAACGAAATGCTGCCATTCGCATGGGATACCAACATGGCAGAGATCTGATGTCATCAGAAAGCGGCGGAGGAGAGAACTTCATCGATACCAGCGGCGACAGAAACAGTTGGTCTCCTGGTAAAGGAAGTGAGTCACAAACACCCGAGTCTCTCTCACTTTGTCATCAAGCCAGAGGGGCAGAGCAGAGCCACCGCCCGCGCCCGGAACAGGCCCAGCAGCCCGCCGGCGTGGTAGTCACATAACCCCAATTGGAGTAGGGGCAGAGAAGAGCCGCCACCCGTGCCCGCAAGGTAGGCAGACCTGCGACCGACCGGCAGAACAGGCCCAGAGGTCCGCGGGCGTGGTAGGAGGGGCAGGGCAGAGCCGCCGCCCGCGCCTGCAAGGTAGGCAGACCTGCGACCGACCGGCAGCACAGGCCCAGCGGTCCGCGGGCGTGGTAGACACATCACACCAATTGGAGGAGGGGCAGAGCAGAGCCGCCACCCGCGCCTGCAAGGTAGGCAGACGGCCGCCCCACCCTGCAAGAGAGACTTTTCAACTATACAAGAGCAATATAAATATATAGGGGGGGGCTGGGGATGTGGCTCAAGCGGTAGAGCGTTCGCCTGGCATGCGTGCGGCCCGGGTTCGATCCTCAGCACCACATACAAATAAAGATGTTGTGTCCGCCGAAAACTAAAAAAAAAAAAAATAAATATTAAAAAAAAAAATAAATAAATAAATAAATAAATATATAGGGGGAAAATTTTTCAAAAACACAACAGTTTCACCAAGCAGAAAGAAACGCAAGCAGTATGAAAAGACAAGGAAAGAAAGGACCACAAGCAATGCAGGTCAATTCAACTTTAGAAGAGGTAACAGCTGCAGCAGATGGAATGTCAGATAAAGAATTCAGGATATACATGCTTCAGATGATCTGGAGTCTCAAGGAAGACATCAGACAGCAAAATCAGACAATGAAAGATCACTTCGACAATGAATTACACAAACAAATCCAGGCAGCAAAAGATCAACTATACAGGGAGATAGAGGTTATAAAAAACAAACAAACAGAAATCCTAGAAATGCAGGAAGCAATAAACCAACTTAAAAACTCAATGGAGAATACTACCAGCAGAGTAGAACACTTAGAAGATAGAACATCAGACAATGAAGACAAAGTATTTCAACTTGAAAAGAACATAGACAGCTCAGAAAGACTGTTAAGAAACCATGAGCAGAACATCCAAGAAATATGGGATAACATAAAGAGACCAAACTTAAGAGTCATTGGGATACAGGAAGGTATAGAGCTCCAAACCAAAGGAATGAGCAATCTATTCAATGAAATAATACGAGAAAACTTCCCAGACTTGAAGAATGAGACAGAATCCCAAATCCTAGAAGCCTACAGGACGCCGAAGGTGCAAAATCATAAGAGGTCCACACCTAGACACATTATAATGAAGATGCCCAACATACAGAATAAGGAGAGAATTTTAAAAGCTACAAGAGAAAGGAAGCAGATTACATTTAGGGGTAAGCCAATCAGGATAACAGCTGATCTTTCAACACAGACTCTGAAAGCTAGAAGATCCTGGAATAACATATTTCAAACACTGAAAGAAAATGGGTTCCAACCAAGAATTGTGTATCCAGCGAAATTAAGCTTCAGGATGGAAGATGAAATTAAAACCTTCCACAATAAACAAAAGTTAAAAGAATTTGCACCTAGAAAACCATCTCTTCAAAACATCCTCAGCAAAACATTACAGGAAGAGGAAATGGAAAATAACAATGAAAACCAACAGTGGGAGGTAGGACAGTAAAGGGGGGGGAAAATAATCGAAGAGGAAAACAAACCATGTTTAGTAACATAAATAAACAAATATGGCTGGAAGAACAACCCATATCTCAATAATAACCCTAAATGTTAATGGCTTAAACTCACCAATTAAGAGACACAGGCTAGTAGAATGGATCACACAACAAGACCCAACAATATGCTGCCTACAGGAGACGCATTTGATAGGAAAAGACATACATAGGCTGAAGGTGAAAGGTTGGGAAAAATCATATCACTCATATGGACTTTGGAAACAAGCAGGAGTGTCCATACTCATATCAAATAAAATATATTTCAAGCCAAAGTTAATCAAAAGGGATAAAGAGGGACACTACATACTGCTCAAGGGAACCATACACCAACAAGACATAACAATCATAAATATATATATGCCCCAAACAATGGTGCAGCTATGTTCATCAAACAAACTCTTCTCAAGTTCAAGAGTCTAATAGACCACCATACAATAATCATGGGAGACTTCAACACACCTCTCTCACCACTGGACAGATCTTCCAAACAAAAGGTGAATAAGGAAACTATAGAACTCAATAACACAATTAATAACCTAGACTTAATTGACATATATAGAATATACCACCCAACATCAAGCAGTTACACTTTTTTCTCAGCAGCACATGGATCCTTCTCAAAAATAGATCATATATTATGTCACAGGGCAACTCTTAGACAATATAAAGGAGTAGAGATAATGCCATGCATCTTATCTGATCATAATGGAATGAAACTGAAAATCAACGATAAAAGAAGGAAGGAAAAATCATGCATCACTTGGAGAATGAACAATAGGTTACTGAATGATCAGTGTGTTATAGAAGACATCAAGGAGGAAATTAAAAAATTCTTAGAGATAAATGAAAACACAGACACAACATATCGGAATCTATGGGACACACTGAAAGCAGTTCTAAGAGGAAAATTCATTGCTTGGAGTTCATTCCTTAAAAAAAGAAAAAAACCAATAAATAAATGATCTCATACTTCATCTTAAAATCCTTGAAAAAGAAGAGCAAAACAACAGCAAAAGAAGTAGAAGGCAAGAAATAATTAAAATCAGAGCTGAAATTAATGAAATCGAAACAAAAGAAACAATTGAAAAAATTGACAAAACTAAAAGTTGGTTCTTTGAAAAAATAAATAAAATCGACAGACCCTTAGCCATGCTAACAAAGAGAAGAAGAGAGAGAACTCAAATTACTAGCATACGGGATGAAAAAGGCAATATCACAACAGACACTTCAGATATACAGAAGATAATCAGAAATTATTTTGAATCCTTATACTCCAATAAATTAGAAGATAGTGAAGGCATCGATAAATTTCTTAAGTCATATGATCTGCCCAGATTGAGTCAGGAGGATATAGACAACCTAAACAGACCAATATCAATTGAGGAAATAGAAGAAACCATCAAAAGACTACCAACTAAGAAAAGCCCAGGACCGGATGGGTATACAGCAGAGTTTTACAAAACCTTTAAAGAGGAACTAATACCAATACTTTTCAAGCTACTTCAGGAAATAGAAAAAGAGGGAGAACTTCCAAATTCATTCTACGAGGCCAACATCACCCTGATACCTAAACCAGACAAAGACACTTCAAAGAAAGAAAACTACAGACCAATATCTCTAATGAACCTAGATGCAAAAATCCTCAATAAAATTCTGGCGAATCGGATACAAAAACATATCAAAAAAATTGTGTACCATGATCAAGTAGGATTCATCCCTGGGATGCAAGGCTGGTTCAATATACGGAAATCAATAAATGTTATTCACCACATCAATAGACTTAAAAATAAGAACCATATGATCATCTCGATAGATGCGGAAAAAGCATTTGACAAAGTACAGCATCCCTTTATGTTCAAAACTCTAGAAAAACTAGGGATAACAGGAACATACCTCAATATTGTAAAAGCAATCTATGCTAAGCCTCAGGCTAGCATCATTCTGAATGGAGAAAAATTGAAGGCCTTCCCTCTAAAATCTGGAACAAGACAGGGATGCCCTCTCTCACCACTTCTGTTCAACATAGTTCTCGAAACACTGGCCAGAGCAATTAGACAGACGAAAGAAATTAAAGGCATCAAAATAGGAAAAGAAGAACTTAAATTATCACTATTTGCAGATGACATGATTCTATACCTAGCAGACCCAAAAGGGTCTACAAAGAAACTATTAGAGCTAATAAATGAATTCAGCAAAGTGGCAGGATATAAAATCAACACGCATAAATCCTGTATATCAGTGACAAATCCTCTGAAATGGAAATGAGGACAACCACTCCATTCATAATATCCTAAAAAAAAAAAAATACTTGGGAATCAACCTAACAAAAGAGGTGAAAGACTTATACAATGAAAACTACAGAACCCTAAAGAGAGAAATAGAAGAAGATCTTAGAAGATGGAAAAATATACCCTGTTCATGGATAGGCAGAACTAACATCATCAAAATGGCGATATTACCAAAAGTTCTCTATAGGTTTAATGCAATGCCAATCAAAATCCCAACAGCATTTCTTGTAGAAATAGAGAAAGCAATCATGAAATTCATATGGAAAAATAAACGACCCAGAATAGCAAAAACAATGCTAAGCAGGAAGTGTGAATCAGGGGGTATAGCGATACCAGACTTCAAACTATACTACAGAGCAATAGTAACAAAAACAGCATGGTACTGGTACCAAAACAGGCGGGTGGACCAATGGTACAGAATAGAGGACACAGAAACCAATCCACAAAACTACAACTACCTTATATTTGATAAAGGGGCTAAAAGCATGCAATGGAGGAAGGATAGCATCTTCAACAAATGGTGCTGGGAAAACTGGAAATCCATATGCAACAAAATGAAACTGAATCCGTTTCTCTCGCCATGCACAAAAGTTAATTCAAAATGGATCAAGGAGCTTGATATCAAATCAGAGACACGCCGTCTGATAGAAGAAAAAGTTGGCTACGATCTACATACTGTGGGGTCGGGCTCCAAATTCCTCAATAGAATACCCATAGCTCAAAAGTTAATAACTAGAATCAACAAATGGGACTTACTCAAACTAAAAAGTTTTTTCTCAGCAAAAGAAACAATAAGAGAGGTAAATAGGGAGCCTACATCCTGGGAACAAATCTTTACTCCGCACACTTCAGATAGAGCCCTAATATCCAGAGTATACAAAGAACTCAAAAAATTAGACAGTAAGATAACAAATAACCCAATCAACAAATGGGCCAAAGACCCGAACAGACACTTCTCAGAGGAGGACATACAATCAATCAACAAGTACATGAAAAAATGCTCACCATCTCTAGCAGTCAAAGAAATGCAAATCAAAACCACCCTAAGATACCATCTCACTCCAGTAAGATTGGCAGCCATTATGAAGTCAAACAACAGCAAGTGCTGGCGAGGATGTGGGGAAAAGGGTACACTTGTACATTGCTGGTGGGACTGCAAATTGGTGCAGCCAATTTGGAAAGCAGTATGGAGATTTCTTGGAAAGCTGGGAATGGAACCACCATTTGACCCAGCTATTCCCCTTCTCGGTCTATTCCCTAAAGACCTAAAAAGAGCATGCTACAGGGACACTACTACATCGATGTTCATAGCAGCACAATTCACAATAGCTAGACTGTGGAACCAACCCAGATGCCCTTCAATAGACGAATGGATAAAAAAAAAATGTGGCATTTATACACAATGGAGTATTACTCTGCATTTAAAAATGACAAAATCATAGAATTTGCAGGGAAATGGATGGCATTAGAGCAGATTATGCTAAGTGAAGCTAGCCAATCCCTAAAAAACAAATGCCAAATGTCTTCTTTGATATAAGGAGAGTAACTAAGAACAGAGTAAGGACGAAGAGCATGAGAAGAAGATTAACATTAAACTGGGATGAGAGGTGGGAGGGAAAGGGAGAGAGAAGGGAAATTGCATGGAAATGGAAGGAGACCCTCAGGGTTATACAAAATTACATATAAGAGGAAGTGAGGGGAAAGGGGAAAATAATACAAGGGGGAGAAATGAATGACAGTAGAGGGGGTAGAGAGAGAAGAGGGGAGGGGAGGGGAGGGGAGGGGGGATAGTAGAGGATAGGAAAGGCAGCAGAATACAACAGACACTAGTATGGCAACATGTAAATCAATGGATGTGTAACTGATATTATTATGCAATCTGTATACGGGGTAAAAATGGGAGTTCATAACCCACTTGAATCAAAGTGTGAAATATGATATATCAAGAAATTTGTAATGTTTTGAACAACAAACAATAAAAAATTTAAAAAAAAAAGAATACAGCAGACACTAGTATGGCAATATGTAAATCAATGGATGTGTAACTGATGTGATTCTGCAATCTGTATATGGGGTAAAAATGGGAGTTCATAACCCACTTGAATCAAAGTGTGAAATATGATATATCAAGAACTATGTAATGTTTTGAACAACCAACAATAAAAAAATTTTTAAAAAAACGTATACATGTCTGTTTATCTTTGTACCAATCCATCAATACATTTTTAAAATGTGTTTTAGTGTATGCTACAGATATAGATATATTCCCCTCAGATACTTATGCATGCATATCCTTAATTAAGTTCATTTTTTTTCTTCTGGGGTAAAATTTACAAAGAAATACATAAAACAGTGTATCATTTGGTGATTACCAATGAAAGTAAATACCTATGAAATGCATATCTCTATCAAGATACATAACATAACTACTCCTTGGGAAATTCCTTTATTATCCCTTTCCAATAAATCCTTGCCTTTATCGCACCTCAAAATCATTTTTTATTATTTCCCATCATTGATTTAGTCATGCTTATTCTAGAACTTCATATAAATGGAATCATGTAGTATGTGTTCTAGTGTGTAAGAATTTTTCTACTCTGTAAATTTTTGAGATTCATTCATTCTACTGCATATATTGGTATTTTCTATTTTTTGTTGTTGTTGTTGTTATTGCTGAGTAGTATTCTATTACATGAACACTGCTTATGAATCTTCCTGTTAATGCATATCTGGGCTATTTCTAGTTTTGGCCTATATAGCATATCTGTTTTTATTGATACCCATTTTCATGATATTAAAACTCGATAACTTATGTGATCTCATGGATATATTTTTTAATTTCTATCATTAATAGTCTGATAATTACAAGAACTTTCCAAATGTTATTTTTATCCATATCACATTGAAAAACTTGGAAAATTATTTTCCTCTGAGAAGTAGTTTTCCATAATGGTTATTTAGCCCTGTTGTTATCTAATTTAAAAAGTTTCACATGGGACCATTTCTCAAACATATTATGACAAACAATATTGAGTCCTTGTATTCATCAGATACTATTCTAAATGCCCTATATCCTTACATCATGAGTTAGGCATTATTTTTATTCCATTTTACAGATGGGGAATTGGAAGTTTAGTAAGATAACTGAGCTAATAATAGCAGAGTCAGAATTTGAACCCAGGCAACCTAACTACCAAATCCCTGCTCTTTATAACTATGCCAAAGTGAAATATAATTAATCTATGTAGATTCATGAAATGAAATGCATCTACAAAAATTCATCTATATAGATTCATTTCACCATCCTCAAAACTATATACAAAATTTTAGTCTTCTTTTGCAATATGGGAAAAACTAAAGATATAAGGAAATATTGGGATAATGATGTAACTCAATAATAGACTGTGTGCTTAAATATGTGTGAGGCCCTGGGTTCAATCCCCAGTACCACCCAAAAAAAAGGAGATCTTACATCCTGATAATTGGAGTTATTGTTTGTTTACATTCTTTGGAAACCTTATTAGAAACTGCAAAACATTTAGCTGGGCATGGTGGGAACACCTAAAAATCCACAGCAGCTCTGGAGGCTGAGGCAGGAGGATCATAAGTTCAAAGCCAGCCTCAGCAACTTAGTAAGGCCCTGAATAACTCAGTGAGGTCTCTAAATAAAATGTAAAAAAAGAGCTGGAGATGTGACTCAGTGTTTAAGTGCCCCTGGGTTCAATCCCCAGTACAAAAGAAGAAAAAAAGAAACTGCAAAACATTTAAGTGTTCTTTATATTTGTTGTATTATATAATCATATTTTGAGTGTTTATTTGCTCAAAATTTTACTTGAAAGTCAACATCCTTAGGTTGAAACTTCTAAGCAATGAATAAAATTTAACATACTCTGAGAAAGAATATATTTTAACTACTCAAAAAATATGTTGTAAAGCAGAGATTATTCTACCCTAATATTCAATGTATTAGAGCCTTAAGTATTCATTCTATTTTAGACTCCATTTCCATGCATTTGGTGGCCATTCAGATTTTAAAAAATTTCCAAGTCATGAGTTATTTCATCTTTAAACTTTAGTAAAAGAAATTATGATAAAATAAAGATCTCATTTATTCATTTTGTTGATGTAAAATTATATATTTATGGGGTATAATGTGAGAATTCCAAATGTATGGATATGTATGTATACATAAACACACACACAATGTGTAATGATCAATTAGGACAGTTAAGATTTCTAGTTTCTTAAATATGTATCTTTTTTTCTTATTTATTCTAATTAGTTTTACATGATAGTAGAATGCATTTTGACACATCATACATAAATGAGGTATAACTTCTCATTCTTCTGGTTGTACATGATGTAGAATCACAATATAGTCATATAGTCATATATGCACATAGGGTAATGTAATAATGCTCAATTCATTCTATTATCTTTTCTACCCCCACATCCCCTCCTCTCCCTTCACTTCCTTCTTCCTGATCCAAAGTAACTCTGTTTTTCCTTAGCCCCCTACCCACCCTTTATTGTGAATTAGCATCTGCATATCAGAGAAAATATTCAGACTTTGGTTTGAGGGGATTGGCTTATTTCACTTAGCATGGTATTCTCCATCCGTTTACTGGCAAATGTCATCATTTTTAAAAATTGTAGTTCAGAGATGCCTTTGGTATATCTGTAACCCTTAATTGACATTCAAGGAAATGCAAATTGAGGAAAATAATCTGTCATTTCTGACCGAAAGTTGACTCTTCTAATAAAGTGACATTCCAATAGTTACCATTTCTACTTGTTATTTTTGGACTAGGTGATCAAGAGGCCATGGACTTGGTCAGTTTTGGAGGAATAATTTCCATATATAGCCTAGATTCTACTTCTTGACTTTTGGGCTCAGTGTAGTCACTTATAATTATCATCCTTCTTGTCACTAATATAAAAAGCTTAGTTTCCTCTCTGTACCTCTTCACAGCAAAGCCTAATAATATAGCTAATAATGCTTACTCTTTGAGTACTCATTTTAAACTATCTTAAGGGTATCTCAGAGTAAAGATGGGTCACCAGGCCTCTAGAAGCTGAAAATGGAAACCATTAGTAACTAAGGCAGTTATTTTCTCTCTGTGTCTGTGCCTCTGTCTATTTCTGTCTCATCTTCTGTATTATTCTCTGTGCAGATGCTTCATTAGTCTATCTTTAAAGATACACTGGCTCTAGTCTACTGTACATATATCCAAGAAAGCTTTAGTTCCTGAGTCAAAAATCTTGAGTTGAATGATACAGATGAAGCAGAAACATAAAATTCAAATTCTAATTCCTGTGAAGAAAACCTCATTGTTCTACCTTGGGCCAAATAATTCACCCTAGGTCTGGTGACCTGTGACTCAGGGCTGTGCCTTTATATTAATAAACATGGGAACTAGATGCCAGGAGAGTAGCTGTCAGAAAGAGTGAGCTGGGAAAGCAATATACTTTTTCACAGTTAGGACTCTGGTACTTGCTTCTTTTTGCATTTTTTGGAAATGCTGAAATAGAGTATAATTTTACTTATTGTAAAGTGACATTCTTTTACCCCAGCATTGTTTTGAGTTATCTCGACTTTCTTTACTGATTTGCAATGCTAATTTTGTCCTTTTAGTTTTTCTTTTATGAGGATTTGTGAATTAGTTTGGAAAATGACTTTTTTTCCCCACTTTAAATCGCAGTATTTGCATCATTTACATTGAATGGTATTATTGATACATCTAGATTTTCACCTGCCATCTTGCTAGTTCTTTTCTCTCATTTGTTCTTTGTTGTTTTTAATATTCTTATTCTACTTGGATTTAAATTAATACAATATTTTTGTGATTTCATTTTTATCTCCAGAATTGACTTAATGGTTATTTATTATGTTTTTAGTGTTTATTTGTTCTAGTGTTTACAATATCCATCTTTAATTTATTACTGAACACATCCAAATAATTTAATAATACTATACATATACAGGCTGGAGATATAGCTCAGTAGTAGAATGGTTGCCTGGCATGCACAAGGCTATGGGTTCAATTCCCAGCACTGCAAAATCAAAAGAACCAAATAAACCCTCCTATCAGATAGTATAAGAATCTTTCAACAGTATAATTCCAATGATTCCTTCATATCTATTGTGCTGTTCTTATATGTTTTACTTTTTCATATACCATAAATACTCAAACACATTGTTAACTGTCTTTGCCTGAGAATAGTAATTTATTTTTGAGTTATTAAATGTAAGAAAGAGTTTTTCATATATACCCTCCATTTCCCCCTATCTTTGGACTTTTTCATTTCTTTGTTTTTATCTCATTTCATATTTCTTCTGCCTAAAGGGTGTCCTTTAATACTTCCTGAGTATAAATCTGCTGGTAATAAATTCATTCAGCATTCTTAAAGAATATTTATTTCATCTTTAGTTTGAAAGATTGTTTTTGCAGGGTTTAGACTTCTGGGTTGACAGTTTTGTTGTTGATTTGTTTTGTTTTATACCTTTATTTTTTATTTTATTTTTATGTGGTTCTGAGGATCGACACGTGAGACAAGCACTCTACCACTGAGCCACAACCCCGGCCCCTTGTTGTTTTGTTTTTTAACTTTTGTTTCCTTTAAAATGTTACTCCGGTGGCCGGGGTTGTAGCTTAGTGGTAGAGCTCTTGCCTGGCATGCATGAGGCACTGGGTTCTATCCCCAGCACCACATAAGAATATGTTACTCCACTGCCTTTGTCTTGTATAGTCTGATGAGAAGTTCACTACTCTCTTATTTTAGTTCCTCTTATGTAAAGTGACTTCTTTTTCTTCTGGTCACCTTCGCATTTTTCTTTCTTTTTTTAAAATATTTTTTAGTTGTAGATGGACACAATAGCTGTATTTATTTATTTTTATGTGGTACTGAGGATCGAACCCAGTGCCTCACAAGTGTGAGGCCAAGCGCTCTATCACTGAGATACAGCCCCAGCCTCACATTTTTCTTTATCTTTAGTTTTTAGAGGTTTGATGGTACAAGTGTATATGCACACTTCTGTGTGTTTTTTCATTTTGGTGTTTATCCCAACTGAGGTTCTCTGAGCTTCTTAGATTCACCTCATTTTTTTCCCTTTTCTCTTCCTGTGATCCATTGTCATATTTGTAAGTCTGTATAATGCCATAATTATTGGAAGTTCTGTTCTGTTATTTTACCACTCACCACTCCTTTTTCTTTTTGAGTTCAATCTAGATAATTTCTACTAACCTATTTTCAAGTTTCTAGTTATATTAGCTGTTTCTCTCCCCAGTGGGTTGTCTGCACACAGTCAATGAAAGGAATTCTTTAGGTTTGACATCATGTTTTTATTTATAGTATTTTGATTTAATCCTTGTTTATGGTTTCTATCTTTTGCTAAAGATCATCTCATGTTGTTCAGTGTTTCCATTAACTTTTTTAACATTTTAGTCATAGTTATTTTTTAAATTCCTGCCAGATATTTTCAATATTTGTGTCTTCTGAGAGCCTGTTTCTATCAGTTTGTCTCTTGAGAATATGTTGGGGGTTTTTCTTGCTTATTTAAGTTTCTCCTAATGCCAGATATATCTTGGGTCTAACAATAAAGACTGAGTTTAATAGCACTTACTCCTGGAAGTAGGCATGCCTCTTCTATCGTATTATTAGTTCAGAGGTTGTTAGTCTAATTAGAAGTAGAGCTGGGTTTAGATTTTGTTGTTGCTATGGTAACAGGCCAGAAGTTTCAAGTTAGTCTAGTTATGGATCCAAACTTAGAACACAAGCTAGGATTCTAGAGTATTTTTCTCAATATTGGAGAATTATCTCTTGCTTTTGATCATTCCTGATTGCCCTTGCCACAAAGAGGAGGGTCTGTGTCTTCTGTCTCTCTCTCTGTCCTTCTTCTCCCACTCTCCCTTTTCCCCTGAGATCTCTATTTATTAAAGGTTGGTAAAGGCATAATATTTTGGCCCAAACATTTTCCTTCCTCTCCCTGAGGGATTAAGTTTTTCTTTTGTGTGTTTTGCTTCTGGGATTCCCAGGAGTATTGTTGGCCAAATACATATTTTCCAGCTTAGAGTTTTCTCCATCTTTTAAGTAACATATATTTGTATCCTAAACTTATATAAATAGGTAGACCCACAGCTATAGATTCTCAGAGGACACTATTTCCCATCCAGAAGGGAAACAAGATTTCAAATATTTTCTTGTTATCTCCTTATGCATAGGTTTAGAATTTTTCTATCCATGGTTTTAAAAAGCTTCTTTGTGGGTTTCAGCTTAATAAAGGGTTCTGAATTCTAGCTTTCTTCCACATATGGACCCAGTGAGCCCATAGATTATCAGACTGGCACTCTCCCCAAGTTCAGCTCATATACTTAATGTTAATGGATTTCAGTTTTGTCTGTTTCTGCAACGTTTATTTTTCTGTATGCATATATTATGTCAGTCTTCTATATCTTTCAAATGAATACCTCAATTTAACTAAAATAATGTCATATTTTACCTATCAGTACTAGGTAGAAGAAGGATTTGTAAATTAGTTAGCTAGTCATGCTGTTAGAATCACAGTTTATAAATAATCATTCTACTTATCAAATTTTCTAGAAGTTTGTTTATAATATTATGTAGCCATTCAGAGCAGTGCAGACTGGTGTCAGGATATTTATATTTCAGTTTTTCTCTATCACTTTCTGTCTTGAGATTTTGGTAACTTACTTGATCACTTACTTGTGGCCTCCATAGACACATATGTAAATGGAGATAAAAATCTCCTACCTCATGGAAATGTTATAGGAAGGCACTTAGCACATGATAAGTGCCCAACAAATGTCAGTTTTTAATAATTATCTTCAAATAGTTTATATCTTAATTCTTATTTTACTTATGTTTTAGCCATGATGAAAATATTGGGCTCCATTTTTAGTGTTTATTAATATATCAATTTGGCTACTTAATAACAAGCTTTATTTTCCCCCAGATTGCTGCCTCTTCAGAGAAATTATGCTACTTTCTTCAGATTTTCCAAAATCTCAACTTTAGACTAGTATTGTTTTCATACCTAATGTAGGGTGTACTTAGAGTACAAATGCAATGTTATGGCTTTATCTCTATTAGGGACACAACAACCCCATTTTCCAATATTGATATGATTCTATTAAACAAAAATCTCTAATTATTGTATTACCAAGAACATTGATTTAGGCATTACCATAAGCATTGATAAACATTAGAATGTTAAAGGTATTGTTATTTTGTACAGTGGAATGAACAAATACTGTTTTTGTTTTTATTTTTACTTATAAGGACATACAAGGAAGAAAACGCCCCTTAAACAGGGACTTCAAAGATACTACAAAAACATCCAGTCTAAACACAGGGCAACTTGTTAACAGTTGTATGCGAAATATCTGTGTTGTTGTAGAACACTTCTTCTTTGTCTTATGTAGTAGGAAAAGTAAATTTTAACTAGTGTCTGGACCTTTTGATTCTTTTAAAAAAATTTTTTTTTAGTTATAGTTGGACACAATACCTTTATTTTATTTATTTATATCTATGTGGTGCTGAGGATCGAACATAGCGCCTTGCACATGTTAGGTGAGTGCTCTACCTGTGAGCCACAACCCCAGCCCTTTTTATTCTTGCATAGAATTTCACCACCATTTGAACCAAGAAATAAAACAATCAGTTAGCTAGTTTGGTCTTTTGGGAAGGAAGGAAAAAATATCACAATTGTCTGGGAGTAGCTGATTAAAGAGCTTATTTGTGAGCAAAGGGAAAGGGAATTTTAGCCTAGAAGCTGTTAAGATAGGAGGAGGATATCTGGGAAGGCTGATTTTTTTTTTTTTTTGCTTCATTTTTTTGCCATCAGCAAGAAATTTAGCCAGGTGCAGTGGTGCATGCCTGTACCCCAGCAACTCAGGAGGCTGAGACAGGAGGATCTTGGGTTCAAAACCAGCCTCAACAACAGCGAGGCACTAAACAACTCAATGTGGCCCGGTGTCTAAATAAAATACAAAATAGGGCTGGGGATTTGGCTCTGTGGTTGAGTGTTTCTGAGTTCAATTCCCAGCACCAAAAAAAATTAATCAAAATGCTCATTTTTTTTGACTGAAATATTTAAAGAATACTGGATGTACCGTACTGAATGCAGAGAGAAACTAAGATGTCACCATCATCACTAAAGAAGATGAAACCATATCATATGTTAAACATCTGAAACTGACTTATTTTTAATTGAAAATTTAATCACATAGTTGTACATATTTATAGGGTACAGTGTCATATTTCAATATATTTATATAGTGTGTAATGATCAGATCAGGGTAGTTGGTATATCTACACTGCAAACATTTACCATTTCTTGTAATTTTCTTTGGGAACACTTAAAATCTTCTTGGCTTGCTATTTAGAAGTATTCAATTAGTTGTTGTCAACCGTAGTTATCCTACTATGCTATCGAAACTTAGAAGAAGTTATCCCTCCTATTCAAGTGCACCCCTGTACTTATCAACTTTTCTCTCTAGATCTTCCCTCCTCACAACTTCTCAAACTCTGGTAACCACTGTACTGTTCTCTCCTTCTAATGAACTGTATATTCTTCAACACAAAGTCTCTGATGTACTATCTCAGGGAAAAAAAATCCTAAATAGATCTCAAATATATATCAGACTTAATTTCACTCAATTTGTACTTGTGGTTCTACTCACAAATTGAGAAAATCCCTTATAAGCTAGTGAATCCCTGGTTTTACATGTTTAGCAAATAATGTGTAGTATTATTTTTCATATTATGTTAATTGATATAATGAATTAAAATTACCATGAAGTCAGTGTGTTACATTGGAAAGAACACTCAACTCACAGGTTTACAAGGTCCAGTTCTTTTTTAAAAATTTATTTATTTACTTGTTCTAATTTGTTATACATGACAGCAGAATGCATTTCAATAAATAGTCCACATATGGAGCACAATTTTTCATTTCTCTGGTTGTACACAAAATAGAGTCACACCATTTATGTCTTCATACAATTCCTAGGGTAATGATAATCCATCTCATTCCATACAAGGTCTAATTCATCTAACACTAAACTAGTTTTAGAATCTTGAAATCCTGAAGAAAGTACTTCCTGAAACTGAATTTTTTTGCTTGAAAAATAAATAAGAATAAAACTCCTTTTCACTTTTTTCTCAAAGGACTTTTGTAAAAATTTATCCTGATAATATCACTTTGTATTTGTGTAGATTGATGGTGATATTTTTAAGCTACATAATTTAAGGAAATCCCAATATTTATGTGTTCCTCTCAGAATTTTTCTTATTATATTTCTAGGCCTTTAATGATTGACCCACAGGGTCAAGCCAATAAGTGGATCAAAAACTCTGAGAAAGAAAATCAGCTCAGTGTTATTAAGCTATCAGATTCAGACTATATAAGGACATTGGAAAACTGTATACAGTTTGGAACTCCACTTCTGTTAGAAAATGTTGGTGAAGAACTGGATCCATCTTTGGAGCCTTTACTACTTAGACAAACTTTTAAACAAGGTACAAGGCAGTTAATATTGATAGAACTTACAGATGATTGTCTTATCTTTGAGACATGATAGAAAACCACTGTGTAAATTTAATAATAATGTTGATAACTCAACTTCTTCATCCTTGTAATGAGTATAAAGACATTTGAAATCAGCTATCAGGAATGAACCTTGGTTGGATATTCCAAGATAAATATGTTGCCTTCTCTTCTCTGTCTTAACTATTGTTATCTAGACTCTTGTTCTATAGAGAACATGAAGAAGTTGAAGCCAGTCTGAAATTTCTTTATCTTGTGACTATTGACCACACAAAATCCATTATTATGAACAGTGGTGGTGAATGTGGACTAGAGTTGAGCTTAGGTAAACATTGCCCATTTTAGATCTTTCTGCTTATGAAAATTTTGTCTCTGCTAAGGTCTAGTACCTTTAAGCACTTTACTTACATATAGTTATTTTGGGATCATGATTGAAATTTGATGGATTAAGGAAACTCAAAAGAAATTTTGATTTGTGAAGTTCATGACAATTAGAGAAAATATCCTATACTACTCCAAGTACCACTACAGAAGAATCTATTTAATTGCTTACTTGCCTCTGTATCTATGACTTTTGTCATACCAATTTTCTATTTCAAATTATTTAGGACTATTTCAAAGTATTTAGGACTCTATTTGTAACCTAGGCAAGGCCTTAAAAGAACATGGGAGGGGCTATGTAATTTTGGCTTATTTGTAACGCATTTGTTTTATGAAATATAGGTGGCCTTGATTGCATCCGACTTGGTGAAGTCATTATTGAGTATTCCTTTGACTTCAAATTTTATATCACTACAAAACTGAGAAATCCACACTACATGCCAGAGCTGGCTACAAAAGTGTCTTTGCTCAATTTCATGATAACTCCAGAAGGACTTGAAGATCAATTACTAGGCATTGTTGTTGCAAAGGAGAGGTATGTAATTTCTTAGAAGCTTCCTTATAATCTAGAGAGGAATACTTGTAGACCATTTTATATTTTTGTTTGGGAACTATTTTGAAACTGTTTTTGTATTTTGTTATTATAAATTTAATAATTATATAATTCTTTAAAATAGCCAGTAATGAGTAAGTTATAAGCCAACCAGGTTATGTTGAGTTTTTAGTATGAGTAGTGGGATTCGAGTTACATGCCATGACTTCTGACTTACATTTTGTTGAGACTAAATTTTCATCTCTAAGAATCTATGCCATGGAGATAATCAGAAATACATTCAAAGGCTTGTATAAAAATAAAAGATGTATAGAAATGTGCATGAAATTAGAAAATGCTTAGGATACTAAGGAAAAACTAGGACACAAAACCATATACATACAGCACAGGTAACATTTTATTTCAAAAAGTAATGGGTGGATGGATATTTATATATACAAAAAGAAAAAAAAGGACTGGAAAGCAGTATACCTGTTAACAGTGATTATTAATGGTTCTGTAAGATTGTAGATTCTTTTATTGTTTTCTTTATGCTTAGATATTTTTTTCATTACTAATATATATTATTTTGAAAATGAGAAAAAATATAAAACCCAGAGAAGTTACAGCAAAGAATTGCTTCTGGAAAGAAATCTTTTATTTCTCTTGAAGTTTAGTATAACATAAGTGGTCTATTACATGAAGTCAAATTAAAAGTGAAAGTATATAACTGTGAGGTAGTTTTGTTACTTCCAATATTGAAATTCCACTTATGTCTAAGAGTAAATTATGTGATAGCATATTTTAGAACATGGCAAATTGTGTTATTTGAAGTTTCATCCCATCTTTTTATTAAGACATATCTTAATAATATTGTTTAATACTTAATAATAGTATTGTTAGATTTACTGTGGCACATGTTATTGCCATCTTTGATACAAACAATATTCTCTTTGCTTGAATTTAAGTTGTTATTTGCATGAAAATATTTTCCCTTAAGTTACCAATCACTTCAGTTTGTGACTTGTATATAAAATAATTTAAATGTCTACAAAATTTTGATATATTTAGATATACATAGATAAATTTAGACTAAATGTTTCTATCTTTTTAGACCAGAATTAGAAGAGGAACGAAATGCTCTTATTCTTCAGTCTGCAGCTAATAAGAAGCAACTAAATGATATAGAGACAAAAATTTTAGAAACATTATCATCTTCAGAAGGGAACATTTTAGAAGATGAAAGTGCAATTAAAGTCTTAGACTCTGCCAAAATGATGTCCAATGAGATAACAAAGAAACAGCAGGTGAAAAAAGAATCCTAGAGATGTTTTGATTCTTGAGATTTTAATTTGCTTCCAGTCCCTGAGGAAACTGGTGTAGTAGCCTTCCTGGAAAAGAAAAAGAATTGATTAAATATGATGACATAAAACTAATTTTAAACTCATAAAAGAATAACTTACTGTTGAATTATTGAAAACTCGATTGGAATTTTTTTAAATATTTATTTTTTAGTTGTAGTTGGACACAATATCTTTATTTTATTTATTTATTTTTATGTGGTGCTGAGGATCGAACCCAGGGCCTCGCTCGTGCTAGGCAAGCGCTCTACCGCTGAGCCACAATCCCAGCCTTTATTGGAATTTTTTAAAGATATTTTATTTCTTTTTTTAAAAAATTTTTAGTTGTAGATAGACACAATACTTTTATTTTGTGTATTTATTTTTATGTGGTGCTGAGGATCAAACCCAGTGCCTTACACATGCAAGGCAAGGACTCTGCCACTGAGCCACAACCCCAGCCCCTTGATTGGAATTTGAAGAACAAAATGCTCTTATTCTGTAGTCTGCAGCTAATAATGAACAACTAAAAGATATTGAGAAATATTATCATCTTTAGAAGGGAGAATTTCAGAAGATAAAAGTACAATAAAAGCCTAAATTCTGCCTGTATGGTATCTACATGTATCTTTATACAGAAGAAACTAATTTACAATGAAAGTTTTTAAAATACATTGGGGTTGTTATTGGGTAAATAAGTCACACTCTGTCAGGTTCACTTAAGTTTTAGTTGACTCCTCATTTTATTTATTATTTATTTACAGTTTTATGACTTTATTTAACTATCAGCAGTTACTTCTCATCCACATTGACTGTAGATTTTTGAACGTGGTAACGGAGACATAGGTTACCAAAGTATAGAGCTTGTTTGGTGAATTTTCATCCTCCTTAGATTTTTCTGGATAATCGCACACCAATACGATATAGGACATTCCTTATTTCTTTGGCCCGAACAGCTTTGTTGAGCCTGGTATCAATGCGCACATCTGGAGTTCGGATCTCCTTCATGGCAAATTTCCGGATCTCTTTGAGTGCTGGAGGAGCACTTCTTGAAGCCCACTCCATGGATGCACTTGTGAATGTTGATAGTGTATTCCCAGGTCACGACCTTGTTGAAGGCAGAACAGCCCTTCTTTCTGGGAGCCATTCTGCCAGGCCCAAGTTAGAAAGGAAGGGCAGAAAGATTGTGGGAGGGAAAGCCGCGTTTGACTCTTCACTTTAAAAGTTGAATTTGAGAATTTGTCTTACATCTATTAGTGGTTGGAGGTAGTTGACGGGATAATAAGTTGTTCAAGGAGGGACTGGGGCTGTCGCTCAGCTGCAGAGTGCTTGCCTAGCAAGTGTGAGGCACTGGGTTCGACCCTCAGTACCACATAAAAATAAACAAATAAAATAAAAGTATGCTGTTCATCTACAACTCCAAAAAAAAAAAATGTTCAAGGAACACCCCAGTAGGGATGGTTTTGACATTACCTTGTCACGTGTTTATCGGGGAGAGAAATATAAGAAGTGAGAGTTGCAGATAGAGGCAGGGAGGCAAGTAGTCTACAGCCAATACTGTATTTATTGCAGATTCATCTAACACAGCCAAATGCTCTTCTTACATTATTTTTCTTTATAGAATCATACAGTGTTATGGGTGGAAGAGACTTTGCTAGCAGCTCTCTTTTCACCTCATAGTTGAGAAAACCAGTGTCCACAAAAGTTAGTTGAGGCTCAAGTTTACACAATTAAACAGCATTGCAGAATGACTCCTACAGGCTAACTTTGTAAGTTTTCAGGCCTTTTAGTCCTCCTTAGTCCCACCCAATAAGGTATTCCTTCACTTTAGGATAATTAAAAAATAAAAAATCAGGGCTGTGAATGTAGCTCAGTGGTAGAGCACTTGCCTATCATGTGTGAAGCACTGGGTTCGATTCTCAGCACCACATGTAAATAAATAAACAAAATAAAGGTCTATTGACAACTAAAAATTTTTTATTTATTTTTCATTCTAATTTGTTATATATGATAGCAGAAGGCATTACAATTCATATTACACATATAGAGCACAATTTTTCATATCTCTGGTTGTATATAAAGTATATTCACACCATGTCTTCATACATGTATTTAGGGTAATGATGGCCATCTCATTCCACCATCTTTTCTACTCCATGCCCCTTCCCTTTCCCTTCTACCCCTTTGCCCTATCTAGATTTCACCTAATCCTCCCATGCTCGCACTCCCAACCCCACTATGAATCAGCCGCCTTATATCAGAGAAAACATTCAGCATTTGGTTTTTTGGGATTGGCTAACTTCACTTAGCATTATATTCTCCAACTTCATCCATTTACCTGCAAATGCCACGATTTTATTCTCTTTTATTGCTGAATAATATTCCATTGTGTATATATACCACATTTTTTCCAGTATATAGGATTTATTTATTTTTATTATGTAAATTTTTTATTTATGTGTGACAGCAGAATGCATTACAATTCTTATTACATATATAGAGCACAATTTTTCATCTCTGTTTATATACGTAGTATATTCACACCAATTCATGTCTTCACATTTCACCATCAATAGTTACCCTATGCCCTTTCCCTTCTCTCTCTAACCCCTCTACCCTATCTAGAGTTCATCTATTCCTCCCATGCTTCTGTTCCCTGTCCCACTATGAATCAACCTCCTTGTATCAAAGGAAACATTCAGCATTTGGTTTTTTGGGGATTGGCTAACTTCACTTAGCATTATCTTCTCTAACTCCATCCATTTACCTGCAAATGCCATGATTTTATTCTCTTTTATTGCTGAGTAATAGTCCATTGTGTATATATGCCACAGTTTCTTTATTCATCTACTGAAGGGCATCTAGGTTGGTTCACAGCTATTGTGAATTGTGCTTCTATAAACATTGATGTGGCTGTGTCCATGTAGTATGCTATTTTTAAGTCCTTTGGGTATAGACTGAGGAGTGGGATAGCTGAGTAAAATGGTGGTTCCATTCCCAGTATTCCAAGGAATCTTCATACTGCTTTCCATATTGGCTGCACCAATTTGCAGTCCCACTAGCAATGTGTGACTGTGCTTTTTTCCCCTACATCCTGGCCAACACGTTTTGTTGTTTATATTCTTAATAGCTGCCATTCTGACTGGAATGGGATGAAATCTTAAAGAGTAGTGTTGACTTGCATTTCTCTAATAGCTAGAGATATGGAACATTTTTTCATATATTTGTTGATTGATTGTATATCATCTTCTGAGAAATGTTTGTTCAGTTCCTTGGCCCATTTATTGATTGGGTTACTTGAACAACTAAAAAAAAATATTTTAAAAAATCAGAATAGATACTGCACTAATCCTTTAGTAATCTTCCACTGTTCTCCATTCCAGTCTAGTTTCACTCAGAGGCAGAGGACTTTGAAAGTGTTTAGGTACCCTTTCTCTTTGGATAGGTTTAGTTTTGCATAAATGTGATCATAAGGAATATTTGGTCAGGTGTACTCTCCTACTTCATCTTGGGAAACCAAAGATGTAGGTTCTTAGAAAAATATTCTATGGCATCCTCCACCTGGAACCATGGATGGAATATTCTATAGTATTTCCCTTCCTAATTCCTGTTCATCAGAGCAGAACAAACAAGCTTCTCATTGTTCCCTCACTGAACTTTTTAAAAGGCAGGAGAGGCTAAGGGTCATTTACTAGCTTATTTCCCATTAAGACTCAAGGATAAAAGGAATGTAAGTATCTTTTGATTCAAGTATTTTATCTTTACTATTAGAAGGAAATTTATTAAACAATATCCTGCTGCCTAGGTTCCATTGATTATTACGGACATTGTTTAAATACACTAAGTAATTAGCCATGAATTCTATGCCATGTTCTGCAGAAGAAAGTTCCCCTACATAGTTCAAAACCTGCTTTTCCCTTTTATCCCAAACTAAAAAATTAAACATACACACACTAAAAAAATTAAGATTTTGTTTTAAAGATTTCAAAGCTTACCCCCACACTAGTGATATTATGACTGAAGTTTAGTCTTTTTGATTCTTAAATGTTACAGACCAGGATACTTTTTACAAATAATGAATTATCCTATTTTAATATCTCTAACATACATTCACAATGTTCATTTTTTATAAAATGCTTTGTTCTTTGATTTTGGACCATTAATGGTAAATGATTTTTAAGGTATATTTCTCAATTTTAACTTTTCAGATTAAGGATCCAAATTTAGCAGAGATTATTTATAGATATACCATTGAGGGACTGGGGCACTCAGTGGTAGAGCTATTCCCTAACAAGAAAAAAGCCCTGGATTCAATTCCTAGTATCACCAAAACAAACAAACAGTCAACCAAGCCAAGGAACATGAATTAAATTATTATTTACTATTTTAAAATAATAACAATATTTGCTATTTGCTTTTGTTTGCTACTGTTTTGATGGTAAAATAGCATTTGAGTTGAAAATTCAAGATTTAAATGGAAGAAAGTTTAAATAGGAATGCTAAGAATATGCTTTTTTACATAATATTTCATTAATTCCCATTATTGTTAACTTTGTTATGCTTAGTATAACAAGACTGAGATGCAAAATTTACTTTCAGTTCATTTGTAGTTCTATTATATGATTCTTGGGAATGTTTGTTTGCAGGAAGCAGAAGCCCATTTAAAATAAAGAATATATATGGCATTTGTGTTAGTCAGATTTTCATCACTGTGACAAAAATGCCTGAGAAAATGGATTTAGATGGGGAAAGATTTATTTTGGCACACATTTTCAGTATCCAGTCTAACTCAGAGGTTTCAGTCCAGCTCCATTGATTCTGGGCCTGTGGTGAGACAGAAAAACATGGCAGGGAGGATGTGGTAGAGCAAAGTTGTTCACCTCATACCAGTTGTGAAGAAAAGAGAGAGAAAGAGGAAATGGCCAAGGACAAGACACATTCCCAAGGGCACAGCCCCAATAACCTACTCCCTTCTAATCGTTTCCACCTCTACAGTTTTCACTACCTCCCACTAGTCTATTTGAATTATGAATACATCAATGGATTTATTCACTGATGACATAAAAGCCCTCAGGATCCAATCATTTTCTAAAAGCCCCACCTCTGAACATTCCTTCACTGAGAACCAAGACTTTAACACAAGAGCCTTTAGGGAACATTCCAAATCCAAACCATAACAGAGCATTTTATTTTACCAACTACAGGAAGTATCCAGATCTGAAGGATGAGTGGAAAGCATTTAATCTCTTTTTCTTTCTCTTTCTGGAGTATTTTTCTCAATATTGGAGAATTATCTCCTGCTTTTGATATTCCTGATTGCCCTTGCCACAAAGAGGAGGATCTGCGTCTATCTTTCTCTCTCTGCAACTGTGTTGTCATCTTGGACTTGACTCTACTCTATTTGAGGACCAATTTCTTCTGTAAAACTTATGTACCTGTTTCTGCATATAATTATCTAGCACATAGAAACCAACATGTTGAAAAATTACCATAACCTTTTAGCCCTAATGCCTAGTTCCACCAAAAACTTCGGTTTATGAGACTCAAGTTCTGATTCTCTAGGGAAATTTTAATTAGCGTATCTTGGGTTTAGTTCTGTCCTTGTCACCTGACCCAATCAATGACAAATAAGTTCATTCAATATAAACATGACTGCATAGGCATTCTTATTCACCAGAGTTGGTAGATAACAATACCAAAGAAAGGAAAATGGGTTAGAACAGTGCTCTGAACTCTTTTTTCCTATAAAATCAAGCTATCAAATTGAGTTGTCAAATGAAGAGTTATTATCTTAGAGAAAATTTTCCTTCTGGGTTGATTATCTACAGCTCTATTAACTCTAGAACAGTTAAACATATGAGAAAGTAGTTGGAAAAAAGTGTTCTCAGTGTATAAAACCATCAACCAGACTTTGTGCTGGGTTCTAGTACACATTAACATCCTAAACATACATACATACATATTGTTCTCTGTCTTCCTGCCCCATCATTCTTTGACCTATTAAACAAAAGGGGGTAAATATTAGACACATGTCAGAATCAAGTAGAGAATAATCAAAGATTGATAGCTCTGGTGTTCCTCAAATAAAAAACAAATTATGGGTAATCATGCCTTTAATCTGTTAAATTTGAAATTAAAATCTTTACTGTTTTCCTCTCTTCTTCACTCCTTAGTTCTTCCTTCCTCTCCTTTTCTATTTTAGCAGGATAGAACCCTTTTTTGTAAACTGTACTTAAGTTAAATTCATATAATTTTTCATCGGGTTAGAGGCTGTTTTCTTAAAATATAAACTTGGTCATATGAAAAGTACATAAATAAAATACTTTCCTTATTTTTTAATCTCAATTTTTCTCTTCTAGATTGCAGAAAAAACAGAACTGAAAATAGCAGAGTCTCGAGAAGGCTACAGACCCATAGCTAAACATTCATCAGTGTTATTCTTTAGCATTGCAGACCTGGCTAACATTGATCCCATGTACCAGTACTCTCTCATCTGGTTTGTGAATCTTTACATCAACTCCATTCATGACAGGTAAACCTTCTCTAGCTTCATCCATCCTCCCTAGGTTGAATTTTCACTATCCTTTCCATTTTAAAAATAAAACTTTTAGCTAGATACAGAGGCATACACCTGTAATCCTAGCTACTGGGGAGGCCGAGGCAGGAGGAAAACAAGTTCAAGGCTAGCTTGGTTTACTTAGCAAGACCTGCCTTAAGATGAAATTATTAAAAAAAAAAAAAGAAGAAGAAGAAGAAGAAGGAGAAGGAGAAGGAGAAGAAGAAGAAGAAGAAGAAGAAGAAGAAGAAAAAATAAAAAAGTCTGGGGATGTAGCTCAGTAGAGAGCACTTGGCTTGGCATGCCAGAAATCCTGCATTCAATCCCAAGTACCTAAAGAAAAAAAAATCTATTTCTAATTAATTTTGCAATATAAATTCATTGTAAATCATTAAAAATATGAGAAAGTAAAGGAAGGAAGGTGGAAGAAAAAAGAACAAAAGAAAGATAATTAAAGTCTTCTTAAAAATGTTTCATTCCTTAAGATTCAGGCATAAAGGGATTGGCTTTAGTCCTTTTTTTCTCTTTTAAATATTTTTAAAATGCACATGATTTATTTTCCTCTAGCCATGGGGACCCTAAAAGGCATCAGTCCCACATTTCTGACAATTTGCTGGATATTTTCCCTTAACTAATTAATAAATGTACACAGATTTTGGAGTCAGGGATTAAATCTCAAGTTTTCTCACATACCATAGGCAAGTCAGTTAATGGCTCTATGATTGTCTCAGGTTTCCTTATCCATAAAATAATGATAACATGGTGCACACCTCTAATCTCAGTGGCTTGAAAGGCAGAGGCAGGTGGATAAAGAGTTTAAAGCCAGTCTCAGCAATTTATCGAGGGGCTAAGCAACTCAGGAAGATCCTGTCTCTAAATAAAATACAAAAATTGGGCTGGTTGTGGCTCACTGGTCTAGTGTCCCTGAGTTCAATCCCAGGTACCCCCCAAAAAAGGGATAATAGTATTACCTACCTTTGGGGGTTCTTATGAGGATTTAAATAAGACAATGTTTACGAAGTATTTATATATTGTCTAGTATTTAGTGACAGCTCTACTCATTAAGTAGAATTAAAATATGATTTGAGCCTATCACATGTGCTATAGAAAATTTCTTTATACATGATTTCTTGGGAGAAAAATCTCAAGTGATTGAAATCTCTTAAGATTTCCCAACTGGATTTTGGAATTTGAATTTACATAAGGCATATGATAGAGGAAGTTTAAGTTGAATAATTGACATAAAAGTCAAACAAAAGTTTTAGAGAGGATGTGGAATAATTGAAACTTTCATACACTACTGGTGGGATTTTAAAATAGCATGGCCACATTGGGTTACACAAAATATTAAACAGATTTGCCATTTGGTCCTGTAATTCTACTCCCGGGTATATACTTAAAGAGAATTCAAAGTATATGTCCACACAAAAACTGTTTTTTGTTTTTAGATATAAAATACTATATTTTGGGCTGGGGTTGTGGCTCAGTGGTAGAGCGCTCGCATAGCACGCGCAAGGCCCTGGGTTCGATCCTCAGTACCACATAAAAATAAATAAAGGTATTATGTCCAAATACAACTAAAAAAATAACTATTTTTTAAAAACACTATATTTAAAAGTTAACTTGTTGTTTTCCCTTTCAATGAGGTAATGTTATGCATATGAAATACAGTTAGGTTAATTTTTTTATTTTTATATTTTATTCAGGGTTTCCCTTCATGTTTGTTGAATTTATTATGTTTGAGTACATAAACCATTAATGACTCCACAAAAGTCAATCCTGTAAAAAAAGGCCTACTTAGAGAAGTGTCAGTACCTAACCCTTTAACTGTATTCCTATGGACCAAGTAGTATTTTTAAAATATCTTTATTTATTTATTTTTATGTGGTGCTGAAGATCGAACCCAGTGCCCCACACATATGAGGCAAGTGCTCTACCACTGAGCTACAGCCCCAGCCCCCCCCCCAAGTAGTATTTTTTAATCAAAATTAAAATTTGAGATAAGTGTAGATTCACGTGAAATTGTAAGAAATGATGCAAATCTCATGCACCCTTTACCCAGTTTCCCCAATAGTAACATTTTGAAAACCTATAGAACAATATCATAATCAGGATATTGAGATTAATATAGTCAAGATAAAGAACATTTTCATCACTACAGGGATCTCCAGATTGCTCTGTTATTTATAACTATACCCATTTCCCTCCCAGCCCTACCTCTTACATTTCCCTCACTAACAGAGATGATTGTTTTCAGCTTAATATTTTATGGAACTTTCAATGTGGCCCTGCTGTTTTAAAATCCCCACGGGTAGTATATGAGAGTTTAAATTACTCCACATACTCTCTGAAATTTATGTTTGACTTTTATGTCAATTATTCAACTTAAACTTGAATGACTAAAAACAATCAGTTAATTGAAAGAAAGAAAAAAAAAACAACCGTCAACACCTACTGAATTTCTGTTAGTGAGGGAAATGTAAGAGGTAGGGAGGGAAATAGGTATAGTTATAAAAGTTACTTAGAATTTTGAAAACACAAAGATGGTATGAAACATACTTTGTTTTTTTCACAGAATGGTACTTCATTTTAAAAAACTATTTTGAAATACAGATTCACAAGAAGTTATAAACCACATATACACACAAAGTATAGGGAGGTCCCATGTGCTTTTACACTGTTTCTCTGATGGTAACCTGTTACATAACTATATTCCAATATTACATACAAGAGATTAATATTGGTGCAATCCATAGAGCTTATTCACATTTCACTAGTTTTATATTCATTATGTGTGTGATTTCAAATGCCTTTCATAGTGAATATTTTGATAAATATGTTAATTAATGCTACTTATTTTTACTTAGGTTTGCTTGACAATATGTTTTCCTTTTCTTTAACCTTTTAGTAATAAATCCAAAATTTTGGAAAAGCGTCTACGATATCTAAACGACCACTTCACATACAACTTATATTGTAATATATGCCGATCACTATTTGAGAAGGACAAACTATTATTTTCCTTTTTATTATGTGCTAATCTTCTCCTGTAAGTTACTTGCTTCTTCTTAATTTACTAATTTTAAAACCCTAATTTGAAAATTTAATGTGTAAAGATGGCTTCTCAGAGAAGGATATAGTATTTTGCTTGATCTAATTCTTGATTTTAATTATAGCCTTCACTGATAACAATGTCTTCTACAGTAGTATTAGTGTTCAGATGTTTATTTGATTTTTAAATTTTGTATAATACGTAGATAGTTACAAAAGTTAATAAATAACCCACTAAATTCTTACACAGGGAAAATTGGGTCAAGAAGTAGAACATTCCCATCATCTCTGAAATGCCTCTGTGCTCCTTAGTTGCCACTCCCATGCTTTCTCCAAAGATAACTATTATCCTCAAGGATAACATTGAAATTTAACTTTACTTTTATATAAATGAAAGCACACATGATAAGTATTAATTTATCTGAATACTTTTCTTCAACATTATTGTTATTTTTAAAGGTTTTCTGTTCTTTTTTTAAAATTTTTTTAGATGTCGATGAACCTTTATTTTATTCATTTATTTATACATGGTGCTGAGAATCGAATCCAGTGCCTCACACAAGCTAGGCAAGCGCTCTAGCACTGAGCCACAACCCCAGCCCTCAACATCATTTTTATGAGATGCGATATTCCTCAATATTATGTATGAATCCATCCATATTGTTTCATGAAGCTCTCGTTTACTTGTTTTGATTGCTTTATAATATTCTAAGAATACATTAAAGTTTATCTGTTATATTCTTGAACATTTGAGTTGTTTCCTGTTTGGCATTATTATAAACAATAGTGGTATGAACATTGTTGTATATAGATAGATATTGGTGCACATGTGGGCAGATACCTAGAAATTTGTAAATCTTTTCCAGAATTTTTTGTACCAGTTTCCATCCCATTAACAGTTTGTGCATTCCATTGCTCCTTATACACACCAACATTTTGTATTGTCATTTAAAAAATACATCTTGGTATATGAATATTTTATTGCATCATGGTTTAAATTTGCATTTTTCTGATGACCAATGAAATTAAGCATTTGTTTATATATTTATAGAGCATTTGAAAATCTGTTGTAGTGTGATTGTTCAAATGACTTGCCCTTTTATCTTTTGGGTGTTTTGTGTTTTTCTTATAGATTTGTATGAGTTCTTCACATAATATAGATACAAATCCCCTGACAATTAAATATGTCAAATTGTTATTTGCTCATCAGCTTACTTTTTCATTCTCTTAATGCTGGCTTTTATTGAACACAAATTCTTAATTTTAATATCATCTTACTTATGGACTGTGCTTAGGGAAAACTCTTTCCTTGGCCTAATATTTTTTTAAATATTTATTTTGTAATTGTAGTTGGACACAATACTTTTATTTCACTTATTTATTTTTATGTGGTGCTGAGGATCGAACCCAGGGCCTCGCACGTGGGAGGTGAGCACTCTACCTCTGAGCCATAATCCCAGCCCCTTGGCCCAATATTATGGGGATATTCTCCTATATAATCATATTGAAACTCTATTATTTACCTTTCACAATTAGATCAATAAGCCACATGCAACTGATTTGTGTTCATGGACAAAAATAGATACCAGGTTTCACATTTTTTTCCATATAGTTACCGACTTCTTGAAAAGACTATCCTTTCTCCATTGCTCAATAGTGCCACCTTTGCAATAAATAATACACACAGATCTAAAGCTGTTTCTGCACTTTTTATTCCGTTCCATTGTATATTTGTAAGTAGTATTTTTAAAAGTCTCAATATATGATAGTTTTGTTTTATCTTTTTCTTTTATTTCCATATAAATATTAGAATTATCTTCTAAAGTTCCAAATATAAAGATACTCAGCAACCTGTTAGAATTTTGATTAAGAGTGCATTGGAATTACAGAGAAGTTTGTGAAAAATTAACAATTTTACCATATTGAGTATTCCCCAAGGACATAGTATGTCACTCCATTTCCTTAATTAATTCTTTGTTTTACTCCATAATGTGTCATACTTTCCTGTCTTGCACATCATTTTAGAGCCTTAAGTTTTATAGAGAAATTCAAGATTCACATCAAATATGAACAGAAAGTACAGAGACTTTAAATAAACAGTCTTCCTCACTAACAAAGCTCCTCAGAGTGGTATGTTTGTTATAATCCTTGAATTTACATTGAAATAGTATTATCACCGATAAATAAGTCCATAGCTATATCAGGGTTCACTCTCAATATTGTGCTCCTGCAGACTTTACTAACATATAGTGGTATATATTCATCATTATAGTATCATAGGGAATAGTTTCATTTCCATAAAAAATGCTTTGTGTAAATTCAGCCTCCTCTCCTTCCTAACCCCTGGCAATCAATTTTCCTTTTACTATCTTCATAGTTTTGCCTTTTCAGAGTGTTATATAGTTGGACTCATCAACATATAGCTTTTGCAGATTGGCTCCTTTCACTAAATAATATGCATTTAAAGTCTTTTGATGGCTCAATGACTCATTTATTTTTAATTCTGAATAATATTCCATTGTCTGAATGTACCACAGTTTATTTATCCATTCATCTACTGAAGGACATCTTGCTTATCTCAAAATTTTGAGTTTCAGGTGCCAGTTTTTTGTGGAGATAGGTTTTCCATTCCTTTAGGTAAATACCAGGAGTACAGTTGCTGGATTGTATGTAAGAGTTGTTTCCGTTTTTTAAGAAGCCATCAAACTACCAAAGTACCTGTACCATTTTGCATTCCCACCAACAATGAATGAGAGTTTGTGTTTTGATTTTGAATATCGGCTATTTTGATAGGTATCTACTGTAATCTTGTTGGTGTAGTCGTGATTTGAAATTCCATAATGAAATATGATGCAAAGTATCTTTTTCATACACTTATTTGCCAGCTTTATGTGTTCTGCAGTGAGGTGTCTGTTTCCGTCTTTTGCCTTTTTTTTTTTTTAATACTGGGGATCAAACTCAAGGGTGCTTTACTACTGAGCAACATTCCCAGCCCTTTTTATTTTGAGACAGGGTCTCACTAAGTTGCTTAGGGCTTCCCTAAGTCAGTAGGATCTCCTTGAACTTGGAATTCTCCTGCCAAAGCCTCCCTAGTTTCTGGAATTACAAGGGGGCTTCCTCACACCTGGCTTGCTCATTTTTTTATGGGATATTCATTATATTATAATTGAGTTTTAGGAGTTCTTTGTATATTTTGGATAACAGTCCTTTATCTGATACATGTTTTGAAATATTTTCTCTTAACTCTGTGGCTTATTTTCTCATTTCTTGATATTGTCCTTTACAGAACATTTTTTTATTTTAATTAAGTCTAGCTTTTTTTTTTTTTTCATGGATCATGCCTCTGGTGGTGTAGCTAAGAAGTTTTCACCATATTTAAGGTCACCTGTATTTTCTGTTATTGTTATGGTTTGGATCTGAAGTGTCCCCCAAAGTCACATGTGTTGAACATTTGGTCATCCCCAATGCAGTAAAGTTCAAAAGTGGTGCTTTGGGAAGTGATTGGATCATGAGAGCTCTGACCCCATCAGTAGATTAGTTCATTGATAGCTGAATGAACAACTAGGACGTGGTGGAAACTGTAGGCCAGTGGGGCATTGTTGGCAGAAGTATATTACTGGGGGTGTGCCCTTGGAGACTATATCTTGTCCCTGGCTTCTTCCTCTCTGTTTCTCTCTACTTCTTATCTACCATGAGCTGAACAGCCTTACTCTCCCACATCCTTTTGCTATGATGATCTGCCTCACCTCAGGCCCAGAGCATTGATGCTGACTGATCCTGAACTGAAACTTCTGAAATGGTAAGCCAAAACAAACCTCTCCAACTTTAAGTTTCTTTTGTCGGGTATTTTGGTCATAGTAACAAAAAGCCGACTAAGTTTGTCAATATCTACAAAATAACTAGATGAAATTTTGATTGAGATTGTAGTGAAATGATAATCAAGTCAGGAGGAGCTGATACCTTGGCAGTATTGATATTTCCTATCTGTGTACATGGAATATCTCTTCATTTATTTAGATTTTTTATGACTTTCATCAGAGTTTTGTAGTTGTCCTCTATCTTATACATATTTTAATAATTTTATGCTTAAATATTTTACTTTTGGTGCTAATATAATTAGTAATTGCTTTTTATTTCAAATTCTGTGTTCATTGCTGGCATATAAAAAATCAGTTGACCTTTGTATGTTAACCTTATATCCTGAAGTATCGGTATAAGTATTTTTAGCTCTAGGATTTTGTTGCTGTTATTGAATTCTGTAGAATATTCTACATAGTCATATCATCTATGAGCAAAGATTTATTTCTTCCTTACAAATTTGTGTAACTTTTTTTTTATTGCATTAACTACTACTTCCAATACAGTATTGAATACGAATGGTGAAAGTAGACTATTATTCCTGATTTTAGTGGAAAAACACCTAAATTTTCACTACTTAGTGTGTGTTATTGTTTGGGTTTGAAATGTTTCTCAAAGACCCATATGTTAGGATCTTGGTCCCCAATGCAGCAATGTTCAGAGATAGGGCTTTTAGGAAATCATTGGATCTTGAGACCTAACATTATCGTATAATCTATCCTCCAGTGGATTCATAATTCAAATGGACTATTGGGAAGGAGATGGTAGAAACCAAACCATAGAAGGTGGAACCTAGTTAAAGGGTGTAGGTCCTTGGGGTGTCCATTTGGGGACTATATTTGTCCTTGGCTCTTTCTTCTCTTTATCTACTTCCTGGTTGCCACAAGATAAGCAGTTTCACTCTGCTGTAACCTTCCACCATGATGTTCTGCCTCACCACAGGCCCAAAAACAATGGAGTCAGCTAACCATGGATTGAAACCTCTGAAAATTGTATGCCAAAGTAAATCTTTCTTCCTCTAAGTTGATTTTCCCAGGTATTTTGTTATAGTGACCAAAAGCTGACTAATTCTGTGTAATCCTAGCTACAATTTTGTATACATTCTTCATTCATCAAGTTGAGGAAGTTCCTCTATGTTCATAAATTATTAAGAGTTTTCGTCATGGATTAGGTGTTTGAGTTTGTCAGATGCTTTGTGTACATCTGTTGATTTGATCACATTCTTTTACTTCTTTATTTTGCTATAGTGAATCATATTTAGTGATTTCTTAATATTGAATCAGACCTGCATACCTGGAATAAATTCCACTTAGTTGCAGTGTATAATTTTTGAACGGTATATTTTTTAATCTTATTTAATACCTTTATTTATTTTTATGTGCTGCTGAGGATCAAACCTTGTGCCTCACACATGCTGGGCAAGCAATCTACCACTGAGCTACAATTACAATTCTCTGCAATATATAATTTTTTCTGTACATTATTGGGTTTGATTTGCTAATATTTTATTGATAATTTTTTCATCTAAGTTTATGAGAGGTATTTGTTCATGAGATATTCGTCTGTTGTTTTTCTTTCTTGTAGTGTTTTGCCTGATTTTGCTATTAGGTAATTACCCTCATAAATCAAATTAGAAGTTTTCCTTCTGCTGTTTTCTGAAGACATTGACATGAATTGGTTTAATTTCTTCTTAAATGTGTAGTAGAATTCTCCACTGATCGTATCTTTGCCTGGTACTTTCCATTTTAAGTATTGCTTTAATTTTTTTGATATAAGTCTATTCATATTATCTACTTCTTTTTGTGAGTCTTGGCAGATTGTTACGTCTTTCTGACTATGTAATACCTCTCTTTATGCCCAGTAATTTTTCTTGCTTTGAAGTCTTCATGGTCTGAATATAGCTATTCTTGTTTTCTTTTGATTACTCTTAGTTTGGTATATCTTTCTACATCCTTTATTTTTTAATTTGTATGTCTTTATGTATTTAAAGTGGATTTTATAGACAATATATAGTTGAGTCTTGTTTTTGATCCACTGTGACAATTTTTCAGTTGATATTTTATTTATTTATTTTAATTTTAATTGGTTCTTTTTCGTGATACATGACAGTAAAGTCCATTTTGACATAATCATACAAGCATGGAATATATCTTGTTCTAATTCAGACCCCAGTACCTCTCCTTTCCTTTCCTTCTCCCCACCCCCTGCTTCCTTTCCTCTATTGATCTTTCTGCCATATACCCAGTTATTTTTTAATAAATTTCTTGTGGATGCAATGGTGGTGAGATTCACTGTTGTATATTCCTGTATTTACACAGGAAAGTTATGTCAAATTTATTCCACTTTCTTTCCTTTTCCTATCCCCTCTCCCTTCCCTCCATTCACCTTTGTTCACTCCTCTGAACTTCTGTTCTTCCCCCTTACCCCCCAGTTGTGGGTTAGTGTCCACATATAAGAGAAAACATTGGCCATTAGCTTTTTGGGGAGGGGTGATTATTTCACTTAGCATGACAGTCTCCAAATCCTTCCATTTACCAGCAAATGACATAAAGTCATTCTTCTGTTTGGCTGAGTAATACTTCATTGTGTGTATATGTGTATGTATGTATGTATGTATGTATATATATACAACACACACATTTTCTTTATCCATTCATTTGTTGAAGGGCACCTAGTTTGGCTCCATAACTTAGCTATTGTGCACTGTGCTGCTATAAACATTGATGTGGCTGCATCACTGTAGTATGCTGATTTTTAACTCCAAAGAGTTGGCTAACTAGGTCAAATGATGGTTCCATTCCTAATTTTTTGAGAAATTTCCATACTGCTTTCCAGAGGAGTTGCACAATTTGCAATCCCACCAAAATATATAAGTGTACCATTTTTTTCACATCCTTGCCAGCATTTATTGTTATTTGTATTCTTGACAATTGCCATTCTGATTGGAGTGAGATGAACTCTGGATGTGGTTCCAATTTGCATTTCTCTAATTGCTAGATATGTTGAACATTTTTTCATATATTTGTTGGCCGTTCATATTTCTTCTGAGAAGTGTTCCTTTGCCCATTTATTTTTTGGGTTATTTGTTTTCTTGGTGTTAAGTTTTTTGAGTTCTTTGTATATCATGGATATTGACACCCTATCTGAGGTGCAGGAGGCAAAGGTTTTCTCCCATTCTGTAGCCTCCCTCTTCATGTTCTTGTTTCTTTTGCTATGAAGAAGTTTGTTAATTTGATGCAATTCCATTTATTGATTTTTTAATTTTACTACTTGTGCTTTAGGACTCTTTTTAAGGTCAGGTCCTGAGCTGTTATGTTGAGGTGTTGGGCCTACATTCTCTTCTACCAGGTGCAGAGTTTCTGGTCTAATTCTTATGTCTTTGATCTACTTTGAGTTGATTTTTGTGCAGGCTAAGAGATAAGGGGTTAAATTTCATTCTACTACATATAGATTTCCAGTTTTTCCTCCACCATTTGTTGAAGGGACTCCTTTCTTCAATGTATGTTTTTGGTACCTCGGTCTAGTACGAGATATTTATGTAGGTTTGTTTCTGTGTCACCTAATGTATTCTATTGGTCTTTATGCCTGTTTTAGTGCCAATACCGTGCTGTTTTTATTACTATATAAATTAAGGGTTTATATTGTAATGCCTCTTGCTTCACTTTTCACACTGAGGATTGCTTTAGCTATTCTGGGCCTCTGATTTTTCCAAATAAATTTCATGATCGCTTTTTCTATTTCTATGAAGAACATTATTGGGATTTTGATGGGAATTGCATTGAATCTATAGCACTTTGGGTAGTATAGCCATTTTGACAATATTAATTCTGCCTATCCAAGAACATGGGAGGTCTTTCCATATTCTAAAGTCTTCTTTAGTTTCTTGTAGTTTTCATTATAGAGGTCCTTCACCTCTTTTTTTTTTAATTTTTTATTGTTGGTTGTTCAAAACATTACAAATTTCTTGACATATCATATTCCACACTTTGATTCAAGTGGGTTATGAACTCCCACCTTCACCCCATACACAGATTGCAGAATCACATCAGTTACACATCCATTGATTTACATATTGCTCCTTCACCTCTTTCATTAGATTGATTCTCTAATATTTTTTTGAGGCTATTGTTAATGGGATAGTTTTCCTAATTTTTCTTTCAGCTGAAAGAGTATAGGAACATCATTGAAGTATAGGAACATGATTTATTTATGGGTGTTGATTTCATATACTGCTAATTTGCTGAATTTATTTATGAGTTCTTGAAGTTTTCTGGTGGAGTTTTTGGTCTTCTAAATATAGGATCATGTCATCAGCAAAAAAAAAAAAAAAAAGGTAGTTTGAGCTCTTCTCTTCCTATTCATATCCCTGCCCATGGACATTGCTGTACCAGGCTTCCTGGGCTTAGTCCATGAGCATATTCACGCTTGCCCACCACCTGTTCAAATTCCTGACCCACTTCAGCTGGTCCTTTGAGCCTCCACACTCAAAGAGAGGAGGGAGCTGAACTCTCCTTCACCTATCTGACTGGTATTCCCCTAGTTAAAACACTTTCCATGCCTGTTTTGCTCATGCTCTGCTAGGCACAGCCTAAGTCATGTGGCATGTTTTGCTCATGCTCTGCTAGGCACAGCCTAAGTCATGTGGCATGTGCTTGTCAGGACCATGTGTCTGTCCTAGCTCAGATCTCCCTGTTCTCCAATAGTAGCTACCAAAGTGCAGTCACCTCAAG
Organism: Marmota monax; assembly: GCF_021218885.2. Classification (NCBI taxonomy): domain Eukaryota; kingdom Metazoa; phylum Chordata; class Mammalia; order Rodentia; family Sciuridae; genus Marmota; species Marmota monax. Next base: position 13,194,736 of record NW_026693008.1, on the reverse strand, counting down.
ATGGCTTCTGCCTCAGCTCTCCATGGTCAGTTGTACCAGTGTACTGTGTACTGCAGCTTCTGGATCAGCCTAGGGCAGACTGCCCATCCAGTCTCAGGACTTTCCACACTAAATCTGTCCATTGTATTTCTCTGTGTTTTCCTTTCCTCATGCTGTGGATCACTGCTACTGCTTTGCTGCCGTTACAGCTACCAGCCTGGCTCCAATATGGTCTTTTTTCTTAGTTGACTGTACCTAACTTTCTAAGTCTCAAAGGCATCCTGACTGTCCTACATTGAGTTTTAGTGAAATCTCTTTTCACCCATGTTCCAGAGAAGCAGTATTTCCACTGCTTGAATCCCGGGTCACAGAGTTACAAGAAATATAGCCTTCCTCCAACCCCCTATCTTACTTCCCCCCAAGGTGGTATTTTAGACCATTAATGTTTAAATTGATATTGGTATAATTAGATTAATGTCTCATATGTGTTTCTATTTTCTATTCATTGTCTTCATTCTTTGTTGTCATTCTTGTCTTCATTTCTTTTCCTACCTTCTCTGGTAGGAAAAGTATTTTATATAATTGAGTATTTTATATAATTCCATTTTTTCTTATCATATCAGTTAAATTTACATTATTATTATTAACATTATCATCATATATTAATTGTACACATTAATGATTTTTCACTGATGCATTTTCATACATGTATATATCAAGCTTTGATCATGTTCCCCTTCCGTTCTCCTACCTTCTCTGGCCATCCCTTCTTCCCTCCCCTGACTCTTTTTCTAGACTATAATAGTCCCTGTTCTACTTTCAGGATGCCTTTGGTTTTGCTTTTTTTGTTTTGTGAAACAAAACAAAAAATGTAATATTTGTCTTTCTGTGGGTGGCTTATTTCACTTAACATGATGTCTTCATGTTTTATCCATTTTCCTGCAAATAACAGAATTTCATTCTTCTTTATGTCTAAATAATACTCCATTGTATACATACACCATACTTTCCCTATCCATTCATCTGTTGACAGGTACCTAGGCTGATTCCATATCATGGTTATTGTAAATAGTACTACAATTAACATGACAGATTCAATGTGATCCCTATTGAAATATCAATTGCATTCTTCACAGAACTAGAAAAAGAATTATAAAAGCCAGGTACAGTGGCACACCCCTATAATCTCAGTGACTCAGAAGGCTGAGGCAAGAGGATTGCAAGTTTGAGACGAGCCTCAGCAACTTAGTAGGGCCCTAAGAAATTAGTGAGACTCTATCTCAAAAATTTTAAAAAATGAGAAGAAGGCTGGGGATGTAGCTCAATAGTAGAGCAATTGCCTGGCATGTATGCGATCCTAGGTTCAAATCCCCAGTACAAAACAAACAAACAAACAAAAACCCTGATACTCATATAGAAACACAAAAGACTCTGAGTAACCAAAGCATTCCTAAGCAAAAAGAACAATCAATGCTGGAGACAACATAATAATCTGATTTTAAAACATACTACAGAGCCATAGTAACAAAAAAAGCATGCTGTTGGCATAAAAAACAAACCTATAGACCAGTGGAGCAGAATAAATCCAAAAATACATCCACACATCTTCAGCCAACTAATTATTTATTTATTTATTTATTTATTTATTTTATTAGTTACATGTGACAGTACAGTTATCCAACTAATTCTTTTTGACACAAAGGTGTCAAAAAATGTATATTGGAAAAAGCATGTGGGAGACCAACCTTGCACGTGACAGGGTCACACTCCCGGCTGGGTGCTGAGGCGCTCAATCACAGAAATGTGGTAGAGCTTTCCCCACCCTTCTTGGGTTTGAGGGTCGGTGTTTCGTGCATGGGTGTGTCTTGCTACAGCCCCATAGGTGAAGCTATGCTCACCTGTTCTTTTGTAATAAAACCCCTTGCCCTGTTTAGGATAGAATCTTCCATGGAAGTGCCTTGTGTGTGTCCCCTTCTCTTACCGTGCCCTTGGTTGTGGCCTACCCAGGTGTCAGTCAACCTGCTGACAGTGGACATCATGAAGATAGACTCAGCCCCCTGAAACCTGACCCCTTGCCTCATTTGAATAGTTTCGCCTTAATAAAAGGGATCAGTGCGTGCTCTCTGCTCTAGCTCTCTCTCTTCCTGCAGACCCTTAAGGTTGGAGGAGCCGTCACAGCGACCCCAAACAAAAAGGTATTTTTGTCTCTTGTGTGGTTATTTTGCACAGCCCAGTTAGCCCAGTTTAACTGGAGTGACCCCTGAGCCTTTTAGTCGTGAACAGAAACCCGGCAAAGCACAGCTTCTTCATCAAAATGGTGCTAGAAAAACTGGATATACCCATAGAGAGGATTGAAACTAGGCCCCTCTCTCTCACTATATGCAAAAAAACAACTCAAAATGGGTTAAACTTATTTATTTATTTATTTTTACTGCTCTGGATTTTATAACATACTTTTACAATTAGTCTACATCTTCTTTCATTTCTTGGAAGTGCGACTATTTTATACCAAAGTAGTCCTCCTATCCTTTATAACATTACTCTCATTCATTTCACTTATCCATAAAACATAATGATAAAATACATTGTTGCTATTATTATTTTGAACTTTATCTTCTTTATTCCTTCTTCCATGCTCTTCCTTTCTTTATAGAATACTAGTTTCTTTCCCCTAAAATTTTCCATTTTCTGAAGAAATTCCTTTACATATTTGCAATCAGGCCTACCTGTGACAAATTCCCTTATTAAAATTTTAAGGCGCTAGGGTTGTGGCTCAGTGGTAGAGCGCATGCCTAGCATGTATAAGGTACTTGGTTCAATTCTCAGCACTGCATATAAGTGAATAAAATAAAGGTCCATCAATATTTTAAAAAATAAATTTAAAAAAATAGAAAGATTTTTAAAGGATCGGTTAACTGAATACAGAATTTTAGGTTGGTGGCTTATTTCTTTCAAAACTTTAAATATTTTTGTTTGTGTAGGTTTTTTTTGTTGTTATAATACATTTGTGTGTGTGTTGAGAAACATTTTATTCTTATTTCAATATTTCACATGAAGGTTGCTAATCAATGAAGTATACAAGAAACAGTGCAAGATATTCAAAATGACTAGATTAGAAAGAAGTCACACATTTGTAGTTAAGGAAAAAGTTTAGTCTGTGATTGCTGATTTGTTCAAAGATTATAACTTCAAAAATAGATTAAGAATATAAATCAATATAATTTTTAAAAAATATTTATTTCTTTAGTTTTTAGGTGGACACAGTATCTTTATTTCACATTTATGTGGTGCTGAGAACCGAACCCAGTGCTTCACACACGCTAGGCAAACACACTACCACTTGAGCCACATCCCCAGCCCTCAATATAATTTTAATAGGTAAAATATTTACCTTAGCAAATAGAAAATCCTAAACAACATTAAGTTGACTTCTTTGACGACAAGAGGAATATTTATTATTGAAAGTCCACTTATGACAGGTAATATGCAGGACATTTGAAGTTTTTGTCACTTTTAGTCCTAACTAAAACAGTGTTATTATTTACCTGTTTCACCAAATATGATATTAAGATTCCAAGAGGACCTTTTTCAATAAAATTTAAAATCCAGGTCCATATGACTCCATGTTTTCTACCAAGAGGTCTCATTCCTACAAGAAACACTTAGGAAGAGTTTGTAGTTGAAGAATAGGGGAGAAAATTTTTAAAACAATAGCATTGTAGGTATACTAAATGAAATTAAAGATTGGGGTGGGTTTGTCATACTTCTTTTTGTTGTTGTTGTTGTCCTTCTTAGTTATACATAGCAGTAGGATTCATTTGATATAACTATAAAAGCATGGAATATAATTTGCTTTAATTTAGTCCCCAGTATTTCCCCTTTCCCTCCCCTATTCCCTTCCCTCTACTCTACTGATCTTTCTGCTGTTTACTTTTAGTTTATTTGTTTGTGTAGTTTCTATTCCCAGACATGCAAAGACTTAGAACATTTTAACTCAGTTTACCCCATTTATTTTGACATTGTTGTCATCTATATTCTGTATTTTAATCTCTATAAGATTTTTTTATTACTGATAAAGTAAATCATTTAAATTTACTCACATATTTGCCCTTTTGGTTGCTGTCATTTCTTTGAAGTTTCCATGTGAGATCTGTTCTACCTGAAAACACTTTTCCAGTATTTCATTTAGTATATGTCTGCTGGTCATGAAATCTATTAGTTCTCTTGTGTGTGAAGTCATCTTTACTTTTATTCTTAAAGTATACATGTGCTAGGTATAGAATTTTGGCACTTTAAAACTACTCATTGTTTTCTAGCTTCCATTGTTATAAATTATTTTGCCTGTGAAAATAAAGTGCTTTTTATCTCAAGATGTTTTTAAAGTTTCTTTTTACTTAGTTTTAGTTTTTAGAGGCTTTAGTATTATGTCCCTAATATGCCTTTTTAAAATTGATGTGTAACTGTACTTAGAGAAAAACTTCAATCTGATGAATTATAATAGTAAACAAACCCACGTAATATCACCTATACCAAGAAATAGAAATTATCTATATTTTTCTAAAAGCCCCCTGGTGCTTTTTCCTAATCTCTACTAGTCTCTGCTTCCTCTCCAAAGAAATTACCATAGTAACATCTAAGAATGTATTTTTATTTTATTTATTCTGCTTGGAATTAAAAGGGGTTCTTGGATCTATTACTTAATATCAACTGTTTTGGAAAATAGTCATAATTTTTTCAAGTATTGATTCTGCTTCATTCTCTCTCTTTCTAGTTCTTAGACTTTCTCATCTATTCCCGGTCTCTTTCTCTTCTATTTTTTTAAATTCTATTGTCTCTCAAAGCTTTATTCTTTTAGTGCAATAATTCTCTCTCAGGTGTAACTAATCTGGTACTAAATCCATTTATTTAATTCTAAATTTAAATTATTGTAAAATTAAGCAAATATATGTCAATTTTTCTTACTTTGCTTTCTTACACAAAGCAATACATTATAGGTATTGAAAAGAAAGCAAGGAACTGGAAGACAGGTGAGTGAAAAATGAAAGACGGAGACCAAACACAGGTGATACACATATTTCTCCATAGACAGAGAGAGGCAAAACAGGCTTGGTGGGCTGGGGATGTGGCTCAAATGGTAACGCGCTCGCCTGGCATACTCGGGGCATTGGGTTTGATCCTCAGCACCACATAAAAATAAAATAAAGATGTTGTGTCCACTGAAAATTGAAAAATAAATATTAAAAAAAACAGGCTTGGTGTTCAGGACTTTTATGGGGCAGGCTCAGGGATTAGAGCCAGGCGGGTCCTAATGCTGGTGGTTAAAGTTTGGGTTGGTATGAGGGAGTAGTGAGTCTTCTCAAAAATGCCCTTGGGTGTGAATGCAAAATTTTTCTTAAAATGGCAGCTGTCACTTAAGATGGCTGTCCAGATGCTAAGCAAGGACATTACAGGTATTCTTTTGTACTTTTTTCTATTAATAATATATAAGTGGAGATAACTTGATAGAGATCTCCTTTACTCTTTAAGTTTTATCAAGCTATAATTTGCATATTTATGCAATTCACCCTTTGTAAGAATTCAGTTAAAAAAAATTTTAGTACGTTTTACTTCTGTAACCATTACTAAAATTTCATTTTAGAACATTTCTATGATCTAAAACATTTCTCTATTCTAATTTAGCAAGTTCCTGCTCTTCTTACCAGAATCAAAGATTTGGGCTACCCACTCACTGCTCAGAGGCCAACATTCAAGAAATGAGAGTTCATAGGAAGGGATCAGATGTATTCAAGGGCTGTCAAACTTAAAAAGATAGAAGGAATACCCCCTAAAACTCCATCTTGGGTGGCTCAGGGTTGCAAAGGGCTCTCACACAGAGAGAAAGGATGAGGACAGCAAGGAGACTGCCTATAGTCTTTGTCATTCAGGTTGAGTGTTTCTTTTTCTCTGGTAGGAAAATTGGAAATGACCTCTACCTCCTGTGGTTAAGGACTCAGGAGGGGCATTACAAAGATCATTGGATAGGTGCTGGGTGCTGTAAATCTAAAGATTATTTAGTAGTTAACATCTTACACATTTAGACTTCTCTATAATTTAGAATGCTGGTGGAGAAAGGGAGAGAACTTAAAAGGATTAGGGAGGAGAAGGGGGAAGTGAAAGTAGCCACCAATGATGATGATGACCCAAAAGAGCTGCCCTCTTTCACTCTTACTCCCAGCCCCAGGTAGCCAACAGTTTGCTTTCATTCTCCATAGCTTGCCCATTCTAGAATTTATTAATGAGACTTATTGTACAGTCAAGAATGTTGTCTGTCTTTAGCAATTTTCTGTGTGCCCTTGAAAAGTACATTTATTTTACTATTTCTGGGTAGAATATTCTATAAATGTCAAGTAGCTCATGATGGTTTGTAAGTTTTCCATATTCTTATTTATTTTCAGTCTACTTTTACAATTATCAAGAGAGGGATTATAGTCTATAGAATTTTTTTTTTTGCTGCTCTTTTCAGTTTTGTTTTGTGCTGTGATGATGCTCTTTTGTTAGGTGTATAAATATTTGGAGTCATTATATCCTCTTGATAAAATAACTTGACCTCATTTATCCATGGTAATATCCTTTTCTTTTAAATTTATTTTGTCTAATATTAGAAATCCTCAAGCTTTCTTTTGATTAGTGTTTCTATAGTTTATACTCTTCCATTTCTTTTCATCTCTTTACATTTAAACTTTGTTTCTGTGGACAGCATGTAGTTTAAGTCCTGATTCTTTTATCTAATCTTATAATCACTATCATTGAATGAGAATGAGATTGTTTAGACCATTTACATTTAATGTAATATAGATGTGGTTATGTTTAAGCTGTCATCATAGTTTGTTTTGATTTTGTTTCTTTATTTTTTGTTTCACATTTCCTCATTTTCTGTTTTTCTTTTAATTATTTTGCATATTTAATATTTATTCTTCCCCTTTGTTGATATATTAGCTATCTTTTGTTCTATTATTTATGTTATAATTTATGTTATAATCTACTTTCAGTTAAAATTATACTTTATATAGTGTTAGGACTATAATCCCTTATACTTTTATAGTACATATTATAAGTATACTTCTTTTTTTTAAGGAGAGAGAGAGAATCTTTTTTGTAGATGGACACAACACAATGCCTTTATTTTTATGTGGTGCTGAGGATCAAACCCGGGTCCCGCCCATGCTAGGGGAGTGCTCTACCGCTGAGCCACAATCCCAGCCCCAAGTATACTTCTTACACTTCATATATGTGAAGTATAAAAATATAATAAAATTATATAGTTCATATGAAGTATAACAACTTGTAACAATATACTTTCATTTCTCCCCATGTAGCCTTATTTTTTTCATACATTTTACTTATATGGCCTCACTGTGGGGAGTCCTAACAGACTTGGTCTGGCCACTTGCCCTGAAAAATCAAGCAGAAAAAGTAATGGTGAATTGGAAAGGAATTTATTCAGTATAGCTATCTTGCAAAGACAAGGAGACCCAGTGTTCTGAGCCCTGTCTTTAGGGATACCAACAAGAACTTCAAGTTTAAATAGAGAAGGGACAGAAGCTGGGGACATGAAATATGCATAGTTAAGCAGTTTGGGTCAAAACTGTGGTCTGGTTGATAATTATCTCAGATCTGGTTCTATAAGTTCCTTCTGGCTCTGGGGATGTTGTTATCCCTTGAGAAACGTTTGGTTCTCTACACTGCTTTTGCTTAGAGGGCAGCCTCAGTTCTTGTTATAGGATAGTTTCTTCCACATAGTGGGGTAGTTTCATCATAGGTTGATCTGCCTGCAAGTCTCGCTTTTTCTGGATTCTTGAAAATATCTTAGTTACTCTTTTCTTGGTGTTTTTAATTGTGAAAGAGGTCAAGAGAGATGAGGCAAATTTAGAGCTATCAACCTTGTATTTACCAGTTTTTAGAAAGACACTCAAGTGATTAACATGTCTACATGCAGATTTGAACAGGAATTTGACCTAAAGTTTAAGGCAACAAAAGAAGACCAATGCAATGTGAGGGCAGAGATGCTTTTTTCCTGCTTTTAATTACCCATCAGACATCCTCAGGACCAAGTGAAGAATCAGTGCTTTTTTAACAAAAGTAGGCTCAACCCCTTATTGTATGTATATTCACTGATTTTTCTCCTTCTGAATATTATGAATGTATTAGAAAATTCTAGAATTTTAGTATTCCTTTAAAGAGCTTTAAACTTTACTTTGGTGGGTAGTTAAGTTACTACACTATTAGTTTAATCTTTTAAAGAATTTTTAAAGGTTTTTTATGGCAGTTTTGAAGTAACCTTTATTCTAAAGCTAGGTTAGCATCACTACTAAGATAGCCCTTCTTGTGTCAACACTGAATTCCTCAGCTGTTCAACAAAAACTCACCTCTGCTTGGCAAGAAGTCATATCTCTTAGTATTGTATGGTCTCTGAGAGCTTTCAGTTGTATGGCTTCCCATTCTTTGCCTAATCTCCTGAGATTTTGCCCTGCTCTTACATTCCTTAGTATTTTCCAATAGAAGTAAAAGAGCATCTATACCAATTTTTCTGGAGCTTCTTTTCAATTAATTTCCCCATTTCTGATATTCTGCCAACAAATTCCAGCCAGCTTAGTCCACCATAACTAAATTCTATCTGTTCAACCCAAGAAACTTGCCAAGCTTTGAATCTGACTACCTCTGTACCCTGCAAATCTGGAAAATGATGCTTGGTAGACAGCTCAGGCAATCTTATGAGTCACTTATTTGTCTCTTTTCTCTCAGTGGCCATAGTTCTGCACTAGCTATTATAAAATTTACGAAAAAAAAAACAGTTTCATTAATTTTTTGTGGTTTTATTGTTGTTTACAGCAGGAAATTAAGTATAGCCCCAGTTATTCCATCCAGGCTCTACAGCAGAAGTTGATGTCTTTCAATTTTAAAGTCAACAATTTAAAATACCCCTTATTTTTGATATACAGGGCAAAGAAAGAAATTGAATACCAGGAACTGATGTTTCTTTTAACTGGAGGAGTAAGTCTTAAGGCTGCTGAGAAAAATCCTGATCCAACTTGGCTGCAGGATAAAAGTTGGGAAGAAATTTGTCGAGCAAGTGAATTTCCTGCCTTCAAAAAATTGAAGTAATTATTTACATTTGATGATTTAACATTGAATAGTGATGAGTAGATTTGTAATTTAGTGATTTTTATGGTTCTTTTTAGTTTATTGGTTGGTAGAAAGATGGGCTTTTATTATTTTGTATACAAATGTAGCTCCTATGTTACAAAAAGTCAAAGCCAATTTCTTTGACCCTGTACCCTTGAATCTGTCATTCAGGTTACCATTATAGAAACAAAAGCTGCTATACCCTAAATTCTGGAAGATGCCCCAACAAAGGTAGATTAAAGATTATTTAAAACTTCTTTCATTATAAAGAACTACCTTTCTGTGCCTCTGAATGGTAATAAAAGAAGAATCCCAAAGATCTACTGTTAATAGTGAGATTGAGAAGACCAAGTTTAATAATTTCAAACTTAATCCTTAAGTATTTCTGTAAAGACTGAGAAATGACTACCCTTTTCTTCTCCACTACAGCTGGTTTTCTCAAGTATAGATATATGTCTTCCTGGGAGCCAGACATTGAAACACAATCTCATTTGTCTCATTAGTATTCTCCAAAGGCTTCTGGTAAAAGAAGCTTTAATTTAGTTGTTTCAGTTCTTGCCAATCTTCAGTCCTTATAAAAAAAAAAAGACCTTTTTATTAAAAAAAAAAAAGTGTGTGGGAGAGGTACTATTCTAAGTAATAGTGGCCTAACCAACAAGAAATTAAAGAAAAGGAAATAAGTGCTTTTTATGACAAAGATTTTCAATTACTTATTTAACTGAAATAACTTTATTGAAATGTCTCCACATAAAAGTTCACCTTGCCCCCAGCAAGCAATTAGATGGGATCTGTGTATCACTTAAATGCCTTCATGAGAACTGGAAATAAGCCACTCTTTACTCTCTTAAGTCAAATCACATTCTTCTGGGCTATACCCTACAGAATTAGCTTTAGGAAAAACAGTAAAGGTCCTGCCAGATGGCCAGTAATAGCCCTTAGTGCTTCTGGAAGAGGACCAAGAAGAGCAGATCAGCATGGACTGTCCGCCTCAGAAAACAGGGTATGGGAAAGATATGGTTCTAAGCTGGTGGGTATTGTGGAGATTCCATATTTTTGTGTAGCCATTCTGCCTTGCCACAAAGATTATTATTATCATCATCCCTCCCCCTCCCTACTCCCCCTCCCCCTCCCCCCTCCCCCCTCCCTGTCCTCCTCCTTCGTCTTCTTCTTCAATGTATTTTTAGTTGTAGGTAAACAGAATACCTTTATTTTAATTTTTATGTGGTGCTGAGGATCAAACCCAGAACCTCACGCGTGCTAGGCAAGCACTCTACCTCTGAGCCACAATCCCAGCACCCCCCCAACCCAGGATTCCTTCTTTCTTGTGCATGTGCATTAGCAGGTGGGCATACTCATTTTATTTGACCTTTGTTCCCCTTACATACTTAATGGCCCTTGGATCTCATAGCTTGTTCTTTCCAGCCATGTCTGATGTCATCAGTTATTGCTCTTCTTGGAGGGTTCACATTAGAGGTCACTGTTGAGTTGAGGAAAAGAAGGGTGGCCTTCCAGCCCTTGCCTTGATTTTGACAATGCAGGTCAATGGCAAAGATCTCCCTAGAACAATAGCTATTAAACAGCAAAGAAGCCATAAGAGCATACTGTTGGGCCAAGACTCACTGATAGCTACATGTAGTCCAGGGTCATTGGAGCTGCCAAGACAAGCCAGTACTGAAGCAATTATTTGCTGAATGTTCATGGACCATGCACAGGATTAGGCACCCAGGGATCTGAAAACTACAGAGCATGTCAAGCTGGTCTGTACCTGGGATACTAGTGAAGAAAAAGCAGTGCTGGGAGCAGAAAGATGCAGCCTGGGGGTCTCTGCATGTCCAATGAGATGCAGCAGAGTGTGGAAATCCAAGTGATTTCAACAGGACCTGGCATACAGAACTCATGTTCTAATTGGTGAAGTAGAGGTTTTCATTAGGTGCACATTGAATGTGGAGGTCTTCAGGCCACACAGGTTGATGATGCCATACTATGAAGAGCTTATCACTATTTGTATCTGTCAGTATCATATTAAATTAGTCACTTGCCAAAGCAAAGGGATCTGAGCTCTGTATTTGGTCAGTTTACCTCTCACTCACAGCTTATGGACTAAATGACTATCCTTCCTCATGATGAGAAGAAAGATACATTGAATTCCATTCTGGCTTCTTTGTTTTCCTGCTTGTCCCCTCCTCTGCAGCTGAAGTCTTCTGTTCTGTACTTTCTTTTGCCAGATGTTATTCAAGGGGAAGTTGGCAGTTGTTAGTCCAAGGAGCAAGCAAGCAAAAAATAGCTTTCCCCTCCCCCCCCCCCTTGGTGGTGAGGAGTGAATGCAGGACCTCACACATGGTAGGTAAGCATTCTACCACTGAGTCACATCCCTAGCTCTTTTTTCAAATTTTTATTTTGAGACAAGGTCTTACTAACTTGCCCAGGCTGGCCTTAAACTTACCATTTTCCTGACTCAGCCTCTCAAACAAAAAAATAGCATTTCTTTTGTTTTTAATATTTATTTATTTATTTATAGTTGTAGTTGGACCCAATACCTTTATTTCATTCATTTATTTTTATGCAGTGCTGAGGATCAAACCCAGGGCCGCAAGCATGCTAGGCGAGTGCTCTACCACTAAGCCACAATCCCAGCCCCAAAATAGCATTTATTTTCAGGACCAAAATAATACCCTGGTAAATATGATACTGAAGAACTTCCAGTTGTACCCAATGAGGATGAGACTTATCAGGCCCATTGCCAGAGTTTTATAGGCTCTGTGGTTTCTATTATACCTCTCTTTAGAATTGTGTGAGTCAAGAGTTCTCTTGGTGGCTTCTTCTCTCATGTCTTCTCCTACTCTGCCAGCTGCCTTTATTCATTTCTGTTCCTAGTTAGAGTGTACTTTCCAGCTTCCCCTCAGTTACAGTTCCTGTAATCTAGTGATTTTTAAATGGCTCTATAACTTTTTTATTTTTTCCCCTTGCTCAACAGTCTCTCAAAACCTTTCCAAATAAAAACAATAATTATTAAACTTTTTCTACTAGGACCCATTTTTGTGAACATTTACTGGAATGGCGGAAAATCTATGACAGTAAAGAGCCACATAATGCAAAATTTCCAGCACCATTGGATAAGAATCTAAATGAACTACAGAAAATAATAATTCTTCGGTGCTTAAGGCCAGATAAGGTAAAAGACATATGTGGTTGATTTGGAATCCAGATAATTTGCCATTTATTAAATACTAGTCATAAAGATATAGTCATGTACTGCTTAATGATGTTTCAGTCAATGATGGACCTCATAATATGACAAAGTTCACATTATATTATAATGCAGCTGAAAATTTTCTGTTACCTAGTGATGTTGTGTCCATCATGAGGGCATAGTGTAATGCATCACTTACATATCTGTGGCATGCTAGTGTATCCATTGAACCTCCAGTCATATGAAAGTATAGCACAGATAATTATGTAACTATATAATACTTGATGATGACCATAAATGATTATTGCTGTTTTATTTTCTACACTATATTTTAATTATGAATTTAGAATGTACTCCCCTTTATTTTAAAAAACGTGAAACAACCTCAGGCAAGCCTTTTAGAAGGTATTTCAAAAGAAAGCCTTCTTATCATAGGAAATGACAGTTCCATGGGCATTAACACCCCCTGAATACCTTCTAGTGGAATGAGATGTAAGGTGGAAGACAATGATACTGACAATTCTGATCCTGTGCAGGTCTAGGCTAATGTGTGTGTTTGTGTCTTAGTTTTACAAAATAGTTTTAAAATTTTGAGAATTTTTAAAAATAGAAAATATTTTATAGAATTAGACTATAAAGAAATATTTTCATACAGCTATACCATGTATGTTTTAAGTTTCTACAAAAAAATCTCAAAAAGTTTTAAAAACTTTATAAACTTGTGAGTGAAAATATTATAGTAAGTTAAGGCTAAATTTCTTATCCAAGAGAGAGAAACTTTTTAAAATTCAGTATACTGAGTCTACAGTGTTCATGGACTCTGTAGTAGTACATGATAATGTCCTGGGCCTTCACATTTCGTCATCATTCAATGAATCATCCAGCGCAACTTCCAGTCCTAATTAGCTCCATTCATGGTAAGTGCCCTGGACAGATGCAACATTTTTCTTTTGTATTATACTTTTACTATATATATTTTTATTTAGATATGTTTAGATTCCATTTAGATATGTTTAGATATCATTATGTTGTAGTTACCTATAATATTCAGTACAGTAGCATGCTGTACAGGTGTATAGCCTAAAAGCATTAAGCTATATAATAGAGCCTAGGTGTATAGTGCACTATATCAGGTAGGTTTCTGTAGATAATATTCTATGATACGCAGGAAATCAACTAATGACACATTTCTTGGAAATTAATCCCTGTTATTAAGTAACACACAGCTATATTATTATTTGATTTTTGGCGGGGTGGGTTGGTTTTGTTTTATTTTGTTTTTTGGCAGTCCTAGGGATTGAATCCACAGCCTTGTGCATGCCAGGCAAGTGTTCTACCACTGAACTACATCCCAGCACTGTTATTTGGTTCTTTAATTCTCATTTCAGATACTCACACGGTATCAAACACAGTATCTCATTTCAGAACCCCACAGATGGGGTAATTATCCATCTGTGGGTTTATTGGAGATACTTTTGGCCATTGTTTCCTCTTCAGGATTTTTTTTTTCTTTTCTTTGTGGCACTGGAGATTGAATCCAAAGGTGGTCTACCACTGAGCTATAGCCCAGCCCTTTTTTAAAATTTGAAATGGAGTCTAAGTTGCCCAGGCTGGCCTCCAACTTGTGATCCTCCTGCCTAAGCCTCCCAAGTAGCAGGGATTATAGGCGTGCACCATTGCATTTGGCTTCTCAAATATTTTTTGCCAGCCCACCCAAGATTCCAATTATATATATGTTAGGCTGTTTGATATAGTGCCATACTAGTGATGTTAAAATGATGTTATTTTTTTTAAATCTTTTGTGTCTTTGTATTCATTTGAATAGTTTCTGATGCTCTCTTTATTTGCTGATTTTTTTCCTTTTGTAGTGTTAATCCCATCCAATAAATTTTTTAGTTATGTATTTCATCTTTAGAATAGTTTTTTGTTTTTTTTATATGTGTTCTGTTTCACTTTTCACTCTGCTCACGTTTTTTAAAGCTTTAAACACAAGTTATAACTGTTTTCAAATCCTTAACTGCTAATTCGATCCATTTCTGGATATCTTATTTTACTTATTTGTCAACTTATTTTACTCTTGGTTATAGATTATATTTTCCTGCTTCTGGGCATGTCCAATAATGTTTGATTGGGTGTTGTACATTGTAAATTACTGATGGCTTATTTTTTGTTATATTCCTATAAAGATAATGTGTTTTAGGCTGGGGTTGTGGGCTCAGTGGTAGAGCACTAGTCTAGCATGTGAGAGGCCTTGGGTTCTATCCTCATCACCACATAAAAATGAATAAGTAAAATAAAGGTATTATGTCCAACTATAACTAAAAAAATAAATATTAAAAAAAAGATTGTTGTTGTGGGGCTAGGGTTGTGGTTCAGTGGTAGAGTGCTTGCTGAGCATGTGTGAGGCACTGGGTTCGATCCTCAGCACCACATTAAAAAAAAAAAGACATAAAATAAAGTTATCATGTTCATCTACAACTAAAAATATTTTTTAAAAAAGATTGTTATGCTTTGTCCTACTGTTTAGGAATCAACAAACACTAACTGTGGACCAAATCCAACCTTTGATTTCTTTCTTTTTTTCTTTCTTTTTAATATATATAATATATATATTTAGTTGTCAATGGACCTTTATTTTATTTATTTATATGTGGTACTGAGGATCAAACCCAGTGCCTCCCACATGCTTGGAAAGCACTCTGCCACTGAGCGACAACCCCAGCCCCCATGATTTCTTTTATCCAGCCCATGAAAGAAGAATGTTTTACACATTATAAAGTAACTATTTTAAAAATAAGAATATGCATCAAAAATTGTATGTGTCCTACAAAGCCAAAAATATTTACTATCTGGCCCTCTACAGAATAAGTTTGCCAACTCCTGTGGCTATATAATTAAATTACTTGACTTTAAATTGTTCCTTTTGAGTATTATTATTATTAAAATTTGTTAGGGATGATCTTAAATAGTCTTTCCAACTGATAGTTTAGCCCAACTATTAAAGTGTTGCCCTTATGGGATCTTTCCTGAATGTCCCAGGTGATCATCAAGGACTCCTCATTGTGTTTATTGGGAACTTTAATGAATTTCTAGTCTTGCATGAACTCTGATAGTTCCCTGAGCCCCCAGCTCACACCTCCCCAATCATTCTTTGCTTGGCCTTATACACACATGCCACAGTATTTATAAAAAACTCCAAGGTTTTTTTATATAAATTTCTGAACTCTGCCTGAATAGTTCTCTCCTAATTGGAACTCTACAACTCCTGGCTGCCTTGGTCTCCTTGAATTCCTTTTCTGTCTTATCAGCCCAGCAACACTGCAATGCTGTGTATGAGTCTGCTTTCCATTGCTGTAGCAAAATACCTGATACAAACAACTTAAAAGGAAGAAAGGTTTATTTGGGGTCATGATTTCAGCGGTTTCAGTCCATGGTCACTTGGCCCCATCATTTTGGACTTTTGATGAAGCAGAGCCTTTAGTGGTAAACATGTTGTGGATCAGAGCTGCTCTCCTCATGGCAGCCAGAAAGCAAACAAAAAGAGTGAGGAAGGGAATAGGACAAGATATATCCTTCCAGGGCTTGCCCCCAGTTACACCTACTTCTTCTAGCTAGGTCCCATCTCCTGTAGTTTTCACCAACTCCCAAAAGTCCATTCAATTATGAATCCATCTGTGGATTAATTTGTTGATAAGATTATAGATGTAACGATTCAGTCACTTCCCAGAAACCCCACCTCTCAATTGCTGCATTGGGAACGAAGTCTTTAATATATGAATCTTTAGCGGACATTCTAGATCCAAACCATAACATTCTACTTCTAGTCTTACCCTCTGTAAAGAAGAAAGCTGAGGAATTAATAGGGTTCACTTTGTTTCCTTTTTATCTAGGATCACAGTCCTGCACCACCTAATGCCAATATCTTTAATGGTTGTTTTATTAATTTTGCCTGTTTTAAAATTGTTTATAGTGGGAAGGTAATTCTAATCCCTTTAACTAGAAACAGGAGATGGTGGAAAATCTTGTACATGTCACAAAATCATTAGTCCAAATGTGTAGAAAAATATTTTTATAGGTGGGATAAGTAAGATAATACTATTTTTCACACACCAAGAAAGGTTATTATGTGTTACAAAAGGAAAAACTTAATAGAAAACACAAACATCTATGTTCACACATATAGTTTAAACTTTGGCGGTAAAGTAAAATTTATTTACAGTTTTTAAATGTTAAACAGTAAGAAAGACTGTTCAAGACTCGTAACAAGTAGTAGTCAAGGCTCACAATAGAGGAGAGACATAAGGCTCAACTCTGAATACAACAGAGATGGTTGGGGATTTGCAGCCAAGGAGAAGGGTAGGAGAAAGTACTAATACTACATTAAGGATAGAGAGAATCCTGACCCAAAGGATTTTTGCTTTAAGCAGGCCAGTATGATCAGATTTGAGGGATTAGGGTGATTAATTTAATCAGATATGAAGGATGGTGGGTTCTTACTAAACTGATTTAGCAGAATTCTTGCTACAGAAGGTCTCCTAAGGACAAGGCCTAGTAGAAAAAAGATTCAGAGGAGCCTAAGGTTTGGTCAAGGAGAGAATCTGTTGTCACTTCACTTTCCTTGGCTCAGGTATACCATATATAATATGAAGGTGTTAAAATGATAGCAACAGTCTCTTCCTTCCTTCTCTGTCCTTCCTTCCTCCCTCTCTACTTGTTACATTTTTAGTAAAGTCACACAAGGAGCATTATCTAATGTTTCATTCTATCTCTGGGCAGGTTCAAAAGGAGGCTACCTAATTATCTCATTTTCTCCTACCCGATAATAATGTGTGTGTGTGTGTGTGTGTGTGTGTGTGTATGAGAAAGAGACCAATTTGTATTTCATTTTCTATAAACAGCTTTCTCCTCTGCCCATTTTACTTTTGGATTGCTATTCTTCTATTAAATTAGCAAACACATTTTGCATATTAGGGAAATTAGTGCTTTGTCTGATATGCTAAATGCTTTTTTTGGCCAGGTTCAAATTTCATTTTTTCTCATTTTTCAATAATAAAGTTGTTGTATGAAATAGAAATTACTCCAAAGACCACATTTTCTCTCTTCACCAGATAACACCAGCTATAACAAATTATGTAACTGACAAACTCGGAAAAAAGTTTGTAGAACCTCCACCATTTGATTTGACAAAGAGTTATTTGGATTCAAACTGCACCATTCCCTTAATTTTTGTGCTGTCTCCAGGGGCAGATCCCATGGCCAGTAAGTGTATATGTTGTAATATTGTAAACTTCTAAGAAATTACAATTAAAATATTTTGCTCATTGCCTACTTGTTATATGATTATAAATCAGTTAGTAAATCTGGCATTCATAGGGAGAGATAACTAGAACTTTCTATGATAATACATGTATACATAGAAATCATAAGGCATATTTTATAATTCTAAAGTAATTTCTTGTTCTCTTCATAGGCTTACTGAAATTTGCAAATGATAAGTCTATGTCTGGAAATAAATTTCAAGCCATTTCACTGGGTCAGGGACAAGGACCAATTGCAACAAAAATGATTAGAGCAGCAGTAGAAGAAGGAACTTGGGTTTGCCTACAGAATTGTCACCTTGCTGTCTCCTGGATGCCCATGTTGGAAAAAATATGTGAAGATTTTAGCACTGAAACCTGTAACTCATCCTTTAGGCTTTGGCTCACAAGTTACCCATCTCCAAAAGTATGTTTGTTTATTATAGAAGTCAATTTAGCTGTTACATTGTATGTCTTGAGTTTTAGACATTTGTTAATTCACTGGTTGTATGCATTTTTAGGGTCTAAGATTGCTATCTTGCATAATGTTTGTATATATTTTGTCTTAGTTCCCAGTAACAATTCTACAGAATGGAGTAAAAATGACTAATGAACCTCCCACGGGTCTTCGGCTAAATCTCCTTCAGTCATATCTCACGGATCCAATTTCTGATGTTCAGTTTTTCAAGGGATGCCAGGGAAAAGAACTGGTAACATTCAACTTCTGAAACTTTTAAATTGTTTCATAGTGATTAAATATGTTAATATAAAATTGTTATTTAATATTTTAAAATTCATGCATTTCCTAACAAGACAAATTATTCCTACTGCTTCATTATTTTGTTCCTGGTTGTTTGTGTTCTGCTCACCACAAGTAGTAACATTGAAATAAATATTTTTGAATGAACGAATGTATCTTAGGTTATAAACCAAAGTACAACAGGGTTTTCAGTTAACAACCAAGAGTAGTAATCTATTTTTACATCATTTATTCATTCTTTCAACAAATTTGTGTATTAGGCACTCTCTAGGTGCTAAACACAAAGCAGTGAGAACAAAATAGGTACAAGGAAATCTGCCTTCGTGGAACTTAAATTCAAGTGATAATGTCTTAGCATATTAATAATGTTTTTCAAACTAGGGATAACAGGAACATACCTCAATATTGTAAAAGCAATCTATGCTAAGCCTCAGGCTAGCATCATTCTGAATGGAGAAAAATTGAAGGCATTCCCTCTAAAATATGGAACAAGACAGGGATGCCCTCTCTCACCACTTCTGTTCAACATAGTTCTCGAAACACTGGCCAGAGCAATTAGACAGACGAAAGAAATTAAAGGCATCAAAATAGGAAAAGAAGAACTTAAATTATCACTATTTGCAGATGATATGATTCTATACCTAGCAGACCCAAAAGGGTCTACAAAGAAACTATTAGAGCTAATAAATGAATTCAGCAAAGTGGCAGGATATAAAATCAACACGCATAAATCAAAGGCATTCCTGTATATCAGCGACAAATCCTCTGAAATGGAAATGAGGACAACCACTCCATTCACAATATCTTCAAAAAAAATAAAATACTTGGGAATCAACCTAACAAAAGAGGTGAAAGACTTATACAATGAAAACTACAGAGAGAAATAGAAGAAGATCTTAGAAGATGGAAAAATATACCCTGTTCATGGATAGGCAGAACTAACATCATCAAAATGGCGATATTACCAAAAGTTCTCTATAGGTTTAATGCAATGCCAATCAAAATCCCAACAGCATTTCTTGTAGAAATAGAGAAAGCAATCATGAAATTCATATGGAAAAATAAACGACCCAGAATAGCAAAAACAATGCTAAGCAGGAAGTGTGAATCAGGGGGTATAGCGATACCAGACTTCAAACTATACTACAGAGCAATAGTAACAAAAACAGCATGGTACTGGTACCAAAACAGGCGGGTGGACCAATGGTACAGAATAGAGGACACAGAAACCAATCCACAAAACTACAACTACCTTATATTTGATAAAGGGGCTAAAAGCATGCAATGGAGGAAGGATAGCATCTTCAACAAATGGTGCTGGGAAAACTGGAAATCCATATGCAACAAAATGAAACTGAATCCGTTTCTCTCACCATGCACAAAAGTGAATTCAAAATGGATCAAGGAGCTTGATATCAAATCAGAGACACGCCGTCTGATAGAAGAAAAAGTTGGCTACGATCTACATACTGTGGGGTCGGGCTCCAAATTCCTCAATAGGACACCCATAGCACAAAAGTTAATAACTAGAATCAACAAATGGGACTTACTCAAACTAAAAAGTTTTTTCTCAGCAAAAGAAACAATAAGAGAGGTAAATAGAGAACCTACATCCTGGGAACAAATCTTTACTCCTCACACTTCAGATAGAGCCCTAATATCCAGAGTATACAAAGAACTCAAAAAATTAGACAATAAGAGAACAAACAACCCAATCAACAAATGGGCCAAGGACCTGAACAGACACTTCTCAGAGGAGGACATACAATCAATCAACAAGTACATGAAAAAATGCTCACCATCTCTAGCTGTCAGAGAAATGCAAATCAAAACCACCCTAAGATACCATCTCACTCCAGTAAGATTGGCAGCCATTATGAAGTCAAACAACAGCAAGTGCTGGCGAGGATGTGGGGAAAAGGGTACACTTGTACATTGCTGGTGGGACTGCAAATTGGTGCAGCCAATTTGGAAAGCAGTATGGAGATTTCTTGGAAAGCTGGGAATGGAGCCACCATTTGACCCAGCTATTCCCCTTCTCGGTCTATTCCCTAAAGACCTAAAAAGAGCATGCTACAGGGACACTGCTACATCGATGTTCATAGCAGCACAATTCACAATAGCTAGACTGTGGAACCAACCTAGATGCCCTTCAATAGATGAATGGATAAAAAAAATGTGGCATTTATACACAATGGAGTATTTCTCTGCATTAAAAAATGACAAAATCATAGAATTTACAGGGAAATGGATGGCATTAGAGCAGATTATGCTAAGTGAAGCTAGCCAATCCCTAAAAAACAAATGCCAAATGTCTTCTTTGATATAAGGAGAGTAACTAAGAACAGAGTAGGGACGAAGAGCATGAGAAGAAGATTAACATTAAACAGGGATGAGAGGTGGGAGGGAAAGGGAGAGAGAAGGGAAATTGCATGGAAATGGAAGGAGACCCTCAGAGTTATACAAAAGTACATACATACAAGAGGAAGTGAGGGGAAAGGGAAAAATAATACAAGGGGGACAAATGAATGTCAGTAGAGGGGGCAGAGAGAGAAGAGGGGAGGGGAGGGGAG
The DNA here is from genome assembly GCF_021218885.2 of Marmota monax. Lineage (NCBI taxonomy): Eukaryota > Metazoa > Chordata > Mammalia > Rodentia > Sciuridae > Marmota > Marmota monax. Next base: position 13,173,775 of record NW_026693008.1, on the reverse strand, counting down.
GGGAGGGGGGATAGTAGAGGATAGGAAAGGCAGCAGAACACAACAGACACTAGTATGGCAATATGTAAATCAATGGATGTGTAACTGATGTGATTCTGCAATCTGTATATGGGGTAAAAATGGGAGCTCATAACCCACTTGAATCAAAGTGTGAAATATGATATATCAAGAACTATGTAATGTTTTGAACAGCCAACAATAAAAAATTTAAAAAAAAATAATGTTTTTCAGCATATCCGTCTAAAACAGTTTACATGGTGTTGGGTACTTCAGAAGGTCCCAATAAAATAATACTGTCTGAATTATTACCACTTGAGAAGCAGGAAAGAATATAAACATAGAGGAACCAAGCATAATCTTAATTTTTTATATAGGCTAGATTGGAAGATAATGTAACTTATATCTGTGAGAAAATGGATTACTTATTAACTGAACCCCAAAATTAAGATTTACCTCTATAGGAATAGAGGAAAACTCAGTTCCCTGCAAGAAGATCACTTCTAAGAGAGAAAAAGGAGAAACTGAGCCACGCATATTGGTTAATTTTCCCCAAAATTTACTACCTCTTCTATAGCAAATAAGTATAAGGATGGAGAAAAGTAAGGGATGATATGTTAGTTGAGGCTTCCCACCATGGAAGGAAACAGCATTGGGAGAAAATTGTCCCTCTGCCCTCTTTTCAACATATAGTATTTATCACATTTGCCTACTTGAGCTAGAAGAATGTTACTGAAGGTGAAACATGACCAAATTCTTTGGAATCCAGCCACCTCTGCTTAATGATAATTTTGTGTGCTTCTACTTCTGCACATTTTGTTTGTAAGGCTATGAGAAAGGGAAATATTTTGTGTGTTTTTAGCTAGAAAAAGAACTTAGTAGAATGGAGGAAGTGGTATAGTATTTGATTCCCATCCAGTACCTAGAAGCTAGTACCTAGGAGCCCTAGTACCTAGAAGAAAGAGGTCCCGAAACAGAGAATAACAAGCAGAACTAATTTGGGGCTCAGATAACTAAAAAAAAAAAATTGTGCTGTGTTGGAAAGAAGCACTCTTGATTCTTTCTATATTACAACTTGAGCAAGCAATATTGGGATCTGGGGACATCCAAAATTAGCCTCCATGTCACATAGCATCATTTTATAATCATTGGCAATAAGTAAGGCTTCACCAAGCAACTTCTCGGATAGTAAAAAATAAAAAAAATTAAAAATGGAAGCTGAAGTAAGATCAGAAAAAGTGCAAATGCCTTGTAACATTCATTCTCAGCATGCATCAGATTCTCCTAGAAGGCTTAGTGAAACATCTTGGTGAACCCCATCCCCAGAATTTCTAGTTCAGTAGGCCTGGGATAGGGCTTAAGAATTTGCCATTCTAAGTCTCAAGTGAAACTGATACTGCTGATCCTGAAATCACACTTTGAAAATCATTGTGTTCTAAGAATTTTTTAGAACATCTAGTTTTGGCAGGATGGGGGAATCTAGATAATAGGACTATGAGCAAACTTTCCTGATATCCCTTTTCACATCTCTTCAGTTCATATCTAATTTTAGCTACAACTGTAAAAGAGATGATAGATCTTTGTGTACTCATTCACCTTAGGCTGATAGCATCCCATCTAAGTATGCATATTTCTGCTTTCTGTCTCCAGGAATTCTCTATGCCACCAGAGCCCTTATGGCCTACAGATACATTATCACTTTGAGTTTTGTCAATTTTATTTTATTTTTTATTTATTCTAATTAGTTATACATGACAGCAGAATGCATTTCAATTCATTATACACAAATAGAGCACAACTTTTCATTTCTCTGATTGTACACGATATAGAGTCGTACCACATGTGCGGTCATACATGTACCTAGGCTAATGATGTTCATCACATTCCATCATCTTTCCTATCCCCATGTCCCCTCCCCTTCCTCCCTCCCCTTTGCTGAATTTTATTTTTTTATTTAATTTATTTACTTATTGGTGAAAATAATATTGTTGACAGGGAACACTTTTCTCAGAAGAATTGTGTCCCTGCCATAGCAAAAGCTTTAATAACTCATTCTAATATTGACTTTTCCTCTTGCCCTGTGTTCCTTTCCCCACTCTTTCTTTTCTGCTTCATGGGGTCACCTCCCATATAAGCCCACCTTCACTCTAATCTTTCCTTCAAGTTGTGCTCTTGGAGGAACCCAATCTAAATAAAGACCAAAGACAGAAAACAATGCAGCTATTTAGTTTTCCAAAACTTGAATGATGGTCTCTACCTAAAGAAAAACCATTATGTGAATGCTGAGTGAAATAAACCAGACTCAAAAAGTCAAGGGTTGAATGTTTTCTCTCAGATGCAGAAGTAAGAGAGAAATAAGGAATTAAAAAAAAAAAAAGATGTAGGTTGGATCTCTTGAAAATAGGAGGGAGAACAGTGGAATAGACCATGGGAACTGAGGAGGAGGAAGGACGGATGGGAAAGGGCAGGAACTGCAGAATGAAATCACATCATGCTATGTGCATGTATGAATATATCACAACAAATTCCACTTTTGTATTTAATGCACCAAGTAAAAACATAAAGAAAATGAATTATGTGAAAATACAGTGTCTGGAAAATATATGTAAATTAATATGTGATTTATTAATATATGAAAATACATGTTAATTCTTTCCATTGCCAAAATGTTATTCTCATATCAGATGTTTCACCATAGCATTTATCTAGTATATTTAAAATATGCTTTGATTTATGTACATTATTTCAAGAATATATCAGTTTAGTAATGCATAGCATGCTTGCTTCCCCCGACTCCCCACCCTGCAGTGCTTGTAATTGAACCCAGGGCCTTGCACATGCTAGACAGACATTCTACCACTGAGTTACATCCCCAGCCTTTTTAATTTTATTTTGAAATGGAGTCTTGCTAAGTTGCTCAGGCTGGTCGCAAACTTTGTGATCCTTCTTCAGCTTCCCCAGTATCTATAATTACAGGCCTGCACCACCACACCCAGCAGAAGGCTTGCATTTTAACTGTTTTTGTTTGTTTGGTTGGTTTTTTTGAGACAGAGTCTTGCTATGTTACCCAGGCAGGCCTTGCACTCCTGGGTTTAAGCAGTCCTCCTGCCTCAGCCTCTTGAGTAGATGGGACTTCAGTTACACACCACCATGTCCTGCTTGCACTTTTATAATAAATAAGCCAGGTACAGTGAAGTATGCCTGTAGTTCCAGCCATTCAGAATGTAGATTTAGAACTGTTTGAGATTACCTGACTTAAAGTACATGGCATAAGTGCTTGAAATGTACTTAGGGCTACCTTAAACAATGTATGGTCATACCCAGAATGCTGACACAGGTTATGAGAGGCCCATGTGACATCCATATTTCAACATATGAAGTTATCATGTATAGACCAAATGAACAATGCTTTCAAAAGTGATCTCTAGATGAAAAGTAACAAAGTCTAGAATTATATATTGGGATTTTTCAAATCCTAATAATTATTCTTCTGAACTTATAGTCTCAAATACATGCCAGCAAGACTACAGGACAACATTTGAGTACTGAGATTGCAAATATCTGTGAATAATACCAAGGTATTTTAGCCAATATCTGAATCAAATTGTTGTTACAATTTTTGCATTTTAATGAAGTTTAATATTGCGGTTAGTTTAGCTTCGGAAATTTGAATTAAGTGATAAGATGATGTTTTTTTTAATAAGTATTATTTTAGATCTTTTTAAAATAGCACTTCAGATACATAGTCAAATAGATACATGGTCATAGATCCTTGTAATGAAAAAGGTCACCTGTTCCCCTCATCTTACTGATGAAAATCTAATCGTAATTTTTATTGTATAATTTTTACATGAAAGGCATGGGAGAAGTTGCTATTTGGAGTTTGTTTTTTTCATGCCCTTGTGCAAGAGAGAAAGAAATTTGGTCCTCTTGGTTGGAATATTCCATATGGATTTAATGAATCAGATTTACGCATCAGTATCCGGCAACTACAGGTAATATTGGAAAGGAAGGGAACTAACATTTATGAATGATTATTGTTAATTAGGTCCTACGCAAGCCCCTTTGTTTACAATAATTGATTCAGTTCTCCCAACATCACTAATACATGGGTAGATTGTTGTAATAGCTTTTTTCCACCTGGATTCTTTCAGTTGCAAATAATGGGAAACTTGATTCGAACTGGCTTAAACCATAATTAAATTTATTATCACACATAAAAAAGAGGTGCATAGAAAGAACAAGCTCTGAAGTTGGTTGATTGAGCCACATGACAGCACTGTTATCAAGAACCCTGGTTCTTTCATCTTTTTGCAGTGCCACTCTCAGTATTGGCTTTATAGGTTCTCACTGTCTTTCCTCCTCCACTCAGCCAATTCTACAATTTAGTTCTATCAGCCAACAGAAGCAGGCTGTCTACATTAAGCAGAAAAGTAATATATAGAAAAGTTATATATGGAAACGATGGAAAGGATATTTGGTACCTCACAGGATTACCAAGACAGTTGGAAATCCAGGCTCAGAGGAAAGGCATCTAGAGCCATATCTAGAATTATGACTGATAAGAGCAGCATCTCTACCCTTGTTGAATATTAGAAATCAGAGCCTGCATAAACTGATGACTGAGTGGATAGACAATCAGGCAATGAGTTGTTGGTCTCCGTTTCTCACACATGCCACAAATTTAACATTAAATTCTCTTGGGGGTCTCTTGGTTTGGAGTAAGGAAGCCAGATGAACATATCTTTGCCCTCCCTCAAAGACAAGAGAGGGGGAAACTTTCCTCTTTCCACAAATAATTTATTATCAAAACAGATGACCATCCCTCTTTCTCAGCCTTCCTCTCCTATCTCTTGACACTTCTTTTTCTCCCAGACATACGAGAGTCTCTTTGGCTCTGGATAATCTAGAAAAAGTTTTTCTCCACTGTGCACCATTTCTGCTGTAACTCCTGCCCTATGAACTAAATTTTAGAAATAGGAAAAGCTTTCAACCAGTAACATATTATCCCAATATATATGCTACTTAAAATTGCTATACATTAAAAAGAGTATAGAATCTAGAACTGGAAGAAATTATTTCACATTACTTTACATTTTCAGACTGTTTACTGCTCTACAGGGTTACTGGGAGATGAATAACACAATGTAAAAGCTATGTAAATAGTTTTTATTCCTATTATTTCCATGATAATAAGGAAACTAGAAACAATATGTATTCTTTCTTAATTTTCTTATTTGCTTTAATTAGTTGTACATGACAGTTAAATGCATTTATGCACTTTGATATATCATACATAGATGGGATATAATTTCTCATTTTTCTGAGTTTACATGTTTCAGAATCATATTGGTCATGCAGTCACATATATACATATAGTAATAATGTCTGTTTCATTATTCTATCTTTCCTATCTCCACATCACCTCCCCACCCCTCGCATAACTTCCCTCTACCTAATCTGAGGTAACGCTATTCTTCCCTAGTGCCCCCTGCCTTATTATGAATTAGTATCTGCACATTAGAGAAAACATTCAGCCTTTATTTTTGTGGGATTGGCTTATTTCGGTTAGCATGATATTCTCCAACTCCAGTCATTTACTGGCAAATGCCATAATTTTATTCTTCTTTAAAGCTGAGTAATATTCCATTGAGTATATATACCACATTTTTTAAATCCATTCGTCTATTGAGGGACACTTAGGTTGATTCCATAGACTAACCATTGTAAATCGAGCTACTATAAACATTGATGTGGCTGTATCACTATATAGTATGCTGATTTTAACTCCTTTGGGTATAAACCAAGAAGTGGGATAGCTGGGTCAAATGGTAGTTCCATGTATTCTTTATCAGTGAAACTTTGTCATAGTGTTTGAGCAAGGTTCTGGCACTACAGGTTGAAATTGTTTTTATAACATTGTGAAAGGTCTCCTAAACCAGGCACCAGCCTCTTGGCCTTGATGTTATTGGCATTTGGGGCTATGGGCAATTATCCTGAGATTATTTAACACCATCCCAGGCCTCTATCCCATAGATGCCAGTAGCATATCCACCACATTTATGACAGTCTAAATTATTTCTAGACATTACTAAATATCTGCTTTGGAACAAAATTGATCCCAGTTTATCCAAAATGAGGTGTGTTCAATTTCACAATTAAAAAGACTTTGGTAATTTCCATGTCATCTTTTTTTAATTATTAATTATTTTTTTCATTAAAGAAGCAACATGTATTTATTTTTTAAATGGGAGATGCATATAAACAAAGAAATTTAAAACAAAACACTAAATCCAAAGACAACCAACCCATGCTGGTAACTCTTTCAACACCTTTTCTGTGTAGATAGATAGATAGATAATGCAATCTTAAAATGGAAATAAATGGAAGGAATTTAAGCTTTTTCTTCATTTTTTTCTTTGTTTCAGTTATTTATAAATGAATATGATACAATTCCATTTGAAGCTATTTCTTATCTGGCTGGAGAATGTAATTATGGAGGAAGAGTTACAGATGATTGGGACAGGCGCCTCCTATTAACCATACTGGCTGACTTTTATAATCCACACATAATTGAAATGCCTCATTATAAGTTTTCTCCCAGTGGGCATTATTTTGCACCTCCCAAAGGTACTTATGAGGACTACATTGAATTCATCAAGGTAACTGACACCACTGTAATATAGGGTTGGATTTATGTATGATTTTTCTAAAAGGAAATGATGAAATGTTCCCTCTCTAATGTGTACATTTTAGACAAGTATTAATGATTTCAATCAACTATCATGTATTTGTTTTCTTACTGGTTAGTGACATTGGAAAAGTTTGATTCTTCTATCATTTGATGTTCAGTTGGTTTTAAACCTTTTTTTGATCTGCACAGGTTTCCCTTATGAATTAATGTTTTATAGGAAAAAAAATACCCTCCTTAGATTATTGGCTGGAGCCTCTGAATTTAACTGACAAAAGACAGATTAGCAGGAGAAAATGCATTAAATTTGTACTGTGTTACAAGGGTTTTTCAGAAAATAAGTGAAAACCAAAAGAAGCAGATTACATGGGAGTTTATATACCGTCTAAATAAAGGGTGATGAATTGTGAAGATTGACTAAACAAAGGAAAGGTGGCATGGGCTTCTGTGGGTAATAACTTGTGAGAAAGTAATTAGGAAATATACGGCAAAATGGAAGATAAGAATTATCTTAGTACAATGTGTTTGTATACACTCATCCTCTAGTGCCAGCCTTCAGTCTCCTGTGTGATAAGAATGGCTCTCCTCATCCTGGTACAGGACAGAGGAGAATTTATGGCCCACTTTTAGGCAGAAGAGGGAAGGGAAGGGAACTCTTTTTGTATCTATTGATTTTTATATTAACTTCATCTATTTTTACGTTAAATTGGCATATTTGGGGGTAGCATATCCTGATCCCCTTCAATATCCAATTAAAATGTGACACATGCTTAATCTATTTTGTGGTAGAAACTTCCATTTACTCAAGATCCTGAAATATTCGGATTACATGAAAATGTTGATATCTCCAAAGATCTTCAGCAAACAAAAATCCTTTTTGAGTCCTTGCTCCTCACTCAGGGAGGCTCAAAACAGACAGGATCCTCAGGAAGTACTGACCAGATTCTATTAGAAATTACGGAAGATATACTCAACAAGGTATTATCTAGCTTAAAATATATTGCTTATAAGATAATAAAAATGGTTATGATATAACAGTCTTAAAACTCCCATTTATCATCAGTATGACTTTGAGCAAGATACTTTACCTCTCTGAGCATTAGTTTCTAAGCCTATTAAATGGTAAGAATAGTACATATTATTGTAAAAGGTTTATGAGGACATTAAACAACATTAATTTAAAGTTCTTAGTAACTATAGTCAAGGATGAGTTTATTTTCATTTCTAAATAAAAGTGAATGACTTAACTTTTTAAAAATGGAGGGAATGTTCTGAACTTGATTTTTAACTATACATTAGGAATTGAGAAGGCACAGGGAGATACGAACAGTGCTAAGCTAGTTGCTATAACTTTTCATGATACAGCCCAACATACTTAACCCTACTAAGTAGAATGATACTCTGTATTCTCACCTTTTTTCTGTGAGTTTTAATTTCAATAAAGAACTACTAAAGGAACTTTTTAAAAGATTATGCTACTAAACACAAATGTTCACAACTCCCCTCTAAGTACTATAAATATGTTCATATTTCAGCACCAGACTATCTGACAGAACAGAATCTAGCTCTAGTCCACTTGCCTTCAAAACCCATGAAGGCAAGAGTACCAGTGCTCTCTTAGGTGAGCCTGTTCACCAGAAGCCTGGAGGTGGCCTCTTAGAGAAGGGAGAGGAGCAGCACTGCCTGCAGCCTTGGGTGAAAGCAAACTAGCACACCCTGGCCCCCCATCCCTGTATGGCTGCTTCTGCAGTTCACCTCTTCTCACACATGGCGTCTGCTGCTTCTCTGGTTTATCTTTGTGGTGAAAGGTTCTTGCCTTCATTGAATGGTGGCTCTAATGGGCTACCTGACAGAGGCACCTGGGGCTTATTTGAGGTAAAGGGTTGTTTGAGCAGAGCCAGAGGACCCTAGAATTGGAATTCTTTTGTACTCTCCAAGGACTATCACCTGGAGACCCTCAGGCAAGTGCAATTCTTTTAGTTTAAGACTTCCCCAACTGGGAAACTTCTTTGCCCATTTAAGAGTATGAATTTCAGTGTCTTAAAGGAATTCATCAGCAGTCCCAAAGTGTCTCTGAGGTGCCACATAGAAATCACACATTAAGTGGCCTTCTCTCTCCCTATGCCCTGGGAACCTGCTACTTTTACAAAGTTAATTATTTGATGTGGGGTAAGCTAAGCTGTTTGGAACCCAGTTGATAATCAATTAGAAATAAATCAGGCACAGTGGCACACACCTGTAATCCCTTTCTGGAGGCAGAGGCAGAAGGATTGCAAATTAAGGCCAGCTTATGAAACTTAATAAGACCCTGCCTCAACATTAAAAAAATAAAAAGGGCTGGGAATATAGCTCAGTGGTAGAGTACCTCTGGGTTCAATCCCCTGTATCATAAGAAAAAAAGAAAAAGAAATACAAAACGGCTATGAAATGTTAAATAAATTTTATCAATGGAAAATAAGATTTAATTTACAAAGAGAAATTCCACAACTTTTCAGAATTATGTATTTTCTGCAAAGTGCTATAGTAGTTAAGAACATGGGTCTTGGATTCAGAGACCTATAGATTTAAACTTTTGGGCTGTGTGCCATTAGACCAATAATTTGGCTTTTCTGAATTTAAATGTTCTCATCTATAAAATGAAAATAATAATATCATCCAAGGATTAAATGAGATAATTTTGGAAAGCAGCATAGTACCTGCCATATAGTAACACCCTAGTATTAGCTATTACTGATATTATAGCTGAGTGAAACTAATTATCCATTCTGAGTGTTTGTGATCTTCAAAATCCATTCTTGTAGCTTCCATTTGATTTTGATATTGAAACAGCACTAATGAAGTATCCTGTGAGATATGAAGAGAGCATGAATACTGTGTTAGTACAAGAAATGGAACGATTTAACAAGTAAGTATCTATATCTCCAGCAATTCAGAAGGCAAGCCACCAAAATTGATAAAAAGACATGCTGGTATTGAATAAAAAATTTTAAGATTATCAAAACCTCCCATTTAAAATTTTGACCTTTTAAAATTTCATAACCTTTTGCTCCAGAAGATAGAGTATCTTTTATAATGTAAAAATAATGATGAAAAAGAAATATATTCTTACTGATTAAAAATATTCATTAATTGTAACTTCTCATCTATTATTATTCTCCTCAGGAATTAAAGGGAGAATGAACATTAGTAAGGCCTATGTATAGGCATATCTTCTGTTGTTTTTCTACCACCTGACACACATTTACTGAGTGCAACCTAAATTGATTAAGTACTGCATGATAATAAACAAATTATTTGCTTTTAATTTTTTAATTGAATATTCTACTGGATTAAGGAATGGTGAATTGTTTTGGTTATACATTTTCTAAAGTGTTTCCAAGTTTATTATAGTTTCTATACGTATTGACACTTTAAAGTAAAATATATTAAAATACTGTGTTACCCTATTTAATTAGTTATTTCTTATACAAAGGCTATAGTTATTTATTTATAATAGCATGCTGTCCCCCAGTTTCTCAGACATCTATACTCACTACAAGTATGTTTACGGTTTTCTTACCTGTTTGGATTGAAGTGGGAAACAAAATATTTGCCAGGGTATAAATGAATATATAATTTGTTTTAATGTATTGTTTCCCTAGTTTCAGCTGTTATATAACATCTTTTTAACTTCTCCCATATTTGCATGTTACTTGTAGTATTATTTGCCTAATATTTTCCCTTAAATAATTCTCCTTCTAAATTAGCTGGGTTCTGCCAAAGTGGTCTATAGATTTATTGCAACCCTATCAAAAGTTCGTATCGCATCCTATAGATATAGGAAAAAAATCTTAGGTGGGTGCAATGGTGCATGCCAACATAATCCCAGCATCTTAGGAGACTGAGGTAGAATGATCACAAGTTCAAAGCCATCCTAAGCAACTTAGCAAGACACTCAGCAACTTAGTGAGACCCTGTCTCAAAATAAAAAGGGCTAGTGTTGTGGCTCAGCAGTAGAGGGGTCACCTAGTATGTGTAAGGTGCTGGGTTTGATCCTCAGCACCACATATAAATAAATAAATAAATGTATTGTGTCCAACTACAACTAAAAAATATTTTTAAAAAGGGGGGGGCTGTAGTTAAGCACCCCGGCACCAAAAAAATAAAATAAAATAAATTCATATGGAATCACAGAATACCCCAGATAACCAAAGCAATCATGAGCAAAAAGAACAAAGCTGGAGGGCTGGGGTTGTGTTTCAGTGGTAGAGCACTTGCCTAACATGTGTGAGCACTGGGTTTGATTCTCAGCACTGTATATAAATAAATCAATAAAGATCCATCAACAATCAAAAAAAGAAAAGAACAAAGCTGGAGGCATCACACTACCTGATTTCAACTATATCACAAGGCAGTAGTAATGAGAACAGCATAATACTGGCATAAAAATAGACATAGTGATCAGAGGAACAGAATAAAGAATCCAGAAAAGAACTAATATGTCTATGGTCATTGGTTCTTTAAAAGCTGCCAATAATATACAGTGGATAATGAGAGTATCTTTAATAAATGGCATTGGGAAAAAACATACATATAAATCTATGTGCATGTATATATATACATATGTATATATATACGCACAAAAGATGAAATCGGACCTCACGTTACATACAAAAATCAACTCAAAGTAGATTAAAGACAAGACCTAAAACTGTAAAACTACTAGAAGAAAACATAGGAAAAACTACACAACATTGGTCTGGGCAATGATTTTTTAGAATTGGCCGCACAATTGTGGGCAACAAAAGCAAAATAGACAAACAGAATTTCAAAATAAAGATTCTTCATATTAAAAGAAACAATAGACACCAAAGTGCACACCTGTAATCCCAATAGGGGGAGGTGGAAGCAAGAGGATCACAAGTTCAAGGCCAGCTTCAACAACTTATCTCAAAATAAAACATGAAAAATGGGCTGGGGATGTGGTTGAGTGTTAAAGTGCCCCTGGGTTCAATCCCTGGTACCAAAAAAAAAAGGAAGACAAAAGATAACAAGTTCCGGGGAAGATGTGGTAAAAAGAGAACCCTGAAACATTGGTGGTGGGGATATAAATTAGTAAAACCATTATGGAAAACTATATGAAGTTTCCTCAAAAAACTAAAAACAGAATTACTATGTGTTCCAACTATCCTACTTCTGAGTGTTTATCCAAAGATTTGAAATCAGCATGTCAAAAAGACATCTGCATTCTCATGTTCATTGCAATACTACTGACAGTGGCCAAGTTTTGGAATCAAACTAAGTGTCAATAAAGAAATGAATAAATAAAAAAGATGTGATATATATTGATATATATATATATATATATGTACATATATAGTATGTACACACATACATAGTGAAATACTATTCAGTCTTTTAAAAAAGAGAAGAAATTTTGTCATTTGTGATGTATTTGGAGAATATTATGCTAATTAGTCAAACAGAAAGATACTGTATGTTCTAAATCATGTGTGGAATCTAAAACAACTGAATTTATAGAAAGAGTAGAATGATAGAAAGAGAGTAGAAAGATGCTGGGTGGTGACAGAATAATGAGATGAGAGTCAAAGGGTATAAAACCTCAGAAATAAGTTTGATTTTTTTTAAGATCAGTAGCACAACATGCTGAATATAGCTAATATTGAATACCATATAATTTAATATCACTAAGAGTAAATTTCCAATGTTCTCATCCCAGAAAATGCTAAAGATTTGAGGTGACAGATGTTAATTAGCTTAACATATTCTTTCTACATTCAGTTAAAAAATCATAATACTATTTTGTACCCCACAGACCTATAAAACCATAATTTGTCAACAATCGCATTTTTTAAATTAGCTAAGTCCTAAGGAATAATAGAAAGCAAAAATTTTGATATGCTAATAGTACTATTTTCTATATTTGAAAATGTGTGTAATGATTAAAATAAAAAATGTTCATCCAAATATTACCTAAAATTACCTCACATAACCACCAGTGGGAGGTAGCCGCACTTTGGAAAACACTCCCACAAGGCAGTGAATGAGGTTCCTGCTATTTCTTCTTCTAGAAAGACTGTATGCTGATATTTATTATCATATATATGTTGATGATAAAATTTCTTTCATTGTAGTTTAATTACAACTATACATAACACTCTATGGGACCTTAAAAAAGCTATTAAGGGTGTGGTTGTAATGGATTCTGCGCTGGAGGCACTTTCTGGCAGCTTACTGGTCGGAAAAGTTCCTGAACTATGGGCCCAACGATCATACCCAAGTCTTAAGCCCCTAGGAAGTTACATCACAGATTTTCTAGCCCGACTGAAGTTTTTACAGGTAAAATGTGGTTTTATTTATAAAAATGTGTGTATATGTATATGTATGTGTGTTTGTGTATGATATGTATATATTTTTGGGGGGGTTGAATGGGAAGATATTAGTAGTTGAGTACAGTCACTTTAAAGTCTCTGAGTTGAATGGAACGTGATTAGTAGCTTCATGGCAATCTAACCAAAAATTTTTAAACAATAGTTTTGTAGTTGTAGATGGACAGCATGCCTTTATTTTATTTTATTTTTTAATGCAGAGCTAATGATCAAACCCAGTGCCTCACATGTGCTAGGCAAGCGCTCTGCTACTGGGCTACAGCCCCAGCCCCTAACCAGAATTTTAGAATACTGAAAAATATACACATTTCAAAGTACTGAGTAGAAAATTTAAATTTTGCTTTAGCCAAACCTAAGTCATGTGTGATATTTATATTTCTGAAGATTCTAAGTTTGTGGTTCTCTGAGACCACAGTTTAATATTATCTTATGATTTTAATACCTATGTAAGTTACAAAAATAAAAAGCCTAAGGCTTGGATTTATCCATAATTGTTCATTGCTTTAAAATCAATGCTTCTTGGGCTGGGGATATAGTTCATTTGGTAGAGTGCGTGCCTTGCATACACAAGGCTCTGGGTTCAATCCCCAGCACCACCAAAAAATAAATAATAATAATAATGCTTCTTATCTCCTATCTCATTAAACTAGGGGAAAGATAAGTGCTTTGAATCTCCCCCATATACCCATATACCAAGATGTTAAGAGCACAGGAAAACAGAAGGCAGGACACTGTTTTTCCTCCTCAAACTCCCTTGCTTACCCCTAACCTATGGTTGATATTTATGCAAAAGTATAGGGTGGAGAGAATCCCCAAAATACTCATTTAGAAATTCACAAGTGTTATATGAGCTTTTAGTGTTGCAGTGCTGTTAGTCAACTTCTGTTACTATAACAAAATACCTGAGTTAAATAACTTAAAAGAAGAAATATTTCTTTTGACTCATGATTTCAGAGGTTTCAGTCCATGTTTGCTTTGGACCTATGGCAAGGCAGAATATCATGGTGCAAGAGTATGCTTACTTCATGGAGGTCAGAAAGTGAGAGAAAGAGGAAGAGGCAAGGGGCCAAATAGCCCTTTCAGGGGCATGCCCCAAGTGACCTAACTTTCTCCACCACTTCCCAAAAGTGCCATCAGATGGGAACCAAACCTTCAACACATAAGATTTGGGGGTACATTTAATATCTAAATCATAACAGTTCCCTTTTTATTATACAAAAATTTCATTTGTTTCACTGTTAAAGCTTATCATAAAATAAACAGTGCTTATTAGGATATGGAGAAAACAGATTTTCTCATATTTCCTTTTAAAAATTTTTCCAATCTGATAGGTCAAGCATACCTTGTTTCAATTTGACTTTCTTGGACTATTAATGTGCCTGTGTTTCTTTCAGTACATGTGCTTACCTCTTGTATTTTTTCTGTAAATGGCCTATTCATACCCAGGCCTATCTTTATTATGAACTATTTTTTAACTTAGAGGAGCTTTTTGTGCATATTACATGTTTAACCAAAGAAACAGTATAGAATAGAATACTGAATAGGTTTCCTCCATTGTCCTTTTACCTTTACAGAACCCAGTCAATTTTCTCATTATCTTTCTCCTGGACTGTCTTTCATCTCCTAATGTTTCTTAGAGTTGAAAAATTAAGTAAATAAGTCATCTGAATTTTTTTCCTCTTCTCATTTTTCTTTCTCCATTTATCCTGTTTATCTTCTGTCATAGTTCAGGCTGTTGTAAAAAGTAAAGTAGACTGAATGATCTAACAACAGACATTTATTTCTCACTGTTCCGGAGGGGCTAGAAAGACCCATATTAGGGGGTTCTCCTGGTTCACAGATGTATGTATGTGGGGCAAGTGCTTGTTCCTCTAAATAAAGATACTAAACCCATCAAGAAGGTTCCACCCAGGTGGGGAGGGGTGAGACCATGCTGGGGACTGAATTGGAGACGGTTGTGTTCCATGCTTTTGTGATTATGTCAAGATATATCCTGGTATTGTATATAACTAAAAAGAAATTTTCAAAAAACCATATGAAAAAAAATAAAGGGTTCCACCTTCATGACCTAATTATCTCCCAAAAGTGCCATCTCCAAATCCCATGATATTGGAGGTTATAGTTTCAACACATGTACTTTGGAGGAAAACAAACATTTAATTCATAGTATTTTCCCTTTTTCATTCCTGTGCCTTTTTTTAAAAAAAAAAATTTTTTTCACAACCCCAGGAAAAATTCTGGATCTGACATTTGTGACTTTGAGCAAATTATTCATCTTTCTGTATCCTAGTTTTCTCATCTGCAAAGTGAGAGGAATAATGCCTAACTCACTGAATTATTTTATGGAGTACACCAGGTGATACATGTAAAGTGCTTAGCACAGTGCCTGGCATGTACTAATCACTCATTAAATGGTAGCTAATTCAGAGATAGTGTAAGTAGCCGACCAAAGGCACTAATGAAATTCTTCATAAAGGAAGCTCTGGGAAAGTAAGAGTTTCTATATCCTTGTTTTCTCGGTTTGTTTGTTTGCTTGCTTGATTGCTTTTGTTTTATATTAATGGGAATTGAATCCAGGGATGTTCTTCCACTGAGCTACATCCAAGCCCTTTATATTTTCTATTTTGAGACAGGGTCGTGCTAATTTGCAGAGGCTGATCTTGAACTTGTGATCCTCCTCTCTCAACCTCCCAAGTAGCTAAGATTCCAAGTGGGCATAACTGTGTCTGGTGCCTTCTCAGTTCTTAGAGCTTTCATGTGCATAGTATCATAAAGAAAACCCTGGATACAAAAGGTTCTTCCTGCCTTTTGCCCTTGTCAGACTCCTTGTCTTTCTTTACCTCTTTTTGATCTGCTAGCTTGTGCTGTGGTATTATCTCCACCAGCAGTTTGTTCCATTATTCCTAGCATGCAAAGCTTACTTCTTCCTTGCTCACTAACAGAGTTCATTGTATTGATTCATCTGTTCATTCAGCAAATGAATTGAGATCCCACTCTGTTCAAAGCACCTTGTTGTTTGCTCTGTGATAAGAAGAGGATTGTAATGAGTCCTGCCTTCAAGCTGCCAATAGCCCACAGAAAAACAAGCTTTGTATCCAAAAAAATACAGGCAAAAATTAACATAGTTTAGAAAGGAATGAACCCTAAAAGACCAACATATAAAATGCTCTGGGAGTTCAAAGGAGGAGAGAGTTCTTATGGTTCAAAAAAGCAGAGTTTAGTTGGGTTTGGTGGCACACACCTATAATCCCAGCAGTTCAGGAGGCTGAGGCAAGAAGATCGTAAGTTCAAGCCTAAGCAACTCAGCAAAACCCTGTCTCTAAATAAAATACAAAATAGGGCTGGAGATATGACTCAGTGGTTAAATGCCCCTGGGTTCAATCCCCAGTAACACCCCCTAGACCCCCACAAAAAGCAAGCAAGCAAACAAGCAGGGTATTTTTATGGATAAGGTAGCATTTGAGCTGGGTCTAAAGGATGAAAGGTTGTGCATATTGCAAAGAAAATAAACAGACTTACAGACAGCTTTGTAGCTGTGGGGTAAAAGGATCTGTATCATTTAAGGTACATTTCATCGGAAGAAACAAAAATTCTGTCATAAGCAGAAAGTTTGTTTGTTCATGTAACTGAAAAGTCCAAGAGTTAAAGTAACTTCAGGTAGGATTTGAACTGAGTTACAAACATGGTTACTTGTTCTTGGCTTTGTGCATTTCATCTCCTGGTTCTATTACCTTCGGTTTGACTCCATTATCAGTATCTCATCTGTGGCAAGATAACAACAATAACTGTGGCCTTGCATCTTTGCAACTTCAAAGAGTTAAGAGCGAGTCTCTTCCTGAAAAGTCCCAGCAAGAGTTACTGCATCTCTGGCTTTGGTTGGGTCACATTCCCATTCCTGAATCAGTCACTGTGACTTGAAGTATGATTGGCCAGATATGAGTCAGTGCCCACCACAGGAGGCTACGTTGATTTCCATCACCAGAAGGGCTTGGAATGAGAATATAGGAGGGTTTGTTTGTCTTCCTGAGAGAAAGAAGGGTGGTATTATTTTAACACAGGCAAGAAAAAAAAAATGTTCACCCAGCACAGATGAGATCACCAAATAATCCAGTCTAATTAGGATGTAGGATGCTTGAAGGTAAAAAAAAAAAAAAAAAAGCTAAAAATGCACTTGGGGTGAGATTGTGAAGTGTGTTGAATAAAAGACTAAGAGACTTGGGCTTTAAGTTGGTGGGTCACTAAAGAACTTGGTAGGTAACTGAAGAGTTACCTATATGATAAATCTGATCCAAACTATGTATAGTCAGGTATATTCTGGCAGCATTGTTCTAGACGTATTGAGCAGAGAGAAAAAGAATACAGTAAATTGATATAAAAGAAGATCATGAATATCTGAACAGAAGGGGTACATGGTTATGGAGACAAAGGGATTAAAAGAATTAAGGAACTAGAAGCAACACAGAAAGGCTATGGACAATGGGTAAAATATAAAAAGATGGTGGCTTTTGAATAGGATAAGTAATATAGTAGTCTTCAAAGAATTTACATTTGTTTCTTTGCAGAAGATTTGAAATTTTCAAGCCATGTTTCATTCAGATAATTGTTCAAATTATTTTCAGTTTCCAAGAAGAGTAAGTGGAGGGGGACGGAAAGGAAAAAGGTGTGTTTGATGTTAGGGAAGAGAGTCTTATGCTGGAAAGTATAGGTAACACATATAAAAATCAGAATCAGGAATTGTATGTTAGCTGACATTTGTATAAATTTAAAAAGTGGACATAACATATTTTGTTTTCCATTTATAGGACTGGTATACTTCAGGAAAACCTCATGTGTTTTGGCTCTCAGGTTTCTTTTTCACCCAAGCCTTTTTAACTGGAGCTATGCAGAATTACGCCAGAAAATACACCATCCCTATTGATTTACTAGGATATGAATTTGAGGTACAGTAACTCCTTCAACTCATCAAAATATCATTATATCAAAGTCATGTATTTAAGCAAGAAGGATATGTAGAATTTATATATTTTAACCCATTATAAGCAATTCTACTTCTTTTCATTCTTTGTGTTTCATAAAGTATATGATATTTGTCTTGTTAATGAACTATAGTTTAACAAGAGTTTCCCTGAATGTGTTTTGAATATGTATCTAGAGTTTTCTTTATGATACTAAATTGTGTGAAGAATACTAGTATGACCCTCTCCCTTCAGGTTATTCCTTCTGATGTATCTGACACATCACCAGAAGATGGTGTTTATATCCATGGCTTGTATCTTGATGGGGCACGCTGGGACAGAGAAAGGTCAGTACTTTCAACTGCAAAGCCTTCTTCAAATGTGGGTGAATCATAGGTAAGACAACTGTTGCCCCTCACAACCGTGTTTTTTTTTTAATCAAAGTCCTCTTTCTAAGTAATAAGTCAAGTAATATAATATCAGAATTCTTACCTAAATCATTATTCGGATTGGCACAAAGGAGTGATTATTTTTGAGGCCCAAACAATTTTTGATTAATATTTCACTAGTCTGTCTCATTAGTAAAAAAGTTAGCTGAAATTATTTTCTTGCTTATTCTGCTGTATAACAGTTATTTTCTATTTTGTACTGTGAAGAACTGACTCAATTTTAAACTGACAGTTATAATAAAGTTCCCATTTAGTGAGTGGAAAACTTTTTCATGCATTTTGATGAGATGATAAATAAGTATTAAGAATAAACATTCAATTTCTAGCTTCACTCTTAGAAAACTATCAGGAAACTATTCCCAGTTTCAGATAAATAGGGATAAAAGAGAAGGGGAGAAATATTTCTTTGGAGCCCTGGTCTCCAACAATATATGTATAGGCATAATCCTCTATTTCTGAATGTAGGGTAAGACTTTGCTCCCAAGGAGATGTTAAAGGGGATATTAAAGACTGAGGTGAAAGACCAAGGTAGGAAAAATCCCATAGGAGGGAATAGTAAGGTAAGGTTTTACAGTGACAGTTCTGAAACAGGATCATGAGAAGATTCAATTTCACATAGTTAATTTGATTATTTCTCTTGTCTTTTTTCATCACTTTACTGCTATTTTTCTTCATTTACTTTACCACCTTTGTGTATTTATTTTTTCTTCTTCCTTCCTTTCCAACAAACCATGTAGACTGAGTTTTTGGAACATCTGTTTAAATCTTGATCTAGCACTTAATAGCTGTGTAACTGAGAAAAATACTCAATATCTCTGAGCCTATAGTTTTTATCTGTGAAATAGGAATATAAATGGGGATAGGATCATTATGAGGGTCAAATGTGATGCATTGTATCTGCCTCATGGGAGGTACTTAAAAATATGCAGGCATTAAATTGGTGCAACCTTTATGAAAAGCAGTAGGGAGATTCCTTAGAAAACTTGGAATGGAACCACCATTTGACCCAGTTATGCCACTCCTTGGTGTATTCCCAAAAGACTTAAAAACAACATACTACAGTGATGCAACCACATCCATATTTATAGCACCTCAACTCATAGCCAGGCTATAGAAACAACTTGGTGTCCTTCAACAGATGAATGGATAAAGAAAATGTGGTATATGTACAAATGGAATATTGCTCAGCCATAAGAAGAATGAAATTATGGCATTTGCCAGTAAATGGATAGAACTAGAGAGTATTATACTAAATGAAATAAGCCAATCCCAAAAAACCAAAGACCAAATGTTATCTCTGATTTGTGGATGCTAACCCCAAACAAGGGAGGTTGGGAAGAGGAATAATAGAAATAGATTGGACTAGACAAAGGGTAATGAAGGGAAGGGAGGGAAAGGGGAATATGAAAGACAGTAGAATTAATTGGTCATAAATTTCCTAGCCTGTATATGTATACAAAAACCAGGGTAACTCCACATCATGTATGACCACAAGAGTGGGAACCTAATAGAATAACTTATACTTTGTATATGTATATTCTGCCAAAATACATTCTACTGTCATGTATAACTGAAATATATATATATATATATATATATATATACATATATATATATATATATGAAGCAAAAACAAAAAAATCTCATTGTACCTCATAAATATATATAAATATTATATAAATCAAAAAAATTAGGGGCTGGGGATGTGGCTCAAGCGGTAGCCCGCTCGCCTGGCATGCGCGGGGTGCTGGGTTCGATCCTCAGCACCACATAAAAATAAAGATGTTGTGTCCACCAAAAATTAACAAATAAATATTTTTTTAAAAAATTAGAAAGTTTAAAAAATAGTTAGATATAGCCAATGTCCATACCAACTAACTTCAAGTAGGGCGAATAACAAAACAAAATTTTTATGGTATAAATTATTTTTCTGACAAATATCCACTTCTATTTTAAATGAGCAAAAAACAAAGAAATAAAATTTGAAGGAACCATTAATAAACCTAGATCTTGATCCAGTTTTTTAAAAAATTAGCAGGCATTGATATTTGTGCAGTTTTATACTTCACCTTTCTAAAATTGTATTTTATTGCTCTCAGTTCTTCATTGCCTTCTCCCACCCTTCTCCTACTTTTTCTTCTTCTTTTCCTTTTATACTCTTTTCCTCTCTATCACTGGTCCTCTTCTATATTAAAAGTCAATATCTAAATAGCAGTCTATTTTAAGAAGCAAATTTCACAAATACGTTAGCTTTTCATTGCTGTAACAGATTACCTGAGATAAACAACTTAAAAGGAGATGGATTTGTTTTCATTTATGGTTTCAGAGGAGTCACTTGGCTTCCCTGATTATGGGCCTGCAGTCAGGCAAACACCATAACAGGGAGCATGAGGTAAAGCAAAGCTCACCCTAACGCATCCAGAAAGCAGAGGAAAAGAGAACATGCACTGTGAGAGGAAGGGACCAAGGACAAAATGTACTATACAGAGTCTTTCTCCAAGTGACTTACTTCCTCCAACTACGCCTCATCTCCTGGTAGAGCCACAGGCCAGCATCCAAGCCATTAGTACATGGCCTTTGGGGGACATTTTAGATCTAACGAAATAACTAATAACTTCTGTTAATTTCTCGTTACAGTGGCTTGCTTGCTGAACAATATCCCAAACTTCTGTTTGACCTGATGCCCATCATATGGATAAAACCAAGTAAATACATTTTTAACAAAATTTCCTTGGATTTTAAAGAGAATAATGATAGATACTATTAACTGCTCCCCCAAATTAATTTTTGCTCAAGTCTTTTAGGATCTAACTGAATTATAATATAAAATGATGAAATATCTGTAATGGAGAATATATTGTCCCTCTGCCTTTTTGGTTGTTTTTTTATTTGTATTTTTTTCAATCCTGTGGACGAAACTTAGGGCCTCATGCATGCCAGGCAAATGCTCTGTCACTGAGCTACACCCCACCTCTAATTTTCTTGATCATAATTAATAATAAATAAAAACATTTACAAATCACCCAATCTATCAAATATTTTCATTATTAATGTGGTTCAATTGTGAGAAATGTCTGTAGTTTATAAGGGCTCCTGATATTTCATATCTGGCTTTTCAGGAATTATACATAGATTCTTTTTGTGAGTTGTCAAGAGTTGGTGTGTTTTAGTGTTTGTTTTAGTAGCCTGCTAAAAACAAATAGAAACTTCAGCTTCTTCTAAATTATGTGTTTCTTATACCAGAGTTCTAAGCAGTTTATTTCTCCTTTTGAATGTCCTCTATTACCTATACTGTATTTTGCCCCTTCTTCCCTATCTTCTTTTGTCCCTTCTTCCCTATCTTCTTTTGTTACTCCTTCCCTCACAAATTCTCTGGAGTTTTTTCATGCCTATTAAGTGATCAGAACTTTAAGATCAGTTCTTGGTTCCTAGACTTGCACCATCTGAAATAATTTTCTTGTTTTATAGCAATAATAATGGACCAGCTGTTAAAAATTTTAAAATTACATTTTACTATAAGATAAACAGTTGTTTTTCAGTACCCATGGCTCTTCTCCCTTTACTAAATGAATCTCTTTCTTTCTTTTTCAAGTTGAAAAGACTAAGATTGCGAAGTCAAATGCCTATGTCTGTCCTCTCTACAAGACAAGTGAACGTAAAGGAACTCTTTCTACTACAGGACATTCCACTAACTTTGTCATTGCAATGTTGTTAAAAACAGACCAACCCACTCAACACTGGATCAAACGTGGTGTTGCTCTGCTTTGTCAGCTGGATGACTAAATTGTACAATTTTAGAGAACATCTGAAATAAAATAAAATTGTTTTCACTTATTTTAAAAAAAATTATAAACAAAATGTCTTGGTGTCATTCTTTCAAATGGTCTTTATGAAAGGCCTTTGCATTGTTATCCTTTTCCTGATTCCACTCTTGATTGCAAAAGGCCTTCTAATCTGACTCCTCTGAGAGCACTGTCAGACATCTACCTGTGGAAAGAAATTTTGAAGTGTTATTTTAAAGTGTTACTTTGAAGTGTTTGGAAAATCTTAGAGTTTTTATTTAGTTTAAGTTTGATATGTATATGTGAAAAATAGATTGGGGAGATTAAATGATAAAATTTGACTAATATTAGAAGATATTCCTTTTCCTAGATATTTCTTCAATAGTAGTTTACTTTCCACATGCCTCATTGAAGTTATTATATATGAACATTTTAAATACATATAGATAAGGAAAATATTAAAGCAATTTAGGAACCAAACCCTTACTTCATACTTTTAAAATATTAGTTCCATTTCTCAATGGAACACAAAAGCAGTAAGACGACTGTTGGGGAATCTCAGATTCTATACCCCCACAGTGGTGTTTGCTTCATATTTAATTGGAAATGTCAAGTGATCCTATTGTTATTTTCAATAGTTAAATATTCTTATTATTTAGTATGTACTCATAATATTAGTGTACATTGATTTTAACAATGAAAATATTTTAACACAAAATTTTAATCAAAACCGTATCATCTTCTGTAGAGTTAGTTCCTTCCTGTGGATTCCAAGTACACTTCAGGCTTCAGGGTTTTTTGTTTGTTTGTTTGTTTGTTTGTTTGCTTGTTTTGTTTTTAATATTTATTTAGTTGTATATGAACACACAGTATATTTATTCTTATATGGTGCTGAGGATTGAACCCAGTACCTTACACATGTGAGGCAAGCACTTTACCACTGAGTTACGGCCTCAGCCCCTCAGGCTGCAATTTTATAACCCAAGGAAAATGTAGGTACAGCTACCCAGTCAATTTGGACCACTGAAAAGTCACTTTAGATAATGTAAAATGTTTGACCTCTCTTAAATAAAAAATTAATTCTTGTTTGTAGTGGCTATGTGCATGAGCCATAAGGGAATGAGTTCTCTTTGCATCGCTAACCCTCTGCAAATGCTGTTTATTCCAGAAATAAGATGTTTAATCCTTTAAGTTTGATGACTCTAGTAGAGAAGAAAAAGAGATCATGTTTCTAAACAGAGCTAAACTACATGTAAAAAAAAAAAAAAAAAAAAAAAAAGCAAGGACAATGTGCCAGACTGTCTTATGATCAAGTATTTATAGTAAAGCTATTTATAATAATCCTTACAGGGGAATGGATCCTAAATATAAATGAAAATCTTGAAGCGTTCATGTGCTAATCCTTAACAGTGAAAACTTCAGTACCGACCTAGAGGATATAAAGTCTTTGGTATGTGATCAAACCTGTTCTATACTAAAACAGTAATGCTCTTTTAAACTACATTGCTTTTACTACCACTATTTACATGTTGTATTAAGACAGTACTATTAGTCCTATAACATGTTTATTTTTATTTTTTACCAAAGAAAATATAGCTTTCAGTATAATACTGTGTGTAGGAAATGTGTTCTTTTGGGTGAGTGCTGTAATATCTGAGAAAAACTGACAAGGCAAGTCTAAAATATATCAAACAACATAAGCATTTTCAAGTTACCATGGCATTGACCTAAGTCTTATATGAAAGGCTGTTTTCCTAAGTTTTAAGTAAATGGTTACTCATAGAGACTTCTAATTTATGCTGAATATGTGGCAGTCCAGAAAACTATTTTAAGTTTATGGAAAAAAAATTTAAATGAACATTTTGTTTTTCTAAGTTTTGCATTTTCTTTGTTTTTCAATCTTGTCAACTTTCTAGTTTTCTAAATTTCACTTCTAAATTCAAGCAGTTGGTAATCTTTTCACAACTGGAAAAATATTTTTAATTCATTCTAACTTTAAACCTGCTTGAGTTTCACATGGATAATTACGTCAGTGATGAAGACACAGACAATGACTTGGACACCCAGCTCACCATTCAGCAGAGTTTACAGGATATTTACAAGCCAGGAACAACCCAACATGCACCTGATGAGAGGTAATGGCTTTCTCATTGGCAGTGTGGTATTAAGTATTCAACAGTTGAGATTGTCATTAACATAACTCTACTATTGTGATGAGAACAGGAGAGAGATTTGGAATACAAGGAATTTTATTTAAATTTTATATTATTTCATTTTACTTTTATGTTGGGATCAAACCCTTGATGGGGTAGAGTTCTGCCACTTAGCTTCATCTCCTAGACAGGATCTGTCACTTAAATATGAAAAAGATATGATATCTGACCAGACCAAAAAAAACTTTGAAAGAATTCAGAATTTAATTAATCAGTAAAGACAACAGTTGAAGGAGATTAGCTGGAAATCTAGGCAAGGAGATGCAGTCTAGAAATCAGAAGAAATAAATGAGGTTTCTGAAGGGTTAGAGAAGAACTCTAACACATCTTGTTCTCATGGAGCTAAAGAAATACATAAGTCCAACCAAGACACATAGAGAATTATTTTACTGAGATAGGTGAGGATAGAGTCCAATCTTTGATCTATTCAAATCAAAAGGAGGAATTATGTAAATTTAACCTTTCTGAAGATATTGATTCTATTACTACAATAGTAGAAGAGGACCAGTGGCTCTCTCAGTGGTAAGAATCTCCCTGGATATGAGCAGTTCATGGTCAAGTGCACCTAGTCAAATGCTCTCTTGGATGATCAGCTACTTCAGCCCACTAAGGTAGAAACCATTGTTTTTGGGGGTGGGTAATAAACCCAGTTTGCTTGGATTTGTGACCCCTCTTTGGCCTGCTGGAGGTAAACTGGATAAATGTCTTTTAACCCCAAGAGATTTTATAATTAAATATGGAGATGATAAAGTACAACAAACATAATTTTTTTAAAAATGTAACAAATTCATGGCACCATCACTATGTGTCATTCTATTTTAAGCACTTTGTAAATATTAACTCATTTAAATTCTAATTCTCACTGCTTCTCTGTGAGATGGGTACTCTTATTATCCTCATTTAGAAATAAGCAAATTAAGTGACTTACTCAAGGTCACAGAGCTCATTAAATGAGGAGCCAGGCAGCCTGACTCCAGTCTGTGCTCTTAACCACATGCTTTTTCTATACTTCTGTGTCTACTTTAGGAATAATCTTTAAATATTTAAAGTTTTGTAAAGAAATTAGGCTTATTAGGTTATCTCTCATAACTTTGTGATTAACATTTTAAAACATATAATTGCATAACTGAACACCTAATTTAATGTTGAAAGATATGATATTTAGTCTGAGAGTACTGAAATATTTCAGAGAAATTGAAATTGTAGTTATACATTTCATTTATTAGACTTGCAAGAACTGTGTGATACTTAGGAAGGATTGCTGATTTGGTCAGGCACTGGCAGGAATTAGAAAACCAGAATATACTTATGTCATGTAGAATAATGGCTCCACCCAAAGATGCCCATGTTCTGATTTTTTTTTTTTTTTTTTTTTTTGGTACCAGGGATTTAACCCAGGTGTGCCTAACCACTTAGCCATATTTCCAGCCCCTTTTTATATTTTATTAGAGACAGGGTCTTGCTGAGTTCCTTTGGGCTTCACTAAGTTGGTGAGATTGGGTTTCAACTCGTGATCCTCCTGCCTCAGCTTCCTGAGCTTCTGGGATTACAGGTGTGCACCACTGAGCTTGGCTCATGTCCTGATTTTTTGGAACCTATGAATGTGTAACCTTACATGGAAAACAGGAAGTAAGGTTACAAATAGAATTAAGGTTGCTTATCACCTAATTTTTATATAGAGAAATTCGCCTAGATTATCCATTTGTATCCAAACAAAGTGAAAGAGGCACGAGAACCTGAGAGTTGTCAGAGAAAGGGCTTAGCCCAACAATGATGGCTTGGAGGAAGGAGGAAAGAATCTGTGAGCCAAGAATATAGGAGGGCTCTAGAAGTTGGAAAGGCAAAGAAACAGATTCTTTCTTAGAACCTGCAGAAGGAACATAGTTCTGCCAATACTCTGATTTTACTCCAGAGAAAGCCATTTTGGATTTCTGAATTACAGAACTTTAAGATAATAAATGTGTTGTTTTAAGCCACCAATCATGTAGTAATATCTTAACACAGATATGGAAAACTAACAGAATTGAGTGGTGTAAAATGTTTAAGAAAATTTAATCAACCAAATTGAGAGTATGACAGATTGTCTAAGGGAATTTATTTTCATTGAATTATGAAAGAAAATGGGAAGAGGACAATATATAAAATTCATATATTTAACTCTAAAGCTTTAAATATTTTAATAAAAACATTTAAACTGCTAATAGTGTTTATATATATGTATGTATATATATATATATATATATATACACACACACATATATAAAGAGAGTTGTGTATGTGTATGTGTGTGTGTATATATATATACACACACACATATACATATATAGATGACAGGGATGAAAATAAATTCCCTTAGACAGTCTGTCATTCTCAATTTGGTTGGTTAAATTATCTTAAACACACACACACACATACACACACACATATATATATAAGTTGTAGATGGGCACAGTACCTTTATTTTATTTATTTATGTGTTACTGAGGATCAAAACCAGTGCCTCACATATGCTAGGCAAGCACTCTACTACTGAGCTACAACCCCAGCCCCACTAATAGTGTATTTTATATTCAGACCATGCATAGTTTAAAAATTCACAACCTGATTATTTACTATTCATATTTTTGCTAGAATCACAATATCGAGTGGCCATTAAATTTTGCCATGTGATAGTGTGATATTTTGTTCCCAGGCAAGTTTGAGTCAGGTTCAACACCACTGACTGAGATCCAGGCTGCCACACAGTCCTTTCCCTGAAGAAGCTAACGGCCTCATGAATACATGAGAAAGGAGTTTCCCTAGAATGTGGTAAAGACACACCACATTCTACAAATAGAAGTATTTCTTGTTTTGCTTTGTTATGGTGGTGCTTGGAGATCAAACCTAGGGCTGTGTACATGCTAGCCAAGTGCTCTATCACTCAGATATATCCCTGCCAGCACCAATAGAAATATTTCTATTTAGCCTCATTTTTTGTATGAGAGTTATCCCTGATTAAACTACTGCCTTTCCCTTTTCTTTTTGGTTTATATTAGATTCCTTAGTTTCCCCCTTAATTTTGGAATCACATATACATAATGTTTTTTTTTTCCTCTGCAGCTTTCATTCCTTTTTGAGTGCTTACTATAAGAAGATAATTGAAACAATAGAGACAGTTAAGTACTCTTTATACTCTCCCCTTGAATTTGTTTAAAATGTAATGGTGACAACTAGTAGCATTTTCTCTTCATGCTCAGGAAGCCTAGAAGCAGGTTCTTCCAAAAGCTGTGCCCTATGGAGGTCTGATGTGATTTTCTGAGAGAAAATTCTTTAGCACAACTTAGCAAAAGAGCTCCTGGGTTCCTCTATTGACAGAGATTTTTTTTTTTTTTTTTGGTATGTGGCAAGACATTGGGGGTGGGATGTTCATAGGCCCAGGTGTTGTGCAATGTTAGATAACAGGCCTTATTGTCTGTCCTGTGATATTTAAAAAAAAAAAAAAAAGGTGGCAATCTGATTGTTGTCTTATATACTACCTTTGGTGGTAGAATTCAGAAACAGTATGGGTTGCCTTGTATGTGTGTGAAATGTGAATCTGTTCTCATTTTTCTTGTTAATAGGTGAGGAAGATGCATTGTCACACTTAACCAAGTACCATTCTGCTTTTGATGAAGCAGATGGGATAGGGTGGACTCTCTTGCATAAGGCTGCAGTACAATTAAATAAGAACATTTTAGAAATAACCCTGAAAGGTAAACTCCCTTTTATTCTTCCTGATGCTTCTGAGAAATAAACTTAAAATTGGTTTTTGAATCTTAACCTATATGATATATGATGAATTTATTTCAGCTTCAAAAACCAGTGTATGGGAGCAAACCACCCATAATGGTGAAACACCACTTTTTCTGGCTGTCAGCAATTGCCTCTTAGAAAATGCCAGTTTTCTTCTTCTCAATGGCTGCAATCCAAATGCTAAGAATTTCGAAGGCAATTCTCCTCTTCTTACAGGTAAATGACTCATCTCTGGAGAAGAGTGTGCTGCTCTGTCTCCCCTATGCCAACAAGTTTCAAAGACAGCTCTTTGTGCACAGATGCAATACTGTGATCCCAGCTGACCAGACCCTCAAGAATCTTTCTATAGATTGGCTAATGAGGTGGCCTGATGCCCAGTTAGGAGCACATATACATTTTGATCCCAGCTGACCAGACCCTCAAGAAGCTTTCTATAGATTGGCTAATGAGGTGGCCTGATGCCCAGTTAGGAGCACATGCACATACAGAAAGGAACAGAGTCATGAAGCATAGGTGAAGGGCAGGCAGCTGAAATGGGAGGCTAGGCTAAAAACTATTAATCAGGAAGTCAGATATCTAGATTGCTTCTTCCACTCTGCCTGCTGAGACAGACTCCTCCCCAGCCCAGTAGAGTTCTGGAGGTTTATTCTTGAACAGCTTAAACAGAGGGTCTCTAGACCAGAGAATTTGGGTGAGCGTGGGAGTACTTAATTGAAAACACTGGAGGAATTAAGCAAAAAGACCCAACTCTCTTCCACAAGAAGGCATTCTCCCACCAGGATCCTAGAAAGCTGGCAGACAAGCCTTTATACTCTCCAGAAAGAGGATTCTCTGGAGAATCTGATCAGCCCAGGAAGATCTAAAGATAGTAACACTGGGGGCTCCCCCAACAAATGGCCCAAACATACGAACCAGTAGTGAAGCCCATAGTCTGCAAGCCCCACCCACCGTTTAGAATTTTCAACCAGAATAGTTGTCCAGGCTCTTACTCATGAGCAGATAACCAGACTATTTGAAGAAAGTCTTCAACATAGATAAATGACTTGGAAGAAGCAGATTATTTAGGAGAAATAAAATGTAAAGCAAATTATCATTAATTTCTTCAAAGAAATTAAAGAAATAAGAATAGGATAGTACAGGGCTGGGGTCGTGGCTCAGTGGTGGAGTGCTTGCCTAGCATGTGTGAAGCACTGGGTTCAATTCTCAGTACCACATATCAATAAATAAAATAAAGGTCCATCAACAACTTAAAACAATATTTTAAAAAAGTAGGATACTACAAAAAATCCAAGAATAAAACAAAAATGCTCTTGATATTAAAAACATCAAAACAAATTTTTTAAAAAAATAATGCTAGAAAATGAAGTTTAGGAAAGCTTTCAGAAGATAAGAAATGTAAAATAGTAAAGGAGAAATAAGAAAATTAGAAGGACAACCCAAGAGGAGCAATGTATGAATAACAGGAATGACAGATCAAATAAACAAGATGGAGGTACTCTATCATCAATAAAATAAGTCAAAATAATAATTTCCTAAAATAAGGGACATGTTGTTTCCAAAGTGAAAAAGCCAGCTGATGAATTCAAACAGACCCAACACAATCAGCACTTTTCTTCAGTATTAGAGCAATTAGAGCATTTTCATAGCACCTTATAAATAATTATTAACAGAATTCATACTGACTCAGTATCAGGCATCTAGTAAAATTCCATGAACATTTTGTGCTAAGAATTGGTGAGCTGGGCATGGTAGCACACACCTGTAATCCCAACAGTTCAGGAGGCTTAGACAGGAGGATTACTAGTTCAAAGCCAGCCTCAGCAAAAGTGAGGCACTAAACAACTCGGTAAGATCCTGTCTCTAAATAAAATACAAAATAGGGGTGAGGGGGCAAGGGAGGATTGGTGAATGAATAATGAGATGGGTAAGTTCAGGTGTTTTAGCATCTTGAGGAACCAAGAGTCATCATGCAAATGTGCAAGAACAGCATAAATGAAGAAGATGGTTATTAGAGAATTGTGGTTGACAAAATTGATCAAAAATAACTACCAAAAATTTATTATATGCATAATTAAACAATACAAGAAAAGATATGAAAATATTAACAAAGATTTTACCAAAGAGATGTGATTATGAGTCTTTCTTCTTTCTTTTCTGCATATCTAAATTCCCTGAACATGAACCTTTTTATTAAAAAAAAAAAAAGAAAGAAAAACATTTTTAAAAAGACCTACACCTGAGACAAAGAGAAGCTTCCAAAAGTTTCCTGAGAGAGAAAAAATTGGAAATATATCATATACAAAAGATAAAAGATCAAAATAGTTTTAGAGTTCTCAACAATAACTAGATGCTTGATGAAATTGATGAATAGTTTCAGAAGTTCTGAGGGAAAATTATTTTCAACTTAAATATTTAATTAAACTATTAAATCTGAAGGTAAAAACAAGATACATATTTTCAGACATGGAAGAACTCAAACTTTTCTCCCTCTTACACCATTAATGTGTTAATGATGTAGGATAGGTGAGGCTGGACTTAAGGAATTTTCAGGAAGCAGTTTGATTTTAGCTGTAGCAGTCCAGACAGGGCCCATGCCTAAAATTCTCTGGACCAAGAGTTTGGAAATTCTTTTAGATTTATACTCAGTGGGAAGATTACATGATAGTGGGTGGGGACATACTCTTTGTCCCATATTCTTAGGCCAGACAGAAGTTTTACAAGTTTGGTTTTTTTTTTCTGCAGACATGGCAGAAAGAGGAAGCTACAAACCACAATGCCCTCTGCAGAAATTTTTGCTGATATCCTGTTGACATCCTTTGTAAAAATCTTTCTGACAAGAGAAATATATTACAAATATTACAAATATATTACAAATATATACATATATTACAAATATGATGGGGGTCTCTGGTCTGCTTCATTAATGAAATAAATATCCTACCAACATGGAAGTGAACTTGAAATGTCAAAGCTAGGGATCCAAGAAATACAAGGTCCATCCCAGATAGTAGGCAAATGAGATCCCCAAGATGATGGGGAACAGTACTCCTAGGATGGCAACATGTTCCAGGCACTGAATTCCAGGTTAGAACAGGTCAGAGGGGCTAGATAAGGTAACACACACCTGTAATTGCAGGTGTGTAATCACAGGTTAAGGCAGGAGGATTGCAGGTTCTAGACCAGTCTTAGCAATTTAGCAAGAGTGTTGGGGATTTAGTTTAATGTATATATAAAAGAATAGGTTGAAAGATTGCAGGTGACCATGATGGAATTGGAATAAATATCTTGAGATTTAAGACAGTTTAGAAAGTCTCAGGTTGAATTAGTGATAAGCAAATTGAAAACTAAGCAAAGGCTGGGGGTAGAGTTCAGTGTAAAGCACTTTGCCTTGGCATGCAAACTGACTAGTGTTTAATCCCTAGCACCACACAAACAAACAAATTAGGTAAATGGAATGTAAATGTAAGGCTAGTATTAACTACAAGGAAAACAAAAGATGTATAGGAAAGGAAACATAATTAGGACCCAGCTTTTTGAATAGCAAATAAAATAAAAATAAGGTAAATACTGAATAGTTAACAAAAATTATATCATAAAAAGTACTAGAAGAATGGTGGGCTGAGAAATGTGAATGGTGAGCATAAGAGAAAAAAATCTTCATTTTCCATGAAAAGTCAAGTTAAATCAAAACCAAAAAAAAATTAAAAAGTGTTTTTATCTCCTGTTTCTCTTATTTAATTTTTACTTTTAAGTATTCCTTGACTAATTCTTTCAAAATTATTTTGTAGGTAATCAATTTTTTGAGTTCTTAAATAAAAATCTAAACATAAAAAATTAAAAAGTGGCAATGTAAGCAGGGCTATTTAGAAATATAATAGTTAATAGCAAAGAATCAGCTAAAAGGTGCTCTAGTGAAGGAAAAAGAGAGTTGAGAAAGGGTGGAGAACCCTGTAGTAATTGGCTCTTTAAGCCTTGCATAGTGTATAACTTTCATGAAAAAAGCAAAAAATTAAAGAGAGAACATTTACAGGGTACTACTGAAAACTGGGATTTGGAGGGCTCATCTTGATTTGTCCCAGGGTGCTTTTAGGCTTTGCATTCATAGGGGAGAAAAATCATCAAAACACTGAATAGAAGAGCATTCTCTGAGAAAGCCCTATATAGCATAAGAATGAAAACTCTGGATTAGGTCTAACCTCTCTAAATCTCAGTTTTCTCACCTATAAGATAGAGATAATAATATTCATGTGTGTGTACTATGTAAGAAAGCATTAAGCTGTGAAGCCTGTCAGAGTGATATGATGGTAGGAACTGGTTTTCCTCTCTTGACCTCGGCCTATCTGGCATGCCAAATAATTCCTTTTCTGTCGTATCTAAACATTTATTTCCCTATTCATAGATATGGAAGATGCTGGGTTTCAGGGAAACAAGCTCATCAAGATCTCAGAGACTTCAATTCACCAATGTGTAAAGTGAACTTTTTTTTTTTTTTTAGTTTTAAGTGGACACAATATATTTATTTTACATTTATGTGGTGCTGAGGATCGAACTCAGTGCCTCGTGCATGCTAGGCAAGCACTCTACCACTAAGCCACAACCCAGCCCAAAAGTGAACCTTTTATTTATTTATTATGTGGTGCTGAGGATCAAACCCAGTGCTAGCAAATGCTCTACCACTGAACTGGACCTTAATTATGTGATAATAGTATACATAGGATTTCCAGGCCTTTGGAGATGGGTGTGTATGTTTGTTGCTTTCAGAATCATTTCTTCACAAAGAACCTCAAGGGACTTTCTGTACAACACTTTGGGAAATACAAGCCCAAACCATCATATCCTATGGGTTCAGCCACTCATCCAACATACAAATAAAATTACATTTTAGTCATTTGTTTGCTGAGATAGGGTTCTGTTTCTTTTTTTTCTTCTTTTAAAGCAGCTTACAAGCATTTCCAGGTCTGTACTGAATATGTAAGTTCCCATTTTCTCAAGAAAATAAAGATACATGAAAATTTTATATGTATGAGCCAGCCAAGCAGCCAAAAGACAATGAATTGGTTATGGCTTATAGAAAAACAAATAGCCCATTGATATATTATTTGACATACAGTCTATTTTATGGGTTCCCTAAATTCATAATGCAGAGGCAAGGGAGTAAGTGGGAAGAGCTCCTTAAGAAGGCTGAGGGACACTAGCTGATATGACACTCTGGCCTTACCCGCATCAAGCATAATGCCCACCTCGCTTCTGATTTCTTAGCTGTTCTACGTGACTCCTATGACATGGCTACCTTGCTGATCAGCCACGGAGCGGATGTAAATCTACGATGTGCCAATGACAGGACTGCTCTCCACGAGGCAGCCAAACTGGGCAGACAGGACATGGTGAAGCTTATGCTGGTTTCTGGGGCACACCCTGACCCCCGGAGCACCTATGGATTCACTCCACTTGCTCTTGCTGCCCAAAGTGGACACACTGAAATTATGGCATTATTACTGCAGAAAGGCAAGATTTTCTATATAGTCAGCATACTACCATAGAGTAACTTGATCCCAGTGTTCTCTTCTTGATGGAGAGCTTCAGAATAATAGAAGTTAATATCTTATTTAAAACCAATTTAAATGTTTGAAATTTGTGTATTAATATTGGATACTAGAAAGCCTAAAATAATCAGACTGGTTTTCTTATTTGATGATGTGATATAATTTCCTTAAAATTATTGCAATGCAGGGTGACCCTTATACTTAATGTTCCTTTAGTATTCTTAGAGGATAGTTGTTTTTTTTTTAAACATTTTTGTGTTGATGTCCTTTCCTAGAATCAAAATCAAAGTCCTTGCAACATTCTGTACATACTGTTGCTACTTATGCTAAGTCATGAGGCAGTTTAATCTGTCGCAGAATATCTTTGAATGTTAGGAAATTCTTCCTCATTTCTTCTCTTCGTATCCCTGTTCTCTTTTCTACTAATAGTCAAAACTCTAAGAGAAGGAGAAGATGATTTATATTTATCTTTTAAAACATATTTTTAAAAATTTTTTTTTAATATTTATTTTTTAGTTGTACACAATACCGTTTTTTTTTTTTTAAATGAGGTGCTGAGGATTGAACCCAGTGCCTCACACATGCTAGGTAAGCATTCTACCACTGAAGCTACAACTCCAGCCACTGATGTATATTTATTAAATACTTTCTACATAACAGGCATTAAGCTGTTGCCTCATGTAATCCTTTAAAAAGTCTGTGAGGCAGATATTAATCTCATTTTGCTCTTGAGAAAAGAAGTTCAGAGATGGTACCAGTTATAGACTTCTCTTCAAACACACTTCCTCCCTGCCCTCCGCATTGTAACTGTGGTCATTTTAGATAACTGGCAGGGACTCTCAAAGAACTTTGGCATTTACCAGGTGTAGTGGCATATACCCGTAGTCACAGTGACTTGGGAGGCTAAGTCAGGAGAATCAAAAGTTTGAGGCCAGCAAATTTAGTAAGTCCCTAAGCAACTTAGCAAGACTCTTGTCTCAAAACAAAAAAATGAAAAAGGGCTGGGGATGTAGCTCAGTGGTAAAGCGCTCTTGGGTTCAATCTCCGATACCAAAATACACACACACACACACACACACACACACACAGCAACAAATTTTCAATCCTTTACCTTTCAAAGAAACCAGGATCATGTGACTGGTGAGTTCAGTGATTAAGCATTTCCCTTAACCGCCTTACAAAGTAATTTACACATCGTAACTGTTTTAGTCAGCTTTCTTGTCCCTGTGACCAAAAGACCTGACAAGAACAACATACAGAAGGGAAAGTTTATTTGGGGCATGTGGTTTTAGAAGTCTCAGTCCACAGAGGGCTAACTGATTGCATAACTCTGGGCACAAGGTGAGGCAGAACATTATTGTGGAAGAGTGTGGTCATGGAAAGAAGTCAAGACATGGCAGTCAGGAAGAGGGAGAATAAAATATACTCCAAAGGCATGCTCCCAGTGACCCACCTCCACCAGCCATACCCTACCTACTTAGAGTTACTTCCTAGTTAATCCATATTACTGGATTAATCCATTGATTGGGTTAGGCTCTTATAATCCAGTCATTTCACCTTTAAAATACATGCATTGCTTAACACATGAGCTTTTGGGGGACATATCTAAACCATAACAGTGACATAAATAGTAAATGGCAGAGCCAGTATTTGAAGTCATATCTGCCTGATCCCGCATTGTTAGAGACAAGATGGTATCATAGAAATAAGGCCTTAGTCTGGAAAATCTATGTATGAATCCTAACCATCTTGCTTATTACTAGCTGTGTGTCTTTGGGCAAGTCATTTAAAACCAGTAAGCCCTTGTTTCTTCTTCTTTTTTTTTAATATTTTTAAAATGTTGATGGAACTTTATTTTATTCATTTATTTATATGCGGTATTGAGAATTGAACCCATGGCCTCACACATGCTAGGCAAGTACTCTACCACTAAGCCACAATTCCAGACCTAGTTTCTTCATTTTTAAAATGGAGATCTTAGCACCTACTTCTGGGGTTTGCTGTAAAATTTAGAAATGATTATGCACATAGTAAACAATAAATGAAGGTATATTAGATTTCTAAATACATTCTAGGAGTGGGGTTCTTGGGCAGCCACTATACCCTGATGATTTTTATCTATCTATTCAAAAGTAAAGCCACTATATCTTCTTTATGATTTATGATGTGTCCAGAATGCTCTCCTTAGCTTTTGTCCATCCAAATGCTACTCTTTCTTCAGAGCCCATTTTATTGAGAAAACTTCCAGAACTGACCCAAACTCCTTTCTTTTATCTGTAAGCTCCCCTTACAGCCCCAGCCCTAGATCTTCTAGAAGGCACTTTTGCCTCTACCTGAATTCTTATCCACACCACTCACATGATACTTGGCATAGGTACTACAATTTATCTTTATAGCTATCAGCAATCCTCAATTTCAGTTTAAAACAATTAGTGTCTCTTATTACGAACAGTCCTTTATGAAGAAGTTTTAAAAAATGCCCCTTTCCATCAAAACATCATTAAATGTTATGGTGATATAATTCAGTTAGTTATTACCATCCTATCTGTAAGCATATTGTGAGGTAACTGGGCTTTGTATACTGGTTTAGAAATCCACCTTTTATGAAAGTATGTCTACTGGAAATTTTTAGTTCCAAACAACTTATAAAAATTGCTCTGAAAGCCAGCTTACCTATAATTTACAAACTGTTTGTATCATGTCCCTCCCCTCCACATTAGTTTATAAATTGCTTGAGAAAAGAGCTACCTATTTTATTTGATTCTTAGTTCTTCACTAAAGTAGGTATGCATTTTTTGATTTTAAGATTGCTTATATACAATGGAAAACAATTTTTGCAAGATGACTTTTTCCTCTTAGGTGCTAATGCTCATGGTCAGGCCTCTGATTCATCTTCCATATTACTTGAAGCTGCTAGAGGAGGAAATCCAGACTCTGTGACTCTCTTGCTAGAGTATGGAGCTGATGCCAATATACCTAAGAATTCAGGCCACCTGCCCATTCATGTGGCAGCTGACAGAGGACACTTATTGTAAGTTAAATTATATTACTGTAAATAATAGAAATAGTAATAACTGACTTTTTTATAAGCAACTTCTAGGAACTTTATATTTTTTCTCTGATCCAACAACCTAAACCTTAAAAAAAGAAAAAAGAAAAATCTCTGGACCTGCTAGAAACTGGTAAGGCCGAGCATCTTCTGTAGCTGCTGAAGACACAGAACTGCTTTCAATATGGGAAACTTTGGGTCTCAAATGACTGGGCTAATACTGAGTTTTAAACCTAGACAATAGTTCCATTCAGTTTTACTTGCTATATAAGCTGCCAGATGAAGGAATTAGTTTTTTTGTTGGAGGGTTCTAATTGCCACCTGATACTAATACTATATATACCATTAATATAAAAGAATCATAAACAGGCTAACTCTGTATCTTGATGAAACCATTTTGAAATGTACTTTGGAATTCTTTCTTAGAGTTCTAAAGATATTGATTCCAGTTACGGACCTTGCTGCCATTAAGCGGAGTGGGATCAGTCCAGTTCATTGTGCAGCAGCAGGAGCACACCCTCAATGCCTGGAACTTCTCATCCAGGCTGGATTTGATGTGAATTTCATGCTAGATCAGAAAATTCGTAAACATTATGATGACCAAAGGAAATCAGCTTTGTATTTTGCTGTATCAAATGGTGACCTCTCTTCAGTTAAGCTGCTTCTGGGAGCTGGAGCTCTGCCTAATCAAGACCCAGTTAACTGCCTGCAGATAGCCCTTAGGATGGGTAACTATGAGCTCATAAGTCTACTGCTAAGACATGGTGCCAACGTCAATTACTTCTGCAGAGTCAACCCTTTGCATTTCCCATCAGCACTGCAATACACACTAAAAGATGAAGTCATGCTCAGGATGCTGTTGAATTATGGGTATGACACAGAGCGATGTTTTGATTGTCCTCATGGGGATAAAATTCATCCTTTCTATACTTTTGAAGGCTGGACATCTACAGTTATTAAAGATACTATGGTAAGTCCACAGGATTAGTTGTATTACCTTAAGACATTCATTATCCATAGTCTGGGAACTATAGTAATACTCAGTCCACTCTCTAGAAGCTAATTGTTGGAAGACTCTAGAGTGAAAAATACATGATAAAATATCATGCAGATATCTATCAGTAGAAAGATATAAAAGGTACAGAATCAACTCAGAGAAAAAAGGGACTTTACCTAGAACTGTCAGGGAGTTTCACAAATGAACTGACTCCTGAGCAAGGTTTAAAAAATGAATGCAAACTGCAGGGCTGGGGTTGTGGTTCAGTGGTAGAACACTTGCCTAGCATGTGTGAGACACTGGGTTCAACTCTCAACACTGCATATAAATAAATAAAGGTCCATCAACAACTAAAAACCTTTTTAAAAAATGAATCCAGCCTTATATTTCGGTTACATTTTCTCTTTAGCTAAAATGTTGCTGGATTCCAAATACCTATACCCTTAGGTTTTTGGCTCTTTGAGCATTTGATTAGTCTTATTTGGTTAGTTTTATGATGAAAAAAGTTACAGTAAACAGTTGACCCCTCCTGATTAGAGAGATTTTTCTCACACCAGACCCCTAGTTTTTTCTTACCTAATTGGTCACTTCTGTTTTCCCCAACTTGAGTTTTTCCCCTAGCTTTTCAAATGGTTGCTACTTTTCAGGTCTCATTTCAAGTGTCATCTCTCCAAAAACGCCCATCTTAGGTAGTCCCCTTCCCCATCATTCTCTTATCATGATCATTTCTTTGTAGAATTTGACTTTCTGAATATTATTTTAGTATTTTAATGACTGTACCTCTTATAAATATCCTCAGTTTACACATGTCTGTGCTTAGCACATAGTAGATGCTCTATAAATATTTGAATTCATATTACCAAAATTTAAAAAATAGAAATGAAACAGTAAATTGAAAAAGCTCCTTGAATCAATTCTGAAAAGTTACAGGCAAAATATTCTTGTATTTATTATTTTTAGGTGATTAATATAGGACTTAATTTCTACACCATTAATTCAGCATTAGGGGATATACCATCTGGTATTATTTCCTGACTGTTCAGGAACAGTCTCATTTCTCATCTGGACATCTTATTTAAGAGCATGTTAATGATTTAAAGGCCAAAACTGTTACTTTCCTTTTATATCAGGGTTGGACTAAGATTTTTGAATGACAGAAAAATCCCAAAATAAAAGCTTTTAACAAAATGTCAGCCAGGCATAGTGGATCACATGCAGTCCCAGCTACTTGGGAGGCTGGAAAGAGAGAGCGAGATAGTGAGACTCATCTCAAACCAAACCAAATGGCTCATTCCCTCTCATATAAAGGACAGAAGTAAATAGCCTTGTAAATGGACAGTGTCATGATTCATAAAAGCAGCTTGTATCCATATTACAGTCTGCAAGAAGAAAGGGAAAAGGAAGCATCACAGACCTTGCCTTTCTTGCATGGTATTTGGGGAGCTGCTGAGGCTTCCACTTACCTCTCATTGGTTAAAGGTTAGCCAAGTGGCCACACCTAGCTGCAAGTGAAGCTAAAAAGTTAATCTTTATTGTAGACAGCCAGGTGACCAACCAAGGGAGTTAACAGATATTATGTAACAATCTCTGCCACACCTTTATTACTTCTTATATGAAGAATCAGTAAATATATTTTTCCCAAATGTTAGGACTAAGAAATCAAATGAGGAACTGAATACTTTCAGCTTAGTATTCTTTTGATTACTGTGCTAAACCATAGATACTCTTAATTTAATTTTCTGACTTTCCCCCTTTAGTTCTGTGAAGTAATAACTTTATCATGGCTGCAGCATCTCTCTGGAAAGGTTGTTCGAGTGATGCTTGATTATGTTGATCAAGTTCAAATCTGCTCAAAGTTGAAAGCTGTGCTCCAAAAACAGGGGCTCTGGTCAGAAATACATTTTATCTTGAGTGAGTATCTGTCTTATAGAAAACTTTTACCAAAATACTAATCATATTATTTGTTCTATAGAATATTCTTTGTGTTAAAAGCATAACCTAAAGCAACCAAAAAAATACTATTCCTTCGTAAAACTACAGTGTAGTCATTAAGTTGTACTTACTACAATTTTCCAGCAGACAAAATCTGTTAGGTAATTACTTATAATTATATGTGGGTAACACTTTTTTCCCAACCCAATTACCCCATGACTAGGAAGGAACATTATAGACAGGAATTAAAAGGTATGACATGGCAATAAAAAACAGATAAGAAAAGATCTAAATTTGTAGGGGATACCAAATGACCCTCTCCAAACCAAATTTTTTCAAAGTTGCACCTAAGTCAATTAAAAATTTATTTTATCCCATTTCCCCCTGGGTGGTGATCTTTAGTTTTGCCCTGTCCCTGATAGAAAGAATTGGCAGGGGGTGGGGAGTGGGGTTAATAGAGATTTAAGTACTTAGGGTCTCACAAGCCAGATGCACAATTGATTTGTCTTTGGATTCCAACTTGATATGCATCTAAAGTCATATTTTTGCAAAGCGTTGCAAGAGAACTGAAAAACTTTCCCTATTGATATTCCCATTTAATCACAGCCAATGCAAATCCTGGTGGTTTAAGTATCAAATACATTTGCTAACTAAACCCTAAGATCATTAAAAAAAAAAAAAAAAAAGCAATTCTTTAATTCTTTCTCCTTTTAGATAATATCCTATTTCTTTCATTTTAGCAAACCCTCGTTCCCTAAAACATTTGTGCCGCCTAAAGATCCGCAAGTGTATGGGGCGTTTGCATTTACGCTGCCCTGTCTTCATGTCATTTCTTCCATTGCCCAATCGTCTAAAAGCATACATCCTTTACAAAGAATATGACCTTTACGGACAAGGAGTTTTTACAGAAACCTGGTAATCATATTATTCTACAGGAAAAGGTATAATTTTGCAGCTTATTTTTTTCAAATGGGATTTGTCTTCTATGATTCATATTTTTTGCTTTACCCAGTAACTAAAATCAGTCTACGTTCTTTAAGTAGTTTCTCTGAATATGGCCTTTCAACATATAAATGGCTATAAGTCCAAAGTTAGTTTTAAGAAAAGCAAAACCCAACTAGTGAATATTTTAATTAACTAAATACACCAGTTTTTTGTTTTTGTGGTTCTGGGGATTGAACCAGGGCCTGGATCATGCTAGCCAAGCACTCTACCATTGGACCATAATGCCAGCCCTATATACCAGTTCTAATTCTGTAGTGATCTTACATTAAGTGTATAAATGTGCTCAAAATAATGGATGCCATCTCTGACAATTGGAGATTCTTTTTTAAATAGAGAAGTATTAGTGATTGTATTGAATATATACTGACTCCATTACATGCCCTGGAAGTAAACTATTTGTGTGCAGAAATCACAGTTGTTTTTTTTTTGTTTTGTTTTTTTGGGTTCTCAAGATTGAACCCAGGGGGCTCTACCATTAGGATATATCCCTAGCCTTTTTCACTTTTTATTGAGACAAGGTCTTGCTAAATTGCTAAGGTCAGGCTTGCACTTGTAATCCTCCTGCCTCAAGTAGCTGAGATTGCAGGCATGCACCACCAGGCCTGGCATTGTTTCTTTGTAGTCAAGTACAGGGATGGAGTAATTCAGTTAATTCAAATAGATCGTTCAATTAAAACTTCATCATTAATAGGAAACACATATTCCCTCCTGCCTTCTTTCCAAATATTTTTGGTTATGGTTTACCACTTATTGGTTAATATAATTAATTCAATGGGAATTAAAAAGGGTTTTCAAATGGATAGGCTTATGGTTTCTATACTGAACCTAGTCGGCTAGTGGACATGGAGGGTTTCAATGATTACAGAAGATGTCAGATTAAATTATTTCTTTATATTCTCTACTGCATGTGAATATAGAATATTAAGTTCCATTTTTTATTTCTATGCATTCTAAGTTGCATCTAAGTTCAAGTTTCTGTATGTGGATAGTACAGAAAGAAACTGAGAAATATTCATTCAGTCACATCTATGTCAAGTTGAGAGAGCACATCAAAAGGACAACAGAGAATGATGTAGTTCATTTTCTCCACAGTTCCATTAACTATACAGCTTTGATTTTTACATATTTAGTTTTAACATTTTTTAGCATAATATAGTCCATTTTACTGCAACTAAAACTGTATGATTTCTGATGCAATAATTGATTCATGGTTATAAAGACTACTTCAGTAAGCAGAAGATTTAGAATTATATTTAGCTTTTTACATTTAAAATGTGCAAAACTGGCTAACACGAAGTTTTGTTTTTTTTTTTTTTTAATCTCATGTGCTTATAACGAAGTGGTAGTTTATATATATGTATATGTGTCAATATACAAAAATACATTTAGGATATACATGTACTTAGATAAATTACATAATTCTAAAATTAATTTCATCTAATCCCTTGACTTTCTGAAAGTATATACATTTTTATAAAATTCAAAAACAAATTAGAACATAAAATTCCCAGTAGAACTTAAGTTATATACTAAACTACAAAGAGTTACACAGCATGACTATATATTACTATTAAAACTACAGGTCAAGCTACTTAAAGTTAGAACACACAATTATTTGTCCCTTTAAATTAGAGGAATTTCTTTAAGTAGAATCCAACAGTTGTAAGTATACATTGCCTGTAACATATCTAGGGTAATTATCAAGAAAAGTCACTAATAATGAATTATAATTTGCTTTTACAACAAACTTCCCAATAAGTGACAACACCAATCAAAATTACTTGGAGAAATAAAATTCAGAAAATATATCAAATATTTTATACAAAAAAAGACTGTACAAAAATCAGACTTTATTATACATTAAAAAAATCTAACAACATATTTCCTGAAGCCTTGTCAGCAAATGCCTATTTTGACAAAATGAAAAAATAAGTTCTCTGTCCTACATGTATACCATGGTCACATAAAGGTGAGTTCCTCAAATCCAATTCTAAAGGGAAATGTTAACATGACTTAATGGTACACTGCATGATTTAACTATCAGTGAGATAAGAATTAACCAATTCACTTACATTACAAAAATCACTGAATATACAAAGCAATTTCACACATTAGTTATAATTTAATCCCCAGTTCTTCTATTAATTTAAAGTAAATTACTTATGAGTACAGCCACAAGAGGTTGGTTAAAAAAGTATAAAGTGGTTCCAGTTTCAAATCTTTGTATTATTAATTAATGTAGAACAGAAACTTCATGAAAAAGGAGTAAATGCTAAAAATAAAATGAAGAGTTTAATTGTTACAATTGGTATATTTAAATATTCAAAGTACAATTCAAATGAAAGGAGGTTGTCAAAATCAACATTAATATTTTCATTTTATTCAGGTTGCAAAAGGTTTTGCTAAATATGCTAGATTCTTAGTCTGTTAACATTTGTAAGATGCAAATTTTAAACACTGTGGTTCCTATACATAACTCAGAATTAACTCAGATGCTTTTATCACAACATTTTATGTTACCTAGGAAATTACACACATCCTATTGTCCTTTTCCCAAAAGTAATGGAAACAACAAATTTAGTTTGTGGATCCTGTGAATTCTTTTAAAATTGCACACAAAGTAATCCTTATAGACATGACAAGAACTAGATTAGATCAGCTTTAGGGACTTTGTTCAAGGTACCAGTTTCAGTACCTAATTAGCAAATTTTCAAAATTCTAAAAGGATGCACTAATAATTGATTTTTTTAATCTATTAATTTCATTACCATAGTTACAAAAGCACTGTTCACATAGGAAGCAGAACATATAGCAGAATTAGGCAGGCTTAATTTCTTTCCTTAAAAAAATATGTGGTTAATTTCTAAAAATCATTAAATATAAATTTATGCCAGAGAAGAGATATCCCCAAATCTAATCCAACTGCCAATGAAGCATCTCAGAGTTTTTGAAGGGGTTTCAGAGGAGATCAGCTGGAACATTAATATGAAGCCCATGGGCAGCATTCTTTAAATAAAAAGGAGAGCTTATTAAACTTGATGCTTACAGGTCTGCAATAATAGAATAGTTCCTATAGTTTAGTAGTAATGGAAGAGAATTTTCATCTAAATTGCTAAATGTACTCATGATTTCTATTTGGCACTGGAATGCATCTTTCCTATGGACGTGGACATTTTTTAAATTTATTTTAGTTATATATGACAGTTATTGTGGTAATTCTTATGAAC
Organism: Marmota monax; assembly: GCF_021218885.2. NCBI lineage: Eukaryota > Metazoa > Chordata > Mammalia > Rodentia > Sciuridae > Marmota > Marmota monax. Next base: position 13,129,775 of record NW_026693008.1, on the reverse strand, counting down.
ATGACTTAAAGGGAACTACACACACACACACACACACAAAGGAACTATAAGTCTGTCCAGCATCCCTACGTCTACCAATACCCTTAACCTCAGTCTACACTTTGACCCAGAGGGCTAACAATGGGTAGCACTTTGCTACCATGCAAAGGACCAACCAGGTAAAACTGCCTTCTAATGATGACCAACTTCCTTGTGAGGCAACAGATTTCATGTGAACTTAGCGAGGTGCTATATAAAGAAAAGACAATGAAACTGAAAGTTAACCAATCTCAAAAAAGGTCTTAAAAGCAGGAATTTCCATGACCAATCAAGTACTGATCACAAATTTCAGCTTTAACAAAAGGAATGATACAATATTTTAAAAGCATTCCCTTTAGTAGGCACAAAATAAACTTAATCAAAAAGTATTCCATAAATGTCTACTTCTTTACTATATGTTTTAGTATCATAAGGCTTTAAGGAGTATTAAATAATCATTACTCCCAGTTGGCACATGGATAAAAATATCATGAAGCTATGTATAATTATCCCATTCCTACAGAAAACAATGTACATATACAGTATGAAATTGAGCTATATTTTGAGAGCTTTTAACAGATGCCATTTCTAATTCAGACCTAAAAAAAGAAAAAAACTACATATCAAAGGACAAAAGGATTTTTTCCCTTGTGAAATTAGTATTAGTGGCTAACCTACTGAAAAATTCTAAATGTTTAACTATGTAAGATATTTTACTCAATATATTTAACTTATATGTATATATGTATATATACTTTTTCATGTGGAACACATGAACATAACTTCTATAAGCCATGTTTAAATCTGAGCAAAGTAAAAGAAATTAATTTCTGACAGAAGATAGGCAGTAGAGAAATGTTATTTTAAACCTGTAGCAGGCTAAAATCCTTCCTTGGTCAACTTCCCCTACTAGCTATACCAATCATTCAATTTCTTTTCAGTCTTTCATGGACTCATACCTTTTACTCATTTGAAAAGTATTTACAATAGTTAGTGCAAACTATTCTATGCTCATAAATTAGTTATTTGCCTTTGTGGATATAAAGTGATGATTCAGTACTTTATCAAAATATGGGATTATGAAAATACTGGGCATATCAGTCTGAAATTTAAAAGATTACATTTTCTAAACTAAACTCTGGGAATTTTTACTTTTAAGCAGTAAACATAATTGGTATATAACTTCTTTTGAAATGTCATTTGAAAATGTCATTTGATTATCAGTAAAAATCATTTTACATAATGCTGAAAATACAATGTATCATCTTCTAACAATATCTTTACAAGCCAGTCCTAATCTAAAATGTATTTGAACAAAACAGAAATATTTTAATGAATTTCAAAATCTTATTTTAATCATTACTGCTCTGCAGTAATAATTGAAGTCCCAACCTGAGAACTGAGAATATGATAATAAAATGCCAAGGGCTGTATGAATTTTGAACCAAAGATACAAGCTTTTTTCACTACTGGCATCAGGTATAGTACATCAGAGAAATGTGAGCAATAAAAGAAAGTGTCCTGCAATCAACAGTGCCACCTGCCACAAGTTGGAAACCTTAAGTCTAAAATCTCTACGATTTTATACAAATTCTATTGCACAGTAAATAATGTTAAAATATTTGCAAATTTGTAGAATTCTCTGTAGAAAGGGTCACTTAGTTGAACACTTCTTCACTGCCAGCAAAATGTTCCTAATAAAAGGGAGCGAGTATATCCATGAATATATGAATACCTAAGAATAAATTATTTCTGATGGGCATAGGTAGTTACAACACAAGATTAAAAGTTCAAAATTTGAAGGAAAAAAATGCTTAAGTATAATTCCTCAGCAACCTGTTTTAGGGAAATAAGTTTTGTTTAGACAAGTACAATGTTTTTTAAATATATTTTTTAGTTATAAATGGACATAATGTCTTTATTTTGTTTATTTATTTTTATGTGGTGCTGAGGATCGAACCCAGTGCCTCACATGTTCAAGGCAAGTGCTCTGCCACTGAGTCACAACCCAGCCCTAGACAAGAGGAATTTAATGTTAATGCATACATTATTATTTTTAAGGGAAAATAAAAAACAATGTAAAACTAAATCATCAAGTTCAACATTTTTTTACGTGAAGCTAAAAACAAGCAAATATAAAGTGTAGTCTCCTCCTTGATATTTCAACATAGTTGTTACCTTGTGCCATTTCACCATAGAAATTGTCAATTCCGGAGGGGGGGGGGCAGTGTCAATCAAAAAGCAATGTAAGTTTATGCTTCTGACTCTCTCTTCTGTCCTTCTTCTCCCAAATCACTCTCTTCTGACTGGCTACTGCTAAGGACAACAAACTGCCCCTCACTACTGGCTTGGTTTGTTCTACTGGAAGCAGCTATCAACCGACTCTGTTCTTCCAAGTCCTAGTGGGAAAGAAAGAAAAGGAACTAAATTAACTGTCTGCAGTCAAATGAAAGCTATGCACTTAAAAATACATACTTGAGAGCCATTTCCATCCTTTTGTCATAAAGATGTATGCAAAATTCTAGCAACCTTATAAAAAGAAAGGCTATGCCTAACCAATGCTACTACAAAATAAATTTGGCATTATTCTAGAAATTCTGTAAAATCCAAATTCAAACTTAAAAATTGCTGGCATTTTCCTCATTTTATTTTTTATAGCCAATAATCTAATTCAGTCCATCATCTCTTACTATACACTACATAAGTAATCTCAATTTTCATAATAAAAGCCCCATAATGGATTACCCCATACCTCATGCCTTCCTCTTTTTCAGACCTCTTGTCCAATTCATTTTGCTGAATCTGGCATCACCTTCCTTCAGTAAGCCTATCAAGGGAAGCCTGATGACTTCAGTGTCACCTTTGCCACTTCCCCCTTCTTTGTCCATACATCCAACCCACTGCCAATTCTTACTGATGTGTTCTCCAAGTATCCCACAACTGTCTTCTTTTTCCATTCCTATTGTCAATGCCACAACCCATAAAGTCTCTTGGATCACCTAATCAAGATTTTGTTTGGAAAATTGTGTAGCTTAAAATTATTCTTTTGTGGTCTTGATCCCCCAGCATTGGGGGGGAAAAAATCTTTTAGTGGATAATGAATTGGCATTCCTGGCAACATTTAAAATTTAATTCACTTAAAGGGAAAAATGGTTTTCAGCAATAGCAATTTAGTCCATAAAACCTCTCAAAAGAGTGGCTTTGAGGGGCTGGGGATGTGGCTCAAGTGGTAGTGCGCTCACCTAGCATGCGTGAGGCACTGGGTTCGATTCTCAGCACCACATAAAAATAAAATAAAGATATGTGTCCACCTAAAAAAAACTAAAAAATAAACATTTTTTTTAAAAAAAGAGTGGCTTTGACAAGATAACCCTCACAGGAATATGAAAGTTCTGGTATGTTTATTTAACAGGAAGTCACACTACATGTTAATATAGCTTTTGTGTAAACATAGCAGACTTCAGCTGTTACCCTTTCTGCTATTCTATGAATCATCTGATTATGAAGTGGTTGAGCAAGAAGAAACAAGACCTTCATTTGGAAATTCAAATCTGAAAGTCACAATTGTGAATTAAGTCTTCATAAACACCAGATAGAAGATTCAGACATTAGGGATGCATACCTTTTCAATCTGTTTTTGTTTATTGAGTTCTTTCTGTTGCTTCTCTTTTACTCTCTCTATTTCTTTTTGTTTTTCTGATGCCCTACGATCCTAAGAACAATAAATAAAACTAATGAATTAAATATGAAATAATTTTAAATTTTAGATATATCAATTAACATGACCCTTGTAACTTTTTATACCCTTCTTTGTATTCATAGGTATGGAAGCACACAAGGCTTCATTCTATGGTAGACATTTATCCAGATTATAAATGGTTTATCAGCAATATGAAAACCACTTTTGTTATAATACTTCAGTTAACATTCTTAGAAAATTAAGCATCTCTCAGATTCTTACCAGTTCAGCATGCAGAGCTATCTGTTTTGCCAGTCCAACAGAATCACAAATCTAAAAAGAGAAACAGTATTAAAAACAAACAAAAAGCCAAAAAACTCAAGTTCTTAAAGTAAAAATTAAGTACCCAAATAGCTGATATAAATTTTTTTTTTAAATTTTAGTTGTAGTTGGACACAATACCTTTACTTTATTTATTTTTATGTGGTGCTGAGGATTGAACCCAGTGCCTCACCCATGCTAGGCAAGTGCTCTACTGCTAAGCCACAACCCCAGCCCATAACTAGTTTTATAACTCAACATAATATACCACTTCAACTGAAAGCTGATTTAAGGATGTGCCATCCCCTAAACCAAGTCTTTGTATATTTTCTCCATTTCTTGGGGGGGTGGGAGGGTGAAGGGTACTAGGGATTGCTTTACCACTAAGCTACATCCCTTTTACTTTTTTTTATTTTGAAACATAGTCTAAGTTGCTGAAGATGACCTTGAATTTAGCATTTCTCCCACCTCAGCCTCCTGAGTTGCTAGTTTTAAAGTCATGGACCACATCTCTTACTGCTTTCTATGTTTTCTATGAGTCTGTGAGCTTCCACTGATGGCTCTCCCTTCACAAACAATACTTCTCATTATCTCAAATTCATTACTGAGGTAGTTCAGCCCACAAAGAATGAGAGAAACAGTTGCTGATGATACTTGAAGTTGACTGATTATAGGAATATATTCTATTCCCAAGATAAGCTAATGAAGGGAGAAGATTTTACCAGCTATCAATGTTGAGGAAGACATGGATCTATATAGTCAGAATGCCAATCCCTAAGCTTAGTGCTCTTCAGAGCAACACGCTTTGGTCAAGCAACTCAATCATACTAGACAAAATCTGGGAGTTTTTTTCCAGAAATATTAGTAAAAACTGACTATAATATGTATTTTACAACAGGAACATTTTGAAAAGTCAAATACCTTTTCCCCCTCATTGTTTGATTCAAATATATAGCATACTGATGACAGATTACTTTCACTTCTCCCTCCTGATGTCCGGAGAACAAATCCAAAAAGCCGCTTATTTTCCTGGTGTGTAGCATACAAAACTACACAGGGTAATGGAAACTGCCACAAAAAACATCAGAAGTAAATATGAAATCTTCCAAACCATTACAGTAGCAATCAGATACACCTTTTTTTTCTTTTACCGGCGACTGAACTTAGGGGCACTTGACCGCTGAGCCACATCCCGAGCCCTATTTTGTATTTTATTTAGAGAGTCTCTCTCACTGAGCTGCCTAGTGCTTTGGTTTGGCTGAGGCTGGCTTTGAACTCATGATCCTTCTGCCTCAACCTCCTGAGCTATTGGGATTACAGGCATGCGCCACAGAACTCAGCTCAAATACACCATTTTTAACAGACTGGTAATCAAAGAACAATTAATGTCATATTTGGCTTGGATTACCAAAGAGAATAAGAGATTGATGAATGGTGGGTTTTATTAGTTATTAACACATTTTACAAAATCAAATTCAATAATAAAACTGGTCTATTTAACAAATGATTAAACACTTGCAACAATTTTAAACTAGATAACTATAAAATAATCTTGATCACCTTTTAATTCCTGCTATTAATTTTTTATATGCTCCCTAACTTAGGTATTAACACTAAGTATCATACCAGATCATGTTGATTCTTCTACGTTACATACAACATTCACCTATAACTTTTTGGAGCTAGCTAGAAAATTAACTACAAAGTGCCTAAAGAACAAATGTAACTGATACTATCAGACCTGAATATACAGAATCAGGATTATCAAGTTAATAAGATATGTGTATGCACAAAGGGACTTAAAATAACTCACTGTGAGTCTTGTAACTTGTGTCTGTGGATCAATTAACCTACAATAATTAAAAATTTAGCAAATTTTAGTTACGCTGAAATTATGTAAACATTTTTCCCTACAAGTTTATTTAGGGAAGGTTTACTTACTTTAAACAATCACAAGTGACTAATAAATGTGATTCTGTCATACGAAAGATGTTATGGATGGCCCGAGCAGCTAAGATTTGGCGCATTGTTTCATAAACAACATCCGGATGATCATCTGACTTCACCTCCATAGAACCAAGGAATCGGACAATAAATAACTGATGAAGAATAGAATCTATAACAGAACAAGGTACATTATGTATTTCCCACATTTCTTTTCCAAAAGAATAAAATATACTGACTGTTTCCTTTTAGATTTTCTAGTAAAACCCCTAAATTTAGAAATAACTTATCCTGACTACAGTGTTCAAGTTATAGCAAAAAAATAAGGCAATAAATACTTCAACAATGCAGCTCTAGGGAAAAAGAATTCCTTGTACTACTCTTAAAGCTTTTCAATAAGTTTGGAAATATATATACAAAATAGCTACTGGAAAAATAAGAAAAAAATTATGCTCCAGAACCAGAAGTAAAACATCAGAAAAGCCTGAAGGACAGCTTAGGCATTGAGAATTTAACTATGAGATCAAAGTATGTGATATTCTCTAATTTTGTGTGAACAGCATCCCAAATCAGATTAAATTATGTTGTGTTATGTTATAGAGGAAATTTCAAAGTTAAAAAAAAAAAAAAAAAACAGTATAGCAGAGGGACTGGGGTTGTGGCTCAGTGGTAAAGCACTTGCCTAGCATGCGTGAGGCACTGGGTTCGGTCCCCAGCACCACATAAAAAGAAAAAAAAAATACAAGTAAAAAAAATAAATAAAGGTATTGTATTCACCTACAACTAAAAACAAAAACAGTATAGCAAAAAACAACAAAAAATCAAAACAAGTGTAAATGACAGATTAGTCACACGATTTACTACAAGAAATAGTTTTTTAAAATATAATTTTAGTTGTTAATGGACCTTTATTTTATTCACTTATTTGTATATGGTGCTCAGAATTGAACCCAGTGCCTCACACATGCTAGGCAAGCACTCTATGACTGAGCCCCAGCCCCAGCCCAAAAAGTAGTTTTAAATATAAGAAAACTGCACATCTGTTCTACCTTCAGTTTCAGATTTTGTACTTCCTCCAGATTCTCCAAATGGATTTGTACGCCTGAAAAGTTTAGAAAAAAATATAAATAGTTACCATGAGCCACATGGAACAGATCTAATTAATAAAAAAAGTTTACACATACATTTTAAAAAGAAAAGCTCTACTCTGTTCTGTTAAGGAACAATACTGATAATCAAATTACTATACAACCTCTGCCTTCAAATTACTATACAACCAATGTTGCTACATTTTAGATGACACAGCATGCAAGTTTCGCCACATAAAACAACAAAAATCAACATGATTATAAGCCATCTTGCAGAAGTTCTTCAATTTTAATAAGCTAGCATAGGGATACATTAATTTTGCTACAATATTAGCTGCTTAAGAGAAATGCCAGGGATTTCCTAAGACTGTAAGATCGTCTTTTTTAAAAAGGCTCTCTAGGTACATGTTGTGAATCAACTAGAAAGATATAAACATTTTTTAAAAATATTTTTATTAGTTACTGGTAGATCTTTATTTTATTTATTTATATGTGGTGCTGAGGATCAAACCCAGTGCCTCACACATGGTAGGCAAGTGCTCTACCACTGAGCCACAACCCCAGCCCAAGATATAAACATTTTCTAGTTTATACCTGTATTTCCCAAGTCTAAGGTACAGCTCAGTGGTAATAGTTCTTGTCTAGGATGCTCAAGGCCCTAAGTTTGATCCGTAGCACCATAAAAAAAAAAACAACCCTGGGGGCTGGGGATGTGGCTCAAGTGGTAGTGCGCTTGCCTGGCATGCGCGGGGCGGGGGTCTGGGTTCGATCCTCAGCACCACATAAAAATAAAGATGTTGTGTCCACCGAAAAAACTGGAAAATAAATATTAAAAAAAACTCTCTTTCTCTCTCTTTAAAAAACAAAAACAAAAACAAAAAAACCCTGGATTTCTTAAGGCATAAGTAACAACGCAAGAAGAAAAGTGAACTAGAGAAAGAAGCTAAAAATACTCTCTCCTTAGTGTGCTTGGCTTTTAGCCCACCCACAATGAAGGAAGAAGGATACCATTTAAAGCAGGTCTTAGAAACAGAGAGCTAAGTGGATCTAAAATAATACTGGTACTAAGGTAACAGGAATCTAATCTCTTTAATATATGCCTGGCCTATTATATTATATCAAATGCTAAGTATATTTCTGTGACCAAATATAAATGACTTTTCTTGGTCACAGCTTTGTATATCCAAATTAATTTATTATCAACTTTTGTTTTGGTTTGGTTTTGGTACCAGGGATTGAATACAGGGGCATTTAACCACTGAGCCACAATCTCAGCCCTTAAATTTTTTGAGACAGGGTCTTGATAAATTGCTGAGGCAAGCTTTGAAATGGAGATCCTCTTGAGTTACTGGGATTATAGGTATGAACCACCATACCTACCTATTATTAATTTATTAAATACCCAAGCTATTTAATAAATGATTTTGCCATAAGTCACATTTTCTTCATCCAAAGCCAAAGGAAAATTTTAACTGCTTTGATAGGACTTTCTCCTTATATAAACAAAACATGAATCATTAATAATTCATAGTAGTGATAAGTTTTTTTATCTTCCTAAAGATTTCTTATTCTGATGCAAGATGTTTTTAATATACCTATAGCACATATATTGCCTTTAAGAATTTAAGTGTTATAACTGAAAGATACAACTCTCAACTTTCTTCTTGTCACAGTAAATACCCAAGAAGTAGACCTGATAAGCAATTCAGACTTAAGTATTTTTTAAATTAAATTATCTTCATTGAGAAAGATGAACTGAAAAACCTGTATAATTCTTTCCTACTAAAATTATATATGTGCACATATGTGAGAGATGACTCTCAAATGCAAAATTGGAATTATAAACCTTACAGGCCATCACTCACCTGCCTCCCTGGCCAGAAGTTTTGGCCTGGCCAGGCAGATCTTCACACACAGGAGAAATTATGTCAAACTGTATTGGGGTGTCTGGGGCAACAAGAGAATCTAGAGAAAGGGCAGCCAAATTTGTGGGCTCAGATCCTAAAGATCCTGAACTGCTGGTTCGAGCTGTTGGTAGCCGAGATTGTCTAAGCACAAAGGAAAACAAGAAAGCACTGCCTTTAGTTTTCTTTTGGAAATTGAACAAACTATGAAAAAAAACTGTTTTAACTCAATGAGACAGTAAAGCAAATTTCAATAAAAACACAATCCCAAATCATAGCTACCTGACAACAGACTTCTTTCTTTTCAATTATTAAACTAAAAAAAATCACCTCTATCTAGAGATTTAGTTGAAAACACTAAGGAAATTTGAAATCATCATTTACTTAGCACTCTTACTGATGAATTTACCATTCTGAAGATAGACTTTCTCTGTTGTTAAGGGAACTATTTATTAATGTTACGTAGCACTGCTAAAATCAAAGTGCTCATGAAGACTTTAAATAGCCCATATAGTTCTTTAAATAACTCAAGTGTGGTAACTTACCCTGCTGGCCGCAGACTCTCATGCCTCTGCTGAAAAGAAGGGGAAGGAGTAACAGCTTCCAGAGCTGACTGATTTACTCGTGCAGCAGTTTCCTATTGTGATTTTTTTTAAAGGACAAATATTAGTCTTATGAGAAACCAAATATTTGAACATAATTCTGAATTGTCAGAAGGCTTCTGAGTTACACTAAAATATGAAGTAAAACTTCTAAAGTAGTTCTACGTTGTCTTGTCTTACTATTATGGCATAAAACTATAAACTAAAGTTTCCTATTGCTTCTTATAATCTAAAAAAAGTATGATTACTCTCTACTAATATGCATAATGTGTAAAATATTGGTTTTTCTACAAATTTTTAACTACTAGGTATCTTTAATTAAGATTTGTAATGCTAGAACCAAGCAGTCACTAGCACTATGGACATTCAATACATTTGTTGAACACAGGAATTTAGAAGGTATAGGAAATTTCACAAAATGAGTTATTATTTTGTAACTTTGCTGGTAAAGTTTTCATAATATATTTATATTCAGAAATATCTATAAGCTTATTAATTTATAAAGTTATCATGGATATTTTCAAAACTTTAAAGTGAGAAAGATTTCTAGTATTATTATTATTATTATTTTTTTTTTTTGTACTGGGGATTGAACTCAGGGACGCTTAACCACTGAACCACATCCCAGCCCTTTTTTTACATTTTATTTAGAGATAGGGTCTCACTGAGTTGTTTAGGGCCTCGCTAAGTTGCTGAGCTGGCTTTGAACTTGAGATCTTTCTGCCTCTGCCTTTCAAGTTGCTGGGATTACAGGCAAGCACCACCATGCCTAGCTCTAGTAGTATTTTAACTTATTATTTACTTAAAATACCAGCTACATGAAAATGATATTTAGAGATCTGCTTCAATGCGTAAATAGTCAGTGTTATTCTATACACACTTAAAAAAAGTAATGATGTTAAATTTCATGTTTTTACCACAAACAAAATGGTCATTAAGGGCTACAGTTTGTAGCTCAGTAGTAGAATGTTTACACAAGCATGTGCAAGGATAAAATTTCTAGGAAGGAAGGAAGGAAAAGGAAAAAGAGAAGGAAGGTAGGGAGGAAGGAAAGGGAAGAGGAAAAGTAAGGAAGGGAGGGAAGGGAGGAAGGAAGAAAGAAAAACTTTAAATTAGGAAAACAACAAAACAGTTTTCTATTTCTGTGCCTCACTGCAAAAATACAAATATTATAATGGCACAAATTGATCCAAATTGCTATTCTCCTTAATATAGATATTATAATTCTGGATTACCTGAAAATATTAACAATTAGAGTTCTGATAATTGGCAAGAAAAAACTCTAAGTCTGAATTATTCAAATCTAATTGTATTCCCTAGGCAATAATAAATAATTCAATTTGCTTTTGGGGGGATTGGGAGGATACTGGGGATTTTAACACAGGGGCACTTTACCACTGAGCTGTATCCCCAGCCCTTTTTATTTTCAGATAAGGTCTCATTGCTTAGGTCCTCCCTAAATTGATGAGGTTGGCCTTGAACTTTCGATCCTCTGATCTCAGCCTCCAGAGTCATTGGGATTACAAGCATGTGATATCACACCCAGCTTTTTTTTTTTTTTTTTTTTTTAATTTTTTATTGTTAGCTGTTCAAAACATTACATAGTTCTTGATATATCATATTTCACAATTTGATTCAAGTGGGTTATGAGCTCCCATTTTTACCCCATATACAGATTGCAGAATCACATCAGTTACACATCCATTGATTTACATATTGCCATACTAGTGTCTGTTGTATTCTGCTGCCTTTCCTATCCTCTACTATCCCCCCCCTCCCTCCCTCCCCTCCCCCCCCTCCCCTTCCCTCCCCTCCCTTCCTCCCTCTTCTCTCTCTGCTCCCTCTACTGACATTCGTTTGTCCCCCTTATATTATTTTTCCCCTTCCCCTCACTTCCTCTTGTATGTACTTTTGTATAACTCTGAGGGTCTCCTTCCATTTCCATGCATTTTCCCTTCTCTCTCCCTTTCCCTCCCACCTCTCATCCCTGTTTAATGTTAATCTTCTTCTCATGCTCTTCGACCCTACTCTGTTCTTAGTTACTCTCCTTATATCAAAGAAGACATTTGGCATTTGTTTTTTAGGGATTGGCTAGCTTCACTTAGCATAATCTGCTCTAATGCCATCCATTTCCCTGTAAATTCTATGATTTTGTCATTTTTTAATGCAGAGTAATACTCCATTGTGTATAAATGCCACATTTTTTTTATCCATTCATCCATTGAAGGGCATCTAGGTTGGTTCCACAGTCTAGCTATTGTGAATTGTGCTGCTATGAACATCGATGTAGCAGTGTCCCTGTAGCATGCTCTTTTTAGGTCTTTAGGGAATAGACCGAGAAGGGGAATAGCTGCACACCCAGCTTTAATTTGCATATTATTTTTTGTTGTTCCAAAGTTACTTTATAAGAAGAAAAAGTTATATTGGCAGGAAATCAAGTTACTAAAATCAAAGGTTTTGTTTTCAGTTAGTATTGATTTAAAAAAAAAAATTTTTTTTATTAGTTTTGGATAGACACAATATTTTTATTTTTTATGTGGTTCTGAGGCTCAAACCCAGTGCCTCACGCGTGCTAGGCAAGCACTGTACCATTGAGCTACAAACCCAATCCCTAGTGTTTTGTTTTTGTTTTTTGCAATACTGGGAATTGAACCCAGGGGTACACTCGCAGCACTCCATTCCAACCCTTTTTTTATTTGAGACAGGGTCTTTCTCAGTTGCCTAGACTAACCTCAAATTTGTGATTCTCCTGCCTCAGCCTCCAGAGATGCTGAGATTATAGCTATGCACCACCACATCTGGCACAATTTCACTACCTTTTGAAATAATTTATTGTTCTAGGAAAATCAGACACTCATAACATACATGATACAGTAAGCTACCCAAAGTCAAATTAAAAGACTACAGAACTTGAGAAATTATGACACAATTAATAGAAACCATGTAAGCCAAAGAATTATTATTCAATTGTACTAGATCTGGGCAACATAAAACAAAAATATTACCTCTGGATTTTCACTTAAGTATATTTGTTTAGATATATTGTTTATTGTACAAATCCACTGCAAAAGGAAAAAACAGAAAAATATGATTAATTTTTTTCAACAAATTTCTAAAGGACAATGTTCAATAAGCAACTAAATAAAAGTTTAATTAGAATAAATATATAATCTTCTTTAATAAGAAAACACCTTGGAACCGGAGGGAGTAGAGGTGGTAGAACACATAATAATTTACCACATACAAGGCCCTGGGCTCAGTCCCCAGCACCAAAAACAAAACAAAAAACACCTGGCATAACCATGTGCACATAAGAGAACATTCACATTTATAATTTTAAAGGTCCTAAATTTATTTCACACAGAAAATAAAAAGTATAGCAATTGTGTTAAATTATTATTTAATAATCTATATCTTTTTATATTACTCCCACCCTTAATCCCCACCAGACAACACAGTCTGAACTCAGATATCCTAATTCAAAAATTGAGAGATAAATATCTTTCTGGTGAAAAAAATATATATATATATTTTTTTTAAATATTTAATTTTTAGTAATATTTTAAAAGAAATAATTTTTACTAATTTTACATCACACCAGGAAATGTAAATTGGCAAATGTTAAGCATGCATATATTTATATAAAATCTCCCTTCTTTCAACATAGAAAACACTCTCTGTTCTACAACTTCTGTTTCACTCTCAAGAGGATCCCAGTGCCTGATGGGCCTCATTAAACTAAACTAATATATTGTTTGGTAAACCATGCAGAGGGCAGAGATATTTATCTGTGTTCCTCAGGCACCAAAAACAAGTTTTTTTTGTTTTTTTGTTTTTTTTTTAATTTTTTATTGTGGGTTGTTCAAAACATTACAAATTTCTTGACATATCATATTCCACACTTTGATTCTAGTGGGTTATGAACTCCCACCTTCACCCCATACACAGATTGCAGATTCACATCAGTTACACATCCATTGATTTACAAATTGCCATACTAGTGTCTGTTGTGCTCCGCTGCCTTTCCCCAAGTTTTAATGTGAATTCTTTCCCAGGAAAAATAAATAAAAGTAGCTCTCTACATAATTTCCAACTTTATCTTACAATACAATTATAATTAGATAAAAAGTCTCAAAATCAAGTTATGCTGTATTTTCACGGAAGAATATTTCACAAGGTAAAGTTTTTGTTTTGTTTTTAAATATTTATTTTTTTATTTATTTTTAGTTTTCAGCGGACACAACATCTTTGTATGTGGTGCTGAGGTTCGAACCCGGGCTGCACGCATGCCAGGCAAGCGCGCTACCGCTTGAGCCACATCTCCAGCCCTATACAAGGTAAAGTTTTTGAAGTATCACTTCTTAGTAGTACCTTACCTCCTTTTTGGTGTACTAGTAATAAAAATGGAGCCAAAACTAAAAGCATTGTGAGGAAGAACAGAGACTCCCAAATTTTCATTTTTCTATCTTTCATTTCCCCAAGGTTTTAATTTTTCATTGTGTTCTGCCATGCCACATCTGCTGCTACTATGTTCTTAGAGCAGCAAATAGCATCTCAAGGGATTGGTATGAGAAGAGAATAAATTAAACTGTTACCACATGATACTGACAGCCTACCAGAAGACAACAGACACAAGGTTGTTGCTGAATTTGAGCCTTTAAGATGGCAGAGACATGATCTTTAAGTCGTCTCCAACTATAAAATTCTATGAGAAACTTAAGAATACTGCTTTGGAACAAGACTTGAAAAATAAACATTTTTAAATTTAACTAGGGTTTTCCAAAATTTGTATAATGGACAATTAGTATGTTTTGTCCTCAGAAAAGTATTTTTAAATGTTGCTGAGGAAATTAACTAAACTTTTACCTCTTCATGGTCTTTTTTACTCTCTGCTTGCAAAATTGAAGATCTGAAGAAAAATAAAAGAAAAAAGTTTCAGCCTTAACTTTTTAAAAGAAAAAGAAAAAAACAAACACCACAACCAAGAGTATTTTAGGAAAGGAAAACCACCAAAGGCATTAGGACTAATACTTTTAACAACTCTAATTTTGGCTATCTATGCAAGATGTGCCAAAATGGAAATAGGCACTGATCCTAGAAAGATAAGACCATGAAAGTACACTTTAAGACAATACATTTCAAACTTCTGGTGTTTATCATATATCAGTGATCCTACATTAATATCTTAATGTGCATAAATAGAGGGGGAAAATGACTTTTATGAAATCCAGGGAAAATACTAACTTCATTATTGATAGTTTCTCCTTTAATAGAGTTAAATAAAAATTTCAACATATGATTCACAGCAATATTTGGCTTTTCAAAATAACTGTTAATACTTTATTTTTTAAATTTTATTTTTAATATTTATTTTTTAGTAATATTTTAAAAGAAATAATTTTTACTAATTTTACATCACACCAGGAAATGTAAATTGGCAAATGTTAAGCACTAGCAAAAAACTAAAAATATAAAAATTTAAGTACTGTTAATAACATTAACAATTTGGTGATTTCAATAAACGAACATAGGGACGCCTAGGGTGATAACACACAGAATTGGCATTCACTGTATGTTTGTAGAAGGAATATTAAACCATTTAATGAATATGAACTACAAACATTTTGGTAGAAGACAGTGTGCCATAAATGTCTTTTTGTTAAGGGGTAAAGGTTGAATTTATTTACTTATTTTCACAATTTTTTTTCCACCAAGTAACTGGGCAACTAGTCTTCCACTAAGCCACATCCCTAACCCCATAATATATTAATGTGCATAAATATAGGAGGGAAAATGACTTTTATGGAATCCAGAGGCTGCTCCAAAAGTTAAGAAAGCTCAATGGTCAATTTTTTTTTATATATTTTTTTTTAGTTGTTGATGGACCTTTATTGTATTTATATGTGGTGTTGAGAATTGAACCCAGTGAGCCTCACACATGCTTAGGCAAGCATGTCTGAGCTACAACTCCAGCCCTTCAATGGTCAATATTTTAATTACGTAGGGGAAAAAAAAAAAAAAAATCACAGCTACCCTAAGTATCTATCCTTAGGAAAATGTTTAAAATATAATATCTGTCCTTAAAAAGATTAATGTAGCCATTATGAAATGTTTTTATAAGTAATGTACATCACAATATTTCTTCACTTATTAAAAAAATGTATTCAGGATAAAAACTGGAAGGCAACAAACAAAAAAGCTAACCGTTGCTTCTTGTTAATGAGATTACATCCCCCCACCATACTCTTTTTTTCTCTGTACTTTTCAGAAATTGTGTTCTAAACACTACTATAGATTCCTTTTTTTTTTTTTTTTTTTTTTAGGTAATACAGAGGATTTCCAGGGCACTTAACCACTGAGCCATATCCCCAACCCTTTCTTATATTTTAAGATAAGGTCTTGCTAAGTTGCTTAGGGCCTCCATAAGTTGCTCTGAACTCACAATCCTCCTGCCTCAGCCTTCCGAACTGCTGCCCCACTGTACCTGACTAGATTCTCATTTACTAGAAAGATAATAGAATTTTTCTTAGGGGCATAATAAATATTAATGGAGAAAATAATCCGATCAGGAGTATATGATTAACATTTAAAAATAACACTATTGTTAGCACCTATCATATGCTGGTCACACACATGCTAGATTTCTATTCCTCTCAATTTATAAAGTAGAAATTACAACTCCCTACCTACATTTTACATGTAGAAAAATGGAGATCAGAAGGGTTAAGGAACTCATCTAAGATCAGAGAGTAATGAATCCAGGCTTTGATCTTTGCAACCCCACACTTGATACTCTTAATTAACTTGGGCTGTCTTCCCCATAGAATGCGGGATTTTCAGTGACCAGTCTCTTAACATGGAATCATGGTATTTACCATTTAACCTGGTTTCAACAACCTCAAAGAAATAATTTAATGATGTTAAAAATTAAAATTCAACTCATTTCTATAAGATTAAAAAGCAAACTATCTTAGCAGGGTGCAGTGGCACATGCTTAGTAATATCACCAACTTAGAAGGCTGAGTCAGGGGGATCAAGTTTGAGGTCAGAGGTCAGTCTGGGTAACTTTGTGAGACTCTGTTTCAAAATTAAAAAATTTAAAAGGGCTGGGGATGTAGCTCAGTGGATGAGCACCTCTGAGTTTAATCCCCAGTGTTCAGGGCAGGATGCGGGGGAAGCAAATTATCATAATATATATGCTGAGTCTAAAATGTTCATGACATTTCTGGATAAAAAGGAATTGAATTTCAGTAATTTAAAATATTATAAATTTTATTAATAGTAGAAAAATACCAACTTTTTCCCATCAAAAGAGGTGATCTGAAAACAGTATCGCCTGTCTTCACAGTCCACAGCCATCACTGAACAGTTGTCTATGTCCATGGCCAGGCCTCCTGCTACATCGCCACGGGCTTGACTCATTAAGTTTCCACCCTGTGTGAAGTAAAACTGTCTATCCCAGGTAGACGACACCAAGCCTGTTTTACTAAATGAAGAGAATACATTCATACTTTAATAATGACATACCTAAAATCACCTTATCATCCAGAAACAAGATAAAGCATGTTACAAAGAACCAGCTTGCAAAAAAGTTACCAGAGTGCAAAGAAAATATAAACATCGGTTTTTCAGTCTCCTAAAACGAATTTACTCATATTGACTCACTCATGTGAATGTACCTTTTCCAAAATAAGGCTGGAAATTATCAAATTGCAGCTATGTAATCATGGTCCATAAAAAGTAAGTTATATTTCAATATTCAAAAGAGATAAATTCAAAACAAAAGAAGAATTTATTTTATTCTTAGGGTTAACCCATTTTATCCTATCTTCAGGTGAAAACTAAAATTTGACTTGATTTTGTAATTATATATAAAATACGATAAATGACCTTAACAGCACTCATATTATAATAGATTTAAACTTAAATTGGTTTCATTTTTTAATTCCAAATTATTCAATACATATTTATTCAATAAATTCAATATTCAATAAATAAATTCAATTATTCAATAAAGATCTATTCAATAAATTCAAATTATCCAATAAATATCATGACAGATTAGGCCCCAACTTCCTTAACAAGACTCCTAAAGCACAAGAAATAAAATCAAGAATCAATAATTGGGATGGATTCAAACTAAAAAGCTTCTTCTCAGCAAAAGAAAGAATAAGGTGAGGAGAGAGCCTACATTTTGGGAGCAATTATTGGCCACAGACACACATCAGATAAAGCACTAATCTCCAGGATATATAAAGAACTCAAAAAAAAACAAAAAAAACCAAACAATCTAATCAATAAATGGGCTAAGGAGCTGAACAGACACTTCACAGAAGAAGATATACAACTGATCAACAAATATATGAAAAAATGTTCAACATCTCTAGTAATTAGAGAAATGCAAATTAAAACTAAGATTTCATCTCACACCAGTCAGAATGGCAGATATCAAGAATACAAATAACAGTAAGTGTTGGTGATGATGTGCGGGAAAAGGCACATTCACACACTGGTTGTGCCAATTTGCAGTACCACCAGCAATCTGGAACGCAGTTTGGAGATTCCTTAGAAAACTTAGAATGGAACCAACATTTGACCCAGCTATCCCACTCCTTGGTCCATACTGAAAGGACTTAAAATCAGCAAACTATAGTAATGCAGCCACATCAGTGTTTATAGCAGCTCAATTCACAACTGTTGAACTAACCTAGATGCCCTTCAATAGATGAATGGATAAAGAAACTGTGGTATATAAACACAAAGGAATTTTACTCAGCAATAAAAGAGAATAAAATTATGGCATTTGCAGGTAAATGGATGCAGTTGGAGAATGTCATGCTAAGTGAAGTAAGCCAATCCCAAAAACCAAAGGCCAAATGTTCTCTCTGATAAGTGGATGCTGATCCGTAATGGCAAAAATGGAGGAACTGTGATTGGGCAAAAGGAAGGGAGGGGAGATACGGGGCAAAGGGGCAGGAAAGATGGTTGAATGAGATGAACATCATTACCCTAGGTACATGTATGACTGCACATATGGTGCAACACTACATCATGTACAACCAGAGAAATTTGTGCTGCAATTGTGTAGAATGAATCAAATGAATCAAAATGCATTCTGCTGTCATATACACCCAATTAGAACAATAAATTTTTTAAAAAAAATCCACATTATTCAATAACTATCTAGGTAGAAAGGTTTTCATTCATGTACCTTATCAACAAGTTCACATAAATACTAACATCACTAAAAAGGTTCAACCTCTAATAAAATCAAAACAAATTGGCAGGATATATTATATTGATAATACCAAATTAATATTTTATATATATATATATATATATGTAAGATGATATACAATGCATGAAAATAACTAGTTTTCTTACTTTCTAGCATTAAGGTATCCAGCCTTTCGGGTTAAGTTTCGATTAACAGGAAATTTTGTGGGGTCTGGGTCAGGCACATATAAAGGGTCACTGGCTACTTCCAAATCCTCTATTGTCTGCTGCATGGTCTCTACATCACTGTCCATTTCCCTGCGAACACTAACAGAACAGAATATTTACAGCAAGCCACACCAACAAAGAACTTCTTACCAATCATGTTTAACTGTATATTTGTTTTGTACATATTTTTTAAAAAGAGATAATCTGTGGCATAGGTGGTTAAAGCGACATAAATGCATTTTCTACAGCTTTACATTTTAGATATTTTGGAAACAATACTAAATTCAAAACTAATGAAGTTACACTGAAAGCCTGACTTCTATCTTATGTCTTAAAAACAGTATTTATTTTTTCAGAGCTGGGGATGTAACTCAGTGGTGTAGCACTTGCCTAGCATGCATAAGGCCCTGGGTTTGATCCTCAGGACAGGAAAAAAAATCATTTTCATTTTTATCTCTCTCCATACCTCAGAATGATCACATTACTGCTCAGACTTTTGAACCTGATCAGAATGTAGAACAATGTTTTCTCTCTCTCAGGTTTCATGGCTTGGAAAACGACATTTAATTAGTAATATCCCAAGCAATCCCCACAATTTGGAGTTTAAAGATAATTTCACTTACAATTAATTATTATTATAAGTCTGTTTTTTTCAGACATAAAAGCTAGTTCTGTATCATTAAAATTACTGTCAAATTTGACACTGTTATAAAATTCAGTTTACATTCTAGGGAAAAGATGATTTAAAAAACCAAGAAGAATCCATAAGCTGTGGGAGAAACACTCTCAAGTTAGGGAAAATACTTCCTCAAGAAATTAAGTTGTGGGGCTGGAGTTGTGGCTCAGTGGTAAGAGCACTTGCCTAGCATGTGTGAGGCCCTGGGTTTGAGTCTCAGCACCACATATAAATAAAATAAAGGTCTTTTAAAAAAAAAGAAAGAAAAGAAATTAAGTTGTAAGTATTTTTAAGTTATGGCATTTAGCCGTTAACTTATTCACATCATTTCATTTTCAATTTTAAGGGAAAAATACTTACTTCTGTACACTTGTTCCAATATTAGCTAAAAATTCTTCCAACTGTTCATTGAGATTTTCAGAACCCATCTTAAAGAAACTTATCTGGGGAAGAGGAGGAATGAAGGATCAAACAACACAAACATACATAAAAGAATACTTCAGTCAATCACATAAAAAAAATCTCTAAGATACATGGTTAAATAAAAACCAAAGGATTATTCCATTTGTGTAATAACAGGTTTCAGTTTACAACTTCTACTATGCAAAGAGTCACTGAGAATATTTAAGTGAACAAATTATTTATATATATATACACACACACAAACTGATATATGCTAAACAATTTATGAAAATGAAAATAAATTTTGAAGCATTTTCAAACAAATCATATAGATAAACTATTTCATATTTACTACAAAGATAAGTTTTAAATCTGAGGAACAGAAAATACTCTTAAAACTGAAGGATCTTCAAATTTCTTTAAACCCCTGATTTTTAAGGGACTGACATACTATATCACCCCAAACTCAGTTTCCTAGCATCCTTCCTGATGCACGTCTCTTTGGGCACTTGAGAGTTCATCTATTACTTTAAACTCAGAAAGTGTACAAGGAACATGGGACACACAAATTTGTTCACTCTCTTTCAGATCTATTATGAAGCAAGGAGGGGTAGAATAGCAATAGATATAACTTTGGAATTCATTTAGCTTCTGCTTTCTATCCCCAACTGTGGTGTACAGGGTCTAAATATAACGTAAATGGTATCATTTAGTCCAAAATACTGAAATCTTTATTACTTTTTAAAACCCAAACACACTGGGCACAGTTGATATGCCCAGAATCCCAATTACTTGATAGGATGAGGCAGGAAGATAGCAAGTCTGAGGCCACCCTGGGCAACTTAGAAAAAACCCTGTCTCAAAATAAAATAAAAAGGGTTAGGGATGTAGATCAGTGATAACAGCACTTGCCTAGCATGCATGTGTCCATGGATTTGATCCCTAGCACTATGCAAATAAATAAATGAAGGAAACCAAGACACAAATGAGTATGTTAAGAATAGTTTATGGGGCTGGGATTGTGGCTCAGAGGTAGAGCGCTCACCTAGCACGTGCGAGGCCCTGGGTTCGATCCTTAGCACCACATAAAAATAAATAAAATAAAGGTATTATGTCCAAGTACAACTAAAATATACATATTTTTTAAAAAACTGATCAGGGGGGCTGAGGTTGTGGCTCAGCGGTAGAGCGCTCCCCTAGCACGTGTGAGACTCTGGCTTTAATCCTCAGCACCACCACATAAAAATAAAAACAAATAAAAATAAAGATATTGTGTCCAACTACAATTAAAAAAATTTTTTAAAAGAATAGTTTATAATACATTTAATAATTTAATATAAATACCAAGCTTGACACAAAGCTTTTTTTGGTGGGGTGTGGGTACCAAGGATTTAACTCAGGGGCACTTGACCACTGAGCCACATCCCCAGTCCTATTTTGTATTTTATTTAGAGACAGGGTCTTACTGAGTTGCTTAGTGCCTCGCTTTTGCTAAGGCTGGCTCTGAACTCATGATCCTTCTGCCTCAGCCTCCTATGCCACTGGGATTACAGATGTGTGCCTTAATGTAAAGCTTTTCAGTTATACCAAAACAGCACAGGAGTTGAGGATTTAGCACAGTGGTAGAGCACTTGTCTAGCACATGCAAGATCCTAGGTCTCAATCCTCAGCACCATGAAAAAAAAAATATATATATATAGTATTTACCTGAGCTTGCATGTACCCAAGTAGAGGTTCTAACAATGCTATCTTCTTCTTGTATTGAAGAGTATTTAATGCACAAAAATAATGCATCATGGTCTGGTGCTGTTTTTTTCTGGAAGTATACACATCTTCTGTTACTTCATATTTCACCTTTGAATGAAAAGATTTAAAAAATAGTATTATTTCCTTATATTTATCTCTCTATTTATTTATTTATTGTGGTGCTGGGGGTTGAACCCAGGGCCTTGTGCATGTGAGGCAAGCAATCTACCAACTGAGCTATATCCCCAGCCCTTATTTCCTTACTTTTAAATTATCTTCCATGGTGGCTATGGGGAAGAGCCTACCAAGGAATATATATCACTAGCAACTGAACAGTTTTCTGGTCTATTAGAAATTCTTCAACATAATAAGTTGATTTTCTTGTTTCACTACCAACCACATAATTTATAAAATGCATATTTGCATGTAACCAAGAAAGTAAATATCTAAACTAAGCATGGCAAAGAAAGTCTACATCGAGAAAAGGCACACAATGGTTTGTTACTAACTTCACCATTAGTTTTAACCTCAATCAGTTCACAGCATACATTCTCCCCTTCTGGCTCTCTCTCTACCACACTTACTCTTCTACTTGTCTTCCTTCACTTATACTTAGAATACATGTGCTCCCCTAGGTTCTTTCATTCAGACAACAAGTATTTATTGAGCATCTATTATATTAACATGCATGAGGCTCTTCTCTTTTCCTCCTCTCCTTAGAATACCTGATGAAGTACCAAGAATATTCCAAAATACCAATGACTCAGCAATCACAAATTTTTAACCCCCTGATCCTTACTCGAAAATGCCAAGGGGAAAACATCTCCAGCTGGGTTCTTTATATGTTTATGTGTGTAATATGTGTATGTGTGTATGCATTGGAAATGTACAGGTCAGTATCCTTCCCACAAAATTTGCTCTCCTACATTATTTCTTGCCTCTCTTAATTACTCCAGAAACCCTCAGTCATCCAAATAACCTAGGCATTATTTTTTTTAAATATTTATTTTTTTTAGGTGTAGATGGACACAACACAATGCCTTTATTTTTATGTGGTGCTGAGGATCGAACCCAGGTCCCGCCCATGCTAGGTGAATGCTCTACCACTGAGCCACAATCCCAGCCCCTAGGCATTATTTTTTATTCCCCCTCCTACTAAAGACCTTATCAATTCTATTTATGAAATACTTCCAAAAAGTATTCCTTCCTCTCCTCTTTCAATAACATGAGCCAAGGCCTTCATTATATCTTTACAAACTAGCTGGGTATGGTGGTGCCTTTAATCCCACTGACTCAGGAGGCTGAGCCAGGAGGATTATGAGTTCAAAGCCAGCCTTAGCAACTTAGCAAGGCTCTAAGCAACTCAGAAAGACCCTGTCTCTAATAAAATACAAAAAGGGCTGAGGATGTGGCTGAGTAGTTAATCTTCCCTGGGTTCAATCCCCGATACCCGCCCCCACCAAAAAAAAAATCTTCGCAAAGTATTCCAATTCTTCCCTTGAATTCCCTCTAGTCTCAATCTCTTCACATTTTCATTAGTGTTTTCTTCTGTAACACAACTGCATCATGTTACTTATTGACAGAATTCTCTGGTGGCTGCTCACTCTAACATAGATTTCAAGGTCATTAATATACTGGCCCCAATCTACTTTACCTTCATTTCTGCCTTATCTCCCCAAACACATTCAGTGTTCCAAACATACTGTAATGATTATCTTCACACCACCATCATCATAATTATGGCTAAAATTTAGTGAAAACTTGCTATGAGACAGATACTTTGCATGCATTACCTATTTCATCTTCACAATTATTGAGATGTTTTTGATAGTGAAATAGAGGCTTGCAACTAAGTAAAAGTGCATGACCTCAGGCAAATTATTGGCAGAGCTTTGTTCCCAGTCTGACTCCAGAGCCAGTGCTCTTAACCTCTGTACTATCCCAACTCTACCACATGCATCTGCAAAGGCTTTTTTTTTTTTTTAAAGTAATATCCTTGTTGCAATCCCTTAACAGTGATCTTCAATGCAAATGCTACCTCCTAAAAGAATAATATTCCTGATTCACCAAAACTCTCAACATTTCAGTAAAACCTCTGTTACTGCACTTAACTGGTATTAATTCTTACTCTCATTATCCTTATACTCTGACACCTGGACTAATTGTATGCATTCACACAAAAGCCTTCAATAAAATGTGGAGTATCCACTCCTGTCCTCCAGGAGCCTACGCATATTGTTCTCTCAAGGTACCCCACATACAGCTTGTCATACAGTAGGTACCCAATACATTTAAAAAAAAAAAAAATTTAGTTGCAAATGGATACAATACCTTTATTTATTTATTTATTTATTTATTTTTATGTGATGCTGAGGATTGAACCCACTACCTCACACATGCTAGGCAAGCGTTTTACCACTAAGCCACAACTACAGCCCCTCAATACATTTTTTAAAACATTTTTTTGTTGTAGATGTACACAATATCTTTGTTTTATTTATTTATTTATTTTATGTGGTGCTGAGGATCGAACCCCAGCCTCCTTCAATATATTTTTAAAAAATATTTGTTTTTTAGTTGTAGTTGGACACAATACCTTTATTTATTTATTTATTTTTATGTGGTGCTGATGATCGAACCCAGGGCCTTACACATGCTAGGTGAGCACACTACCACTGAGCCACAACCCCATCCCCAATACATCTTTAATTTTAAAAATGGTGAGAAATATTTTTTAAAAAATACTTGTGGGGCTGAGGTTGTAGCTCAGTGGTTAAGCACTTACCTCACATGGGGCACTGGGTTCAATCCTCAGCACCACGTATAAATAAATAAATAAATAAAGATGTTGTGTCCATCTACAACTAAAAAAAAATTTAAAAATAAAATACTTGTAACAGCCAGAGGTAATGTAAAACATGCCAAATTTTATACTCTAGAGCTTTTAACTATGTCCATAAGGCAGAGTGACTAAAATGCAGATCTTGAAATGTATATACTTCATCAGTTTTTGCAGTATAAAATAATTTCTGAACTAAAATTAGAAATGGAAAGCAGATCTTTGGACTGAACTTTGTGTGAGAAACATTTTCTTTATTGTCACAGTGACTGTTACACAGTGTTATGGTTTAGCTATAAGGCATTTCCCCAAAAGTTCATGTGTGAAATAATGCAAGAAAGTTCAGAGGTGAAATGATTGGGTTATGAGAGCTTTAATGTACTCAGTGCATTAATCCTCTGATGGGAAGTAATCGGGTGGAAACTGCAGGCAATTAGGGTGTGGCTGGAGGAGGTGGGTCCCTAGGGACATGCCTTTGGGAAGGGCTCTCTCTCTTTGCTTCCTGGTGCCATGTCCCCAAAAGCTCTCCTCTACCCTACTCTTCCACCATGATATTGTCCCTCACCTGTAGCCCCAACGAATGGAGTTGGCCTTCTATAGACTGAGATCTCTAAAACTGTGAGCCTCAAAATAAATTTTTCCTTCGCTGGGGTTGTAGCTCAGCAGTGGAGCATTTGCCTAGCACATGCGATGCCCTGGGTTTGATCCTTAGCACCACATAAAATAAATAAATAAAATAAAGGTATTGTGTCCACTACAACCAGAAAGTAAATTAAAAATAAATAAATAAATAAATAAAGTTTTCCTCCTCTAACTGTTCTTGTCAGGTCTTTTGGTTATAGCAGTGAAAAGGCTGACTAAAACATATAGTAAGTCATCCTCAGTTGTGGATTCCCACAAGTAGTTACTGTGCCTCTCTGGGCAGCTGCAACCAAGACTGCAGACACCAAGTCCTAGGCACAGATATCTCAACTCACTCTCAAGCAACCAATAAGGCCTACACATCAAACCTTGGATTAGGCACTGGAGAGAGCTGATTTTAAGGAGCACTCAGCTGATATTGCTAATATGCTGTTCTTTAATCTTTACTTGAATGTTTTTCTCTTCAAATATAAGGTAATATTTCTAGAAATTCACTCCTTGAGGACAAATATTCCCAGTAAATGAAGAGGGCCTCATAATAACTTCATTGGAATTGGGTCTTTAACAATTCAACTTTTTGATTACTGTGTCTCATTTCTATATACATGGCCAAATGAAAACAGAACATATGCAATGTTATCAAAATACAAAGCGAAAAGAGGCAATGTTATATATTGATCATCATTTACATTTATGTTCATGATTTATCAAATTCTGGCAGAAGGAAAGTATTTCATTTAGAGACTAAAAATTATCAGAAAGGTTTTTGAATAGCTAACAGGAAAAAATAAAGTAGGAGTAGGAGCAGTACAGCAAAACATACAAATCAACTACTGACTATTTTTAAACTGGGAACACCGAACCACCTAATGAAATCATCATTAATTGTGATACTGAAGGAGTAAGTACGTATCACACCTTGTCATTTTCTCTTTTTTTTGACAATCGGCTATATCTGTTAATTGCAGCATCATGATCTGGAAAGCAGAAATGAGTGTTAACAATAATACAATAGTATTTTACAAAAGGTATAAATACTTCAAATAGTCTTCACATCTGCATCTTTCGGCATATACTAAAGTAAGGAAAAAATTCCCTATCACCTGATAAGAATGTTCAAAATTTCCCCACAGCCAAATTTTCCTGTAAACTATGTGTCTACTTAATCTAACTAGTATATGAAAGCAACATTTAATTCCAAGGAAACAATAATCCACTAAAAGTTTTTCAAAGTATTTTAGTTCAAAAACAGCAAATGCTCATTAAAGAAAAACTGGAATATATACAAAAATAGGAAGGTAAAATACTGTATCACCTCTTTAGGCATTATAAAGATAATAAACTAAAAGATGTAACTGTCTTTACAATTATTTCTTATAAATAGCATATTTAAGTAACAACATTGATATAAATAATGACCACAAACTTTTAATTACACTCATTTTTTTTACTATTACAAAGATTCACCCATGATATTACACTGATAAATGCATCAATAAAATAAATAATGTAAAATATTCAGGGCTTACCGTTACTAGCGATCTGAAACACTTCTTTTAATGTCAGTATTTCTGAAAAAGTTTAAAAGAATAATTTCAGCTTAGCATATTTATAAAATACCTTTATTAAAGTTTGTTTATAGGGTTGGAGATATAGGTCAGTGATAGGGTGCTTGCTTAGCGTGAATGAGACCCTGAGTTCAATCCCTAGCACCACAAAAAAAAAAAAAAAAAAAAAGTTTGCTTGCAAAGTAATAAATGCTACTTCAGTTATAATTAAAACTCTAAATAGTATTTTATACTTCCACATTCAAAGTAAAAAAAAAAAAAAAAAATCACTGTGTTTTGGCTAGTCTGGTATATTTACCATCATTAACAACACTTACACTTCCAGAAAATCTACTTGTCACAAATTAGTAATATGACACAAATTTTAAAACCCATTACAAATACTAAGACAAGTAAATATTTTGACTCAGTACCAGTATCTAGATATTTACTAATTTGGTTTTTGGATATAGGACTCTAATAATTTCAAATGCTGAATGAGAAACAAAGCACATTTTATCAATAAGATAACGCCATTCAGTACCCTTAGACTGTGAGAAAATAATTCTTATTTCTTGACCTTGGAGATGTCCATTTTTGAGCATCATTGCAATTATTAACTCCATCTCTAAAATCCATTGGTCTTTATTCCATCTTAAACACTTTACCATTCACTGACACATTAGTTCAAATTTTTTTCCCTATTTTGGAAATAAGCCTGTATGAGAGTTTAAAAATTATAATAAGAGCCAATTCTATAAAACTTTCCTTTTATCATCTAGTAACCCTAAATTGGCAAAAAAAATAACCACAAACTACTAAGTCATAGGTTGTTAGATGTGCTAGCATCCCTACCTTCTGCTATGCCCATACAAACCTCTATACTCTGTGCCACTATCCTAATCCAGGTCTTGGTTATACCTCATTGAACCCTCACAACTTCTTAGTCCATTCTCCTACACACCAAATCCACACAATCCCATCCTCCAAATACAAAAGGATTATGGCTCCTTACTACTAAAAGACCTCCACTGGCTTCTCTTTGTTCATAAACTCAAGTCCAACATCTTTAGCATAATCTAGTTCCATCTAATTCTAGATTTATCTGCTGCCTTGCCCTGACACATTCAACACTGCAGTCACACTGAATTTCTTATCCTCAAAACAAGGTATGCATATATATATATATCAATCAGCCATACGTTTGTGCATTCTAGTCCCTTAACAACAGTGATTCTAATCCTGGCACATTTTTTCTCATTGTTCAATGTTCATGTCACATCTTTGGTGACGCCTTCTTGACTCTCCTCTGAGCCCTCACAGAACCTTCTCGTTCCCTAATTAAAAGAGAGACAGTGTCCTAATTACATGTTTACCTATCTCTTTCTCTAGGATTTCTCCAGGAAAGGGATACTTTATATTAGTATTTGTCAGTATGTAGTTTAATACCTATCAAAAGCTCCTATAAATGTTTGGTGACTGATGATAGTGAAAGTGGCACAGGCAGTGGTCTGAAATGGTTTAGGTATAAAGTAAAACGCATCTTACAAGAATTGATCTTCTGGCAACTGACAAAAGTAAATACAAGCCCTTGACTTCAATACCTTTCAGATCTCTTTCTTTAAACTGGGTAATGGGGAACATCATGGCATCAGCAAGTTGAGTTGAGAGTACAGCATGACAAGAGCTAAGCTAGTAAAAGAAAGACAAAAAAGGCCAAATAACTAACAGAAACCATTTATAACTAATAAATGTCGTTATAGAGCAATCTATTTTTAAAAAAAAACTAATACATTTCACGAAAAACACTAAAATTAATGTGATACAAAGTATCATATAGCAAAAAAAAAAAAAAAAAAAAAAATCCATTTAAAACTCTTAAAAGAAAACTTAAAGTGATCCTGGACTTGGCAATGATTTTCTTTTTGTTCTTTTTAGTTATACATGACAGTAGAATTTATTTTGACATATTATACATACATGGAATATAACTTCCCATTCTTGTGGTTGTACATGATGTGGAGTTATACTGGTCATATATTCTACTGTCTTTCCGATTTCCATCCCACCTCCCTTACCTTTGTTCACCTTTGTCTAATCCAGGAAACTTTTATTCACCCCCACCCCCAGGTGTGTTAGCATCTACTATCAGACAGAACATTTGGCCTTTGGTATTTTGGCACTGGCTTATTTCACTTAGTGGGATAGTCTCCAGTACCATCCATTTACTAGCAAATGCCATAATTTCATTCTTCTTTATGTAATATTCCACTGTGTATATATACCACCTTTTCCTTATCCATTCATCTGTTGAAGAGCACCTAGGTTGGTTCCACAGCTTAAATCCTTTAGGTATGTGCCAAGGAGTGGGATAAGTGGGTCAAATATTAGTTCCATTCCAAATTTTCTAAGGAATCTCCATATTGCTTTCCAGAGTGGGTGCACCAGTTTGCAGTCCCATGAGCAATGTATGAGTGTAACTTTTTTCCTACAGTCTCTTGTCAACATTTATTATTACTTGTATTCTTGAAAATTGCCATTCTGACTGGAGTGAAATGAAATCTCAGTGTGGTTTTAATTTGGCAATGATTTCTTAGACATGATAACAAAAACACTTCAAAATAAAATATAAAATATAAATTGTACTTCATCAAAATTAAAAACTTTAATGCATCAAAGGATACTATCAAGAATGTGAAAAGGTAAACCATAGAGTGAGAGCAAATGTTTGCCAATTACTTACCTAAGTAAGAAACTTGTATTTAGAATACAGAACTCTTAAAACTCAATAATGAAAAGGCAGATAACCCAACTTAAAGTGGGCAAAGAATCTAAATAGACATTTCTCTGAAGATATACAAATGGCTGATAACCACATGAACAGATGCTCAATATCATTAAATATCAAGAAAATGCAAATCAAAATGATAATGAGATACCACATGACACCCACTTAGATGGCTCTAATTTAAAAAGAAAAGGGGGGAAAATCCATTTTTGGCAAGAACGTAGAAAAGCTAGAACCCTCCAATGTTGCAGGTGGCAATATGAAATGGAACGGGCACCGGTGAAAATTGGTGATTTCTCAGAGTTAAACATAAAGGTACATTCCAGGCCAGCCTTGGCAACTTAGCAAGCCCCTGTCTCAAAAACAAAAACATAGGGGCTGGGGAGTGGCTCAAGCGGTAGCACGCTTGCCTGGCATACGCGGGGCGCTGGGTTCAATCCTCAGCACCACATAAAAATAAAATGAAGATGTTGTGTCCACTGAAAACTGAAAAATAAATAAATAAATAAATAAACATAAAGTTGCCATATAACCAAGCAATCCCACTCCTAGACATATACTTCAAAGAACTGAAAACGGGTGTTTGAAAAAAACCAAACTTGAATATGTATGATCACAGCAGCACTATTCATACCAGCCAAAAGGTGGAAAGAGCCAAAATATCCATAACAAACAGATAAATCAAATATTTCATGCAATACCCATACAATGAAGTTTTATTCAGCCAAAAAAAGAAATGAAATGTTGACACATTACAACATGAATATACCTTTCACACATGAAAGAAGATAGACACAAAAGTCCACAAATTATATGGGTCCTACTATATGAAATATTCAAAACAGGCAAATACATATTTTTTTTTTTGTTTTTTCTTTTTCTTTTTTTGGTACCAGGGATTGAATCCAAGGGCATTCAATAACTAGCCACATGCCCAGTCCTTGTTATTTTTTAAGACAGAGTTTAGGTAAGTTGCATAGGGCCTCACTACATTGCTGAGCCTGGCCTTGAACTTGTGATCCTCCTGCCTCAGCCTCTCAAGTCACTGGGATTACAGGTATGCACTACCACACCTGACTCAAAACAGGCAAATCCAAAGAGACAGAAAGCAGATTAAGTGGTTACCAGGGACTGGGAAGAATAGGAAGGGAAAAGTGACGGCTTAATAGGTAGACAGTTCCTTTGGGATGATGAAAATGTTCTGGAACTAGACAGTTGTGATGGCTGCATAACATTTTGAATGTATTAAATGTCACAAGTGACAAATTTTATAGTATTTTGCCATATTTTTTTAAATGAAAAACATTCCATTTCCTATAAATATTATTTCTTTACTCTCCTAGGATAATATTCTGCCATAAAGAATTATTAAAATATTTTTTAAATTGGTGCTGAAGGTATATCTCAGTGGTTAAAAGCTCTTCCTAGCATATACAAGGCCCCAGGTTTATTCCCCAGTATGGCAAAAATGTGTGTGCATGTGTGTGTGTGTGTGTGTGTGTGTGTGTATACACACATATATATACACACAAAGTATTTTCATGCAATACTAGAGAACAATTATTGAACTCTCCATACATCTCTCACTACCTTTCTTCTTCCTACCTTCTAGGTCTGTTTTGTTTTGTTATACGATTGGTTAAAGATGACTGGTTTGAGAAACCAATAGTCAATTTCAGCTGTTTGGGATAGAAGGATTAATAAGGACTGAACAGTAAAATGTTGCTTAATGACAAAATAGAAGCCACAAAGGGCTTAGCCATAGCTCACAGCTTCACTCTTCTCTCGATGCCTACATCAAATAACAATGAAAAAAAACAAATAATACATGGACTGGGAAGAGAGAAAGCCCATCTATTAGCTTGTTCCTCAAAAACAATTTATTTTAATTAGATAAAGAAAATATTATTTTTATAAGATAGCAACCAGGATGTGGAAATAAGGTACTTCTTTAAGTTTTATAACAAAGCTTTACTCATATAATCATAATGATAAAAGTTCCCAATAAAAACCAAATAACTTGAGTAACTTAATTATAAAATAACTTATTCAAGCAAAATAAATACTTACCTCATCTATAACTTTTGAAAACTGTTGTAAAGTAGAGCTCATAACTTCATCATCACCCCCCAATGGAAAACGCTAAAAAAATGTTAAACAGAGATGAAGTAAAGGTTCAATACTATATGACTCTTGTAACTGATAGCATCAGAATTTAAATTTTCAAGTAACTTCAGAAAATTTCTAAATTTCAAATAAGCTCCAGAAATGTCATTTTAATACAGTAATTTTCATAATTAAGAAACATTAATTTAAATGTCCACTAAGTACCCAGTGAACACATACTATGCTAGGAATTCAGTGATTTGGCATTTAGCTCCAGTTCCTCCAAAATCCCTATAATCTTGAGCAAGATTGTTTCTTCATTTGTAAAAAAATAAATAAATGAAAGGTAAACTAGATAACCTCGGTACCTAGCATTAAATCATTATAATTATCTCAACATAAGGGCTATACTGAAATCTCAATGGCATATTCTGTGAAATCAGGAAAGCTTATAGATTCTTGATGAGGAAGTCCTTATCTGTACAAATACAATATTATGGTATATTTTAAATCATGCTCTTAAATATCTAATATATGATACCTGTTTTTCATATTCTTTTAAAAGTTTCGAAGTCAGGTGTGTTGCTGCACTTAATTCATTCTATGGAAAAAGATTAGTATTCAAATTAGCAAAATATTACTTATCAAGAAAAAAGTTTTAATCAAAGATACATAGGCCACCTTTATTACTACCACTAAAGCATTTCAAAAAGAAACTCAACCATAAAAGAGAATTCAGCAAGGAATTCAGCAATGTTCTAAGTATGTGCTGCTGCTGCTTTTCTTTGATAATAAAACTAAGCATTAAATATTTTTTTTGTAAAAAAATCTACATGCTATATTCTTTATTTTAAATTAATTTTAAAAACATCATATACAGTATGAAACCATTGATACATAGGTGCATTTTTTCAATTTTGTTTTTTTAGTGTTAAATATTTTAAAAGCTAAAAAGCAAACTGTACAAAGCCTTAGCAAAATCTTTAGATTCTACATAGATGACTGGTTATCATTCTCTCTAGATGCTGATGCCAGACTATAAGCATTTAATAACATACAACCAAAATATGGTTGTTGACTATTGGGCATGCTATTATATACCAATAATCCCAGTGGCTTGGGAGGTTGAGGCAGGAGGATCACAAGTTCAAAGATAGTCTCAGCAACTTAGCAAGGTTCTAAGCAACTTAGGGAGATCCTGTCACCCTGTATCAAAATAAAAAATAGATGGGCTGGGATGTGACTCAGTGGTCAGTGGTTAACTGACCCTGGATTTAATCCCTGGTACCCGCCCCCCCCCCCCCGCCAAAAAAAAAAGCAAAATGTGGTTGACTTAGGGGCTGGAGTAGTGGTAGAGCACTTGCCTGACATGTGTGAGGCACTGGGTTTGATTCTCAGCACCACATATAAATAAATAAATAAATAAATAAATAAATAAATAAATAAATAAAAGGTCCATTGACAATTAAAAAATATTTTTAAAAAAATGTGGCTGACTTAGTCATAACACAGCAACACAGTCATATGAAAGGGTTTTTTGTTTTGTTTTGGTATCAGGGATTGAACCCAGCAGGTACTTAATCACTGAGCCACAACCCCAGCCCTCTTCAGTCAAATCTTAAACGAAGACTACTATTAGTGATTTTTATTTTCTTTCAGTAATGGGGATTGAACCCAGGAAAACTACCATTGAGCTACATCCCCAGCACTTTTTATTTTTTGAGACAAGGTCTCAATAAATTGCTGAGGCTGACCTTGGGATTAGAGGTGTGAACTACAGGACTCAGCTACTTACTGATATTTTTTTTTTTTTTTTTTTTTTTTACTAGGGATTGAACCCAGGGGTATTTAACTACTGAGACACAACCCCAGCCCCTACTTTTTTTTTTTTTTTTTTTGAGAGAGAGAGACAGGATCTCACCAAGTTTCTTAGGACCACACTAAATTGCTGAGGCTGGCTTTGAACTTGCAATCCTCCGGCCTCGGCCTCCCAAGACACGGGGATATAGGCATGTGCCACTGTGCCCAACACTATTAGTGATTTTTAACAAGAAAGCTCTTCTTACTGTGTTTGGGGAGAAGGGACTGATGTTTCAATCTTGTTACTTTTGTGGTGCTACAAACTATGCACTAGTAACAGAAAGTAAACTCTGGTATACAATATAATTAATGTTCATTCATCCTTTCAACAAATATTTATTACTAGTATTTCAGGACAAGGCTAGGCACCGATAAACAAAACAGACACTATTCTCTGTCCTTATGGGGCTCAAAGATTAATTTTTAAACAGCATTGTATTAGACCTTAGCTTTTTACCTGTGCATCATAAATCCGATGCATAGCTTGATACAATTGGTTCATATAGTTGGAAATAGCTGTAGCATCTTCTTCAAAAACGCCTAGTAAAGACCTTGTCTGTATAAAAGAAAATAAATTAAAAAGCTATGTTAATTGGTATATAGATAAGATGGGAAAACTTTTTTTTTCCTAAAAGAAGCAAAAATAGTAAGATAACAGAGCTCCAGTAATTATGAGTTTTAATCTATTTTCTCTTTTTACAGTAATGCTAAGAAGTCAGGGGTTTTTTTTCCTCTGTTTCACTTCATTAAAAATGAGGTATTTTCCAACTACATCACAATCTTTTCCCAAATATGTTACAAAAACTTTAGGAGGAACAACAAAGGTGTAATTTTATTGGTTAGAATTTCTGTAATTGTATTAAGTTAAGAAGAAACACTACAGATTAAAATTTAAAATTCTGCACTTAAGATGGTAGATGAGAGAACAAAGGTAGTGTAGTAGGCTCCTAAAATGCAAGAAGTAAAATCAAGAATCAATAAATGGGATGGCTTCCAATTAAAAAGCTTCTTCTCAGCAAAGGAAATAATTAATGTGAGGAGCGAGCATTCAGATTGGGAGAAAATCTTTACCACATGCACCTCCGATAAAGCATTAATCTCTAGGATATATAAAGAACTAAAAAAACACCAACAAAACAAATAACCCAATCAATAAAAGGGCTAAGGAACTAGACAGACACTTCACAGAATAAGAAATACAATTGATCAACAAATATATGAAAAAGTGTTCAACATCTTTAGCAATTAGAGAAATTCAAATCAAAACTACTCTAAGATTTCATCTCCTGTCAGAATGGCAATCATTAAGCATACAGGCAACAATAAATGTTGGCAATGATGTGGGGAAAAAGGTACACTCATACATTGCTGGTGGAACTGCAAATTGGTGCAACCACTATGGAAAACAATATGGAGATTCCTCAGAAAATTGGGAATGGAACCACCATTTGACCCAGCTATCACATTCCTTGGTTTATACCCAAAGGACTTAAAATCAGCATACTATAGTGATACGGCCACAACAATGTTTATAGCAGCTCAATTCACGATAGCTAGACTATGGAACCAACCTAGGTGTCCCTCAATAGATGAATGGAAAGAAAATGTGATATATATACTCAATGGAATATTACTCAGCTTTAAAGAAAAGTGAAATTATAGCATTTGCCAGTAAATGGTTGGAGCTGGTGAAGTAAGCCAATCCCACAAAAGCAAAGGCTGAATGTTTTCTCTAATATGCGGATGCTAATTCACAATAAGGAGGGAGGCACTAGGGAAGAATAGCATTACCTTAGATTAGGTAGAAGAAAGTAATGGGAGGGGAGAGGAGGGGTTACAGGGAGAGGAAAGATAGCAGAATAAAACAGACAGTATTACTGTGAAAATATATATATATATATACACACACACACATACATACATGACCAATATGATTCTGCAACATGTACACTCAGAAAAATTAGAAATTATATCGCATCTATGTACGACACATCAAAGTGCATAAATGCATTTTACTGTCATGTATAAGTAATTAAAACAAATTTTAAAAAATTTTTAATTCGGTACTTAAACTAAAAACAAATCAACACAAACATTCAAAACTTAGGGGCCTGAGGGTTTAACTTTCTAGTAAAGCATCTGCCTAGCATGTCTCTCTGGGTTTCAACTGCGGCTTGCGAGTGCCACACACACACACACACACACACACACACACTAATTTAACAGTATTCCATGTATAAATATTTAAATGCTTTATTATAGGATAACCTAATATGATTATTTCCTTTCTTCAATGGTCTCTTCTTAGTACCAAATCTCCCTCTGTCCTAATCTAAAATAATACCACAGTACAGTCTACAAAATAGTAACTAGGTTTTTCTGAATGAAGGATGTTGGTTTCCTCTTTATATGTTTCTATATTGTTTGGCATTCTTTTTTCTACAATGAGAAACTTAAAATGATATTTATTATAAGGGGGAACACTTGTAAGTAAGTAATAATGTCAATAAAATTATCAGAGATAGTAAATGGTGGAACAGGCTTGTAATCCCAGCTACTTGAGAGGTAGAGGCAGGAGGATCACCAAGTTCAAGGCCAGTCTGGGCAATTTAGCAAGACCCTGTATCAAAACAAAATAAAAGAGACTGGAAATGTAGGATATGGCTCAGCAGTAGAGTGCCCTGGGTTCAATCCCCAGTACTGGGGGGAAAAAAAAAAAATCAAAGAAAAGGAAACTCAGTTTATCAAAGGCAAATGATGATCACCATTTTTTTCCCAAAGGCAATGGAAAAATTAGAATACTAATAAGTACGGAGATAACTTAAGCTTAAAAATCTAAAAAATTACCTTATATTTTATTCCCTAGCTTCTTATTCCTTTCGTCCAGAAGTCAAAGCTAAGTCAATACAGTATAAAGTGGTGGAGGGTTGGGGGAACACAAGATTATTATGCTGGTTGAAGCAGTCCATATTATCAGTCCCCTACTTCCCCAGGCCTTTGAGATTTGAATTTGATAGAAGCTGTTTTTAGTTTAGTTTTGATTTTTTAATTTCGGAGACATGGTCTAAATTGCTCAGACTGGTCTCAGCTCAAGCAGTCCTCCTGCCTCAGTCTCCAAGTAGCTGAGAACACAAGCACACACCACCAGCTGAATTTGACATAATCATTTTCACTCTAGTGCTCTAGCTTTACTCCCATTCCCATCAGTGCTATCTTAAGATGTAAAAAAGATGGACTGGGGATGGAGGTCAGTGACAGAATACATGCCTAGCATGTGCAAATTCCACGGTTCAATGCCTAGCACCCCCACAAAAAAATTTTTTTTTTAAATATGTCTGTATAAAAGAAAGCATCAGGGCTGGGAATATAGCTCAGATGATAGGATAACCTAATAACCAATAATCCTCAATTGGTAGGATAACCTCACATGCACAAGACCTTGGGCTTAATCCCCAGCAAAACATACACACACACACACACACACACACACACAAGCATTAGGAAATCTTGATAGGCCAGTACCCCACCCCCCTTTTGGTACTGTGGACTGAATCCAGAGGTATCTACCACTGACCTAGTTCTTTTCTATTTTTATTTTTTGGTACTAGGGATTGAACTCAGGGGCGCTTAACCACTGAACCACATCCCCAGCCCTTTTTGTATTTTATTTAGAGACAGTGTCTCACTGAGTTGTTTAGGGCCTCACTAAATTGCTGAGGCTGGCTTTGAACTCAGGATCCTCCTGCCTCAGCCTCCTGAGTCTCTGGGATTACAGGCTTGCTCCAGCTAGGCTTTTTTATGTTTTGATATTTTGCCTTTATATTTATGGAAACAAACCTTCAGACAGAATGTTATC
This sequence comes from Marmota monax, assembly GCF_021218885.2. NCBI lineage: Eukaryota > Metazoa > Chordata > Mammalia > Rodentia > Sciuridae > Marmota > Marmota monax. The sequence goes on along the minus strand of NW_026693008.1, from coordinate 13,092,313 downwards.
ATATATGCTCTCATGTAAACATCTAAAAAATATATAAGCAGCATAAATTTAATATATTCCTAAAACTTTTATACTCAATCAACTCATAAAGTCCAATAAATCATTTTCCAATTCAAGCCCTAAATATCGATGTTTTCTCATACTTTTCTCAGTACCATGGGATGACAAGTATTTCTTAGAAGTGCTTCAGTTTAGTCCCTAACTTTTTTTTTTTTTTTTTTGTATTGGGGATTTAAGTCCTTGAATTTGCAATCCTGCTTTCTCAGTCTCCAAGATCACTGGGTTTAACAGACATGTACCACCACACCCAGTTCCTAAAAATTTCTTATAAGAGAAGAGATAGATGCTTGTTCAGTTAAGTTTTGATGATAAGGCTTGTTTCTACCATGTAGAAAAGTATGATTTTCAAACAACCAGGACTGACATTCTTTCCTCAAATCAATTTGTTGGCTGAATGCAAAGACTGCAATTGGCCACAATTGCACTAGGAGCAACAACCAAAATGTACATTTGCATACATGGGAGAGTGGAACTGCCACCTGGCTAATAGCAATTGTTAAAATACCACAGACTCAAGGCAGGCCATGATCACACATGCCTATAGTTCCAGCTACTTGGGTGGCTAAAGCAGATGGATCACTTCAGCTTATGAGTTTGAAGATAGCCTGGGCAACATTATGAGATCTTGTTTCATTAAATAAATAAATAAATAAACATCTCTAAGGGAAATTACAATCTGAGATGTCAAAATGTGGGGGAGCACACTCCATAATCAGGAGTATTTCATGTTATGAAAAGAAGGAAGCCTACATTTGTGAACAGGGTGGTTTTCAATATTGTATTATACATGAATCATTAAGATATATATACATAAAATCAATTATTTTTAAAGGATGTTAGTAATTATAAAGTTTTATTTTGATTCTGATTTTCGGAATAATATATAAATACAGAGAAACCATCTATTGTAGGCTTAAGATTTTGTGCTTCTACAGATAACTTTTGCAGAATGGTATGGTTTGGGCAAAATAATTCTAAAGATGTTTACATTTAGTAAATCTGGACTTTGCAAATTCCTCCTATTTTAATACAATTACTATTAAATTTAAAATATATATATATATATATATATATATATATATATTTTTTTTTTTTTTTTTTAAGAATATACTGAAAATTGAACCCGGGGCTCACTTTACCACTGAGCTACTTTTTCTTCTTTAGTCCATTTATTTATTTATTTAGAGATAGGGTCTCACTAATTTGCTAAGGCTAGCCTCCAATTTGTGATTCTCCTGACTCAACCTCCTGAGTTGCTGGAATTATAGTTGTGGGCCACCATGCCCAGTTCTATAAATCAAAATTTAAAGAGGGAAGCCAGGTATAGTGGTGCAAGCCTGTAATCCCAGCAACTCAGGAGGCTGAGGGAGGAGGATCACAAGTTCCAAGACCAGAATGGGCAATTTACCAAGACCCTGTCTCAAAATTAAATGAAAAGGGCTGGGATGCAATGGTACATACCTGTAATCCCAGCAACTAGGGAGAATGAGGCTGGAGGATTAAGTTCCAACTCAGCCTCAGCAAGTTAGTGAGACTATCTTAAAATTTAAAATTAAGGAAAAGATAACTATAATCCCTGATGGCCTTTCATGACTCCCAAGCTCTAATTTTTTCACATAGCAACAACAGGTCACTTTTGATAAGGATCAATTAATCTAATAAAAAATTTGTATTAGGAACTTCAAAAGTTTCATATTCTCTATTATTCCTTAGGCTTACATAGTCCAAAATAAGAACAAAAATTTATGCCTAAAAGCATTAATTTCAGTCCCTATTTTTTAGGGGGTAGGTACTGGAGACTGAACCCAGAGGTGCTTTACCACCCAGCAACATTCTCAGCCTGGTTCATTTTATTTATTTATTTGGTACTGGAAATTAAACCCAGGGGTGCTTAACCACTGAGTCACATCTCCAGCCCTTTCATTTTTATTTTTTTAATTTTGAGACAGGGTCTAAATTGCTTGGGCCTCACTAATTTACTGAGGCTGGCTTTGAACTTGCAATTCTTAGGTCTCAGCCTCCGAAGTTGATGGAGTTACAGGTGTGTGCCACGGTGCCCAGCCCTTTTTATTTTTCAGTGAGGCAAGGTCTGAGTTGCTTAGGGCCTTATTAAGTTGCTGAGGCTGGCCTTGAACTTGTGATCCTCCTGCCTCAGCATCCTGAGTTGCTGGGATTACAGATGTGGGCCACCATGCCCTGCTCAGCCCTATTTATAGAAGAATTTGAGGAAAACTGAGCACAGTGGCACAAGCCTGTAGTGACAACTACTCAAGAGGTAAAAGAATCTCTCCAGCTATCCTGGCCAATATAGTGAGTAAGACCTCATCTCAAAAAAAAAGTGGCCGGGGGGAGCTGGAGTTGTAGCTCAGCAGTAGAGCGGTTGCCTTATACATGTGAGGCACTGCATTTGATTCTCAGCACCACATATAAATAAGCAAATAAAATAAAGGTCCATCAACAACTAAAAAAATATTTTAAAAAAATTAAAGGAATCATGCCGCCTTTCAAATTCTTTTCATTAAGAAAAAATGAAGACATGTAAGCTATATTTTTAAAAACAGGATAAAACTATTATGTACAATAAATTTGGGGAAAAAATGAGCAATTTGCCTTTAAAGTGGAAGGTACTAAGTGGCAGTGAAGGCTACAATCTCCATCTCCTCAGTTGCAGATCCAAGGCTATCCATCCTGCCTTAATGTTCTCCCAAAGAATTAGGCTCAGTGGCACAAACCTATAATCCCAGCAATTCAGGAGTCTAAGGCAGGAGGACTGCAAGTTTGAGGTCAGCCTGGGCAATTCAGTGAGACCCTGTCTCAAAAATAAAAAGGGTTTGGATATAGCTCAGTGGTAGGGCATGAGTTAAAACCCCAGTACTAAAAACAAAACAAATTACCCCCAGTGTCTTACTTTCCTAAATCCCAGCTTCCCAAGTAATTTTCCCAAATAAATATTGCCTTGTTCAAGTTTATTACCTCTAGAAACTGAATATCAACATGACTATTTCATTAAAATTCAATATAAAACTGATACTAACATGAAGCATGCTTATAAAAAAACAAACTAATTCTCAAATTGTAAACTAATTGTGTGAAAAGTTGAAAATTATCTCTGCCTCTAGTCATGGCTAGGGCACTGTGCAAACCATACTAAGCTGTTTATAGACTTTAAGGGCTGTAAAAAATCATATAGGCCAGGTAAAGGAAGAAAGGCAACTTGTTGAGTCTTATATAATAAAAAGCAAAATGACAAAGAGCACCTGACCCATGCAACCCACAAAATTGTTGCAAATTATCTGAAACAAATATAGCTTATAACTTTATACTGAGGAACTAATTAAGAAAAATTTGATCAGAGGCAGGCATAGTGGCCTAGGCCTATAATCCTAGCAGCTCTGAGACTGAGACAGGAGAGTCATGAGTTCAAAGATAGCCTCAGCAAAAGAGAGGCAGTGAAACCCTGTCTCTAAGTTAAATACAAAATAGGGCTGGGGATGTAGCTCAGAGTTCAATCCGGGTATCCCCGCTCCCCCCGCCCTGCCCCCCGCCAAAAAAAAAAAAAAAAAAAAAAAAGGCTACACTGGCAGTCAAGATAAAGCAAAATGTGGGTTTCTCTTTGTCATTATAGGCTGATAGGAGTACATTACCAGCAATAAACTGACCTGTGAAGATAACTTTCAGAAAGAAAAAGAACAAATCAATTCTACAATCAGAGTCCAATTTCAACTTGGCAATTGACACTGACACAAAATCCATAGCCCTTTCCTCCTTTTCGTTTCTTTTTCTTGGGGGGAGGGCGGGCACAGCAAACTAAAAGTACAAGACATATGTGTTGTCTTATTTCTAAGTCAGTATTTCAGAATTTTTTCATTCTAAGTGAACAGCAACACCCTCTCAAATCTTATTGTGTAAAAATGCCAGGCATGCGGTGAAGTTTCTCCATGCAACTTAGAACTGCTTCCAACACCATTTTTAATATAGACGATTTTATTGTTGAGTGTGTTTATATATATAAAATATTACATTTTCCAAAATCATATTAAGCTTAAGCAATCACTAGAGCATCATCCCCAAAGTACAAAACACAGAACACAAGGCTTTTATTTTGATGAGTTTATCAGGGCCAAGTCCGCAGCGAGCGGCGCAGCAGTCCTGGAAGGCGCCGTCCATCACAAGCTGTGCATAGCTCGAGTGACAGCGGCCAGTTACCGCCGCTACACCCGCACACTAGGCGGGGAGGTCGCAAGCAGGCTTGAGCACCCATAACTGGCTTCGCCGGTGGCTCTCCACACACAGCCTCTCACACCTCCAGAAGAAAAACTAGCCATTTCCTTCCCCAGCATACCGAGCTTCCAAAATCCATTAACAAGACTACCGGGATTCTCCCCTTCTCTGCATTTTCTCCAGATTGGGGATTTATCACCTCACACCATCGCGGTAAAAACAGCATCTTCCGTCAAATAAACAGGAGACTGGGCGCGTACGTGACCGCCAGCCCCACGAGAGGCGGCGGCTCGATCTCCACCCGCGGCCCTCGGCCCAGCCATGCGGGCCTATGCGGGCCTCAGGCTGCTCACAAGGCCTCCGCGGCCGGGCGGGGGGGGGTACACCTGGGCGGCGGCGGCGCCCACCTGGGCCGGGGCGGGCACTTGAGGCGGCAGCGCCAGGCCTGCGGTGGCCCGCCCGCCCGGCTTTCCCACATCGCCCGCTGCCGTCGCCCGCGCCTCACCTGCGGGCTATCCTCCAGCGTCTCCTCGATGGGCAGCTTGTCGATCCCCGGCATGGTGGCGAAGGGAGGGCGGCGGCAGAAGACGCCGCGGCCGCCCACAGATTAGCGCGCCTGCCCGCCCTATTCTAGGCGCAGCCGCTGACACCGCCCGTGTAGCTCCAGCCCGGCGCCCAGGGGCCGCGCGGGAAATCCCGCCCCTCGGCCTCCCTGTCCCGCCTTCCAGGGTGCCCATTGGCTCGTGACGATGCCCGTCAGCACTGCGGGGCTGGCCGAAAGGTTCCTTCGCGGCGCGGGGCGCTTCAGCTATAGCTGGCGGCAGAGGCAGCGCTGTCCGCCAGGGATTGGAGGCGGCGTTACGTAGATAAAAATGGTAGGGGAACGTCTCCACACCACTTCCCACCGCCGGTAACCAGTCTCCTGTGAGGACGGCTTTGGGAAATTTGAGACAGTGTTTCTTCTGCATCTTATTTCGTAAGGAACCTTGGGAAAAAAAACCCACTGCTGGCGCCTAAGTTTCATCAAATTATAACCTTCCGGGCCCAGCCCCAAGATGTCCGTGAAATCTGAAGTTGTGTCATTCACAGGGCTTTCTGGTAAATTTGTCGGCAGTAAGCTCAAAATTATTTTCCTGGACACTTGGATATCTGTATACCCTGTTTAAAACACGTGACTTTGTTGTCAGTTCTTGAGTTCCTAGAGGCCTAGAAGCCTGACCCATTGAAATTCCGACTTCCATATTTTTTTACATCACAAAGGAAAACATCTTTTTAAAAATCAGGATACACTTGGTTAACTGTGTTGGCAACTGACTAGCGTTTCTGTTCAAAACTTTTGGAAGAGGTTTTAAACAGCTTCTTCAGTCTCTAATTTTACAGTCAAGTGAAGCCTAAATAAAATGAAGATTTAACCAGCTGAGGGGTAGGTAGAACGCTGGCTTTCCTCTTTCTTGGTTCATCTTCTCCAAACTTATATTGCCTCATTTATTTCTCTATCGAATTGTAAGAAGCTTTCGTCAGCAGAGAGAGAAAATGTCAAAATAACGAGTTTACCAAAAATCTAGCCATTAAAACCACCAATCTATTTGATTTTCATTCAGAAAGTATAAGATAGTAAGTGAAGATCACTGGTTCTGCAGATATATTAGAACAAATCCAGAAACTGTGGCTCAAATCCAAATATGGAATTACATATTTTAAACTAAAAGATTTTTCCATGATGGCTTGAAAGAAAACATAATTATGTTTTAGAATTTTATCCGGTAAATTTTTATTACAGTTTCACAAATTATCTTTAGTGTTATGTCTTTCAATGAGAACTCTTCCCTTAGATCTTTTACCAACTAGTCATTCTTTTGAAGATATCTTTAGTTTTTGATAAAGGTGATTTCAAGTCAATTCTTAAATTAGGTTAAGGGCTCCCAGTTGTGTTATGGATTTTTAATTCTTGGTATTTCTTTTCTGTTCTGCCAACAAAAGCGCCATGCACCCTGACTCCAAAGAAGGAAGACCTGCAAGGTGAGTGACTTTGGTTGAACTGTGATTTAGATTTTAAGAAGGGTGGTGACATCTGATAATAATCAGGAGTAAGAGGCAATTAAAAAACAAAGTATAAGGACTGGGGTTGTGGGTCAGTGGTAATTTTATATATAAAACTTTATATGAAAGAAGAGTAATTATGTGGTGTGATCAAATTAAATAGTTTCCATCATTGTATGTTATGGGCATTTAAACAATGTTTCTATAAAGTATTCTTAAGAGGCTATTATGTTATCAGAGAAGGGCATGGAATTCTTGACAGGGTCAGCTTGTTAAAAAACAAACAAGAACAGGTTAACTTTCAATTAGGTAGAGAGCTGGTTTAGTCAAATTATAAATATAAGGACTGGGATTGTGGCTCAGTAGTAGAGCGCTTGTTTAGCACATGCACGGCACTGAGTTTGATTCTCAGCACCACGTAAAATAAATAAATAAAGTTATTTTTAAAAATTATAAACCTAGAAAGAAGCTTCTTCTATTTGAATCCTTTAGCTTTATACCACTGTATACCATGCTTATCCAAAAATAAAATTGTATTTCCTATTTTAAAGCATCTTTAAAGCTGTAGAATTTGCAGTCTCCTTTGATAACCTGTTTCAGTTTAATCAGCCTAAGTTTTGTACAGTTGACCAAACTCAGTTCATTTTAAGCCCATTTCCTTTTATATAGGAAATGAGGCTTGTTTAGAGAATGCCTCAGGGGTAACTGGAGACAGGTGTGTGGGTAGCATAGTAAAAACTTTGGGCAGCTGGTTAATTTTATGGATGGCAAGTCAGGATTAAACAACATCCACCAAAGAATTCTTTGAGATGTTTCACACATATAATTCATTGAGACAGTGCACACATGTAATTTACAACAAAAGAATATTCAATCTTATAAATAGATTTGTTAATTATTAGTCTCCTAAAATTTATTTGGTCTTCTTATAACTAGATTTTTACATGATATTTCTTGAAGTTCTTGTCTATGATCTATAATAGAAAAGAATCCAACAACCCAAATGACAGTGATGGTTTACTTTTCAAAATTATCCCCTAGATCCTCTAATCTTAGGCACATATAGAAATCATCTGGGCATGGTGGAGGTTGCAGGGAAATGTTAAAAGACAGATTCCCTGAGCTCTGCTGGAAATTCTTTTTTTTTTTTAATTTTTTAGTTATAGGCGAATATAATGTCTTTATTTTATTTTATGTGGTGCTGAGAATCAAACCCAGTGGTGAGGCAAGCGCTCTACCTCTGAGCCACAACTCCAGCCCTGGAAATTCTTTTGTAATAAGTCAGAGGTGGAGCTGGACATCTCTCCAGATGAGTCTGATGCAAGCAGTCCTCAAACCACATGTTGAAATTTTTATCAAAGATGCTAGGCAAGCGCTCTACCTCTGAGCCACAACTCCAGCCCTGGAAATTCTTTTGTAATAAGTCAGAGGTGGAGCTGGACATCTCTCCAGATGAGTCTGATGCAAGCAGTCCTCAAACTACATGTTGAAATTTTTATCAAAGATGGAGAAAGACCGCTGGGAGGCAGCAGGATTGCAAGTTCAAAACCAACCTCAGCAACTTTGCGAGGCTGTAGGTAACTTAGCGAGACCCTGTCTCAAAATAAGATAAACAGGCTGGGGATGTGGCTCAGTAGTTAAGCATCCCTGGTACCAAAAAAGAAAAAGCAAAAAAAAAAAAAAAAAGATGGAGAATGCCCATTTCACTTCCCCCACCCCCCAAAAAAAACCTTATATTTAAGAGAATTTAAGAAATCAGAGCTAGGGGTGAGGCTCAGTGGTAGAGCACTTGCCTAACGTGTGCAAGGCCTTGGGTTGGATCCCCAGCACCACTACCACTGCCCCCCCCCATCCCAAGAAAATGGTCAAGTAAATGTTTAGAAAAAGAATCCTAAATTCCAGCTTAGGATGGCACAATTTCCAGAATCATGTAGAGAGCCTGGAAATCACCTACTCAAAATTTCCTCTGAAATATTTCATCAATCTGAAATTCTGGGGAATTCATGCTACCTTTAAAGAGTATAATGTACAATGTGAGTACTTCTGAATGTTACTTGATAGATCACTCTTTAATGGGACATACTTTAACAGCTAATTCAGTTGTTTTCTTTTTAATATCCAGCTGTAATGAACCAAATTCAAGAAATGGGTATATTAATTTTTAATTTTGGAACTTGAATAATTCCATCTATCTTAAAATATTAGACTAGTGATAGCAACTGGAAAACCTTGAGCAATTGGAAAGCAGAAGAAAAAGTCTTGAGTGGGTTGCAAAAAGAGGTGATAGGGCAGCAAGAATCAACTGGTTATTCCTTAGCAATTGCAAGGCAAATTCTGTAGCTTCTACTTTCTTGAGTGTAAAAAGAATAAAACCAACTGGATGTGGTGATATATGCCTGCAATCCCAGCAACTTTGGAGGCAAGAAGATTGAAGTTTGAGGCCAGCTTCAGCAACTTAAACCCTTTTTCAAAATAAAAAAATAAAAAGAGCCAGGATTTTAACTCTATGACTGAGATCAATCCCCTATACCAAAAAATAAAGAAATAAATAAAGGAATGTTTTCTAAATAAGATCATGTTTATTATCTTATAGAATTCAGATGCTGTTTTTTAAAAAATATATATATTTTTTTAGTTGTAGAGGGACACACAATATCTTTGTTTATTAATTTATTTTTTATTTGGTGCTGAGGATCGAACCAGTGCTTCACATATGCTAGGCAAACACTCTGCCACTGAGCTATAGTCCCAGCCCCCAGATGCTGTTTTACATAATATTATCATTACCCACATTAATGTTTTATCACTTTGATTTAGGGACTTTGTGTAACAAAACCCAAAACTTAAAAATAAGCAAATAATCTATTTGAGTCTGTTTTCTGTTGCTAAAAATTAGTACTATAGACTAATTTGTAAAAAAATGAAAATAAAAAAATAAAGGTTTACTTGACTTATAGTTCTGAAAACTGGGAAATTCAGCATTGGTAGCCACATTTGATGAGGTCCTTTTTGTTGGTAGCAACTCTCCAGCAAAATTCCAAGGTGGCACAAGACTCATGGTGAGACAGAACATCTTAGCTCACGTCTCTCTCTCTCCTTTGTCTTATAAAGCAGTAAGTAGTTCCTTTGTGTATGTGGGGGAAGCGGTGGTGCTGAGGATTGACCCTATGGCTGCTATACCACTGAGCTACATTGCTGACCCTATTTGAGTATTTGTTTATTTAAATTTTTTTGAGCAGAGTCTCACAAAGTTACTAAAGCTAGCCGCAAACTTGTGATCCACCTGCCTCAGCCTTCTAAATTGCTGGGATTATAGCTCTGTACCAAAATGCTGGAATTTCTACTCTCATAATATTGTACCATGGGGTTTAAATTTCAACATAAATTTGGATGGAAACATTCAAACCATACCAGATGTATTTTGATATTATAGAAAAAAAGTATACCAACACAATTGCCCAAACAGCAAAGACTATTACCACATTGACATATTTGGAGTTTTGTTGTTTTGTTTTGTGTGTTTGTATAGGGAGGAGGTGTAGAAGTGCCTTAAGGTTAAAAGATAAATGGCATTTATTATACTGCTACCACCACAGGAATTCTGTAAACAGACAAGTTAGAGTAAAGAGGTTGCTATTGGAGAAGTCAGAATGTCTCATGACTATTTAATGTTTGAAAACATTTTAGGCAGGGTATGGTGGCCAATGCCTGTAATCTCAGAGACTCCAGAAGCTGAGGCAGAAAATCAAAAGTTCAAAGCCAGACTCAGCAACTTAGTGAGACCTTGTCTCAAAAAAATAAATAAATAAAAAGGGCTGGTGATGTAGCTCAGAGGCAAAGCACCCCATAGTTCAATCCCAAGTATCAAAAAAGCAAACATTTTAATTTTTACAGAACCACAGAAGACAATTAAAAAAAACAAAAACTAACAATTAATTAAACCAGTAGTATTTATCTCATGGCTAATGCAATCTGAGTTAAACAGCATATCCATCTACAAACACTAGATGGCACTATTAATTTAGTTTGGGGATTCAGACTGCCTCAGGAAATGACTGCTTCCTTCCATATTTACTAAATAATGAGCAAAATGTTAAAAATCCCTGTCCTTGTACAGCTACTGTTTAGTAGATATGGTAAGAAGAAAAACAAACTTAAGGGGCTGGGGATGTGGCTCAAGCGGTAGCCCGCTCGCCTGGCATGCGTGCGGCCCGGGTTCGATACTCAGCACCACATACCAACAAAGATGTTGTGTCCGCCGAGAACTAAAAATAAATAAAAAAAAATTAAAAAAAAAAAAAGAAAAACAAACAAGTAATTATTAGAAATGTGATATGGAAATAGAACAGGAAAATAGGAGTAGTGGACAGTTAATTTAAAGTTAACACTTTAAGTAGGTTCTTCAGGTTGGGTTCACTGAGAAGGTGACATTCAAACAAAAACATGAAGGATGCCAAGCATGGGAGCTCATGCCTGTAATCCCAGCAACTTGGGAGGTTGAGGCAGGAGGATTGCAAGTTTGAGGCTAGCCTCAGCAACTGAATGAGACCCTGTTTCAAAATAAAGGAATAGAAAGGGCTGGAAATGTAGCTCAGTGGTAGAGAGCCCCAGGTTCCAATCCCTAGTACAATAATATAAATTAAAGAAAAAAAGAACTTGAAGGAGTCACAGGAATGAGCCATGGGAACATCTGAGGATAGAGCATTGAAGTAAGAGGAACCATTTAGAACAGAGGCCCAAAGCCTTAAGGCAGGAGTGGCCTAACCTAGCCTGATTCAGGAATTACATAGAGACTAGAGTATTGGGAGAAGAGCCTCCAGGAAGACACCCAAAGAAAGGTGGAGGGAAAGGAGGCCTAATCATGTAAAGCTTTGCAGCCTACTTTGATAAAAAAAACTTTGGCTTTGACACTGATTTGGTCAAAATCAGGTCACCTTTAACAGAGATTGTGATTTGAAACAAATGTTGTGGAAGCTGAATGAATTAGTGATATAAGATATTATAATTTACAGGCAAGTTGGCATTATCTTAAGTAAACTTGGTAGTTTATGAGATACATTGATTTAAAGGAATCATTTACAACAGTTATGTAACCAAATCACATTCAATAAAAAGGACCAAAAACAGTGTCTTAAGAACAGAAGAAAGGGCTGGGGATGTGGCTCAAGTGGTAGCATGTTCGCCTCGCATGCGTGCGGCCCGGGTTCGATCCTCAGCACCACATACAGAGATGTTGTGTCCGCCGAAAACTAAAAAATAAATATTAAAAAAAAAAAAAATTCTTTCTAAAAAAAAAAAAACAGAAGAAAGACAATGATTTAATCTAAAAATGAGTATATAGTGTTTTCCTCTTCCTGAATAATACAGTGCTAAAATCATTAGGTAGGGTCAAGTAAATTAGAAGTCTGTGCAGGATGAGGAAGCCATTGGGGCCAGAACAGGGCATTGGAGTCCAACCAGGGTAAGGAGGGGTAGTGTGTGTTGTCAGAACACTAGAAGGGTTCCAGGAGCCATGATGCATACCTATAATCCCAGTGGCATGAAAGGTTGAGGCAGGAGGATCACAAATTCAAGGCTAGCCTTAGCAACTTAGACTCTAAGCAACTTAATGAGACCCTACCTCAAAATAAAATATAAATGGGGCTGGAAATATAGCTAAGGGCTGGAGTTTTGGCTCAGTGGTAGAGCGCTCTCCTAGCATGCATGAGGCACTGGGTTGGATCCTCAGCACCACATAAATGTAAAATAAAGATATTGTGTCCACTTAAAACTAAAAAATAGCTATATTTCTTTTTTTAATATTTAAGTGGTAAAGTGACCCTGGGTTCAATCTCTAGGACCAAAAGAAAAAGAATCCTCCCCCAAAAAAACAAACAAACAAAAAAACTAGAAGAGCAAAGAGGGCATTTTGGTGGAGAGGCAGCCCGGGGCAGGATACTGGCACAAAAGTGGGCAAGGAGAGTATCTACATAAGAGAGCAGTTTTAGAACCCATGCAGGATGAATTGGGCTTTTATGTAGGATGGGAGCCTGGTATAAGATTTCAGAACCCAAAGTATGAAAGGAGAATCAGGAAAAGAAGGCAGATTGCACCTCAGAACGAGGTAAACAGGGCATCTATGTAGAGAGTGTCTGGGTCTGGGGTCCAAGCAGAGAGAAAAGGGCTTTTGTGCATAAGGTATAACCTAGTATTGGGACAGGGTATTTAGTGCTGAAGTGGGTAAGAAAGGCTTCCATGAAGTAGGACAGCTCAGGTGGAGGTGTTAGAAACTCAAGTGAGGGAAGAAGGCATCTCTGTAGGTAGTGGCAATAGAAATTTGGTTACATGTGTAGGGTATATTAAATTAAAAATTATTTTGAAACGTGGGGTGGTATGCCTGTAATCCCAATGGCTTAGGAGGCTGAGGTAGGAGGATCACAAGTTCAAAGCCAGTCTCAATAATTTAGCGAGACCCTAAGCAACTCAGTGAGGCCCTGTCTCTAAATAAAATATAAAAAGGGCTAGGGACGTGGCTCAGTAGTTAAGCACCCTGGGTTCAATCCCTGGTGCCAAAATAAACAAACATGTGTGTGTGTGTGTATGTGCGTGTATACACACATACACACACACACACACATATATATATAAACACATTTATATATATTTTTTTCTTTTTTAGGATAATAGATGCAGGTTTCTGTCAGAGAACAGAATTACATATATGTAAGGGGAGAAAGCATGAGCCCTATGTTGCTGGGATTGGAATTAGAGGTATCTATGTGAATTTGTAGATTTCAATAAAGAATAAAATTCTTTAATATTATTCAATATAAGAATAAATATATTGGGGCTGGGTTGTGGCTCAGCGGTAGCATGCTCACCTAGCACATGCGAGGCCCTGGGTTCGATTCTCAGCACCACATAAAAATAAGTAAACAGAATAAAGGTATTGTGTCCAACTACAACTAAAAAATAAATATTAAAAAAAATGAATGAATGTAGTTGAAAATGTGTATATGTATCATATTTGTTTCCTGACTCTTCCATTGAGAGGGTCTGGGAATAGAAATGACCCAACAGCAATAATCTCATATGTAGCCCAGATCTTCGCTCTAAACCCCATTCTCCATTAAAAATAACTAGGACTTGTTGAAGAAGTGGCTGACCCTAGGACATAAAACAAATACAGAATAAGATCTGTCTGGGATGTCTTGTAATGCCAAAAAGTACAAAGTGCTCAAAATGATATGGCAATGAACATAAAAGTAAGCATGAAGAGCCAGGTATGGTGGTGCATAGCCAGGCATGATGGCACATGCCTGTAATCCCAATGACTTGGGAGGCTGAGGCAAGAGGATTGCAAGTTCAAAGTCAACTTCAGCAAATTAGTGAGACCTTGTCTCAAAATAAAAAATACAAAGGGCTGGGGTTGTAGCTCAGCAGATAAAAGCCCCTGGGTTCAATCCTAGTACAAACAAACAAACAAACAAAAGTATGAAGTATGAAGAAGTTTTCCCATAGGCAAAATTGGGAAATTTGAACAAAACAAAAAATAAAATCAGTTTATAACTCATTAAATAAAGTAGGAATCTATGAGTCCATAATGATGTAAATAGAAAGTTTGGTGAGAAACAAAATATTCACATGAGTTTAAAATATCTCCCCCACGAAATTCTATATTATAAAGAGGGAAAGTATAACTTTACAGTAGAGAAGGCTATCAGACACCATCTTAATCAAATGCTCCAAATTGAACATCTCAGTAATGGGACAAATTGGAATGATGTGCTGCCTGATAACACAGCATCACTTATGTGACCTGCCTACCAAAGATGTCCAACTTAACATCATCATAAGGAAACATCAAATGACCTTAAATGAAGGAAATTCTACTGAATGACTATAATCTTCAAAGTGTTGAGGTCATGAAGGTCCAAGAAATACTGAGATCTGTTGTGATTAAATAAGACTAAAAAGACACAATTGAAGGGAATACATCATTCCAAACTGAATTTGATTGCTATAAAGGATATTATTTGTGAATTATAATTGGTGAAACTTGAATGGAGTAAATGTTAATTTCCTCCTTTTGATTTCATTGTGATTATGTTGGTGGGAGGGAATGCTGGGGAGTGATAGTGGCTAAATTATATTGTTATATTATGTGCCTGTACAAATATGTAACAACAAATCCCATTATTATGTATAACTATGATGCACCAATAAAAAATGTGAGGAAAAAAACCAAATAACACAATTAAAAACGGGCAAATGAATTAAACAGACAAATATATGAAAACATGTTCAACATCATTAGCAGTTAGGGAAATGAAAATTGAAATTACACTGAGATTTCATCTCACACCAGTGAGAAGGACATTCATCAAGAATACAAACAATAATAAATGCTGGAGAAGATGTGGAGAAAAAGGAGTACTTTTACACTGTTCATGGGATTGTAAATGAGTACAGCCACTTTAGAAATCAGTATGGAGGTTTCAAAAGACTAGGCATTGGGCTGGGGTTGTGGCTCAGCGGTAGAGCGCTCACCTAGCACATTCGAGGTCCTGGGTTCGATCCTCAACACCACATAAAAATAAATAAACAAAATAAAGGTATTGTGTACAACTGAAAAAAAATAAATAAATAAAAAAACTAGGCATGGAGACACCATTTGACCCAGCTATACCATTCCTAAGTATTTATCCTAAAGAATTAAAGCCATCATCCTATTCACAGTAATCAAACCATGGAGTCAGCTGAGGTGTCCATCAACAAATGAATGGATAAAGAAAATGTGGTATATGTATCCAATGAAGTTTTATTCAGCCATAAAGAAAAATGAAATTATGTCATTTTCTGGAAAATGGAAGGAACTAGAGATGATTATGTTAAGCAAAACAAGCCAAACTCAGGAATTCAAGGATCATATGTTTTCTCTTATATGAGGAAGCTAGAGAAGAAAAAGGAAAAGAAAGGTGGGGGGCAGGGATCTCATGAAAATCAACAGGAGATTAGTTGAGGAAAGAGGGTGTGGGAGGCAGAGAGGGAGGAGGGAAGTGTTGGGGAGTGATATCAGTCAAATTATATTGTGTGCATGTATGAATATGAAACAACAAATCCATCATTACACACCAATAAAAAAATGTGGAAAGAAAAAAATAAAAAATGTTTGTTGTGATCAAAGGATTGTTTTTAAGTTGTTTAGAACCATAACATTTATCCCCCAGAAACAATGCTATACATTACTATCAGTTTCTTGGGTTAACTGACAACTCCCACTTAATCTACAGTGATTAGATTAAATGGCACCAGAGTTTAGTCCTGAGCCCCTTGGAGCCCTAAATCCTAAACTCTTTATCTTTGAATATTGAGTCCCTAGAAAATCTGAGTCTAATTTAGCTCAGCTCTGAGTTTTTTTTTCTCTACAACCAATTTGGGAAAGACATAAGGACAAAGGATATTCTAGGTGGGGTTCATTGGTCAAGATTTTTTAGAATGAAATTATGGTAGCATTCACCAAATAATAATTTCTTCTTCAAAGACATTTTTCCATGGAAAACATTTTGGGGCTGGGATTGTGGCTCAGTGGTAGAGTTCTTGCCTCATACAGGCAGGACCTGGGTTCAATCCTCAGCACCACATAAAAATAAAGGCATTGTGTTGTGTCCATCTACACCTAAAAAATATAATATTAAAAAAAATTGGAGACAACTTATGTGCCCATTATCAGGGGTGTAGTTTAATAAATTATATAGTGCCAAGCAGTTACTGAATAAAGAGGCAAAGCTATACTTGCTGACGTGAGTAAGGACATGAGGTACAAAAACTAAATTTTTTGCAGAACAGTGTGTATGTCTGACTGGATGAAAATGTGTGTATGTGTGTTTGCACATCCTCCTATTTATGTCATGACATTTTAAAATGACAGGATGCTAGAGTTTTAGCAAAGTGGTAAAGTGCTTGCCTAGCATGCATGAGGCCTTACATTCAACCCTAGCACTGAAATAAACAAACTAGCAAATAAATAAAACAGGTAGAAGCATTAAACCATCAGTAGTGGTAGTTAATAGATTAAGGATTAAAGATTGGGTAGGAAAAGATTATCCTATTTTACTCTATGTAGTAATGGTATAGAAAGATTTTTTTTTTCTTTTTTGGTACTAGGGATTGAACCCAGGGCACTTAACCACTGAGCCACATTCCCAGCCCTTTTATTTTTTATTTTGAGGTAGTCTCGCTAAATTGCTTAGGGCCTTACTAAATTGCTGAAGCTGGCCTCAAATAGCAGTCCTCCTGCCTTAGCTTCCAGAGTTACTGGGATTACAGACATGCACCATAATGCCTGACTGATTGAAATGATCTTTTTTAAAAAAGAAAAAAAAAACCCACTGGTACATGCCTGTACTCCTAATGACTCTGAGGCTGAGGCCGGAGGATCACAAATTTGAGACCAGCCTCAGCAATTTAGAGAGATCCTGTCTCGAAAAATAAAAAGAGCTGGTGATGTAGCTTACTGACAAAGTGCCCTTAGGTTCAGACCCCTGTATGAATGAATGAATGAATGAATGCATGCATATGTAATTTTGATGATTTTATATCCAGTTTTAAAATAAGAGCCTCATATATGCAAGACATGATAAATAATTTTAACTGATTTGAAAATGAAAAACTGTACTCTTTACTCTTACTTTACTCTGAAACTTTACTCTTTTGAGATTTGAGAAGACTAAAATATTTTATAAATGTTATAAATAAAGTGAACTTGTTCAAGCAACCTTTATTTAACATCTTCTGTATAATAAGTGCTGTGCTGGGTACAAGGAGAGAGAGAACCACATATATAGTCTCTACTCTCCTGAATGTTATAATCATTGAGAAAGGCACTGTGAGACTTTTTTTTTTTTTTTTTTTTATGGTACCAGGGATTGAACCCAGAGGCACTTAACCACTGAGCCATATCTCCAGCCCTTTTTTGTATTTTATTTAGAGACAGGATCTAGAGACAGGGTCTAACTAAATTGCTGAGGCTGGCTTTGAACTCACAGTCCTCCTGCTTCAGCCTCCCACGCCACTGGGATACAGATGTGTGCCATCGTGCCCGACTGGTTTCCTGATTTCTTAAGACAAAGCAGTAACAGTCCTTGTCTCCTAAGGCAGTGTGAGAATTCCATGAAATAATCCATGTTGATGCCTGGCCCCCATTGATCCCTCAGTGCTGGGGTGCCCCTGCCCCCTAGCCACAGGCTAAAGAGTGATGGTTTGTGGATGGCTGTCTACAGAATACCACTTCCAGTACTGGGTGGGAAAAACTCAAAGCCCTGCTCTGGAACAAGACAGCTTCCCTTGAGAGCAGGCCCTGCCTCTCATGGCTCCTCAGGAAATGTAGCCTTGAGGAGAGTTCCGTTGCAACATCATTTTGAGATGAGATGTAAAGTCTCCTTTGCTGCATTTACAGTGTTGCAGAAGAGCTTGAGACACTGAGCAAATTTGGCTTCCAGGCTGAAATGAGGTGGATTGGTGTGGTCTCAGCTGAAGAAGTAACCTAGGTATGGGATGCTTGTTTTGTCCCCTGACCCTTTGCCACTGACCATGTTGTATTGGCACCTCCAGGACTCTACACTCATATCCCACTACCCATCTACTACTTCTTCTCCTTGGATCCACATCTTCACTCTTATTCTGGGCCCCTCTATAATGCCTTGGCTGGTGAAGTTAGCTGTGATGGAAGCAGATGTGAATTGTTCAACATGACTCAGGATTTTAGAATTTAAGGTCAGATTTTTTAGATTAATATCCCATTTCATGTTTCTTAATTTTTTTTAGTTATACATAATTTATCTTATTTATTTTTATGTGGTGCTGAGGATCGAACACAGTGTGGCACACATGCTAGGCAAGTGTTCTTACCACTGAGTTACAACCCTAGCCCCTTAATTTTTTGTTATAGAAGGCCATAATTTTTTCTAATTTGTAGATTGCCCTAGAATGATACATATATCATTTACAGAAAACTGAGATTACCCTTTCAACATTAAGGAACAACTATAATAATACTGAACTCATTATATTTAACATACCAATCCTGTTTATAAGTGTCATCTCTTGCTAGTCCCATCCATTCTTCTATGCATTTGTTCACTTGTTCAACAAATATTTATTGAATGTCTGCTTTGGCATGATCCTAGGAAACACTAAAGGTATAGCAGTTTTAAAAAAAAAAAAAAAAACATTTTTTAAATTTATTTTTTGATGCTGGGCATTGAACCCAGGACCTTGCACACAATAAGCATGCACTTTACCACTGAGTTATACTCCCAGCCCCAATAAACTTTTATATTAGAAATCACTTTTTATATGGTATGTGTATACAATGGAGTATTAATCATAAAGGAGAATGGAATTATGGCACTTACTGGTAAATGAGTAGAACTGAAGGCTATCATGCTAAGTGAAATAAACCAAAGTGAAATAAGCCATAGGTCAAATGTTTTCTCTGATATGCAGAAGCTAGTTCAAAATAAGGGGAGAAAGAGAGAAAGGCAAAAACGGGGTGGGGGGGTGGGGATTCCATCAAAATAGAAGAAAGATGGGTAGGCTAGATAAAGGAGATTGAGGGGGATGGGAAGGGACAGGATATAGGGAGAACAGTAGAATGAATCTGACCTAACCATATATATCCACAGGATAGTAACAAAACAAAACAACAAGTAAAAGTAAATAGCAAAATTTCAGTAAAAGGACCAGGGGGAGAGAGGAGGACATAACTGGTTACTGAATTAGAGCAAATTAAATTCCATACTTTTATAATTATGTCAGAATGATTCCTAATGTTATGTATAACTAAAAATAACCGATAAAGTTTTAAAAACTTAGGGGCTGGGATTGTGGCTCAGTGGTAGAGCACCTGCTTAGCACGTGTGAGGCACTGGGTTTGATTCTCAGCACCACATATAAATAAATGAATAAAATAAAGGTCCATCAACAACTAAAAAAAATTAAAACTAAAAAAGAAATCACATTTTAGCATTTAAAAATACTGAAAATCTTAAATCAGTGTAATTTCTATACAAAAATAAGAAAGGGATAAGTGTCATTAAAGCTTTGCATATTACTTTTTTTTCTTACTGTGCTCATAAACATGAACATAATATTTGTGTGTCTGATGTACAGAAATAACTGCAAAAACACCTAAAACCTTGGATGAATTTCCTGATGTTAATGATTTGGGTCTTAATTGAAATACACAATTGGAAAATAAATTATCAAAATTTGGGTGAATTTTCAAATTAATAAAATAAGACAAAACAAACTTTTCAATTTTCTCTTCATATTTAAAATATGTACTGGCTGGGTTTAGTGGTGCATGTTTGTAATCCTAGCAGCTTGGGAAGCTGAGGCAGAAGGATCACGAGTTCAAAGTAAGCCTCAGCAATTTAGCGGGGCCCTAAGCAACTTAGCAAGACCCTATTTCAAAATAAAATATAAAAAAGGATGTGGCTCAATGGTTAACCACCCCTGAGTTCAATCCCCAGTACCACACACAGTGTACAATCCTATAATCCCAGCTACTCAGGAGGCTGAGACAGGAAGATAGCAAGTTTGAGGCCAACCTGAGCAACTTCCTTTTTTTGGTACTGGGGATTGAACTCAGGGGCAGCCAACCACTAAGCCACATCCCTAACCCTATTTTATTTAGAGACGGAGTCTCACTGAGTTGCTTAGTGCCTCACTTTTGCTAAGGCTGGCTTTGAACTTGAGATCCTCCTGCCTCAGCCTCCCAGCCACTGGGATTATAGGCATTCACTATTGTACCCCACTCAACCTGAGCAACTTAGCAAGACTGTATCTCAAAATAAATAAAAAGGGCTAGGGATATAGCTTTGATAGAGTATCTCTGAGTTCTATAAATAAACAAGTAAATAAAGTTCAATTATATTATTA
This sequence comes from Marmota monax, assembly GCF_021218885.2. Taxonomy (NCBI): domain Eukaryota; kingdom Metazoa; phylum Chordata; class Mammalia; order Rodentia; family Sciuridae; genus Marmota; species Marmota monax. The sequence continues at coordinate 13,072,069 of NW_026693008.1, read as the reverse complement.
CTAAATCTCTTACACATCAATATGTCAGACTTTTATTTATCATATGAAAATAAGTGCAGAGGGCTGGGGTTGTGGCTTAGTGGTAGAGTGCTCACCTAGCATGTGTGGGGCATTGCGTTTGATCCTCAGCACCACATAAAAATAAATAAAGTATTGTGTCCATCTACAACTAAAAAAAATATTTAAAAAATAAGTGATAAAAGATATTAGTGACAAACACAAGATTTTTATAATGTTTTTGTTAATTTATCAGCACAGTTTGATGTTGATATCATGAGCTCATTGGTGAAGATCTTACAGTGGACATTAACTGGTAAAGTCAATAGAACAGAGAATTTGGAGACAGAAAACGCAAGTCAAAACTATCCTAGTTGCACATTACACTCTAGCCTTAAGTTTGGTTTTCTCAACTACAAAATAATGGAATATTTGTGTCAAGACTAAATACAAATATGCTAAAATGTTTTAGAAGTTACAAAGGACTAGAGATATTTTATATTCATATTCATTACAAATTATGTTAAATAACTAGCATTTATTAAAAACCAACATAAACCTTGTTAATCATGAAACATCATTCTCATGCAAAGATATCTGTTTTCATCATTACTATTTTCATCATTACTGTTTTTAGCATTACTTAATTTTAGGCCAGCATTGCCCAGTAGAACTTTCTGCAATGGTGGAAATGTTTTTTGTACTATTGGGTATGGCTATTAACTACCTTTGAATATCTAAATTTAAAATAAGTTTAACAGTCAGTTTTCCATTCACACCAGACACATTTCAAGTCCTCATTAGCAACATGTGACTAGTGGCCCCCATATTAGACCGCTTAAATGTAGATATTTGCCTCATCTCAGAAAACTCTTGGATTAGAGGCTCTATTGATCTAGAATAATCATATTATATAGGTAACATCATGTATTTATCCATTCATAAATCTTTTATTTTTTATGCATCTTGAAGCAAGTTATAGATGTCAATATATTTCTCTTTTAAATTCTTCTGCATATATAACATTAACTGTTCAATACTGTTTATGCTTTTAGAGATTAAAAACATAGTACTATGAAGTGAAAAATCTTAGGTACTAATCAATGATTATTGACAAATGGATACATCTGTGTCATCCAAACTCCATCAAAATATATAACATAAAAATACAGAGCCCAGGGCTAGGGTTATGGCTCAGGGGTAGAGCGCTTGCCTCGCACGTATGAGACCCTGGGTTTGATCCTCAGCACCACATAAAAATAAATAAGTGAAATAAAGGTATTGTGTCCAACTACAGCCAAAAAATAAAAATAAAAAAAATACAGAACACAAAAAGTTTCCTCATTTTTCTTCACATTCAATTCCTACTTCTAGTCCTACCTTCTGAAAAATTCACCCTAATAGAAAAATGGATTAAGGACATATCCCATGATTTCACAAAACGGAAATATACACTGACCAATAAACATATAAAGAAATAATGTCCAACCTTATTTGAAGAAATACAAAAAAGATTATTTTGCCTACCAAATGCACAATAATTTTAAATGTTTCATGGGCTGGGGATGTGGCTCAAGCAGTAGCGCGCTCGCCTGGCATGTGTGCGGCCCGGGTTCGATCCTCAGCACCACATACAAACAAAGATGTTGTGTCCGCCAAAACTAAAAAATAAATATTAAAAAAAAATTTTTAAATGATTATAATAAAGAATATTAGCCAGAGTATGGGTAAGTATACTTAAGACTGTCTACGATACTGTTTAACTTATCCATTGAATACATTTCAATAATTATATTTTTTTCATTTTATAATTTTCATTTGATTCTTTTAAAAATCTTCCCAGTCATTCCTGATCATTTTATTTTGTTTGCCCCTATGTATGATTCTAACCTTTAGTTTTTTCTTTTCTTTTTTTGGTGCTGGGGATTGAACCCAGGGCCTTGTGCATGCAAGGCAAGCACTCTACCAACTGAGCTATATCCCTAACCCAACTTTTAGTTTCTTAAACTTTCATTTATAATTACTCTATATTCTGTACCTGATAGTTACAGCCACATCTGAATTTCTTTAGACTCTATTATTTGTTAGTATTTAGATTTAACTGCTGTAACATAGAGACCCCCCAAATAGCAAGATTGACATTCTCTGTCAAAATAGCTAGTCCAGTAATGGTATGAAATATCCAACCCACAATCATTAGGATTCCAGGCTCCCATCTCTTTTATTATATTGCCATTCTCAATACCTCTATCTCCAGCCATCTCATCCACAGTCCAGATAGCAAAAAAGGAAAAATGGAAACAAGAAAGGTGATAGCTGGACTTAAAACTTACATACATTGCTTCTACTAGTTATTCACTATACACCAATGTTCAGGGTAGTCTGGGAAATGTATTTATTAACCTTTACCTAAAAATTATGTCACTGCTAAGGGAATATGAAAGGGATATTGGGAGAAAACTAGCAATCTCTGCTATGAGGTGCAAATCTTGTTTCTGCTGTTTTTCCTTCATGGTGGCTGGCCTTGTATGTCTGATTATCTTTGACTATAAACTTATATTTGCTTGCTCTTAATTTGTAAGAATCTTTTGAACCTAAATTAGGAACAGTTTCATCCAGAGAGGATTGGATCTGTTTTTGCCAGGAACCAAGAGGTTGATGTTCCTGGCCTGGAATGATTGTCTTCAGTTCAGCTCTCTTACCTACTGCTAGTCTAAAGGTTACTAGTATAGTTTCAATGAAGGTAAAGATATTTGTCCTTGGAGGCAACTCCACATTTACTATTTGGTTACACATCACTGCTCCCAATTCTGATTTCAGTTGCTTGTTTTTGTTTTTATTTTGTTTGATAAACACAAGTTCCCTTACTCTCCCTTCCTTGGAATCACAGCAGTGTACTTATCTTGCCTATATGTTTAAGTAACTGGAGTAGAAGCTCAAAATGTACCAGCAAGATTGGTTTATCCTCCTGGGCTTCTGACATCACCATGGCATCATCCCTGGGGTAGCTACTGTCCTTCAATTTGAGCCCCAGAATGGACACACATGGATCAGACCCCAACGGATCCCACAACTTGTAGCTAAGTCAGCTGAGTCCAGCTGTGCTCAGACAAACATTAACTGATCTGCAATTTTGTGAGTGGAAAAAAAAATCATTTTTAAGCCACTGAGATTTGTACACATAACATTTGGATGAAATAGCTCACTGATTCAGAAGTAAAAGAACATGTCTCACTAATGAATGGAACATAGAGATAAGGGAAAGGGAGGCATTAAGAATGGTTGTTTCTTCAATAAGAAAACAAATAACCCAATCAACAAATGGGCCAAGGACCTGAACAGACACTTCTCAGAGGAGGATATACAGTCAATCAACAAGTACATGAAAAAATGCTCACCATCTCTAGCAGTCAGAGAAATGCAAATCAAAACCACCCTAAGATACCATCTCACTCCAGTAAGATTGGCAGCCATTATGAAGTCAAACAACAACAAGTGCTGGCGAGGATGTGGGGAAAAGGGTACACTTGTACTTTGCTGGTGGGACTGCAAATTGGTGCGGCCAATTTGGAAAGCAGTATGGAGATTCCTGGGAAAGCTGGGAATGGAACCACCATTTGACCCAGCTATTGCCCTTCTCGGACTATTCCCTGAAGACCTTAAAAGAGCGTACTATAGGGATACTGCTACATCGATGTTCATAGCAGCACAATTCACAATAGCTAGACAGACTGTGGAACCAACTTAGATGCCCTTCAGTAGATGAATGGATTTAAAAAATGTGGCATTTATACACAATGGAGTATTACTCAGCACTAAAACACGACAAAATCATGGAATTTGCAGGGAAATGGATGGCATTAGAGCAGATTATGCTAAGTGGAGCTAGCCAATCCCTAAAAAACAAATGCCAAATGTCTTCTTTGATATAAGGAGAGCAACTAAAAACAGAGCAGGGAGGAAGAGCATGAGAAAAAGATTAACATTAAACAGGGACGAGAGGTGGGAGGGAAAGGGAGAGAGAAGGGAAATTACATGGAAATGGAAGGAGATCCTCATTGTTATACAAAATTACATATAAGAGGATGTGAGGGGAAAGGGGAAAAAAAAAGGAGAGAAATGAATTTCAGTAGATGGGGTAGAGAGAGAAGATGGGAGGGGAGGGGAAGGGGGATAGTAGAGGATAGGAAAGATAGCAGAATACAACAGTCACTAGTATCACAATATGTAGAAACGTGGATGTGTAACTGAAGTGATTCTGCAGTCTGTATACGGGGTAAAAATGGGAGTTCATAACCCACTTGAATCAAATGTATGAAATATATGTCAAGAGCTTTGTAATGTTTTGAACAACCAATAAAAAAAAAGAATGGTTGTTTTTTGGCTTGAGCAAATGCCATCTATTGGGGTTTGAAGGCGTGGGCTGGGAGAAGAAAAATTGGAAAGAAATGAAGAGCTCTGGTTTGGATAGCAAGGAACTGCTAGCTATATGAGTATGATGAGCTCAGGGCTGGAGCTCTAAGTTTGTGATCATTGGCAAAGAAATGGTCTTAAGAGCCAGATTTGCATGACATCATTCAGAGATTGGAGCTGCATACAAGAAAAGTCTCAGATTGGGTCTAGGGTCCTCTAACATTTGGGTGTTGGGGAAGAAGGAGTAGCTACTAAGTCAGGGGGAATATGTGGAGATATGGAAATAGAATCAACAGAGAGAAAAAGGTCAAGGAAAAGAGGGTGAGGAATCCCTTGTGATTCCTGCTTCCAGACTTCCTTACAGTTTTCTATCAACAAAGCAGGCAGAGGAATCATTTAAAAACACAAGTCAGTTCATGCTGCAACTCTACTCAAAAAATAGCTCTGGGGGCTGGGGTTGTGGTCAGTGGTAGAGTACTTGCCTAGCATGTGTGAGGCACGGGGTTTGATCCTCAGCACCACATAAAAATAAATAAAGTTATTGTATCTATTTACAAAAATTTAAAAAAAAAATAGCTCTGCATCTAAATAAAGGTCAAAATCTTTTCCGTGGCGTGCAGGACCCTACATAGTCTGTTAGCTTTCCTTACCTATCTGATCTCAATATCTAATACTCTCTCCTGTGCTCACTTTGTTCTAACCATGTTAGACTCTGCTTCCTTTTCACAAAAACACCAGGCACAATCCTGCCTTAAGGCCTTTACATTGGTCATTGTCACTATCTGGAATGTTTGTACCCCATGTATTCTCAAGGCTCACTCCTTAACCTCCTTCAAGTATTTACTCAGATATCACCTTTTCAATGAGGCCTACCTTTCTCCCTTTTAAAATTGCAACCTCTTTCCCAGCACTCCTGATGTCTCTTGGCCCACTCCAATTTTTTCTAAAGCACTATTGCCTTTTACCTCATTACCTGTTTCTGTTTATTGTTTGTTGTCTCATCTCTCTAGGATTTCTGTTTTCTTTACTTCTTAACATTCAAAATAGTACTTAGCTAATATTAGGTGAAAGGATAAATGAATGACAAACTGTGTCAATGCTGCTGAGAGGTTCTGATGAAGACAGAAATATATCTACTAGGTTTGTTAATAAGGAAGTTACTGGCAACTTTGGCAAGCTTGAAAGGTAGAGACACAGCCAGACTTGAAGGAAATTGAAGAGTAAATGGAACATTTCTGGTCTGGCAATACACTGGGTCATATTTCTTGAAATACCCTCCTTTAGATTCTAGATAAAACTTAAGTGCCATGAAGTCACAGCAAGAGGATGATATGTGTGTGTGTGTGTGTGTGTGTGTATATATATATATATATATATATATATATATATATATATATCTCATTAGGATTGAAGAATTGGAACCAGTTACTCAATTATTCAGTAATCCTACAACTTCTTAATAAATTACATGTCTCTCCAAACTCAGTGTTACCCTTTTATTTAAGGGTCATCATCTCCAGCCTCTATAAACAATTGTTTTTACCACTCTACTCTTCACACCTTGCCTAGCACATAATGTATGCTCAGTAAATACATGTTGGATAAATAAACTCTAGTCTTGTTCCCCTCTTGCCTTTCCATATAGTAACCAGAATGAAGTTTTGTTTTTTTTTTTCCTCAGCGCTGGCCACCAAACCCAGGTATTGCACAAACTAGGAAAAGAATTCTATCACTGAGCTATGTACACTCCCAGACCCAGTGTGTGATTTTAAAAATATATCCTATGTATCACTTCCAGCTTCAGACCCTCCCTGACTTCCCTTTGCACCATGAAGCCCATCCATTATTAAGCCTGGCCAAGCTCTCTGAAAGCATCTGGAATTACTAACTCCACTCCACCTACTTCCTTTTTCTTCCTCAAATATTCCAAGTGTTTTTCAACTTCAAGACCTTTGTACTTATTATTCCCTCTGGCTGCTGTGCTTTTCCAGGTTCTTAGCATACTGGCTCACTCCCATTCTCAGCTTTAGGTAAAATGTCACTTCTTTGAACAAGCCTTCCTGGGCCACTGACCACCTCACCATGGTTAAAGACATCTGCCCCTCATCATTACCTTGTTTACTTCTGTTCAATGTGTTTATCATTCTCTGAAATTACCATATTGTGTTCATCACGGAACACAAGCACCTATAATAGTGTCTGGCACATCTTAAGCACCCTATAAAAATCCGTTCTGTGAGCATATAAGAAAAAATTCTTTCCGACCTTTTATTTTTATCTACTCATTCATATGTAAAAGAGTGTTTTAATTCCAAATAAAATCAGTTCAAGCTGAATAAAAATGTTGGAATGTCCTTGTTAATACAGAAGCAATTAGGAAGTGAAGTTGCTTTACCATCTGCTACAGCTTACTTGTGCCTTGTTCCTCTGAGGCACTAACCTGAGGTATGAGGGTCTCAGTGAAGCCTGCCCAAGCATCGACCCCTCCACCTCCTGGTAATGATCCATCTTACCTGGCTCACCTGTTTCCTTTTCTCATGCTTATTCTTGGCTAACCTACCAAACAATTTACATATAATTATTGTTTGTTGCCTATCTGCCAGCTCCCACACCACCCAGAACCATTGCACATTTAATGAAGGCAAGGATTCTATTCTATTTTTTTCTGGTACAATTTGTTCAACCAGTTGTGGAATGAATGAATGTCTCAAGAAGAGAAAGAAATCTGGGAAAATTTTGAGTTCTCTCTTCCTCCAAGTCTTCCCAGATTAAGGTCACCGCCACCTTGGCACAGTCTATTTAAGACACATACAAAATCTTCACAAGATGTTTACTGGTTTATACATCCTCAGAATGATTTTACATGTATGTGTATAAACCCATTCTTCTGTGTGCCTGTTGATGTTTTGTATGTGTGAGATCCTTTGTTCAACCCCACAGCTTGCATAAGGAATTTAGCTTAATATTTGTGATATGATAGGATAAAATCTGATGAAGTTGAGCCCCATCTTATGGAGGCTATTTCGTCTGTAAGTGAAGACTGCCTTTTCTCTTTCCTGAAGAAAAGTCTGACAGTCTTTTAAATGATGGACTAAGCTCTGCCCTTAAATTTATCTTCAAGAAGGTACTAGAAGGGCTGGGGATGTGGCTCAAGGGGTAGCGTGCTCACCTGTCATGCGTGCGGCCCAGGTTCGATCCTCAGCACCACATACAAACAATAATGTGTCCGCCGAAAACTAAAAAATAATTATTAAAAAAATTCTCTCTTTCTCTAAAAAAGAAGGTAATGGAAGAAGAGCAGAATATAAGATTATTAACTATTATGCCTTTTTGGGAGAAGAACCACCTCAAAATCTTTCCAAATTAGCAGCTATAATTTTCTTTTCAAGTTTTCTTGGGATCATGAAATTAAAATATTCTATTCTTACATTTTTGTTTTTTGGTTTTTTGATTTTTTTTTATAAGCCTTATCATCTTCCTGAAATCTCTTGACCCCAGTCCCTCAAAAGATCAACAGAGCAAGAAATATAGCTCACTGGTAGAATGTCTGCTTAGCATGCTAGGCCTTGGGTTTGATCCCCAACACCAAAAGAGAGAAAGAGAGAAAAGAGGGAATTTTTTTTTTTTTTTTTTAAAGAAAGTATAGTTAACTGGGGCTGGGGAATAGCTCAGTGGTAAAGCACTTGCCTAGCATGCACAAGGCCCTGGCCCTGGGTTTCAATCATCAGCCTCACAGAACAGTTAACTATGTTCTTTTCTTTGAAACAACCATGTTAGGGAGAGAAATTATTCCCTTTAGTTTGAATAGTAGTGCTTCTAAATTGCTTGGAAGTAGTAACATATGAATCTTTGTATAAACTTGTATCTCTCTCATTTAAAAGAAGAGATGAAGGAAAGGAATTAGCCCATTAATTATTTAAAATACTTGGTGCAACTGTTCCTATGAATTAATCCAAGCACTTGGAAGACAATTACACTCAGTATTAATAACTTTGCCAACCTTTTCCAGTATGCTGCACTCCAAATACCATTGTGTTTTCATTGACAACATTCACTATTACATATGCATATGAAAAACAGGTATTTTCATCAGAATTACTGTAATAGTATTAAGAGATTATTATTTTTTCCAATTTCCTTGGAAGAAAATTCACTTAAATTAGATTATTTATTACTTGACTGCTCTCCTATCTTGCCTGTATGTTTAAGTAACTGGAGTCCATGGAAGTATAAACTTCAGAATATAAAGCATGATTTTATACATTAATGATTTCAAATAAAAGAGGAGGGCTATTTTCCTGCATCACTTCTTTCAAGAAAGTTAAATCTGTGTTCTGCTTAGGAGAGATAACACTTTTTGTCCCTGTAGGTGGCCCCCCTGGTGTAGCCATTAGTTGCTAATTACTTGCAAACAAATAAACAATTAACTCCTTAAGCTGCTGGCTGGGCAAGAGTTCATTGACATGCTAAAACTTTCTAAAACAAGATTTTAATTAGTGACGTTCTAAATCCAGCCCCCTTGTCAGCGGAGCTATAAGTTGAGCTGCAGGAAGATTCCAGCCCTGTATGCTTGGGGCCAAGCCATCAGAAAGACCTGAGCTTTTGCACTGTAGCCCATGAGAGGATGTCTCCCAGCCTTCAGGAAGGTGCTCAGCTTAGGGAAAGCAAACCCTCACCTTGTTCCTTTTCAATTGAGAGCATTTTAGGACTGGACCAGAAGAAAGATTGTGTTCCATCCGTGAAACCTCACAGGCCCTGGGCAGACACCTGCAACTCCTCAGGTATGCCAGTACTTAATATTTAATTTCATTTGAGTTTTAGTTTGTCCTTTATTTCACACTGCATACAGTTAGAAACTATGATTTCACTCATGATATAGCTGAAGCATCTAGCGCTTGTAATGCTTCCATCTGAGTCCTATTGGAAATAAAAATGCCTTAGATCTTAGTGGGTATAAGTTCACTCACAGGCAATGCTAAAAGTCTGCATTTACTTCAGAAAATTTGTTTATTTGACTCATTAGATAGTCTATACCTATATACACTGAAAAATAAATAATAAAATACAAAATGCTCTCTGTCACCAAGGCAGGATCTTCATTCTGGCTTTTGAGTTAATGAGGGGGCAGTTCTTTTGTGAAACCCAGGATTCCACTAAGAAAATTAAAGACAAGTTACTGAAATTACTTCTTATAGAACTTTGTGGAACATAGTATTGGATGGGGTTTATTTTTCTGATTTTAGAGAAAGATGCTAACCTATGTCACGGCTCGAGTCTTCCCAATGGGATCTCGTTTCCTTGTATGGTGGATCACCTAATGCCAGAAGAAAGAGCTTTGAAATATGAAAATTACTTTTCAGCCTCAGAAAGATTATCTTTGAAAAAAGAGTTGAGTTGGTATAGAGGCCGAAGACCTAGAACTGCTTTTACCCAAAACCAGGTGGGAAGTGTTTTCATCCATTAATGGTAATACAAAGGCTTTAGCTGCTGTTCCCTTGAGCAAAAGGCTATTCATTCACTTTGGGATCACAGTTTTAGAAGCCTTGTTAATGAAACAATAGACTATCATATTTTAACAGTTTCTGGATAATTACTTTAAAAGCGGTATTTAAATTAGTTGCCCAAAGATTGAGGGCATTTATTTTGTTATACAAATTAAAAGCCCATTTTGGTGACTTATGGAATATCAACATTTTAAAGAATTTTTTTTTATTCTAGATTGAAGTATTGGAAAATGTCTTTAGAGTAAACTGCTATCCTGGCATTGATATCAGAGAAGACTTAGCTCAAAAATTGAACCTTGAAGAAGACAGAATCCAGGTAATTTTCAAATTTAGTTGTTACTTGTGATGATTGAAATATTAATAATAATAAAATAATGTTTCTGAGACCCATCTTATTTTTCCTTAATTTTAGATTTGGTTCCAAAATCGGCGTGCAAAACTGAAGAGATCCCATAGAGAATCACAGTTTCTAATGGCGAAAAAAAATTTCAACACAAATCTCCTGGAATAGGTAGAAAACTAAATATGTGAAATTATCTTCCAATTGCAGATCATGAGAAATAAATGCAAATATCAAGTGTTAAAAATGTAATGTTTTTTTTCCTGCATTTAGTCTAAATATTATCCTTTTTTTCCAAAATGTATTGTAAATAATTATGATTATAGCATGGTACACATTATATTTGGACACTGTTAGTTACAATAAAAGACCTTTCCTATATATTTTAATAAAAATTTTCAGAAAAGCTAGCTATTTTGTAAGTGAGCAAAGTTAATCTGATAAATTAGTATGCTAAAATCAGTAAACTCCTGACTAATTCCACAAGCTGGATTCCATTTACAGAGTATTTCAAGTAAAATAATCCAATCTACTTCAATTAGTTTTCTTCAAACACATTTGAAACATGATTATGCTTAACCATATGATAAAATATGATTTATTCATGAATCTTATGTGTGTCTTTTTTATTGGTGCATAATAATTTTACATAATAATGGGTTTTATTGTGGCATATTTGTATATGCACATAATTTGACCAATTTAATTCCCAGGATTTCTCCTTGCCCCTCCATTCCTCCCTTCCTCTAACTTCCTTTCTCTACCCTGCTGGTCTCCCTTCTATTTTTATGATATTCCTTTTCCTCTTTTTCTCTCTGTATCTTCCACATATGAAAGAAAACACAACCTTTGATTCTCTAAGTCTCACTCATTTCAGTTTCTCTTGATTTATAGATTCGGCAGTGAGAATTTCTCACCATATATCAAAATAAATCCTTATAACATGCCAGGTGCTACATTTTTAAAAAGGGAATCATTATGTCAAAGCAGAGATATATAAAAGCATCAGCTGTCATATTCACACCATTGATAGTGCACTGAACAAAAGAATTAAGCTACAAATGCAAAATTTTCAAAGTCTTCTTGTTCATTTAATGTTGTGCTCTACGTTCATTCCTTTAAGTGACAGTGATTATCTGGCTATTATCTGTAGCCTGTTAAATGATTTCCAATCAGTTGTACATTTTGTTATAATGTTATATTGACTGAGAAGGTAGGATAACTGGCCTGCCTTTTGTATGTGCTCTGACATAGTCACTGAAAAAATCAGGGCACTTTCTAAATGGGAAAAAAAAACACTTTCTTTTCATTTCCCATTTTACCATTGTACCTGCCATTTAAAGATGGGGAGAGGAGATGTGTGAAAAGAAGGGAATCCTCTTCCCTGGAAATCTGAGTGTTTGTTTTCTAGTTAATAGAAGACCTAAATGGGTGGGTGATTGTTGTTGGGGTTTTTGTTTTGTTTTAATATTAGCTTGAGGATTCCCAGTCTGTCCAATGAAAGCCATTTTCAACTTTGTCTATTCAAATTGAATTCTCCCTTGTTTCCCTTTTCCTTCTTCCCTCAATGTCCTTCCTCTCTCCCAATGATGATCAGAGTGGAAAGTTCTTGTGGAATTATTGAATCTGTAACCATTATACATTTTTTTCTAGGAGATATGGAGAGAGAGAGAGAAATGTATTTTTTTAATTTGAGGAAGTTTGTCTATTATGTCTGAGGAAAGCAGCATGATCCCAATTTTAGAACTTTTAAAATCACTTATTAAGCACACATTTGGAGTACAGAGCTCTGCGTCCCAACAACTGGTCAGCAATAAAGTGCTTATTCTGTTATATTGTGAGACAGGGAAGGAGGAGGAAACGAAGAATAGCAGGGAGACAAGAGGTGTTACATATAAATATCTTCCAAGGTAGTCTGGGCCACTTTTTCCAATAGAAGGAGCTGTTTTCATTATTGGTATTAGTCAAAATTTTTCCTCAGGGAAACTTCTTTGGTCCCCATTAGGTTCCAATGAAATTTGATTAAGTTGGAATACTAGAAATCACCAGGAGTAGGTCTTGGGGAAATGGGTTGGAGAGAAATGTGTCATGTAATATAAATTTTTATTTAATTCTCCAAATCACGTTTTATATACTGAAAACAATTTAAGCAGTATAGAATCTCCCTCAAACCTCATCCTTCACATAACCATCATTAAATGTTTTCAAAGGTCTTTTTGTGTATCATAAAAGCATCTATGTGTATATTTATACACTCACACATTTGTTGTTTTTGCTGTTCTTTTTCTAGATGTGATCATACTTTACAATTTGTTCTGCATCTTTCTGATACTTTGCTATGTCAGAATTACAGCTTTTTCTCCTTAATATCTGAGGAGTTTAGAATAACATTTCAAATATTGCACAGAACAAGAAACTATTCCATGCTGCGTGTGGTAGTGCATGCCCAGGAGGAATGAGACAGGAGAATCAAGAGTTTAAAGCCAGCATCAGCAATGGTGAGACCCTGTCTCTAAATAAAACACAAAATAGGGCTGAGGATGTGGCTCAGTAGTCAAGTGCCCCTGAGTTCAATCCCCAGTACCAAAAAACAAAACAAAACTATTGCACATTTTTTGAAGTAGTGCTTTTTATAAATTGGGATTTTCAAAGAGAAATTAGTTTGTCTAGGATCTGAAGAGTATAAGGATTCTGTATAAAACTATATAAAATCTAGAAGAAATGTAATAATATTACATTGATCAACTAACACCTAATTTAATCATAACATTTATCATATTTGTAAAAAGTCTGGTGACTAAAGAAACAGAGTAGCTCCAGAATATTATTATCTCAGTATTTTCCAGCAACAATTTTATGTAACTGATTTGGGTAATCCTAAAATTCAAGTCCATTTATTTATAAATAAAGTGTTTACTTATAGCAGAAATAAATTGTGTTTATAACTAAAGATATATATATATATTATATCTGAAATAACTGATAATAGCAATAACACCTTTATAACTGAAACATTTATTTAAAAGTAAGAAAAAGTTAATGTAACACCAGAATTTATAATATTAAAGGAGTAACTATAAATGTAATGTGCACATCCTTTTATTTTTTTCTAATACTAATAACAGAATATCAGTTTTAGTTCAACTTTTATGAAGCAGATTCACCATATATAAGAATATTAAAGAAGCAAGATAATATATAAGATTACTACTGTATTTCCCCTAAAATCATTCTCAAAAACCTAAAAGGGCTGGACAGAGTGATACGCGCCTATAATTTCTGCGAGTAGGAAGGCTGAGGTAGAAGGATCACAAGTTCGAAGCTAGCCTCAGCAATGTATCAGGACCCTGGGCTGGGGATGGTAGCGCACTCACCTGGCATGTGTGAGGCACTGGGTTCGATTCTCAGCACCACATAAAAATAAAATAAAGATATTGTGTCCACTTAAAGCTAAAAAATAAATATTAAATATATATCAGGACCCTGTCTCAAAATTCAATAATAAATGAATTATTAAAAATGAAAAAGAACTGGGGATGTAGGTCAGTAATAAAGTGCCCCTGGATTCAATCCTCAGTATAAAAAAGTAAAACAAAATCCTATAAGTTAAGATTGACCTTATTAAAGGAGATAATGAATCAGTAACATTTTTTTGGAATTACAATTGGTAGTAATTTGGAAAGAATATGATATTTGGGGAAAAACTGGACTTTAACTTTGATGAAAAATCAAGCAAAATGAAAATGGAAATAAAAATCTAAGATAGAATTCTCTTTCCCTCAAAACCCACAGGCTCTAATCCATAGTTTATCTCTGCTCCTGGTAATTCCAGGCCTTTGTCTCCATTAATGCCCAGGACAAGGTGAATAGTAGTAACAAATCAAACTAATGCAGTCAGGCTAAGACCTAGAGCGTCTCTATTATCTGACAACTGCCTAAATGAGGTTATTTGGTCTCCTGTAATGGCATTTGTCTCTTGTGAAGCCAGCCAGCCAAAGCCCATCACTAAAGAGTGCTGGAGGAAACAATGGCTGTGTGTGCTGGTGGTCAACTTTTGAGTTAATCAGTGTTAATAGCCGCTTTCAGGGCCTGTATCTTATCACACATCACCCGAATGGCATAAATCTCCCATTACCAAACCCATCAACCTGGATCTCATGCCAACCTCTAAGGGCAGGGAGCCCAAAGCCAGTCTGTTTACTTGATATAAAACCCATATCACTATGACAGATGATGATTTGCTATCTCCATTTCACTGAGCCCCACAGCAATAAAAACTCCTCTTTTGGCTAAATTTAATGCTCATTTTTACTCTCCTTCCTTTTTGGGAACCCTCCCACAGCAAGCAGTCAAGGCAGCTGTTGTTGGTTCTCACTGCTCCATACCCTATTAGACTCACCCTCCCCATTTTCTTCCCTTATTATTCTGCTTCTTTTCCTCTTTGCCAATTATTTATTATTTATTTCCTTGCAAGTATATTGTTATAAACAGGCTTTATTGAGTCCCGAAAATGAACCTCCAGTCAAAAAAGTTTATGTTATGCCTTCTGTCTAGTGTAAAATCACCAATATTTAAGAACTTCATGTTTGTTCTCTTCCTCCAGGTATCTTACGAACCATCTGCTTTAGCATTTTATGACAAGGTAATTTCAGTGAAATAAATGAGAGCATAACTTGTGTCCTATTGTCCTATTTACCGCATCAAAAGCTTGTAAATAACCTGAGTAGCTGCTTCCCCTTTAGGTTGGTTTCCAAATGGAGAAACACTAAGAAGACCTAAATCAACCTGCAGTTTGGAGCCAAGCCCTGTGGAGCCTGGTTACACACTGCCAAACCCCTCCACTGACCCCACTGACCTGTGAGCAAGCTGAGTTTAAGGACTTAGAAAAACAGCATTGTTGCAGCTATTCAAAGTACTATACATAGTTTCTCTTATTAAAATTTCAGTTCTTTATATAGTAAACATTTGGTTACTATATTTTGACTCATGATTTATTTTTTTAAATATTTTTTAGTTGTAGATGGACACCATACCTTTATTTTATTTACTTATTTTTATGTGGTGCTGAGGATCAAACCCAGGACCTCGAATGTGCTCAGGTGAGCTCTCTATCGCTGAGCCACAATCCCAGCCCCATGATTTCTTAACACCCTTGAATTTTGTGACTTTTGCATACAAAAATTTAAATATTTTTACTTAAATCTCAGTCTTTTCCTTCATGACTTTTTCTGGGGCTTTATTGGACTTCTTCTCATTCTTTTTTCTTTTTTTTTCTTTTTTTAAGTTGTAGATGGACACAGTATCTTTATTTTTATTTGTTTATTTTTGTATGGTGCTGAGGATCCAACTCAGGGCCTCACAGGTGGGAGGCTAGCACTCTACCACTGAGCTACAACCCCAGTCCATGATACCTTCCCATTCTTATGATCCCCTTCTCGTAACCTGATGACTTATCTTTATGATTTATACACATTTGTTGCATTTTTAGTTTATCCAGGGTTTTTTTGCATACTAAATATGATAACCAGAACAATACTCCTTTCAAGAGTCATAGAAATAAAAGATGATTATACTAATAATAAAAATAGTAATACCATTTATTAAGTGCCTACTGTAGACCAAATAGTCCCCCTAGAATTCATTTGTTATAACCTGATTCCCAATATGGTATTTGGCAGTAGGCCCTTTGGGAGGAGAGTAGGTCATAAAGATAGAGCCCTCATAACTGGGATCGCTGCCCTTCTAAAAGGGACCCCAGAGAGCTTCTTTGCCACTTCTACCATGTGAGGACATAGTTAGAAAGCCATCTGTGTCACAGAAAGTAATAACTAGTCAGAAACTGAATCTGTTTTTTAAATCTTTTTTTTAAACGTTTTTATTATTTTTTTAGTTGTTGATGGATTTTTATTTTATTCATTAATATGTGGTGCTGAGAATCGAACCCAGTGCCTCACACATGCTAGGCAAGTGCTCTACCACTGAGCCACGACCCCAGCCCCTGTTTTTTAAATCTTGTTCTTTCCAGCCTTCAGAACTATGAGAGATAAATTTCTGTTGTTTGTAAGCCAGCTAGTCTATGGTATTTTTGTTAGAATATCCCAAACAAAGATAATATCCACTATGAGCTGTGTGATATGGCACTTCACATGAATTATCCCATTTAATTTTCACAGTAGCTGTGCAAGGTGGATATAGTCAACCCCCTTTACAAATAAGGAAACCTGAGCTGGGGGCGGTGGCTCATACCTGTAATCCTAGCAACTCCTAAGGCTGAGGCAGAAGGACTAGAAGTTCAAAACCAGCTGTAGCAATTTAGTGAGGCCCTATGCAACTTAGGGAGACCCTGTCTCAAAAAAAAAAAAAAAAAAAAAAGAGCAGGGGAGCTGGAGTTGTGGCTCAATGGTAGAGCACTTGCCTAGCATGTATGAGGCACTGGGTTTCATTCTCAGCACCACATATAAATAAATGAATAAAATGAAGGTCCACCAACATCTAAAAAAAATAGAGCTGGGGATGTTGCTCAGTAGCTAAGCACCCCTGAGTTCAATCCTCAGTACCAACAACAAAACGAAAAACAAATAAGGAAGCCTGGCCTCAAATATTTTTATTATGATGAAATTGAGGAACAGAGAGAGATTAAATAAATGATCAATATCACACAGGTAGTAAGTAGCCCAGCCAGAATTCAGACCATGTTCTGTCTGACTCCAAATACACCTCTTTCCACAGAGCCTTCCAGAAGATGAAATCACTAGTGTGATGCCAGTACTTAGAAAAGCATACTGAATTTTTCTTTTCTTCCTTCCTTCCTTTTTTTTTTTTTTTTAAGGGGAGCAAGAATAGAGGTCTCAATGATATATAAAATAATCAAATTCTCTCAAGTTCCAAGATTCTTTATTTATAATGTGTTCTCTTTAGAAAAGTGGTATTTTAGCTAGAAAATATATTCTTCCTTGTCTCTATGAATTTTAAACCTTAAATAATAATAACTCCTTTTCACATAATAATAATAATGATGATAATAATAATAAGTCCTTTTCACATAAAATTGCCATCAGAAATTTGGATAAATACAGATACATTCATTCATTGGGAAGGCACCACTTAAATTGATTCTGATTTACACAATATGTGCATAGTGCCTATACAATAGACTTTTCCAGGAGTAAAGTGTTGAATTAAAAAGCAAGTAGAGGGCTGGAGTTGTGGCCCAGTGGTAGAGTGCTTGCCTGGCATGTGTGAGGCTCTGGGTTTAATCCTCAGCACCACATATAAATAAATAAAACAAAAGATCCATTGACAACTAAAAAAATATATATATATTTTAAAAAGCATGTTTACTCTGGGGTTGTTTCTCAGTGGAAGAGGGGTTGCCTGGCATATTTGATGCACTGGATTCGATCCTCAGTACCACATAAAAATAAATAAAATAAAGGTATTGAGTCTGTATACAACTAAAAAATATTTTTAAAAAAGAAAGCTAGAGAATATGCATATTATATCATTTATGTAAAAAGCAAAAGTAAACGAAAATAGCTGTATATATGTGTGAATGTAGGGACAAAGTCTGAAAGGACATAGTGAATTGTCAAAACTGTAACAAGTAGTTACTATGAAAAAAGCATAAGAGAATTTTTTTAATTGCTTTTATTTTTTAAATACATGACAGCGGAATGCATCATAATTCTTATTACACATATAGAACACAATTTTTCATATCTCTGTTTGTATATAAAGTATGTTCACACCAATTCATGTCTTCATACATGTACTTTGGATAATGATGTCCATCACATTCCACCATCATTGCTAACTCCCTGCCTCCTCCCTGCCCTTCCCACCCCTCTGCCCTATCTAGAGGTTGTCTATTCCTCCCATGCTCCTTTCCCTTCTCCACTATGAGTCAGTCACCTTATTTCGGAGAAAACATTCTCGACATTTGTTTTTTGGGGATTGACTAACTTCACTTAGCTTTATCTTCTCCAACTGCATTTATTTACCTGCAAATGCCATGATTTTATTCTCTGCAAAAGAGAATTTTTATTTTCTGTGTTTTCTTTAGTTGTAGATGGACGCAATGCTTTTATTTATTTATTTTTATGTGGTGCTGAGAATCAAACATAGTGCTTCACATGTGCTAGGCAAGCACTCTACCACTGTGCTATAACCCCAGCTCACTTTCTGTGTTTTGTGCAGCTATATGTTGTAGCATAGGGTTCGGAGTTGGGGATTGGGTTAAAATCAGAAAGAGAAAATCCAGAACATGCAAATCAAAACAATAAAATGCCACTTTATACTCACTAGAATGGCTATAATAAAAAAGACAATAACAAGTATCTGCAAGAATACAGAGCAATTGGAACCCTCATATGTTGCTGGTGGTAATGTAGAATGGGACAGCTACTTTGGAAATAGTTTCTCAGTTCCCCAAAAAGTAAATAAATAAATAAATAAAAACATGGAGTTACCATATGAACCAGCAATTTCACTCCTCAGTCTATACTCAAGAAAACTGAAAACGTATGTTCACAGAAAAACTTGTGTACCAGTGCTTAATGTTATTCATAATAACCAAAAAGTGGAAAGAACTCAAGTGGCCACTGACTAATGAATGCATAAACAAATGTGCCATATCCATACAATGGAATGTTATTCAATCATAAAAAGGCACATATACTACAATATGACTGAGCCTTGAAAACATTAGGCTAAGTGAAAGAAGCCAGTCACAAAAGGTTACATATGGTATGGTTCTGTTTGTATGAAATGTCCAGGACAGGCAAAATCATAGAGATGAAAAATAGAGCTGGGCACAGTGGTGCACACCTGTAATTCCAGCTACCCTGAAGGCTGAGGCGGGAGGATTGCAAGTTTGAGGCCAATCTGGGCAATTTAACAAGACCCTATCTCAAAATAAAATAAAGGCCTGGTTGGTGTAGCTCAGCTCAGTGGTAGAGCACTTGCCTAGAATTCATAGGGCCCTGGGTTCCATCTTCCCATTACCCCTGCCACACACACACACAAATAGATTAGTGGTTGCCAGCAACTAGAGGGAGTGACTGAAGAGTATGTAATTTTTAGGAGAGTGGTGAGAATGCTCTGGAATTAGATGTTGTGATGGTTGCACAACCTTGTGAATATATGTTTTTATCAGACTTCTCCAGGAAAACGGAACCAACAGGAGAATATGTATATGTACATATATAAGTACACGTGCGCACACACACATATACATATACACATATATTTTGTAAGTATATGTATATATACTTACACAGAATTTTATTTTCGGTAATTGGTCCACACAATTGTGGAAGTGTAAGTTCAAAATCTGGTGTGGGAGGCTAGCAGGCTAGAGGCTGGAAAGACTTGAAAATTGAATCCAGGGGCTGGGGATGTGGCTCAAGCGGTAGCGCGCTTGCCTGGCATGCGTGCGGCCCGGGTTCGATCCTCAGCACCACATACAAACAAAGATGTGTCCGCCGAAAGAATAAAAAATAAAAAAATTCTCGCTCTCTCTCTCTCTCTCTGGCACTCTCTTAAAAAAAAAAAAAAAAAGAAAAGAAAATTGAATCCAAAGGCAGTCAAGTTGGAGACCCGGGAAGAACTGATGTTGCTGTGCAAGTCTAATGGCTGAATTTCCTCTCTGCTTAAAAAAGTTCAGTCTTGTTTTTTTTCAGGTCTTCAATTGATTAGATAACTCCCACCCACTTTATGGAGGACAATATGCTTTACTCAAACTCCATCGATTTAAATGTTAATTCATCTAAAAATACCTCACAGAATCATTTAGAGTAATGTTTGATGCAGTATTGAGTTATTGTGATCCAGCCAAGTTAACACATGAAATTAAGCACACTAAAAAATCCTTACTTTTTTTTTTTTTTTTGGTACCAGAGATTGGACCCCCAGGGGGTGATTTACCACTGATCTGCATCCCCAGTTCTTTTTATATTTTTATTTGGAGACAGGGTCTCGCTTAGTTGCTGAGAATTTCACTGGATTTCTGAGGCTGGTCTCAAACTTGTGATCCTCCTGCCTCCATCCCTAGGATTACATTTGTGAACCACCACACCCAGCTTCAGTAAACTCTTAAAAGAATTAAGGAAAGGATGTAAAAAAACTTTTGGAAAGCAGTTTGAAACTAAAACATAGTAGAATAGGGACATTATGTATAAAGAAAACATGCTTAGTGGTAGAGGAGGCCCTGAGATCAATCCCCAGTATCATAAAACAAAACTAATACCTGAATATAACATAATTGTTAAATAATTGTTAGCAGGTCCTTTATTGTGGTTCCTCCCATACTTGGGGTAACTTATGTTAAGCTCATTACAATTCTATTTACTGAGAGTTGTTATCCCTCCAGTTTGCAGTTGTTCCGCAAGTTTGATATTATTTAAATACAAAAAGGCCAGGCAGGGTGGTGCCTTCCTGTAATCCCAGCAGCTCTGGAGGTTGAGGCAGGAGGAACAGAGTTCAAAGCCAGCCTCAGCAACTTCCTGAGGCCCTAAGCAACTCGGTGAGACCATGTCTCTAAATAAAAGACAAAATAGGCCTGGGGACGTGGCTCAGTGGTTGAGTGCTCCAGAGTTCAATCCCTAGTACCCAATAAATAAATAAATACAAAAAGACTCTTCCAGTAGGAAATTTAAAACTTTGTATGAAAACAACTTTGAGTGAAAAGGTGAGCCAGTATTACATAACTTGTAAAAAACAGTGATAGACTCAGGAGGCTAAGACAGGAGTCTCTCAAGTTCCAGACTAGTCTTAGCAACTTAGTGAGATCTTGTCTCAAAATAAAAAATAAAAAGAGCTAGGAATGTAGCTCAGTAGTAAAGCATTCCTGATTTCAAGCCCCAGTGCCAAAAAATTAAAATAAAAATAAACAAAAAATAGTGATCATGAAAATATGTATCAGAATTTATGGAATACATATAAAGCAATGACACAAAGAAAATTTATATCCCTAACCACATGTGTCAGTAACAGTGAAAGAATGAAAATAAATTAATTCCAAACTCAAGAGGCAAAGAGCAGTGTGTGGTAGTATATACCTGTAATCCCAGTGGCTTGGGAGGCTCAGGAAGGAGGATTGCAAATTCAAGGCCTCAGCAAGTGAGACCCTAGCAATTTAGTGAGATCCTGTCTCAAAAAAAACAAAAACAAAAAAAAAGAAAAAGGTCTGGGGATGTGGCTCAGTGGTAAAGCCCAACTGGGTTAAATAATACCAAAAGAAAGAAAAAGAGAAAATAAACAAAGAAAGAATTATAGAATATACAAATAACAAAAATAAGCACAAGGATGGAAACAATAAAGGTAAGACTAATAGAAATTAGTGGATAAAGAATAGGAAATGGTGTAAATTAAGTCAAGTAAATTAGAAAATTTTAAGATTGAGACTATTTTGTAGGACTTTAAGAAAACACAGAAAAAATGGTGAATTTTCTTAAGAAACAAAACAAACAAATAAACAAACAAAAAACCCCAGAATTTACAAAAGTCAATTATTTTAGAAATAAAATCATATATATATATATATATATATATTTTTTTTTTTTCTTTTTTTGGTACCAGGACTAGAACCCAGGGGCACTTAACCACTGAGCCACATTCCTGGCTCTTTTTATTTTGAGATAGGTTCTCTCTAAATTGTTGAGGCTGGCTTCAAATTTGCTTTGGGATTATGGGAGTGAGCCATTAGGCCTGGCACTCCATAGATCCTTGAATATTATAAGATAAACCTTGAGAACAAATAAATTATTTTTATTTGGGCTAATTAGGGTTGCAGTCTGAGAAAATAGATTCAAACAATCTTGAAAATATCCTTTGAGGTTTTACAAAATGGTGGCAGTATTTATAGCTTTAATCCAAATGGGGATTGTAAATTACATCACTGGTTAGTGAGGAATTATGATTGATGCAGGCAAAAGTTAAACTGTGCAGGAGAGGGATTGGGTGTGACCTCAGCCTCTGGGTCATTTGAGGAGTGGGGTTCATTCTATAGAAGGGCAGCAGAGGTTAACATTATATCAAAGGTCAACTCATATCGGAGTCTGGGCTTGTTTGCAGCCCAGTTCGAAGGTTCAGCATTTGATATGATATGTCTGAGATCTGATTAGTAACAGCCTTCCAAGTCCATTTTAAATAGCCAGGACCAATGTTACCCCATTTTGATTTTTCTTCCTTGACTTCCTGACAAAATCTTCAACAAACTTTCGTATTTATATCTGTTTAAAAACAAACACATAAAAGAAAATATAAATTGATGGACACATTTTTTTATATAAAATATTTTATTTCGTGGGGAAAACAAGAAACATTTCCACGATTATCAAGAGTGAAGCAAGGATGCTTCTATCTCCATTACCAGAAATATCAAAAGGTTCTTTTAGCAAGAAAGTTAATTCTAAATTTCATATGGAAAAATAACAATAAATAATGGCAAGAAAAATATAAAAGAAGGCTACAGTGGTAGTACCCTTGCCTAACATGTGTGAGGCACTGGGTTTGATCCTCAGCACCACATAAAAATAAATAAATAAAGGTATTGTATCTATCTACAACACCACCGGGAAAAAAAAGAAAAATATCAAAAGAGTAAAATCTGCTATATTCTGTCACTGAGCTACATCCAAAACCCTAGAAAATACTTGTACTGAGTGAAAATGGAAATAGAATATGTCAAACATGTGAAATACAACTGAAGTAGTACTTAGAGGGAAATGTCTAGTGTTAAAGACATTTTAGTAAAGAGAATTCTCAAATCAATAATCTAAACTTCTACCTTAAGAAAATTGAAAAAAAAGCATAATAAATTTAGAATAAACAGAAGTAAGGTAATAATAAGTATAAAACCATCCAGGCATGATAGCGCATACCTGTAATCCCAGCTACTCAAGAGGCTGAGGCAGGAGAATCAGAAGATGGAGGTCAGCCTGGGAAATTTAGTGAAACCCTGCCTCAAAATAAAAGATAAAAAAAGGGGGCTAGAATAACTCAATGGTAGAACCCCAATGGATTCAATACCCAGTACCACAAAAAAATAAATTAAGCCGGCATGGTGGCATATGTCTGCAATCTCAGAAATTTCAATGAGGCAAGAGGATCACAAGTTCAAAGCCAGCCTTAGCAATTTAGCAAGGACCTAAGCAACTTAGACCCTGTCTCAAAATAAAAAATAAAAAGGATTGGGGATGTTGCTCAGTGGTAAAGCACCCCCTAGGTTTAATCCCCAGTACCAAATATATTTATATTAGATATCAGAAATATATTAAAACATATATACAAATATATCAGGAAAAATCAATAAAACAACTAATTCTTTAAAAATTTCAATAAAATTGGTAAACTTCTAGCCATGTGAACAAATAAAAAAGAGGAAAAGCTACAACATCTGGAATGAAAGAGGAGTTATAAACACACCTCAGCAACACTAAAGGAAGAATAAGCTGGGTGTGGTGGTACACACCTGTAATCCCAGCAACTCAGCAACTTGGGAGGCAGAGATAGGAGGATCACAAATTCAAAACTAGTCTCAGCAATTTAGCAAGACCATATCTCAAAATAAAAAATGATGGGGTTGGGCTGGGGATGTGGCTCAAGCAGTAGCGCGCTCGCCTGGCATGCGTGCGGCCCGGGTTCGATCCTCAGCACCACATACAAACAAAGATGTTGTGTCCGCAGAGAACTAAAGAATAAATATTAAAAATAAAAAAAAAAATTTAAAAAAAAAAATGATGGGGTTGGAGTTACGGCTCTGTGGTACAGCTCTCACCTAGCACATATGAGGCACTGTGTTCGAGTCTCAGCACCACATAAAAATAAATAAAATAAAGGTATTGTGTCCTACAACTTAAAAAAAAACAATTATAATAAAAATTTAAAAATGGAAATGGTTGGGGATATAATTCAGTGGCAAAGTGTCCCTGGGTTCAATCCCTAGTACCAAGAGAGAGAAAAAAAAAAAACACTACCAATAACTCTATGCCCATAAATTCAATAGTTTAGAAGAAATAAAACAAATCTACAATCTCCTAAAATTCAACTAAGAAGAAATAGATAACCTTAATCACATATTCATTAAAGAAATGTGAAATAATTTTGAATCTCTGAAAAGGGAAATTTCAGGCCCAGATTAAAAGACTTTAACGCCAAATTCTACCTACATTAAAAAGGGTGGTTGAGGATATAGATTAGTGTGCCTGCTTCACACATTCAAGGCCCTGAATTCAATCCCTAGCACCAAAAAAAAAAAAAAAGAAAAGAAAAGAAAAACTATGGAACCAGCCTGGGTGTCCATCAACGAATGAATAGATAAGGAATCTGTGGTATATATACATTATGTTTTTTTATTGACTCAGACCTCCCAGTTATTTCTGGTAACTGAAATCACGGGAGTGGAAAACCACTGAAATAGAGCATTCAGAAATAGACCCATGAAAATATGGTTTATTGATTTCTGACAGAGGGGCAAAGGCTATTAAAAGGAAAAAGAATAGTTTGTTCAATAAATGGTGTTTGAACAATTGGAAATCCATATGCCCCCCCCCAAAAAAAAAACAAAGCTGTCCTTAACTTTACACCTTATACCAAAATTGGCTCTAAAAGAACCATAGATCTAAGTATAAAGTGCAAAATGTTTATTATTATTAATTATTTATTAATCTATGAAATGTTTAGAAGAAAACAGGAAAAAAATTTTGTGACATTGCTTAACTAGATAGAGTTCTTAGATATGACACCAAAAACATAATCTATAAGAAAAAAAATGATGAACTAGATTTCACTAAAATGTGAAACTTTTCTCTGTGAAAGATACTCTTAACAGAATGAAAAACAAACTATAGACTAGAAATTATTTGCCAATTATATATCTAACAAAGAACTTGTATACAAAATATGTAGAGTTCTGAAAACACACCATAAGAAAGTAAACCCAATAAACATGAGCTAAAGATCTGAATAGATACATAATTTTAAAAGAAATATAGATAACAAGCACATGGAATGAGGCTCACCATCATTAACAATTAGGGAAATGCAAATGAAACCATGATGAAATACCACTAAGTATCTACTAGAATATCTAGGGAAAAAGGGAAGAAAAGCTGCCAACAAGTACAGGCAAGAATGCAGAACAACCAGAACTCTCATTCATTAGTGGTGGGAATGCAAAATGGTATAGCTATTCTTTGAAATAGTTTCTTTAAAATAGCATTTTATTTAAAAAGCAAAACATATGCTTATTATATAACTCAGGAAACCCACTTTTAGATTTTTACCTTTAAAACCAAATACAAATGCTTATATCAGTTTTATTCATAATCAACAAAAACTGGAAACAAAAACTAAACAAACTATCAAATATTCCTATGATGGGACACTCACTACCCAGCAATAAAGAGAAACAAATTATTGGCATATACAACAATATGGGTGAATCTCAAGGATGTGCTGAGTGAAATAAGCAAGTCTCAGAATGTTATATGATATATGATTACACCTTCATAATATTGGACAAAATCACAACCATGGGGATGGAGAACAGATCAGTGGTGGTGAGGGCTTATGGGTGGGAAGAGTATTTAACTAAAAAGGAATAGCATGAGGTAATATTTTTGGGAAATGTGTGTGATGGAACTATTCTATAGCTTAACTGTAGTTACACAAATCTATACCGTTAAAAATTCATGGAACTGTACACACATAAAAAATTTTTTACTTTATATATATACATTTAAAACGGCATTGATATATCATCAGATGAGCAAAAATTTTATGACACGGCACTCATTTGGCAAGGCTATGGGGAAAATAGGAACTCTAATACTGATGGTGAGTATGCAAATTGCTGGAACCCATATGAAAAGAAATCTAACAACATCTTACAAAACTGTGTATGTGTTTAACTTTTGATCCAGCAATGTGTCTTCTTGGGCTTTAAAGAAACATTTCCAACAAAGCAAATATTTTATGCACAAGAATATTCACTGAAGCCTATTTGTAATGACAAAATATTAGAATAACCTCAATGCCAAACATAGAAGAGTGGCTAAATAAAATCTAGTATAGTAGTTGCACAATGGAATACTAGACACTGTACAAAAGATTAAAAATTTCTGTGTACTGGGCTGGGGTTGTGTGGCACAGTGGTAGAGTGCTTGCCTAGCATATGTAAGGCATTGGGTTCGATCCCCAGCACCACATAAAAAATAAATAAATAAAGGTATTTGCAACTACAACTAAAAAATATTAAACAAATTCTCTGTGTACTGATAATATCCTAGAGTGATATCCAGGATATATAATATCAACTGAGCAAAGAGAAGTGCTAAAAAGTGTGAAAAGGGCTGGGGATGTGGCTCAGTGTAGAAAGGAGAAATTTAAAAACATAGATGTATGCACTGGGGAATGTAGCTCACTGGTAAAGCACTCTTGCCTGGCATCCCTAGCATCTGAGAAAAAAGAAAACAGATGTAGCTGGGCATGGTGACACATGCCTGTAATCCCAGTGACTTGTGACAGGAGGATCATAAATTCAAGACCAGCCTGGGCAACCTAGCAAGACCCTGAGAAACTCATCAAGACCCTGTCTCAAATAATAAAAAGAACTGAGGACATGGGTTCAATTTCAGTACTGCCAAAAAAAAAAAAAAAGCAGATACATCTACATCTATTTTCTTTCTTTTTGTTTTTCTTTTTTCTTATTGTTGTTGTTGGCAGTACTGAAATTAAACCCAGGAACTCCACCACAGCTCCTGTTCCCCACACTTTTTTTCAGTACTAACAACTGAACCCAGGAGCACTAAGTCCCCAACCCTTTTATTTTTTATTTTGATACATGTTCTCACTAAGTTGCCAAGGCTGGCCATGAATTTGCCTCAGCCTTTTGAATAGCTGGGATTACAGGTGTGCACCACCACCTTGCCTGGCTTGGCTTATTTTTAATGAGATACACAGAAAGAATAAACCAAAGGCTGGGATATAGCTCAGTTGGTAGAGTGTTTGCCTCACATGTACAAGGCTACGGGTTCAATCCCTAATACAAAAAAAAAAAAAAAAGAATAAACCAAAAGATGAAATTGGTTACTTTTTGGGAGAAGGAACCTGTGTCAGGGATGAGAGCACAGGACAGAGTAGAAGGTCTGGACTGGGGTATAGGAGGGGTTACAATTAGCATGTATTTATTCATAGTGCAATGCTTGACTTTCAGGACTGTATAAATGTTGCACATGCTCAAAAATTAAAACCAATAGGGGTAGAAGGGGAAAAACCATTAAATTTGAATATATGCAAAAACAATAAACTTAACATTAATTCAAATGAAGTAGGGTCAGGGGAGTTACAGAACTGGCCCAAGGAATTTTTGCAAACTGTGATTTGATTCTGTAAACTCAGACTCAAGATAAAGAACTATAAACAAATACTGAACTCTCGTTATTGAGTTTGCTTTTTGTAGTGGTGTGTATTAGTAATTCTGAAACTGTTCTCTGTGTATTACAGATTTGAGCAAGTAAATAAAACATGTTGGGTAGGGGAGCAGGTTTCCAACAGGTGGGAAAGGGAGTTGAAGTCTGGAAAGCAGGAAGACTGGAATGAATACTGTTATGTTGGGCTGGAATTAGAGTCAGTAATGTGGGTTTAGGACATGTGAGAGCAGATTGTGGCACTCCTACACATAAGATCAACATTCAAGAGCTGTGAATGGTGGACTGGTGCCTGGCTCAGTATTTACAGATGCCTCACACTCTGTAGAATTGTAGCTGACTATCTACATTTCAAGCTTGGCCTCACCATTAAATCACAAAGATGATTTTCTGCCAGTTGCACATTTTTTTAGTTTGAAACTTGGAACAATAGTAAAACAGTCTAAAGCCTGTGCATGAGCCAGGCTTTCTTCTGTGGCAGGGGAAGAAATGAGCTCAAGCTCACTGGAGCAATAAGGAATTTTGGGGGCCTTGAAAGACTTAGCAGGGTTTAGCTTCAGATATATCTGGATCTAGATTTCAGATGATGATGTTAGAACTCTTCATATTTCAGGCCTCCTCTTCTGGTGGGCATGATGGAATTTGACAGCACAAAGCTCATTTTTGGGTCAATCTAGGAAACCTAGTGGAAAGAGTCTGTCACTAAGTCTGTCAGGGACGTCCCTTCTGGAGTGGAGGAGCTACTCCAGATCTGGGACAGATGGAGCACCTTGACTGGCAGTCCCCTAAGAATGAAAGGAGTGAGGGAAGTGGTTTCCAAAAGTAAGCCCAGAGAGGAAAAACTGGCAACTAGTAGGGACTCTACACTGCTTGTCCTTGACATGGCCTATTTGTAAAGTTCTGACTTCTGTGTATGCCTACCAGGTAGGAATAATTTCCTTAAACAAAATATAAAATTACCCTGACCATTTTGCCCTACAGCAAGCTCCTCTGAGGGGTTATAAGCCCTGGTGGGTAGGCTGGGTAGACCTGGGCTCATAATCTTGTTGCATCTTTTCCCCCAGCCTCTGCCTAACACAGGAACTTTCCCTAAATGCAAGCTCAGAGACTGTTTACTGAATACTTCTAGTACCTTCCAAGGGGTCAATAATCTGATTATCATTGCTAGGCCTTCCAGGGTACATTGAGATAAGTGTCAACCTATATCTCCTTCAGAATTCTTCCTGGCTCAGTTTCCAAATCCTACTTTGAAGGAGGGGATAATTTGATGTAAATAGTTTATGTTTAACTTGGTTATAAATGAATAAAACTTCCCTAGCTAAAATTTTGGCCATTCTGGCCTCTGGTAAAGGAACTTTGAGACTCTAAAAGCCCCTATGAGATGATATACTCAAGTCCTTCTTGAGGAAGATTTTTTTTTTTCATACTAGGAATTGAACCCAGGGGTGCTTAACCACTTAGCTACATCCCCAGTGCTTTTTTATTTTTTAATTTTAAGACAGTATCTCACTGGGGTTGTGGCTCAGTGTTTAAGCACCCCTGGATTCAATCCCCAGTACCAAAAAAAAAAAAAAAGACAGGATCTCACTAAGTTGCTTAGGGCTCCACTAAGTTTCTCAAGCTGGCTTCAAATTTGTGATCCTCCTTCCTCAGTCTCCTGAGCTGCTGAGATTATAGGCATATGCCACTGCAACCAGCATGAGGAAGATCTAGACCTAGAGGCTCTACCTTGTCTTACAAGGAACTGAGAGAAAATAACTGTACTTCCAGGTATCCCTCAGAAGTTTGTTCTTAAACTCCCTGCCCCTTAAAGACTCATCGCCAGTCAGGAATTCTGAAACACAAGAACAAAAGAATCATATGAAATTCTTTTTGTTGTTGTTGTTGGGGGTTCTTGGGTTTGGAATCCAGGGGCGCTGTACCACCAACCTACATTCACAGCCCTGTTTATTTTTTATTTTGAGACAGGGTCTTGCTAAATTGCCTAGGCTGGCCTGGAACTTCTGATTCTTCTGTCTCCACCTCATCAGCTGCTGGGATTACAGGTACATGCCGCCACACTTTACATGCAGGTCATATTTAAAACGCAGATTCCTGAACCCCATCCCTGGAGATTCTGATTAGCAGAACTTCTCATATGAGGAGCTGAGGGAAGTTGTCTGAGCAAAGGGAACAGCAAGTAGTAAGTCTTTAAGGCGGGAAAGAGTGTTCCAGGAAAAATCAGCAAAGTAAGCAAAAGAGAAAAGGGCAGAAGCCAGAAAAAGAAGCAAGGGCCAGAATATGCAGGGTCTCAAGTGGGATACAGAGATTGGGTTTTTATTTGAATGTGACTGGAAGCCACTGAAGGTTTTGTGTGTGAGGAATGATGAATCAGATTTTCATTTTAAGAAAACCACTCTGAGGGGATGAGGATATAGCTCTTGGGCTAGCAAGCACAAGCTCTGGGTTCAATCCCCAGCACCACCTTCTATAGAGGTGCAGGTCAGAAGGGATGGTAGCCTGGCAGGGGCATGGGTTTAGAGCTGGACAATTATTGAGTCTGTGAGAATTGTGAGTGCCAATCTTAGTCCTGATTGGTTGTATTCTTATTTTCTTCTGTTGTAGTTATTTACCTCACTTTCCCCATCTTTTCTGTTGTTTCAAAATTAAAGTTCTTTTTATTGTGAAAATAATATATTCTCAATACTCAAAATCTAAAACATAGAGAAGGGTAAAAAGAACAAATCAATCACCAGAAGTCCTACTACCTTGAGATACTGTAACCTAGCCCTGTTATCCTTTTTGACATTCTCCATGAGTACACAAGCATTTTGCACAAATAAAATACCACACATGCTACTTTATAAAAGTACTTTTCTTACTGTATTAAGAAAATGATTCCACCTGCATTCAATGAAAGGAAGTTGAATCTCACTCAGTAGAATTTCTTTACAGTTTGTGCACATTTCCTTAGCCACAGAGAGACCTTTAAAAGGTATAAATTGGAGTCTCTAAGGTTAGAAAACAAGACTAATTATCGTAAAAGGCAGAAGAGGGACTATGGGATTTAAAAATTAAAATGCCAGAAAATATACTCCAAACAGAGGAGCTAAAAATGAGTGTAGTAATTTCCTCCAGAAGGGAATGTGACGCCTGGGCAAAATTCCATTGTTTATTTTGCATGGTCTTAACCCAAGCTATACAAAAGCAGAGAGCAGGGGCAGGGTGTGCCTTCCTGCCTTGGGAGGGTATGGGGTTCCCCATGTGAGGCCTCCCCATGTGAGGCCTCTGGATATCTCAGGATTAACCTGGAATCCTCAGAGCAACTTGCCCAAAACACTAATTGTATTTGTGTCTGTGTCTTTGCTTGGTGGCTTAGTCAGCTTTCTAACTCGTTATCATTTTAGGGATTTTTTTTTTTAAGTGTAAGTAAGCTAAGACTTTAGTTTTTGTTTTGTTCTGATTTCGTTTTCTTCTATAAGAAATCTTCCATATAGCTTTGAAGGCATTTTATATACTCTTTATCTTTAATAATATATTTATTAACTTTGACATGGGAATATTTTCTCTTCTCACCTCACTCATCAGATGGTTGAAATGAAAGCAAGGGTCTTGGAATATCTTGAGCTCTGTCTTCTGGGGCCAGTTATTTTCCTCAGATGGAGCAGCCTTTTGACTCAGCAAAGAAAAAAAAAAATCAAAGCAGGGGCTGGGGTTGTGGGGTTGTGGTTCAGAGGTAGAGCACTTGCCTGGCACATGTGAGGCCCTGGGTTCGATTCTTAGCACCACATATAAATAAATAGAATAAAGATATATATATATATATATATATATATATATATATATATATATATATATATATATATATATATATCTTAATCAAAGCAGATCTCATGTATCAGGAGAAGTAGGGTTTTACATCTCAATGATGGAATGTGATAAGGTGAGATGGGCCAAATGTGAACTGTAGAATTTGGATGGTGGGTGTATGGTGTTAACTGTAAACCTAGAGTCTAAATCATTGATTTGCTGATATCACTTGGTTTTATTAAGAGAAAACAAGCCTTAGTTAGGCAGGTAACTTTTAGAAAAGCATTCTCACATTTTATGGAAGCAGGAGACAGGCTCCTTTTCATCT
This sequence comes from Marmota monax, assembly GCF_021218885.2. Lineage (NCBI taxonomy): Eukaryota > Metazoa > Chordata > Mammalia > Rodentia > Sciuridae > Marmota > Marmota monax. The sequence goes on along the minus strand of NW_026693008.1, from coordinate 13,040,269 downwards.
TGCAGAATTTTCTATATGAAAATATTCTAATTCTGAGTCTATTCACCTGTTTCCACAAAAAGTTGTAGTCCTTCTCTCAAACAGATCTGGTCAATATAGTCAATATTTTGTTGACTTGTTTGTTTTTAATTATATGAGTAGTATACAAATACATTAATGCAGAAAAAGTGAACACATTACAGATAAAAGTTCCTTTTGAGGCTTTTCTGCTCAAATCCTCAGTCTCTCCCTTTCGATATAACTACTTTTCTAGTGTGATATGCATGCTTCCAAATGTTTCTCTTATGGATTTTTATGCTTGTATATGTACCCACATAAAATACGTGGTATTGTTTTGTAGTTCTATTACTTTGTTGATTTTTTTTATCAATGGTATTATGGCACATTTATTATCTATAATACCTCCTTCCTCAACAATTAATCTTAGAGATTTTTTTCCTAAGCTCCTCATAGATCTACCTTATTGGAAAAAACAAAACAAAACAAAAACAAATCTTCTGGCTTGTGTAGTGGGGCCAGATTGCTATTCCATTCTGTTTTTAGATTTCTCTAACGATAGACATTAAGATTGTTTCTGTTGTTAAAAATAATGTTGTTGGGGCTGGGGTTGTGGCTCAGTGGTAGAGAGCTTGCCTAGTATGTGCAAGGCACTGGGTTCAATTCTCAGCACCACATATAAATAAATGAGTAAAATAAAGATCCATCAACATATAAAAAAATAATGTTGTCATTAAAAATAATGTTACTGGGGACTGGGTTGTGGCTCAGTGGTAAAGCACTTGCCTTGCATGCATGAGGCCCTGAATTCTATCCTCAGCACCACATAAAAACAAATAAATAAAAAATAAATATATTGTGTCCTTCTACAACTAAATAATAATAATAATAATAATAATAATAATAATAATAATAATAATAATGATGTTACTGCATGAGCTGAATATTTGTCCCCTTGACCCACCAAGATGATGGTAATAGGAGGAGGGGCCTTTGAGAAGTGATCCAGTATTGAGAGCAAAGTCCTTGAGAATGGAATTAGTGCCCTTATAAGAGAGGATTGAGGGCTGAGGGTATAGTTCAGTGGTGTGTGCTTAGCATGCATGGGGCCCTCAAGTCAATCCCCAGCACTGAAAATGAAAAGGGACTGTAGATAGATTGTGGTTTAGTAGTTTTGTTTTTCTTTATGGCTCTCACAGGGGAATAAGAAGTTAAGAATTTTGAAACTACTTCAGGTTCAGACTAGCCTGGGTCCAATCAGGAGGCAGTAATTTGGACAAGGAAAGTTTAATATAAGGACTTATAAACTATAACAAGAGACTGGAGAAATGAGGAATTGATTCGAAAGAAGTAGAAGGAATGCTCAAGAATATAAGAATAGCAAATAGAAGGAGCAACCACTGCCTAGGGTTGAGAAAAACATCCTAAGGAAGAGCCCCTCTACTAGGGCAAGGATCCAGACCCTGTTGTAGAGGATACAGCCATGCCTCCCAAGTGGCAGAGAAGCTGCTGTGGCACTGTACTTTCAGAGCTTGCTAGAAATCCAGCTGCCATGGTGCCAGGAAAGCTGATCATACCTCTCACTGGAGGTGCTCTGCTATGAAGCTGTCTAAGTTGGGAGGAGGGAGAAACTGTTGGCCACTGGCACTTCTGGCTCCTGAGCACCAGAGGAACCAGCTACTACGAGAACATGGTGTCAGGAAAGCTGCCCATACTGCAAGAGCTGGGTGTCGGACAAACAGCCCACACTGCAGGAGACTGCTATACTTAGGAACACACTAAACTGTTTTCTTCCTTTCTCTGCAATGTCTCTCCATCACCCTCTACTGACAAAGTTTAGTATAGTGCTAGCTGAGAAAGGAAAATGTCTAAATGGACCAGTTTCATCTTTTCATATCAGATAGTGGGTGAATTTGGCCTTAAAAGGCAACAAATTGATAACTAGAAATAAACTCTTCACCTTTGGCTACTCACCTTCCATGTGCTATTTTTTTTTTAATTTTTTATTTGCTCTTTTTAGTTACACATAGCTGGGGCTGTAAATATATCATGCATATGTGGAGTATAACTTCCCATTTTTGTGGTTGTACATGACGTGGAGTTAGAATGGTTGTGTGTTCACATAAGACATCGAAAAGTTATGTCAGATTCCCCTCCCTGAATGGGAAAATAAACAAGGAGAGAAAGGAATTACAGTGGATGGGGTAGAGAGAAGATGGGAGGGGAGGGAGGGGGGATAGTAGAGGATAGGAAAGGTAGCAGAATACAACAGTTACTAATAGGGCATTATGTAAAAATGTGGATGTGTAACCGATGTGATTCTGCAATCTGTATTTGGGGTAAAATTGGGAGTTCATAATCAACTTGAATCTAATGTATGAAATATGATATGTCAAGAGCTTTATAATGTTTTGAACAACCAATTAAAAAAAAAAAGATTCCCCTCCCTTCCCTTCATTCCCTTTTGTCTAATCCAGTGAACTTCTATTCCCCACCCCACTACATACACCTGTTGTGAGTTAGCATCTGCATATCAGAGAGAACATTTGGCCTTTGGTTTTTTGCATTGGCTTATTTCATTTAGCATGATAGTCTCCAGTTCCATCCATTTAAAGGCAAACGCCATAATTTCGTTCTTCTTTTTGGTTGAATAATATTCCATTGTGTATATGTACCACATTTTCTTTATCCATTCATCTGTTGAAGGGTACCTAGTTTGGTTCCATAGCTTAGCTATAATGAATTGAGCTGCTATAAACATTGATGTGTCCACTTCACTTTAGTATGCTGATTTTAAGTCCTTTGGGTATATGCTGAGGAGTAGGATAACTGGGTCAAATGGTGGTTCCATTCCAAGTTTTCTGAGGAATCTCCATACTGCTTTCCAGATTGGTTGTACCAACTTGCATTGTTAGCAGCAATGTATGAGTGTACCTTTTCCCCCACATACTCACCAACATTTATTATTACTTATGTTCTTAATAATTGCCATTCTGACTGCAGTGAGATGGAATTTTAGTGTAGTTTTAATTTGCATTTCTGTAATTGCTGGAGATGTTGAACATTTTTCGTATATTTATTGATTAATCTATTTCTTCTTTTGTGAAGTATCTGTTCAGTTCTTTTGCCCATTTATTGATTGGGTTTTTTTGGAGATGTTTTTGGTGTTAAATTTTTTGAGTTGTTTATATGTCCTGGAAATTAATGCTCTATCTAAGGTGTAGGTGGCAAAGATTTTCTCTCATTCTGTAGTCATGTGCTCCCTTTTACACACATCTGAAGTCTTATGCAACAAAATATCTTTATGATTCCACCTAACAAGATATAGTTGTTCATCTTAGAAATAAAGAGGTTGATAAAATAAAGACATTGTATCAATTGCTGGCTATATTAATTATCCCTATATTAAGTCATGATCTCACTGAATATTCTGTTATCTAAGACTAAACTATTAACATTAACTTCAGCAATTTATATATAAAATAAAATGGCAAGAAAGAGAAAAGGGAAAATGGCCAACATAGACAAATAATCATATACATATAACAGGCTAATAGAATGTTTCTTTATTTGATCATAAGACATAATTGTTTTCCATGACTTCCTTATTCTACTACCCATTCAGTGTTTCCCTTACCCTCAACCAGAACTTGGTTGGGATTTTTCACCTGGTGACACTTCCAAACTTTAATTTCCGAAATTCTGAGTACTTGATGGTCCTGCCTTTTTTCGTTGCTTTATTTTTTCATTATTCTTCGCTAGAGTCATGGCAATATTAAAAGGTGACATGGAGAATCACTGGGTTCTACAGAGTATCTTTCTTGCCCCAATTGTGGAGCAACAACCCATTTCCCCCTTTTTAATAGGAATCAGTCATTTCCCTCAGTAGAGAAATGCTTTTTAGTGGTATAAAATGGCCACATGGAAATCTTATCTTTCAATTCAATGGAAACAGTATTAGTTTCCTTGGAGATTAAGACCTTCAAGCTGGCTGAATTCAAAGTGGCTGGGAAGGGAGACAAAAACTCTGCAAGGGGGTTAATAGGTGGCATAGAGAAGCCAGTCCCATTTCTACCTGCTGATTTATGGATCTGTTTATTCTAGTTCAGGGAGAGGTAGCACCCCATAATAAATGCTTTCTAATTCAAAGTATATACTACTTCCTATAAGATAAAACCCATTCTTACAGAGTGTTGTTTTTTAAATGGTACCATACTGAGTCTTCATTAATGTATTACAATTTTCAATTAGGCTAGCTGCCTTGGGGTGATAGAGTATGTCTTAAGACCAGTTAATTCCATAAGCATGAGTCTCCTGTTATATTTCCTTTGCTTTGAAATGAATTTTTGATTAGATGCAATAATCTGGGGAATGTCATGATGATATAAATTGGATGAGGTATTCTGTGAGTCCACAGCAATATGTGGGACAGAATATATTGTGAAAAAATAAGAAAAAATAAGGTTTCTCATTATGGAAGAAGGGAATGACAAATAAGGAGACAGGGAGGGCTGTTAGTGTTGGATTAGAATTGAACTTATCAGGATGAGTTGATGGTGTTAGATTAGAATTGAATTTGACAGTGTGAACTAATGGTTACATGTATATACACATATATACTCACATAGAGATAAATAAATTTAGGTGTATGTATATGTGTGTGTTGTATAGATGAATGTATTTCCTAGCTCTGTCTGCTCAGTGTGCCTTCCTAGGACAACCCCCTATAGTAGTGAGCACACTGAGTACCCAGATCTTGGTTTCTAAATATGATATTCCAATAAAAGAACCAAATATTCTTGGAGAAATTGTTTATTCTGGAATTGGGACAGGGAAAATATAAGATGATCATGGGGCATCTTCTGTACCAGAAGGTAAGAATGCACTCAAAAAATGATAGAGGAGGGCTAGGGTTGTAGCTCAGTGGTAAAGGTTTGATCCTCAGCACCACATAAAAAGACAAATAAACAAAATAAAGATATTGTGTCCATCTACAATTAAAACAAAGTAAAAAAGCAAAAAAAAAAAAAAAAAAAAGAGGCATGTAGAAAGGACACAAGACCATCTTGGAAGAGTTACCAGTGACCAAAACTGAAACAATTTGAGCAATGAAATAAATAATAATGGTACTGGAATAAAACTCACAAAATTAAATGTTCATGAGTTCATACCAATGTAAAATAAATAGTTGAATAAATAAATTACTGGGACAGAAAGAGCAGAAATATTCTCATTACAGGATTCCAGTTAGTAACTTTAGAGGTGAGTAGAAAATTGCCATTAGAATACTATAGTAAAATTTTCTGCATACAAGATCCACCTGTGGATACTAAAGTTAGCAAGTAAAAGTCTAAGGAGAAACTGGTGATTTATACCATCTAAAGTATCTCATAGGGTTGGGGGATATATGTTGGTTGGAGAGCATGTTCTAGATCCTGGTTCAATCCACAACACTGAAAAAAATTGACCAAATAAAACCATCTCTACTGAAATATTTATTAATTACAAAGGGAAATAATAATTTTCCTAGTGGAGAAACCCAGCAGATATATCATCTTTACCAAGTGATTAGGAGTAATATAAGATATAGTGGCATCATGGACCCCCTGATATGATACAGAACAGCATTTCTCTGACATCCTTACCAAAATTGCACAATGTCTATCCAATTATGAAATAACTCCAGACAATTCAAAATTAAGGGATACTTGTGAATATTCCTTCAAAAGTGGCAAGGTTTCCAGGTACGGTGCTGTACACCTATAATCCCAGAAGCTCAGGGGGCTGAAGCAAAAGGATCACAAGTTCAAAGCCAGCCTCAGCAACTTAGTGAGGCCCTAAGCAACATAAAGAGACCCCACCTCAAAATGAAAAATAAGAAGGGCTGGGGATATGGCTCAGTGGTTAGGTGCCCATGGGTTCAATCCCTAGCCGCCCCCCTCAAAGTTTCAAGGTCATAAAAGAGAAACACTGAGGAATTTTCATAGGTTAGAGGAGGCTAAGGTGACATGATGATTAAATGCAAAGTGGAATTCTAATGGATTTTAGGCTAGAAAAAAAGGACTTTAGTGGACCCCTGATATTATGTGATGAAAATGGCACATTAAATGTGTGGTCTTCCTGTCAAAAACCCATAACCACTGTCTACTTGTGAGAAAAAAATGTCAAACAAATAACAGTTAAGGACTAGCCCACAAAATACCTAACTAGTACTCCTCAAAGCCATCAGGTCATCAGAAACAAGAAAAGTAGAACCTATCACAGCCAAGAAAAGCCCAAGTCAACATGATAACTAAATTTACTGTAGTATCCTGGATGGGATCTTGGAGCAGAAAATGGTATTAGGTAAAAACTTAAAAGAAACTAGAGTAAAATATGGGCTTTAGTTAATAATAATATATGAGAACTGAGGGTCTAGCTCTGTGGTAGAGCACTTACCTAGCGTGTGTGAGGTCCTAAGTCTATCCCTACCACCATCAAAAATGGGGCGAATGTACCACATTAAAGATTTTAATAATAGGAGAAACTAGGTATGGGGTTTATGGAAATTATGTACTATCTTCTCAATTTTTCTATAAATCTGAAACTAAAATTTTAAAATTTATATTTTTAAGTGGGACATCAGTGGGAAGACTGGTTAATTCCAATAGGTCTATAGATGATTCAGTACAATATTAAATTTCTGGTTTTGACAATTATGCTTTGGTTATATGAGAAGTTAATATTAGAGAAAGCTGGATGGAGAGCATAGGGATATTCTTTGAACTATTTTTACAATAACTCTGTAAGTTGAAAATTATTTCAAAAATGTTTTATTCTAAATGAGCTTGAAATATTGCCATTTTTTTAAAAAAAGAGGAACCCCAACCTCCGGCCCTGCATACCATTCCCAATGTTGGCCTTGTGATGATGTATGCATACTTTTAAAAGTAAAAACTATGTCGAAAGTAGCCAATGTACATATGGCTTAATTTTCTGGAGAGCAGTTTGGAAGTCATGAACAAAGTTGGAAGCACAATCAAGGCAGTAAATGAGACCGCCTGGAGGATCCCTGGGAAACATTGTGAGACATTACATAATGGCAACCAGCAATGATGGAAGAATTTATTTTAGGTTTCCAGTTTAAATATATCTATTTATGTGCACTGGGAAAGGCCAATGGCAGTCATCATCTGAATGATCCCGTAAAAAGAGGGACCACTGTTCTGCACTCCCTTTCTTGGCTCCACCCCAGCCCCTGCACCCTTCAGTGCTAACTTGCAGGGGTTCCCACCTGCCTGCTCTGGGAAGCAGAGCTGCTTTCTCACCTCAATTCTTAGGGCAGCTCCTGCGAGAGGAGAAAGCCCAGAGTAGAAAGCCACCTGGCAGAGAAGCTTGGGGCCTCTTTAGGTTGTTCTATAGTGTGCTTTTGTCACTGGTATGAAGCTCACTTTTTGTGTTTGTGAACTTGGCTCAACACCTTGCTCTGTTTTTGCAATCTGTCACTCCTTGCTTCCATCATAGCAAAATTTAGCTTAGATTTTAAAATTTAGAATTGCCTGTGCAATGGCCTTGGATTGGAAGATAGATCAGTCAGTGCATACTTTGTACTTTCATAACTGGGGTGAGCCGGCCTGTCTCCTGCAGAAAAGGGACCCCCGAGAAGGTTCTGACCCACCAGGCCTCTACCAACTACTCTAGGTGTGCAAATTATTTACCTGTAAATATTATTTTCCGCTGGAATTAATTCCTGGAGGAATAGAGAGATTCCCGCATCTGACAAATGAATAGGTACATCAGCAGCCCCTGCTCCTAGTTGCCTGCCCAGAAATAGAGCTAGTCCCTGATAAAATGTTAGGAAACTGTGGGGCTAGAGTCTGAGCAAATACTTTGAAACTTTTTCTTCCTCTTGATTCTCTGTCTCTCTAAACCCTCCTTTTATGGTTCACTTTCTCTGGCTTCTCTTTTATATCCAAGTCTTTGAAACAAAATAGGAAAAGATTTGTGTTCATTATAAAGCACAGTCTTTAAACAGCTGTATGTCACTGAGCAAACCCCCAGAGCCTTAGATTTTTTTTCCCCGTTAACTGGAACTCCAAGTAGCTGCCTCCCGGGCTCACTGAGCCAGTGTAAGGGACTGCCCCAGAGGGTAAGCTCCCAGAGATCAAAAACATTATGATTTTGATCATGTTCTTTTTAAGTTCCTTGAACAGTGCCTGGCATACAGTAGATAAATACTCAATAAATGTTTGCTAAATTAATACTTGAATATAAATGTTAGTCATTATGATTATGCATTTATATGTATCACAGGCCATATCATAATGGCATTGGAGAAAAAAAGAATAATGTACTGTTAGAAGGTGAATGGAGAGCTAAAAATTATAGGCGTGAAAATTTGCAAAATTAAATAACCAAAAGTGGGCATAGATCTTCCAGATTGTTTATTCACTATGTCTCATTTAAGTGGCTCAAAAAAGCCCCTTTCCTCTTGACATATGTGACCTCCTCTGGGATCTTTGTTTTTGAATGCTGATTACTCAGTTTAAGTCTTTAACTTGCTAACATAGCATATCAATTTATTTAAGAATGATTTTAGAGGATCCAGGAAAAGGTGGTTTTATTTTAAAAGTTCAAACTGGAAAAAGGCATTTGGAGTAGACAGAAGAAAACTTTAATAAAACTATTACTCAGAGAGATAAAGGAAGGAATTACTTCCTTTAAGCAAGAACAGAGAGCCCAGCAAAAGAAAACAGCCATAAAATAAGAAAGAACTTCTCTTGATACCCATGTTTATAGCAGCACAATTCACAATAGCCAAACTATGGAACCAGCCTAGGTGTCCATCAACGAATGAATGGATAAGGAAACTGTGGTATATATACATTATGTTTTTTTTTATTCAGCCATCAAGAAAAATAAAAGTATGTCATTTGCAGGAAAATGAATAGAACTAGAGACCATTATGTTAAGTGAAAAAATTCAAACTCAGAAAGTTAAGGGTTGCATGTTTTCTGTTATATGTGAAAGTTAGAGAGGAAAAAGGAAAAGCAAGCTGGGAGAGGATCTTCTGAAAATCAAAGGGAGATTGTAGAAGAAAGAGACCAAAGGGTTAGAGGTATGGAGGAAGGGGGGAAGTGCTGGATAATGATATTGGGCAAATTATATTTTTATATTGTGTATTGTGTACATGTAAGAATATGTAACAACAAATCCCATCAGTATATATAACTATAATGAACCAATAAAAAATTTTGGGAAAAAAGAAAAAACTGCTCTTGGATTTTAGAATTACAAAAATTGAGGTGGGTATGGTGGCACATGCCTATAATCCCAGCAATTCATGAGGCTGGGGCAGAAAGATTGCAAATTCAAGGCCAGCCTCAGCCATTTAACCAAGACAATGTCACAAAAAAGAAAAAAAAAGAGGGGGGGCGGTGGCAGGGCTAGGACTGGGGATGTAACTCAGTGGTAGAGCACCCCTGGCAAAAAGAAAAAAGAAGAAAAAATATATAAAAATTGACATAAAATATCAGTTTTTGAAACTCTTCTTGAAGGAATATCCTAAATTGTGGAATGAAGTGGTTAAGAGAAAGTAGTTGATAAAGATAAGAAAATTGAAGATAAATTTTAGAATATATGTTATCCAGCTCAGGATTTCCAAAAAGAGAGGAAGCAGAGAAAAAAAATATTTTAAAAAATATAGTCATCCTGTATTATATTTCATTTTGCTTTTGTGTTTTTCATTATCCACAGTCAACTAGAACCCAAACATATTATATTGGAAATTCTATAAATAAATAATAATACATTTTAAATTGCATACTTTTCAAAGTAGCCCAATGAAATGTTGAGTAATCCTCCTCTCTTGTTAGGGATGTAATTCATCCTTCACCCAGTATGTCCAGGCTATATACATACACTCCTCTCCCATTTCAGTCATTTAGTAGCTATCTCAGTTATCAGATCTACTCTAATGGTGTGGCAGTGCTTATGTTCAAGTAACCCTTGTTCAGTAGTCTAATGCTAAGAACTCATGCCTATATCATTCACCTCATTTCATCTCCTCATGTAGGCATTGTATCATCTTGCATCATCAAAAGAAGGGTGAGTACAGAACAATGAGATATTTTGAGAGAGAGACCCCATTTACATAACTTTTATTGCAGTATATTGATATAATTATTCTATTTTATTGTTGTTGTTAATCCCTTACTCTGCCTAATTTATAAATTAAACTTTATCATAGGTATGCATGTCTAGGAAAAAGATATCATATACAGGGTTTAGTAATATCTGGGATTTCAGGCATCCACTGGGAGTCTTGGCATGTATCCTTTGTGGATAAGGAAGACTATTGTGCTCAAAAAAATTTTTCTAGAACTTTAGTCTCTAAAGTGAAGGGCCACCCAGTGGTCTGCGGACATGGTAGGAGGGGCAGGGCAGAGCCGCCGCCCACGCCTGCAAGGTAGGCAGGCCTGCGACAGACCGGCAGATCAGGCCCAGCGGCCTGCCAGTGTGGTACACATGTCACCCCAACTGGAGTAGGGGTAGAGCAGAGCCTTCGCCCGCGCCCGGAACAGGCCCAGCGGCCGGCTGGGGTGGTAGGCACGTCACCCCAATTGGAGGAGGGGCAGAGCAGAGCCGCCGCCCACGCCTGCAAGGTAGGCAGACCTGCAACCGACCGGCAGCACAGGCCCAGGAGTCCTCAGGCGTGATAGACACGTCACACCAATTGGAGGAGGGGCAGACCAGAGGCGCCGCCCGCACCTGCAAGGTAGGCAGACCACCGCCCAACCGTGCAAGGCAGACTTTTCAACTATACAAGAGCAATATAAATATATAGGGGGAAAAAATTTTCAAAAACACAACAGTTTCACCAAGCAGAAAGAAACGCAAGCAATATGAAAAGACAAGGAAAGAAAGGACCACAAGCAATGCAGGTCAACTCAACTTTAGAAGAGGTAACAGCTGCAGCAGATGGAATGTCAGATAAAGAATTCAGGATATACATGCTTCAGATGATCTGGAGTCTCAAGGAAGACATCAGACAGCAAAATCAGACAATGAAAGATCACTTCGACAATGAATTACACAAACAAATCCAGGCAGCAAAAGATCAACTATACAGGGAGATAGAGGTTATAAAAAACAAACAAACAGAAATCCTAGAAATGCAGGAAGCAATAAACCAACTTAAAAACTCAATGGAGAATACTACCAGCAGAGTAGAACACTTAGAAGATAGAACATCAGACAATGAAGACAAAGTATTTCAACTTGAAAAGAACATAGACAGCTCAGCAAGACTGTTAAGAAACCATGAGTAGAACATCCAAAAAATATGGGATAACATAAAGAGACCAAACTTAAGAGTCATTGGGATACAGGAAGGTATAGAGCTCCAAACCAAAGGAATGAGCAATCTATTTAATGAAATAATACGAGAAAACTTCCCAGACTTGAAGAATGAGACAGAATCCCAAATCCTAGAAGCCTACAGGACGCCGAAGGTGCAAAATCATAAGAGGTCCACACCTAGACACATTATAATGAAGATGCCCAACATACAGAATAAGGAGAGAATTTTAAAAGCTACAAGAGAAAGGAAGCAGATTACATTTAGGGGTAAGCCAATCAGGATAACAGCTGATCTTTCAACACAGACTCTGAAAGCTAGAAGATCCTGGAATAACATATTTCAAACACTGAAAGAAAATGGGTTCCAACCAAGAATTGTGTATCCAGCGAAATTAAGCTTCAGGATGGAAGATGAAATTAAAACCTTCCACGATAAACAAAAGTTAAAAGAATTTGCAGCTAGAAAACCATCTCTTCAAAACATCCTTGGCAAAACATTACAGGAAGAGGAAATGGAAAATAACAATGAAAACCAATAGTGGGAGGTAGGACAGTAAAGGGGGGAAAATAATCAAAGAGGAAAACAAACCATGTTTAGTAACATAAATAAACAAATATGGCTGGAAGAACAACCCATATCTCAATAATAACCCTAAATGTTAATGGCTTAAACTCACCAATTAAGAGACACAGGCTAGTAGAATGGATCACACAACAAGACCCAACAATATGCTGCCCACAGGAGACGCATTTGATAGGAAAAGACATACATAGGCTGAAGGTGAAAGGTTGGGAAAAATCATATCACTCATATGGACTTCGGAAACAAGCAGGAGTATCCATACTCATATGAAATAAAATAGATTTCAAGCCAAAGTTCATCAAAAGGGATAAAGAGGGACACTACATACTGCTCAAGGGAACCATACACCAACAAGACATAACAATCATAAATATATATGCCCCAAACAATAGTGCAGCTATGTTCATCAAACAAACTCTTCTCAAGTTCAAGAGTCTAATAGACCACCATACAATAATCATGGGAGACTTCAACACACCTCTCTCGCCACTGGACAGATCTTCCAAACAAAAGTTGAATAAGGAAACTATAGAACTCAATAACACAATTAATAACCTAGACTTAATTGACATATATAGAATATACCACCCATCATCAAGCAGTTACACTTTTTTCTCAGCAGCACATGGATCCTTCTCAAAAATAGATCATATATTATGTCATAGGGCAACTCTTAGACAATATAAAGGAGTAGAGATAATACCATGCATCTTATCTGATCATAATGGAATGAAACTGAAAATCAACGATAAAAGAAGGAAGGAAAAATCATGCATCACTTGGAGAATGAACAATAGGTTACTGAATGATCAATGGGTTATAGAAGACATCAAGGAGGAAATTAAAAAATTCTTAGAGATAAATGAAAACACAGACACAACATATCGGAATCTATGGGTCACATTGAAAGCAGTTCTAAGAGGAAAATTCATTGCTTGGAGTTCATTCCTTAAAAAAAGGAAAAACCAACAAATAAATGATCTCATACTTCATCTCAAAGTCCTAGAAAAAGAAGAGCAAAACAACAGCAAAAGAAGTAGAAGGCAAGAAATAATTAAAATCAGAGCTGAAATTAATGAAATCGAAACAAAAGAAACAATTGAAAAAATTGACAAAACTAAAAGTTGGTTCTTTGAAAAAATAAATAAAATCAACAGACCCTTAGCCATGCTAATGAAGAGAAGAAGAGAGAGAACTCAAATTACTAGCATACAGGATGAAAAAGGCAATATCACAACAGACACTTCAGAAATACAGAAGATAATCAGAAATTATTTAGAATCCTTATACTCCAATAAATTAGAAGATAGTGAAGGCATCGATAAATTTCTTAAGTCATATGATCTGCCCAGATTGAGTCAGGAGGATATAGACAACCTAAACAGACCAATATCAATTGAGGAAATAGAAGAAACCATCAAAAGACTACCAACTAAGAAAAGCCCAGGACCGGATGGGTATACAGCAGAGTTTTACAAAACCTTTAAAGAGGAACTAACACCAATACTTTTCAAGCTACTTCAGGAAATAGAAAAAGAGGGAGAACTTCCAAATTCATTCTATGAGGCCAACATCACCCTGATACCTAAACCAGACAAAGACACTTCAAAGAAAGAAAACTACAGACCAATATCTCTAATGAACCTAGATGCAAAAATCCTCAATAAAATTCTGGCGAATCGGATACAAAAACATATCAAAAAAATTGTGCACCATGATCAAGTAGGATTCATCCCTGGGATGCAAGGCTGGTTCAATATATGGAAATCAATAAATGTTATTCACCACATCAATAGACTTAAAAATAAGAACCATATGATCATCTCGATAGATGCGGAAAAAGCATTCGACAAAGTACAGCATCCCTTTATGTTCAAAACTCTAGAAAAACTAGGATAACAGGAACATACCTCAATATTGTAAAAGCAATCTATGCTAAGCCGCAGGCTAGCATCATTCTGAATGGAGAAAAATTGAAGGCATTCCCTCTAAAATCTGGAACAAGACAGGGATGCCCTCTCTCACCACTTCTGTTCAACATAGTTCTCGAAACACTGGCCAGAGCAATTAGACAGACGAAAGAAATTAAAGGCATAAAAATAGGAAAAGAAGAACTTAAATTATCACTATTTGCAGTTGACATGATTCTATACCTAGCAGACCCAAAGGGTCTACAAAGAAACTATTAGAGCTAATAAATGAATTCAGCAAAGTGGCAGGCTATAAAATCAACACGCATAAATCAAAGGCATTCCTGTATATCAGCGACAAATCCTCTGAAATGGGAATGAGGACAACCACTCCATTCACAATATCCTCAAAAAAAAATAAAATACTTGGGAATCAACCTAACAAAAGAGGTGAAAGACTTATACAATGAAAACTACAGAACCCTAAAGAGAGAAATAGAAGAAGATCTTAGAAGATGGAAAAATATACCCTGTTCATGGATAGGCAGAACTAACATCATCAAAATGGCGATATTACCAAAAGTTCTCTATAGGTTTAATGCAATGCCAATCAAAATCCCAACGGCATTTCTTGTAGAAATAGAGAAAGCAATCATGAAATTCATATGGAAAAATAAAAGACCCAGAATAGCAAAAACAATGCTAAGCAGGAAGTGTGAATCAGGCAGTATAGCGATACCAGACTTCACACTATACTACGGAACAATAGTAACAAAAACAGCATGGTACTGGTACCAAAACAGGCCGATGGACCAATGGTACAGAACAGAGGACACAGAAACCAATCCACAAAACTACAACTATCTTATATTTGATAAAGGGGCTAAAAGCGTGCAATGGAGGAAGGATAGCATCTTCAACAAATGGTGCTGGGAAAACTGGAAATCCATATGCAACAAAATGAAACTGAATCCCTTTCTCTCGCCATGCACAAAAGTTAATTTAAAATGGATCAAGGAGCTTGATATCAAATCAGAGACACGCCATCTGATAGAAGAAAAAGTTGGCTACGATCTACATACTGTGGGGTCGGGCTCCAAATTCTTCAATAGGACACCCATAGCACCAAAGTTAATAACTAGAATCAACAAATGGGACTTACTTAAACTAAAAAGTTTTTTCTCAGCAAAAGAAACAATAAGAGAGGTAAATAGGGAGCCTACATCCTGGGAACAAATCTTTACTCCTCACACTTCAGATAGAGCCCTAATATCCAGAGTATACAAAGAACTCAAAAAATTAGACAATAAGATAACAAATAACCCAATCAACAAATGGGCCAAGGACCTGAACAGACACTTCTCAGAGGAGGACATACAATCAATCAACAAGTACATGAAAAAATGCTCACCATCTCTAGCTGTCAGAGAAATGCAAATCAAAACCACCCTAAGATACCATCTCACTCCAGTAAGATTGGCAGCCATTATGAAGTCAAACAGCAACAAGTGCTGGCGAGGATGTGGGGAAAAGGGTACACTTGTACATTGCTGGTGGGACTGCACATTGGTGCAGCCAATTTGGAAAGCAGTATGGAGATTTCTTGGAAAGTTGGGAATGGAACCACCATTTGACCCAGCTATTCCCCTTCTCGGTCTATTCCCTAAAGACCTAAAAAGAGCATGCTACAGGGACACTGCTACATCGATGTTCATAGCAGCACAATTCACAATAGCAAGACTGTGGAACCAACCTAGATGCCCTTCAATAGATGAATGGATTTAAAAAATGTGGCATTTATACACAATGGAGTATTACTCTGCATTAAAAAATGACAAAATCATAGAATTTGCAGGGAAATGGATGGCATTAGAGCAGATTATGCTAAGTGAAGCTAGCCAATCCCTAAAAAACAAATGCCAAATGTCTTCTTTGATATAAGGAGAGTAACTAAGAACAGAGTAGGGACGAAGAGCATGAGAAGAAGATTAACATTAAACAGGGATGAGAGGTGGGAGGGAAAGAGAGAGAGAAGGGAAATTGCATGGAAATGGAAGGAGACCCTCAGGGTTATACAAAATTACATACAAGAGGAAGTGAGGGGAAAGGGGAAAATAATGCAAGGGGGAGAAATGAATGACACTAGAAGGGGTAGAGAGAGAAGAGGGGAGGGGAGTGGAGGGGAGGGGGGATAGTAGAGGATAGGAAAGGCAGCAGAATACAACAGACACTAGTATGGCAACATGTAAATCAATGGATGTGTAACTGATATGATTATGCAATCTATATACGGGGTAAAAATGGGAGTTCATAACCCACTTGAATCAAAGTGTGAAATATAATATGTCAAGAACTATGTAATGTTTTGAACAACCAACAATAAAAAATTAAAAAAAAAAGTGAAGGGCCACCAAAAATGAAGAAACTCATCCTTGTGAGGCTTCAAGACAACAGGGATAAAGACAGCAGCCTAAGTGCGCACACGCGCACATACACACACACACACACACAGAGAGAGAGAGAGAGAGAGAGAGAGAGAAGAATTTCAAATCATCTAAGTGCAACAACCTTGGGAAATGAAAGATGGAGGAGCAATGACTTCACCATTCTTGTGGAAGATTTCTTTCAACATAAAACTCAGTATCTAGACAACTTAATGGTGATGTTTAAAAAAAAAAATTTATTCAACCCCCAGCACTCCTCCCAAAAAAAGATTTTTAGATTTGCAAATTACCATAAAATTTATCTCCCAAACCTTTTCTCAATAAGCTAATAGTATGTGTGTGTGTGTGTGTGTGTGTCTCATCTCTGCCAAAATGAGGGTGAAACCCCAGAAAGAGACATAGCATCCAGAAAAGAAGATCCAACCTAAGAGAAGGAAAAGACTGAGAGCCAGGCAGTCAGACTAAGCCTGACTTAGTAGGAGAATGTGGACTCCACGGGCTCTAGAACTGAAAGAAATGTCTTTGACCATATGGAATATTGTATGAAAGAGTTAAGTTTTATAAGAAAATGTGTCTGTTAAAAAAATAAAGGTATAGTATGTTTTTAAAAGATAAATACATACAATATAAAACCAGAAAGTTATAACAAGAAAGGAAATACTATCATCAAACACTACTTGCCTCTAAGGTGAATAATGTTACACAGTCATAATTGTCTAAACACAGAATATTGATTTAACTAAAATTACATCAGTTAGGATTCCAGCAACAAATAACTCTCAAATGGGGTAATTTGAGGATAATTTCATAAAGGGGACAGCATGAGCAGGTTGAAAATAATTCAAGAATGGAAAGTATAGTACCAATATAGAAGGGCCATTGCTTCTCCTTCTGGGGCCTGAGAGACAAGCAAGGTACGGTTGGCCAAAACTGGGGAGAAAACTTAATGGAGAGAATGTGAAACAGCAGAGTCAGGGATACAGTTCCCCGCCCCAAGGAACCCTGACTTAGGCCACTGGGGACATAAGTTCCGTTATTCATCCTCCTCCTTCCTCCCCACCCCCAGTTGCCTGCCTATGTCCCTCAATTGTCCAAAGGGTCAGGAAGCCCAAGGGGAAGGGAACCATTAATGTGGTCTACACAGGTCAAAGTGGTTCTGGAAGGGCCAAGCATCAGTGGGTAGACAGAGGAAGGGATTTTAAAATCAGCTCATTTCTCATGTATCATAAAGGGAAGGAAATTAGGTGCTAATGTCCAAACCAATCAGTCAAGAAATAGCAGGATCAGCACACAACTTAAAATTGTGGCAGCAGATGCCAGAAGAAATAGCCAAAATAGTTGAAGAAGAAGGCTGCTCTGGGGAATGAGACTGGCAAGGGATGGCTGCTTTCCATTATATATCCATTAGTCCTTATATGACTTTTTATACTTCAGTCAAAGTAAAAAAATAATAATATCTAGAGGGCCACCCTACAAAATTCCTGACAGCTGTTTCCTCAAAACTATCAAGGTCATCAAATATAAGGAAAGTCTGAGAAACTGTGAGAGAACCTGAGACATGACAGCTAAATGTTATGTGGTGCCCTTGATGGGACACTGGAATAGAAAAAGGACATTAGGTAAATGAAGGAAATCTGAATTAAGTTTGGTGTTCAATGATACCATATCAACATTGGTTGTTAGTTAATTGTAACAATGTACCATACTAATGTAGGATATAATAACAGAGGAAGCTAAGGGCAGGGCATATGGGAACTCCCTCTAGTATCTTCCCAATTTTTCTGTAAATCTAAAATTATTCTTTCAAATGTCTATTAAAAGAACAAAGAACTTTGTAATAAAAAAGTTTTCAAAAGATAAGAAAATGTTTATCACTTTATTTTAATTTAATTTTTTTAAAGAGAGAGAAAGAATTTTCTAATATTTTTTAGTTTTCAGTGGACACAACATCTTTATTTTTTATTTTATTTTTATGTGGTGCTGAGGATGGAACCCAGTGCCCTGCGCATGCCAAGCGAGCACACTACCACTTGAGCCACATCCCCAGCCCCATCACTTTATTTTTGTTCGCATTATTTGGAGCGCTAGTAGGGTTGAAATTTTTATGATTTTTTTAAATGATTCTTGAATTTATGACATTCATTCAACAAGTATGTATCAAATTGCCTAAAGGCTGTGATATGGAGCAAGAATGGCACTCGGATACTGGGATGTTTTCAAAATATAGCTTCAGTCCTGCCCATAAATCCCTCAGAGTCTGCTGGCTACTTTTAGGTGCAAAACAGGGCAAACCAGAGCTGGGGTTAGCTCAGGAATAGAGCAATTGCATCCCTGAAGGTCTGGGTTCAATCTCTAGTACCACAAAACAACCAGAGCATAGGTTCTGTCTGCCTGTCCCTGAATGCTTTTCTGGCTCACCTTGCACTATTCCTCCACACCTCTCTGCTCTCCAACCACACTGGACTCTTTCAGTTCCTTGAAGGTGCCAAGTTCCCTGTTGCCACAAGACCTTTGCACATGCTGTTCTTTCTACTCATAACGAGTCTTCTCTTTGCTCCCTCCTCTCTGCCTAGGTAACTCTTTTACTTGGATACCAGCCCAAACATCACTTCTTCATAAAGCAAGAACAACAAATCCATCTACTTATAATTTTCCTGTGGTCATGTGGCTATCTGAGTAATGCCAAAGTCCCCCATTCTTGTAAGTTTTATTACAGCTGGGACAGTGTCCTGTTGGGGACAGTATGCTGTTCACACTGTTCCTCAACTCCTAGAATAATGCCTGATATGTTGCATAAATACTTGTTGAATGAATGGGTGGCGAGTAGGATACAGTCCACAGACTTCCAGTCTAGTACAGCTCCAAACCAGGGTGTTATGGAAACAGAGGCAGACATCTCCCCAGCTGCTGTCTGGGTTCTGCTTGCCTCAGGGCCTGGCTGCCTCAACTCCTGGTCCACCTGATGCAACAGGCAATAGCCCATCCTCATAGCTATTTGATTACTTTAGATTTGCAAAAACCCACTTACTTTTGCATTTTTGTTGCAGCTGTGAAAACTGACATCCAGAAAGGATGAGCTGCCCCAAACCACATGGCTGCTGAGAGCCCATATTTGATTCTATTTTCTTACTGCCTCCTGAACTCTACTTGCCCTCAAACTTAGCACCAGCTCTGGATAACAGCGGAATACTTGCACCTGCCCTGGGGACTTCATCTTAGACTCCATCCACACAGTCCAGGGTTGTCTAGAGATCTCGGACTTGGACCTTGTGCGCCCCCTGGTGGTCTCTTGGCAGTCCTGGCGGTGGGAAGATAAGGTTCAAGAAAGCTATGAACTCAGGGAGAGTTTGGAGGAGTCAGAAGAGTCTGAGGACTTCCATCCCAGGCAGGGTGATGAGGCTTGGGACTTACAAATTTATTTAAAAGTTATAATCTAGAGATAGCAATAGATAAAGTACAATTAAATTTTCCAATTAATTATTTAGGAGTTCTATTATCCTCAACCATGGTCCGTCCACCAAAAATTCAAATACGAGTAGATCAACTCAAATCACTTAACGACTTTCAAAAGTTATTGGGAGACATAAATTGGATAAGGCCTTATCTAGGCATACCAATAGGAGAGTTGGGACCTTTATTTGATATCCTAAAAGGTCCATCAGATCCAAATTCACCCCGCATGTTAATGCCTGAAGCAAGAAAGGCATTAAAAATTATTGAAACATATATGGAAAATATGCATTTGGATAGAATTGATATAAGTTTGCCTTTATTATTTATTGTACTACCAACAAAAAATATTCCTACAGGAGTATTTTGGCAAGAAGGTCCATTATTGTGGATACATTTATCTTATTCTCCTAACACTATTCTTACTAGGTATCCTGAGGCTGTAGGACAATTAATACTCAAAGGAATAAAAGCAGCAAAGGGAGTGTTTGGAATTTCTCCCAATAAAATTATTACTCCATATACTATGGATCAAATTGATGAGTTAGCTAATGAGTTAAATACTTGGGCAATAATCATGTGTAAATCTAATGTTTCATTTGATAATCACTTACCATCTAATCCTTTGTTGTCTTTTTGGTCCTCGCATCCTGTAGTTTTTCCAAAAATGACAAGAAAAACACCTATCATGAATGCTCCAAATATATTCACTGATGGGTCAAATAATGGTACAGCAGCAGTAGTTACCCCTGATCAAACTTTTACATTTTTAGTACCCAAACAATCAGCTCAAAAGGTAGAGCTTAATGCAGTTTTACAAGCTTTTGTGATGTTTAAAGATTCTGTATTTAATTTATTTTCTGATAGTCAGTATATAGTTAATGCTATAGTATCCCTTGAAGATGCTGGTAGGATTTCTCCTTCCTCTACTGTTTTTCTCTTTGTTTTCCACTATACAAAGTCTAATCTGGGACAGAAAAAATCCATTCTTTATAGGACATATCAGGGCACATATAGGATTGCCTGGAGCCCTTAGTTTGGGCAATTATTTAGCAGATAAAACTGCACATGACATACATATTTTCTCTACACTAGAAGAAGCTACAAATTTTCATTAAAGGTTCCATGTCAATGCTAATACTTTACAAAAGCGTTTTAAAATAACTAAGGAACAAGCTAGACAAATAATAAAACAATGTCAAAATTGTGTGACCTTTTTACCACAAGTTAATCTTGGAGTCAATCCTAAAGGATTGATACCTAACCATATTTGGCAGATGGACGTCACACACTAAGCCAGAATTTGGAAAATTAAAATATTTGCATGTTGCAGTTGATACTTCTTCTGGATTTTTAATGGGCTCCCTTCATGCCAGAGAAAAAACTAAAGATATTATAGCTCATTGCTTACAAAATTTTGCCATTGTGGGCGTTCCAAAACAGTTAAAAACAGATAATGGTCCTGGTTATACTTCTACCTCTTTTAAACAATTTTGCTCATTATTTGGCATTACTCATATAACAGGAATCCCATACAATCCACAGGGACAAGGCATAGTTGAAAGAGCTCATCAAACTATTAAAATGTACTTTAGCAAAAAGAGGGAATTGGAAAGGGGTATATATCCCCCAAAGATAAACTTAAAATAACCCTTTTTACTCTAAACTTTTTAAATTTGGATTCATCGGGGCTTAGTGCTGTGGAAAGGCATATGTATCCAAAAAATGTACATAAGCCTAAGGTACTTTGAAAGGATATTCTAACAGGACAATGGAAAGGTCCTGACCCAGTGATTGTCTGGAGTTGGGGGTCTGTTTGTGTGTTTCCACAGGGAGAACAGCAGCCAATTTGGATTCCAGAGAGACTAACCAAAGCGATTTCTACAGACCAAAAAGAAGATGATTTGACTCAAATCCATAACAGCTGATATCCAGAGCTCCAGCTTGGCTATTCTTACATCTGCTACAGTGATTAACCAGGATGCTTTTTTCAACATCTATTTTATTATTGCATTTTTCCACATCATAAAGTTCTATTTTATTTTTTGAGCTCATACAGACCTAGGTTAATGTTTTTCTGATCAGTTTTATTTTTTGACTGTGGAGTTTTTAAACATTGCAATGGAGATTTCACCTGTGTAAAGCTACAAGGCATTTACTATTGTCTTATGTGTTGTACGTGTGTGTGCACACTTGTGTTTTGTGTTGTATGTCTGTATGTGTGTATGTCCATATATCATATATGAGGAGCGCTCATGAAAAAATGAATCCGAATTTTTTTTTATTCACGTGATTTTAATGGTTTAATTTAAATTGGGTAAACAGCTGTTGAGGATTGTTTTAATATGTGTACAAATAAGGAGGTTAACAGATCTGTTTGTTTACTTTCACCTTTCCTTTTCATTATATTTAATAATTCTGTTCAGGATAATGTAAATTGTTCAGAAAGTTGTTTTCTTAGTACCTGTTGGAATGTTACATTTTTTTTTTTTAGCATCATTGCCAGAATTCCTATCTTCATCCCAGTGCCGGTGAAGACAAAGGTAAAACCAAACTACAGCTTCTTCGATAGTTATCACAACAAACTGTATAAACTGATGCATCAATGAATAATAACTCAACAAGTAATGCTCAATCAAGGAGTCGATTTACTTTGGGAGGAAATGGACATATTGATAGATTCCTCCGCTTTGAACTGCTTGCAGAACTTGCCTGGACTATGTATCACTTGTATACATTGTGAACTCTCTGTTGGTACAGCAAATTATGGTAGTGCTGGAGTATCTTTGCTGATGGTGTCACCGGTGGTACAATTTTTCAAAGGAGCCGTCAATTGGCTTAGTGTCGTGGCATTTCTGTATCCTCCTCCCTTCTACTAGTGATGGTCCAAAATTTGGGGGCCAACGGAGGTGAGGCAAAGAACCTCACCCCCCCACTGGCACCAAGGCCAAATTTGGGGGCTAACAGAGGTGAGGCAAAGAACCTCACCCCCCCACTGGTGCATAGGCCTATCCACAAGTATGGCTGTATGCTGGACTGGTAGTCAGTGACAGGTATGATCCAATTGCAGTGGTACCAACCTAAGACAGGAGGCTGACGCCTAGAGGTCAGCTCATCCGATGACGGGTAAGGACCATATGTTGTATTGGACAACCTAACAGGCACGGTCCCTAAGCCACATTGCTTGTTGTTTAATTAAATAGAAGCAGGGAGATGCAGAGAGCCATAGCTAAGTAGGAATGACACATGGCATTTTTGGTTGAAAGGTGACCCCAGCAAACCATTGAGATGATAATGATCATGTTAAGATGTGCATTCAATTGGAGATTAGACCCCTGCTGTCTGCCTAGGCCTGCTACTTTGGAGCTCTAACTGGACTCCCGGAGAGTTCCCATTGGTTGGGGAAGTGCGGTAGGAGGGAATTCCGGAGGAGGGATTTCCTGTTGGTGTAGTGTGTCCCAGGAGAAGGCCGCATGCGTGGCATTCGTGGGAGTTTTGGAAATAAAGTTTGTTCCTGCTTGAGTGGCTCGTGATTTTGTGCCCAGCCAGACTGCGGCAACTAATTATAATAGAAGTTCCTCACCATGGGATTGGTTAATAATTTATGGAGCGTATATAAGCAGGAATACATATGGAATAAGGAGCCAGTAACCTCATGGTTTCCTTGTCTTTCAACACCCAAGTAGCCCCGGCCACATCTCAGCCCATGGCACCTTGACCTTGGACATCTTCAGCTGTGATGGATTCAGAATGACACAGAGAGGTATACCAAGTGTGAGAGAGGATGGATATAGCTCTGAGCCAACAAATGTGCTTCCTGAGGTCTGTTTAGAGAAGGCTACTCCAACAGCTTCCTTGTGTGGACCATGGCCCTTCTGGATGACCAAAAATGTTGTGGTGCCCACCTTCACTGGATCTGTCTGAATTTCTGAATGCCTTGGCAGTGAGATGGAAACTTGAATATTTCTGTCCAGCTGTGCACATGGACAGGAAATCATCCCCAGGTCTTGGGGTGGTTGCTGCTGTTTAGAGAACCTAGGACCACCCATTCATTCTCTCTTTCTCTAGCTATAATGCCAGTGTGGTTTTTAATTAATTAATTAATTTATTTATTTATTTATTTTTGTGTGTGTGTGGTATCCAGCCCTGGAGTTCCAACCAGACCTACTCCCTGGTTTCACAGATAACTATTTTGAATTCAAATCCCTAGGACTTCTGCAGTATTACCAAAGGTCCTCTTTTTTCACATAAGGGTCACAGACAAAGCTGGGACCACTTCAAAGTCTGTGAATGGTTTAAGTACAAAGTTGTGTAGCATGTGTGGAGCCATCATGGAAAGTGCCTGAATCCTGTGGTAGAAGCAGCTGAGCTTAGTCCACACCAGACAAGAAGAAGAGGGGATTCTGGGCCTAGATGGAGTTATGCAGAGAAGGCTGCCTTGCTGGATGGACAAAGGTGATAGTTTCCAACATTTACTGAGCAGCTAGACCAAGATTGAGTCAAGGTCTATGTGTGGGAGGGTGGAGATCAGTGTAGTTGGAGCCAGATGGTGAAGTCAGAGACAAGATGATATAGGAGAGGAGACCAGTGTGGATTTTATTCTAAGTAGCCTTTGAAGAACAACCTCTAACTTGTGATCCTTCTGCCTCAGCCTCCCAAGTCACTAAGCTATGCCATTTGCTGGGTGATTTACTTTTTTTAGAAGATCTCTCTGATTTCAGTGTGAACAAATGTATTGAATATAGGGATACAAGTATTCAGAAAGCCTGGCACAGTGGCACACATCTGTAATACCAGCAACTCAGGAGACTGAGGCAGAAGGATTGCAAGTTCAAGGCCAACCTGAGTAACTTAATAGGACCCTGTTTCAAAATAAAACAAAAGAGGGCCTGAGGATGTAACCCAGTGGCAGAGCATTTGCCTAGCATCCATGAGGCTCTGGGTTCAATCCTCAGCAAGGCAAAAATAAGTAAATAAATACATAAAAATAAATAAAATTAAAAGGGCTGGAGATTAGCTTTGTGGTAGAGTGCCACCTAGGCTCAATCCCTAGTCAAAAACCCAAAGCCCAAAAAACAACAAAATTGCCAAACAACATCAACAAAACTACCACACAAGAGTTTTGTTTTGTTTTTACAGTGCTGGGGGTTGAACCCAGGGCCTTGCACATGCTAGGCAAGTGCTCTACCACTGGGATACATCTCCAGCCCCACAGAAGAGTTTTAATCAAGGGAAGTCAGTAGTCTGATTTACTTTTAAAAATTTATTTATTTTAAATTTTACTGTTGGTACTGGGGATTGAACCCAGGATGCTTCTCCACTGATCTCCTTCCATTTTTTATATTTTGAAACAGGGTCTCACTAGATTGCTCAGGGCCTCACTAAATTGCTGAGTTTGGCCTCTAACTTGTGATCCTTCTGCCTCAGCCTCCCAAGTCACTAAGCTGTGCCATTTGCTGGGTGATTTACTTTTTTTAGAAGATTTCTCTGATTTCAGTGTGAACAAATGTATTGACTATAGGGATACAAGTGGAAGCAGAAAAAGTATTCAGAAAGCTGTTGCAGAGGTGGAGGTGGTAGCCTAGATGAGGGTGGGGGCAACCCAGAGGGACAAAGTATTGTGGTTTAAGTGTTTAGATATGAGGCAAAGAGGTGGGAGGATTTTAGTGAAAATCTGTGTAATGTTTTCTCCAGTTGTCTGGATCTCAGCTTCATCTTCCAGAGATAATACCCACTTCACAAGGGTAAATTTGACAATTGTAGTGGTCGAGAGTATTGTTTTCAATAAGATCTGACTTTAAATTCAGGATTAATGGGTACTAGCTCAGTGACCCTACCTATGCAAGTTAGTTGATGATAGGTTGGAGCAGTTATTGAACCCTTGTTATATGTTAACCAAAAGAATCCTCCCCAGATGAGTATTCTTACCCTTATTATTCTGGCTTATGGGGGAAACAGTACTGTGGAGAAAGCAAGTCATTTGTCTGAGGTCCTGGTAGTAAACGTAGAGTGAGGATTTCTCTAAATGTGAAGTCGAGCTAACTTTTCTACTCCTAAAACTGGGATAACAATAATACTAACATTTCCTTATGTGATTGGGAGGACACAAGAAGGGATCTGGCACATAGCAGGTGCTTATTAAATTATTTTAAAAATTACTATGTTCTTTGTGTTCTTCCAAGTTTTTGTATGGAGCAGGCATCATTGGGACAAATCCTCTGTGTTTAAAAAAAAAAAATTCTTAGGCGAGGGGAATAAACCTGCAATTGCCAGAGACTCAGCAGCAGTTTGGTAGTGACCAGAAGGGCGGGCCAAGACTGGATGGCCAGTCTAGAGGGGCAGGATCTGTACGCAAGAACTGAGGCTGGGGGCGGGACCTGAGGGAAGAGGCGGGGCGTAGGCCGGCGGCGCATGCTCAGTGCGGCACGCTCCCCGCCGCTGCCACCGCCCACTCGGGGCTGGTCAGCGGCAGGCTGCCGGGGCTCGGAGAAGGGCCCGGCTGGGCGAGCGCACGGCCATGGCCCCGTGGTTGCAGCTCTGTTCTGTCTTCTTCACTGTCAATGCCTGCCTCAATGGCTCGCAACTGGCCGTTGCCGCCGGCGGCTCCGGCCGCTCGAGGGGCGCCGACACCTGTGGCTGGAGGGTAAGGCGAGGACGGCGGGTTTCTGAGGTCTCCAAACTAGCAGGGGGCGCTGGGAGAGGCAGGGGCGCGGCGCGCACAGGTGCTCGCGGGCAGACAAGCCCGTGCGACCTATTTGCTCTCGGTCCAGTCTGCCGCCAAGATCCCGGTCCTAGAGCGTCTTCAGCCGTCCTCGCTTCTCCCCTCCTGGGTCGCGTGTCCGCCCGCCCCAGCCGGGATGAAAGGGGCCGCCCGACCTCTGGCTTTGTGTTGCTAATGAGGCGCGGCCGCTGGCTGGGGTCCGATTCTAGAGGGCGGGTGTGAGGGGGCGACGAGGCGGGGGGAGTGCGCCCCACCCTTTGTTCTCGAACCTCCGTCCCAGGGCTGCGCCGTCTGGAGCTGGGATCCCCTTACAGTCTGGATGACGGGGAGCTTCAGAGAGGATGAGGGGTTCTCCCGGACCTCCAGTTCCCAGCTCTGCAAAGGCTCAGGGCGGGCAGGGAGGGCACCTGGAGCGCTGGCGAACGATGCACCCATCTGTTGTGTTCCCTTTGTTCCTTCTAGCCTAGGGTCGTCACCCTACTCCTACCCCATTTCGGACTCCAAACTTCCTGAGAAACTTTGCTTCCCCGTTTAACTTTTCGTCTTACGAATAATCTCACGGTTGTTACCCGAATCCCCATCTCTGCCCCAGACCCGAGGTGAGGGTGTTTTTTATGGTCAAAGAAAGGGTAGTAAGAGTTTGTCACTTCAGTCAGGTGCCCGTGAGGAGAGGAGAGATGCCCAGACTTTCGCCGTGTAGTTGGAACCCTTTTCCCCAAACGGGACGCTCCTTTGACGCTGTCAGGGCGGTGGGGCTTTGGGAATGAAAGATGTGCGCCGGGACACTGCCTCTCAACCCAGGGTCGGCTTTTGAGCTCCTGGGCTTGGGAGGCCCTGGGACCTGGAGATTCCTATTCGTCTGGTCAGTGCCTTCCACAGGGCAGCCGCCGGGTAGGGGCACTCACGCTTTAAAACTTCCAAAGAGAACACAGGCTTAGCACTCTGACAGCCAGGTACCTGACTTTGACTCTGTTCCTAGGCCCCAAAAGCCTCTGTTTACTCATCTGGAAAGTGGGAGGAAATGAGTGATTTCTGTTTTCCCTAGTCCCAGGGATGGGTATGGGGGTAGTTGTAGACCAAGGTTGTCCTACCTTTTCTGGGAGACTCTGAAAAGCCTCAGCACAGATAAGAGGTAGGCCATGACACCTTGCCCAGGGGCACAGGTTAATGCTTCCTGCTCACTTGCCTCACACATATAAAGAAATTGTGTAGAAAACCAGGTATGAGCCAATTAGCTGGGATGTCCCTAGCCCCAATAGCTGATGTACCTGACTTTTCCCACCCTTAGTGAATTTAGCGTAAATTCTACCATTCCTTCCCATTTAAGGAAAACACTTTTTCTTATTTTGTTCTATTGTAAAACATCACTGCTCTTTTTCTAATAGATACCAAGTTTTCTTAAGTCTGTCTAGTGTTATCCATCCTGCTAAAATTTTGGATCTGTACAGATTTTGGCTTTTGACTAACTGTAACAGCATCACAGGTATTTTATTCTGAGTTTACATGTCACTCATGGTTTAGGTGGATCAGTCCAGTTTGCTGTTTTTCTGCTGTTGCCTAGTTGGCTTCATGTGCCAGTATACACTGCTTATGAAGTTTTAATGTTGTGGGGATGGTAGTGCTCTGAAGAAGCCAAGATGGTGGTTTTGTTTTCTGTACCTGTGGGAATGTGTGGCCCTCCCCAAATCTACACCCCCGACAGAATTAATGGTGGTTCTCATCCCAGTCACCTCTCTCTAATGCTAATCTCCTTTCCCCTTCTGCAGAGCCTTATTGGGGGTGATCCTCTCAACAGCTTTTGCCTTGACTCCACAGTCCTTACCTTATCCTCATCTTCATGCCCTTCTTGGATTAGCATGGGGACCTCTGGGCTGAACCTCAGATGCCAGTCTCTTCTCAAACTTCCATCTGCTGTATCCTGTGGACCCTGTTTACCCATCCTGTTTGCATCCCCCTCCCTGTTCCCTAACTCCTGATGCCTTTTTACAAAGGCATACCTTCCCCTCCTCCCTGGATGCCTTTACCTTCATAAGAATCCCTTGCCAAGCTTAATACTTGGCTCAGGTGATTTCACCAGGGAAGCCCTCTAGGAATGCCATATCTTTGACTTTCTCCTGCAGGTGCTTATTCTTTGGTTTTCACCAGACTGCTTAGCTAGTATTTGTTCACCCTGTGTCTTTAGACTAGTTTGTTGGTGGCTTCAGAACCTGGGAACCCTGTAAAGGTAGGTTGAACCCAATTAGACCCTGCAGCCTTCCTGCTGAATCCTCCCTCCTACTTTTGTAGGGTTTAACCCAGGGGCGCTGTATCACTAAGCTATACCCCCAGCCTTTTTTTTTTTTTTTTTTAATTTTTTTCAAGACAGGGTCTTGCTAAGTTCCTTGCAATCCTTCTGCCTCAGCCTCCTGACTTGCTGGGATTATAGGCTAAGTCCTGTTTTGAGATAGATTTTACGAAGTGTGGAGAGAGATCTCAGCACCAGGTGCCTATGTCCTCTCCATAGAAGGTCTTTGCATCTGTTTCTGCCTTTGTTCCTTTTCTCTGTGCCTCCTCAGTTTCCCCTTTCAACTCTAGCATCACTTCCTGCAGGAAGCCTTCCCTACCCCCACCACCCTAGGTAAGGTTTCCCAGAAGTTGCAGTTGCTGGCATGGGGCTCCAGTAATACTGGTTTACAGGGACTTAGATGTTTGATTCATGTCTGGGTCCCTGTAGATGTCAGCCTCAGCTCTGGGATTGTTTATAGTCTAATATGGGTATGTAAGGGTCAGTTATATGTGATACACACAGGAGAGGGCTTCCTGTGGATCTGAGTTTCACTCAGAACCTGAGGGGACAACAAGGTACAGAAATGAGTCCTGAAGGAGGGGCAAGATCTAGGTGTAGAAGACCAGTTGAGTGAGTGAACCCCTTGTTCTTCAAGGGAGCATTTGTTCATGAACCCTTGCCCCTGTAGGAATGGGAATTTTCCCAGGATGTTCGAGGTAGCTGTAGCTAGCTAGCCTGCCCGCTCACCCGCCCAGTTACCCGTCCGTCTGCCCTCAGCAGCTCTGCTAACAGACCCTTCAAGCTGTTCTCAGAGGAGCCAAGAGCTGGCCTGGTTTAAGTGGTCAGGTTTCACAACCTCTCTATTATTTGTGGGGCAATTAAGAGACTGATACCATCTTGAACACAGCTCAGTGTTTTAGAAATGAGTTGTGGGTACACTTCCTCAATTCCTAGAAAAAAAATCTCTTATGGCCCTTGCCAGGTAAAGTTGCTCTTTGAATAATAAATGCTGTTTTCTCAGAGAAGTAACAATTTGTAAAACTTCCAGAGGGGCTGGCCCCTTCATTTACACTGGCTCTTAATTCTTGTTTCTTAATAGTGGGATGACTTTGTTGTGATGGGTAAACTGTAATTATATCATTCACTTGCACCAAGGTTCCCCCATCTCTCCTAGTCTTGCTGGTTGAGAAGCCTATTTTTGGAACAAGGAGTTAGGAATCTACTCCTACAGATTTTTATTTAATAGCTTTTCCTGCAGTAGGGGAGGAAGGAACATTTCTTGACTTCTTACCTTTTCTTGTATGTTATGCCTAAAACAGTTTCTACCCTCCACAAAGCTTGCACCTTCAGCAATTCAGGAAACCAGGATTTTGGCATCATCTTTACAATGATGTGCAAGTTTCCCATTTAAGGCAAATACTTCATCTCAAAAGGTAGAAAGCAATAGGGTGGTACTTGGAAGAAAAAAAAAAAAAGTTCCAGCTGGTTAAAATTTAGGTCCCTGATAAAAGTCCAGTCCAAGAATTCTTCTTGGCTGTGGGCCCAGGCGCGTTTATTTGATTTTGAATTGGATGCATTTTCATTCACTTGCAGCTCATGGCTCCCAAGCCCATATCTGGTCTGTCTGTCCTGTGATCATGTCTTCCAAGTTACAGATGCTCTGCTGTCCCTTAGAGAATTCCTTGTTAAAAATTACTCAGCCTTGGATTGACACATTTTTCTGAGATGTTTTTATAAGAAGTGCAATGCTTTTTTGCAGCCTGTTTTGCTTGGTTAATTGGGAACTCTCTTGGCCTGTGTCCATCTTTTTTGTGCAGCCCTTCCTTCTCTCCCCACCTCCATCCATCCATCTCTGGATCTCCTGAGGTGCCTGAGACATTATACTAGTTATTAACTCAGGGATATAGCTGGGTGAATGAGCAGTACCATTTATTGTACCTTTTCCTTCCAAGGGTGGTTTCCCAAAGTGATGTTCAGGGGCTTCCAGTATCAGAATTGTCTTGGGAGCTTGTTAGAATGCAGGCAAGGATAATGGGACCAGAATGCAAGTGAGATGACATAACGTAGATACTGGCATTTTAACAAGTTCCTCTGAGGATTCTGATGCTGTCTCAGTGGTGAGACCTATTCCTTTAGGAAATAAGCTTCCTCAATCAGGGGAGAGAAGAATTTGAAACTTTCAAAATCAATCAGAGGGATTGGAGGTGTATCTAAATAGTAGAGCACTTGCCTAACATACTTGAAGCACTGGGTTCAATTCCCAGTGTCTTCCCAGCCCCATCCCCCACCAAAAAAAAAAAAAAAAAAGGAAAGAAAAAAAATCAGAGTTTGGTTTTAAATGATTTCATTGGACTTAGGAATGTGGAGACTTTGTTAGTTCTGAGCAATAAAATGGGTCAGGCTGACTGTGGTCTTGAGAAGGGGTGCTCTGGCTCTGGTGGGGTATCTGTCCTGGGCCTATGAAGGGGACTAGACACTTCCCCTGGGTTCCTCCCCAGAACAGCTGGGTTTGTCTGGAAAACTGTCTCCGGAAGGAGTAGAGCAGGATCCAAATCAGAGTCTCGCAGTTGAAATCTTACAGACAGCTTCCCTACAAAGGAAAGAACTACTAATGCTTTTTTAAGTCTTTATTTTAAGTTGAGTATTTTTCATGCTTCATTTGGTCTGAAATGTGTTGGTTTCTTTTTTTTCTTTCTATCTTTCTTTTCTTTTCTTTTTTTTTTTTTTTAACACTTCCAAGCTCTTTTCCTCCCCTGTCCCTGAACTTTTCATATACTCTGCTCCAACAGATGTCGTCTGCTGCTGCTGAGGCCACTCCATCAACAATTTTATTATCCTCTTTCATGCCCCATCACCTCTTGCACTTGCTTATGATGGATGGGTTTTCAGGCTTCTGGATGCTTGGGTACCCACTCCCCATTGGTAAGATTATGGGGTGAGGAGGGGACTCAGGTCCCCACAGAAGCTTGTCGGGTTGGGATGGGAGCAGTACCCTGGGAGCAGACCTCACTTCTGCCACCCTCACTGCCAGACCTTTGCCCTTTCGCATCTCCCTAAAATTTGGAGTGTCTTCTGCCCTCCACAAGCTTGGAGGCTGTCTATACTGGTACCATGGGCCCCATCTCAAGCTGGCCAGACTTGCCCAGCTAGTGGGAGGTATTGTCCTCCTGGGCAGTGTTTGTCTTGGCTTCTGAGAAGTTCTGAATGGGACTGACACACGATTAGGTGACTGATGGCCCTGCAACACATTGTCTCCTTGAGGCCCAGGGCCTTTGAAGCTCTTCCCGGTGGGAAGTAAAGAGACTATTTGCTCTGTTAAAATGCCTTGGTATTTCCTCTGTTTAACCACAGGCCACTTCCCCTCTGCCACTCTAAACCCTGCAGGGCCACCAGCTGATTGAAAAGACACAAGCCCTGGAGTGATCACATCCTATTGAAACAGATAGTCTTACTACAGATTAAAGCTAGGGCAAGTCTCTAGAAGGGATAAATCCCAGGGGGAATCTTTGAGATGGTTTCTTTTCTTGCTCAAAATTTAGCCTATTGACATACTTCACAATTGAAGTCCTGAATGCATAAATGGGTACTTCAATTTTTTTTTTTAAATAAAGAAAGAAAGCTTAAGTTATTAATTAAATCAGTGTTTGTTTTAATCTACATGTGGCAGGTTAAAGCAATTTGATCAATGGAATTTCTCATTGTTTGTGTTTGGGAAGGATGTCTGGGAAGGGCGGATGTGTTTGTAAAAAATCGCCAGCCCTGTGTGTAGGGGAGGTGTTGAGGCAGGAGGATCACAAGTTTGAGGACAGCTTTGGCAATTTAAGGAAACCCTGTCTCAAAATAAAAAACACACTAAAAAAGGGTTAGGGATGTAGCTCGGTAGTGGAGTTCAATCCCCAGTACTACAAAAAACAAAACAAGGAAAAAGCCATACTTGGTTTGTTTCTTGCAGATTCTCTGTACTTCATCTCATGTTTAAAAGTTCATGCAACAAGTTTGTAGCTTGAATAACACCAAGAGAAACTCCAGGGAGACTCCTTGGTTTTTTTCCCAAGCAATATCTTAAAAGAAGGCTTAATTAGTAACACTAGGCCAGAAACAAAAAATTCAACAATTAAAAAAATTACCTATGTAACAAAAGACTGAAAATTGAAATACTGGTTGTCCTCTGTGTTTTGTGAAGGGGCCTAAAAAAGGAATAACTTTGGTTACTTGCTAGTAGAGAGTTAACATTTTCAACTCCA
This sequence comes from Marmota monax, assembly GCF_021218885.2. Taxonomy (NCBI): domain Eukaryota; kingdom Metazoa; phylum Chordata; class Mammalia; order Rodentia; family Sciuridae; genus Marmota; species Marmota monax. The sequence continues at coordinate 13,007,314 of NW_026693008.1, read as the reverse complement.
TTGTTCAAAGTATCCATGATAAAAACAGCTTCCCTTTTCTTTGGTTCCTTGTTTGGAAATGTTGGGGGAAGGTGGATGTAGCTAATTAAGGCTACAACATTTAAAGGGGGGACTTAATAGGTACCAGCTGTCCTCAACAAATCATGGGGTGGATGACAAAATAAAGATGTGATGTGAACACACATGTAATTCTCTTCTAAAACAGAAGTCAGCCTATAAATATTTTGATTTAATAGGGTAAATTCAAACTACCTCACCGTGCATATTTATGAAGCATTTGTTTTATAGTGAACCTAATGGCAAAATGTCCTATTTGCATATGGCTAGTACCATAAAAGAACTGAAAGGGCAATAGACGGCAGGTATTGTTGGAAGCCTTATACACTGTAATTTTATTGTACCCTTCTTCATTCCAAACCTGATCTAATAGACATTAATCATGAGGCTTTTCATGAAAATTAGTACATTGTAGGGAAGCTTGCTTGAACTTAACAGAAAAGCCATATAACATTGAAGCAACTTTGACAAGGACGTAGAAATTGATAGCATTAATTAAAATGTTTAGGTGAATATTTAGATTTTACACATTAAATAAATATTTTCAAAGCCAGGCAGGGTGATGCCTGTAATCCCAGCTATCTGGGTGGCTAAAACAGGAGGATGGCAAGGTCAAAGCCAGCCTGGGCTACTTAGCAAGTTGTCTCAAATAAAAAATAAAAAGTAAGGGGCTGGGGATGTAGCTCAAGCGGTAGCACGCTCACCTGGCATGCGCGGGGCGCTGGGTTCGATCCTCAACACCACATAAAAATAAAAAAATAAAGATATTGTGTCCACCTAAAACTAAAAAGTAAATATTAAAAAAAAGTTAAAATAAAAATATTTTATATATCTCAAAATAAAAAATGGCTGGTGGTATAGCTTAGTGCTAGAGTTAAATCCCTCATATCACCATAAATAAGTAAATAAACAAACAAATAAGTAAATACTTAAATTGAATCCTTTTGAAATCATGAGAGATTAGGCTTTAAATACACCCACCCCTCAGGCTGGGGATATGGCTCAAGTGATAACGGTCACCTGGCATGCGCTCACCTGGCATGTGCTCGCCTGGCATGTGTGGGGCGCTGGGTTCGATCCTCAGCACCACATAAAAATAAAATAAAGATGTTTTGTCAACCAAAAACTAAAAAAAAATAAATATTAAAAAATTCTCTCTCTCTCTCTTTAATAAATAAATAAATAAATAAATACGCCCGCCCCAATCCCTGCTTCCCACCAGATTTTAAAAGTAGGCCTGAGGATATTGTTCAGTGGTAGAGCACTTGCCTAGCATTTGTGAGGCACTGGTTCAATCCTCAGCATCACACACACACAAAAAAAGACAGAAGGAGTTTTCCCAAATGTTCTGTTTTGTAGTCTTTCTCTCCCTCAATTGAATACTAACCCTTTAAAAAATGCTGGCTGTTCTCAGATGCACTGTTGGGCTTCAGAGTGGGAGGGTGGATGGGATAAAGGAGGGCTTCCTTGGAATGAAGAGGTACATTTTCCTGAGACAGGACATATGGTTTAGAAGCCCTTTTCCTGGTATTTTATTCTGTCCAGGTGATTTCTGGCTTTTCCTCTCTTAAAAGGGCCTCCCTTTTATCTCAGAGAAATGCAGTGCAATGCAGACCAAATGTGGGAGCAGTCAGCTTGAGCATGGTCCCTGTTGAGTGACAGTTTATGGCCTCCTGCCTCTGGAGTGTGTACATTTGCTCTGGGTGGGGCACAGGCACTCACCTACTTAGGATTTATTGTCACTGCTCAATATCCCAATCTCTAAAAGACTTATTTGGAGCCAGGAAGCAAGAGATGGGTTTTTTTTGTTTTCTTTCTTTCTTTTTTTTCTCTCTCTCTTTTTTTTCTTTTTTGAGCAACTACTCTGTGATTTGACTCAGGGAAGAGACTCCTGTCCATGTGGCTCCCCATCCAGGTGGGGATGCACCAAAGGAACAGGCTCAGACAACAGGAAGATACAGGAGGGATTCTGAGTCCACAGTACAGAGAAGTCCCTGTCCTCTCTCCATGCTTCCCTACTATTCCTAGAGAAGTGTGAATCTTGCTTCCTGTGCCCCTTCATCCTGGATTTTCCCCTATGGAAAGTAGTTTGATGACAAGTGAGTACTTGAGCACTGCCTGGATACTGCTTTGGGAACTCTGCTTTTTTGTTCTTGTTCATTTCCCAGTGAACTCTGGCTTCTTGCTCTGCCGCAGATTCCCTTTCTTTGGAGGCAGCCCACCTTTCTTTGTGAGACTTATCTGCCTATGAATTTTACCTGTGCCACAGAGTCTGCATTTAATAAAAAATTAGGTCAACCTCATTATCCCTGCGGATTTAATGAGAATGCATCCAACCATTTTTGCAGTAATGCGATGAAGAGGAAACAGAAATGAGATTTATTATGAAGAAGATATTAAATTTGAGTGGTTCTGAGGAGTCTTAGAGGGAGGAATGGAGATGTCAGGAAGAAGGCAGGCCTCTCTGAGGGAACTTTGAGCAGTGTCTTGCTAGTGAGTGGAACAAGAAAGTGGGGGGCAGTTTGAGCAGCAAGCAATATGTGGGTAGAACTGAAGGGGGACTTATTGGAGGGAGACAATAAAGTTGAAGCTGTAGGTTGGGACTAGATAATAGGGTAACTTGAATTTTGCCAGCATGCATCTGTCAGGAACCTTGAGTCTCAGAAGGCTTCTCCAGCACCTGACGGTTTGATAGGTGGCATGCTCAGTGGCCAATCATTCACTCAGTATTTGGTGCTTTCTGTATGTTAGACATGATTTCTAGAGCCTAGATTTAAGTAGGGGAGACAAATAGAACAAAATACCAGACTTGAGCACCCCACTGCTCACTCTGTCCTCCTTTCCTCACTATATTTTCCCCTAGAACCTTTTACTGTGAGACACACAGTATTTTCTTGCCTGTCTTCTCCATCACCATGTCAGTTCCAGGAGGATGGGCATTTATCTGTTTTGTTCACTTCTCCATCTCCAAAACAGTGCCTGGTACATAGTAGGTTCCCCACACATGTTTCTTGAATGGCTAACTGCTCTGCAGGACATTAAAACAGGGTGATAAGGATGGCTCCAGTGGCCTCTTGGAGAAGGCAAAGCAGATGTTGAGCTAGAATTTCCTCTGAAATTCTATAGTTAGTTGTATTTTTTTTTTTAACATTGGTAGTAAGTGCTGAGAGTAGCATAAATATAGGTTCAATGTATTCATTTACACCACAGATTATTAGTACTCTTACTGGCAAAAGGCTGGGCTACAGACGGGGGTTCAAGTCCTCCCTCATGGTGGAGGGACTAAGGAGGGGCTGGTATTTTATAGGAGCCACACCTTGCAGAGTGTCTGTGGCTTTTGAGAGGGGGTGTTTGAAAACTTTGTTTGCCTGTACTGTGGATGAGAAAAATGTAAAAAGTTACTGCTAACCAGTAAGCATCCTGGTTTCAGGCTTTCCAAAATGATGTGAGTAAAATGGATGTCATTCCTTGGAAGCAGCCCTCAGGCAGCATGAAAACTGTGTCTTTAACAGACACATGAGGCTCATTTTTGTCTCATTCCTCCCTCCCCCCATTGTGAAGGCGGTTCATTTTCTGAAGTCATGTGGGGGTCCATCCAGAATCACAGGTGCTTTTTGCCTTCTTTCTGGGGCTGTGGATTCGCTGGCCAGCTGTGGTAATGAGTTTTTGCTGGGCTTTGATTTTCATGCCTTGCTTCCCTGTGGGAGGAACTAGATATTTCTGATCTTACCTCTACTCATATTCAGATCCAGCCAAGCAATCAGTGACTTCCCGGGCTTTTTTGTGGGAGACTGTGGGAAAAGTCCTGGTTGGCTGGTTATGAATTAATGAAATCCTTAGAAGGCTTCACTAAAGATAGCTCCTGTGGTTTACTAAAAAAAAAAAAAAAAAAAAAAAAAAAAAATTGCATTGCCTTTTTAATTTGAAAAAGAGGTCATGGAGTTTTACCAAAATTAAGCAGAGAAAAATGCAACATCTGGTTGTACAAGCCAAAGTCTGATTTAGGGACTCAGGAGCTGTGGGTTCTTAGTGTCTGATGTGAGGAAGGTGATGGTAATCCAGACCCCTTTAAAGCTGCTCTGGACATACTACTTTCCCATTGTTCTCCTCTCTGGGTTTTGAAGTCATTGAGAGACAGAAAATCTACCTCCCACATCTTTTCACTTGAGCACATTTCCCATCTACTGAGCTTTTCCCCTTTTTACTTAAAGGATCACACTTTTTTTTAAAAGCACGCTTTTCAAGTTGATCAAGACTACTGTGATCCTTGCTTTTATCTCATTAAAAAAAGATGGGGATGGATAATGAGGGGACAGTGTGCAGAAAGCAGGAATTTTTTTGCGTTCTGAGTTTTTAAATTAGATATTTTGATAAGAGGAGAGGGAGAATGATTGATTGATTGAAGAAGAGTTCTAAGGAAAGGTATACAGAGGAGTTTAAAGAGAACTTTGACTTTTATTTTTCTATTTTAATAGTTTTTTTGTACCCAGTATTGAGCACAGGGGTGCTCTATCACTGAGTTACATCCCCAGCCCTGTTTATTTTTTATTTTGAGACAGTTGCTTAGGGCCTCCCTGAGTTACTGAGGCTGGCCTCAAACTTTTGATCCTTCTGTCCCAGCCTCTCAAGTCTCTGGGATTATAAGTGTGCACCACCACACCTGGTACCTCTGACTTTTAAAAGCAGAAACGAGTTTGTCTTACATGTCTGTTGTGTGCATTCCTCCCAGCTAAATGAATACTACTAATAATAACAAGTCACTTTATGTTTTTAAAAATTTGCTTTTTAAATGTTGGGTCTATCTTGTATTAAGAGTATATAATTTTTCTTTTTAAGTATCAGTAATATTTTTGGGCATGCATTTTCTATGGCTCAACAGGAAGATGAAATTGTGGCCAGCTGCCTCCCCACCCAGCAGGTCACTTATGTGGGCTTCTCCTTGCTCATTCTCCAATATTTTGTATTCTGTATCTGTATTTTTCAAACCTATAGAAAAGTAGAAAAAAACAATAAAACGAATACCATTTCCCCTTGGCCTAGAGTCATCAGTTCTTGACCTTTAAATGCCTTTAATGACTTCTTAATCACATTCCAGGATGAATCATTCCTTTCTGATACTGTTTCTTTAGTCTCCTTCAATGGCAGCCTTTCCTCCACCTATTTTTTTGGTCCTTTATAATGTACACATTCTGAGGAGTCAAGGTCACTGTGTAGACAGTTCCCACAATTTGGATTTCTAATTGTTTCTTGAAGATTAGGGAGAGTCAAGTTAAATGTTTTGGCAAGATTCCTTTGAAGGTGATATTATGTCATTGTATTTTAGATATCAGTCATAAGTATGGATGCAGTTTTAGCCATAAGCAAAAAAAAAATTTTTTTTTTTTTGGATTGAAGTTGTTATATACAGAGACCTTTCTAATGTGGAATGAAGTTTAGTCTTATATGTTGTTTTTAAAAAAATGTAGTGTTTCACATTAAGACTTCTCTTTATCTTATTAAGGGGCTAAAGATAGTGTATGGTATCATTTGTACTATCCTGTAATAAACTCTTTCTTAAAGACTATTTGAAATCAACTATGCTCTCTGAAAATTAGGAGTGCTGTTTCTCAAGAATGCTTAAGGCTTTTCCTATTCACACGGGCTTGTTACAAACAGTTGTAGATGTTGCCCTCAGCGACAGGGAATGAGTTCCTATTAAAAACCTCTATTTTGGCCAGGGCAGGTTTACGGTTGAGTGCTTCCTCACACCAAAATTCAGCCATTTCTTTCCTTTGTGCTGAGAAAACATTGAACTTTATTTCCAGCAAAGGCCACTTCACTCAAAATATGTCCTTAAAGTCAGTTTCCAGCCTTTTAGATCTGTGATTGGGTGTTGCCTAAATTATTTTATTAGAGTCCCTTACAGACATTTTCATTAGTTTAACTTGAATTATTATCTTCTACCTAATTACATGGCGTTTCTTACTTTTATTTGCCCCCAACCTAGATTTAAGGGCCAAGACATGTAAAGTTAATATTGGTCATTTTTCAAAGTAAGTTAAAATGTCAAAAAGCAACAAGTTGTTATTCTTACAGGGTACCCGGGAAACGACAGAGACAAAACCTCCATCTTTTATTCATAAGTCCAGGGAGACTGCAAGGGCGCAGGCGGGCTTGTGTGCCCTGCATTTTGTTCAGCTTTCAGGACTGGGCCTCCTCCCCTGCTGGCCGTGAAATGTCATGCCGAGATGTAATAGTGGGACATTCAGCATCCAGAGAATGGATCGCAGAGGTTCAACTTTGCTTTTCATTTTCTTTTCTGGCACCAAGTCCGTGGTCCCCACTGTGGCCTGACAGTGAAAGGCCAGAAAGCAGCAATTTGGATGCTGGCAGGGATGGGGTACAGCCCAGTGCAGTGGGCCCCAGCTCCCATGCTGGAATGTACCCCGACACAAAGACCAGTGAGGGGGTGCGCCTGGGGGAGGGGTGGCAGCTTGCCTTTGCTGAATCTAGTTTGCTCTGGTCACAGAAGAGAGAGTTCTTGTTTCCATGGCTACGCTACCCTCAGTTTTGGTAGAAGAGGGATGCAGGGGGCTTTTAATTTCAGAAATCACCTAGAGTTAACTGTTCCTATGATAAGAGAGGCATTGAGGGCAGAGGTGTGAGGCCTAGCAGTTCCCCCAGACTCCACATTTTCTTTGGATGAAGAAAAATCAGGCAGCATTTGCTAGAGTTTGATTTAAATTAGTAGTTTTTGGTTGGGAGCAGTTTGGGGAATTTCTGGAGACATTTTTGGTTGCCACAGTTGGGGTGAGGGTTTAGGTAGGATTCAGTAATGCTACTAAGCAGCCTAACATACACAAGGGTTTTCTGGCTCAAAATGTTAATAGCACTGAAATTGATTTAGGGGTCTCATCTTAGTATTTGAATAGTTCAGTCACTTAGTCTCATAACACTTTTCAACTTCCTTTCTGTTTAACAGAAGCTGCTGGTTCTATAAATCTGCACTCAGAATGAATTGTCACTATACCCTCTGAGGCATATGATTAAACTATGCTGGTGCTCCTTGAAGATATGCCTTGAATGCAACTCCTATTCTAAATGCAAAAAGACGATTTTTTTCCCCATAATTTGATCAAAGTAGGCTAACCTGCGCCTCTGTTTTTGTTACTCACTGATGGTCTGTGGATAACATTACATTTTTTCAGCATGAAACCCAACACTTCAAATCCCTAAAGCAGTCTCAAATTTATGGTTAATAAAAGCATTTATTGTACTGGATGTCATCTGTTATATCACTCTGGGGCTAGAAACTGGCAAGCAGTGGACAGGAAATATTTTCATTTCAAATCGTTTCAATCTTATGGTCTAGGGGCAAAAGTGTCTGATTTCAGGAAAGCCGTGGTGAACAGCATAGTAATGAATGCATTTTTAGTTGATTAAGCAGGCATTCTCTCCCTTTCAAACAATCATCCCTCTTTGGCTTGGTGGGGCTAAATAAACATGTGATATTAAATGATAGCATTTCTTCTGTTGGCCTTTGACCATCTTTAACTTTTCAGTGTTTTCCAGGAATCCTCAGCAGAGCAGGCACAAGCCAGAGGAGAGTGGCTTGACTCAAGTTTAGGCCCTCTTTGTCCTGGCTTCTTTCTGAGCAGAGGTTTTCTGAGATGATACTGACTCTCCTGAAGTTCCCTTTAAAAATGGAATTTGGTATCTTGCCCTTGGGATTATGAATTTAGGAGGAAATGTTTTCTACCTCTTGTCTTTTTGTTTTTTTAAAAATCTAAAGTTCTGTTGTAATGTGAGCCCTGATCTCTCATGTTCAGGTAAGGGTTGCATTCAGGGAACATCCGTGTTGTGATGATGTGATGGGGACACGGTGATTTCTTCCTGGCTGCTCAGTGCCCGTGGATGTGTTATCTCAGTCATCACTTTGCAGCAAGCCTTGGAACTAGGCGATTATTTCTGATGTGGTCCCCCCCACCCCAAGATGAGGATTCCATGGCACAAAGAGCCAGGAAGGGATTAAGATGGGAGGCCATGTGACTTGGGGAGGCCTCTCTCTGCCAGAAACCGGAGCCACAGAGTTCTTACCCTGCCCGTGCCCCGAGCAGTCTGGTTCACCCTGCCTTCCAAGCCCCCAGCCTAAGAGGGATGTCTGCCATGTGCAACAAAGCAATGAATGGGGGTGGACAGAGAGCAAGATGAGAGACCAGAGACTGCTTTGCAGATAATTAAATTAAATTTGGATTAGGCATTTACCTGAAAGGTTCTCAAACCTGGCTGAGTACCAGAATCACCTGAGGAACATTCTTAGGGTGGAGGGGGTAGATTCCGGGCCTTACCCTAGACCTGCTTAAGTGGGATTTCCAGGGGAAGGCCAGGAATCTGAGTTTTCTTTTTTTTTTTTTTAAGCTGCCAGATCAGCAGTTGCCAGGGTTTTGGGGGGAATGGAAGGAGAGTTTGACTATAAAGAAGCAGAACCAGGAAATTTTGGGGAGCAGTGGTATACTGATTTTGGTGGTGGATGAGTAAATGTATATATGTATATAAGCTTCTGGAACTGTACACCAAAAAACGTCAATTTTACTGAGCGTAAATTTTTCAAGATAAGGTGGCACATGGTGCCTGGTGACAGTTGGGAAGAGTTGTCCAGCTGTAAGAGAATTTCACCTGGAATCGAAAAGACAGGCATAGGTAGGTGCTGAATTCTGAAGCCCGTTGATGTCCAGTAGAATTTTCTGTGGTGGTGAACACATAACATTCTTCCTTGTGCTATCCAATTTAGTAACCATGTACCATAGGTGGTTAGTGAATACTTGAAATGTGGCTAACACAGTTAAGGATCTGAATTTGTAATTTTTCTTAAATTTTAATAGCCATACCTGCCTAGAGTATACCTGATTGGATCATTTGCCCTCTGAAGCAGACCTTGTGGTAGTGTGGAGTACCCTTAGGTACTTAGGGTTACCTAATAAGTACCTAAGTACCCCTAGGTCAGTGGTACTTGATGCTTATGGGAGAACAATAATAGTAAGTCATCCCCAGTACAGGGCAAACTGGGAACATGGGCAGGACTTGCCAGCATGGGTTGGTGAGTACAAAGGAAAAGGAGCCTTAGAATAAAGATTGACCTGGGACCTGCTCAGGTAGAGGACTGTCCTGTCAAGTGGAGAAATCTTTTTCTTCCCCCAAGATAGCAACAGCTTTGGTTTTGTTCTTTCCTAGCTTTCCAACCTCATTCATCTTAAAAGATGCAGAAGTTAGTTGGTATGCTAAGTAATTGTGATTTGTTTTCTCTGAAGTAACAGTATATTCTGGAAGATAGCGCAGGATTCAGGGGATCCCTGGGTGAAGAGGTTAGGGGTGTGTGTAGCCTGGCTGGTGGTGTGCAGAGCCTACCTCTCTCTGGAAAGAGTGCGACAAAAAACCTACATTGGATATCCTGTTCCTTTTGGAGGGGAACAAGATAATGTGAAAATGGCAATTAGGCATAAACCTTCCTCATCAGTCATTGATCACGTAATTTCCACCTTGGCTCTATTCAGCTGCTCTTAAACCTCCTTCCCTCAACCCCCATGGATTTATGTTATCTTCAGTAGGGTTGCTTTCCAAATGTGCTATAAAAGAGTGAGATTCAGAGAGTGTGGACTTTTTTATTTTTTGCAGTTCTGGGTATTGAACCCAGGGGTGCTTTACCATTGAATTACATCCCCTTTTTATTTTTTATTTTGAGACAGAGTCTCACTGAATTGCTGAGGTTGGCCTTGAACTTGTGATCCTCCTGCCTCAGCTTCCTGAGTTACTGGAATTACAGGCATGTGTTGCTGTACCTGGCTAGTGTGGACTTCTATTATTATGAACAAAATGGTGGCCGAAGTAATATTCTAATTTGTAAAGGTATTTGTTCATAAATAAATTTATTCAATGACTAACAAAAAATTTCATGTTGGGCTGGGGATGTGGCTCAAGCGGTAGCGCGCTCGCCTGGCATGTGTGCGGCCCGGATTCGATCCTCAGCACCACATACAAACAAAGATGTTGTGTCTGCTGAAAACTAAAAAATAAATATTAAAAAGAACTCTCTCTCTCTCTCTCTCTCTCTCTCTCTCTCTGTCTCTATCAAAAAAAAATTTCATGAGCTATAGGATTGTAACTCTTAAATTTTGAAATCTTATTTAAAAATAGGACTTATATGAAAGCCCCAAATGAGGGCTTTAAAATTAGTAGAACTATTCTTTTATTTTTATCTACTTAATTTGTTTTATTTTGCAGAGTCTGGGGTTCAAATCCAGGGCCTACCTAGCTTAGTGGTCTATTATTGAGCTGCACCTCAGGCTTGAGAAGAATAAGTAAATCATCATAGCATCGTAAAGGGAAGATTTCCTTGTATTGTTTTAACTAATTGGTAACTTCAGCCTAATAAGAAAAAAAGAGCTTAGCATTCAATATTAGTTTTTTCCACTCTTGTTCACACAAACACAGTGGCAGAGTTGTAATCATTGTATTGGTTTTATTTATATATGGTTGATTTTAAAATTGTGCTTCAAAGTTATTTCTAACTATTAATGTGGTTCATAAAAATGTCACTTCCAATGACCATTTAGTATTTTCATGCTGTATGCCACTTTCTCCCATTGCCAGCCCTCTTCCTCACTATTCATGAAGCATTCATCTAGGCTGATTCCAGGTTACTGCGGCTATAATGATGCTGTGAACATCTACATACAGATTGGTCTCCTGCATCTCCCCTGGCCATTTTGGTGTATTTTTTTGGCATATGTTCCCCAAAGTAGAAGTACTGGGTCAAAGGATTTGTAGCTTTTACTACATGTTCACGAACTGCAATGTATAATGACTGGCCAATTTACTGGGAAGAATTGTGTTTTGAGAAGAGGGCAGGTTTGGCTCACGAATCCTAGCTCTACCATTTGCTACCATTTATTGTCACCTTGGGCAAATTTCTCCCCTCCTTCCTTTCCTTCCCCCCCTCCTCCCTCTCTTTTACAGGACAAAAAAATACACATATTTATAATATGAGAGTATTACACTCCCTGAGCCTATTACTTCGTCTGTATAATGGATTAATAATCATACATTTCCCTGAGTTGTTTTGAAGTTTAAGTTATACACTGTCATCAAAACATTTTTGGGCTGGGGTTGTAGCTCAGTGGTAAAGTACTTGCCTAGAGAGTGTGAGTGTGTTGCACTGGGTTTGAACCTCAGCACCACATAAAAAATGAAAAAAATAAATGAAATGAAGGTATTGTGTCCATAAACAACAAGATTTAGCTCTGCACCTGGCCACGTAGTAACTATTTAGTGATTGATGGTTGTCTTTGTTGTCAGCTATTTTTCCACATCCTAAAAATGTTGACCTTTGTTATTATTTACTCTTTGTTATTTTGTTAATTCCTTATGTTTGCTTGATTCTGGGTTTATTAGAGAAGCACTGAATCTTTCTACTTGGTTATTTATCTTCTCAGTATGTTCTAATGCCTTTAAGTCCAGTGTACTAAAGCTAGGTGTGGGTGAAATATTGCTTGGTAGAGAGTGTTAGGGAAGATGGTTTAAGTGAGTGAATAAGTGTTTTAAAATAAGAATTATTAATTGAGTGAGCCTTCCTGATTTTATAGCATATTATGAAAATAGTTGAATTTAAGTATCATCATGGGAATTCTATTCATACCACTTATTAAGTTCCTTGCATATCTCAGTTTTTAACATCTACACTACTGTTAGTGATTGATTTAAATCCACTTAGTTTTCTGGGCTAGGAGCTTTTAGGACCTAATCAATCACTGAATCCATAAACAAGGGCACTGCCTCAGACCCCCTTGAGCTTTGAATCACATCGCAGTGTTGACAGTCCCCGAGGCTTGGATCTTTCTGTCAGCAACTGTCAGGATCACAGTCAAAGAGGATTTGGAGTATTGCGGTAGGTGGTGGTGGGGGCAGGGGAAAGGCAACTGAAGATAAAAGTTGATCATAAATAGTTGGGTAGGGTGCAGTGGTGCACACATGTAATCCTAGTGATTCAGGAGACTGAGACAGGATGCTCACAAGTTTGAGGCCAGTCTGGGCAATTTAGTAAGACCCTACGTTAAAATAAAAAGGGCTGTGGATGTAACTCAGTGGTAGAGTGACCCTGGGTTCAGTTCCCAGAACACACAAAAATTTGGGTGGGTTATAGGGGTATTTAGCTTAGTAGTGTGGGGGCATTTAGTGTTTGAGAGTCTCTGTGTTCGATCTGCAGCACTCCCACCTCACCAAAAGAAGTAGTTTGTTTAGAAGATTATCTGCTTGTAGCAACTGCAAAATCAAGTCATTAATTTTTTTGTGTCTCCTTTCTCTCATTTATACCTAGCTGTCTTTTTACTAGGAATGCTATGGAAGTTAGACTAGTGATACACACATATACACTCATTCATACCTACCTCTTCCTTACCTCTTCCTTGAATCTTCATTATGAAGCAGAGTACAGCAACTCTGGTTGATTCTGGATTTATTAGAGTAATAAAAAACTCAGCCCCCTAAATCACTGTTGGTACTGTTCCTTGCCCCCCTGCCCCTTACTCAGAGATTGCTGTCTAGTGGGTTTCTCTTTGGGTCAAGAACTCTACTCCTAGTGTTCCTCTACCCTCCCTTGATTGAACTGGTGTTGCTTTCATGGGTCCCGTGGGAAGGCCACTGGATATGACTAGAACACTTCTGGAAGATCCCTGTAACAGCAACCTTTTCTCTCCACAAGGGTGGGTTTGAGGTTACCCGTACCAGGTTGAAGATCCTGGACTTAAAGTACATAGGAAGGTGGCCACGAGGAGGCCAGAGAAAGAAGACAGAAGTGGAGATGGGCTTTAAGAAGATAAGGTGAGAGGCTGAGGTTGTGGCTCAATGGTAGAGCGCTAGCCTAGCACGTGCGAGGCACCAGGTTTGATCCTCAGCACTACATATAAAAATAAATAAAATAAAGGTATTGTGTTGAACTATAACTAAAAAAAAAAAAGAGGAAGATAAGGTGAGACTTGGAGGCTGAGGCAGGAAGATTGCAAGTTTGAGGCCAGCCTCCGCAACTTAGTGAGATCCTGTCTCAAACTAAAAGGGGCTGGGGATGCTGCTCAATGGTAGAACACATCTGGGTTCATTTTCCAGTACAAAAAAAGAAAAAAAAATGGTAAAGGTTTGCATTGGCATTCTCTGATGTTTGGGGAAAAGGAAAGAATGCCTGGGTCTCCAGAGGGGTCTGTGTCACAGGCCAGAGGAGGAAGTGGCAGTGAATGACTGGGAAGAGGTCACCCATTCAGAGACCAGTCAGGTCTCTGATAACAGGGCTTGAAGCTTGAAGCACCATCAAGGCCCATTTGATGAGGAGCCTTATCTTCTGGGGTCACGCCCTCCGGAAGCTCTGTGCTTAGACAGGAGTGTTGACAAGTTGCTCTGGGAAGGAAATGTATGGTTTTCAACCTGTGCCTCCACCTGCAGTAGTAGCAGAGCAATCAGCATCTTAAACCTCTGCAGAAAAGAGTGGAGACGTGCAAGGGACATGCAACTTGTACCTCTGAATATCCTTGTCCCAAATAATGCTTGGTCAGCTTCCCTGAACCTTTACCCAGTACTCCATGATTTGTGCCCCTCTTCTGTGACTTATGGCCAGCAAGGAGTTGGGCACACTGCCAGTCCTTTATATTTGTAGGAGCCTTTGAGGGTCTCCCCAGTGCCACCAGTTGGTCACTCTTTGAGAAAACATTCGTGTGCTTTGGTGACAAAGGCCCCATTGCTGTGGTGAAGCTAAGAGGGAGGGAAAGGGAAGAAGAGGTAGTGTCCTCTTGGGAGTCCACTCAGTGCTAGAAGCTTTTTCTCCTTACTGTGTCTTGGCCTAATTGAAACTTCGGCCACCTTTGCAGAGAGCTGTTGTCTCCAGGTGAGAATATCCTGGAATGGGCTTTATATCTGTGAAAATTAGAAAAGGAGATAAATGTTAGGGACTGTGTCTCCTATCCTGATGTGCCCTTCCACCCCTGAAGGTACAGAACAATTTAACTCCAAACATATGTCTTGAGTTGTACTCCTGCTTTCTAATTTGGAAATGCGAAGTTGGCCACTTTTCAAAAGTGGCCCATTATCCAGTCTCTCAGCTAATGAGTGTGTCTCTTTCATGTGACTGTCACGGCCTGGGAACGCTGCCCCACTTCAGTCACTCTTTGACCCTTCCCCAGGGCCTAGCTCTGGACCCTGCACATCCTGGATGCTCCATGAACAAGGGCTATACTACCTGTTAAATATAGATTTCCAGCTTACATATCATTAGGGCTTTTGGTTAAAGGGGATTGTGATGGAGTCAGCATTTTTGGGAGCATGTGAAACCTGTTGGCAGAACTGTGTACAAGCCCAGTCTTCCAACACCTCCTGCTTCTGATTGAGACTGAGATTGTTTGTCCTGGAGCTATTCCTCTAACTCCTGGGAGGAGGAGGGCATCCCCAGGGCCAACCCTGCTGATAGGTTACCATTCTTGCCCTCAGGGTCCTGAAGAGGATGACATAGCCTTGTGTAGAGATTGCTTAGGTACAGTGGAGACAAATAAATTCCTCCTACAACTCAGACATTTCCCAACCTTTGCAAACAAAACACTTCAGAAAGGATACCCGCCCCATCCCTGTCCCCTGTAAGGTGGCGGAAGGAAGCTTTGGCTGACAGGAGAGTTAAACAGACTTGAAGGTAGGTCACATTTCAGACATACCATTTTCCTCTGCTGTACCAGCAGCTGCTCTCTACTTTGAAAGGGGGCTTAGCTGCTCATATAAACTTTGGTTTCTGATAATGTAAACTATTATTAGGATTATCTTTTTATTCATAATATATGCCTGAATCTGTACTTTATTTATGTTCTGTTTAAAACACTCATTTACCTTCAGTACCCTAAGCCAGCTTTTTCCTCTGAAAATGAAGGAAAACTTTGTAACAGGCTATTTACATCTCTCTCTGGCTGAAAGGGATACTGGGAACAAAATCATGGGGTTGAGGAAGCTTTAGGTCTCAACAAAGCTTCCAGGTTAAACTGGGACATGGTGTTGACAAAACATTTTGGTTTATCTCAAGGGTGGCTGTTTTAATGCACAAATGCTTGATTTTCTTTTTGAGAATTTTTGGCCTTTGGAGTCTCCTGCTCACTTGCTTCCCTCCATTTCCTCACCACCTGGTAGAACACTTTGCCATTAAGGACATCCTGGCAGTGAGAGTTCTGAGGCCCAGGCTGGTGTCACTGCAGTGGCCAGACTCTCCCTCCCTGCAGAGAGGTGGGAGGAAGGCCCAGTGGTTCTGCCTCAGGCCTTCCTGACTTATTTGTAAGGAGAGAATAGGTTAGTATGCAGGCCAAGAAAATCTAATAACCTTTTCAATTTTTAATAAAATGTCTCTCCCACCCTTTGTTTCTCTCTCCACTCCTCCCCCAAAGAAAGAACAGACTGAATTTTTAAGCACATCTGGACACTGTTTTCGTAAAACTCTTACCCTGAATTCCCAGAAGGAATGTATTGGCTCCCATTTTTCCAAGCAAAAACTGAACCAATTCCTTTGTTTATAAGTACTGTGCTTGTGTATTTTAGTCAGACAGTAAAAACAGGAATTGCACTACTTTGAGAATCCTTAGCTAGGCCCAAATGTCCTTTATTGCTCTCTCCAAGTCTTTGAGAGGTGCTAAATGTTTATGATTGGTTATTACTGGTGGGGTAGTGAAAGGTAGGGCAGGGAATTCATGAGCCCCTTCTCTAAAGTCCTTTTTCTGCTTTCTGTGGCTGAATGCTCAGGCCACCAGCCCAGGGGTACTCATAGTCCTGGCTCATTTGTTCTACTTTCTCTCCTGTGCAGTATCCTCTTGGTGAACACAATGTAGATTCAATCAGCTGATAGATAACATTCCAGATCTGAGAATCTAAAGGCTTGCAGTGGAAGACAGAATCTGTCTTCCCCTTATCAGTATTTGTGTTGTTCTTAGGTGAATCTTCTAGAAGTCTAATATTGCTCAGAAAGTGCAATGAAAGTGAGGTTCATCTACCAGCATCAGTCAATTAGGATGCTGTCTAGTGTTCTCCTAGTATAATGAGAATTGCAAAAGAGATTAAAAGAGTGTTAAGCTTTTGAAGATGAGATATAGGGGCACTTGCTATTTTAAGGTACTTGTAAAACAACATGGTTCAGTTCAAACTGGTAGTTGCCGAAGTTCTTTTTTATGCTCTTTAAAATTATGTTTATGAATTAAAGTTGGACCTTTAGGAAGACATCAGGGCAGTGTGGTTAAGTTATGAGGGTCATAGCTCTGCTATTACCCAATAAATGTTCATTAGTGATAGTGACTAGCATAGTAGTTACTGCTGCTTAGAATATGGCTTGCCATAGGCTGGTTGTGGGTGTCTGGAAATAAACTCTAGAGTGTCATATTTCTGTAGGCCTCATCTCAAAAGTTAATCAAATTTAAGGACTGTCATCTTTTGCCTTTTTCCTCCTACTTTTTGGAAAGAAGGTTGTTAGCCATGGCACCAAAGTTGATCCACCAAGCCTATCAATATTATGGATGTGTATCTGTTCAAATGGTGGCAAGTGTAGTAGCATAATGTCCAAAGTAGGATGATCTAAAAATGCTTGTATGACTGCTTTCTTGCAAAAATTTACTGTTTTCCTGAGTTTGGGACATAAAAGGTTTGCCTGAACTATGTTTAATTTGATAACTTTGAGTCATATTGATAATGTTCTAGCTAATCTTTTGAACTTCTATTTATTTTGGGGTTCTGAGGAATAGTTATGTTATGGTTCATTTATTCAGGATACCAGCTTTTAGACCAGTTGGTTAGGAATGTTGGGTTAAAAAGATGACCTTAGAATTAGTAGTTCAGGGTTGGTTACCTTTATATTTTCCAGATAACATTGTTTTAGAAACTGCAAAAAGCTTTTATTGGCTTAGCAGTAGATCAGACAGTAAAGTGCTGACCTGATATTGGGGAGCATTCTGACTTGGGATCTCTGTGCTCTCCACAACATAACTAGAGTGCTGTTCAGGTAATACTGCAAGCTCTGAGGGCACTTGTGCACGTCAGCCAGAAAATGAGCCATCTGTCTTTTCAGTTCCTTGTTCCAGTGCCAGTGGCACCTGTTGGGTTTTTTTTGTTTGTTTTAATTTTAAGCTAATGGAAAATTTTTCTTTAAGTGGCCTCCAATACATGTTTTCTACTTTTCTATAAAACCATGAGATGTGCCAGATGTGGTGGTGCACACCTGTAATCCCAGTGACTCAGGAGACTGAGGCAGGAGGAGGATCACAAGTTCAAGGTCAGCCTCAGCAACTTAGTGAAATCTTGTTTTAAAGAAAAAAAAAGGGGGGGGGGCTGGGGATGTAGCTTAGTGGTAAAGCACCCCTAGGTTCAATCCCTAGTATCAAAAACCAAAGCAAAACAAATAAACTAGGAGATATGTCGGAATAGCAGCAAAAAAACTTGGGAATTAATATGAAGGAGTTATTTTAAATGGTCTATCAGTATAATTATTTGCTCAGTTTATTTTAATAAAAAAATGTGATTTTCATGTTGAAAATATTAATCTTGACTATCTCCGTTTCTCTCAGATCTATCCTTTACCATCATTCCTACCACTGCCAACCATATTATCTTCATACCTATAGACTCCTGAGGTTGTCTCCTACCTGGTGTGCCTGCCTTCTGCCTCCCAAATTCTTCCTGCAAATGTGACCACAAGACTGATTTGTTATGATTATGTTTTGGCTTCAGCACCCTCCATTTTAGAATTTTCCTGTTTTGAAAAAGTTATAATGTACATAATATAAATTTTACAATTTTTAAGTGTTTAGTTCAGGTGCGTTGATTCATAATGCTGTGTCACTGTCACCACCATCCATTTCTAGAACTTTCTCATCTTCCTAAACTGAGACTCCATACCCATTAAACACACAGTAATTCCCATTCTTCTCTACCCGAGACTCTAGCAGCCACTCTTCTGCTTCCTGTCTTTATGAGTTTGACTCTCTAAGTAGCTCACATAAATGAAATCATGCATATCTGTCCTTTTGTGCCAATGTCAGGTTTTTAAAGATTATGTTCAGTGACTCTTATCTTTAGGAATTTTGATGAAGAGTTGTTAACAGCTATCAAAGGGCTTCTGTTTCCAAGTCTTCTCTATATCTCTTTAGACTCTATGTAGTGAGTTCTATCTTGGGGTCTGATAGGGGTTTCCCTGAATATAGACAGGGAAGTCAAGGTGTGAAAGTGATGGAGAAAGAGGGATGCTGAGGGAGCCTCACCTTGGGCCTCCATAGCACACCTAATACCAAAAATTAGGTAAGGTAATAACTGTAAGTGGATAGTGGCTAGGACTCTTCTCTCTCCTTCTTAAATTCCTTCTATCTGTATTAAGCACAAGGCACAGGCCCATCTTGAACATATGAGGTGTGTAAGGAGACCCCAGATGTCACCTTGCTATTGTATTGGTGTTCCCTCCAATCTCTAGGACCTATATTGAATCATCCCTTTTATTTAGTTCTCTGATCCTTTTGGTTCATCCTTTGAAGCTGCTGTTTTATTGCTTTTCTGTCTTCCCCATCATTAACCTAGCCCATCACTACCTTGGTCTACATCAGAGACCCTTTCCCCTACACTCTTGTTCTCCCAATCAAGGCTATGCTCACATCTGTAAGGAGTATTTTGGGTCTTGCCCAACTCCAAGATATGCCACATGCAAAGATGAACCCAGTTGTCCATTGTAGCCCTATGGTTCCCCTCTTTTCAGGCTATCTGAGGCCATTTTACATGGAAAGGACGAGACTCTTGGTCATTCATTCCAGAGTCTTCAGAGTATCTGCTCTGGATGACAAGGAATAGTGGCATTTACTGAATGCTTACCACATGCCTGATACAGGGTTGTGCACTTTGTTTAGGTGCTCGTATATTTATGTCTGTTTGAAGTGACCCATTCACCAAAGACCATGTGCCTCAGGACTTGCTCCTTGTGGAGTCACTTCCTGGCCAGTTTCCCTTTGTTCAACTCCCCCCCACCCCCTGAAGTCCTTTTGCACTCAAGCCCAACTGCATAACTTAGTACATTTATTCTACAAAGTGTAACATCATCTATTGTAGTTTTACATCTTTTAGCTTTTTTTCCAAAATTAATTATAAACTCCTGGAAGCAGAGATCTTGTTTAGCCTTATTCCTACTTGAAATGACCTTCCCAGGGCAAAGCATAGTGGAAACTCTTAAGACATCTGAATAATAAGAACCTTTGCCTTTGCAAAGGTCTTTCATGAATAAGTGAGGAGAAGAAAACCTCAGGGAAGGGTTAAATACTGTCTTTAGATTGGGCTAAGGTTTGAAGCACAGATCTTTCTTCTTCCATAACCAGGTGACACTTTGACTCTAATCACAAAAAGGAATTTACAGCTTTTACCAGCAAATTGTCTTATCTCCTCAGCTTGCTCTGTAGAATCAACTTTGCCCTGGTGTTTTCCTAGCCATTCTGACCCCCTGGAAACAGGAGTGGGAGTGTTTCAGTTTCCACATGGCTGTAATGTGATTACTGTGCAGGAGGGAGGATGCTGTCAGTCTGCTTCCTGGATTTGCCTGTTTCCCTTTTAATTTTACACAGTTCTGTTATTCACATGAGACCTGCCAACTAATCATAAAATCCACTAAATTTATGTAATTAAAAAAAAAAACACACAGGATAATTTATAGTAATTCAGTTATCCTTTGGAAGAGCGTTTAGGATACCCACACCAGCAGATAACCTACCTACTATGTGCCAAGTGGCTTTACCCATCTGCGGCATTGCCTTTTTCATGCATAGAATTAGCATTAGAGCAGGAAAAAGGGCCAGCTTTGCTGTTTCTTAACAATGGCATTTTACCTTCACAGAAAATGATGAGTGACTCATAGCTTGTTGGAGCCCAAGAATTTGGCCCAGTGGTCCTACCTCTCACCTTATTAGGTTTTTTCGTAATTTCCCTCATAGATCCTACATGTTTCTTCCAAAAGGAATGACACTTATTGGTAGCTAGTAGAGGTTTATCAGGACAGATGTTCTGTGTATTAGGATCTAACTTGGGTCAAGGCATTGTCCATGCATTAGAGACAGCTGGAGGAATAATTTTCAGCATGATGAGGGGGCGACTGGGAAGGTTTTAGGTATTCTTTGTATTTAAATTTCTTTTGTCTTGAACTTATAAAGCCCACTTCAAAAGAAAAGCCTTCAGTTTTCCTTTAGACCCACTGGGAAGGAATCTCAGAACTGCTGGGCATCCTATCCCTGTTGGACAGATAGTAGATGACAGACAGGAGTTGGCACATCCCAGCCGCTGCCTTCCTCCCAGATTCCTGCTCATCAGGTCCTGGGTCTGCAGTGCCTCTAGGGCTTTTCCTCCTCAGTTCTTGAGTGCACTGCTTTTGTGTCCCAATGAGCATTACCACTCACCTGACAGCAAAGCCTCACATTGACCAGCTCCTCGTTCTTAGTTTGAAGTCATTTTCTCCAGAACCTTTGGACTATACTCCTTTTTATAAAATTCTTTTCCATTTTACACTAACTTTATGACAAAATGTAACAGGTTTCTTATTTATCTCCACCATATGCTTTGATTTTGTAAACATTTTGCCACAGGAAGCCTAATGAAGGGGTCAAGATATACTGACTTCCTCTTGCAAGAAAGAAGGTTGTGTGGGGCTGGGGTTGTGACTCAGTGGTAGAGCGCTCACCTTGCACGTGAGAGACCCTGGGTTCAATCCTCAGCACCACATAAAAATAAAATAAAACTAAAGATATTGTGTCCATGTATAACTAAAAAAAAAATAAAAAAAAAGAAAGAAGGTTGTGTATGCCATTTGCTTGCCACAGTCCTGTAGGAGAGGAATCAAGGTTCACCACCACTCCTGGGCCACTTTGTCAGGGGAGGAAATATGCTTCTGCCTGCAGTTCCCTTTGTCTGTCTCCCTCACAATGAATTTGCTATGCAGTTGACTCTCTATACCAATCCATGCCAGAGAGGGATTTCAGGGAGACCATTCCTAGGAACAACACACTGCCTCCCTTACCCACAAGGAACATTTATCTAAATCTAAAAACAACCAAGACATCAATACTTTATTTTCACATCATTCTTTACTCTCCTTCTCAGAATGACATTTTAGCTGTTAAGGAAAATGAAAACAAAGCTGATTATTTCTTGGCAAACAATTATTTTCTGGTCTACCTATCACCCATGATTTAATTGGTGTGTCATTTTTTGTGTGTGGTTGCTTCTGTGTGCTTTAATGGGAATTCCATGTGGTAGCCTTGGGAAATTAGGAAAGAAAGTCTTCTGGATTTATTGCATATAGTTTAAGGGCAGACTGCTGGCTTCCATCCAAGAAGTGGGGAGACATAAAGTTAGGAATCATTAGTGTTTGAGTATATCCTTCCGATTATCTACTATTTTAAAATTAGTTTTTCAGAAGGTAAAAATCTGAAACAATGGTGAAATAATTTACCCTTTGAACCTTATAATGTTCATCAAAATAACTTGTGGGGACTTGGCATTGCGAAGGTGACAATGTCTTTTGCTGTATATCAGCATCTTAGTTTTGAGGCTCAAATGAGTTTTTCCACAGTTGGCATAGAAGCCAAAGCCATACTTGGTTTTTGTTTTGGAAAGAATGGAGTTTTGGAGTTTTACTTTATTCCCCCTTAGTGGCTTTTGGGCAAATATTTAAAAACATATCCCAAATCTAACCCAGTTTTGTGTGTTGACCACAGACAACATATTCTTCAAAGGCTACTGAGCAAGAGTGGTAAAATCAGCTGTTTTCTTCATTTTCTGGATACTGTAAGAATTTCCTCCACATATAGAGATTTTTTTTTTTTTTAAAGAAACAGGAATTAGACATTGTGGTTTATTTTTTACTTGATTTGGTGAAACTGATTACTGGGCAAGTTACTCAATCTTGACTTAGGCCTTGGCTAATTTTATTCTGAGAATAACTCTCAGAGTTAAGAACTTACTATTAGTATCCACTGAACAGCAGATGAAACTCAAACGTGAGAGGTCACATATTTACTCTGTGGTAGAGCTGGTACTACACCTGACAGCACCTGTGATGTGGAAAGTGATAGCACCTCTCTCTTAATGGCACCACTGTACAAAGTCACATAAATAGTTGTTCCCTGTGATGTTTGCTACTTTGTAATGTTCAAGAATCCTAACATTTTGGAAAAAGTATTCAATCACTGAATTGTAACAAAAATCTGCCTATAAAGGCTAATAGTTGGACAGCATTACTCCAGAGTTCTGTTTAAAACTTGAAATTCCCCCCCCCAACCACTCACTTCCTTCATTTGGATTTTGGTTTTAGTCATCAAAGTAAAATCATTCCGTTTTGTTCAACAGACCTGCTTGGTTTTAAGCTATGATGCTATTAAGAGGAGCAGGCAGTCAGGTGAGGGGCCTGGTAGGTTTCAGGGATCCAGAAGCCTTCTGGAATATCATGCAAATGTGTGCAACACAGCTTTCATCAAATTCTCAAAGACATCTGTATCCTTAACAAAGAACTGAAACCCTGTGTTGGGAGGACTGAGAGGATTTTAGTGACTTTGGCTCTGATGGTAATGGTGTTACTGAGAGGAATCGGAATGGTAGAATTACAGCTGTATAGTAGCTCACACTCACCCAGTTTTCAGATCTGACCATTGTTTGTCTAGAAGCCTGGGGTGTTACCCAAACTTCAGCAAGTCTTTGCATCTGGAGACCATCTTGCATTTCAGTCCCATTGCACATGTGAATGGAACCCCTATCCTTACCCGGTGCCTAATGGAGGGTACTCTGGGTTAAGTATGGCATGGCCTGGGACCCATGTTGACTGAGCACCCTTACCTTTGTTCCTGTCCCCCTAGTTAATGCAGGACAAGTGGCACAGCCCTGACAGTCTGTGGGCACTCAGCAAATGAGTCACTTGTGTACAGTGAAAAGGCTCTAGAACTCAGGTTTGGAACTCTCTTTATGCAAGAGGCTGTATGTTGCTGCAGGCTGGCACACTCAGCATCGAGACTTGGTATTTCTCTCAAGTGACTCAGATTCCCACAGCATGGGAAGAACCAAGACTGGTGAATTGCCCTGAAAGTGGTGGGTTGAGGCTAAGGGGAAGGCGGGGCGGGACTGGGGTGGGGTGGGGAGAAACTTGTTCACATGCTTGTTAACATTTGAGGGTCTTTGACAAAGGAAGTCTAATGCCCTGCCCGGGTCAGCCAGTGATTGCCCCCCAGGAGGCCCCGTTGTGCACAGGAAGTCAGACACTAATGATGTTAGCTAGGGGACAAAGGCGCCCAGCCTGGGAAGGGCCTAATTGCTGTGTCGGCTCCCTGGCGGCCAGCTTCCAGCTGGAGGGGGCTGGGCAGGATGCGCTAAGTGTTAACACCTGGAGCCGCTGCTGACTTCCTGGTGTGTGTATGTGTGTGTTTTTGCCATGTGGCTGGGTGTGCACACTTACAGACACACACAGGCGCTCACAAACCCTGACTGCACCTCAGGGGTACATTTTATGATGCAGTATCTAGGAGACTAGATAGAAATTATTCAATCAGGAAGTCAGGCTGTTGACTAAGTCCCCCACCCCCACCCAGATAGGGAGTATAACCAGGAGGCCAGAGACACTACTCCCATCTGCCCATCCGGAATTTGGTGACTGTTGCTTCACCTCTGGGCTCCCCGATTCCCTCCCTTCTCCAGGAAATTGTCTGGGAAAGGCCAGATCTCAAAGAGGGGCATATATATATTAGAAGGGTCCCTCTGGCTTTAGATTGGAAATTTTAGTCAGAACTGATGAGAGAATGCTCCTGGGGGAGAGATGAGGTTTTGACCCAGCTGGAGTCCCAGGGAAACCTATCTCACAGTTCCAGTGAGATGAGGAGTGATGGGGTGGTACCTGCTACCATGGGGGTGTTGTGGGATCTTGCTCTATGTGTAGATGTGGACATTTGAGTACATAACTGGAGGGGCCATTTGGAGGGTGTGCATTCTAGGAGAGTGGGCAAGCCCATTTCCAAGTGGGATTGCTAGATTCCTTGTGTCTAACATGCCTGTGGACCTGGGGCCTATGCATACCTCAGAGGCCTATGCATACCTCAGAGGCTCTTGGGTGGCCTTAAGGACTGCTGGGAAAGCTCTGAAATTGTTAAGAAGTGTTTCTGTGCAAAATTAGGCGAGGACTGTCTTTCACAAGATTCTCCAAAGGCGGTCTAGAAATCCTGCCCTTTTAATAACATCAGGGTCATCAATAATTAAAAGTGAAGACCCCCTGCCTTGGCGAGTAGCCCTGCAGTGTTGGGATTAGAGGCTCAGCTCCCACAAAGCCAAGGGCAAGGCTACCTGGAGCCTGAACCTGGAGCCCTCTCATGGGCCCAAAGGAGGCAGTGTGAGCACAGGTCGACTCACTTGGATTTTTGTAGCTTCAGAACAAAGAAGGGATGCCTGTTTCCCTCCTAGAAAAAGTGGAGGGTTTGAAAAAGGGTCTAACACTGCTGCTTCCCACTCTTATTTTAGGGAGTTTGTTTGTTTTTGTTTGGGTTCAAGACCATTATGTGGACAAACTTAATTGTCTGACAGAAGGTGTCACTTGTTTTCTAACATGTCTTAATAATGTCTTGATTCATAACAAAATGTAAAAGGGGCAGCCTTCCGTGATTCCAAATATGAAAAATCCACCTTGGAGGAAGCACATGTGTGGGCGTGCTGGGGACCTGCAGGATGAAGGAGGCTGGGTCCCCATGGCAACATTGCAGTCTCCCATTCCTGCAAGTGTTTGTGCTGTAAAAGCAGAATTCCAGATGTGACACAGTGTTCATAGACTCCATCCCCGGCCCTCAGAAACAGTATTTGAAGTGGGCACAGTTTGGTGCACAGCTCTCTGTGTGGTCCTAAGGCTTATTATTAGTAGTTGTGTTCTGAGCTGAACATTTCCTCTCAGCTTAGGCCTAACAATCATGTTTATAGCTTTAAGTTTTCCTCTATTGTCTAATCACTGTTTTGCCTTGGTAAGAAGTGACTTTCTTGGGCTTCTGGAATGAAGTCTTTGTTCCTTTCATAGCTAAGTGAGAGTGAGCCAGTAGCTGATTTGCTGGGTAGGTATTGGGTGGCTGGTTGGTTGCTTCTTCTTTGTACCCAGAAAACCATTTAATCTGTGAGTTTTTCTGTGTATGCTTTGCAAACTTCAGATAGACTGACTCTTACCTTAAAGATGCTGGCTCTCTAACATGCGGTTCTCATTTGAGTGGAGGGGAGTGGTGTGAAGCAGAGGGAAAGGTCTGGCCCTCCATCCAGAGGCATGTTTTATAGCTTGCCTTTAACATTTTCAGAACTGGAAAAATGGAACAATACTGTCTGTTTGTGACTATCGGCCACAGGAGAGCACAGATCCCATATCCTTAAGAGACATTTTGGAGAAAGTACTTGGGCTTTTGCTTTGTGAAGGCTTAGGAGGCTGCAGAGCTCTGTTGTATTTTTTTAAACACAGGAAGAAGGCTTTTGCATGTGTGCATGTGCATGTTCATACCTCTGGGCTTTAACTGCACAGGTACGTTAAAGTAAAGCAGGGAAGGACATTTTAAATTCCATGTAAGCCACCATCATTTAGAGAAGTTGCTTTCTGAGAATCACCTTGTATAAACATCCTGACACATCTATATCTTTAGTGAATTGATGGGGGTAGGGGAGGATTGAAAAGAAGCTTGGATGAAAACTAGAGTTTTCAGTTTGATAAGCAGGACACATGGTAACTTGGCATGGGTCGACTCCATGTTAGTAGAGCTCAGAAACAATTGTCCCTTCAGCTTTCCTTTGGGGAGCGTGAAATTAGGAACATGTGTGTACTGATTAGCAACATGTCAGAGATGAATCATGATTACGGCTTTGGTCTGGTGCACAGACCACGCTTTGGAGTAGTGATTTCCTACCTCCCCAAGCAAATCTCTTTAATTAGCTTAAGATCTCTGGGTCTTATGGGCCGATGGGGTAATTGCTGGTAGGAACCCCAAGGCACTCCCCCAGAGCTTGTGTGTTCCCTGCCAGATACCCAAGACCTCACCTCCCCAAGTCAGATTGCTGGCATCCTTCATTCTTGAAGTTGGTTGCATCTAGTGAGAGAGAACAGCTCCCAGGAATGTGGAGGGAATATATCTTGAATAGATCCAGGCGCAGCCTGGCTTTGTGATTTATTTTCCTTGTGTTTTGGATTCGCCAGCATTCTCCTCAGCTTACATCACCTGGGGCTTCTCTGCCTTTGCTGACTTTTTTTTTCCTTCTCTCTTCTTTTTGGTTAAAGGTTTGAACTGAGGTAAGTGGGATTTTTTTGTTATGAAACCCTGAACCAATAGTCACATGAGCCCACATTTTGCCTCCTCCCGCCCTTCCCACATCCAAAGGTTAGAGGCAAAAGTGTCATTCTATTGTACATTTTAAGCCTCCTGGGACTCTCTGCTCTCTTTTTATCTCATTAATAAAAACCCAAGATGGGAAAAATGTTATGGACAATAGAAAATATGATTTGACCTTAGTTTTAAGTAGTTAATCAGTGCACCTTTTAAAATAATGTCCTCAATTCTTTGTAATGAAGGCTTTTATTTAAATTTTAACTCAAAATATTGTTCACTAAAAGCTGGTAAGCTTTCTGAGAGTTCCTTAATTGACTTGAGTGCAGTCTTGGTTAGGCCTTATCATTTGGCCAACATTCTATTGGAAAAGGGGACACTGTATTTATAGCACAGTCCTTTTCAAAATGCTTTTTTTTCCAAAATGGCAGTTAAACCTTGTTGGAGCTGGATTGGAAATGTTGCTCTAGGGAGTTGGTGTCTTCAGATGGCCCCAAATCCTCATGACTCCTCAGGAAATTGGCCATGGATGGCTGGCAGTCTTTGTGTCCAGGCCTTTGCTTCTTGCCATATGGCTGGAGCATGGTGTGGGTTTTCACTTTTTGAATTTTAATCCTTCAGAGCACTTAAGAGTTATCCTCCCCCATCCTTCCTGAGTAGAAGATGTTTTCTCCATTATGTTCCCATTTGCTGCTTCCGTCTCTGCTTACCACAGAGCATCAACCAAAGGAATTTCATAGTGGAGCTCCAGGCTCCTGGAGCTAGCATCTTAGTTCCCTTTGAAACAAATTAAAAGGTACCCGTTAGAAGAGCAAATGGGGGTAGTTAATTAACTAAGAATGTGGCACCCTGAGGCCACAGCATTGGCATTTATAGGTTTTAAGTAACAGGCAGCAAACAAGTATTTTTAATTGTCAGCTCATTAAATATCAAAACAGTGTAGTAGCTAAC
This sequence comes from Marmota monax, assembly GCF_021218885.2. Taxonomy (NCBI): domain Eukaryota; kingdom Metazoa; phylum Chordata; class Mammalia; order Rodentia; family Sciuridae; genus Marmota; species Marmota monax. Next base: position 12,979,937 of record NW_026693008.1, on the reverse strand, counting down.
AGCTTGGGATTGTTTCCTGAAGAACAGTTTATAAAGCTGCTGACCAGATTTGTGAGTGGCCTTATCTGTTTTCTCTTGGTGTGGGCCTTCATTCTAAGCCTATAAATCACTGTGAAAACACCACACTAGGTTCTTGTGTGTATTACATAGCTTAATCACAAATTCATTTCATTAGAAAACTAATATGTATCAAGGGCTGACTATGTATGAACCCAGGCCCACGACAATGGGCCAGGGGTTTGGGGACAGTCCTCTCACCCATGCTGTCATCTACCTCTGTTCTTTATCTTGTGCAGATTTCATAGATGGAGTTACCAGATCATCTAGTTCCCACAGGGATTACCAGCAGAACACACTCCTTAGCCTGGTGGTCAGCACCTTCTGCCACCTTGCCCTGACCTATTTGCTATGTATCCTATGGTCCTTCAAGTTTCTGTACAGTGGAGACAGAAACTTGTCTCTGTACCTCCTGCCTCCCTTGAGTGTCTCCACATTGTCATCCCTGCAGCTTAGCTCATACCTGCTTATTGAGGCAGGAATCTTATTAGGAAGGATGACATAAACATTTCTTAGTTGTTATGTGTTAGATGCTGTGCTGAGCACTTGATATATGTCATCTGATGTATCCCCCTACCAGTCTTTTACAGGAAGTCTCCAGAGCGTTTGAACCTCTGAAATGAGGCTAGGAAATGTGCCCAAGGTCACAGGGAAAGTGGGTACTTTGAACACACATCTTTGTAAGGCCAACCCCATTTTCTTAACCTCAATTCCATATAAACCCCAGGTCAGCCCATAGAAGTCCACATCGAGAATGGCAGAATCTCAACAGCTGCTCTGATGGATCAGGATTTCTGCTTAAGACCAGGGTGGGAGAGAAGGCAGCATCGAGTGATCACTTCTGGGAGTGGGATGGGAAGAATGACAACACACACCAGGTGTGTGGCATCAAGGTCCAGTTCATTTGTATTGCAGGTGAAATATATGCATATATTAGCTGTTAAGTGCTGTTGTGAAGAATTACCATAGGTTTAATGACTTAAAATGATATAGACTTAATATTCTGTAATTCCGGAAGCAGAACTCCAAAATGGGTCTTAATCTGTTGAAATCAGGTGTATGCAGGACTGGTTCCTTCTGGAGCCATAGGAGAGGATCCATTCCTTTCCTTTTCCAGGCTCCAGAGGCTGTCGCATTTTTTGGTTCAGTCACTCCTTCCTCCTCTGTCTTCAAAATCAGTGATATGTATCTTCCAGTCATCTCTGCCACTCTTCTGCTTCCACTGTCACATCTCCTTTTCTGTGACACTGACCCTTCAGTCTCCCTCTTATGAGAATCCTTGTGATAACATTGGACTCATCTGAGAACCTGGAGAACCCAGAATACTATCCGCATTTCAGCATCCTTGAACTTAATCACATCCTCATAGTTCCTTTTGCTATGTGAAATAACAGTCTCAGGTTCCAGATAAGAATGTGGACATGTTCTGGAGACCATCATTTCTGTCAGCCTTGGAATATAAAGGAACAGCAGGGTTCTGAGGACCAGCCTGGGTATACCATTTCTAAGGTGGTTTTTGAGGGCTGTGGAGCAGCTGAAGCATTATTTGGTGTGAGCTGAGGACAACCCTGTGGAGCATCTGTGATACATGTACTGAGGCTGTGCATTGGAGAACTTCTAGGAGTGAAAGTGTTTTTAAAGTGCAGATAAGAACTGGTACCTGGGATGGCATCTTTTGCTTTCTGAACTCCATGTCCATGGTTGGCTGGTCACAGGGTCTTAGGGTCTCTAATTTTCTGTGGAATTAGAATCACCATTTCACACTGACATGTGCAGAAGTGCCATGTAGGTAGACTGATGTATCAGGAACCTGGTATGATAGAGGCTGGACTAAGGCAGCCCACCAGGAAGCAGGACCTGGATGATGGGAAGAGATTCATGGGAAGAAGAGAAGGGGACTCTTGAGATGCAGGAGCATCTGAGTGGAACTGCAGTGCTTTGCGAGGTTTGGAAGGTGGGGAAGGAAGTAGCCACACCAGGAAAGGTCTAGAGGAACATGGAACTTGTGAAGCATTGGAAGGAGGGAAGTGAGGTTAGACGTGTGTTTGAAGCTTATCTTGACACCCAAAGTTCCTTGAGGTCAGGACCTGTGTTTGGTTCATACTGAGTGCCCACCCCTGTGGGGTGTAAGACAAGTTGAAATGCTCAGTGGGTTGTGAATGGATGCCACACTCAAGCCTTATGATCCTTGAGTTCAGCTCACTGACCCTCTTCTGAACAGCTCCACATACATCACAGAGACCTTATTGGGAGGGATTTAGGTTTTTGCTTGCATCACTGTCTTGGGCTTCTTTCCACAATGCATTAGCCATTGCAAGTGCCTGGTAAATATCTGTTAAAAATATGCTACTGCTAGCTCTGGCAGCACCTGACTACAAGCTACTCAGGAGATTTGAGTCAGAAGGATAACAAGTTCGAGGTCAGACTGGGCAGCTTAATGAGACCCTGTCTCAAAATAAAATGAAAGAAAAGGGCGGGGGATATAGTGCAGTGGTAGAGTGCTTGCATAGTATCTGTGAGGCCCTGGGTTCAATCCCCAGTATTGCAAACAAACAAAAGCAAAAACCATGCTACAAAAGCAATATAAGGGAAACAGGAACAAAACCAAAAGCTGACTATGTCCAGCAAGTAGAGTGACTGGTCTCCAGAGTCCCTGTGTACTTTGGAATATGCTATTAAATGGAATGTGTTTCCTTTTTGAAAAGTACCTCCTTGCCAGACATGGCAGCACGTGCCTATAATCCTTGCAATGTGGGAGGCTGAGGCAGGAGGATGGCAAATTTGAGGAGTAAGTTTAACCTGAAGTTCTGTAGGGAGAAGAAGGGTGGTTTGAGGGTCTTATGCTTTGGTCTCTGGCATTCCCAAAGGGTTGTAGGGACTGTTCTCCTGCCTGGTTGTCGCTCAGGGTCTCTGCCATCTCTGAAGGTTGGGCAGCCTCTAGCTTGTGACTTGTCCCTAAGTAGTCATGGATACTCTAAGGATTTTAATAAGGTAACAGTACTTTCCAAAGTTTCATTTCAGGCGAGGAGTTCTGGAACTTTACATATGTGGGGAAGTAAAAGTGAGTGGAGGAAGCTAGAGAATGAAGGTGAACCAGGAAGAAGGGGAGCCACCACAGATCAGGGGTTGGGGGACCATGTAGATTTAGGTTTTGTGTTACTGCTTACTTATTTTCCCACTTTAGAGTGGGGTGTGTGTCCCTTTCTGCATAGCTGTGCTTTCCCAAGGTTCATGTATATCTGAGCTCAGGGATATGGTTTCAGTGGGCGTGACTGGCTTCAGGATAAACAGCGTGAACATGCCTGAAGCATATGGATGTGATGGGGTTGTGGCCTGAAACCTGGGCCCCATCAGAAGTGTTCTCCACATTGTGTCTCAGTGTAACAATTGCCCATTAAATACCAGGCTGCCAGCATATGGTTTTCCCCAACATCCTCCTTGTTAAGTGGAAACTTTAGCTGTGTGGCTAGAATATTTTCCCATCATTTAGCTCTTCAGAATTAACCTATTTTAGAGAATTCTGCAATTAATACTCAATGGCACATTTGCAGATTATTAGAGAAACAGCTAAGTCAAAGTGGGTAGATTTAGAGCTGCTCTTTCCCATAATGGATAAACCGTGGGGTAGGAAAAGGCGGGGTCAGTAGGAGGATTCTCTATGGATGCTGTAATTAAAGTGGGAAGTCTGGCGGAGTTGTTAGCCCTGCTATTAAGAGTGCAGATGGCTAATGGCCACATCACCAACAGTTAAGAATTAGACCTTTTAAAGTCTTTTTTCTTTTTCTTTTATGACCCACCCTATGTATTCCAAGCATAGGTATGGATGCAGTGAAGAATTTTCTCATTAAAAGTAACGGCTTATTCCCACACTCGTTCCCAGTCTGGGAATGAGAAACTGGTTTCCTTAGACTTGAGGAATTGCCTATCTGTCTTGGCTTAATAGAGCTTTCAGATGAGGGCGTCTGGTAAGAGAATTTTATAACCAATCAGTGCTAAAAGTGTATCCAACTGGAACGACTCCAGCTGGCAGCCCTAGTCTTATTCCCAATTTTACTATTAATGAATTATTTAACCCCTAAAATAGAATAGCCTGTTCCTATTGTCTCAGGGGAAATGAGTGTCCATGATCCCCTGTGACCTGGCAGTAAGAAATCTCTTGGGCTGGAGGATGTTTAGCAGTTGTGATGTCATAGGATGGGTGGAAAGAATGGTGGATGATACTTGGGGACTTGTATGACACCAAGCCTCTGCAATGTTGCATTTAGACTCCATGGGGATCTGTGTTGGAAAAGTCAGTTGGCTTCATACTTAATTTTATTCTCGTTTTCCCACAGGGAGTGGGGCCAGCCAGCAGGAACAGCGGACTGCACAACATTACCTTCAGATATGACAGTAAGTAATTGGCTTGACCTGGAAGAGTGGAGCACTTTCAGTAATCCACAGCTTACACCGTTGTACTTAAACAAGGACACAACAGATCTTGGGGTTGAGGACTTTTCAACATCGAGCCACTGAAGTATTTGGGACCTTGAACAGGTCAAGTGTCTTCCATAGTGTTCAGAAAAGTCACATATGAAGACCTCCCCTGAATTCCTCAAGACATGACCAAGTCCTTACAAATAAGCACAGATGCTAGTCAGGCTCAGCAGGAGACAGAGGAGCAAAGCTGCCTAAGAACAGGATGTTAGGAGAAAGTGGGGACTACAGACTATGTTTGGCTTGAAGCAGACACTGAATTCTTACTTCCAGCTCATTGTGGTCTCGAGGAATTCCTATAGTTTAGCAAGATGTGGTTTCCAAGAGTAGTGAGAAATCTGTATTTTTTGTGAACATTTAAAAAATAATTGGCATCTATCTTAAGAATATACAAACATAGGAGCTGAGTTTGTAGCTCAATGTTAGAGCACTTGCCTAGCATGTGTAAGACACTGGGTTCAATCCTGAGCACCACATAAAAAATAGGTAAGTAAAATAAAGGTATTGTGTCCATCTCCAACTAAAAATAAATAAGTAAATAACAAATACACAAACAGAGTGGGGCAAGTGAATCTGTGTCCCAGACTGACCAGGGGTCACCAGTTGGTCACCTCTGGGCCTATGTACTTGGGCCTATGTCCCAACCCCAGTTTCCCACCTGTCAGCTCTATGAGCTGTGGCAGGTGACTTGGTTTCTTCACCCATGCTTGTTTGCTCATATGAAACAAAGATTAGTGGACTGGGGCTATAACTTAGTAGTAGAGGGCTTGTATAGTATGCAGAAGACCCTGGGCTCCATCCCCAGCACCAGGGGGGAAAAATATTAGTTTCCTTCTCCTAGAATCATTTTGAGGCTTAAATGAGGTAGTGCTTATACCTGCTCAGCTTGGTAGCTGGCTTGAGTATACATTCAGGAAATACTATGTGTTAACAGAAGCCGGTTCAACTGGGGTTGAATAAAAACACCCTTTTTTGTCCTTTGTCCAAACAAGTGTGCCTTTTTTTTTTTTTTTCTGGCTAAATGGTTGTTTAAGGATAGGGTGAGGGTGCTTTTCTCTGATTAAGCAAATAGGATCCCCACTAAGCAGCTGCTTTCATTCATAAGAAGGTTGTTGTATATAATTGTGAGCATTTTAGCCTTATGAGCTGTAATTCATACATGAAAATAATGAGAGGGAGCTTGACTTCTGTTTGGTGACTCCTGACATCTCATTCATCTCTTGGAGAAGATTGTGAATTAGGGGCTTAGGTCATATGGAGGCCTCTAGAATAATCAGTACTAAAGCAGAGTTTTTGAGGTTATGGATATAGTCTAACAATAATAAGATACAAATATGTGTGTCAAATTCACACCCACAGTCACTGGCATGGGTATTTTAAGTTAACCAATGAGGGCTTACACATGGAACTCAGGCATTTTGTGTTAGTGGGGTGTGCATGTTCTGGGTAAATGCTGTGATGGTAATGAAAGATTTGCAAGTTCATGATACTTGGTTCAGCTAAGTAAAGACATGTGTAAGAGATCTTTCTTTGAGTTAGAAAGTTAATTTCTAATAGATGCTTTTGGTCCTAGCAGATCTTACATTACATTCAGGAGTTCAAAGTTTTCTAGTCAGCTGCAAACAAGTATTTGCCTTTCTAATTTAATATGGGTTTTGTGTAAAGGATCTATACCTATAAAACTTAAAAGTATTCTATTGTTGTCTTCATTGTACTAAATTTTTGACCCATATGCCTATTCCCACCTCTTAGTCGTAATTTCTTCTTAATTCTTTAGCATTTAATTTGAATTTAATTCACAACTTGCATTGATTCCTGAAATGCCTGAAGCTCAGTTGCATTTTGGCAAAATGTCATTTGGGTTAAAGTTTTTTTTTTTTTTGGTAACCAGAATCCAAAACTTTAGACTTGCTAATAATTGGATGCAAGCTGTATAAAAAAAGCTTATTCAATGTTTTTCATTGAAAAAGATATTTTTATCTTTCATAGGGAAGTTCCTGTTATTGCTCAGCTGACTGATTACTAGTTGTGTTTGAAGTAGCTGAGAATCAATTACCAAGTTTTCACCAAAATTACTGAACTACAGAAACCGGTTTTTTTTTTTCCTATTCCTTTGTCAATTAATATTCTAAAAAAAAAAAAGAAAATGGGGGCTGGGATTGTGGCTCAGCGGTAGAGCGCTTGTCTAGCATGTGCGAGGCCCTGGGTTCGATCCTCAGCATCTCATAAAAAAACAAAATAAAGGAATTGTGGGTATTGTGTTCAACTACTTCTAAAAAATAAATATTAAAAAAAAAAGAAATGTCTTACCATTAAGTCATAATTGAATTTCACAAGCCTCCTTACCTCCTTTGACCCTGCATACCATGCTTCCTTAGGCTCTGAGTGGGTATGCCTGACTAGGTTATAATATATTATCTTAATTCTTAGACATTCTATTTACATAATTGTATTTATGAAAACCCAAAGAGTGTTAATTTTGGCATTAGGAAACCCATGAATTTCTCTTGTTTGCATTTTTTCAAAACTAAGTCAAAGGGTTCTCTTACATTGTAGGCTTCAACAAATGAAAATACTGGAACTTTACAAGTATGATAGGATCTTCTTTTTCTGTATTGGGAAGCTAGTGACAGCCAGGACTTTTTCAGACTAAACCCCTCAGACTCAAGAGCTTTTGCTAGGAGCAATATACTCTGTGTTGATCATAGAGTTCCAAGAACTATAAGGAACCCTCTGAGGCTGCTTTTTCTGCTTCTGCTCCTGGGCTCCTTCTGAGTCACCCAGGTGATCTCTCATGGTTACAGTTTCCTCTTTTATACAATGTAGGTGTTAAACTGTAAGGGTAAAAGAAATTGAAGTTAAAGCGTAAAAGTTAAAGGGTAAAAGACCGGGTGTTGTAAAGTTTCTAAGCTGCAAGGTCTGAGTTAAAATGTAAAGGATTAGGTATTGTTAGGTATCTATGCTACCTGCAAAACCTGAAATTTCTGTAGCTGTTGAGACAATGCTTGGAACTGCCCAGTAAATATTTCCCCTGACTATTGGTTGTTTAATAAGGGCTCTGTGTGGTCGCACGTAGGCATTGCAGGGCCTGGACCAATCAGTTTAAATGTAACCCCCTCCTTAGGAATGACCTATCACTCCAGCCTGACCTGTTCCCGCCAATGAATGAACCAATCATGTTTAGGAGTTGTTATTCAATTTTCCCGCGCCTAATGCTGATTTGTTCTGATGTATACAAAGCCCTCCGCCCTCCCCAAAAAGTGTATTTAAGCAGTGCTCAGCCCCTGCTCGGGGCTCTGGGCTTCTTTCCCTTCTTGAGTGGGCACGGAGCCCCAGCATGCTAGTTCAATAAATCCCCCTTCTGCCAATTGCATGAGTGGTCACTTGGTGGTCTCTTTCTCCGACATTTCGCGGGATCCTTACAAAACCAGATATTTAAAGATTCTTTTTCCTATTTTAAATTCTCTTTTGAACTTGAAGAACACCCATTGATTGCTTTGAGAATGAGTTTCATCAAAAGTAGGATTTGGTTTTATTATTAATATTCGTTCAATTAGAAGTAATAGTGAAATATGAATGGCTGTCACTTTTTGAAGCAAATGAAGTTTAACGAAAGGAGTGCATCTAATGTGGTTAGGTAAGAAAGCAGGACAAAGACTATGTGGAGGAAGCAGTTTTAAAAATGGGAGGTGTGGCTGGCTGTGGTGGTGCACCCCTATAATCCCAGTGACTTATAAGAGGCTGAGGCAGGAGGATCACTAGTTCAAGACCAACCTCATTAACTTAGCGAGGCCCTAACCAACTTAGACTCTGTGTCAAAACAAAAACTAGAAAGGGCCGGGGATGTGGCTCAGGGGTCAAACACTCCTGGGTTCAATCTCCAGTACCAAAAAAACCCCAAAAGGGTGAGGTACAATTTAGTGTATGGATGTTATACTTACATAAGAAATAAAAAAGAATATTATATGCATGCTAAAAGCTTTGTAAGGACATCCATTGGAATGTTAATAGCAGTTATATCCTGTAAGAAGAGTATGGATGACTTGTTGGTATATTCCTTTGTGGTTTTTAAATGTCTATTTTTAGTTAAAAATGGGCAACATAGCTGGGTGTGGTGGCACACATTTGAATTCCCAGTGACTCAGGAGGCTGAGGCAGGAGGATTGCAAGTTTGAGGCTAGCCTCAGCAATTTAGCGAGGCCCTAACAACTTAGTAATACCCTGTCTCAAAATAAAAAGGGCTGGGGATGTGGCTCAGGGGTTAAGTGCCCCTTGATACCAAAAAAAAAAAAAAAAAAAAGAGAGAGAGAGAGGAAAAAAAAAAAAGGGAGAGAAAAGAAAATGCTCCGGAATATTTCACTCCAAAGAAAAACCTCCCGCTTCAGCAGAGAAACAGACAGATTTAGACCTTTGATGAAGAGAACTTTTTGCAGTAGACACTAAAGAGGGTATTCAAATTGAATCATGGAGAAAGAAACAAAGATGAAGCAATAGTTGGTATCTTCTAGGGACAACCAATGGTTCTTTTGTTAAAGTGGCCAGAACAGCCATCTCACAGCCAGCTTCTCAAGTCCTAGCCTGATTTTGGCTGAAAGCTTCTGGCAACTTTTTAGGGGAGACAGATTTTGAAGGTGTGTTTAGGAATACCAGGTGGTGCTGCTGCTCCCATGATTGTGGCTATACTGACAAGTGACAGTGAGTAATATACTCAGACAAAAACCAAAGAAGCAGAGGTGGTTTTCATTTTGGGAGCAATGTGGGGCTTTTTGGATTTGATGAAGATTGTGTGTGTGTTTGATGACAGTGTTTCAGAACAAAAGTCTTGCCTTTGTGGATGCTAGTTAGCATCCTTACCTGGGCACTAATGAATTGCTAACAGCATGGCTGTGAATCACTCCCCTGTGGATTCATATCTGCAGGTTGATTCCTTGATTCCTTCCTTTCCAGTTGACACCTTGCCTTCTAGGTTTCTTCTAAAAACAAATAAACCCCAAATTATTTAGCAGTGTTTTCTTTCAGATCACTCTTTTTAATGCTGAAAGCTAGCTGAACTGATGCAAATACTTATTCACTTAGGTAAATGTCATCAGAGTTCAAGTCAGACACACACACACACACACACACACACAGTCCACACTGTGTATGTATGATCCTCCCAGGACCATCCTGGAATTTAACTCAGGGTGGGTGGTGGTAGTGATGCTATAAACAAATTCCTCTGTTGCATCTTGTAGTAACCTAAACGTCCGTCAACCTTGATGTCATGTTTGGGCTTTTGAAGCACGTGACTTGAAATGGAATGGATTTGGCCAGCTGTGGACATGCTTTGTGTAATTTGATAAGACAAACTTGAAAATAAAGATAAAATTTTAAATTAGACCATTCCTGTTCTTTCCAGACTGTACCACCTACTTGAATCCGTTGGGGAAGCACATGATTGCTGATGCCCAGAACATCACCATCAGCCAGTATGCTTGCCACGACCAAGTGGCAGTCACCATTCTTTGGTCTCCAGGGTCCCTCGGTAAGTGTTCAGAAATCAAGTTCACCCCGGTGAGCCGGGTTAGTGCCTAATGCCAGAAGAATTTCACATGTGCGGCAGGTAGGTCTTGAAGAGGATGAGGCGAGGTTGGATGGGGGCACAGACATACTTGGTTCTCTGAGGCTTGCACTTGCTGACTCTGCCCAGTGTAAGATTGCTCCATGGCTCTTCGCATTTTTTCTTTGACCCTTGAGAGACATGTGGGTTTCTAAAATAATAGTGTGTAGGTGATAAATGGCACCAAGTCCTTGGCCTCTATGTCTCACTGCTAGTTGGTGGTAGGTGGTAACAGTGTCAGGAAAGCCCATGGCCCATTCAGGGGCAGACTGGCTTTGGCAGCCAGTGTTAGCGGTCTCTGTGACCACATAGATATATGGACCCATCATTGACACACATTGTGATTTTTCAGGATTTCAAAGTTGGCAGCTAATTAAAATTTTATTTAAGCTGTGAGAGACCAAAACAAAAACAAAAACCCCAAATCAAAATGAGGACAGAAAGAGAACAAACCCACATTATCTGGCTGGATTCAGTTTGGCTGTTTGGATGTCTGTTTGTCCTCTTTTTTTGGGGGGTGGGGGTACTGGGGTTTGGACTCAGAGGCATTTGGCCACTGAGCCACATCCCCAGCCTTTTTAAAAATTTTTTATTTTTGGACAGGGTCTTGCTAAGGTGGTTTTAGACTTGGGATCCTCCTGCCTGAGCCACTGGGATTACAGGCGTTTACCACTGTGCCTGGCATGTATGTCCTCTTGAATGAACTGATGATACCTAGGACGGGGATGGTTAGTCAAGCATGGACATGGGGAGGGGGCATTTGTTCAGATGAGCCTGGGTTTGAACCCAGAATCAACATTTTAAAGTGGCTCACAGAGCCCCTGATTCCCTGTCTATCAAGAGTAGATGCAAGCTGTTCAGAGAGAGCTCTCAGAGCAGAGGGGCTATTGTTTTCATCAGAATCTGGGCCTCAGACCTGCCCCTCTGACATTGCCACCAATTTTAGATATTTTCCCAAACATAGCCAGGGATTGAGCTTGGATTTCTTAATCTGAAGAGGATAAATCTCAGAAGAACCCGACCATCAGAGGGGTGAGTGCAGGGGGAGGAAGGTTAGAGCTGAGGGCCTCACTCCCCTGTTCACAGAAGTAATTCTGAGTCTGAACCCCATGAGTTTTCCAAAAATAATATTATCTTAACATTTAAAGATAAAAACATTCTCCATGGGTAAAAGGGAAGTGGTCATTCCATATAAGGCTGAAATGGTTAAGGGCTTGTTCCAAGGAATTGTGGGCTCTCTCATTAGAATAAAAGTAAGAGGTGTGAGCTGGTGGTTGGAAGACTAATACAGGGAACACAGAAGGCTGTGCTTTTCCTGAATGATGATTTATGGGTGTGTATGTGGGGGGGATGGACAGGTTCTATCAGGTTCTAACAGGAAAACTTGGAAGGCAGGAAAACATGTGGGTTAAGGACACTGAATTAAAGTCAGATATTTCCTGGGTTTGAATTCTGCTTCTGTCCTGTCATTCCTGGTGACCTTGAGCAAGTTAACTTCTTTAAACCTCAATTTCCTCATTTGTAAATGGAGATAATAGCACTTCTGTGATTGTTAGGAATCAGTGAGTTTAAATGATGTAAAAGAGAGCAAATAAGTTCATTTAGGGGAGGTTACTTTATAAAATAGCCTATCTTTTATAATAACAAGGTGTTACTAGTTTTATGGTAAATAAGTTCCTGCAGTGTAGGAATTACATTTGCTGCCTCTACCTCCAGACCCAGGTTTGTCATGGTGATTTCATGAGATGCCTGGCCTTTAATCATATTAATCAGTTTGCTCTTGTTAAAAAATAATAATTCCAGGAACATTGCATAAATTAAATTTTTGTATAAACACAAAGGATTTGCTTAAAAAATTGTTTTTTAAACTCAAAAGGCAAATTCCTATGAAATCTACTAAATAGTAGTTGTTCCAAAGACCTTGTGTCTTGCCATTATGTCTGAATCTCTGGGCCTGTAGATTAGCTGGCCATCACCCCGCAGGAAGCTTTGTGATTGAAACCTGACCTACTAGAATCAGTTCTGGGGCTCTGAGCACTCTGAACCCCTAAAATGTGAGGTTCTGATTGTGTTGCCTCCACCCTATCCACCATGAAAAATGTGCTGTTCATCAAATAATTACAGGATTGGAGAACCTGTTCGAAAAAGAAAAAGATTTCCTTGGCCTTTGCCATCAATAATTTTCCCACCTGGTTAATTGCATCCTGTGTAATTACTTTTGCCCTGGGAGAGGGAGGTTTGAAAATGTCTCCTTGTCTAGTGTTCAGAAAGAATGTGAAATCGATATCTCACCAATTGAGGCCAGCTTTGGGGATCTCCAGCTGCAGTTGGACCATTCTGGTCTCCATGGGATACAGACCCCCGGTGCTGGCTCTTGTGGCCATCAGGGCTTAATCCTTTTGAAAGCATCTAGTGGGACGTGCAGTGGGGGAAGCTCAGGTGGCAGGAGGCTGGGCCAGTGCCTTTCAGCAGCGCCATGGGTGTCTCTGGCCTCTAAGTGCTATGTGAAGAGCACACACTGGGCAGCCCTTGGGTGTCTGCCTTACAGTGATTAGAGCAAGAAATGCTTTGTAAATCTATCAGCATTCTCCTAAACTATTATTCTCTAGTCTAGAAACCCCTCAGGTGCAGACACTATGTTGGGAATTTGTACTCTGCTCAGTGAAACTTAAAAAAAATGTAGAGCTAAAACTTAAAGTGGAATTGTCGTTGAGGAACACTTCCCAGTCAGCATTGGGAATTGTCAGCTGAATACCCCTTGTTCACTGACCTAGAAATTATATAGTTCACTGCAGACTTTTATGATCAATTGTGACTTGGGTCTAAATATTTGAACCCTGATGTTACAGAGGCAGTCGATATTTGTGAAATGGCCTGGTGGATTAGAGATTAATTATAGTAGTAATGGTGGGACAGAGAAAATCACCTGTCTATCCCAGAGGACCGCAGGATATGTTCATTTCCTTTCTGTTCACCCAGATGTCCTAGGCAGAGCAAAGTCTTTACATTCGGTGTGTAGGTGGAGAGGACCCTAATCTTGGAGGAAGGAGAGTATGTTCAGAAGTAATTAGGTTTGCTTTTCATAAAAGCATCCTGCTTTGCTTAGGCATTGAATTCCTAAAAGGATTTCGGGTAATACTGGAGGAGCTGAAGTCGGAGGGAAGACAGTGCCAACAACTGATTCTAAAGGACCCAAAGCAGCTCAACAGTAGCTTCAAAAGAACTGTAAGTCACACTTGGGGAATGTGCTCCTGAAGACATGCCATTGTTCCTGGGGTCTGAATGGTCTATTGAAAGTCTGAAATTGGAGAAGCAGAGCCGTGGGGTCCACCCTGCCTGCCAAGGTGGGCTAGGATGGGGAGGCAACACCAGCCTGATCTTCAGCACCTCTCTTTGGTAAACACACTTCTCAGGTTACATTCCAGCAGCCATCCAGAAAGTGTCTGTACTCTGCGGGGGTTTGTGGGCTCACTGTCCTCTCCCTGCAACTCTGAGATTCAGGCTTAACTAGCCATGGCTTTCTTGCCAGAGAACAAACAGACAGTCTTGTCCATCTCCTGCATTACAGATCCAAATCCAAACTTGGTCCAGGAAATGGACCTGACTTTCTGCTTCCCTGGCGCATATCCTCAGCTCTGAATTGTGTCTGAAAGACAGTTTGGGTAGAAGTGAAGGTCTCAGGTGTGAGTGACAGGGTGGGTAATTTCTTCATGACACCACATGTGTTTTTGTTCCCTTTTAGGGAATGGAATCTCAACCTTTCCTGAATATGAAATTTGAAACGGATTACTTTGTAAAGATTGTCCCTTTCCCTTCCATTAAAAACGAAAGCAATTACCACCCTTTCTTTTTCAGAACTCGGGGTGAGTATGCTCTTTCCTCCCTGGTTCCCTTGAGGAGATGTTTCTCTTGCTTTTCATGATTGCTCTACAGAGATGTATTCAAAATCACACCAGATACCAGTACAAAAGAAGCAGGATGAGGAGAAAAGCATCCAGAGGAAAATTCTAAAAATATACTTTTTAAAATGAAGGTTTGGCCCAGGCTTTGTTAACCTAACCAGAGACACCCACTCCTGGTTTATTGTAAAACAAACCTGATGGCTGATTTTTTTGAGGACACTATAACCACCATTAAGACAGCCACGTATTAAAATAATGTGATTTTTTTGCGCTAGGGGTATAGTTCAATGGTAGAGAATTTGCCTAGCATGTGCAAGGCCTTGGGTTTGATTCCCTAGCATCATACACACACAAAACAAATGGTTTTTTAAAATCCAGGAATAGGAGTGGGGTTGTAGCTCAGTGGTAAAGCACTTCTCTCCCAGGTGTGAGGCACCCTTCAATCCTCAGCACTACATAAAAGTAAATAAAGATACTATGTGTTCATCTACAACTAAAAAAAATACTTAAAGGGAAAAAACAACAACAACCCAGGAACAAAAGTGTAAGTTGATTTTGAGGTGTATGGTGGGAGCATGAAACAATTCCATTTTATACCTGTTATTAGATGGTAGTGAGGATTAGATTAAGAAAATTAAACAGTATTCCTGAGACCACCTCTTTCTAGAAATTTTAACTTACTTAACATTCATGTGCCAGGCCCTGTTCTAAATGCTTTCCATGTATTAATACACTTTATCTCTGTAACAATCCTATAAGGATACCATCCCCACTGACTAGGGTTTTGACTCACAGGGTTAAAAGGGCTTGTTGGAGCTTGAATTTGATCTTCAGAAATATAGCGATGGAGTCCCTCCCTCCCTTCAACCATGAGCCATCTGGGTTCCCAGTTGCTCCCCTTTCCCTGTACATGTCTCTTTTAATCTTCCTAAATCACTGTTTTCAAATGTGATGTCCAGTCCCCCTAAAACTTTCAGTGGCCCCTTTGGCCCCTTTGGCATGATCCTGATCAGTATGATCTTGATGCTCTGTTCTCAGCTTTTTGTTGCTGTCACCAAAATACCTACCTGACCCAAACAACTTAGAGGAAGAAAAGTTGGTTTTAGGCTTATGGTTTTGGAGGGTCAGTCCATGATCAGATTCCATTGCATGGGGCTGAGGTGAGGCAGAACATCATGGCAGAAGGGCGTAGTAGAAGAAAACTGCTCAGCTCAGACAGCCAAGAAACAGAGAAGAGCAAGTGAGGCATCAGGAAAACATAAAGACCAAAGACATGCCCCTGGTGACCTACCTCTTCTAGCCATCCCCCATTTGCCTATATTTACC
This sequence comes from Marmota monax, assembly GCF_021218885.2. Classification (NCBI taxonomy): domain Eukaryota; kingdom Metazoa; phylum Chordata; class Mammalia; order Rodentia; family Sciuridae; genus Marmota; species Marmota monax. Next base: position 12,964,577 of record NW_026693008.1, on the reverse strand, counting down.
ATGTAGTTAGTCCATTCAAATTATTAAACCCCCCATCCAATTCACGGATTAGGTTCTAGGTCTCATAATCTAATCATTTCACCCCTGAACATTCCCACATTGACACAGGAACTTTTGGGAGGCATCTCATATCTAAACCATCACACTGATGTCCCCTCTTTTGTGGTCTGATTGTCATCCTTGTGCTCTTGAGATTTTTGGTCTCAACTCTAGCCTGAGTCCATGTTTCCCTTTGTAGAATTCCTACTGTGGTTGTTTTCTGTGCTGCGAAGTTATAACAATTAGTCTTATTTTCTTAATTAATGTAAGATTCCATAGAGCAAAAACCATGCACATGTCACATTTCTCGATGCTTTGTATATAATAACCAGATGTTGGATTCAAAGAGTGTGTTTATAAGAACCTTGCCTGGATAATAATGAGCATAATTTAAGATTAATTTTCCTATTGGAATTAATTTGTGTATTTGGGGGTAAGGTGGAGGTAGGGCATACATTCCTGGAATGCAGACCTTTGTCACCATTTCAGTGCATTGCAGCTTTGAAACTATCCTTTTTTAGGGGAGGGGGGAGCATTGTATGAATTTTCAGAAGACTCTCCCTGGGTTAGCAGCATGACATGTTGGGCTAGTCATTTGTCCCTTCAAATGTGTGTTTTTATCACATTTAAATCCTGTTTCAAAGTTACTGGTTTCAGTACCTGTTTTTCAGCACTGACACTACTATTTAATAAATGCCTGATGTTTCATTTTTAGAGTCCACAAAGGATTATAAATAAGAATGCTAATGATGATCAAAATAACCCCTTGACAGTTACCAGAGCCACTCCAAAGTTCTCTTGTGCTTAGACACTTCCACAGTGGAGTGGGGACCACCATTATTTCTGTTAACAGTTGAAACAGCCTCCATGTGATAGTAGCATGAACATGGTTCTGCTGCCCTTGGCTTCCAGCCTTCAAACTATGTAATGTTTGACAAGCTTTTAAAATCTGGGTGACTTTTATACTGTTTCCACTTATGTAAAGTGAACTACATTAACCTTTTTATATCATACCATTTAAATTTTCATAAGATAGAACTTCTGCCCTGCAGTGAAAAATCATTGTTGAATTGATGCATTTTATTCCCTTTCCAGTAGCACCAAGCATAGTGTATTTAAATTTTATTGAATTGCTGGGTAAGGAAAATTTCAAACTGTCCTAAAACTAAAGATATGTATCTCTTTCAATAGCCTGTGACCTGTTGTTACAACCGGACAACCTTGCCTGTAAACCCTGTAAGTATAGCGGTTCTTATCTGTCAAGTCTGAAAGTGTTGCCACTGTGAGAGCATTGGGAGGCCTCTGAATGCTCACTCTGGCTGCTTCCTCCTCCCAGTCTGGAAGCCTCGGAACCTGAACATTACCCAGCACGGTTCAGACATGCAGGTGTCCTTCGACCACGCACCACACAACTTTGGCTTCCATTTTTTCTATCTTCATTACAAGCTCAAGCATGAAGTACCTTTCAAGCGAAAGACCTGTAAGCAGGTGAGCTGCTGGTTATGCATAAAGGAGCACCTTGTGGTTTATAGTGACTCCTGGGTCTCTGGAATTTGGGTGGCTCAGTGTGAGCCCTAGGCTTTGGTGGCAGTATCAGTAGATATTCTAGAATGTTTAGCACTGGTTATATCTTAGGCCATCTTCCCTTCATCCCTTATTTCCTACTTGTCTACACCTTGACCGGTTCTAGTAGTGATATGATCTATAAAAAGTATTTCTAAGGAATCAAAAGAATTAGTATTTCTAGTTTGTTTTCTATGTTTTGAACATTCATCAAGTGCTCATTGTGTGGCAAATGATGATCTTTCCACTCCATGAATCTTGAGCACTCTTTGAAACAGAGGCTTCTGTAATTCCCATTTACACATGGGGAATCTGAGACTCAGGGAGGTCACCTAGCTTTATCAAAGCCACACAGCTGATAAGGAGGGAAACTAGAACTAGAAGCAAGCCATTAGCAGTCCACTGGCCCCTGGTTCTACCTACAGGCTAAGGTAATCAAAATCTTAAACCAAGATCAGTAACCAAGATCAGAGTGATCAGAGAAGTGGGAAACATTTCCTGGAAGCTCACAGGATTGCCAGATTGCCCACTCAAGGACCAAGAGAGGTTATTGGTCATGGTGGCCAAACACTGTCCCTTCCTACACATGCCCCTGCACTTGTCGGGTTCTGACTTAGTTCTGCTCTCTTGCTAGTTCTCACCTCTATCATTGACCTTTGACTTTCTGTCCAGGTTAAAATTGTGGCAAATGAAATAACATGCAAACCTAGACTCTAGTATCTTTCCCTTTCCCTTTTTAAGTAGAGGGTACTAGAGGGTATTTGAACTTTTTTGGGGGGGCCTTCAGATGAAATATTCCTGCTGAGGGCACCACCAGCTAAGGATAGAATATGACAGGGGTCCAGGGCTTTCTACCTTTTACCCAGATGTGAAGTTCAGATAACATGAGTCAGAGAAGTGCAGCTGCTTTCTGACCTAATTGTACCATCTGAAAGTATGACTGGTGGCAAGTCTCCTTCAGCTCTGGGGGAGAGAAGAGTCTCTGATGCCCTTTTCCAAGAAGTGAGTTTTTAAAGTGTTGATTGCTTCTTTACAGGAACAAAATACAGAGACAACCAGCTGCCTCCTTCAAAATGTTTCTCCAGGGGATTATATAATTGAGGTATGTATAACTATAGAAAGCCCTATTATTAATTCTACAGGATGTCGTTCATGTACAGTTTTAACTTTATGGCACTAATATTTCAAGCCATTGAAGGTGAGCACAGTTGTATTTTTACATGGTTCTTATGCTTTTTAAAAAAGTTTATATATAATTGATATCTGATCTTTTCATTAAAGAGTTCAAGTGTGTATTTTTATGTAACCACATAGTCCACATAACTATGATATAAAATTTCTATATAATATTCTTTCATGCTACAAAGATATGTTTTTAAAAGTTTAGCTTTAAAAATGTTTTGTTTTGGGGTGTAGCTCAGTGGTAGAGCACTTGCCTAGCATGTGCCAGGCTCTGTGTTTGAGGCGCAGCACTGCAAAAAAGAAAGAAAGTTTTATTTTATTCCTAAACAGCAAAACAAAAGTTAGTCCTTTTATATCTGCCTATATTGCTCTAGGATTTCCATTGCTATTCTCAACAGACACTATTTCAAAGAGTATGCAAATGATATGTTTCTTTTCTTTTTTAAGATTCCTTTTCCAGTATCAAATTGGTACTATAAGAATTGAGGTAAAAGTAAATTAACAATTTGTCCATTGCCGTATGATTCAAAGACAACCAGCGTGTCCTAACATTTTGGTAGAAAGACCTACTTATTGCATTCCTCAGTAGCAGTGTGTGTTTTGGGCCAGACACACCTTCTGAAAGTATTCATGCAGGCTCAGTAAAATCAGTGTAGGATGCCAGTTTAATAGAAAATTGTTAGATTGTGGGATTCACTCACTGAATTTCTTCAGTGAATAAGCAGCCTTTTTAATCATGACAGGAAATTGGATGGTTAGAGTTTTGAGTCGGCAAAGCGGAGATGAACCCTGATGCCTAGTCTTAGCTTGGTAAATAATTACAGGCCAGTAGCTCTCTCTCTGTCCCTCAACCATTCTTTTCTACTTGTGCTCCTACCCCCCATCACACCTGCACACCAAATGGAATAATGAATGAATTCACTGTTGTATTGTGTCCTGCCCCACTACCTGCTAGACACAATTTGTTGAGGTGCTATCACTTTTTTAAAAAATAATACAGTGTCCTCTGTTTTGCAGCTGGTAGATGATACCAATACAACAAGAAAAGTGATGCATTATGCCTTAAAGCCAGGTAAGAATTGTTGTGTTTGAAATTTGGGCTCTAGACTACTGTAGACTTAAGGTATCTAATACTTTCTATATTTTATGGTTTACAAAAACAAAACAAAATGCAGCACCTCCCTCTTAAATGATATTCCATCAAATGTGAGTTTCCTTCCACCTTCATGTTGATGCCTGGAAGATCAAAGCCAGTGTGGTATCTATCACTGGAACTAAATAAATAGTCACTTGTCCTTGGGAGAAAAGTGGTGGGAGAAGAGGTTTTCTTAGGCGAAGTTCCCATTCAGAGCTATTTACTGTCTCAGTAGACTCAACTGTTGAATTATTTTGTACAACCCTTTAAAAATGAACCATTGAATCATTTTATAATCACCACAACTAGAGATAAGTGGTTTTGGGGACCCTAGAACCTGTGGGGCAGCTTAATGTTTATAAGAAAAAAGTTATTTATCTTTAAACCTGTTATGCTGCTCAAGTTTAAAATCCTTCCGTTTGAAATTTCTCAGTGCATTCTCCCTGGGCTGGGCCCATCAGAGCTGTGGCCATCACAGTGCCACTGGTTGTCATATCGGCGTTTGCAACGCTCTTCACTGTGATGTGCCGTAAGAAGCAACAAGGTATCTCTTCGTCTCTTTCCACCTCCCCACCCAGGGGGCAGGTCAGGGGTCAGAGCCAACAGAGAGGGAGGTTAGGAATACCTGGTTCTTCCAGGTGGGTGTCTGGGAAACCTTAGCTCCTAGTCAGTCCCTGGCTTCTCTAGTTCCCAGAATTAAAATAGTTGAGTAAAATCTCAGGAACCATTAAAAGGATAGGCACAATTCAATTCTCAAACTAAATTTAGGAGCATGAAGGAAGTCTGATGCAGGAATAAGGATAGAGGAAGGACCTGATCGTTTATAAAAATCAGGTGTCGTGTGAAACCCTTTTTAGGAGCTAGAAATAATCTATACTTTGGTTTAGATGGGGGTTACACAGATGACACTTATATTAAAATTCATCAAGGTGTACACTGAAGAATTGTGCACTTTTAGCTGGGCATGGTGCATGCCTGTATTCCTAGATACTGAGGAAACTTAGGTAGAGATGCTTTAGCCCAGGAGTTGGAAGCCAGTCTGGGCCTGTGAGACCCCCCCCCCCCGCCCATAAGAAAGAAAGAGAGAGAGAGATTTCTCTTTCGAGAAAGAGATGTGTGTACTTTACCTTTGTAAATTATACTTCAATAAAACTTTTTTAAGGTCAACTCCGCCAATGCTTAATTTGTCTAGCAGGTACACTTGATTTTAGGAGCCAGTTCTGGGCACTTCACTGACCAGAATGGACCCTGTAGCATTTCCTGGCTTGTCCAAGGTCAGTTTCAGATTTGAAACAGTTTTTGATCTTTTGATGCTCCATTGCAGAAATCTACTGTCCCATTCAGTGATGATCCAAGGGTCTGATGGAGTCGTGGGATTAGGACTCTCTAGGTGGACATGTCAACTGTTCTTTCTTGAGGATGTTGTTGAGTTCCAAGTCATATGGAACAAGATGAGGCTTTGTTCATAGGTACCAACCCTGTCTTCTTTCCCAATTTAGAAAATATATATTCACATTTAGATGAAGAGAGCTCTGAGTCCTCCACATATACTGCAGCACTCCCCAGGGAGAGGCTCAGGCCGCGGCCGAAGGTCTTCCTGTGCTATTCCAGTAAAGATGGCCAGAATCACATGAATGTCGTCCAGTGTTTTGCCTACTTCCTCCAGGACTTCTGTGGTTGTGAGGTGCGGAATCTAAAGTCTATTCTTTTACTGTGGGCAGGACACATAGTTTGTACTCCCTCTTTGCTGCCTCTCTCTTCTAGGTCTGCCCTTAATTAATGGCATAGTTTCCAAACTGGAGACAGTCTTGCCTTGATCTTTCAGTCTGTCTTTCCCATCATCAGCACTAATGTTTCTTTTTTTCTTTTTTAATTTTTTAGTTATAGGTGGACACAATGTCTTTATTTTATATTTATGTGGTGCTGAGGATTGAACCCAGTGCCTCATGAATGCTAGGCAAGCACTCTACCTCTGAGCCACAACCCCAGCCCAGCACTAATGTTTCTTAATACTTGGTTCCAACCTTGACACTCTCATGCCTAAAACCCTTGAGTGGCACCCACCTGGAAGGAAGATTTATGAGCACTAAAAAAATCATGGGCTTGCCATGGGACTATGTAACCGGAGTGGGACATCCCACTCAGGGGTCACTCAAGACATCCTGGTGAGCATGTGCTGGGCATGAGAGAGTTTGCTGAGAAGGGGAATGGAAAATGGGACTGATGCAGGAAGAGATCTTGCGGGACTAGGGAGGAATGTTTAACAAAGTGCTCCTGAGTTTTGATGATTGACTGGTACAGAGTCATGGAAAGGGAGAAACTGGTGATGTAGGAGAAGGCAGTAGCTGCAGACAATCAGGCAGTAGGACGGGAGGAATCCATAAAATAGTAATGTGTCAAATGCTTGATTGCTCAGTTTTTTAGCAATTTTTGAGTTAACTATGAATACTTAGCTTTTCTATAATGCCATAGTTTTGATTTTTAGAGTGAATCTCAAGTGAAAACCATGTCCTGTTTCTTAAAAATGCAATAATTGTACAGTAATTGTGTAGCTAGAAGTCATTTGTACTCTGAAAATGCCTGTCAGCCTGGTCTTCAGATTATCTCCATGTGGTAAGGCTGCCCTCTGCTGTCAATTAAATGAATCTGAAGGCTGGTCTAGTCTCCTGTGTGAAAACCAGAAGCTTGGCCTTAAGCACCTGCTGGAAAAACAACTGCAAAATCTAGCCAGTGGCACATGCTATCTTCAGATACCGCAAACATATCTAATGTATTTTTACCCAGTCTTTTTTTGCACAAATGAACTCACATATACAATTTTGCATTTTGGGCAGATTGGAATGGTTTACTTCTGTCTCTTCATAATTTTCTACATTATTAGCAATGCTATGTAAACTGAAATTTTAAATAGTCACACGATCCATAGTATTGATGTACTACTCCTGTAATCCCAGCAACTTGGGAGGCTGAGTTAGGAGGATGGTAAGTTCAAGGCCAGCCTCAGCAACTTAACAAGACCCTGTCTTAAAATAAAAAAGGACTGAGAATGTAGCTCAGTGGTGAAGTGCTCTGGGTTCAATCCCCAAAGTGTTGTGTGTGTTTACTATAAATGAGTTCATATATATTATTAAACTTCTCAGTAGTTAAGTACTGCCCCATTTCTGATGATTTCCCCAGAATAAATGCCTGGAAATGGAATTGCTGAGTCAAAGATAGGAATTTAAAAAAATTTGCTTGGTGTATTTTCCCAGTTAGCTTTAGCATGTATAATGTCAGCAAGAATTAAGGAAAGTATAAGACAGTTAAGGATTATTTTTAGTCAGTGGATGGATGTTGGGGCTTTCTTTTCTTTGGTAATATTTTACAGCAGAGGAAGATAACAAGGCCATTTCTGAGTGCCCACTCCTTCTAAAACATTGTATCTGCTACGTTTGGTCATAGTCATTGAGAATTTGTTTTTAAACTTAGAAGGAATCATTCATACCAACACAATTGTCAAGACCTGTTGTCAGCAGAATCAGATGAAAGTGGTTAAAGGTTAAACCCTCTGAGGGGTCACACATACCTGATTTTCATTCCCTTATCAGGGATACACCACCACCACCAACCTCCCTACCAGAGATCATACCCCAGAGGCCTTCTTGATCATAAGCCTTGTAGAGATGTGACACTGTAGATCTCTATGAAGCTGTGAAGGAAGGTGCTTGTTATTCTGGAGTGAGTTAACCAGAACATAACCAGTTGTGTTGTTTTATCAGTTCACCAACCTCTTCTCTGGCATTGACCAAACAACATGGCTGAACCCAGGTTGGTAAGAGTTACCATTACCAGAGAAATCCTCTTGGCCATCCATGTTCTCTGGATGCATGACTTTGGCATATAGGCCAGAGCCCCATTTTCCAGCACAGTTGGCTCACTCATCCTCCTCTTGAGTCTAGTCTGTTAGCCTTCTTTCCAGGATCTGCTCCTTGGCAGCCTCTCTTATCATATAATAAAAGTATCAGTCCCTTCATACTCTGTGCTCTGCACCATACTGTGGGTTCCTTGAGGCCATACTTGTGATGACTTAAGACCAGCTGGTAAAAGTTCAGTGCTTCCATCTTCTCACTTCTGGGGTGCCAGTGGTAATGACCTTACATAATGCTAAAATGAGTTGATGGATAGCAAGCCCTTTCAGAGGGCCTAGTGTGTGAGTCTCACTGTAGAACCTCAGCTGTTTGTCTGCAACACAGCCTGCCCATAGCTGTGCTTATAGATGATGTGACCTCCTCTGATATTCACCATCTTGTTACTCCTGTCTCCTGTGGAGTAGATGAGGGAGCTGCCTTGTTTTCTTTCCAGGTGACACTGGACCTATGGGAAGATTTTAGTCTCTGTAGAGAAGGACAGAGAGAATGGGTCATACAGAAGATCCATGAGTCCCAGTTCATCATCGTGGTGTGTTCCAAAGGAATGAAGTACTTTGTGGAAAAGAAGAACTACAAACACAAAGGAGGTGGCCGAGGCTCAGGCAAAGGGGAGCTCTTCCTGGTGGCAGTGGCGGCTATTGCTGAAAAGCTCCGCCAGGCAAAGCAGAGCTCATCTGCTGCGCTCAGTAAGTTCATCGCCGTCTACTTTGATTATTCCTGCGAAGGTGATGTCCCCTGCATCCTGGACCTGAGTACTAAATACAAACTCATGGACAACCTTCCCCAGCTCTGCTCCCACCTGCACTCCGGAGACCATAGCCTCCAGGAGCCAGGACAGCACCTGGGACACAGCAGCAGAAGGAACTACTTTCGGAGCAAGTCTGGACGTTCCCTGTATGTCGCCATCTGCAACATGCACCAGTTTATTGACGAGGAGCCCGACTGGTTCGAGAAGCAGTTCCTACCCTTCCATCCTCCCCTCCTGCGTTACCGGGAGCCTGTCCTGGAGAAGTTTGACTCAGGCTTGGTTTTAAATGACGTCATCTGCAAACCAGGACCAGAAAGTGATTTCTGCCTAAAGGCTGAGGCTGCCGTTCTTGGGGCCACTGGGCCTGCCGACTCGCACCCGCACCCCGAGAGTCAGCACGTGTGCCTGGACCAAGACCCTGAGGCCCCGTCCACCCAGGAGGGTGGCTCCACACTGCAGCCCTTGCTGCATGCTGTGAAAGCGGGCAGCCCCTCAGACATGCCGCGGGACTCGGGCATCTACGATTCATCTGTGCCCTCGTCTGAGCTGTCTCTGCCTCTGATGGAAGGACTCTCAACGGACCAGACGGAAACTTCTTCCCTGACGGAGAGCTTGTCCTCTTCCTCCGGGCTGGGTAAGGTGCTATTGAGTCAGGTTTGTGGTACACACTTTCGCAACATTTCTAAAGTACGTCAAAGTGTTTTTCTAATTTTGGTGCTGACTTATTGGACAATTAAACCTAAAGGAAATAATATGGTTTCTTTGGTAGACTGGATTTATCCAAGTAATGTGAATATTTGATCTGCAGAAATACTGATACTAAATTATGATAAGCTGCCTAGACCCCACAAGGGGGGTTAGATAGCATATGGTATGTGTATTATATTGTCTTCTTGAAATCCAGAAACATTGGAATACCAAAATACATTGTCTGCCAGGGGGTTGGGTAAGGGTTTATGGGACTGTGTCTTTGTTGGGACCCTTCCTTTCCATTGTCTTTATTTTAATTTTTTCGTATCAAAAACTTAAATGAACCCAGAGGCACTTTACCACTGAACTACATCCCCAGCCTTTTTAAAAATATTTATTTTTTAGTTATAGGTGGACATAATACCTTTATTTTTATGTGGTGCTGAGGATCAAACCCAGTTCCTCACACATGGTAGGTGAATGCTCTACCTCTGAGCCACAATCCCATCCCAATCCCCAGCTTTTTTTATATTTTATTTTGAGACAGAATCTTGCTAAGTTGTTGAGGGTCTTGCCAAATTGCTGAGGCTGACCTTGAACTTGAGATCTCTCTTGCCTCAGCCTTCTAAGTGCTGGGATCACAGGAGTATGCCACCACTCCAGGCTTTTCCATTGTCTTTAAAATCACATCTGTTGGACTAGAGGTTCATTGGAGCAATACTTTTTCCCTTCTAGCTCAGTATAGGGCCCTAAGTAGGAGGGCTCTGTAGGAGGGCCCACTTCCCCCAGGGAACCCCAGGATATTATCTCAGGCTGCTCCTTACCATGCCTGTAACTAGTTGGAATTATGTATAGAAACCCTTGACCCTCAAGGAAGGTATCTTCCTTCTTCAGGGTAAAGGAACTGGAATCTGTTAAGAAGATAATAGTGCTACATCTTGAACTGATTCTGATTCTTGTATCATTTGTGCAAAACCTGTACTCCAAATGCAATTCCAACCATATCTTTGTATGGGCGCCAGGTTCAGTGAAATGCAATGACTGTGTGGATCTGTCCTCTTTTCTCTCCTTAGGTGAGGAGGATCCTCCTACCCTCCCTTCTAAGCTCCTTGCCTCTGGAGTGTGCAAAACAGAACTTGGTTGCTGCAGCTACACTGATGAACTCCATGCGGTTGCCCCTTTGTAACAAAACAGAAGAGTCTAAGCATTGCCACTTTAGCTGCCACCACTCTCTGGTACCATAGCTCATCTCTGGTCACATGGCCTTCTTGCAGCTGAGGGCTCATAAAAGGATATTTGGAGTGAAATTCTGGCCAGTACTTGCTCCTGCAGCCCCAGCCCTCTACCAAATATGTTGGCAAAGTCTCCAATTTTCCAAGACCATATGGAACTCTGAAAGGCATGTCCATGGGGTTTGACAAGACCTTGCTATATTAGGTCAGTTCTTGGATCAGAGCCTATTCTGAAAGGTAGAGAGGAAACAGTTAAAAAGAAACAGGATAATACTCACAATGACCATTCAGACTTCACTGAGCGCCATAAACAAACTTTGCTCTTCACTGTTAGTTACTTTGATTTGAAATGATCTGTGGAAAAAGCACTTGTAATGTCATTATCGCCACAGAAATCAAGTGCCATTCTCTCTGGAATCTGTTATATTGCAAATGATGTCCTATCCATTTTTGATGTGGAACTTACGATGTCAGGGGTATTACGTTAAATAAGTTTTGAGTCAATGTCAAAGAAGTGACTGAATATCCAGTCACCTTTTAAAAAGTCTTTATGTATTGCTGGGTGACATGGCTGGTTGATGAGGGGGCCATAAAACAGGCCGACTGTCTTGCTCATTCTTTCTCAGAGTCTTCTCATAATCTAAGTAGGCATCATGTGGAGGCCAGAGCTGCCTATCAAGTTTCCTTGGGTTACACTTACTGAGCTGTAGCTCAGATGATGGTGTCTGGACATTTATTTTAAGAGACTGTTACCCAACTGGGCTGTATTTTTGAAAGTTGTAGTTCATGCTTCATTTTGGCCTTTTGGTCTAAACTTGTATCATAAATATTAGGGATCAGAATTTGCAAAAACACAACAGTGTGTGGAGCTAATCTCCTCAACTGGTTTTGATTGATGACAAGTCTCCTTTTAAGAAAGTAGAAATGAAGGGACTATCACAGAGGTTATTGTTACATTTTTATGAATGACTCCTCTACACAATCTCTGTTTCCAAAGGGAAAATGTTTGTTCATATCCTGTTTGTTGATTTGCATGTGTGTGATGATGTGTTAGTCTCCTCTCTGGAAACCCTTGCCCTCCCCATGCCCTGGCACAGGTATGAGCATCTCTCTACACCTTTTTCACCGGGGGCCATTGGATTTTGGCGGTCCATTTTCTCATCATTTAGTCTAAGGATTGTGGCTTTCCTTCATCAGATGGGACCAACATTGGTAAGTGGGATGGGGCAGAACATTATCTTTCAAGCATGTGCTTGTCAGGTAGGGAAGGGAAGGCTTGCAGTTCTGCTGGAAAGAGGTTTGTGTGTATTTTGGACTCAAATGTACTATTCCCTGCTCTGTAAAGGCAGCTGGCAGCTTCTTGGGATAATGTGCTCATCTGTTCTCTGGCATCAAGTTTCCTGCAGCTGCTCTGAGGGAGAGACAGTGAGCTGCAAGACTGTCTCCCCATGAAACTGGCTTCTTGGTAGAGATGTTCTGTGTGGAATCCAGGACAAGCACAGAGCTCCTGCCCAAGTAAAATTGCCCTGCTGTTTTCATTGTCCACATACATTCTGTGAAGGAGATCAGTGGGTTCAAACTTGCTAACATATGAAAATTCACTTGGAACGTTACCAGAGAGATTTCTTATTTGGACTAAGAGATGTTTCATGCTCCCAAAGGAACCTAGGAGCTGCTTTTACAATAGACATTCAGCTTCACATAGGAAATAGGCATCTCTGAGAAAGTGGCCCTAGGGACAGTTTGGAGCATTCAGAGGAGCATTAATTGAGGTCCAAGGGCGGGGGCAGAGAGTTCAATACATGAACTCACTTGTTACAAAAATGGAAGGGACAGAAAGGATGCTAGTCCAAAAATCAGGTAATGTTTTTTAGTTTGGATTTAGGGTTTGAATAGTTCTCTGAACTATTGTTTCTGATTCACAGACTCTAAAATACCAAGTAATAAAACCTACAGTATGATTGCCTAATTCAGAATAAGTTGAGAAGTCTGTCTTCCTAATTTTTGTTTCATTAGTTTCACTCTTTTGTTTTCTCCCACCCCCACATCATGCTAGCAATGGGAATAGTTGTGTTGTAGATTAAGGCAAAACATCTATTCTAAGTAGAGTTGCAGTTTTTGACTAACTACCTGTCTGACAGTGGAAATGATAAAATGGGATTAAAAAAAATCTGCCAACTTGCTAGTTTTAGATATCGGGAAACAAGAATTAGATTATAGTGATGTGCTCAGTGAAAGGCCTTGATCTGAGAGTGAGAGGCTTTTATGGGTAAGTTAGTGCCCTCTGCAAAGAAGACCAGTGTTCATCCCAGGACTCTAGAAAACCAAGAATACCCAAGGTAGGAAGCTAGTCATTCTCCTTAATTCCGATGTCTCACAGAAAGAATTTAGTATATGATGCAGTCAGCTTTGCCAAGAGAGTGATCAGGGAGGTTAAAACCTAGGTAATTGTGTGCTCTTCTCTGAGAAGTTGGCTCCAAGTAACTGGGACTATATTCATGGACCAGGCCTAGCTACACTGGGTGCAGAACTCCTCCAGAGGATCGATACTTGGGCCTTTGAAACACAAGGATCTTGAAAGAATCAGAAGTCATTCCAGTCCAGTCCTGGGTATTGAGTTAGGGACTCAGCCAGGTAACAGTATTTTGAGACAAAAAATGAGATTGGGTCATAAAGTCATGAGATAAAGCTTTTGGTTGATTTGTTATTAACTAAAAACAGTCCCAGATCAGAAGTTTAAAAAAAAATTGTCCTTACCAATGATGACATCAATCATTAGAATCAATGTGTAGTAGGTTACGGAGATTTAAGTTCCTGCATGTATGTTTGTTAAAGTTCTCTCTTGCTATTCTATAAACACAAGATATTTTGGTTTTGTTTTTTACCAACCTCCAGTCTCAGGTTACCTGAGGTACATGCAAACAGGAAGGCTAGTCCTCCAAAACTGTAGGTTAACATGATTTTAAGAGTTTTTTTTCAGAGGTGAGCATTTTTTTTCCTTTACAAGAAACTAAATCGGCAGGGACGCTATTTTATCCCTGGAGAAGAAATGGTATACCCTCCTTCTCAAAGAAAGAACATTCTGCAGTCCCTGGCTACCTCAAAACTAATTTGGCTCTCTTAAGAAGAGACATTACTCTCTTTATTGGAGAGAGATGGGCAGTGCCAATGTGAAGGTTACTAGTCTTTTCTGTTGTTGAAGACATCTATTCTTAGCAGATCCTGTACCTTCAGGGGCACCAGTGTAGTCAGGTATAAGCAAATTAGCTGTGTGATAACAAATTGCAACAGCACACCTTCTCTTTGTCAGAGTGACAATAAGGCATGGTGGGGACTGTGGCAAACTGAAGAACTTCTGTCCTACCTACAGGGAGAGGCTGCTCCAGTTGATTGTGGACATGAAGTGTTTCCCAATCTTCCCATTTCTCAAGAGAAGCTGAAAATTTCTTTCTTTTAATATTGGCAACTAAAATTTTAAAATATTTAAATTCAAGACCAACAGAACATACAGATGGACCTAATTTGGCTCCCTGGCTGCCAGTTTGTGACCTCTGCTTTATAAGATTTGAAATGAAAGTCACCCATGGTAATTACACATAAACCATGCCACTAATATCCAGCCAGTAGCTGGATTATTTCTTTCCCCTAACTCTCCTTCAAAGAAATTTGAGGTGATTCTGAATGTATTTGTAAGGTTTTAATTGCTTCTTTACATTTAATTTCAAGTTCAGATTTATTGTCTTCCAATTTAAGAAACAGAATGTTTTGAACAATTTCACTTAAACTCCACAACCCCTAGGGCTCATGTGTAATCCTTTTTTAGATGGTGTGCAAATCTGAACTTAGACCAAGACCTAATTAGAAAAACAGGCATATGTGGGTAATAAGGCAAAGAATCTCCTAGTGTCCACTACAGCCAGATATGCATTACCTTCTGTTTTAAATGATCTGTGAATTGACTCTTGGCTGTGTGAAACTGTGGACGGAGAAAAGCTTTTCCTGATGTTGAGATACAGGGGAGACCCTGTGGGTGTTGGGTCGCCCTTGCTGTTTCCCCTCCTTCCCAGGCACAGGGTGAAAGTAAACAAAAGAAAATCTGTAAGCCAATAGCTTTGATTCCCATTTCAGACCTCGAGGGCTAGAAGAAAGTTTAGATTATCTCACATGTTCCCTCCCTGGTGTCAAGACAGGGGCTGCACTGAATTATTCCAGACATATGGCTGCAGATGAAATTGTGGACTTTTACTAAAGGAGATTCTGTAACCTACCCTGCTGATCAGATAGTTTTTTGTATGTTCTTCCTTATAGAAATGCAAACCAGCTTTCTTTTGTTGAGGGTGTAGTGGAGAAAGAACAGCTGGTCACCTTCCCGTGTATCTGAAAACCACAGTGAAGTCATCCCCCTGGTGTTTTTATTTCAGTGGTAAATAATCCCACCCAGTTAAACCATTCTTCACAGCTCCTGTTTTCCAAAGGCTTAATAATTTTCACTGCTCTTTAGTTTCTCAGTTTCACACTTGTTTTAGTTGCTCAAACAGAACATTGGTGCCTTCTTCATATTGGTGCCTTGTGATGGCCAAGCTCAGGGTGGGATTATAGGGAAATTCATATGTGCCCAGTGCCTCTTAGCATGTAGAAATAGAATGGCACTTTTAAAAAATGGTGTGTTGCTTATATTCATTCTAAGAATTAGTAGGCTGCCACTCCCCTCTCCTCCTGCCCTTGGTAACAGTCCTATTTTGTGGTTTATTTTCCTTCCTAAGGGCAAACATTTGGTGCTTACTTCTGATGTGTTGATTGTCGTTCCTGAACTTCAGGATACTCTTTTAGACCAGCTCTTACCTTCTGAGTGGCAGCTACCCTACCCTCCCAATTTGTGATTCTATTTTTGCATATCTTTACCTTTATTTGGTGACTCATAATATCACTACATGGTACAGACTTCAGTTTAACCACTGGTGAGATGATGCAGCAGTTTAGTTGCTAAGTGCCACCTTCCCATTGTCATCTGGGGACTAATTTGCAGACACCTTTGAATCCTCCAATGAGGACCTCTGGGGAATTTTGGCCAATTGTCTTCTCTCCTGCTCTTTGGTTCCTCTCCAGAATTCCATGGGAACCACAGACACCTCAAGGACTTCTTCTGCATTCCAGGGGGCTAGCGCCATGGCTCTCCGTTGACCAACCACTGTGTTTTGCACAATCCGAAGACTGACAAAAACAAACTATTCCTGTTGTACATCTCACATTTATATTATATAAAATTCCAGTCAAGAAGATTCAAAAGAGCAGTTTTCTATTTGTATATGATGTGGACATAAGTGAATGCTGCAACTGTAGACAAAAATTGCCGTTGGATGACACTAACATGCTCATCTGTTATTTAAAAAGTTTTATTTCTCTCATGATGCTTTTTTGCATAGTGAGTCTGGACAGCAGCAAAAACTTCTGTAATGAACTGTGTTCATTTAGAGAGTAGGTAACTATGATTTTCACTGTTAAAATTTTTTTTCTTTTTTTCCACTGCAAAAACTCCCTTTTCCTATGTTCTAGGAGGAAAGCCTGTGGAACACCAGTGGTCATTAATGTCATTGTTTTTATTTCATCTTTCAGTTTATCTTTGGTGGAATAATGAGCACTGACAGACTGTAGCAATGTGCTGTATTTTTACATTGAAAATGTTAGTGACATGTTTGATTTGTGTATAACTCTGTAAATAAGTGATAGTAGACCACAGCTGACATTTGCAAAATGGTTTTGTACCTTAGAATTTCTGCATCAAATAAAATGTTTTTGTTTTAAGACTGTAGTGGTTTGTTATTTAGAATACCTGTCCTGTTTCCTAGCTAGCTGAGGCTCCTGGCAGTTTTTGGAGGGTTCTGCCTCAGGAAGAAGAGGTGAGTGGGTCAGTATTTCTTGCCCTTTAGAGAAGAGAAACCCACCACCTTGGACCATTTACATCCCTCAGCAGGCACTGGCGTTTCACCTGTCTGTGTCAGGAGGCCTTCCTGCTACAATACTGTTTCTTACAGAAGAAATCTGACTCTCAGAACAAATGGATTCGTTTTCAGAAGTTTGAAAACAAGACACTGGAATTTGGGAGCCACACACAAATTAGAAAAAGAGATGTCTGCTCATTCTTCCAGGAGACATTCTTTCACCTTCTATGCACTCTTTATGCTCTGCAAGGTAACTTCTTATTGCCCATCAACTTCAGGTTCAGGTCCCAGCCTGGCTGCCGTTGCTGTGACCCCACAACTGTAAGATTATGTGAGAGTCTACTCCTTGATTTCCTACCTATAAATGGGCCAAACTCCCTACTTCAGAGGGTGGTGAATTAAACGGTGATATGCTGCAGCACACGTCAGTGTTCAGAAAATGGGCAAATGTCCTCAAGTGGGTGTGAAGAAATAGTATACACAGAATACAAGCCTTTGAGCCATTCCCTGAAAAAGATATGTTTTACATTTTGGGTCTTCAGAACACACTAAATATTACTAAATGGATTTTCCCATTCACCTATCCCTTCTCATATTCCCTTGAGATTGTGTGGTGCTGAGGTTCTGCAACCTGTCCTCAAGGGAAATGGAAAGAGAGGATAATATAAACCAGCTTTGAGCAAAGCACAGTGGATCACTGAGAGGAAGAAATCCCAAGTTCTTGCCCCTCACCTTGGCACTTCCTTCATTTTTCCTATTCATAGTGGCCTAGGGTGCTGCTGCTTGTTTTACCTGTTGATTTCTTCTTTCCTTTGGTCTTTGTCATTTCTCCTTCTTTTAGGAGTCTGAATTTGAGTGCCAAGTGCTTGACATGTGTGATCATGATAGCATTTATCTTCACAGCTATTTTTGAGGTGGGTAATCTTCTATGTCCATTTTGTAAACAAGGAAACAGGCTTGGAGAGGTTCTCAGATTTCATGGCTGGCTAGTGGCGGAGCCCACCTAGACTACTTCACATGGCCCCTTGGTATAGGTCTAGCTATTCAGATAGAGATGGACCTCATAATGTCTTTGTGGTCAAGGGCAACAGAGAACCTCCTCATAAGGTGGCCAGTAGAGAGAAAGCGCTAATGGACCACTTTGGGTATTGGCAAAGATAGTTCCCGGGCCAACTACTCATGCCTTTTCTCACCTCCACTTGATATAGAAAGAAATGTTCAAGATCCCAAACTCCAGAAATTGGATAGCTTTACCAAGGGCACAACCGAGGGGTTGGCAGCCCTGGGGTTGAAACATCTGAGGGAAGCATTGTCTGTCGTTCCTTATCAATAGTCCCTCAATAGAGTTTAAGAGAAAGGAAAAGTCTCCAGTAGCAATTATAGTGACTTGGTTTCTTTCTCAATCCAAATGTTGAGAGTAAATCTGGTTCAGAATTTAAGCAAGTGGATCTCAATCTGAAGAACCTCAGGGCAGTGCTACAAGTGACTTCCTCTTCTTTCATTAAAATAAGTTACAGCTTGTACTTTACTATTCATGGAGGAAACATGGATAGCATGAGAAATCCTAATTTTTACCACAGTGTTAGAAAGTTGGAGTTTGTTGTTACAGTTGCCTTAGGGTTCTTATAGTTCTAACATCTGTGGGGACTTGCCACTGTTTTTGCCTTTGTGTGGCAATGTTAACTTTTTTTTTTTTGGTGCTGGGCATTGAACTCGAGGCCATGCCAAGTATGTGCTCTACCACTGAGCTACATCCCCTGCCTCAGGAAATGTCAACTTTGGAGGAAGCAAAGCCCAGCTTTCCTTTATAGGCTTAAATTAAATTACAGGAGGAGAAAAGTAGGTGGAGGAGGGAGGAAACTATATTTTTGCTGTCCTTGGCATATTGGGTCATCAATAACATGTCTGTGTTCTAGCCCAACCCTGGCTTATTCTGTCCTCACTGCCCACAGGAACAAAATCAGAAGCAGCTCAAGAAAAAGGAGATGTAGAGGATGCAGTGAAGGAGGATGATGGACACAAACACTGCTTAAGCACTCTTATAGTAAGATAATATTTAAATGGGCTCTTTGGGATTAAGGGAAAGTTTAATGCAAGTGTTGTGCATTTAGTCCCCTGGCTTCTTTCTGGTGAGGATGTTACGCCACATTTTTACATTTATGGATGATATGACCTTCTTACAGCCTTTATTCCAGTGTGTGCTGGGGACACAGGACACAGTAATGGACAAGGCACACACACATACAATCACTGCCTCCTGATTCCTGCTCCTCCTATGTATGGAACTGTGAGCAAAACGCTTAAATGCTCTATAAGATGGAGAATAACCCACCACATGGGATTATTGTGAGGATTAAATGAACTGGGATACAGAGAACACCCAAGGCTGTACTCAGCAAGTGCTAGGCACCTGTTAAGTAGTAGCTGCTAACTGTTCTGTGAAGAGGAGACCTTGGATTCTTTGGGGACTTATGGAGATGGGCTCCATGCCCACAAGGAGCTTGAACCCTGAGACTTTTCCAGGGACAAAATAAAATCATCTCTATCCACCCCTGGCTGTTTTGTGGTGGTCTAGGGTGAAGGTGGGAGGTGAGGTTTGAAGGGGGAAAAATTAAACTTAGAATGAACTCTGGGGTTCTTAATAGTTGACCATGTTCCTAGAGGTTTGCAGTGGTTCCATTCATCTGCTCCTTTTCTCCTTGTCACCTTTTAGCCTTGATGGGGATACATTTTTCTGGACTTGTTGTTGCAAGGTCCTAGGCCCAGGCAGATAACCACACCCAGCTCTGCATATGAACAAAGGCAGGGATTCTCAAAGAAATTATCAGTGAAAAATTAGGGGAATTTTTTTTTTCTCCTAGGGTGAAATAGCTCTGCCTGTTCTTTTCTATTCTTGCTTTTCAGAAACTCCGGGGAGTGGGCAGGAGTCAGCTTCAAGGCAAACCCAGGCCAGGCCAAAAGGAACTTGTAAGAAAGGAAAGCAGGGCTTGGGATTGTAGCTCAGTGGTAGAGCGTTTGCCTAGCACATGTGAGGCAACGGGTTTGATCCTCAGCACCACATGAAAATAAATAAATACAATAAAGGTATTGTGTCCACCTACAACTAAAAATATATATATTTTTTAAAAAATGAAGGAAGGCAGGAGCGTGCCTGTTCACCAAATGCAAATGCAGGCAGATCCTTCCTTTGATTTTATGCCACTGAAGTTAGGTATATTTAAAGATCTTTCACACAAATGCAAATTGTGTATTATTGATAAGATGATTGTTGTTAGCATTATTAGCATTGTGATTAAAGTGTGGGCTTGATCTTTGGTATCCTGAACTCAGATCTTAGTCTTCCATTTTCTGTGTGACCCTGTTTAGGACTTTAAAGTTTCCCTATGGAAAGCCTAACAGAGCTCTTGTGAGACTTGAATGTAAGGTCAGGTGGCACAGAACCTGGCACACAGTGAGTCCTATATCTGTGGATGTGGGCACCAAGTGACAGGTTAAAAGATGTACAGTTAATGGGACTTTCCCACAAATGTCTCCATGGGTCCTGGGTACCTGGTGGGCTAGCAAACTAAAGTGGGCCTTCCGTCTCTTAGAGTTCTCAATTCAGCTGGCCTGCAGCAGAGAGGAACACTTGATCAGATGTCACTTCCTGCTTGAAGCTACAAATGACCCTGGAGGTGAACACCAAAGCTCATAATCCTGCCACAGGTGTCACTATCTTCAAGGGTGGGGACTACACTAAGCAGGTGTTATTTCATCAATGTGCTGCTCCACACCTTTCAGATTCTTAAAACAATGGGAGGAGGAGCATTGGTGCAGGGTACCGCTACAGGCAGAAGGTTGAGTATCTCTCCCAGGAATTCCACTTCTAGGGTTGTATCTTTTACAACCAGTAACCAGAAATGTGTGTCAAAGTTTATTGTGCAAAGATTTTCATCACCAAGCTTGATCCTGATAACGAGAAATGAGGAACAAAGCAAGTGCCCTCAAAGATTGATTTTTATAAGAAGAGGGTACTGTCATACGACAGACTTTAACAGTCATATTGTAGAAGAACAGTTCATGACAGAGGAAAAGGCTCATGATGTATTACATGAAATATAAAGGACACAAATTAACAGTGGTTATCTCTGGGTGGTGATTGTGGTTCCATCTTACTCTTTATACCTCTTGGAATTTTTTTTTTTTTTTTTTTGGTGGTGCTGGGGTTTGAATCCAAGACTTTGTGCATGCAAGGCAGGCACTCTACAACTGAGCTATATCCTTAGCCCCCTCTTGAAATTTTTTATACTGTTTTACAATGAGAGGTATTATATAATCAGAGGGTCTTAAATATATGGTTACATACAACATGTTCAGCAAGTATTCAAGGTACAAGGTAGACACTAGGAGGCAGGGGCTGGTTGTTGCAGTGTCTTGCCTTTGCCCACTGTTGTGACTTTTTATTATTTTATTTTTTTGTGTTGCTAGGGATTTAATCCAGGGCCTTTACATGCTAGGGAAGTGCTCTACCACTAAGCAACATGCCCAATCCTTTTTATTTTGAGACAGGTCTCACTAAGTTACTGGGGTTGACCTGGAACTTGTGACCCTCCTGCCTCAGGTTCCCAAGTAGCTGAGATTACGGGCATGTACCATTGCAACCAGCCTGTCATGTCTTGTGCACAGGTGCTTCCCCAAGTGTGCTGCCGTGCCCCATGCTTCAGGCTATAACCATTATTTTCCTGCCTGGTGTCAATCATAGCTCCTCATGCTGGGGTCTTCTGCAGACACCCTGGGTTTCCTAACTGATTTAATAAAGGGATTGTCCTTGTCCTACCCCAAACTTTCTTGCAGAATTAGGGAAGACAGGTGAATTTAAGAACGAGCCCCTCCCCCCACCAACTATATTAAGGAGAAAAAGTGACTGATGATCGGTGTCTTTTGGCCTCTTCACCAGTTTCCAAACCCTGGATAGTAACCCACATTTCCTGACTATGCCCTTCTTTATCCCCACCAAAAGATAACCTTTTTTTCTTGAAGGGACTTCCAACTTGAGTCCAGTGACCAATTCCTTCTTTCCTCCCCCAGCCATCAGCAGGGCCAAGCATGGCATGGGAGGAAGGTATGAGAGAAGCTGCATATATAAACCCTTGTGAGATAAAACTGATGTGCTGCTAAGTGTGCATATCCTACTTGTAGGTGTATTCTGCTTTCCAGAAACCCTGAATTATAAAAAAGGAAGTCAAGGAGTTTGCCTTTAATAACAATACAAAGACACGTTGCTTTTGGCAGTGAACAGACTTAGCTACTGTATTCCTTCCTCACTCAGCAACCAGTGTGATGTTCCCCAAATCCCAAATGCCTCTGCCTTTCTATGAGCAAAGTCTGGCTCACCTTGGCCAACAAATCTCCTCTGGCTTCGTCCCCCCCCCCCCGCACCTGCCACCTTTGTGGACTTCCAGTATGGTGATCTGTTCTCTCCTGCTTCCACACCACCTGACCTCTCACACTTTCCCCTGCCTGGTTCCCTGGCCTGTCAGGGTTCAGCCCAGACCTGCTTCCCAAGGAAGCCTCCTTCTACCTAGACCAGCGCCTCTCCAAGTGTCTCTTTCCATGTCTTGTTCCCCATCTGCTTGTAGAGGGGATTATCTTCCTCTTCAGCTCCATGAGGTCCCAGACAATCTGTCTTGATACTAGTCAGAGCCCAGCATGGGATATGGCAATAACTGACACTCAAATAATTAAACTGAATCTATTAGAAAGAAAACTCTTCTCCTTGGTAAGGCTGCCTAGGTAGAACCTCAGGTGTCACATGTGGGTCTGAAGTTGCCAATTGAGTCCTGGGTGAATGAGTGGAAGCCTTTTGCTTTGTACTTAATAAATTTAATTACTTAATGAACACGGTTGGTTTTAGTAGGAATCTTCCACAGTGTGGAGGAAGGAGAATAACAAAGGTATTCTTGTGGGGAAAGGTTGAGAACTAGAGATCTGGACACTAAGTTTGTCCTTAAAAATGGATTACTTAGGGGAGTGTGTTTTCCCTGAACAGGAAACCAATGGGTCACCAGGGCTCAGTCTAGAGTCTAGGAGCCCCCTTGAAGCTGTAGTGGAATGAAGCTGCAGCTGTTGGAACGGACATTGATTTGCTCAAGATGTTTGATTTCTGGCCCAGAAGGGGACTGTGGGCTAGGAAGAGGCTAAGTAGCAGTAGCAGGCAAAGGTGCCATGAGGACAGTCCCAGCTGGGTCAAGGCAAGTTCTAAAGACATTGCACTGGTCCTTGGGGCTGGACTGGAAGATCTATATCCCTGGGATGCCTTCCAGTGAGCTCTCACTCTCATCCTATGAACTGGGATGTAGGAGTGGCAGAGTTCACTCCTTGGAGAGAGTTAAGTCCACTCAGCCCTGGTCTTGTTGCTTACTTCACACCAGCTTGAGCGCCCGCCCATTGGCTAATGCTCTTTTCTTGATAAGCAGGGGCCCAACGGTCATCTCCAGATCTTTCTCACCTGGGGGCTGGCTTAAACTCTCTAAGCTTCAGTTTCTTCTTCTGAGAAGTGGGCGCCGCACAGACCCTCCATTTTAACATTGGGAATGTTAAAATTCTTCACACACCTAAAATGCACAAGTGGTTCATGGAATCATGACAGCTCAGTAACTACAGTCTAGAGCATTCTTTACTCCAGACTGTATGAGGTCCTGAGGACAGCAGACATTTATTTATCTATTAAATGAATGACTGGGTGCAGATTCCCATGTTTATTTCTGCATGGGTGACCCAGCCACTCCTACAGACTCAGCACCCAACAACTAACCCTCGATTACTGAAGACGTGCTGGGCGCCCAGGGGTTCGAGCAGTTCGATGCCCGTCCTCATTCTCACCTCTACAGTCAAGGAAAGTGAGGCTTGGGCAAGACCTGACACGCTGGAGATCTGCCTAGCGGCTACCGTGGGGACTTCGAGCGCAGGCTTTGGCCCTACCCAGCTAGGGCAACCCCTGCCACTCTGGCCTTTACAGTCGCCAGCTGGTGTGAAGTATCCCGCTAGGATACCTATCCTTTAGCCACCCATGGGGTTTCCGGGGCGCCTTCGCGGCCCTGGGAAGCAGGGGCCAAGGGCTGGCCGTCGCCCTCAGTCTCCAGCCCGATGAACCCTCCGTCTAAGTTGGGTTTGGGTCGCAATGAGTGTTCTGAGGGTCCCCCTGCCCTCCCTTCTTACCTCTCCGGGAGACCCGGGCGGGGCGCGGGAAGCAAGGTGTAGAACAGCAGCCACGTGGGGCCGCGTCCAGGACCTGCTTTATCCAGCTCGGGCGCTCCCGGGGTCCCGGGCCCGCCTCCCGCCTCCCGCCCACGTGGCCGGTTCCGCCTCCCCGCCCCGCCCCCCGCCCCGCCCGGTCAGCCGCCGGCGCCGCCGCCGCGGAGCGCTCTTCAGCCCCGCCGGGCCGAGCCAGCGCGGGCCGACGAGGTGAGTCCGCGAGGGTGGAAGCGAATCCTACCCGCCCGCTACAGCCTCTGGGGTTCGCTCCTCCCTTCCCTTAACCCACCAACCCCGCCAGAATTGGACTCCCGCCTCCCTCCTGGTGTCAACGCCGCAAGGGGTGCGCTGGGCGCAGCGCAGGTGGGCAGTGCCACTCGCGGTCCTGACCAGCCGCTGCTCTTGAGGGAGACGCTGACTTGGGTGCCCTGGGAGCTCCTGGCGAAAATTCCCGGAGCTACTTCCGGAGAGGGAGGCGCCACCTGTCCTGGGGGCGCGCCCCTTTTCCTCAACTTTCGTCTCCAGGTCTGCCTCGCGTGAGGCGCTGTTGGTGGTGGCTCTCCGGGTCCCTGGTCACTCGCAGCGGGGCAGCTGGGCTCTGAGCGCTCTGAGAGGGGACTGCCGCCCGGGCCCGCCCGGGTCCTTGAGCTGGCGGAGGCTTCGTCTTTTAAACTGCTCAGCCCAAGGATCCTGAGGTGGGCGGCGGACGCCTAGAGGTTAAGGTGAAAATTGGTGCCTCTAGCCAGAGTCGGGTGAGAGTTTTCTAAGGGTGGAATTTGATAAGGCTGGATGGAAATGGGTTCCCTTGGGCATTGCGGTGGTGGAGGGCTGCTCTCGATTATCATTGGTCTCACAGTGGGCTTGAATGTTGCGGAAACAGAGGGCTTGTTCTTAGAGGACTTGGCTTGCTCGATTTATTGCCTTGACCAGGCTTGCGTCCAAAACTGGGCAAGGATGTCCGAACTGCCAAACAGCAGTTGTCCTGAATGCAGAACTTATTTTTAAGCATTTCGTGCATTACCTAGGTATAACTAATTTCTTCCCTGGGGTGTGGAAGAGGAGAGCTTTGCTCTCTTTGTCTTAGCTGTGTAGTCTTAGGCAAGTTACTTTACATATCTATGCCTGAGTTTCCTCATTTGTAAAATGGGGGTAATAATAGTATGAACCTTAAAGGGTTTGATAAGGTTAAAGTTCCCAATAGTGACAGTACAAGGTGAATTCTACCTGCTGTTAGTTGCTCTTATTATCACTGCTGACATCAGACTAATAGTGTATCACATCCCTAGCTTCCTAATGAAATGAATGTGTAGACTCTTTCTCCTTCTTCCTTTCCTCTTAGGGATCTGGTGTTTTCTATGCAGTAGCAGAATTTTCCCTTCAGCCCAGGGAAACTTGGGCTTTGTTGGGATACCTACTATGGTTAACCAGCCTTGTGCAAAGTATATCTCAGAATGTGGGGTCAGAGGTGAACTTTGTCAAGGATACTGCTGGGAAATGGGATCTTGAACCTTCTGGAAGCTCTTGGATGTGACTGGATGTTTGCCTCTCAGGAGTGGTGTGTGGAGTGGAGTGGATGAGGTTTCACTTGAATTCTTGCAAGCCTCTGTCCCCCTGACAGGCACACATCCACTGGTCTCTGAGTGTGAGAGTCTATTTAAGGGCCCAGGGGCCTGATCTTGTCTCCCTCTCCTTTATTCTTTCATCTCCAGCAGATTGACTCCTGTGTCAGTGGAGTCTCCCTGGGCTGCACCTGTCTAATTTCTTCTTGTCAGTTTAGTTTCTTTCTTCTTGAACTCCATAAACAGGAGTGTTGCACCTAGGGCCCTGGGTTCCTCCTGAAATCTACATGAGACACTTGGAGCACAGGTGTGTGTTTTCCCAGAGGCTTCCCCTTTCATCATATTCTTCAAGAAGCCTGTGTGCCATAAAAATGGACTCTGAATGGCTGGTGGAGAGGTGCAAGTTTTACTCATCCCCTCTCCAGGTCAGGCCCAAATTTTTAGGGAGTGGCATGTTGGTGCACACACATTTCTTTGTACCCTAGCTCAGAGCACACCTTCCAGTGCAAAATTTAGATGTGCTTTGACTTAGGACGAAAGGACAACGGAGAAGGCAGGCTGTCAGGTCAGGGGCTGTTAGTCTGTGGGGGCCTTCAGAATGGAATGCAGCTGATCAGTATTTCAGTTCAAGGTATCAGGAGACTTCTCAGAGCCTTTGTTCATGCTCTTCCTTCTAGTGAGCACACTTATCTCCCACTTCTTCCCATGACCTGCACTTTCTTACCCTTCAGTTCAGTTGTCTCCTCTGTAGGAAGAGTTTCCCTGACCACTCTGTCCAAAGCAATCCCTCCCCAACAGTTTTAGTCACATTCTCCCATTATATTTTGCTCATGGAACTTGCCTGAAATGATTTTTTTTTTTTTGGTACCAGGGATTGAACTTAGGGGCACTCAGCCACATCCCTAGCCCTATTTTCCTAGTTATTGTTGACCCTGAACTGGAATCCTTTACTGACAGGGAATTCACTGCTTCCAACACAGCTGTTCCTTTGGAAGAAAGCTAGGAGTGGGGAGCAGCAGAGAATCAGATATAGTCCCTGATTTCGATGAGGATAAGATATGGCCTCCAGGCTTCTGCATGCCACCATCCTCCCAGTCTGTTTTACATCCTGATTATTCTTTTTCCATCAATATCTATCTCATGCATCTGTCTCTACTTCTCTTCCATTACCAAGGTCCCTGAGCCCCTGACCAGAATTCACATGAGCCATGTGTGACCAGAGGGAGAGCAGAAAGGCCATTGGCATAGATTAGAAACCTTCAAGGTCAATTCTGTATTGCTCAGGCACCTTTGTATGATTTAGATCTGAGGTGTCCCCAAAAGCTCATGAGTAAGACAGGGCAAGAAAGTTTAGAGGTGAAATGATTAGGTTATGAAAGCCTCAACCTAAGCATTCATTAACCTACTGATATGGATTAACTGGGCAGTAACTGTAGGTAGATGGGGAGTGGCTAGAGGTGGTGGGTCACTGAGAGTGTGACTTTGGGACTATATTTTGTCACTGGTGAGTAGTGGAGCTTTCTCTCTCTGCTTCTTTTTTAGTTGTAGATGGACACAATACCTTTATTTTATTTATTTTTATGTGGTGCCGGGGATCAAACCTAGTGCCTCTTGCATGCTAGGCAAGCACTCTACCACCGAGCCACAACTCCCCCTACCCTCTTTCTGCTTCATTGTTGCCATGTCCTGAGCCGATTTCATCCACCACACCCTTCTGCCATGATGTTCTGCCTCATTTCAGACCTAGGCCATCTATGACCTCTGAAACTATGAGCCCCAAATAAACTTCCTCTCCTCTGTGTTCTTGTCAGGTCCATTGGTCACAGTGACATAAAAGCTGACTAAAAAGCCCTATACCTGCATAGAGTGGGAGCAAGGGCAGCTCTGTTTCTTTTATTCTTTCACTGAATTTTTTTTTTTGGAGGGGTACCAGGGATTGAATTCAGGGGCACTTGACCACTGAACCACATTCCCAGCCCTATTTTGTATTTTTTTCTTTAGAGACAGGGGTCTCATTAATTTTGCTTAGCGCCTGGCTTTTGCTGAGACTGGCTTTGAACTCACGATCCTCCTGCCTCAGCCTCCTGAGCTGCTGGGATTACAGGCGTGTGCCACTGTGCCCGGCTCTTTTACTGAATTTTTTAAATTAAGTTTTAAATTTTTTATTTGTTCTTTTTAGTGATACATGACATTAGAATGTATTTGGACATATCATACATGGAGTATAACTTCGCATTCTTGTGGTTGAACATGATGTGGAGTTACACTGGTCTTGTATTTGTATATGAACATAGGAAAGTTAAGTCTAATTCATTCTACACTCTTTCTGTTCACATTCCATCTCTCGTCCCATCATTCCCCTTTGTCTAATCCAAAGTATTTCACATCCCCCCATTGTGTGTTAGCATTTACATATCAGAGAGAACATTTAGACTTTGGTTTTTTGGGATTGGCTTATTTCACTTAGCACAAGTCTTCAGTTCCATCCATTTACAAGCAAATGTCATAATTTCCTTCTTCTTTATGGCTGAGGAATATTCCACCCTGTATGTATACCACATTTTCTTTATCCAGGTTGGTTTCGTAACTTAGCTATTGTGAATTGAACTGCTATAATTATTGATGTGGCCACTCTTTCACTGAATTTTTTGTGACCCATTCCTTAATCTACTTATTAACTGTGATCCCCCTCCATTTTCTCTCCTCTTCCTTATTGATTGATTGATTGATTGATTGGCATTAGAGATTGAACCAATAAAGGGGCACTTTATACCAAGAGCTACATCCCCAGTCCTTCTTTTTTTTTTTTTTTAGTGTAGGATTTCTTTTTTTTATTGATTTTTAAAAAAATTAAATGACAACAGAATGCATTACAATTCTTATTATATGTATACAGCATGATTTTTCATAGCTGTAGGATTTCTAAAATCATTTTTTTTTTTTTTTCTTTTTTTTTTTCCCCAGTCCTTCTTTATTTTTTAAATTTTGAGACACAGTCTCACTAGGTTGCTGGGGGTCTCCCTAAGTTGCTGAGGCTGCCCTTGAACTTGTGATCCTCCTGCCTCAAGCCTCCCAAGTCACTGGGATTACAGGAATGTATCAAGGCATCCAGCCCTTTCTGTATTTTTCTAAAATTAATTTCATAATGTTTCATCCAGATATTTTCTTATTTATATCACCTGGCATATATAGGATACCTGGGAAAAGACCATTCCATGCATATGGAACTTAAGGTTGCCATTGAACTCCCAGTTGACCAGTCAGCTTTTGAGCCCTGGACATGGTGTATCTCACTGGAGCAGGGGAAGGAGAATGAGGCAGTGTAGGCAGAAGTCCCCTCCCTTCCCCCAGATTCTAGCAGATAGCTGGAGTAAGGTCTTGGCATTGTGGGCTAGGGTAGTTGACTAAAGGCTCATGCATTCCTTTTCAGAAGGTGGGGCCAGAAGCATTGATGTTTTCTCAAACTACCACCTGGGGAATGAACATGAACCTAGCAGGGAACTTTAGGAGTTATAACCCCTCATATAATAAAACTTGTCTCACCCCTTTTCCCTGGGTAGGGGTGCCTTCTTTTGTTTCAATTAATTACATCTACCTAAAGGGAATCATGGGGAGGAAAAGTAGTTGTGAAGCAGGGCTCTGATGGAAAAAGTGAAAAGATCAAAATGTATAGCATCAAAGGCCAGAAAGTGTGTGTGTCCTCCTCTTTCTCTGGATTAATGATCAGTTAAAGTTTATTTAATACAGTATAAGATTCCTAGGAGTTGATGGTAGAATGAGACAGACATTATTACCCTATATGCATGCATAATTACACTACTGGAGTGACTCTGCCCCGTGTACAGCCAGAGGAATGAGAAGTTGTGCTCCATTTGTGTATAATATATGAAAATGCATTCTATTGTCATGTATAACTAATTAAACCAAATAAAAAAAGATTCCCAGGAGTTAAGAATTTGAAATCTGGGGCTGGGGTTGTGGCTCAGTGGTAGAGCACTTGCCTAGTGTGTGTGAAGCACTGGGTTCTATTCTCAGCACAAGAAAGAAAGAAAGAAAGAAAGAAAGAAAGAAAGAAAGAAAAAGAAGGAAGGAAGGAAGGAAAGAAGGAAAGAAAGGAAAGAAAGAAAGTCCAATGACAAGTAAGAAAATATTTTTTTTAAAAATACGCATACTTTAAAACAAATTAAGAATATGAGATCTGGGTAATATGACCTTGTGCTAGTAACTTTGCCTTTTTGAGTTTTGGTGATTCATCTATAAAATGGTGGAAGAGATGTGACGAGAAGGTATCTTGGAAAAAGTGACATCTAAGAAGATACAGACAAGAATGGCTGCTAGTGGGGCTGGGGATGTGGCTCAAGCTGTAGCGCGCTCGCCTGGCATGTGTGCGGCCCTGGTTCGATCCTCAGCACCACATACAAACAAAGATGTTGTGTCCACTGAAAACTAAAAAATAAATATTAAAAAAATTCTCTCTCTCTCCCTCTCTCTCTCTCTCTCTCACACACACACTCTCTCTTAAAAAAAAAAAAAAAGAAAAGAAAAAAGAAAAAAGAATGGCTGCTAGTTGCCCCTAGTGGTGGTAGTGGTGGTTGGGGTGTGGGTGAGGGATAGAAGGAAAACAGCATTTGTAAGAGTCCAGATAAAGAGTTGCCTGGAGCTGGGTGCAGTGGCACAAGCCTTTAATACCAGCTACTTGGGAGGCTAAAGCAGGAGGATTACAAGTTCAAGGTCAGTCTGGGAAGTTTAAGGGTTGGGGTATAGCTCAGTGGCAGAGCATTTGCCTAGCAGGTACCAGGTCCAGGTTTCTATCCCCAGTACTGT
Organism: Marmota monax; assembly: GCF_021218885.2. NCBI lineage: Eukaryota > Metazoa > Chordata > Mammalia > Rodentia > Sciuridae > Marmota > Marmota monax. The sequence continues at coordinate 12,934,525 of NW_026693008.1, read as the reverse complement.
TGGGGGGATGTTACCAGGCTCTTAGATGATGTAAGTCTCACAGATGACTGTGTGTGTGTGGCGGGGGGGGGGGGGGGGAGATAGCAACCCTCAAATGCTAGTTGATTGGAATGGCTGCACTCTGTGCTGCTGGCTCTGTACCTGCATCCTCATGATTTCTTTAAACATACTGTGGCAAAGCCCTCTTATTGTCATCTTCTAGATCAGGAGATTGAAGTTGGAGTCATGAATGACTTACTGACAGCTTTGGAGAGCTGGAGGTGAGCAGGGTCTGCCCAGAAAATTCATCTGGGATGCAGTGATGTCAAGAGAGGTGGTACACATCCCCATGAAGTGTCAGCTCTGGGAGGTAGAGGCCGCCTCTGGTTAAATACCTGACCCTGGCATAATGCCAGTGCATAGTGAGGACTCCTAGGGGTTGGGGGATTGCCCCAGGGCCTCTGTGTGCCACAAAACAGTGAGTCTGCAGGAGATCATTGCCTTCAGTTCCTAGGTATCTCCTGACTTTTCCAAGACAGATTCGCAAGCTGAGGCAAAAGTAGACTTGGAGCTCAAGTCAAAACTAGAATACTCCAAAAAGAGAGGCCCTTGACCAGAGTTGGAGAAGATCAGTGGAAGCCCTTGGTTCCTGAGGGTTCTGCACACTTGCAACCTGGCTGTTTCCAGGTTTGTCCTGATTTGTCTTCTCCCACTCTCCATGCTGGTCACTCTCAGGATGTTTCAACAGGGCCCAACCCAGGACTTCAGATACTATAGAGGCTCTTCCCCTTCATACGTTTGCTCCCTCTGTCTTGACTGCGATATACTGTTTGCGTGAGTCCACTTTCAGAGTTTCCCACACTGCCCACCTCCAAGGGCCTCTTCCCTCTCTTCTTCCCTTTTGACTAGAAAAGCAAATATTCTTTTTCACAAGGAATCCTGACTGTATTCTTATATACAACTAGAAGTTGTAGTATAAAAAAATGAAATTCCACCTCTCCCATCCCATGTTTGCTTCCAGAAGGAATTTATGTTTTTCTTGTTTTTATGTGCAGGTATCTTAAAAAGAAAAGAAAGAAAAAATAAACATATGCAGTACATATACATGTACAATACATTTAAAATTATCCCATTTTACATGTATTGCTCACAATTAATTTTTTCCATTTAACTGTGTTCTAGAGTGCTTTCTCTGTCTAGGCACATCTCTCTTCTTTTTACCACCCTGGTAGGTAAAACTGTACAACTTTGTATGGAAGTATGTTTTCATTTCTCTTGGATTCGTAGCAATGCTGGTGATGTGGTAACTCTTTTTAACTCTGTGTGTATGTTACTGGGAATTGAATCCAGGGCCTTGTGCATGCCAGGTAAGCACTCTACCACTGAACTATATCCCCAGCCCTATATTTGACATTTATCACTATCAAACTTTTTCCAAAGTGACTGAATCATTTATAACCCCACCAGCAGTATATGAGGGTTTATTTCTTTGCATCCTCATCCTCACTTACTATCCATCTTTTTGATTACTGCTGTCCTGTTGGGTATGAGGTGGTATCTCATGTATGTATGTATGTATGTGTGTGTGTGAGTGTGTATGTGGTTCTGGGGATTGAACCCAGGGGCATTCTATCAGTGAGCTATCCCCCATCCCTTTATATATGTATTTTTTTTTTTATTGTGAGACAGGGTCTCACTAAGTTTCTGAAGCTGGCCTCAAACTTGGGATCCTTTTGCCTTAGTCTCCTGAATAACTGGGATTAGAAGTATGTACCACCTCACAGGCTCTCCTTGTGGTTTTGGTTTGTATTTCCCTGATGGCTAACCATGTTGACCATTTTTCTTGTGCTTATTGGCCATTTATGTATCTTTTTTTTTTTTTTTTTTTTGAGAAATGTCTTCATGCCTTTTATTCATTTTTAAATTGGGTTATCTAACTTTGTTGTTGTTGAAAAGGTGGATGTATTAGCTACCAAAGGAACATTTAAACAGTAAACAAAGAAATAATGCCACACCTTACTTCCACAACTGATTTTATTCTTATATTTGTCACCTTTCTCTTGTCCACAAACTCATTTTTTTCTCCCCAAATTTGCATTTACACATATGCCCCTTTTTATTGTGTTGTTTTCACCCCGTGTCCCCTGGAGAGATCACAGACAGCCCCTCAAGCCCCACAGGGTCTTGGTAATTATTACTTCTCCATGACACCCCAACTTCTCCCTCCTAGGTGTCGGGAGTTTGGACAGCTTTCAGGGTTTTGTCTGAACCTGTCTTCTTGCCCAGAGTTGATGCTCAGGAATAACTCACTGGCATGTGTGCTTGCTGGGCAACACCAAGTATATGACATTTTCTATATTTTTGGTTCTGTGATTTTTCCCAGCAATGGCTAAGTTTGCCCATTTCAACATCATCTTATTAGCTTCAGAAGAGGTCTTTGTTTTGGTAATAACTCTGGAGCCAAATTGCCTAAATTGGTATCCTCACACTACCACAAATCAGCTGGGTAACATTGGGAAAGTCACTGATCCTCTCTAGGCCTCAGTTTCCTTATCTATTAAGTGGGGGTAATAAAGTCATTACCTAAGAGTGCACTGTGGAGATTAATGTCTTGACATAGTTGTTTCTCTTTGTTCGTGGATTCTGGAGCTGTGAATTTCCCTGCTCACCAACATTTACATGGAACCCCACATTAGTGCTTGCTGTGTTTTTACAGTGACTCAGATATTGAATTGTAAGAGTTCTTTGTATATCCTCTGTTTGGTCCCTTATCAGAGAGATACATGATTTTCAAATATTTTCTCCTGTCCTTTGGATATCATTTTGCTTTCTTGATGGTGTCCTTTGAAACACAAAGTTTTAATTTTGGCATAGTTCACTTTAATCTGGTTTTCTAGTTTGGCTTCTGCTTTTGGTGTCATACCTAAGAAATTTTTGTCCAGTCCAAGATCATGAAGATTTGTGCCTGTGTCTTCTAAGAGTTTTGTAGTTTCAGCTCTTAGATTAAGGTTAATTTTTGTATGTGGTATGAGGTAGGGGTCCAACTCTGTTCTTTTGTATTTGAATACTTAATGGTGTAATCCCAGCACCATTTTTTGAAAAGATTATTCTTTCCAGATTATATCTGTAATCCCAACTACTCCAGAGACTGAGGCAGGGGAATCAGAAATTCAAGGTCAGCTTCAGCAATTTAGGGAGAAACCCTGTCTTAAAAAAAAAAAAAAAGGAATAGAAGAAAAAAACAAACAAAAACTGTTCTTCCCCATTGAATTGTCTTTACACCCATGTTGAAAATCAGTTGACCATAAGTACAGCGCCAATGTTTCTAACTCTCAGTGCTGTTCCGTTCACAGTGTCCTTAATGTCTGTGCTGTCTACTGTCTTGACTACTGTAGCTTTGTAGTAAGCTTTGTGATCAGGAAGTATGAATACTCCAATTTTGACCTTTTTCAGGCTTGTTTTGATTATCTCCCCTCCTCCACACCATGAATTTTAGGATCAGCTTGTTGATTTCTGCCAAGAGGCAGCTGAGATTTTGATAGAAGTTGTTGACCCTGTAGGTCACATGGGGAGTTTTGCATCTTAACAACAGTCAGTCTGGAACCCAAGTGCTTTTCATTGCCAGCATCACCTGCTCAGCTCCCCTAGTCACTTGGTATGTGGAGGAGACACTTAGAGATCTACCCTTTCAAGTCCAGGGATGTAATTTTTCTTTTCCTCATTGAAGACCATGACATGGTGCGGAGCAGTGGCTAATCTAAGGTTGGAGACCTTGGATAAGACGTTCACTCTTGCATTTGTAACATGGAAGTTATCTGGCAGCCTGGGCTTCCAGACGCTGAGCATTGGCTGGTGATGCCCCAGACACTCCCATCACCCCTGCCTTCAGACCTTGAGGAGGTGAAAACCAGACCCACCCCAGCAGGCACCAGTTAATGGTGTGGGTATTGGAATCAGCCCCCATTTTTACTTGCTTTGTTTATTGAGTGAAGAGGTAGGATTTCATTTGAGTAAAGGATTCTGCTGCTAAAGCAGTTTTTGTTCCCCTCCCCCTAGTTCACTGGCATCGTAGTTGGAAGAACGGAATAAAAACAAGAAAGTAACAATATCACATATTAAAAGTTTAGTTTACATCCCTACACACACTTATATGTTCCAGATGTAATGCTTTGGCACTAATCTGAGATTTTTTTTTTTTTTTTTTTTTTTTTTTTAAATTTTTTATTGTTGGCTGTTCAAAACATTACATAGTTCTTGATATATCATATTTCACAATTTGATTCAAGTGGGTACTAATCTGAGATTTTATTCTCAAGAAAGGAGAATTGAAAAGTGAAGTGACTACATTTCTATCATAGGGAACTTTGTTTTCCAAACTTAAGGAAAAACCTTGGAAACTATAGTTGAAACTTCAAACCCATTGATACCTCAGCTAGAGTGAGGCGTTCTCCTTTAAAACAAACTGTGTGTGTGTGTGTGTGTGTGTGTGCAGTTATTTATCATTGTTTTTCAAAAAGGCAATTTAAACAAGCATTAATTGGGACTGAGGTTTTAGTTTGGGGGCTTTGTTTTTAGTTTGTTTGTGGAGGGAAAAAGTTATATGTAATAGAAATTGTTTTGAGATATTCAAAATCTAAGATCCTTTGACTTAGTAGACTCCTTTTACTTAAGCTGTTAGTAGTACAGGCATTTCATAGAGATTTTATTTCCAGTCTCTAGTGAGGGGTGTGTGTGTGTATGGAAAGTTAGGGGGAATACACAATGATGTAAACCCTGTCCCCAAACAAGGAAGTGTGTTACAGAGCTGAGGTTTGGCACCTCCACTCTTGCCCAGTCTCAGAAGGTGCAGCTTAGCTGACCTTTGGTAACCTCTCTCCATGACACATCTCCCAAGGGGGTGTGAAAGACTGCAGCTCTCCAACATGGATTTAATTTTACAAAAGCTCTGTGTAGTTGTAACTCATGTGGTTTTCTTAACAAATCACTCATATTTCTTGTGTTCTGGCCTGGGCGGGGCCTCACTAATCTTTGGCCAGCATTGTGAGTCAGAAAATATTTAAATGACCACCCAAGTCCATTTGAAGAAAGAGTTGGCAAGTTAATTGAAGGAGATGCAGAGATTCTTAAGCAGCACTGCTGTAAACCAGTGGCAGAAATGATAGAAATGTTAGCAGCTCTATTTTATAATGATAGTAGATAGCACTATCTATTGTGAGAACAAACATATTATCTATTAGATAATAAAGATGTTGCTACTAAATTTTATTGAGCAGTTACTATGTGGAAAAGTCTACTAGCTTTTCACACTTTTTTTTTTTTTATGTGACCCAGCATAAGAAAAAAATGTGGACTGTAATCCAGGGTATGTGTGTAAGTACATGCACATATCTGAAATAAAAGTTTAATAAAATGGTACTTATGTGTAGTGTCTTCTGATAACTTTTTGATACATTAGTCTATTTCTGCTTTTTCATTATTTAAAATTTATTTTTTTAGTTGTAGGTGGACACAGTGCCTTTATTTTATTTATTTATTTTTATGTGGTGCTGAGGATCAAACCCATTGCCTCACCTGCACTAGGTGAATGTTCAACCACTGAGCCACAACCCCAACCCCTGTTTTGTTATTTTAAATAATGGTTGTTCTGCCCACTGAGTTTATTTCACTAATGGATCACAACCTACTCTTTGAAAAACACTGTACAGGGCAGTTCCCTGTGTGCTTTATGTATATTATCTCATGTAATCTTCACAACATCCTCATGGGGCATAAAATTTCATTTTATGAATGGAAAAACTGAGACAGAGGTAGCTTACAGGGTCTCATAGTCAGTGAGCGATAGAGCTGGGATTTGAACCTAGAAAAGCTGAGTTCTATTAAGAGTTCGTGGTAGCCAGGTGCAGTGGCGTGTGTCTATACTCCCAGCAACTCAGGAGGCTTAGGCAGGAGAATTGCAAGTTTGAGGCCAGCCTCAGCAACTTAATGAGACCTTGTCTCAAAACAAAAATTAAAAGGCCTGAGGATTTAGCCCAGTGGTAAAATACCGCTGGGTTCAATCCCCAGTAAGTCACATACCTATCTCCTACAGCAATTAAGGAATAGGATATAATTCAGTATCTAATGATTTGTTGTATATTGTAAAAACTAGCCACAGAAATGCTACAAAATCAATATCACTTGTTTGATCTAAGATTGCATTAAAATATAATCACTAAAAAAAATATAATCACTATGATTGATTTGCTTAATAGATGTTATTCTTCCCAGGTTGCTAAATTTTGTGGGTTTTTATTTTTATCTTTTTATTCCTCTGATGACTTGAAATTTTATGCAAGTACAGGTTCTTCAGGATGATTCTACTAGGCAGTCACTTGTTTTGGGTGTGAATTAGGGTTTGGAGAGAATTAGAACTATTATGATATCTAAATTTGTCTGTCTGTCTATATCTATCTATCTATCTTATTGGCTATTCATTAAGAGATATACTTTAAAGAATTGGTGCATGTAATTGTGGAGTCTAGGGAGGGTAGACTAGCAGCCTGGAGACCAGGGGAGAGTTGTAGTCATTGTCCGAAGATGGCCCACTGGCAAGGTTCTTCTTGCCTGGGGAGGTCAGTCATTTTCTCTTACACTTTTAACTGATTGAAACAAGTCCACCCATCATACCATGGAGAGTAATCTGCTTTACTATATGTCTTCTGATTTAAATGTTGATCTTATCTAAAAAATACCTTTCACAGAAACATCTAGAATGATGTTTGATCAACTATCTGGTCACCATGGTTTAACCCAGTTGACACATAAAATTTACCATCTCAGAGTGTAAGATACTGTTTTGAATTTGTTCAGAAGAAAGGAAAAAGGGGTTGGAAGCATGAGTGATGTTACAGATTAGGGAAGGTTTGAAAAGAACCCCTTCCCTCCCATTTGACTGATCGCAAAATGAGTCTGTCCCTGGTTCCTTGGCGTTTAGAGACATGTGCTGCATCATGGTATTTTGTTTAGCAGTGGATCACATACACCACCCTGGTCCCCTGAGATTGTAATGGAGCTGAGAAGTTCCTGTCGCCTAATGATGTGGTAGCCATGGTAATGTTGTAGCACAACATATGCCTCACGTTTGTGGTGATGCTGGTGTGAACAGACGTGCTGTGCTGCCAGTTGTATAAGAGGGTAGCATGTGCGATTATATACAGCACTACTGGCTTATGCATTTACTATACTATTTATTGTTATTTTAGATTTTATAAAAAGTTTAGCCAGATGTTGTGGTGCACCTGTAGTCCCAGCTACTCAGGAGGCTGAGGCAAGAGGATCACTTAAACCTAGGAGGTCGAGACCAGCCTGAGCAACGTGAGATCCTGTCTCAAACAAATAGTTTACTGTAAAACATCACGTGGTATCTTACTGAGTCTCTTGATTGCATCAAGAGGCTGAATCCAGTGATTGACCTGTACCATTGAAGTTTGTGTAAGTATATTCTGATGTTCATTCAATGAGGAAGTTGTCTAACAGTGCAATTCTCAGACTGTATTCCCACTGTTAAGTGACGTATGACTATGTAGGCGGACAGCATGCGTTTGCATTATTGAGGTGGAAGGTGCAGGTTTTCTTGCTCTGAGTTGAGTTGAAAGGTTTTTTGTTTTTTTTTTTTCTTTCCTGTCACGTTTCTCTATACCAGAGACCTGAGAATTCATGGCCCTAAGTAGAAGGAGCCATATGTCTGCAGTGAATTCAGTAGCAGTGGATGGTATGTGCTATGCTGCATTTGTGTCTCAGCCAAAATGTGGATGACCTTACTTCTCCTGGGCCTCCTACAGAGCTGTGGTTACCCATAGATCACTGGTCATAGGAACTATTGGTATCTGGGGCTGTCTGAGAGGGAATTCAGTCTGTAAAAGAACAGACCTTCAGAAACTTAAAACTTTATTATAGCTTTTAGTTTAGTTTTATTTAGGTAAAATTCATATATCATAAAACTGACCCTTTTAAAGAGTACAATTCATAGGGACAGAGCTCAGTGGTAGAGCACTTGCCTAACATGTGCAGGGCCCTGAATTCAATTCCTGGTACTGCAAATAAACTAACAAAACTTTCTCTTGAGGGCTGGGAGTGTGGCTCAGTGGCAGAATGCTTGCTTAGCACATGTGAGGCACTGAGTTTGATCCTTAGCACTGCATACAAAGATAAGCAAATAAAAAAGGCATGCTGTCTATCTACAACAACTACAAAAAATTTAAAAACAAAACAAAACTTTCTCTTGAAGTGTATAATCAAGTAGCGTTTAGCACATTCACAAGGTTGTACAACCATCACTGCTGTACCAGGACATTTTATTTCAAATGTAATTTAAATATTCAAGAACATTGTCTCTTGGATCAATCTCATCAGCGAATCAACATGCTGTTTGTTTATTTCAAGTTGAAAGCAGAAGCAACAACAACAAAAAATCCTTTCCTTATTTTTTCCCTATTTATGCCCTTATTTTCTTCAGTTTGGAGCAAAACTCCTTGAAAGAATTGTGTGCACTTGTTACTCCAGTTTTTTGCCTTCTATTGTCTACCACTTAAAATTGTGATAAGATACATATGACTGTCAAATTTACCATAAACTAGGTGTGTAGGTGAGGACTGTTAAGTATATTCACACTGTTGTGCAACCAATCTCCGGAAACTTTTCAGCTCATGAAACAGGAACTCTGTATCCATTGAGCAATAGCTCCAATGCCCCCACCCCCCAGCCCCTGGTACACACTGCACTGTTCTACTCTTCATCTCTATGAATTGCACTACTTCAGGTGCCTCATCTGAGTGGAGTTGTATAGTATTTATCTTTCTGTGACTGGCCTACTGGCTTATTTCACTTATTAGTGTAATGCTTTCAGGCCATGTTGTAGCATGGTCAGATCACCTTCTTTTTTAAGGCTGAAAAATATTCCATCAAATATGTATATCATTTTGTTTATCCATTCTTTTTCTATTGATGGACACTTGGGTTGCTTCTACCTTTAGGCTGCTGTGAATAATGCTGCCATTCTCTTCTCTTTTGAACCCATTATTTCCCTCAGGGTTGTTCCCCTTTTCCTGGTCCCTTGCTGAGATTCCCAGAGATGGCTACATTATTTATTCCAATGGCCCAATCTCTGATGCCATCTGATTAGGCCATCAGCAGTATTGGGTGCAGCTGGTCATATTCTCTTCTTGAAACCCCTCCTTCCACTGGCTTCAAGGACCTCTCACTGTCCTGGTCCTCGTCCCACATCTCAGTTAATGTGAGTTCTGTCCTTCTGGTTGATCAGACCCACACACTGGGCCATCATCTTTGACTTGTGTGTCTCTCATCTTCACACTTATCAAAAGACCCTGCTGTGTCTATTGTTAAAGCACATCTAGCATGTGGCTGCTGCTTGCCTTCCCTGTTCCTAGCGCCCTTGTCCAGGCCATTCTCCCCTTTCACCTAATAACTGTGTGGTGGTCTCTTTGCTGGTCCCCGAGCCTCTGCCCTTAGATCCTTTCAGCTCTTTCTCAAGTCAAAGCCAGCTCTCAAAAAGAGTTGGGCAGGTTACCACTTTTCTGGTTAAAGCCCTCAAATAGCTCTTATTTACTTTCACAAAAGCCCTGAGCCCTTACAGTGGCCATAGAGCCAATGTAATCTGGCCAGGTTTCCTGTCTGACTCTGCTCTTAGTTTGCTCTTCCCCTCATGACCCTGCTCCAACCACAGCAGCCTCAGTGCTGCTCCTCTGGCTGGACACCTCAGGGCCACTGCTCTTGTGGCTCTTCCTGCCTGAGATGCTCTTCTCCCAATGTCTGCATAACTGGGTCCCTACTTCCTTCAGCCCTCCCTGCTCGTCATATCTAAACACTCACTACTTTATCCAATACTCCCCTCTGCCTTCCCTGCTTTATTTTGTTCTCCATATTACTGTCCTTCCTAGTACCTCACCTGGCTCAGACAATGTTTGTTAGACCAGAAAAGTTTGGCAATTCTTGCCTGCTTTTAAAACTTGTGAATTATTTACATAAGTGTATGCATATATGTGGATGTACATGCATGTGTGTGTTTATATTTTACACACACACACACACACACACACACACCCCTGGCTTTCCAACTAGATGTTATTGCATAAGCTTCCCCCTCTCCCACCAAAGTTGCTACATAGTCTTCATACTTGTTGTTTGTTAAACAGCTACAAAATGTTTCACTGAGTAGATGTTGCAACTTTACTTAACCTTGTTTTGTTCCCTCCTACTGGGCAGCTTCCAGTTTGGGGCTATTGTAGATGGCAAGGCTGTGCTAGGCACTTGCCCTGCCTTGCTCCCCTCTTTTGGCAGAAGCCCCATTCTCCTGAGCCTGAGCAGGGCTATGGCCCAGGCTGGGCCTGTCATGGTTCCCCACCCTCTGTGATGATCAGTCCAGGGCTGGTTATAGGCCCAGGCAGTCCAGGCTGTGGGCTTCCTCAAGCTCATATTAACTTGCTCAGAAGTCATGGAAAGATGCTCAGAGACACCAGGTAGTAAGGATAGGCCCAGCATGTGGAATGATGACAGCATGAGGGGAGGGTTGGTCTTTGGATCCGGGGACTGTGTGAGCTGATCCAGTGACCTTCCAATAAATCCCGTTTCTCACCATAGAGTTTAACTTCTTACTGTAAGAAATGAGTCTAGACTAATCCAATCAGTGTATCCTCCCTCCCCCACTCCCTTGAGCTGTTCTCAGTCCAGAGCAAGGAAAGCCTCCCCAAGGGCACCATCAGGATGAGGGAATGTACACAGACAGAACAGCCACATTCTCAGTGGAGAACTGGTGTCACACCTGCTACTGGCACTGCCAGAGGGGGTAACCTCTCTATATAAAATGGGGCTGAACATAATCACACCCTACCTCTGGGAGTAGTTCTGAAGACTAAGTGAATTAATGAGCCAAAGCCTTAGAAGACTATAATGCAGAGGGAGAGAGCACTCCTTGAGCATTGGCTGTGGTGGCTGCTCCTGTTATGGCGCCAGAATCCTAAAAGTATGAAAGAAGCCAAATATGGAAGTACCTCAAGGTCCAGTAAGTCCACTCCTGGGCATATACCCAAGAAAATTGAAAGCAGGGGCCCAAGTGGATGTGTATACACCCATATCCACAGTGACATTATACACAATAGTCACAAGATGGAAGTAGCCCAAGCTCCCATCAATGAATGAATGAACAAATAAAATGTGGTGTGAACATATGGCAAAATGTTAATCTTAAAGAAGTTTCTGATACCTGCTACAACATTAATGAGATGTAAAGATCATTCTCAGTGAAATAAGCCAGACAGAAAGGGGCGGATTCACTTACATGAGGCACCTGGGACTAGGCAAATTCAGACAGAACAGTGGAAGTTACCAGGGGCTTGGGAACTGAAGGGACAAGGGAATTACTGCTTAATGGGCATCAAGTTTCCATTTGGGAAGATGAAAAAGTTCTAGAAGTGGATGGAGGTGATAGTTTTGCAACATTGTGAATACCACTGAATTATATACATTTAAAAGTGGCTAAAGTGGTACATTTTATGTATATTTGCCACAATTTTTAAAAAGTATAAGGGAGTTAGAGGGTACGAATGGGTTGTGGATACTACAGTGATGCTCTTGGACTTTTCCTTTATGCATTGGACTTAAGTCAGAATGGAGCCCCCAGAGAAGAAATAGCCACAGGCCAAAAGAGAACTTTTAGGGTTAGTGTTGTCAACTATTCCTGAGACCCAGAGTTCCCCCTAGGGTCTGGAACTGCACAGGATCTGGAGTACAGGCATAGTGACTCTGTGGGCAGGGCAGCATGGACTCAGATCACAAGGGTGCAACCTAGGACCAGAGTCCATGTGAGTCATAGCTCACCTCTCAGGGAAGAAAGGGATATGGTAGGGAGGGACTGGGCTGTGACTCAGGCCATACTGCAGTGCTAAGCTTCCTCCAGGCACCTGCATTCCCTGATTCTGGTTTCTTCTCCACCATAGTATGGACTGGTGAACCTTCTTCTTGTGGCTTCTCTGCTGAACCTAGGGTCTGTCCCAAGTTCTTTCATACCTCCTCTTTGAAAACACAAATAGCAGTAGTTATATCGACTGAGCACTTGCTTTGTCGGGTTTTGCGCATCCGTCTGAAGCCTACTCCCACCTGGTGGGGCATCTTCCCATCTTGCCTTTTCATCAGGGCAAATCCACCAGCGGCAGAGCCTGATTTGATCCTGTCACTGACTTAGGAGCCTAAGTCATGCATGTGCATGTGCAAAGGATAAAACTCCAAAATGTGACTTATCTCTAGGTTGTGGGCTTATAGAGAATGCTCAAGAATTTTCCTTGTACTTTTGAAAAAAGTTAGAAAATACAGGTAACAAAGGTATTTTGTTTGTTTATTTTTTATGTGGTTCTGAGGATTGAACCCAGTGCCTCACATGTGTTAGGCAAGTGCTCTACCACTGAGCCACACCCCCAGCCCAACAAAGGTATCTTACAACCAAAGACTTGGTTGTGCTTTAGCGCTTCAGGCCATTTTGTCATGCTAGCCTTTGGGATTTTGAGGAGTGGATGACATTAACCAAACCCAAGGGTTCTGAGTCTTGCTCTATGTTCTGGATGCTGGGACTATCACAGTCCCTGACACTTTGGTCCAATGTGTGTAAGTCTGCCATGGCATTTCTGAAAGGCCAGACTCATTTGAACAAATTACCGTAAATGTTAAAATATATAAAATAGGTGTACTGTAGGTTGCCCCTTGAGGAAGCAAGTGGTAATACTCATTTCCAAGGTGGTTTGTTTGTTTGTTTTCTTTTTTTCTCTATGCAAAGGCCACATACCTTGTTGTATGGAAAGAAGCTTGCTCTTTCATGATTCTTATTTGAAAGTGATCATGTGAAATAGTAATCTTTCCTGGGTTTATGGTCATTTTGTTTGATAGAGTAGGAGGCATTCGTTCATTCATTCACACATTCTGCAGGTGTGTATCGAGTGATGTGATGGCTGGAGTTTGCTTTACTGGGCTGGGATATAGAAGAAATAAGATTAGGAATGAGCTGACCAGTTGGCTGCCGAAGGTCAACGTGGGGTACATTTGTGTTTTCTAACTTTAATATTTGGAGGAGTATGCGCGTGTGTGTTTGTGCGCGCGCACAGTCAAGACTGATGGGGTCTCCATGGTTCCTTTTCTGCTTGAAACATAATGTGAATCATGTTGTGTTTCACGGTAGTATTTCAAGGTAGACCAGTTGCCTTCAACCTTATAGAGGGCTTCTTTCTCTCTCTCTCTCTCTCTCTCTCTCACAGTACCTGGAGGTGCTCTACCACTGAGCTACATGGCTACATCCTCATCCCTCTCACTAAGTTGCTAAGGCTGGCCTTAAACTTGCAATCACCCCTCTTAGTCTCCTGAGTTGCCGGGATTACCATAGAGGATTTATGTTGTACACGTTCAAGAAGATAACTGAGTTCCAGCAGAATTCTCCAATGGTTTCTAATTCTGCTTAGAAAAAAAAAATCCAGACTTTTTCTTACTTCTGCTGATGTGCCCTGCCCCTCTGAGATATACCTTATGGTCTCATGGAGATTCCAGTGATGTCCCAGCCCCTTCCCTTGCTCAGCTTGTGGGTGTGTATACCATTCCTCCTCACCAGAACACCCCAGCCCTTCTCTTCTCAGGGGCAGCTCCTTCCCATGCTCAGGCTTTGACTCACATCTTATGACACAGGCCTTTTCATGAGCACCTCTGCCTGCTCACTTTCTTCCCTTCCATTTTTATTGATCACTTCCCCAGGCTGTGAGGACGGTGACCCTGGGGCTCTGCGTGCCTCCCTGACTCCCAGGCTAGGAAGGACCTAGTGAGTGTTCATCAGATCTCAGCCAGGTGCTGCCTTACATTGTCCCTGTGCACGTTCCTACTTTATCATATTACATCTTGAGAGAATTTTGACTTACCTTCAGTTTTCAAAATGGGCTTATGGGAAGACGAAGCTCTATATAGTTGGGAGTGCTTTGTATGCAGTTTGTGTTCCAGCATTCTCTCAAACAACAGGGACGTGCATATCTGAATTCTGTTGTGCTTCAGGGAGTGACATGAAGCTAGACATTTCTGGAAAGTTTGAAGAACTAGGTTGTAGGGGCACCTACATCATCCTCTGGGAGTGATAGACATTGGTCTTTTTGTGTGCCTGGCTTGTAATCACTGCCAACAGAAATTTACCTTAAAAGTATCAACCAGCTACTTCTACCTCACACCATACACAAAAATCACCCAAAGCTGTTGAGGACCTAAATGAGAAAGGCAAATCCATAGAGCTTCTGGAAGATAATAGAGAAGCATATCTATATGAAATTTTGTGAGGCATAGATACCTTGGGGATTTTTGTTTGTTTGTTTGTTTTGGCTTTGTTTTGGTGGTGCTGAAGATTGAACCCAGGGCCCTGTACATGCTAAGCACACTCTACCACTTAGCTTCATCCCCATCCCCACAGGCAAAGATGTTTTAAACAAGATACAAAAGTACTGCTAGAAAGGGAAAAGCTTCTAAGTGAGGCTTCATTGAAATTAATAACTGGTGTGTAGCTTGGTAAAAGAGCTTGTGTCTTTAGCATGCATGAGACCTTGGGTTCCATCCCCAGCGCCAAATAAATAAGAATTGTCATCAGTGGTAGAGCACTTGCCTGGCACATGTGAGGCACTGGGTTTGATCCTCAGCACCACATAAAAGATAAATAAATAAAATAAAGGTATGGTGTCCATCTACAACTAAATATATATATATATATATATATATATATATATATATATATATATATATTTAAAAAGATATCATTAGGGCTGGGGATGTGGCTCAGTGGTACAGCACTCCACTGGCATGTGTGAGGCACTAGGTTCAATTCCCAACACCACATAAAAATAAATAAAATAAATGTGCTGTGTCCATCTACAACTAAAAAAACAAATTTCAAAAAAAAAATTAAAGAAAGATATCATTAAGAGAGAAAAGGTAAGCTGAAGTTTGGGAGAAGATACTTATACCTAAGAAAAGCTTCATATCCAGAATATGTAAAGAACTTCTACAAACCAATAAGAAAGAGGTAACTTAATTTGGAAAAAAGACAAAATACTTGAGCAAGTGTATCACCAAGAAATATCCAAACAACCTCTAAACATATGGAAAGATACTTAACTTCAGTAGTCTCCAGAAAAATGACAACAAAATACCACTATATACTCATCAAAATGGGTAAAACAAGAAAGACGATCAAAGTGTGGGTGAAAATATGGAGGAACTGAAACTCACACATGCTGCTAGTGGGAGTGGGAGTTGGTCCAACAAGTTTGGAATTTCATTTTGACAGTAACTACTCAAACTAAACATGCATTTACCTACACTGTAGCAATTCCACTCTTAGATGCAAACCAAGATAAATGTGTGAGTTCCAAAAGGTTTATACATACATGCTCATAGAAGCTTTATTCATCATTATCAAAAAAATGAGGACAACCCAGTCCACCCATGGCCATATGGATAAGCAAATTGTAATGTACTCATGCAATGAAATATAATCAATGATGAGAAAGGGAACTACTGCTACACACTACAACACAGATGAACACATGACAGTGATGAATGTAAAAAGCCAGGGATGGAGTCCAAGCAGCCTGATTTCATGTATACATATTTCATTCAACACAGGCAAAACTATCCATGCTATTAGAAGTCAGGGTCTTGGTTACCTTTGGGTAGGGCTTTAACCAGGAAGGGGCCAGAGGAGACTTTCTTTCTAGGGGCTGTCAATGTTTTATGTTTTGATTTGATTGGTAATTACATGGGGGTATAAAGAATGCTATAAAGTTGTATACTTAAGGTTTGTGCACTTTGGTTTTTGAGGTATATATTGGAAAAAGGAACACAGGATGCCTTTTGCAGAATCCTTGAATTAAGTCCTTTGATTAAGGCTGGAGAGGTGAAACAAAACCAGAGGGCAGGGCAGGCCAGAGGGAAAGGTGAAGTGGAAACTGGTACAAGGCCAGGCATCTCCCTGCTTCAGTGCCCCTCCCTGCCCCAGTTGCTGGCAGCAATGATTTCTCCTGGGCACCCCTCCCCACCCTCACTCCCCTCATCCTTATATCCTGTAGCATGTGAGCACTAGCTGCCACTGGTCCCTGGCATGATCCTTACCTTGAAGAAAGGCAGCGCTGGGAGGGAGTGTGGCCCTTCCTGCTTCTGGTGCTATCTCCAGTAAAGGTGCATCTGTTTGGTGCACCTTCCAGAGTTCCCTGGCCCAGCCTGGATTGAGTGGCAGTCTGTTGGGTGGCCAGTTTTATACAAAGCTGAGGATGAATTGCAGTGGCAGTAGGCATTACAAGATCCAGTGAGGAGCTGGGGATGTGGCTCAAGCAGTAGCGCGCTCGCCTGGCATGCGCGGGGCGCTGGGTTCGATCCTCAGCACCACATAAAAATAAAAAATAAAGATCTTGTATCCACTGAAAACTAAAAAAAAAAAATAAAATAAAATATGGGGCTGGGAAGAGAAACAATAAAAGAGGTAAATAGGGAGCCTACATCATGGGAACAAATTTTTACTCCTCACACTTCAGATAGAGCCCTAATATCCAGAGTATACAAAGAACTCAAAAAATTAAACAATAAGAAAACAAATAACCCAATCAACAAATGGGCCAAAGACCTGAACAGACACTTCTCAGAGGAGGACATACAATCAATCAACAAGTACATGAAAAAATGCTCACCATCTCTAGCAGTCAGAGAAATGCAAATCAAAACCACCCTAAGATACCATCTCACTCCAGTAAGATTGGCAGCCATTATGAAGTCAAACAACAACAAGTGCTGGAGAGGATGTGGGGAAAAGGGTACTCTTGTACATTGCTGGTGGGACTGCAAACTGGTGCGGCCAATCTGGAAAACAGTATGGAGACTCCTGGGAAAGCTGGGAATGGAACCACCATTTGACCCAGCTATTGCCCTTCTTGGACTTTTCCCAGAAGACCTTAAAAGAGCGTACTACAGGGATACTGCTACATCGATGTTCATAGCAGCACAATTCACAATTGCTAGACTGTGGAACCAACCCAGATGCCCTTCAATAGATGAATGGATAAAAAAAATGTGGCATTTATACACCATGGAGTATTACGCAGCACTAAAAAATGACAAAATCATAGAATTTGCAGGGAAATGGATGGCACTAGAGCAGATTATGCTTAGTGAAGCTAGCCAATCCCTAAAAAACAAATACCAAATGTCTTCTTTGATATAATGAGAGCAACTAAGAACAGAGCAGGGAGGAAGAGCAGGAAGAAAAGATTAACATTAAACAGATACATGAGGTGGGATGTAAAGGGAGAGAAAAGGGAAATTGCATGGTAATGGAGGGAGACCCTCATTGTTATACAAAATTACATATAAGAGGTTGTGAGGGGAATGGGAAAATAAACAAGGAGAGATATGAATTACAGTGGATGGGGTAGAGAGAGAAGATGGGAGGGGAGGGAGGGGGGATGGTAGAGGATATTTAGCAGAATACAACAGTTACTAATAGGGCATTATGTAAAAATGTGGATGTGTAACCGATGTGATTCTGCAATCTGTATTTGGGGTAAAATTGGGAGTTCATAACCAACTGGAATCTAATGTATGAAATATGATATGTCAAGAGCTTTATAATGTTTTGAACAACCAATAAAAAAAATTTAAAAAAATAAAAATAAAAATAAAAAAATAAAATATTATCCATAAAAAAAAAAAAAAAAAAAATATGGGGCTGGGGATGTGGCTCAAGCGGTAGCGCGCTCGCCTGGCACGTGTGTGGCCTGGGTTCGATGCTCAGCACCACATACAAACAAAGATGTTGTGTCCACCAAAAACTAAAAAATAAATATTAAAATATTTAAAAAAAAAGATCCAGTGAGGAGACAAACCTACCTCTGCCCAAGCATATCACCCTGCTCCCACACCCTGGGCTGATCCTTAGTACAAATTAAAGCCTGTATGTAGATGGTCCTGGGTGGACTTGTCAGTTTGCTGGGGCAGATCCCAAGCTGGATAGACCATGGTGCCCTGGGACATGGTGTGTGCTACACATGGTCTCTGGCCATGTGTTTGGGTGTTCTTGCTGGGTGTCCTTTCTTGGGAAAAGAACATGCTTCCTTTCCAGGTCTCTGTGCTGGTTGCCACAGGATAGTATTTGTGCCCTGGTTATGGATCTGAATGTAAACATGGTGTGGCTTTTTAAAAAATTATTTTATTTATTCATTTATTTATTTTTATGTGGTACTAAGGATCAAACCCAGTGCCTCACACAGGATAGGCAAGCACTCTGCCACTGAGCTACAGCCCCAGCCCCATGGTGTGGCTTTTATTTATGTTCTTTCACTTTATCTAGAGAAGATGGAAAGCATAGGGTTAAGAGTGTAGGTTCTAGAGCCATAATGGCTGGGTTCTCAGGAACAACAGGGATTGTGGACCCACCTGTCATAATGTGCCAGGGACAGGTGCATCTAATGCACATGCACTGTAGAATGTAGAGGAAAGAGGCAAGGGAATAAGGAATGGCACACTGGCTGATAGCTTTGGGCAAGCTATGTCTCAATTTCTTGATTGGATGATAGAGGATAAATCTGGATAACATTAGAACAATGACAGCACTACCCTTTGGGTGTCATGTGGGTTTAGTGAGATGATGAACATATAGCGTTTAAAAGAGTACCTGCCATAGAGTCAGCCTTCAGTAGGTGTTAGTGGTGGCAGCAGTGGTAAAGGGGGCTTAGATGAGCCAGAACAATGAAGTGAAACAGTACTCAGGATGGGCCCGGTGGGTCTGTGTGTTCAGAGCTCCTACAATGAGGCCTGCACATGTAGGGGCTCAGTAAATGTTTGCTAGCATTTTATTATTTCATCATTTGGCTCTTCTCTCCACAGTTATAAAACCAAGAAATGGAAAGGTTTTTAAAAATATTTTTAAATTAGTTGTTGATGGGCCCTATCTATCTGTCTGTCTGTCTATCTATCTATCTATCTATCTATCTATCTACATGCAGTGCTGAGAATTGAATCTAGTGCCTTACTTGTTCAGGGCAAGTACTCTACCACTGAGCACAACCCCAGCCCAAGGGTTTTTTTTTTTTGTTTGTTTTGTTTTTAAAGTGGTACATCTCATTGAACGACCAAACCTGATCTGTGTTAATAGGAGGTTACTCATATTACGTAGCAGGAATATTTATAATTTTGGCTGCAGTAATATTTGCATATTTGATTATGGGGGACTCTGTCTGACCCTGTTGGGGTTTATATAACATCCTGTATGTACTTCATATTATCTTTCCAAAGTGCAAGCAGGTTGCTGGGTGTAGTGGTGCAAACCTGTAATCCTAGTGGCTCACGAGGCTGAGGCAGGAGAATCACAACTTTGAGGCCAGCCTCAGCAATTTAGCAAGGCCCTAAGCAAATTAGTGAGAATCTGTCTCAAAATAAAAAATGTGAAGGGCTGGGGATGTGGTTAGTGGTTTCTCTGGGTTCAGTCCCCACCAAATGCAAGCAGATTATGAATTCTGAAACATGCCTGGCTTCAAGGGTTGAGAAGAGGGATTGTGGACCCACCTGTCATAATTTATTCTTCAGGTAGCCATTTTGGCCACTTCTTCCTTTTGCTAATTTGAAAGGATGCTACATTGAGTATCACTGATAGACTTAAAACTGCTGGGTTAAAGCGCATGCAGATTTAAAATTGAGGGAGCTATTGGCAGATGACCTTTCAAAGAGATGAATAAAATTAACATTTCCACCAATAGTGTGTGAATGTGAATTTGCTTGCATAATCACTAAGAAAATGGCTTGAGTTACAGTGACCTTCAATGAACATATGAGACTTCAGACCCTTTTCACTGACATGCACAAATACATACTACTTTCCTTGCTCTTAAGAGTTTCCATGCTGCCCCCATGGTACATGGTGATCCACAGCCATTATGTTCCACAGGCTTATATCCATATTGTGGAGTTTGTAGCCTTCCCTTCTCAGTCTGACTCCAGCCTGTCTGCCCAGCGGCTAACTCCCTGGCCTTCCCCCCACTTCCAACTCTGTGGCCCTATCTTCCAGGAAAACAGGAGACCCATCTTGGTTATGTCATCCCCATGAGGTTGCTGCAGGCCCCGAGCTGAGAGGCTCTGAGAACAGCATTTAAGGAAAGAGAACAGCCTGTGGAAAGGCCCCCAAGGCAGACTTGGGAGGAAGATTTGTATCTTCAGAACACTGTGGGAAGACTTTATGGAGGTGGAGCCAGAGTGACTTGTTATCTGGCTGAGCTTGTATTTTACATATCCCAGGTCATATTGAAGAAGGCGTTATAGGAGGAGTTAGAGAGAAAGGGATGGTGGAAGAGGGATTAGACCTTAGTTGTTGATTGGACAAAGGGGTAAGGTGAATGAAGGGTCAAGGGCACCTGGATTAAAAAAGCTGGGTGGTTGGGCATGGTGGTGCACACCTGTAATCCCAGTGGGTCAGGAGGTCAAGGCAGGAGGATCATGAGTTCAAAGCCAGCTTCAGCAACTTAGTGAGGCCCTAAGCAATTCAGCGAGATCCTGTCTTTAAATAAAATGCAAAAAGGCTGGGGATATAGCTCAATGGGTAAGCACCCCTGGGTTCAATCCCAAGTATCCCCCCCTCCAAAAAAAATAATAATAAAAAATAAAAAAAATCTGGGTGGATAGAGATGTTCTTCCCTGAGCCTGGGACTCAGGAAGAGGAGGAAAACAGAAGGAGCAAGTGCTTAAGCTGCCCAGGTTTGAATCCCAGCCCTAGCGCTTGTTGATGCCAGCATCTGGGCAGGGAATGTCATAATCCTGAATAATCCCTCAAGGGGCTGTTGCAAATATGAGCAGTGCTAACAGCAGCCAATGGCTGCACATAGGGGTTCTGGGTAAGTGCAAGTCTTTCCCTGGTGCTGTGAAACCACACTCTACCTCCACAGACCTAGCTTCTCTGTGGGAATTGTCTCCCTAGCCATCAGTGTCCAAGTTCCCTTCTTGTTAGGCATTGCTTTTGTTTTCCCTCTGGATTCTGAGTCCCTCAGAAATCAAATCCCAGGTGGTGGAGCCTAGACATGTACATTTCTGAGATGATCCCAGGTGAGCCCAGCTGCTTCTAACTTTCTGCAGCCTGCAAGGCAGAAGCTGACTCTTCTCCAAGCCACACGCATGGGCCACCCTGGAACACGTGAACCATCAACAACTGTGTGGATAAACTCAGCAGGCTGGACTGATTCATTTTGCAGAGTAGTGCTGGGCTGACTGCCTCAGTCGCCTGGAAGGGAGCTTAAAAGTTAGGTTCCCAGGCCCAGCCTTGGTGAATCTGATTCAGAGAGCCCAGCTTCAGCTGAGCATGATTCTGTGCCTTGTCATGTCAGGACAACTGTCGGCACTGAATGTTGGCTCTGGCATCCTGTGACTTTGTCATGGAAATGCAAGGCTCCTGTTCTCAAATCACAGGCTCTGGCATGTCCCGTCACGATGGGTAAGGCTGATTTTTTTTGTTGCCAGTTCACCAGGCAAGGTTCCTGGGCAGTGGCAGTGGCTGGCCCCTCCTGCAATGATCAGGAATCAAAATACTTGGGTTGTCTGATCCTGAGTGTCTCTGCTGCCACCACTAATTACACAGGGGCAAATATCTTGAGCATAGCTAGTGCTTCAACCATTGGGGGATCCATTCTCCCAAATTTGCTTTGGTTTATGTTCTCCTCTCTGCCAGTGCCTTGGGAAGGAGGCAATGGGGAATCACTGTTCATACCCTAGCAAGAGTGCAAGGCTCAGAGCCCAGGCTTTGCCTCTGGAAGCTTCCACCCATTTCCATTGCCTACCCCTCCTCGAATACAAAGGAATGATCACAACCAAAATCGAAGAATCTCCTTTACCCTGTCCCTCCAGCTCTTGCAAGTTTGCAGAGGTGTTCTGTGGAAGATATATTCAGTTCTTGGCACATGCCAATGTACCAAGTGAGACAGGTTTCATCAAGGTGAGAGCAGTGCCTCCTGGTTAATTCTCCTTCACCAGAATAGTAGACAAAGGCTCAGCAGCTGGCAGAAGGGAGGCAGATTCTGGACACTTGGCTTGGCTGGCCAAGCTCCAGGATGTCCATAAATCATTGTTACTTATTATGTGTATTGTGGGTGAGTGTCTTTTGGGATCTGGAATCCTGGAGGGATCTTGTAAGATCCAGGTCTTGGAGCCCAGAGTTGCTGGGGATGGAGGGGATGTAGAGCTGGGGGCAGGTAGTGTGGGATATATAGGAGGAGGTTCCAGGATGGGCTGAAGGCCTATTTGTGCCTGGGGCAGCAGGAAGGACTGAAGTGCTTAAAGGCCCATGGAGAGTTATTGTCATTCTAGGTATTCTTTTAGGGACTATGGTAGGAATGGCTGGTTTACTGCCTCTGGAGAATGCAGTGCCTATACAGTCTTGCCTTGTGGGTGGGTCTGTCATGTTTTTTTATTGGGTGATGTTCATCCTCTAGAAGCTTTTCCTTGCCTTCTTCTCACCCTCTTGTTTGCACAGTGTCCCAGAGAAGGCATCAGATTCTATCTCCTGGGCTCTTTAACCCAGTTGCTCTGAGCTTGCTTTTTCCAGCAGAGATCTTTGTCTATATCCAGCTCCCCAAAATTTGTCTGGAACTCCCTGCCTTGTTGGAGGGACCTCTGACAAGTTGCTTAGTTTTGCCCAGATGCTCTGCCTCCTCATCTGTTATTATAAAGGGAGAGGGGCTCTAGCCCTTGTTAGGCATTGTGCTGCTCTGTTTCCTTGCTTGTCCTGTTTCCTTGTATACCCACAAAAGTTCCACAGGTAGATTCCATTTTTAGTTGGGGAAACTGAGGCACAAAGAGGTCCTTTTCAAGGCAGAAGTCAAATTAGAGTCCCAGTAGTTAACTTTAGAATTCAAGACCTCCTTTGGTTGTCTGTATTGTAAATTGTTTTATAATATGTATTTTTTCGTACTTTTTGTAAAATCACACCAACATGAAATTATGATATCATAGAATCATATTTCTTTTGTACTTAATTCATGCACTTGACTAGAAGCTCTTAGGAAAATAAAAAACAGGAGCAGCCATTTAATCCTACTGTTCCACTTAAAAGAGTGTATGTTTGGAGACAGTGGGAGATTAGAGGGGAGATTAAGGGTGATGAGGGTCCCCCAAACTGGGTCCCCATCCCCAGTGCTCCAGTGTGGCACAGCTCTGTGTGTGAGTCTGGGAGTTCTGGGCCTGAATTCTCCTTTTATTCTGACTACTGACTTTCCTGGTGTGCAGTTAAGCACACAGCCACCTGCTCCAGTGCTAGGGAGAAGCTGGCCATGCTGGTGAAGGAGAGCTGCTCTCTACAGTACACCTTCCTGAGGGGTTTTCCAGGGGAATTTTGAACTATGTAGGATTTTCCCTGCTAACTTTAGAATTTTCTCTTCAATGTCAGAAGACACTGGAATCTTTCCCTTTGCAGGATTTTTTTTTTTTTTTTTTTTTTTTTTTAGCTGCTTTAGAGTCATAGCACAGAGACATAACCAGAGAGTTTTATTTTGTGCAGGAGTCAGGCTGCATATTTACTTAAGTGCAGAACATATGGAATATTAGAAGTTTGGAAGGCCTGAACCCAGGAATTGGACAGATTTAGCTGTTCATCTCCATTGTCCAGTTCCAGCTGCTGGAGCTTGGCCACACTTCTTAGGCTGGAGCTCATTTCCTTCTCTGAGGCGTGTGGATAACAGTGCATTTCATAGGGCTTTTGTATGACCATAGGCAGCTCAGAAAAGGTCCTTGATAGATTTTGGTTGTTCATGCTGCTTAACTAGAATCCCATAGATTTCAGTGAGTTTTAAATTGTCTCCAAGTGTGGTTATCTGGCTACAATTTCATGAAACATTACTTGGAACTGGGCTTCTAAGAGAGCTCACCTGGTGTGTCTGTGTCTGTGTGTGTCATTTTAAAGTACTCTTTGGCATGAGGTGTACTGTACTTACATGAACTGGGCTGCCAACCCTGAGCTGAGTTAGCATGCTGTGTGTGAATCGGTTCTGTGAAGCTCATTTGAACAAATACCCAAGTGGGTGAAGCATCAGGTAAGAAAACCTTTCCTTACCAGGGGATCCAGTTTTAACCACAGCTAGAAAAATTGGCATGAGACCTGTTCTAGGGTCATTTTGCATGTGTGCCCTTTTGCTCGAGGCTTCAGTTACAGAGACAAGAGTCCTTGGTTTTCATGTTTCTGCCCTGCCTCTTCCCCTCACTAGCTTTGTGGACTGTCTGTGCCCTTTGTGCCTCAGTGTCTTCTTCTGCAAGGAGATGAGCCTGTGCTATGTGATGCTGCTGAGAGGAGTGAATGGGATGGAGCATTTGAAGCCTCAGCAGGTGCCTGGCGCAATGGTAAAGCCCCCAGCACAATTGCCTATGATGGCAGCAGTGGGCAGCCTGTGTGTCCTTCCTTAAATGAGACCTTGCTGGGCCAGCATCCAACTCTCAGCAAGCTGCACAGAATGGGAGACACTAGACTTGCCCTGTCTCAACATGCCTCACTCCCTCCTCCCTTTGCACCCTCCATGAATCCACAGAATCCACAGGTGTGCTTTCTGTCCATCCCCCCCCCCAAAAAAAAAAATACTGAGGGACTAGAATGTAGCTCAATGTTAGAGCACTTGCCTACCAAGTATAAAGTCCTGGGTTCAATCCCCAGTACTGCCAAAAAAAAAAAAAAGGTGCTGAGTATCCACTAAGGACTTTCCTAGAGAGACTTATAAAGCCAGACATATGGTAATGGTTTATTTATGGCAAGGTTTTTCAAACTTTTTTGTTTCATTGAAACAAATGATTTATGGATTTGAGATGGGTCCCTCCTGTGTTTTCAAGGCTGGCTTTGAACTCCTGGACTCATCAAATCCTTTTGCTTCAACCTCCCAAGGAACTGGGACTACAAGTGCATGCCATTGTGCTCAGCTATTTTACCCCTTTGGATGCAGGGATTGAACACAGGGCCTTGTACATGCTCAGCATGCACTCTACTATTGTGCAACATCCCCAATCCTAGGACTATTTTATAGTTTGAGAACTTACCCAAGAGCCCCAGCATATAAATTATCCAGGAAATGAAATGCCGTGGTTGAAATCGGAATATATTTTAGCCCTGATACAGGCATCCTAGAGGCAGCAGGATTTGATCACTGGTGATATTCCTGCCAAATCTTTGTTCTGAGATCTGGAGCTCTAGAAAGACTGGAGACTTGGGATGAGGCCGAGGATTGACCTAACCTCCCCACAATGTCCAGATGAGTGTGCGATGAATGCCAGGCTTACAGTGGCAGGCCCACATATATAGCATGAGCTGGGACCGTCACTCAGCTGCTCCATGGAATTAAGCCACCAAGATAGCCAGACACGTAGCATAAAGGCTGCCTGGGGGAGTGGAGTTGGAAATATTGTTAAGGCAAGAAGGATAAGGCATTAGCTTGTTGGTTCTGCTTCACCATGGGGCAATTTGACATTGTGTTTGGAAATATAGAACCTCAGGTCCTTGTGTCTCTAGCAGTCATTTTCTTTAGGGAGATAGTGACTTATGGGCCTGGGTAGGCACTGTGTAGTTTTACCTCTTGGAAACTTATTTTTTCTGTGATTCTGGAGTGTTTTTTTAAGTGCCACTTTTTTTCTTAAGATATATGGTGCTGGCTCTATGGTGTCTTGATTCTGATTCTATAGCAGGTCTGCATGATCTTTCATTAGAGTGGAGAGGTGCCCAGCTTGCTGAGGTTGTTCATTCATTCAACAAGTGTTCTCTTGTCAGCATACTCAGAGTTAGGATGCCATAGAACCCAGTTCAGGTGGAGGGACATGTGATGGGATTGGGGTAAAGGAGAAGTGCAACAGGGTGCAGGGAAGGCACCAAAGCCCACCTTCAGGACACTCTGGGGAAACCAGAGGAGACATGTGTGGTTGAGCTTACAAAATGCCGTTGCTTATGCCATGCCCTCTATTCAGAGTGGCCCTAACTAATTGGCCTGGAAGGCTTTTATTCACCTTCAAAACTCAGCCTAGGCCTTACCCCTCGTGAGAAGCCATCTATAATTTTCTCAGGCTGACCTGGTCTTCCCCACCTTATAGGTGCACATCCCTTCACTGTGCTTCATCACATAATGCTGTTAATGGTCAGTAATTTTTTGTTTTTGTGTTCTGGGGACCTAGGGACACTCTACCATTAAGCCACATCCCAGCCTATCTATCTATCTATCTATCTATCTATCTGCCTACCTACCTACCTACCTACCTATAATTTTTTTTTGAGATAGGGCCTTGATAAGTTGCTTAGGGTCTCACTAAGTTTCTGAGGCTGACCTTGAACTTGTAATCCTCCTGCCACAGCCTCCTGAGTTGCTGGGATTCCAGGCATGCACTACCACACTTAGCCTGGTTGGTGATTTAAAAAAAAATACTCAGAAACAATTTTAAAAGATCTTGTCACTGGGCACGTTGGTACACGCTTGTAATTCCAGTGGCTCAGGAGGCTGAGGCAGGAGGATCATGAGTTCAAAGCCAATTTAAGCAATGGTGAAATTGAAAGTAACTCAGCAAGGCCCTGTCTCTAAATATAAAATATAAGAAGGGCTGGTAATGTTGCTCAGTGGTCCCTGGTACCAAAAAACAAAACAAAACTAAAAACCAAAACAACAACTCCTACCTGGTCCAGTTTCAGGGCACCAACTTGGCCTGATGTGCACTGTCTGCTCTCAAGCCAGTGCACTGCTACACCCTCCTGCAACAATCTAGGATGATGTGGGGTTTCTCTTCTGATAGAGATATGATTGTACTTTAAGTAGTTCTTTTTTCCTATAGTGATACATCTAGCAGTGTGTCATGATAATGCATCTAGATCAACTTTGTCATTTTGACTGCTGCACCCTACTTCACCCTGAGCAGTCATTGATGTACCCAGAACACTTTTCATGAACATATTGGTTGCATTTCCTGGGATATGTCTCCTCAGGGATCTGCTTGCTCCTGGGATACTAGCACTTTTCTTCTGTGTCCAGGTAGATGCTTGTGGTTGGCTTAAGGGCATCAGTGGATATTTGGAAAAAACACCATGCTGACACAGAGGTACTGCTGGGCCATATTGGCCAGGACACTTTTTGGTAACTCCTTGTGCATCAGGCCTTGAGGGAAGGCAACACTTGGGCTTGAAATGACCACTAGCATTGTGTCCAGGATAAGATGATGTCTCCAGGATAGCAAAGTTCCCTATGTCATTTGTTATCTCTTGTTCTGTTTAGTGGCCACAGCAGACCTCAGGGGTGGTGACCTTGTTTTTAGCCAAGGACTCTGGGTCATGTTTCTTGGCCTTAGGGGAGGTGAAGTCATCTGGGGCAGGTGGCTTGGGACCTTGTGGTCCCAGCCTAAGTTGTCTAACCAGCCGTTAGCTCTAATTTTGGCTCTGGTCCTGAAGCTGGCAGACAATGAGAAAAAAAAGTGTATCCAGCTCTTTTTCTGCTCTGATAAAAGCCTGAGAACAAACCCTGACTATTATTTGCTGATAGATGTTTATAAAGCCCCCTGAGTGCCAAGCATTATGCAGAGCACAGAGCTCGCAGAGTCTTGCAGATCTCTCCAGAGGGTGTGTCCCCTTTTGAGATCTGAACATGAAAAGATTTGGTGAAGAGTCTTTTTTTCTTTTCTTTTTTTTTTTTAGAGAGAGAGAGAGAATTTTTTAATATTTATTTTTTTATTTTTCGGCAGATATAACATCTTTGTTTGTATGTGGTGCTGAGGATCAAACCCGGGCCACACGCATGCCAGGCGAGCGCGCTACCACTTGAGCCACATCCCAAGCCCCTGGTGAAGAGTCTTGATTTGTGACTTGTATACTTCTGAAGGCTTCTTTTTAATTGGTACATATGTTTGGTGATCAAGCATGCCACAGTGTATGCCTGACCCCACATTAGGGTGGGGTTGTTACAGAAGCAAAATAGAGTTTGGCTTAAGAGCATGGGATTTAGAATCAGATAGCATGGGTTCAAATTCTCCCTTCTCAGGATGAGCTCTGGAATGGTGAGCAAGTTAATTAGCCATTCTGGGTCTCAGTCTCCTCCCTGTTTGAAAGAGGGACCACAATAGCATCTGCTTCCTCTGATAGTAATAGTAGTAGTGAGATAGTGCATGAAGAACATGAATCTGATGCATAGCTGGTACTTTACAAAGGCTGGTGGTCAGCAATAGTAGTCATTATTAATTAGCATTAGAAGGTCACGTGCAGGCAGAGCCAGGAGGAGATGGAATGTACAAGATCTCGAGATGTTCTGCTCTTGAGACATTTACCATTTGTTTAGGGAATAAGAGACAAAGGAGTTTCAGGATATTAGCAATTGGTATGTGACTGTCACAATTAAGTCCAAATGGTGTGGATTGTATTTGAAGTGGTGGGGTGTTCCTTTAGGAAGGGAATAAAGGAGAGTCAGAATCTGCAGCAGGGGTCAGGAGAATGTTCCAGATCAGGCTAGTGGTTGGCAAAGTGGGATCCACTTCTTCAAGAGGCGAAATGACACAGGCAGGTCTGTGGAATGGAGATGGGATGAGAGAGGCAGAGCCAGTTCTTAAAGCTCCATATTGATGCACAACATCTCTGTGGAGAAGGGCCCAAGTCACAGTACAGGTTGGTGATTTTCACAAATTGAATATACCTGTGTAAGCAGCACCCAGCTAAGAAACAGAAGCTCACAGCCCCCCCCCCCCGCCCCGCAAGAATCCTTTTGTGTCCTCTTCTAGCCACTCCCCACTGTCCCCACTACAAAGACCATCCTGACCACTAACAATGTGAGTATTTTTCCTGTTTCTGTCTATTCTTATTCAGGACTTGGTCAGGTGCACTCTTGGGTTTGTTGTCTTTAGCTCAGCATTGTCTCATGAGGGCTATCTGTTGTCACATGTAGTTGTAGATCATCCATTCTCCTTGCTGTCAGTTACCACCACTGGTTTCATTCATTCTACTGTTGATGAGTATTTGGGTAGCTTCTAGTTTGGGACATGTGGTAGACCACATAATGACCTCCCCAAAGATGTCCATGACCTAATCCCTAGTCATGGGTCTATTCCCTTGTAATACCTGGTACCTAACTTTTTTTCTGTAGTAGGGATTGAACCCAGGGGTACTCAACTACTGAGCCACATCCCGAGCCCTTTTCATATTTTATTTTGAAACAGGGTCTTTCTAAGTTGCTCAGGGCCTCACCAAGTTGCTGAGGCTGGCTTTGAATTTGTGATCCTTCTGCCTCAGCCTTCAGAGCTGCTGGGATTATAGGCATGCACCACTGTGCCTAGCCCTTCTAATACCTGGGACTGTGCCACTTTCCATGGCAAAGGGGACTCCGCAGTTTTGATTAAGTTAATGATCCTATCCTGGGAGGTTATTCTGGAGGTACCAAGGTAGTCATAAGAGAGACGTAGGGGCTCAGGTTCAGAGAATTAAGTGTGATGATTAAAGCAGAGCTGAGAGTAGAGGGAGATTTGAAGGTGCCACATTGTGGTTCTGAAGATGGAAGAACTCTCACAAGCCAAGGAATGCAGAGTGGCCTCTAGAGGCTGGAAAATGCATGAGAATGAAGTTGCTTCTAGATCCTTCACAAGGAATGCAGCCTTGCTGGCCCATTTTAGGTCTCTTTCTGACCTCTAGAACTTTAACAAGATAAGTTTGTATTGATTTAAGTCACTAAGATTGAGGTGATTGTCATGGAAACCGTAGGATACTAATAACAAAGCTAGTATGCATAATGCTACTGAGAACATTCTAGATCATGTCTACCAGTGCACATATTTATGTACCTAGGAGCAAATGCCAGTCTTCCAAGGTGATTGAACCAATTTATGCATCAACAGCAGCAGCATGAGTGTTCTGGCTACATCACATTCTCACGGACACTTGGTGCTTCCTGGGAAAAGGGATTTTTACATGGAGAATAATAGGGCTCAGTTCCCAGTGGAAACAGTTGTACCTTGCAGGAGGTTGATGCTCAGAAGTGTTGGTCGATGCTGGTGCAACCAGCCAAGGAGAGGAATGAGAGGGAGGGTTGGTGTCCATTTCTAGCTGGGGAGAGTTAGAAGTCCTCTTCCATGGAAGTGACTGGGATGAATACTGATACACTTGAGATTAATACAGAACTTTCCGCTTGAAGAATTAGAAAAGGTTTTATCTCATCTTTGTAACGTCTGATTAATCAAGTGGTGAGCAGTGTGTGGTGGGGAGAAGCAGAGGCTGTATAGTCAGCTGCTCAGAATCTGAAAACTGCAGTTCTCTGAGTGCAGTGACTATAAGCAAGTCACAGCCTCCTGGGAGCTCTGGATTTGCTGTCTGTAAAATGTGTATGATCCTGGCTTCTCTGTGGTGTTCTGGGTGGGTGAGAGCCTTAGATTTGCTGCCTGTAAATGGGAGACAGAGTCAGTGGTGGTTGTGGTTGTTAACGTTACTGGTGTGGCACAATAGTATGGTATATGCCCCTTCACAGAAGTTAGCATGTCAAGGCTCAGAGTGTTCAGGGGACTGAGTGGTTGCCTTGACAGGGTCTGAGGGTGTCACAGTTTGGATCTGGACTATTCCCCAAGGACTCTTGTGTTGAAGGCTTAGTCCCCAATACAGCAATGTTACTAGATGGGGATTTTACGAAGGTGTTTAGAGCATGAGGGCTGTAACCTCATCAGTGGATTCATCCATTTTGATGGGTTTATGATTTTTTTTTTTGCACTGGGGATTGAATCCAGGGGTACTTTACCACTGAGTACATCCCCAGTCCTTTTTATTTTTCATACAGGGTCTTGCTAAGTTGCTGAGGTTCTCACTAAGTTGCCCTGCTGGCCTTGAACTTGTGATCCTCCTGCTTCGGTCCCCTGGGATTATAGGCATGTGCCACCATACCTAGCTGATGGGTTCATAATTTGATGCCATTATTGGAGTTGTGGAAATGTAGGAGGTAGGGTCTCCCTGGAGGGAATAGGTCACTGGGGGCACCCCCTGTGTGTGCACTCTCTCCCTGCTTTCCAGCCACCATGAGATGAGCACCTCTATTTTGCCATACCCTCTCTCCACCATGATGCTCTCCTTCACCACAGGCCTATAGCAATAGACCCAGTTGACCATGGTCTGAAATCTTTGAAACTGAGCCAAAAGAAATCTTTCCTCCTTCAAGTTGTTTTTCTCAGGTAATTTGTAACAGCAATGAAAACCTGATTAATGAACACAGAGGGTATCACCTGCTTGGGTGGCATCCAGGGCAAGTGAGGTCAGACTCATTATAAACCCCTCATAGGGCCTTATAAAGACACCATCCCCCACTAAACCTGAAATTGCTTTTGAAATTATCTGTTCCTTTGATAATTTATTCCACCACAACTGAGCTTTACTATGTATATTATAATGTGGCAGTTAGGAACAGTATCCCAGGTCAGGTATCTGCTCAAGTCTCAGCTTTACCATTTCCTGTCTGTGTAGTCTCTGCCAGGTCTTAAATTCTTTATTTCCAGTTTCCTGATTTTTTTTTTTTTTTTGGTACCAGGAATTGAACCCAGGGGCGTTTAACCACTGAGTCACATCCCGAGGCCTTTTTAAAGATATTTTATTTAGGGATAGGAACTTTATGAGTTGCTCAGGGCCTTGCTAAGTTGCTGAGGCTTAATTTGAACTCGTGATCTCCTGCCTCAGTCTCAGGAGCCACTGGGATTACAGGTGTGTGCCACCACACCTGGTTAATTTCCTGATATTTAAGGTGAGGCAGTATCAGTCTTTGCCTCCTAGGGAGGTGTGAGAATAGCATGAGATAATTCATGTCAATACCTGGACCCCAGGGATTTCTCAGTGCTGGAGTGCAGAGATCTGTGCCCCCAGCCCTTGTCCATAGACACAGGCTGAAGGGTGATGGTTTGAGGATGGCTGTCTACAGAATACTACTTCTAACACTGGGAGGGAAAAACCCAAAGCCCTGGCCTGGAACGAGACAGCTGTTCCTTGAGAGCAGGCCCTGCCCTCTCATAGTTCCTCAGAAAATGTGGCCTTGAGGAGAGTTCTGTTGGGACATCATTTTGAGATGAGGTAAAAAGTTTCCTTACTGCATTTATTGTGTTACAGAAGAACTAGGGATACTGAGCAAATTTGGCTTCCAGGTTGAAATGAGGTGGATAGAGATAGGCACAGCTGTAGAAGTAACCTAGGTATGGGCTGCTTGCTTTGTCCCCTCACCCTTTGCCACTGACTATGTTGTAATGGCACCTCCAGGACTCTGCACTCATACCCCACTACCCGTCCATCTCTCTTTCTCCCGGGATCCACATCTTCACTCTCGCCTTATTCCAGGCCCCTCCATAATGTACATGCCTCAGCTGATGAAGTTAGCTGTGATAGAAGCCAGAGCAGTGGCCCCAGACAGGGATCCAGATGCTAAAAATATCTAATGGTGTATTCTTTGCAAGTTAAATAAAAGAATGGCATTGGAGGTAGTGGCAGGGATCTAACACTTACTCTGTCCAGTGCCCCTCAGTTATCTGGTCATGTTCACCTGGCATGGAGATTTTATCCAAATGGTGCTTTCATCTGGGAGAGGGTCAGATGGAGCAGAGAGAGAGGAGAACAGGCCAGAGACATGGCCCAGCACCCTGTAATTCTCAAAGTTCACAACAGCTGGCATCACGGAGCAGGGCCATACAAACAGCAGCAGCTTAGGGGACCACGGATGGTCAAAATTACTCCAAAGCTCCCCTACCTAGGAAGTGCCAGGCTGGAAACCAACACAGAATCCCTCAATATGATCTGCATATCTAGCCCTTCTCGAGTGGAATCTGACAGCTGTTTGGTTGATACTAAATGGAGTCCCTGGTTTGTGTTTGGGACCATGTTGTACAAAAGAAATCCAATTTTTGGTGCTAAAACCACAGCAGAATGGCAAGGAGTGCAGTAGCCAAGGCTGAAGAGGGATCCTCAGAGTTATGGTTCACACGCCCTCTGGGGCAAAACATGAGGGAGAGGAGAGGTGGGTGGAATCCCTCATACCACACTGGAGTATTCTTTTCTTTAGCTTTGCCTCTCTGTCTCTGTCCCTCTGTCTCACTCTTAGTCTTTGTCTCACTCCCACACACACATCAGCTTGAGTCCTATATTATGCAGTATTTTAAAATAATTTTGTGAATGAAACAGGGTTTCATGGTATGGAACTTTTTCGTTTGTGGCATTTGGTTGGTATTTACAACTCCAAGTAATCATTTTGTGATGAGATTCACACCCGGACTTATACATTCGTTCCCCCGCCCTACTCCCCATTCTTATGCCAGGTGCTCTAATCTTGAGAGTCTCCGTGCTAGAAGATATCACATGCTTATTGGCATCTCCTCACTCATTAAATACTGATTGAATATGTACTATGCACGAGGTGCTTATGAAATTGCATGTTGTTTACTCAGAGCATAACCAAAAATAATTTTGCTTCATCTGTCTCTATAGATCTAGCATGTCCTATGCTCCAAATAACCAAACTCCCCTTCAGAAGGGCCCTAGTGAGAATATTTAATAGTATTCCCAACTGGGATGAAGGTTAATGAGCTATAAAAACAGATCCCAAAAAGACAGTGGCTTAAATAACAAAGAAATTGCTCTCTAGGTAGTAATTCCAAGGTGAGACAGATAGTTGAGCTCTGTGCAATCAGTCACAGACCCAGGTGTCTTCTGTCTTGTTGCTTCAGCGTTTCCAGTTATGTTGGTATACTGTCATCACCTGCATGGGCAGAGCTGGGTTCCAGCCAGTGGGAAGGGGACCAAGGCTTGCTCATATCTTAAGACTAAGATTGAGAAGTGGTACCATCTATTCCTCTCATATTCGACTCACAACTCGGATCTCGGACTACACCTACCTATGAGGATGCCTGGGAAATGTAGTCCCTGATAAAACTCAAATTCAGTTTGAGTATCCATCATCTGAAATGCTTGGGACCAGAATGGTTTGAATTTTTACTGATTTTGGAATATGTGGATATTCATGATTAATTATCGCAAGGGTGGGAACTGAGTCTAAATGTGAAATTTATCTGTTTCATATACACCTTTTACACATCCCCCCAAATTAACTTTATTTAGAATTTTTAAATCATTTTGTGAGTGAAACAGTGTTCTGTGGTATGGAATTTTCTATTTGTGGTATCATGTTGGTGCTCAGAAAGTTTCAGATTTTGGAAAATTTTGGATTTTAGATTTTGGAGTTAGAAATGCTCAACCTGTGTCTCTGGAGAAGGGAGAAAGAATTTTGGTGGATACTGGGGAACCTTTGACACATTCTCTTTGAATATAATGCAGCTATTTCTGTGTTTACAATGTGAATGTACCTATTTGTTGGTTGTACCCATAAATGGTTATTTTGCTTTTCTAAGAAAGAAAACCTGGGCCTGCCACACAGAGTCTATGGACATTTCCACAGCTATGAACCAGCGCATCTGTAGAGGAATGGAAGAGAACAAGGAAAGGTAAATAGCTTTCAAAATTCAAAATGTAAAAATGTTTGCAAGCAGCAATCAATGTAGTACAAAACTTGCTTTAAGCTTGTATAAGTCAATAGAAGTCATGAAGAATTTGAAGCGCATGGGGCTCAGGGAGAGGCTCAGTGGTAGAGTGCTTGCACAGCATGCATAAGGGCTGGGTTCAATTCCTAGTGTCACCACACACACAAATAAACAAGCAAGCAAGCAAATAATTAAGGGATAGCAGAATTTTATGTGTCTCCTTTCACATTTCCAATTTCTTACACCATAGGAGAGATGCCATTGTTAAGTATGAGGGAACTTTTCCAAGTCTTAGAAGTAAGAGTTAGTATAAATAGAGTCAGTATAGTATAAGATTAAATATTTCATTCCAGAACTATGGTTTGTCTCCAAGGTTATAAATTTCCCCCGCTTCTTTTTCCCTGGGGAAGTTCCCAAATACTGTAAAACATACTCAGAATGTTGTGTCTATATTGTGTGTGACACAATTGTGAGTGGCCAGTTCTCCAAAAGGAAGCAGTGGCAGACCCTGAGTCCTTTCTTTTCTTTTTCTTTTTCTTTTTTTTTTTGATGCTCAGGATTGAATCCAGGGCCTTGTGCAAGTGAGGCAAGCACTCTATGAAGTACTCTATCCTCAGCCACAGACCTTGAGTCCTTTCTTGACAGCTATATCTCTTTTTTTTCCCTTCTGCCTTCTCTTTTTCTCCCTTAAAAATAAAAATTTATTAAATTCATAATTTTATAATTTGTATTAAATTTATAAATTTTTAAAATAAAAATAGATTTAATTTAATTTTGAGTACAAGAAATGCATGGATATGTATTCCTTGTTAAAAGTGAAAATGAAGGTTGTGGCTCAGTGGTAGAGCACTTGTCTAGCACGTGTGAGGCACCGGATTCGATCCTCAGCACCACATAAAAAAATAAAATAAAAATATTGTGTCCATTTACAACTAAAAAAGAAATCTTTAAAAAAAAATTAAATGGGGCTGGGGTTGTGGCTCAGTGGTAGAGCACTCATCTCGAATGTGTGAGACCCTGGGTTCAATCCTCAGCACCACATTAAAAAAAATAAGTAAACAAAATAAAGATATTGTACCCATGTATAACTAAAAAAAATAAAAATTAAAAAAAATTAAATGATATCCCCATTTTGACCCCTGTCTTCATTCCCAGCTCCCTACTGCTGTACTTCCTTATACATAATACATGTATGCAAAGTATGTAGTGTGTACATATATTTCCTTTTAGAATCTTCTGTGTCTCGAAACATTAAAAATTATTCTTTAAAATTAAAAAAAAAATTATTCTTTGATTTCTTCTTTTTTTCTTTGTTCTTTAAACATATAGTATCATATTATGTTTGTTGGACTATTTTGTAACCATTTTATAAATTCAAGAATGTGTCTTAAAATGTTTTCAAGACAGAATATGTGAATCTCCCTTGTTTTTTAACTGCAGCAAAGTGTGTGGTGCATCCATAGTATGAGACTCTCCATTTGTTGAGCCATCTCCCTGATGATTCTGATTTGATTTGTTCAGGTTTTGCCCTTGTAATAATTCTGTGATATGCTTTCTGGTATATTCCCCTGGCACGTGGGCACTTAATCCTCTAAGGAGCAGAGTTGCTGGGCTATACTGCATATGCATTTAAGATCCTAATAAGCTTGACCAAATCATTCTCTAAAGAGTGCTGCTTGTCAGCTGGGTACAGATTTTCTATTTGCCCACCTCTTGCTATACCTCAGGTCTGCCTTTTAATTTTGCCAGTCTGTTGGGTGGACAGTGGTATCTCTTCAAGGTTATAATTTCCTCTCCTTCTTTTTCCCTGGGGAAGTTCATCTTCTCAGGACTCTGTTGCCTGCTTCCATCTCCTGATAGTGCCCTTAACTCTCTGCCTTAATAGGGACCTAGCTACCTCTCCTGAGATCAAGAGCCCCAATGTACCTGGGCAGTCATGGCCCTTCCTAGAGCAGTTGCTGTATCATTTTCTCTTCTGAAAAGTATCCAGGCATGCTACTCCAGAGTGTCCATCACATGAGCATCTGCTTTTCTCTTTTTTTAGTATTGTTTTTATTTTTATTTGTTCTAATTAGTTACACATGACAGTAGAATGCATTTTGACGTATGGTACACAAATGCAGGGCTCTTCTCTTGACCCCCTTGAAGAGCCCTCGTTGGATTTCCTGTCTTCAGGTGATTTTATCCACTACCACTACAGTCACTAGCAAAAAGTTGAGTATTTACAGTGTCGACCTGTGTGTGGGTCACTTGCTCTGGTTATCTCATTAATTCTCACATTGGCCCTGGAAGTTAAGGAGTGATGGTGTTATCCTGTTTTGTGACCTTTTGGTGATACACAGGAATTTGTTTAAAACCAACCCAGCAGGAAACAAAACAAAACAAAACAAAACAACCCATTGAGTCTCTTACTGGGTGACAAATAGAGCCACACTTGCTGAGTGGTAAGCTCTCCTGTGGACATAGCTTTGGAGTTGGCATGACTGTGTTTGAAGTTGCCCTGGACACACTCAGCTGTTAATCTATATCTGCAGTATTCCCAGAGGAGCAAGAGTGAGTAGGAATTGAAAGTAGTGACTTTGTCCCCATCCAGCACAAGGACATTGGCTCTTGCATACCATTAGCACCTCTGCTCTTAAGCACAGCTAGGATTGGCAGTCTCACTTATGCTTAACCAGATGTTTCTCTGGAAGGGATTTTCCAGGTTGAACACACTTGTCTTGGGAGTGAATGTACTTTATTAGGACAGACATGCCCACAGAGCTATGGAGGGAGAGCAAGTGCTTTACTTGCCCTTGAAAGACCTAATTAATCACCCTATCCTAAAGTGTTTAGCTTTTTATCTCATTCTAAGATCAAGAAATTGCAGGCAGAGCTGGGGATGTGGCTCAGTGATAGAGCCCTTGCCTAGAGCATATGTGAGGTCTTGGATTCCATCCTTAGCATTGCAAAAGGAAAGAAAAGAGTGAGAGAAGGAAGGAGGGAATTGTAGGTAGAGTGCAATTGCAAATGCTTTCCTGTTACCCGTTGTAGTGATGAACACTGAACCCAGAGAGAATTTAAGCCCAGGCAAGGCTTTATTAGGGGGTTTTGCTTGAGGCAGAAGGGAGGCAGCACATGGGGAACAGGATTCCCAGGCCGGCTCCAGCAAAGAACAAAAGCATACAGCTTTTAGGGCAGCTGCAGGGTAGTAGGAAGAGGCCTTGAGACATAATTACATGTAGGGGTGGGACTTCCCTCATGCCTTGCTACTCTTTTTCATCATATGTCTTCATGTATCACATGTCTCATTACATCTCAAGTCTCCATCTTAGTATGTGCCTTTTACTATACTAATAAGGGAACTGCTGGTTACTTCAGTGACTATTTTATATATTTGTATTATCTGGGTGTTATGGTTTGGATATGAGGTGTCTGCAAGGTCATGTGTGGGACAATGCAAGAAAGTTCAGAGAAGAAATGATTTAAGTTGTGAGGGTCTTAAACTAATGAGTGAATTGATTCCTGATGGGATTAACTGGGTGATGACTGAAGGCAAAGAGTGTGCCTGGAGGAGATGGGAATTGGGTGTGGCTTTGGGATATGAATTTGTATCCGGATGGAGATCTCTCTTTCTGCTTACTGATCACCATGTAAGCTGCTTCACTCTGCTATACTCTGTTACCACAATGTTCTGCCTCAGTTTGAGCCTCAAGGAATGGAGACTGCTGTCTATGGATTGAGACCTCTGAAACCGTGAGCCCTCAATTTTCCTCCTAAAATTGTTCTGGTCAGATCTTTTAGTCATAGCAGCAAAAAAGCTGACTAAAACACTAGGAAAATCTGATCTTATTTTCAGAACAGTGTAGACCCAGCTTTGTCTGACTTTAGCTGGCATTTCTGCTGACCACATAGTCTCAGAAGGCTGAGTTGACTTTCCCAGCCTCCCATCTCCCAGGTGTGTTACTTCATTCCCATAGCCTTGAAGACTGGCTCGCTTTTTTTTTTTTTCTTGTACTGGGGATTAAACCCAGGAGTGCTCTACTACTGAGCCACATTCCCAGTCATTTTTATTATTTTATTTTCAGACAGGGTCTCCTTTATTTGCTGAGGCTGGTCTCAAACTTTTGATTCTCCTGCCTCAGCCTACCTGGGATTTCAGGTGTGTGGGGCCACTGTGCTAGACTAACTGGTGCACTTTTAACTCCTAATTTTCTAGTGTAGCTGTTAACCCCATAAGACTGAGAGCTAGTTAGGATGTCTTATTTCCCCTAAGAAGTGTTCATCCCTCAGTCCTAATGGGTCCTTTTTTCATGGGGATCCCTGATTGTGCTTTCTCAGCCTACCTCTTACATATTTCAGAGACATAAAATTTGGGACTGGAAGAGATCCTCGAGTC
Source organism: Marmota monax (assembly GCF_021218885.2). Taxonomy (NCBI): domain Eukaryota; kingdom Metazoa; phylum Chordata; class Mammalia; order Rodentia; family Sciuridae; genus Marmota; species Marmota monax. The sequence continues at coordinate 12,895,608 of NW_026693008.1, read as the reverse complement.
ATTGCAGAATCATTGCATGTAACTCCTCATTACAATTTTAAGCAGACAGGTGGAGTATGAGGAAGTGATTGTCCAAGTTTAAGCTGCAGGAACAAGCGTTGGTCCCAGGTCTCTGGGGTCTGCCTCTGGCTCTTTGCATAACATCAAAGCTACCTCTCATAGGATTGTCATGATCCCTCTTGGTTCGTGGCTAGAGCTTGTTAGCTAGTAGTACTTGGGAGGAAACCAGCCCATCGATTGATTAATTGATAATTCATTCAGTGGGCATTTACTGAATACTGCTATGACAAAAAGATAGGTAATATATGTGTTCTTAGGGAATTCAGAATCTGATGCAGGAGGCAGTTATGCACTTTCTGAGCTGTGATTAAGTGGAAAATCTCAAATTTCCAGAGGTCAATGAGGATGGTAACAGTATGTATCTACCGCACTCAGTTATTGAGAAATGTTCTGAGTCAATCACAGTAAAGTACCTGGCGTATAGTCAGCACCCAATAAAGGAAGCTGTATTCTTTTTTGTTGTTGTTGTTTATTTTTAATTCTGTGTAGAGTGAAGAACCAGAAAGATTTTTCCATTATGAAATTGATGGACATACATTTTCTGAAATAGTATCAATGTAACAGAGTCTCTTGTCCTACCTGCATTTGTCTTTTTAGGGTCTCTCTTAGGTACTGGAATTGCATAGGGCCAGGTCTCTCTTTTGTTCACTGTTATTTACCAAGAGCTTGGCACATAGCAGTTGCTCATTACTTTTTCTTGACTGATGAGTGTAGAGAGTGGAGTAATGAGAGACCCTGGATCCTTGAGGTGAAGACAAAGCCAACCAGCTGGTAGGGCCACAGATCAACCTGGGACCAACCCCCCGCTTTCCCAAGGACAGGACCTCCCTGGAAACCCTGTCACACACTGCGTCTCCCCCTGTGGGATGCAGTTTCACTCCTGAGATTTATGGACATTTTGCCTTTTGTCTTTTAACCAAGCTATTTTATTGTTGAGAGACCTGTTCTCACAGCATTTACTGACTGAGCAATCATTTCTTCTTACTTCACTTTAGGGTGGGTAACTC